>NC_138727.1:37585572-38819106 GCF_965113295.1 Leuciscus leuciscus | reverse complement strand
TCTCAAAATACTGGCTGTGGATGCGAAAAACGCAGAAAATCGAACCCGATCCGAATTTTTTTATTACGGACGAAAGTTTCGTAGACAGTGTGCAAGCGTGATTGACATAAAGTGAGGTCGAATTTTTTTTTTAACGTGCAAAAATTTCGGATGCGAATTTCGGACTCAAGGCCATTGCACACTGAGTCCGAAATTTTCGTATGCGTTTTTTCGTGTTCGTCAGCCTAAAAATTCGGCACGCACAGAAACCTTGCACACTGAGTCCGATGCGTATTTATTCGTCAAGCAGTGAGGATGATTTTGACTTCTTAAAAAGAGAAAAAGAAAGAGGAAATATTGGGTCCATCCAATCCTGAGATTGCGCCGAGAGGAAGGAGAGTTTCACCTCCTTATCAAGGAGTTGCGAAATTATCAGGATCATTTTCAACATCTTCAAAATCAAAATGTTGATCTCTGACAGCTTCTTCACCAGATCCACCATCAAGTGACAGTGACACTAATATTTGATTACGTTCAGTATTTGCTCTGCAGTAAATCGCTGAGCTGACGATTTGTTTTAGCTTTTTTTTTTCTGCCTGTGGTAACTATGAGTGAAACGTTACTTCATCATTGTGTGTCAGACATTGCCACCTTGTGGAATAAATTTGAATTGCACTTGTTCAGTCATCAAAGATTGAATTATTGTTGTGCTGAAAAAAATATACTTGCACTGTAACACACCTCATGTCGTTACCTTTCCCTTGACAATTAATAATAATAATAATTATAATGGGAAAACAGGCATTCTTTTATATATTGTTTTCTTGTTATATTGTGTATAATGAATTGATTGAGGAATAATGATGTCTAACTTAAAAAAAATTATGAGGATGAGGGGTAGTGATTGATGTCCTGGGTCACTAAAGACCAGAGGTATGCATTTAAGGGTTAAAGAATCCTGGGGAAAAAGCATCACTGTTTCCACAAAACACAACACAAGTGTTTTAAATTTTGTGAAAAGTCTGGAGTAAATATAATTAAAATAGAAAAAAAAGCACAAAAATATTTCAAAATATGACCGTTTTACTGTATTTTTGATCAAATAAATCCAGCCTAAATGCAATAAAAAAGCGTAAGATATATATATATATATATATATATATATATATAAATAAACATTAAACAATATTGCCGGCCTCAAACTGTACCTAGAAATTTGCTAATTGAACTAAAACACTGCAAACATGCAAAACAAAGTAACATTAGAGATATAGTGTAATATGCTCTAGTAAAAATGAACAGACTTTTTTTTCAGCATTTAAAGACAAAAACAAAAATTAAGTGGGACGTCTGTTTTAGTGGTCCTCTCCCAAAAGCCAGAATGTCCTCACCCAGCCCTTTCCCTGAAATGGAAGAGAACAGGGAGGTGAAAGCAGTTCCGAAGCTTTGAAAACTTATTGTCAAGAATAGACTATTGAGATCTATTTATAGGTCCTTGCCAGCTATGGCTCGTTACCGAATAAATATTTCCACTCTTTCTGAAATTGTGTTGCTGTGTATACATAACTTTTCAGATATCAATGTTTACATCCTTGATTGTAGTTATGATGTCATTTTATTACATTATGGCTTTTTAACAATGGATTTGTCACTGTTAGCGCAAGCAATTTTGAAGCACCAATCCTAAAATAAATAAGTGTGAAAAGAACCAGTTGAGCAAATAGGATTGTTGTGACGTGGCAAGACAGGCGAAATGAAACTGAGATGGTGTTTTCTGAGGTGAATGTCAAAAGTGACAGCAGTACCTTTATGTGAATATCACCTCGCAATTCACAGCGGAAAGTCCTGAAAGTGTCAAGGAGAGACTTGGTGGAACTGCTCACATGGATCTTCAGTGCTGGAGAGGGAAAAGTATAACGTTATGATACCTCTCTACACTATTATGTGTGTTAGAAATATGCTAAGGTCCAGGCAGTGGCAAGATCATGCAATGTCAATCACATATAGGTTTCATTTGAAATTCTTTTCTGACATTTTACTAATCTACTGTCGGCACATCCTTCATGAGTGATCTTACGTAATCCATATGTCTCCATCCTGGAGGCCGTGTTCACAGTGTCTCCAAATAAACAATAGCGTGGCATTTTCAGACCCACAACCCCTGCGACACAAGGCCCTGCAACAAGCAAAATGTTTTTTTTTATGATTCTGCATTTTTCCTCAACCTCTAGTAGTTTTAACAAACACATTTCAAATAAAAGTTTCTTCAATTTCTCTATCACAGTAGTAGTGTTTGCGTGCTTAAATCACCTCTTTAATGATGGTGTTATGTAATATAATGTACAATGATGTCATTTATTTGAATCTTTCTTATATGTGTTGGCATGTTGGAATCTCGGCATAGATGCCAGAGCGGCTGACAGCGTAAACACTCCTCTGATGCGTAAATTGACCAATCAGAATGAATATACAAATGCGTCATTGGTTTTCTATTGAAAACACATCTGAAAAAGGCAAGAGAGAGAATAAATGAAATGTACTGTATAAACCTTTTGAATAAATAACAAGTCATAATCAAATATTTAATGAGAGGTAGTCTCTCAAACCTGTAGATAACAATGCACAACATTTGTTTCCTACACTATACTGAGACTGTGAAATATTGTAACTTTTTCTATAATATATTTTAGATTGTAATTTATTCCTGTAATGGAAAAGCTGAATCATTACTCCAATCTTCAGTGTCACATGATCCTTTAGAAATCATTCTAATATGATGATTTGCTGCTGATGAAGCATTTCTCATTATTATTAAAAACAGTTAAAATTATTTTTTTTAGGAAACCATGATTTTATTTTAATTAATAGAAAGTTCAAAATAATTGCTACTTATATACTGATTGATTGATTGATTGATTGATTGATTGATTGATTGATTGTAACAATGTAAAAGTCTTTACTGACACTTTTGATCAGTTTAATGCTTCTCAGTTGAATACAATTTATTTATTTCATAAAAAAAAAAAATCCTTCTACCCCCAAACTTTTGAATAATAGTACACATTTTTTTTATTTTTAGGGTGGGAAATCAAGTGGAAATATGAGAGGCTTACTGAACACTCGAAGTTGAGTGGCAACTTTTGAGTAGCTATTTTTTTACCATGTACCAAGCTGTGGTGGAGCATGAGGGAATTTTTTTAATGTGGCTCTTGCAGACAAAAGAAATTTACAAAACTAGCTCTTGAACTACTGCTAATGTTGAGCACCACTGATACTTGTTCATATTTTAGAGCACAAAAAAAAACGTGTTCATGAAGGTTTACTCTTTTGTTATATACAGTAACATAAATTACAACCCAGTACCAAAGAACACTCATATCCTGAGTAAATTTCTTTTTCCTGATTGATCAGGGTCATTGCAGGCGAGTGAATATACAAGAATAGCCCATGCAGCCAAAGAGCTGTCACCATCCAGTTATTACCTGAATGGACTCCAATGCGGACCCTCAGCTGCTGCTCTGGTACGTGTGGACTGTGGAAGCTCGTCATGCCCTGCACTATAGCCAACGACATTCTGGCTATTTCTTTTGCATGTTCGTCTCCATTTCTTATAGGCAGGCCCGACACTACCATGTAGGCATCGCCAATGGTTTCCACCTGGATACAGCAAAGGAAACATAAAGCAACCAATAACCTACAATGAAACGGTGAGGCATTCATATTACGTACCTTATAAACATTGTGGTTGTCAATGATATTGTCGAAATATGTGTACAGATCATTCAGCACGTTCACAACCTACAGGAAAGGAAACAAGTACGGCCGGTTTAAAGTCAGCTTATGGATACAAAGATCAAAGTTTCTGTAAGGTGACAATAGTTTTCTGTTGTGGTTCAGCTGTGGGCTTTAGTATGGTCCACATATAGCCTCATGTGAATGTATTATTTCCACTTTAAGACTCAGACGAGCTAGCGAGCCAACAGCTATGCTAACAGAAGCCTGATATTCGTGACAGAGTGGAGTTTTCGGCACTTGAGCCATGTGATCTAGTAATGTCAGGAGCTCTCATAGGACATATGAGACCCATTCCAGAGCTTACTATGTGGGTATTTGATCTTACAACACAGACCCCAACACAAACACTCACAGACACACACACACACATTGTTTAACGAGTCCAGGGTTTTTCAAAGTCTTAGACAACTCAAGCTCCTCAAGCCAGCCCAAATGGCTCTGGACATATGTTTTTTTTCAAAATAGGATCGAAATAAGTTCAAATGACCTCACACAGGACCTAAATTTTTTAAAAACCTCTGTGAATTTGTTTTCAGAATGCAGCCAAACCTGCTCAGAAAGCACTGGGTAGAAACTTTCTGAGATGCTGTTTGAGTCTTGGTGTCTTTCATCACCTGCATTGGCGTGAGGGATGCTGACATGGCTGTGAAGCCTTCAATGTCACTGAAATAGATGGTGACGCAGTCGTAGGTCTCTGCTCTCACTGTTTTTCCCGCTAAGAGCTGAGCAGCCACAGATCTAAAAATATGAGGGAAAAAAGACAGGCACTTTTCAAAGGCAGGTTTCAAGTGGAGGCCTTGGTGATGTTGATTACTGGTCTGGTCACGTAGGCTTGTTGTTAGGCCAGGTGCAAGCAAGTTTTTAGTAACACTACTGAAGTGTTGAGGACGAATTCACTGAACAGTTGTGCCACTTTTGTGCGCAGTATGTCAATACAAAAGCATGCATCTTTATTCACTAAGCATCCAGTTTAACCAGGTGTTAAACCTAAAAATGACATTTTTTTCATTATTAACTCACCCTCATATCATTCCAAATTTTTCATTCATCTTCAAAACCCAAATGGTAAACAGAAACTCAATCTCAAACCTTACTGGATCTTATGCATCAAGAAATTATCGTTGTGCTTTCGTTTACTATAATTGATGTACTCTATGTAGGTGCGTTGATCAATGTTTATATGTGAATAAAAGTCTAATTAAATTAAAAGTATATCAAAAAAGAGACTGTGTATCTTCAGAAGACTTGGATTAAATATGGATTATTTGATGGATTGATTATATGAATCCATATTTCATATGGATTACATTTACTGTACAAGTTTTGGGTGAATGGACTGTCAATGGAGAGACCGAAATCTCTCAGATTTTATTAAAAATAATTTCAATTGTGTTTTGAAAAAGAACAAGTCTTATGGATATGGATCAACATGAGGGTGAGTAATTGACAGATTTTTTTTTTTTTCAACTATCCCCTTAAATGTGCTGAAACAGCACAGAACCATAGTTATGTGTCCTTTTTTTTCCAGAGCGAACATGACTTCGCTGTATGTAAATGAGATGTTAATAAAGATTTTGCCTTAATATGAGGTAGTATACATAATTTAGTATACATTAAAAAAATATGTTTGAGTACATTTTTATTGATCATTGCAGCAATAATTCATCAAATGAAAGACAAGTGCATTATAACCCAAGCAGATCCAGTTTCGCAGATATATTGCAAATTGCATTCAGTACTAAATATTTTCTAAATATTTTCAGTGTTAAAGGGATAGTTCACCCAAAAATGAAAATTCCGTCATCATTTACTCACCTTCAAGTTGTTCCAAACCTGTATGAATTACTTTCTTCTGCTGAACACACACACACAAATTATTTTTGAAGAATGTTGGTTACCAAACAATTGATGGACCACATTGACTTCAATAGTATTTTTTCCAACTGTTTGATTACCCATATTCTTCAAAATATCTTCTTTTGCGTTCAGCAGAAGAAACAAATTCATTCAGGTGTGAAACAACTTGAGGGTGAGTAAATGATGATACAATAAAACATTTCCTTTAAGGAAAATTTTAGGGTAAAAACACAACAAACCGGCATCAAAAAACTAGCGGCAATGAAAGCCGACTGTGGTGATGTCTCTTTTCACAAAAATCTGCGCTTGAACACAACACAAAGACTAAAGCCAACTGCCAACTAGCGCATTCTTTCTGTGCCTGTGTGAGAGGAAATAACTCTTCATACCAGCAGGTGGCAGTAGTCTGTATTCATTATTTAAAGGGTCCTATTATGCTTTTTCACTTTTTCTACTTTAGTTAGTGTGTAATGTTGCTTTTTGAGCATAACTCCAAAGGGATATATTTTATTTAACAGAATCAACTTTTCAAGAACCACAACGAACGGCTCGTGTGGACTAAAGCGCACTTTTTCCGGATCTTATGAAGTCATAATGTTCCTCATTTAAATAATACCGCCCACGGAATAGGCAAAAAATAGTTGGAGAGGCCTGGATAAGTGACGCTAGAGAAGATGAAAAGAGTTGTCGCTGTTTTTTACACACTGGTAAAAGTTTGTCCTAAGGCTGACGAACTTAGTGTGGTTACTATGCATTTTCAACACTCTTCTTGAACAATATAACCTCAACATTTGTCTGTGCACTCCACATTTTACTTACAAAAGAGAGTACACTGTAGGCTATAAGCTCAAATGCTTCTTCTGAAAGACGTAGCCGCTCCCATTTTGTTGGGACAATCTGTTGTTTATGGATCACAATTTGTAAGTTATGGATCAGAACTTGTAAGTATGTCTTATTATTTGTAGTTCTGTTTCTATTAACAGTTCCAGTTATTAGTTTTATGTTGTTAGCTATGATGTAAACAGAGGGCAAAGCTTTGCCTCCGCTAGCCTGCTAACTAACATTACAGTATTGATGTAGTGTTTACTTTAGCTTTTGTAAGCTCTTGCTTTTGTAAGACTGTTCAACGCCCTGTTGTATTACAAATTTATGAAATGTTTAATTTAGGTTGCAACAGTAAAAGTTGAGTACATTGAAGTTAGCAGTTTAAGGTTAGGTTAGGATAATAGTAACAACCGTTTCTGCCAGTCCTGTTTTTCTCATTGAAGTTAGCATTTTAAGGTTAGGTTAGGATAATAGTAACAACAGTTTCTGCCAGTCCTGTTTTTCTCTATTTTAAGTCACCTTTTGTCTTTAATGGTTCAAGCCCGTAGCCCCAGACGCACCTTTTGTCTTTAATGGCTCGAGCCCCAGCCCTAGACGATGAATCATTAGGTTGATTGGATTAGCTGTAGGGGAGACTTTCACTTTTTGTCTTTAATGGCTCTGGAATTGTTTTTTGGAACCGGAGTTCCTGGCCAGTATCAGCATTTGAATAAGTTACGCTGATTCAATTGGACTGGTAGTGCTCTCAGAGTAGGGTGTGTTCATACTTAATTTACATGCTTTGTTCAGAGACTCCACCTCTATGTAATCCCTCCCCTCTTTGAGAAGTATAATTACACTGAATACTGTATTAGATTCAGATTTTGTTGGACGAACCGCAGCCGCGCTCAAATAAAGAAACTTTTCTGTTTGAACGTGATCCCAACGTCTCCTGGTCTCTGCTTCGATAAAAGAAAACTTTCCAACAGCCCCTTAGGACAATTATCCATGATTTTGTGATTGATTACTGTTTGTTAGTGATGGGAAGTCCGGTTCTTTTCCGCGAACCGGTTCTTTCGGACAGTTCGTTTCAATGAACCGGTAAAAAATAAAAAAAAACGGTTCACCAGTTCTTTTATCTATTCGCGTAATGACGTCAATTCTATCATCCCGACGGATAAAAATACATTCAAATAAAGGCATTTGTTATCATAACTTCAGTTAAATAATAGTAATCATCATCATAATCATCTTGGATAAGTTTCTTACATTTACGTTTTGCAAATGAACCCTACAGGCGATGAGCAAGTACGCGGATGTTTCACATGTCTTAAAGATATTAAGTGAATAAACTGGTCTTCATCAATTTTATTTTATTTGTTATAAAAAAAAAAACACGTACATTTCACCCCTCATTTAAGTCCTCGGTTCACCCGTGCTCATGTATCAGCACAGCATGCAGTTGCCCGAAAGAAAGTTTGGTTCAGAGACGGTGCTATCACGCATGCGCAGCATCTCCAGCTCATCGGTTCTCCGTATCGACCGTGTCCGAAAGAAACAGTTCTCGGTTCTGTACTGGTGATTCGAGAACCGCTGTACCTGTACGCTCGGTAGTGCGTGCATGCTCAGTATCAGCTGCTTGTGCTCATCACTTCTCTCAGCACAACATGTCTCAGATCAGTGAACTGTTGTAGTTGAGTATATACTCCGGGATATTGTTTATTTTGAGTCGGAGGGACTGTGTCAGGCATGTCCAAAAGTGAGTAACTTTAGTAACTTGTGGATCAGCGCTGACGCAAGACACAAACTGTTTTGAACGATTCTGTTCGATTTAGTGTACTGGTTCAACCGGTTCACTAAAAAGAACCGGTTCAAAAGAATGATTCGTTCACGAACCGGACATCACTACTGTTTGCATTACCATATAGTTTTCCGACAAATATGATTAAAAAGTGGATAAAATCATATCTATAAGAAAATACAAAAAAAACATACCACTCTGAAAAGTTCTGTGAAATCCGTGCTTCCAAAGTCAATGCTTCAAATCCGTGCTGAACAGATTTCAAGCATTGAAATCTGTTCAGCACAATCCTGTTGTTCGTTAACATTGTCAGGGTCTGAATCGGGCTCAAATTGGTTTGAAATTGACTCCATCGTTAATATTTTCATCTCAGTAGAGCTTGTGTTTATGAAGGGGCAGGACATTTCCTGAACACACGTTAAGCACTGCCATTCACAACACACTGGGCCAGCTAACCAATCACATCACATTTCATATTTTGGAAGGAGGGGCTTCATCAAAAACGACGCGTTCAACCTGACTGGGGAGAGAGGAGCTGTAATAATGTAAAAAATAATGTGTTTTTTTAACAATCAAGCATGAAAACATTATTCTAGTACATCCCCAAAACAAAATCAAGACTTTGTAAAAGGGCATAATAGGACCCCTTTAAATAGGTAAACTAGAGTTCTGTGTATGCCCTCTTGGCTTTGTCATTTGCATGCTTCTCACTTCCATTTTTCATCTTGTGCACTGGTTGACTAACCGAACAGACAATCAGAGTTATTCAATTTGCTCAATCCATGGAAAGCTGCCAATAGGGGTTCAAGAGTGTCAACAGTGTAGAACATACCACAAAAAAATAGGACAACAGAAGCTCAACGACAGCCTGTCATTGGACAATGGCCAACCATCAGCTTGGTGCTTCATGGCCTACATGCATATATTCTTTTACAAATTAGGTAAAACATCAGTTGGCGCAATGGTAACCTCATGATTTCTATGCCTCCATACCTAACCACAGCATTGTAAATCAAGGAAGTGTAAAAAGGAAAAGGATTTATATGCAACTTTTTGGTTATAATCTGGAGCATTACCGTGGCAGCATCTGCGTGAGTAGCCCCTCTGCCCGCTTCTTCTCTTCCTGAAGTTCAGCGGTACGCTCAGTAACTATCTCCTCAAGATTACATGCATACTGCTCCATACGGGACAGCAGGTTATCCAGAATGTTCTCAGACCCCCTGTGAACACACACAAACGATTAGCATTTAATATTATTACTATTATAGCTTTAGTACTATCACATTAAAGAAGCAGTAGCAATTCTTTATTGTGCCTTCAAGGGCCATTCTGTTGCAAAATAATGATCAACATACAGTAGACATACTGTAACACAATTGCTCTTTTAATCTCTCTCTCTCTCTCTCTCTCTCTCTCTCTCTCTCTCTCTCTCTCTCTCTCTCTCTCTCTCTCTCTCTCTCTCTCTCTCTCTCTCTCTCTCTCTCTCTCTCTCTCTCTCTCTCTCTCTCTCTCTCTCTCTCTCTCTCGCCTGTTTAGAGTGATACGCTTTGACAGTGTTGTTCTCACGAGACTCTGTGCTTGCTGGGTTGTGTGTCTCTGGTCCCCAGAGTGCTCATATCTTGTTTGTCTACCTGATTAAGCACTGTCATTTGTAAATGTAATTAATGATCCTCTGTGTCCCTGCCCTGTTTTTCTTTATTACCTCAAAAGTGCTCATTAGTCACAACTACCCTCATTTATAAAGCTGAAACAACCACAGAGAGGAAGAATGTGCAACTGTTACAGTATCAAGAAAGAATTGGGATTGGAAGGGGGAGAGAGATAGCTGTACACTTCTGATGTCTCAGCACTGCTTGTTTAAAGTGCCTTTAATCAGACTTATCTCAATGTTAACACTGACTTCACTTGAGAGTCTTACTCTGCAAGTGGGGAAGATTGTTTCAATAGAAACTCTAATAAAAGTGCAGTCCGCAGAGTGTTCACATTGAGATTACATGAAAGTTTTAAGTTAAATGTATGAATTGGTGTATAGAGGAAGAGGAACTGTCAGACATAAAAGTCAGAGTGTCTGTGGTTCTCTTTGTTTTGGTTTGTGGTATGCAAGTACTAACTGTAAGTTGGCTATTTTTTTGTAACTGTTTTTTTAGGGTTTCACCAACGAGGCTTAAGCCTAGTCCCAGACTAAAATGCATGTCTGAGCTGAAAGCAACTTGCACTGACATATCTTAAAATATGTCAGTGTCGTTGTTTTGTCTCAAGATGCACATCAGTAATGTTTTTTTTTTTTCTTAGGCACGTTTATAAAAGCTACTTAAATGTCCTTAACTAAAGCCTATACTGGCTTAATCCAAGTCCTGTCTGTGAAACCACGCCATAGTGTACGGTATTTGGCTTCAAATTAAAATACAGTTTATGAAGCTTGTTTTATTAGCTGATAAATAAATGGTCAACTGTGGTATAAAAATAAATAACATACCCTTCTGTGTTATTTTAGTATTATTTATATATTATTATAATTATTTATTAATATTTTGAAAGTTTTAGCGAATTTGTTTTGTGCTTTTGTCATTTTTATATTTTCTTTTATTTATTTCTATTTATCTTTTTTTGATCATTTTAAGTAATTTTAGTACTTCAACTTAAACATTTTATTTCAGTTAAATGTCATGGTGACATTCCTAATAAGTATTTTAAGCTTAATAGTTAAATTAGTAATATTAACAACATCAAAAACAACACCAAGACGAAGACGAAGAAGAAGACGAAGAAGAAGAATAACATAACACTTTAGTTTAGTTGTGGTCCAATTCTCACTATTAACTAGTTGCTCATTAGCATGCATATTATTAGGATATTGGCTGTTTATTAGTACTTAAAAAGTACTTATTAACGCCTTTTTCTGCATGATCATAATCCTACTCCATACCTAAACTTAACAACTACCTTATTAATAAACAGTAATTAGGAGTATATCGAGGCAAAAGTCGTAGTTAATTGTGAGAGTTGGACCCTAATCTAAAGTGTGAGCAAATAATTATTACAATAATTCTGTAAATTAACTATTTCAGACTACAAAAGAAATCTAGAAAATGAAAAGTAGAGATGATGAACAACACATTATTGCTCTGTCTTGCTTCATAACTGACCCATTACTAGGACAATTTTTTTTGATGGCAGTCCTGAGAAATGAGAAGTCTGGTCTCTCAGCAGGTTTCTCTCTCCAGCAGCTGACCAAGAGACCCTCCAGTTCCTCTGCGCACTCCGCTTGGTCTATGTGTGGCCTCAGTGGGCTACAGCCCCCCGTCCTGACCCTTTCCACAATCTCTGAAAAACAGACAGGGAGAGAGTCCTTCACAGGTACCCATCTGCAGTGCTTTACTTTATGTTACGAAGAATGGCTTTAATAACAGAAAAGTGGTTATGGAGAGAGGGTGTGGAGAGTATTGTCGTACCTTTAGCACTGAAGTGACTGTTGGGGATGTAGAAAGGCCCTCTGCGATATACCACCTCTTGAGCGATAATGGCAAAACTGTAAACGTCCCCTTTTTGAGTGCCATTAGCAGCCATGGACTGCCTCAGAAGCTCTGGTGCCCTCCATAGCATAGCTTAAAATGCAAACGCATATGTATTTACAGAACTGACAAAATGTAACTAAGGGTGAATTCAAATGGCAAGTGAGCATCCCTTTGCCCGACTCACTCCGAAGGGCAGAACCTTTTAAGTGGGGAATTTGAAGGGAGCAGGGCACTTGTGTGTCACAGTGTATCCGTTTGGAACACACTTGGTGAAGCGAACAACCTGTAATGTTACCATTAGCTGTTCTTACATCAGTAATTTCTTATTAATTCTTAATGTAATTGTTGCACACAATGTCCACACAAAGATGTCAATATCAGAAATCCTTGTCCTTGGTCCCCATGATGAAAACAGCTTATAAATCACACTAAGTTATGTTTTTTGAAAATGTAAAAGTGCAGAAAGTTTTCATTGATGGTTAGGGTCAGGGTAATATACAGTTTGTACAGTATAAAAATCATTATGTCTATGGAAAGTCCCCATAATACATGGAAACCCAACATTTGAAATGTATGACATGAATGTGTGTAAAATATCACACACACACACACACAAAAAACACAACTTGAAGTATTCTTGTTTATGAGTTAATGCGACCACTCCCGCCATCCAGCTATAAAATGATTTGCGAGGACTCGTCACCCTGGGTCACATGGCCATGATCGAAAACATTACTTCCTTAAATTATCGAATATGACCTTCGCAAACGGACTTGTGGAAGGGCCCTTTGTGAAGGGATAGAGGGAATGCATTGACGTCACTTTCCCGCCAGAACACGCCCACCTCAGCCGGACTGAGTGGCAAAAGAGCCTACTGCATAACTGGATTTAATAGGGGAAACTGCAAAAACGCGAGTAAAACAAATGATTATCAGTTTAAACTAAAGACTGAACTCGGTATAGTGTTCAATTTACCAAAGATCCAGTGATCCATGGATATTGACATGCAGCCAGGAATCGTGTTTCCTGACATTTATATATGTGCATGATTTCAACGCCGGGGAAATATATAGGCTACAGCAAATTTGCCTGTGAACGCTTTATATAAATACAATATAGGTAGGTCTAAAACCATGTATTATATCATCATATCGTCCAGCCTTAAAACTTGTATCGTTTTTTGTCAGTGTTTATTTAAACAAGTCCAATTATGCAGAATGTACGATGGTTAAATATTTAAATGATGAGTTGTCAATACAATAACAATACAATATATAGGGTAAATTTTTACCCCTAAATTCAGCACATGGACACTAAATGATAACTGCAAATCCACCTACTGGAGTCCAGTTGTTTCAATGAATTGCACAGATCCATTTGCTTCTCTGTTCTGTAGCTTTCGGCAGACTGTAAAAATATGCCCCTGATTTCTTGTCAAATGTAGTAGTACAGTCAATCGCAAAGCTCTTTCCCATTTTAGATGTGTTGTGTTTTTCACGGCATTCACGCTGAAAACAAATGCTGCCACTCAGTCTTTTTGCCACTTAGTGGGCGTAACCGGTCACACCGGTCGACAATGACGTCACGCGCATACCCTCTATCCAGGTGTTCACTTTCGCTTGGAACGCCCCTACAATTGGCATCCCCTTCCCGAAATGCCCCCCCAAGAAAAGCCCATTTGGAATCCGCCCTAAAACTATAAAATTCTGTTTGCATATGTGCAAAACAATAATGTGTTTAATGTATTGAACTCTAAACCAATTATTACTTTTTCACTCTCTCTCTTTGCATTTTTCAGAAGTTCCACAATTCCAGCTTACCGGTCCAGGGGTCAGATCCAGGGCTCTGCTCTGAGTCTAAGCGCCTCAGAGCGTTAAGTCCAAAATCAGTGACCTTCAGGACAAAGCGACTGTCCACCACACAGCTCGATGATGAGAGGTGACCGTGACAGTGCAGGGGACTACAGTGCAAATAGTCCATGCCCTACAAGAGAGTCCAAATTTATCCATCACTGTTTTATATTCTACTGTCAGCAAAATCATTTTAAACTATAAGACACAGACACAGTGACCTTTACAATGTCTAGCATGAGGGAATACTTAAAAGTCCAGTCCAGCTTGATCGACTCATTCTTCAAAATGTCCTGCAAAGTTTGGGGACAAAAACCTTTCGTTACAATGGTCATTCGTAAAATAATAAGAAACCATCCTCACATTAGCATTCTGACATTCATTTTGAAGTTGCCATGTATGTTGCAAGGTTGTAGGACTACAACCATTATCCTGTTAGATACTTATTTTATTCATAAATCCAAAACTGCCATTATTAAAAAACCCATAGGGAAATCCTGAGGCAATGCCATTTCCCAACCTGAACAGAAAAGAAACAATTATCTTAGTGTTGTGCAATAGCACCTGCAGACTTCCTTTAGGGCAGTACTCCATAAGGACGAAGGGTTGATGGGTCTCCAGGGACGCTCCAATAAATTTACAAAGGTTATAGTGGGTCAGATCTCTGCACTGAAACACATACACCCATAAAGGTGTCATAGTTTTGTTGTGACAGACTAAGAATCAATATTTGTCAATGCTTTAAACAGATTTCACCAGTTTGAGCTCTGCCAACAGCACGCTGTTCAGATGAGTGCTTCTTAAATTCAGAAAGCAAACAGAACAAATTGTTCCCTGAAGAAGAAAGAAAACAAAAAAATTAAATTAAATTAACTATGAATAGATTTATAGGGCAACTAAATCATAACCAATGTTTTGTAGCATCATTTGTCTTTTTCATGTCACAATACAGTGACGTAAATGTTTAATCACTAAGTGATCCCAATACTTCACTTTGTACACTGCAGTTTGTGCTGATGGCTTGTCTTGCATTCTGCTTATGATAGATTCCAAAGAAGCCTGAATGGGTTTGGAACTGTGGGACTGAGCCAAACAAGGGGAGAGCCAATTATTAAAGTAATAGATTCATTCATTTATTCATTATTCCTGCCTTACAATTACTATTAGTACTTATGTACAAGCATGTACTGTATGCACTTATATATGAGTTCACACAATACTTGTATGACAAAATAAAGTAAACTATGGGCCGGAAGACATAATTAATCCACATATGACGCATTAAATCATTTCAAAACCTTTGCTGGCACGGTTGAGGAGTGATGCTTCATCATTATGACATCATCAGCATTGACTTTCCACAACATCTTGGAGGCTTCCTCCTGGAGTTTGTACTTCCTGGTAATAAAAATATATAGGCCTGCATTTTTGGACATCAGCTCAAACGTTTTAGGTGAATTTAGTCTGGAATTCATGAACTTTCAAATCAGCAGAAAGTTTCAACATAATTGTATAACATGCAAATCTTACATCCAAAATAAACAAAAATGTTGTAACTGGCAAAAAAACATCACTTGGAATGGAAAAATCAAGTATATACATCTCAGTTATTCAAATGATCTCATTTCGACGATTAACGGTTCAGCAGTTCTGAAGGCGCAATCTTAAACTTTAACCGCAGTGAAAAATGTACACTTTGACTATTACCTGTATTGAACACAGATTGCAAGCGTTCCTGCAGCCACCAAGCCAGCAATAATCCCCAAAGCAATCAAAAATTTTCTCTCTGAAAATAAAACACATACATTTGTAATCTGCAGGTCTGCTGTGTGATTAAAGCTCGCTTGGTGTCAACATCCAACTACGTCCATTTATAGAAGTATGATACAGCAAGACTTGAAGCCGCCAAGGGTAATTCTGTAGGAATGCAATATGAAACAGTCACCTTTTCAGAATTCTGATAAAAGGATTATATCTGGTTGCATAAGACTGTCCTCACTTTATTGCTTCGACCTGTTAGCTTGGGGGAGATTCAGTCAGTGAATAGCTGAGGAATCTATATTGCCGTCAGTTGGACATTTGGGTCTTGCAGGCAATGGTACATTATTCAAGATTTGTTCCTCTTTTTTTAATCAAAGCGAGTGTATGGGGCAGTGCCAAAAACTGAAAATGAAGGGGTGGGAAAATAACTGCTGGGTGGTGGGGTGTGAATCCACTGATGTGAGGAGCAAAGGTGGGCTTTTGGTGCCCCCTACTGGAAAAAAAGTTACTAGACTATGGCCTCTGACTGGCCCCTTGAAGAACTTGATAAGCAATAACGCTTCCAAGCTTCATATCATGTTGCTTTGAGTTATTACCACACATACACTTTACAAATTAGTGATGAGTGGTTGAAAAAGTGGTTCAACAACCTTGATCTATGAAAGTCCCAAAACCAACCTAGGATAAATGTGTCTATCTACATTTTTACAAAACTCCAAAAAACGTATCTATACATACTTTTAACGGCTGTTTCCAGCAGATTATTGATTAATAAAGACTTATTTGCATGTGGTTTCTTGAACAATACTATGTAATGACCTCAAAACACGTTTACCATAGTGCTTGATTTGTAAACTAATACATTTTGACGTCCTGTGAAACACAGATCACGATAAAAGAGCTCAAAGACGTGTAGCAGCAAGCTAAAATGGCATGGTTCTTTCAGCAAATGCATTTTTATGTCACGTTTTCTTTCTTTAACACTATTGTTAAGGTTTAGGATTCGATTTGATATATGTGGTAGTAAGGGCTGTCAATAACGATTCTGACACACATACACGTTTTTTTTTTGCAATGAGAGTTGCTCAATACCTAGATTGATGCAGAGTTCCCCTTGAAAGCCACAATCTGGAGAGTCTTTGGGAGGAGTTGTCCGTCCTCCAGGCCAGCTGATGTGAACCCCTTTTACTGCCTTATATGTCCCAAAATAGTTTGCAATGACCTGTGTGGAGAACCCAACGACTCATTTGACAAATATAATTCAGAATAGCAGAGCATGGCTTCCGTTGGTTTCGCCAAAGTCCTTTTAGGCAAGTCGTGCCACTCGGCCGCCATTCTTGGCAACGCCTCCGGGCAGCTATTTCGGACTAACAAGACCAGGCTCCTATCTAAATGAATGGGCAGAGAGTCAGAACTGCACTTTCACTGGTCACCGGGACATAAAAACTACATGTATAGAAACAGCAGTAAAATATGATAAAAATCGCTGAAAAAGTTTGATGACTTTGCCCCAAAATAAGATTTAAAACGCCTTTTTCCCCACAGGTTATACTTTTACTACGCATGCGCAAGGGTTCACGACACCAACTGCATTTACGTCTCTATCCAGAATGCCGGTGTTGTGCAATATTCAATGTCAATATTGTTCACCATTATTTAAATATAAGCAGGTTTGCACTTTATCAGTAATAACAATGTATTGTATAGATCAGTTGTTTTAACTATTCATTAAAATGAATCGGTTCAAAGGAGTCATTAGTTCGCGAATTGGACGTGTCATATGGTTGTGTGATTATCCCAGCAGTTAGGACATGGACATCCCACAAGGTTAGTATCAACACAGAAAACATTACATCACTGGATAGGTTTTTTCATTTATTTAGAGAGTCATTTTATGTCAGCTGAATGTGCGGAACGCATTTCAGAGAAGATAAGGCAACGTATTTTAGCACAATTCACACCCAGTGGTAATTCAGGGGGGAAAATATTCAGAATGCTCAACATGAAACTTTGGTCTTCCGACCTTTTACCATCATGTCGTTTTATTTTGACTAATATGCGTGCAGGAGACAGAGCTTAATTTGGAGACGGTGAAGTCTTGTTTACACTTTCGCCTGGCTCCGGAAGAGAGAGAGAGAGAGAGAGAGAGAGAGAGAGAGAGAGAGAGAGAGAGAGAGAGAGAGTGCGCGCGCGCGCGACCGGGGAAAAAAACCAAAAAACCGACTGTCGCAAAACCTCAACTGTGCGCATGCGTCAGTGGAACCAGACGATAGGCTTAAATGTTTCACGGCTTGACTGTTAAAAGTAGATGATTGGCTTTCCAGCGGGAGGGGCGGGACATGTGCATACAACCGCCATCTTTGCCGTTACGGGTTTTCCTTAAATAGTTGGATTGAGGATTGAGGAAGTGGCATGTCTCTTATATAAATTGTCTCTGGTTTCGCTTACGGTTGATATAAGTAGTGAGCATGGCAGTATCTCACCTGACTCTGGTTACCACTATCTTGAAACTGCTTCATCATGTAGTTTAACTCACGATCTCCATTTGCATCAATGGTTACATTGCCTTGGATACCTGTGTAATAAGCCACAAAGCATGTACCATAATGAAATCCTGTCAACTTGGTGGCAATTTCATTTACAATAGGAAATTACATGAATTGTTGATGTAGGAAAGGGAATGCTCAATACCCCGTCAACAAACCCAAACTAGAAATAGGCTATGTACTTTATTACTCATATTGTTATCAGCATTGCTCACATATGCAAGCTTAAGGTTTGGGAAAGATTTCATTATAACAAATTTGCAGTGTTCACTATACCCAATTGGGAATCAATAGATATAGTTTAAGTTCTACAAACCTGTTATGGTCCTGTTCCACATTCGTCTAGTGATGGCCAAGCCATCATATGGGTTTCCATTTTCTGCCAAAGTTTCGTTTAATGCCTGGGCATACAGCCAGACAGTATCATGGGCTATTGCTGCTAGCACTGACACCTGTTACATTAAAACAATTAAACTCATAATAAAATAACCTTTAAGTTTTATATTTAAAAACATCACATCTAAGATCGACATCTGGTTTCACATAAGCCACTGAATAAGGCTTCCCCATCTGCACCAAAACACTGATAGCATCATTGACATCAGACTCTACCTTTGCTTCTGTCTATAATGTAAAAGCCAACCTTTTCAGTAGGAGCATATGTATAGCCAAAGTCTGTTTTGGATCTTCTGGTGACATTCTCTGAGAAGGCCTGATACCGTTTATCACTGGGTTTATACACTGACAGGAAAAACAGAGCCTGATAAGCTTGCCTGGCCACTGAGTCATATTCATCACCTGAGAAAGAAGAAAACCATGCACTATAAATAGAAAATGGCGTCATATTCAGTAATACCTCATTTTATGAGGTTAGCAAAGTCATTGCTTTTGTGGTTACGCAACACACCTTGTTTCCAGTCAAAACTGCCAAACAAGACCTTTTGCTTGTACGGCTCGAAACAAAAGAAGATAAAATCTCCGTCAGTCAGGCCTTTCTTGTGAGCTTCAATAAGCAAGCTGCGGACAACCTTGCCATGTGCTGATATCACAATAACTGCGCAAGTGAAAACATAAACAATGGTTTCAGTGTTTAGTTCCTCACCAGTCTTGTGATAAACTTTTTGTGAGAACAGAATTTTACTTACTGCGAGAGACTTGAGCCATCTCAGTTAAGATCCAGGACCAGGTGGATAAAGACCCTTGGGAGAGAGAGCCATGAATCTCTTGATACCTGGCCACGGTGATGTTATTGTGCTCTGCTTGATACCTTTGAAGAAATGAGGTTTAAAAATGACATTTTTAATTAAAGTGGTAACCATTTTTTTCTGAAATGAACTTCTTGACTTCTTGAAATATGAATAAAAACTTTTAATGGTCTTAACCATTTTAATCGCAAATCACTGGTCAGGAAATTAGAAAGAATTGCTCAAATACTGATAAAGTCACTTAGCACAGAATAGCCTTTCCCAACTTGCAGACAACTTTTTAGAAGAGTCAGTGTTGTTCCACTCAATGTTAATGGCTTCAAACAGTTCATGCGTTGTTGAAAAATGTATTCCAGTGCGTCTGAGTTTAATTTAAGACCAAATATTCACTATAGGGTTCAAATCTGGACTCTGGCCAAAGCTAAAACATGAGCCTGGTGGATTTGTTCTCAAGCCACTTCTTAGTTGTCTTTGCAATTTGGGCAGGAGCATTGTCTTGGTGAAAAATAACATCTGACCATTCCTCTTTAGATCACTTTTCATTGGAAGCTGTACTCCAAAACATTAAATGATTTTTCACATTGAAGTAGTTCACCAATACCAGCAGATAAAAATGTTCCCCACACAATGACACATCTTCTTCCTCTGTGTTTCATTGTGGTAGAGATGCACTTATTATCATGTAAATCATGTTTTATTCTTCATCACTGCACACACAACTTCCCATATTCTGCCAAAAAGACAGCAATGGCTGGTTAAGTAGTGCATTTGCTGACATTTTGCAAATTTCCTGACCAATAGTTTGTGGTTAAGACAAATAAAAGCTCAGTCACAATGTTTAGCCATTTTGGGCCTTTTTTCTTTTCTTTTTTTCTTGCCTAGGAGTGTATAGCCTATGGTAAGAAACATTTGAAATATTACAGATTTAAATTAAATTCACACTAGAAAAAAATATGTAGTCCTTTATTTCATAAACTAAAATGCAATGAACATTAATTTAACAACATAAGAAGCCTTAGAAGAAACTATTTCAATGAAAAACCATTATGAGCTGTCAAAGAAAATTCTGTCAATTTATGATTTTTCACTGTAAATTGTAAGATGATGTTCTTTTTCCACAGTATTTCACTTTAAAATTACTTGACAGATTTACACAGTATAGAGTAAGGCAACCAATTAACAGGTTTTGACCATATTTTTTACCGTTAAAATTATGATCGTTTTTTACATTGTACATACAGGGTATAAAAAATATAATATACAATGTAAAATAAATGTAAACATACATAGATTTTTCCACCTCTGAGTTTTATGGTATATTACATACTTGATCCCCTCGGCAGAAATAGTCCAGGAAGGTTTGCTGTCATAGATGATGCCTATGCGCTGCCAGCCAAAATGTTTACAGATTCCCACAAAGAAAGCCCCTAGTTTAGTGAAAGGTCCAAACACTCTTGTTAAAGTCGGATAGGCCTAAATTCAAAAGGGGCCAAAAGAAACATTTAGCAACCAAAAGGCAAAGTGCATTTTCAGATGCGAGCATGTTAATGGAAACATAACCGACCTTCTTATCTAGAAACTGTTGCTCTGCACATACGGGACTGATGACAGCAATGTTCCAATAAGCTGCTAGTTTAGCAGTCACTGCACAGACCTTGAATAAAAATTAGCAACAAATGATAATACTCCATTTCCTGCACAACGAACATTAGATAATCATTTGTCTTCTAATGATGATATCTTGTGACAAATATGATTATAACGAGTTTTGTAATTACTTTTTGATAGCCCTTCATGCGTTAAAAGTCAATTTTAAGCTTTAATTGGAACTGTGAGCTTGTAGAAGACCTTAATACCTTAATTTGAGAGTCTATTGTCAGAGTAATGATATAATAAGTGAGTGATTGTTATTTCTGACATGTTCCGTTTGAACTAGCTGTATTTTAATTTTGTATTAATTTTGACCTTCAGTCTGGGAAATGATGCTAATGCAACCACGTACATTTGAGCAAGACGGTCCGATGAAAGCGCTGTATTTGTGTCTATGGTAAAGTGCCACGACTTTCCCTGGGCCACGTAGATCATTGCATTCATCGTCCACATAATGGTAATCCAGATAATGCCCTGACACAAATCATTCAACATCACATTAAAGACGATAGATAAATATTGCTCATCTTCCTTTTATACCTGGTACAAATAGCTCACTGACCTTGCAGTAGGTCCGGACTTTTATTTACAGAACTGATAGCGACAAGAGCTCCAGCCCCAATCCGACCAGCGCTGAAAGGAATGGAGGTGTTGGGCATGGAGATCAGCAAGGTGAATCTGGTGCCCAAACTGAGAGGAACCAGAGCCATCAAAAAGAGCAGTAAGCCAGGAACTCTCTCCAAGTGCTTCATTAACTCTAGATGACATATTAGGCAACATATTCATATTTTACAGTACGCACAAAGATATATTTGTACATACAAATATTTCACAAAGTATGTAAGCAAACTATGTATATTATTTGAAAACATCTTATTTAATTTTAGCATTGTCAATGGTAAAATCCCATATGCTACGAACACTAAATGAGCTTGTTAAAATTAATAATACCTGAAATGACTGTACTTACCACTCATTCCAAAAAGAATAATTCCAGCTTCAATACTGACAGTGATCAAAATTAGTCAAACTAATTTTTAAAAAGGGACCTTGGATCAGAAACAACCTGTATCGAGGATGGGAAAATATCCAGTGGCAAACTGTGGCCATATGGTTTAGCTCTGAAACCAGCCATCCACAACAGTGATCTCCCCAGAGTGACTGGAAATCAAGGGTCTCACATTAATATGCTCCGTATCTCAAGCTGTGGTGCTCCTCTGACGTTTGTTTATAGCTTAAAAAACAGCATATGAGTAAACACTGGTCAACAGATGTCTATGGGAATTTTCATCTCTATGAGGTCTGGACAAAAAAAAAAATGTGTTTGTCTATGCTTTGAGTGATAGAGTAGTTTTTTTTGTTTATAAGGGCTCTTTTTTAAAATGTGAATGTTAGCACATGGCTCTCCTCATATTTATTAATAGCAAGAAAGTAAGGAACTGTAAATGAAAATATACTGATATGATTGCCAACTTCCTGTGTCTAAAAGAAAAATAGAAGGAATTAAGAATATTATGTATACTTTGGACATTAATTAATTATAGATCAAGAATCAGCCAGGGGTGCGTTTACCAAAAGCATCGTTAGCCAATATGGTCGCAAGTTCCGTTGTTATCAGCATATAGTTCAACAAGTCGGTGTTTCCCGAAACCATCGTTCTAACATTCGCAAACAGCATCGCAAAGTTGAGTGTTTGGAACGACAGCTTGTAACGCAAAGTTGGGATGTGGCCCAGAAAGAAAAGAAAAACAATAGGTGTCGGAGGAAAAGATGCATGAGAGACGAGAGATGGCGTATTTTCCCCGTGTTTAATACAATTACTTAAACGTCACACTCGTCTCCATACATGGGGATCGAGTGAGAAAAAGTGACTTATACAAACTAACATCCAACTCTGGTCACAAAATATAAAAGAAAGAGTAGCCTAGCGGTAGAGCGGTTATCTCCTCTCATCACCCGTCAAATCAACTACTGACACTCTACGCACATGCGCAGTTCCCAT
The DNA here is from genome assembly GCF_965113295.1 of Leuciscus leuciscus. Classification (NCBI taxonomy): domain Eukaryota; kingdom Metazoa; phylum Chordata; class Actinopteri; order Cypriniformes; family Leuciscidae; genus Leuciscus; species Leuciscus leuciscus. The sequence goes on along the minus strand of NC_138727.1, from coordinate 38,796,341 downwards.
TTCACCCCATATTAACCCAAAAACACAAAGTGACCGTTACAAGCTCTCGACCTGTGGTTAGAAGCATAGTTTCTTGTTTGCATGACATGTGGACTCAATAAATCCTTATCTTGAGCAAAATAAGCAAGTAGACATTCAGTACAACCTGTGTCTTTTATTTAGAATACATACAAATGTAATTTACGTATTTTAGTTTGTCAAGAGATTTAAAGCACCTTTTATGAATAGTGCGTGTGTGCGAACGTGCTCTACTACGTAAGAACGAGCCTATGATTGAATCTGGAAATAAAGCAAATAACTCAGATGCCATGTCCGTAATTTATAGCAAAACATCTAGCATTAATTCGATCTCAAACAGATTCATTAAAAGAAGTTATTACTCCACCACCTGCATGACATCATTAAAGGGATGGTTCGGAGTAAAATCAACCTAGGGTCCTTTGCACCATGACCTCGAGCCAAACTCGATATTCCACCCCATACCCGCTACAATTGAGAATCACTTTAAGCATGCAGACGCAGTTAAAACTATGGAATGATAACAATTTGATGTGTGGCGTAACTTTGTTTTAAAAAGTGGGAGTGTGGGTGGGTTTTAAATAGTAGCCAACATTGGGTTTAATTTGTCGTTTAATGAGGTTTGAGGGTACAGTTAAATGGTCCAGTGGCAGAACTTTGCCCAAGCGTGACAGAGGTTCTGGGTTCTAATCCGCACTCATATTATTATTATTATTATTTTTTTTATTTTTTTATCGAAACCGATTATGTTTATCAGTGGTTGTATATCAGGCAAGGATACGTTTGTTTGCATTTTGTTTTGTAATTTCACCGGAACGAATAGAGAGTCTCCACAACGGATTGAAGCGCGTGTCTGAGTGAAGACAGTGCGCAAGCCACAAGAGAACACCGCCTCCGCGCCACTGATTGCAGGGGCAACGAGCACCTTGATCACTTGATTTCAAAAACAACACATTTCAGTGCTAGCTCGCCTCTTATTTAACAAACGAACTAAATGAATGCTCTGCTAGTTAACTGGAGATTTTTTTTATTTTATTTGTATCGTACATTCGTGCCGCGAGATGTTTCAAAAGTGGTGGGGACAATATCGACCTTAGTAAAAAGTGGTGGGGACATGTCCCACCCGTCCCACCCGCAAATTACGCCTATCATTCAACTTAATACACAATAAAGCAATATACAATAAGATTCGATAACAACGTACCTCCTGGTGTTCTTCTAAAATGAGGGCGAGCCACAAATCCGTGATTAGCCTACTAGGCCTACAGTTTACAAACCCGTGGTTTATGAATTTGTGGGTACAGATTGTAAAACTGAAAGCACGGATTAAAAACTCGTGGGTACGATTTGTTAAACCGAGGGAACAGTTTGAGAATTCGTGAGTACAGTTTATAAACTGAGCGGACGGATTTTTTTTCTTTTTTTTTTTCTCCCACACAGGTTACTTCCCGGGCTCCGTAGTACGTTTTTGTTTGTAAGAACGATTAAAAAACGCCTTTCTAGGCTAGTCTCAGTTTAATCTGCCGACCCTCTCGTGACTCGTCTAACTAAGGTAAGCAGCCAAAAGCAATCTCTTTTTTCTTTTGCGTTTAAACATGTCTTTCATGTTCAAGCTATAGGCTATTTCATTATTTATAATGTGATCATATGCCTCTTTGGTTTTACAAAGATAAGAAGGTGGTAGGCCTACTTTGTTTGAAAAGTGAACCCTGGACAGGCCAGGCTAATGTGACAACGGAACAAAGGCAAAATCTAGCATATTACAAAAAAATTAACAAAAAACAAGCCACGAATAGTGATTTTCTTCATGACCAGAAGATGGCAGCTAGTGAGTAGGCTACATAAAGTTTAGAGTGAACACCATCCACAAAAAAAAAAAAAAAAATGTACCAACGATTTTGCTTGGCTCTGTATTAGCTTATGTTTAATATAACAAGAAATACCTATAGTAGGTAACGTTAGTCATCTCTAATTTGGTATTTTGGTGATCCATGTAGCCTACATAGTGTAGGCTAATTAAATCCTTATCCTATGAAGCTGAAATATTCACTAACAATATAGCCTATATCTGCGCAAGCAAGACACAACTACATTTCGCTTTACTCACATTAAATCTTGTATCATTATCTTCTTCTTCATTATTCTCCTCTGCCGCCTCCTTTTTTTTTTTTTTTTTTTTTTTTTGGCAGTTATAGCAAACCCAGGACCCTATTGCCACCAACTGAACTGAAGTGTGGATCTTTATTTAAATTCCCCACACCTATGTTTCCCCCATTGTTTTTTAACCAAAAAGGTTTTCTGTTGTCTTTTCTCTATATATATAGCCTATATATATATATATTATACAGTACAGGCCAAAAGTTTGGACACATTACTATTTTTAATGAGCCTGCATTTATTTGATCAAAAATACAGATTTTTTTTTTTTATATTGTGATATATTATTACAATATAAAATAATTGGTTTTCAATTCATTATACTTTAAATTATCATTTATTTCTGTGATGCAAAACTGAATTTTCAGGATCATTACTCCAGTCTATCACATGATCCTTTAGAAATCATTCTAATAATGATTCATTATCAAAGTTGGAAACAGTTCTGCTGCTTAATATTTTTTTCATAACCTGTGATCGTTTTTTAGGATACTTTGATGAATAAAAAGAAGATAAAAAAAAGAGGCAAATGTTTTAAAAATAGAAATCTTTTGTAACAACAATATACACTACTGGTCAGTAATTTGGGGTCAGTAATTTTTCTTTTTTTGAAATAAATCAATACTTTTATTCAGCAAGGATGTGTTAAACTGATCAAAAGTGATAGTAAAGAAGATTTATATTATTATAATTTTATTTATTTTTTTAATAAATGCAGTTCTTTTTAACCTTTTATTCATCAAATATATTAGGCAGCAGAACTGTTTCCAACACTCATAATAAATCAGAATATTAGAATGATTTCTAAAGGATCATGTGATAGACTGGATGTCACACTGAAGACTGGAGTAATGATCCTGAAAATTCAGCTTTGCATCACAGAAATAAATGATAATTTAAAGTATAATAAATTAAAAACCATTTATTTTAAATTGTAATAATATATCACAATATTATTTTTTTTTCTGTATTTTTGATCAAATAAATGCAGGCTTGATGAGAAGAAGAAACTTCTTTCAAAAACTTTAAAAATAGTAATGTGTCCAAACTTTTGGCCTGTACTGTATATATCCGGAAGGCCAAACTGTAGAAAGTTAGTTCAATCATATTTGTTTTAAAAAAAAAATATGACATTTTAATAATGAATAATAAACAGAAACAGACTTGGAAAGAAACTTCATGCTTATTCACATTAACACTTTATTCATATCAAGTCTTTTTTTTTTTTTTTTTTTTTTTTTTTTTTTTTAAGACATAACATTAAATACAGAAGGCACTTACAAAAATTGTTAAATTATAGAAACATATTAACATGGATTAAAAATAATCAGAAAAATAAGGACCAGAGATAGCGCCACATGGCAGCCTTGTACAGTACATCTCAAGTAAAATCTACTGAGTGCTAATCTAAGTACAGTATAAAGAGGATTTATTGTTATTATTTTAATGCCCCTACTAGGTTTTAATACATAATTCAATCATTTAAAATACAGATAGCACATAACACAATTGTTTTTGTCACTAGTAAGTGGTTCTTGTTTTTGTTGCAATTTGTTTATTTTAAATGTTAGGCTTTGTGGTTTCTGCATCGAAGGAGTACTGGTACAGCTCGATCAAGCGGTTGGCCTCCCTCTGTCCTGACAACAAAGCACCATGGGTAGTGGAATAGTATTTTCTATGGGTGGCTTCCCCAGCAAACAAAACCTGTAGAGGCTTTGGATAGAAGTAAAGAAAAGAACAACAAAAATTTAGCTTGACAGAACATACAACATGACTGCCCTGTAAGGCCCAATAGACTATTTTTAGCATAAGTCTTAATCTTTCCGATATAAAAAAGTGAGGTCTCCAATCTCTTGTTCTTTTGTGCTGTGTACTCTGTGGGGTCAGACTGTTCCTTTCAGACATTTAATTGGCCTGAGCATGTTTGTGTGCATATATGTGTGTGTTTGTTTGGCCCTTCGCCTTGTACAACCCAACCTTCTCATCTGACTCAAATTTCAGTCTCAGCACTCCACAGCTCAGTACAGGCTAACACATTTAAGAAACCACCACGCAAGCGACTTCGGTCAGCCTGAATTTAGAGCAGTCAAGGGAAAGTTGAACAATGGCAAGTGGTGAAGAGGCCATGTAAGTGGTTATAAACGAGATTCAAATGTCTTTGAGTAAAATAATAAGAAACGAGTCTTATTGCTTGGAAGGTCACCTGCTATCTTTGGTTTAATTGGCAGGTAGTTTAATTCAAGTTAATAGAAAACAAACAATTCACTTTTTTGCACTTATAAAGGGCAGCGATACTCATATATAGCCTACTCTGTTGTTCCAAAAGATACTGAATAAATTCTGTTCTCTAAACTATATTAAGTGGCTATTGCAAAATTTGCTTTAAAGGGGCAGTGAGCGATTTCTGAAAAACACTGTTGAAAATGGATCGGACCGAGCACCACAACACACCTGTACCCAATCAGCAGCAGGGGGGCGTATACACTCATGATGGGGGAGGAGAGCGAGTGAGCAAGAGGGAGATTTGAAGAAAGACTGTTGAAAAGAGAGATGGCTGAGAAGCTTTACAAAAGAGAAAAGGTAAGAGGAATATCGCTGTAAAAAGAAGGGTTTTATCAGACAAGAGCTTAATAAAGGACCCGCGTTAATATTAGAAAAGCTTTCCTGTGCTGGAGTGACCCGAAGTGGGAAGGCCTGAAAACGGACTCAGAGGTTGTGTTGTTTCTGCTCCATTTGTGAGTAACATTGGTTTTGAGTGTGTGCTGCTGCCAACTAACAATGAACTCTTGCTTGTATTTACTCGTGTACTATTTGTTAATTTTTTTATTCTTCCTTGTCATTCGTTCGTGATCTTCGCTTTATTTTCTGCGAAGCATTATTGAGCTTTGCTTCAGCTATTATAGAGACATCCACTCTTGCATTGCGTGTTTGTGCATTTTGAGGGACGGAGCAATGAAGGGAGGGCTGTGTTTTGTTTTGGGTTGAATTCAAATATCAACAGTTCAACAATGATTCTCAGAAATCTCTTACTGCACCTTTAATAGTCCATACAACTCAGTGGAAATTTCAACTCACCGGAGCCTTGGTGTTCTTAATATAAGGCAGGGGCTCAGCTAGCCTCTCCACATCTCTGCCGCTGGAGCCAACTTGAGTGAATGAGTAAGAACCCCTGATATAGGGGTTACTGCCCCACGAGGAGCGCAGGATCCGCCTTGGCTTAGGAATATTCTGGTTTCCTGATGGAAGTCAAACATATGAAAATAAATTGACTAATTGATTAAAAACGTAAATCTGTGCTTATTGTTGTGAAAATTAAAATTTTGACAGACTTTACAGGGATCAGTCTTTTTTAAAGTATTGTTCTATAATGCTGATCTGTGTTTGTTTTGGTGGTGTGGATTTAATGGACATGTAAGGGAAGTTAGTCTTGGGTCATATATAATGACAGAAATTAGGGGACCTTTTAATTATTAGATGTGACCAAATGCAATTTCAGCACACTAATTATATAGGGTTGGGGCAGATGGGAAACCTGCTGTGGATCTGGATAAAAAAAGACTGACCTAGTTAACTGGCATGCCAGCCTGTTGACATCATCTACAGAGAATGTGTGCATTGACCCTCATGTCTGACTAAGTGTTCTGTCATGAAAGGGTTACAATGGAAGAGAAACCAGAGTTGTTTACAGTACAATCTTTCACACAACTGAAAATTTGGAGCCCCTGTCTATACCTTTACCGTGACTTTAACAGAGGTCATTTTTCTGTCATGATTTAACAAGTACATTTAACAAGTAATTTCTTGTCACAGAGAAATATAACTTATAAGCATGACAAGAAGACAGTGTTAACTCTTTCCCCGACAGCTTTTTTTTTCTTTTCTTTTTTAAGCCATTTTTGAGCATTTTTATGATTTTCATCATCATATCTGAACATGCAATAATATCAAAAGAAATAACAGAGCTTCTGCTTTTAAACAACAACAATTTTTTTTAGCTTCATGCATTCTTTTTATCAACTCTTGGACACAGTGTGGATAAATCTAATAAGAAAATACTTTTTTTGTCAAAGACTATCTAGATTAAAACATAGATGGAGTAGATAGAGTTCATCAACACCCCTAATGCACAGTCCTATAGCTAGCTCGTCCTGGGTCGACATTTCATTCTCTTTTCATTCTTCTTTCAGAAGATGTCACAGCGCCCCCTACTGTATAACAGTGAAAACACAGAAAGCCAGAAAATGGCGATGAAGCGTTGTCTCATAAATGACGGAAAATTCTGTCAGTGGTCAAAGAGTTACTATAGCCAGTTAAATGTGCAAAACACTTAACTAAGTGTTAAACACTCTTTGTTTGGATGACACATTTGATTATTAAATTGCTGAACCCCTACACTAATCTCCTGTCACCTGGAAATGATCTACCGGTACCTTGATTGTTGTGTATGTGCAGCTCTATCAGAGAGGCATAATAACAAAATGGGGGATTATAAGAATGAGGTAAAGGTATTGAAGAGCTAAATTAATTTTCAAACAACACATTAACAATGGTCTTTCTGTTGAAGACAAATGGCAAAAGAACTGTCAACATTAAGTCATAGTGGTGGGAAAAAGAGGGAGTCTGCAAATCAATGAGAGATTAAGAGAGGTGTAATTTTCTTGCTTTGTAACACCCTGATTAGAGATCAGTTTAAACAAGATTTCACCTAAATACCAAGATTATTGCATGGTATTGTGGAAACGTGTATAACTACAGTTTAAAGACTTACAGTGTTACACTTGCACATATGCTGACCTGTGAACTGGCGTAGTAGTTCAGTGCATATCTCCGCCACAGTCTCATCGTCACACCTTTCCATGCGCAGGGCCTCTTCACCGCAGATCCAGCCACTCAACATGTGGCCATAGCGCTCAGGCGGATAGAGCACATCAAAACTGCAGATCTTTCGATACCACAGCTCTTCTGGGTATGCCTGGCTCTCCAGTTGTGCCTCGTCCTCCCAAACAAACTGAATGCTGTTGCACTCGGGGCTCCAGAAGGGCTCTGCAAACTCTAGAAAGATCTTGTCAGTGGTACTAATGCCCAGTTTCTGGACGGCCTGTGCCTTGTCTTGTGGCAGGCCTGGGGAGAAGAGAGTCTCATGAGCTTTCTTCAGGAACCCAAGAGAGGCCGTTACGATCACGTGGTCTGCCAGCAGACACTCTGCGTCTTCGCACTCCAGACAGACTGGAGAAGGGCTGGGTCGTTGGTCCTGGTTATGGTCAGCCTGGTCGGAAATTTCCTCTGCATCCTGGGAGCTGCAGTTCCAATGGATGCGGCGGACAGGCTTGCTGAGGCGGAGGACACGACTTGGGATGTCCTGAGCCAGGATCTCAACGACTTTAATGAAACCAACAGGAATGACATGGTGAGCACCGGGAATCTCGGTCCACTCACCAAACTCGCTTAGAGACACTTCATCCATGCTGGGGGAACTGCTTTCGCAGCTTTCCACCTGAGGCACAAAAGAAGATATTAAGAAATAAATTGTGCATAAACTTGTCTCATCAGCATCTTGCTGTTAATATACTTCTTGGCACCAAAATTAAATATACTGAGTCAGATAATGTGACCTTTCGCTTTATGTATAGTCTTCCATAGCTTTGTTTACTGTTTTCATGCTAAACACCATTTACTCTAAGGTTACTTTTTCAACTGATATTGCTCTAAACAAACACAAGCAGACATAGTCTAGCAGGCATATAGGCAACTGATTGTTGTCTAGTGCTGCCCCTTCTTCCCATAACCTCTAGTATTACAGGATGACATTCAATATCTGTCCTACTTTTACCTCAGTAATCCAAAGCTTTCAGTACTATCAGAATTTCTGTGAATAGCCTGACCAAACTGTAGTGTGAGACTTTTACAAAGAAGTTTAAATATTCCATGAATTGTGAATGCAAGCCCATTGTGAGTCTAAGTCTAAGTGTGGGAAATGATTAAAACAGTAGTATTGTTGTAATCCACACCTCTGTGGGCAGAAGTCTACAGTTTTGCATTCCACAAGAGAAACTCACTGTTGCAACAGAGTGGGTAATGAGCATGGCAGTAAGATTGACATCACTGTTGTTTTAAAAAGGTGATGACACATGCAATGTGTTTCATGTTGTCATAGATTTGCAACAAATCTGCTTACGAAAGGAATTCAGCTATTTCCTGATGTGGCTTGTAACGTAGATGGAGAATGTGATCCCACACCGCTAATTTCAAAATCAGGTTCAGAGAGTTTTATCTTGATTTTTAACTATCCTATGAGTAATCAAACCATGATTTGCTTATGAAAAATCTCTCTAAGACATTAATGCCCCGCCCACCTTGAGGTACTGTTGTAGCATAGATAACTTAAGTTTCTTGGTGCTTTCTGAGTCATAAGGATCAAGCATGATCTTCTTGCGCAACACATCTCGTGTGAAGATCCCCACACTGTTTTGACTCTCGGCTCCCACAGGCTTTCCGTTCTGGAAGAACTCCTGAGTCAGCTCGTACACCTGCTCAAAGGAGGTTGTTCGACAAGATTACAAGAGTGAGATCCTAGTGTCATCAGATCATGGAGCTATCCTTACTACAAACAAGGGTTTAAGTGCATTAGTTACTCTGGATGGAATACGCTATGGTCAAAATATTGCATTACTTTAAAGGGATAGTTCAACCAAAAATGTAAATTCTGTCATAATTTACTCATCCTTTTGTTTTTCCGAAACTAACTTTTTTAAAGAATGTCAATGGTCAAACAGTTTTGGTGACCATTGACTTCTATTGTATGGGAAAAACTAAGATTTATCAAAATATCTATTTTTGGAATGACATGAGGGGGTCTAAAAGGGGGTCTTTCATTTTTGGGTGAATTATCCCTTTAAGTGTCTCTTTCATTTACTAGCCAAAATATTTGCTATATTAATGAAACAGGGTGTGATACTAGATGCAAACGAAAAGGAATATTAAATAAATATTAGTTCCAAACTAAAGACAGGGATCTTTCAAAACACTCTGAGAGAGAGATATAGAGGGATAAAGGCTCACTGTGAGAACAGCAGCTCAGGATGTGGTAACAACCACAGAACACATGCAGTGCTCATCGCAAAGGATTTTTTCTACTGGCCCGGATTTTTCCCCCAACCCCTATCAAAAATGTGACCACATTTGAGAAGGAAATGCTATCCATTTTGAAAGGGTACGAGACTGCAGTAAAGCACTGCATGCTCTTCGCGCTAGCTGCTTAATACAGATGGAAACAGAAATGCATCTTGGCAGACCACTTGTGATTGGATCACAAGGCAAAACTCTGCCATAATGTGTTTATTTATTCAAGCCTTATCGACAAGAGGCTACACCAAAAGGTTCAAGCTTTGCTTGCACAAAACCAAGCACTCCGCTCTCTTCCATCACCTCATTGTACAGGTCACTGAACTCCTCCACCAGATCCTTTGGGATCCGCTTGCCGCTGTTGGTCTGGTAGTGGGCCACACCATTCTTGGCGTACAGGCTGATGCGGCCCACACTCCTCTCCTCCTCTGTGGTGTGCTCCAGCAACCCATTTTCCTCAGCCAGGTGGTAGATGGGGTTCCCATTTGCCCCATGTATCCAGGTTGCTCCAAGTTCCAAAGTGGTTTTACCTGTTGAGAGAAGGAGGTAGGACACCTTGAAAATAAGCATTTTCTGATCTGAAAAAGTTAACGATGTATTTGGACAGAGAAAGAATAAAAAGGATGCTGTCATATGATAAGACAGTTGTTCTCACCGTGCTGAATGCTTTGCACTCTGCCTCCGATACGGTCTGAGGCTTCTAGCACCGTGACATTGGTGAAGCCGTTCTCCAAGAGGGTTTTGGTGGCGGCTAGGCCGGCCAAGCCCGCACCAATCACTATTATTCGAGGTTGTCGATGTCTGTGTAGGGCTCTACTAAGAGGATCATCAGTGCTGTCTGAAGATATTTCACAACTTTGCATGCCGTCCAAGCTCTTCTTCTAGGGAATCTGGGGAAGGGTGAGATGAGGAGAAACCATTAGAGCAAACACCAAGCCCTCCAGCAAGACTAATAATAGAGATTATTCACAGGAAAAGAACGCATCAAAGATACAGAACTTTACATCTTCGAGCATGTGGTTCAAAGGACTGACTGCAACAATGTGTCTTTTCAAAGCACAACCTTAAATAACACTTTTCACAAAATAAGGTGTCTTATCTCTAACCTCGTGTGTATGAGTTGAGAGTGATTATATCACTAATGCAGTGCTGAATAAGAATGAAGACAAAGCAAAAATGCCGGTGAAGTGTAAATTTGATTCTCATTTTGTCTTCACTCATCTGAGGACACAGTGTCGGGCAGAGCAACAGACTCGCAACAACATACTAGAGAATGTAAAATGTCATTGCACAGAGTCCATTTGCACAAGTGAATGGAAAAGGTCTGTAAGTGGTTGTGAAAATAATTACACTGTGATAGGAAATGAATGTGCTCTTCACATTTCCGTTCAGGCTTTTCAGGCAAGGCCTTCACATAAACACGCCAGCTTACGTGTTACAGCCAAAAGAAAAAGATACACCTGATGTTGGACAGACCTCATAAGACAAGTTTATTGATTTAAGGACCTGAATGTGGAAAAAGTGATAATGGAATATTGGAAACAGGATGTTATTATAGTGGACCAAATGGAAATTTTACTGTAATCTTTCCTCACATCAGAGTGACCTGATTTATCACACTGATACCCTTCTTTATACATGAACACACACAACCACACACAACCCTTATCTGTCAACATTGTTATTGTACCCAGTAGGCACAGCCGCTCACATGCAATGAGGAAGAGATTGACAACTATGAATAAATTTGATTTGAATGAATGAGGTTGTGGCTACTATGCTCTCAGTACACACCACGATAACCTCCTGTTAGGAGTTTGCACAGGCCAAATTCATCAACACCATTTGTTATCAGACTGCGGAAAGGACAGTAAGGGCTGCCTGTGGCTTCCCTGACGCACAATGACAATCAGAACACTTATTATAAACACAGAAAGGTACTAGTGTGATGCCGGCATTGTGTGCTACTATATGAATGGGTTGTTTCCTTCTTGAGAATTCTCAGCATGTGACCTCAACTGAATTTAGCCACACATTTTAAAGGGATACTTCACCCAAAAATGAAAGTTATACCACCATATTATCACCCTCATGTTGTTCCAAACCCATAAGACTTTTCTTCATCTTCAGAACACAAATAAAGATCTTTTTTAATAAAATCTGAGTGATTTCTGTGCCTCCTTTGACAGCTACGCAACTACCAACTTTGGTGCTTCAAAAAGTTCATAAAGAGATCGTAAAACTAATCCATATGAATTGAGCAGTTGAGTAAAAAAATTCTGAAAATACACGATGACTTTATATTATGAACAGATTGAATTTAGGCTTTTATTATAAAAATAAAGAAGGAAACAAACCTCATTGGTTCTTGCAGAAGCTCAAACGTGCTGCGCAACACACAAGAATGAACCTCATTGGTTCTTGCAGAAGCTCAAACGTGTTGCGCAACACACAAGAATGAACCTCATTGGTTCTTGCTGAAGCTCAAACGTGCTGTGTAACACACAAGAATTAACCTCATTGGTTCTTGCTGAAGCTCAAATGTGCTGTGTAACACAGGAATGAACCTCATTGGTTCTCACAAGTCAAGCAAGCCTACTTGTTGAGGTTCCATTTCGGATGTGTGCGTTGATGAATGTTAATATGTGAATAAAAGCCTGAATTCAATCTGTTCAGAGTATAAAGTGATCGTGTCTCTTCAGAAAATTTGGACTAAACCCCTCAATTCATATGGATTAGTTTTACGATCTCTTTATTAACTTTTTGAAGCGTCAAAGTGATAGTTGTGTGGATTGTCAATGGAGGGAAAGAAATTTCTCAGATTTCATTAAAAATATCTTCATTTGTGTTCCAAAGATAAACGGTAGTCTTACGGGTTTGGAACGACATGAGGATGAGTAATTAATGACAGAACTTTCATTTCTGAGTGAACTATCCCTTTAAGGCCTTGAATATCAGCATGCTTTATGGCTTAACAAAAACCATTTTCTGAACAAATGGAACAGAATTTTACAATGATTACAATCGATTCCACCTGCAAAAGAAACCAGTGTCAGGGGAAAATAGCAAAACATGAAACCTTATCCTGGCTAAAACATGTTAAGTAATATGTGTGTAATAAGGATTCAGCTAAACACACACACAATGTTGGAGTGTCGGAGCTTCAGACACAGATACAGTGAAGCAAGCTGAAATTTCTCAGTGTGTGGCCTACAGCTAGAAAAACAACTAGACTATAGGGAAGCTTTGCGGTTGTATATCTAAAAATTACAGATTGAAGGCCTTTTTTTGTTTTAAAGAAGCTGACCTTACACTATTTTTGTAATTTCACTTATGACTTCAGCAAAGTCTTGCTTCTAAAGCAGCTCTTGTAAGGTTGGTTAGTGGCAGCAGTGATAGAATGGGAAGTGCCTGATTCATGGATTAATGCTTATCTAGAATGGGTCCCTTTAGCGAATGTGAGAGTGTGATGTCATCATGTAGGTCAAGGAGACATTTGCTGTTGAACTGAGAGAAACAGTGAGGCATATCAATGACCCACAACTAAAAACTCCTATAGAAAGGCCACTCTACAGGGAGGTGGAGAGGTTATTTGATGGGGTCCTGAAATGGAAAGTTTTGGATATCCTCAGTGCAACTGCAGGTCCTAACCACACCCGTTCCAATCGAATGCCGTTTAAGGTTAACCAGAATGCATGTGCAATGTTTAACAGACACACAAAGCTGATAAAACTAGGGCTTTCTAGATCATGGAACACATCAGAAGTTGCTGAAGGCATTAGAAACAGCTGTACCAAATAAAACATAACTACAGACATTCACCTTTTTTTTTCAGTGCAATGGTCATGGTTGAGAAGGTTTGTGTACGAAACACTGTATGCATGAGAAAGTTCTTGCCTTGTGGTACATCTGTTTTTTCAAGGCAAAGGCAAAAGGCCACATCTTGTGAAGTCAGGATGAGGCCATAACATAAAATGAGATAATGTTAGGCATGGTTTCCATTGTTCTAATCCTACATTAGATGACCCATATAGCCTAGTGCTTCTCAAACTTTTTTTTTTTCAACAAACACTAATGTTCCTTGTTAGCATGATAGCATCAACTAGAAGTTTTGATGTTGAGGACACTGTAACCCCTTTCCCATGAACAGGGTACTGGGGCTTTTGTATATTTAAATATGTTCTCAAAAGTCTTAAGACTCTTAGACAAAAATTCTGATACAACATGTTTGCCATTTCTGAACAAGGGTATGTTAGGTGATACTTCTCTGCCTGGTGATTTTGACCTTATTCATGATGTGTTTAGAAATCAAACTGAGTCAGAGACATTGCCTAATATTTAAGGGAAGTAACTGATATATCTTGAAATTCTTCCTTCGGAGCAACCTCAGCATTAATTTCTTACACCACTGTGGCTCAAACTTTGCTGTTTTGCTGAACTACAGCCTGAAGCAATAGTACTTCTGCTAGATGGGAATTTTTTTTTTTTTTTTTTTTTTTTTTTTTTTTTTTGAACTCTTTTCACCTCCAGCCATTGTGGATTTGATCCTTGTAGAAATATAATAACCACACCAAACGTCCTGGCTCCTCACTTGCTGCAGATTAAGGGTGGGCTTTTGGGATGCACACACTCTACATGACCTAGAAATCACAACCTACATCCTATATAATACCTGCCCCTCCATTCACACATTGTAAGATAAAGTATGTCAGTGTAAAGAAACTGTACAGTTTTACAGTATCCCACTCCACATCATCAACATGACTTATTAAAGTAGATTGGAATAGTTAGAAACACTTGCATTCCAAATACAGGAACTGAAGCCGGCAGAGGAATCTCTATCCTGATGGGATACAATTTTTTAGCTTTCCAGTTTTGATCAATACAAATGAATATATATTAATATCCTATTATTATTATTATTATTATGCTCATTTAAAAAATTCTATATAGCCTACCCTACGATAAAAAAAGCTGTGCGTTCATAAAACCCCGAAGCACTGTGTCATTGAGTTGAGATAAGTGAAGTTTTGCTGATAAAGTAGCAGCACAAAGTGCGTCCAGAAGAATCAGCGCTGCCACGTAACTACACAGTAACGGGCGAGTGGCCTCCAGTGATACGAAAATAAACGTCAACCTATGACATTTACTAAATACTATTTTCATGAAATCAACCTTTACTGTACCATATTCAGCTGACTGAACATTTTCTATTATTTATGTCCTAATATAACAGCGCATTATAATAAGCAGCTGAATGAAAACTGAACTGTGACAGACAATGGAAGGACTATGCTTTCAAAAAAAAATAACGGAGGAAAAAAACGAAAAAGACTGAGAGAAACAGGTTCTGTCCAATGTGAAAACACTGATCAGTCCAGCGAGTCCGTTTTGTTTACAATTTTGATAAACCGTGTCTCCGTTAACAAACCACATCTTTAAAACACTCAACACTGTAGCGCTAAAACACACGCACGTCATCATATTTAGTATGGTCTTTACCTGACTTTATCGTCTTCAGCGTAAAGCGGAGAGCGATCCTCTGTTCTTTGTATAGCCTATTCGCAGCGTCTCGCTTTGTATTTATGTCTTGAAACCAGAAGCAGCCAGTTTAGCCGATGCCGCTGCCTCCTCGCTGAATAAATATGAGGATCTGTGACGTACCGCCACGAAATCAACACCGGCGCTCAACCGAGTCTTCTTGGCGTGACTCACTGTTTGCAACAGACAGGGGCGTTTGAACTACACACAAAGCCCATCCTTTCTGTAGTGACGATGAGAGAGTATACAACTGGTTTTGTTCAGTCTTGTTAGATTACGATAGACGCCTATCCTTAAACAAACAAAATAAATTGGCTGGTTCAGGATGAATCAATCAAAATTTCAAATGATGTGTTCTAGAGTACCAATTAGCCTACTTTTAAGTCATAAGCTACATAAGCCTACAGATTAGTTAATGTCTACATGAGTTAATACATCTGAAGTTATTAAAATGCAAATATGTAGTTAATTAAATGTAAAAAGTGTATAGGTTCAGTAAGTTTAGAATCAATGAAGAGGATCAATAAGTAATGACAACATATGTTTTTACATTGCTTTAACTCATCAAAATAAGTTAAGCAATTTCAACTTGTTTTATAAGTTATACAAGAATCAACACATTTTTTTAAGTCAGTTTAATGTAGCCTAATTTAAGTTGAAATGACTTAAACATTCAAGTTGATTGTAGACTACTTAAAAACGTAAGGCAGCACATTTTTTACAGTGTGGTGCCTCAAATATCCTGTCGGATACTCGAGGAACTTCAAAATGTAATTTAGGTGCCTCAAAGCTCTTTCTCCTATAGTAGGGTTACTGGTGGAGCACTGACAATATTTGTGGTTCTTGCTGGAACTTATGGGATCCTTTAAGCACTTTGTATTCCTTTTCAGAGGTTCTGGAGTCACCTTTTCATTACCACGAGACTTCGAAGTGCTTTGTGGGAAATTAGAGGAACCAGAATTCTATAAAAGGGTTACTGTAAGATCTTTTAACATTTAAGGGGTTAGTGGAAGATCTCTTATGTTAAAGCCAGCATCTGGAGGAACCCAATGGTTCTGTGAGGCCAGAATAAGATTATTATTCAAGTCAAGTCACCTTTATTTATATAGCGCTTTTTACAATACAGATTGTATCAAAGCAGCTTCACAGTGATAACATGAAAATAATACATACAACAAAGTTTGTTTATAGAAGAAAATTGCGTCATCGTCCACCTATTATCCTATTATTATTATTATAGGCTTAGGCTACTTAGCCTAAGTTTGATTCAGTATACATGCTTACTTTTATTTAATATAGGCCTATTTTATTCATTAATTTAAACCTTAAACAACAACAACAACAATAATAATAATATGAAAAAGAAGAAGAAGCAGGAGGTGAAAAGTTTTATTGTGTCACGAAATTGCTCCTCTGCAGTCCTGCTTCAGTGATCCTCGCGCTGCTCGCGCGCAACAAAGCTCAGGTGATCATCATCGGATTTGAAAGTAACGGCTTCCCTCATCAAAGCCTGCAGCAGCTTCCGCCGTTTGTTCGGATCTCCGTTACAAGATTTGTAAACTCGCCAAAGAAATATAAATACAGAGTCTACTCACTATATATTCAAAAGCATATATAAACTAAATGTATTATACATTACTACGTTTTTACAGTGTTAACCACTCGTTTATTGCACAGTAGGCTATGTGGTATGGGTATGTACTGTATGAAGGTTTTAGCCGCGATGCTAACTAATCTAATGAACAAATGGAAATCATTGACTTATTGTCTTGAATTGTTTTAGCCATTCAATTCAACATATTGTGTTTTGTGTACAACTGTGTCTTCAAATTGCTGATATAACTAATTTAGCTGATTCCTGCTGTCGTCATTGGCGTTTGTTATGAATAACACAAGTGGTTAATATAATGTTAGTTTGGTCGGTTTTAGTTTACTTACTACAGGTGCCCTCATTCTCTCAAATACCATTTTAAAGCCATTTACTGGCCAATATATATATATTATGTTGTGAATGGATATAATCAGCTTTGTTCTTTTGTTTCCCCAGAACAACCATTACATTTCTAAAATAATCTGAACATTTCAGAGGCAACATTGAATTACAGTAAGTTACCTGCACCACACGCAAGTACTTTATTACTATGAACTTTTCTGTGTGAAATTGTATTGTTTGACTGTGTACTTGTGTTTTTTAATCAGTTATTCTCTGAAAATCTTCCTTCATGCTCTCAAATCTCATTCATGTTACTCTTGAATAGACTATTCTTTTATAGAATAGTTGTCTTTTATAGGCTATACCTTAATCATTTGCATTTGAATATAAGACATTTGAACTCTGAATTATAACTTCAAGTTTAGTCTCTTTAGACAAAAAAGCTAGCCTATTATATGGCTTCAGAAGACTTACAACACAAAGCATAACACATCAGTGGTGGACTATTTTTTTCTCTCTTCTTTTTTCATATTTTTAGGATCTTTTCTGAGACATTTTTGGAGCTTAACAGAATATCCATTTTTACATAAATTGTTGCATTGAATTGAACTAGACAAGTGTACATAAGAATGGTTTAATGAATGATTTACATTTTACATGATTTTTTTTCTGCTGGTTTCATGCAGTGAAAGCGAACGGTGACTGGGGTTGCATTATGCCTGAGATCTGCTTTTGGGTTCCACAGACAGAAAGTCAAACAGGTTTGAAATGACACAAGGCTGAAGAAATGATTTTAAGTTCACAACTATCACTTTAATAACATTACTAACAGTAGAATTTGTTCTTTGCAGGGACCTAGGTAAGCTGAAATACAAGTTTGAACAAGAAGTGCCTGGACCATCCACCAGAAAAGAGGAAAAACAAACGGAAAATGAAGCTGATGCACCTTTTCACTTTTCTAACTCGTTAAGTACCTCACATGTCCCTTGTGAAGATTTTATTATTGATTGCATTTTATGTTGCAGCGAGTAAAGGTGCAGTCACATTTGTGAATTTCGTGAAATTACACAGGCAAAAAGGTCCATTGACCATTGTCAGCAGTGTAGCAATGTAATGTATGAAGCACAGCTCACACATGAGTCACTTTCAAGCAGCTTTCTGTTGGTCAAATCCAGCGAATTCCAGTGACCACCTTGGTCCCATAGTGACATTTTTGACCACACACGAAATTGCTGATCGTGTGGATTCTTATTGAAATGACTGGAATTCACCAGTGAACATTCACAGAACAACAGCTAATTTTACTGCACCTTAACTCTGTTAAAATGGAAAATGTTTTCTGCTTGTTGTGACATAAGGAATACTGTTTCCGGGTCGAAACCTCTACTTCTACTTCCGCTATCTTGTTTCTAGTGAGAGTACTCAACAACCATTTAATAGCACTGTTGATTCAAGTCACACATTTAAAGGGATACTTCACCTCTGGAAAGATGAATGTGTATTTAAAATAGGTCATTTATGTAGAAGAAATGTGAAATAATTTTTGAATTTGGAGCTTTCTAGACTGAGAAAAGCCAGAAAATGTATTTTTGGCTCATGTGGATGAAAGACAACAACTCCCAGAATGCACTTGCTTCGCTGCCCTAGGAGGCCACTTCCAAGCCACGCCTACTGGTAAGAGAGCGCAGTTTAAAACAACAAGGCTAGGCTACTAGTGAGTCTCAGTGACGAGTTTACCCGGGATTTCGAGATCGCCCAAAATGTCCGGGATTCGGCTTTTGCGTTCTACAGTCGCCATTCATTATGTTTACTGTTGCGAGCAGGACGAGGCTGAGGGGCGCGGGAGAACGGTGCGAGGCCGGTGGCGTGATTACTGAGACGTACCGGTCTCGTATTTCTCACGGAGGAGCGGGAATTTTCTTAGCAATGTTAAAACGCACACGACCGATCACTTGTTTAGCGTTCACGTAAACACTACATTCACCAATCGGAATGAATTCATTTAGACTGAAACAAAAGGTGTGCATGTAAACAATGAATGGCGACTGCAGAAAGCAAAAGCCGAATCCCGGACATTTTGGACGATCTCGACGGCCGGACATGTCCGGGAAAAAGAGGATGGTAACCCCTACTACTCAGCTTTCTCCACAGAACAAGAGCCTGCTAGCTTAGCTTCCAAAGAAAGACAGCTGACACTATGTGTGTACATTCTGTGAGTGAGATCCCACCCCCTTTGGGCGGGTTGAAAACATGCGGGACAGCCCCTCCTACTGGCTGTAGTCTTTAGCCTCTGGCCAAAAAATCCTCCGATGACGCAAAATGACGATTTTTGCGTCTTCTGAGGATTTTTTCCAGACAAAAAATATATAAATCTCTCGTCTCAGGGAGATGTGAGGGTGGAAAGCACGGTAATTTGAAAATACTACAGGTTTTCTACTAATACAAAGCTTAATGCTAAATCCTGAAGTATCCCTTTAAGCTTTTCAAAAGCCATATAGTGTACATTACAGTCTCCAGTCTCACGGCATCCCAGACTTCAACATTTTATGATTCAAAATAGCTGAATAGCTTTTGGACTTGGAAACAGGGATGTCAGACTTAACAAGCGGACTGAAACACAAATGTTTTAAAGTTAAGTGAAGATGGACATTTTTATTTAAAAATGTACATTGATTTATTACATGGAACATGTGTTTCCATGCATTTTGTTGAGATGTCTTTTGTTGTGTAGCCTATATACATGGTTGATTATTCATGTTGCTTATGTATTATACAATTTTTTTGTGTATTCATCATTGATATTAATCTATTACTAGCTTTTTTCCCGCAAGTGCATGGAAGTGTATGTATTAAAATGGATCTAAAATATGTAATAAACAATTCTTATTTTGTATTTGGTTCAGTTTGTTTATTATAATAGAAGTCAATGGTAACCATAGTAACAACATGAAAAAAAGAAGAAGAAAAAAGAAATTTGGTTCCTGGAGCCACCCAAAGTGGTTCCACAGTGCCTTATATAAGAGTTCCTCAGGAAACCTGTGTGGTTCCTCAGAGAACCACCCCTTTTTAAAGGGTGCCTAGAGGATCTACAGACGGTTCCGCCGGTGTGGCAAAGTGAAGAACCCCAAAAGGTTCCTCCAGGCACATTAATGCCAACTGCTGATGAAATCCACAGAAGACTGTATGTGGCATTTTTGGGTACAATATGTACTTTTTACACATACAAAGGCTAAATGCAACCTTTGAGACTATTTGAATCAAGTGGCAAACTTATCTGAATGCATATTTGTCTCTTTAAAGGGATTAATCCCATCAGACCTAGCTAATTTCTCTAGCTCTCATCTATAAACATTAGCTGTTTCACAACTTCCCTTTTTTAGGTTCAATAACACTGTGTCCTCGTTGTGATCAAATGTTGGTTACTTACTTTGTCATGTCTCTAATTCATGTTCTGATACGATAATGCAAATATATGATAAAAATGCAAATAAAACCTGATAAAAATGCAAATAAAACCTGATAAAACCTCAATTTTCATATTCATTTACAACTTTCCTGTTTTAAATGATCCTTGATGTAGTTCAGCATGCACATACGAAAGAGAAGAAATACTTACACTTGTTTTGTACAGAAGAAAGGTGCTGGAAATCTCACATTTTAAAAATGTCCATTAACAAATTCATGGAGGAATTATTTGATTTTTATTTAAAATTGAAGGATACTTAAACTAGAAAACTTGATTTGATGCCTATAGGATATTCCAGTGCCGTGTAATTTAAAGGCCTGCTTTCTGCAGGCTTTGGTTTTTAAATAAAATCACAAGAGGATTAGCATTGGTCAGTATGTTCCTGAGATAGTCTCAGGAGAATAAACTAAATCTCATTCATGAATGGGTGCCAAAGCACAACTCATTAAAATGAAAACACAGAGGATTAGAATCATTCCATTTGGGAATTAGAAAAATCCAATAGTCCAATGCCGGCCTGTTTCCTGACTGTTTTATTATAGAGATAAGGTTTGTTATTGAAAGATTTATTTCACTTAAAAAGTTTTCATCCAAATAAAATTCTGTTGGTATACTTTAGATTAGGGAGCACATATAGGAGTCTTCCCTCAATAAACTCCTAATTAATGCTAATTGATAGTAAGTAAGGTAGTAACCGTAAGTTTAGGTACTAGGTATTAAGGGATGTAGAATATGGTCATGCAGAATAAGGCATTAATATGTGCTTTATGAGTACTAATAAACAGCCAATATGCTAGTAATATGCATGTTATTAAGCAACTTAATTGTGTTCCCTAGTCTAAAGTGTTACCTTTCTGTTATATATTTATTCAGGGTGGAAAAAACTGTGGGAAGTGCTGGGCGGAGCATAGGTGGTTGTTGACAGTGTAATCTTCCAATTTAAACGCTGTTTAAAGTCCTTTGTCTTGAAAACACTGCATAAACCTCATTAACATTTTCTGTTTGTTTTGAGAAAAAAATACAGTGATTAAGCATTGCAGACATGCTTCTTGTGCTGTTTTGTAAATAATCCAAATGAGTCACGGAAAATGCTGTAGTTGGATAGAACTTATCCTCTGATCGAGTCTATTTAATTACACACAAACATGCATGAGTGCGGGTATGATTACCCAGAAACACAATGAGTCTTTCTAATCGAATTGAGAAATCACCCATTTTGAGTCTCCTTATTGCTGAAAGTAAGGACTCGCTTTGAAACGACACATGTAAAACACTCGGCTGGTTTCAGTAACACATGGGCTTCACTTTATCTGTTATCTTGATGATTTCAAAGCAAGCTTGGCCACATAGAAAGGCTGCCATTATGAGGCCAACACGTGAATGGACACGAGCTTCGTGAATAAGTGGAACAAAGTGGAATGAGGTAAAAGGCCTTCACCAGTGAACCGGCCAACTAGAATGGCTCTTCTGTTGGCCACATCAGTGGGGTGCATATAGCCTGCACATTGTGAATTCTACCCGCCTAGCCTCCGTTTTCTCTAGCAGTCCAATTGGCATTGGCCGTGTGCCTCAATGATACAAAAGAGAAGGAAGAAAGTGTCTTTTCATGAATGGGAGGAGAAAGCAAGTACAGGAACTGGGTGGAAGTGTTCTCATCAGGCAGCTTCAATGTGAATGTTGGACATGGTTACCTTGTGGGCTGTGTTGTTTTACTTGTTAAAGAGGACCTATTTCTTTCTTTTTTTCTTTTTTTACATTCTCAACTTTCTTTAGTGTGTAATGTTGCTCTTTGAGCATGAAAAGGGCGGAAAAGTTACAAAGCACAAAGATCACTCCAAATTCTCAATGTCAATAAGCACTGTTTCTGGACTTTCTAAAACGCCTGGACTTTTTGAGTTTTCTTCTGGGAATGTACACGTCACAGTAATCACCATTTGAATAATTACTGTCCATGGCTTATGCAAAAAAAGGGGGAGGAGGCCTTGTTGAGTTGCCTTAATATTGTATTGAAACTCGTGGTTATGGTAAGGGGCATGACATTTCTGAAGCTCGAAGCGATTGACCAATCACAACACACTGGTCCAGTTGACCAATCAGAGCACATTGTGCTTTTCACAAAGGAGGGGCTTCATAGAGACAGCAACTACACAGACCGTTACTGACAGACTGGGAAAAGAGGTGCAGCAACAATGTAAAATATTTAAAATAATAATGAGTTTTGAACATTTAAGCATGAAAACCTATTCTAGTAGACCCCAAAAAACAACATACAATTTTGTATGGAAAGGAAAAGCTCTTTATATATATTTTTAAAAGTTGTATAAAGTGATCTGTTTAACTTGTGCACTATACATTTTAAGAATGTTACTTTTTAAGCAACACTGAAGCTATGCTGTTGTCTAAAAATTGAGGCCACACTCAAATGCAAATCCCTGCAAATGGTTTCACCAAAGCCATTTGATCCAGGATCAGCCTGAGAAACCTGACAAAACACAGGCTTTGTGGTTTTCCTTTTGTTTAGAACTGCATAGAACAAACTTTATAAAGTTCTCTGTAACACTTTGTTTTGATGGTCCCCTTTAGACATTCTGTTGACTACTCTGTGTAAGCAAGTTCTCCTGGAGACTTTTAGGTTTGCCCGACTCCACACTTAAAGCTAAAAATATGAGCCAGAAGGTGAACGTGATTTCACCAAGTAGAACATCTTTGTTGATCCTGGAGCAATATTCAAATCTCAACCAATCAGATTTGAGGGAAAAGTTTACAGTTTGTCAAGTTTAAGCTTACAACCAAGGTTAGGGGCTTCTACAGTACATCAGTGTTATTCACCTCTTATTTCCCTCTGATATTAGTGATAAGTTCTGGATGTTAGGTTTAGGGGTATAGGGATAAAGATTTTCAGACAGAAATGTTGATCCAGGTTCAACAGAATATGTTAATCCAGGACACGTCGACTTGGCAAACTCACGGTGGCCGCTCTAGAATATTTACACTACTGTTCACAAGTTTGGGGTCATTAAGGAATTTTTTTTTTTTTTTTTTTTACTTTTTATTTAGCAAGAATGCATTAAATTGATCATAAGTGACAGTAAAGACTTTTACATTGTTACAAAAAATATATATTTAAACTAAATGTTGTTCTTTTGAACAAGTTTCTATTCATAAGAGAATGTGTCACATTTTCAACTGTTTTAATTATCTGTGATTATATTAATAAATGTTTCTTGAGCAGCAAATCAGCATATTAGAATGAATACTGAAAGTGACACTGAAGACTGAAGACTGGAGAATTGATGCTGAAAATTCTGATTTGCCATCATATAGTAAAAATAAATACAGGCATAGGAAACAGTTATTTTACATTGAAACAATATTTCACAACATTACTGTTTACAAATGTTATAATACATGCAAAATATATTCAGAGATACGCTGATTGTAAAATTGTTAGTCAGATAACAGAAAATTTGCTTAATTTGGTAACATCTAAATTGGTTTTATTTCCGTTTATTCAAGATCATCACAAACAGACTACAGTAGGTTACACAAAAAAAACTTTTTTTTAAAGTGTGTGTGTGTGTGTGTGTGTGTGTGTGTGTGTGTGTGTGTGTGTGTGTGTGTGTGTGTGTGTGTGTGTGAGTGATAAAAAAGCATGACATTGACTGAAACAAACACAGCCAGCTGTAACATGCTGTACCTAAAGTGAGAGGAATTCTAATTTTCTGCATATAAAGACTCTGTTCTTTGCAACAAGAATGAATGAGTTCCAATCTGACCAGGCAAGCCAAGACAGACATCACTGCCTGCGCTCGTTCGCTATCTCACTCTTGCTTCCTCACCAGCTCTTTTGTACGCTTTCCCTCACAGCTCTGGTTGCGCAACACTCTTGGCTGCAGAGATGGGTTTCTCTTCATTGTGGTTATGTGACACAGTGCTCTGTTACCATGCGTTACGAGTACATCTCGTTTTTTCAACGTATTATAACTCACCGGGGCCGGGCACCCTCCCACTTTAAGCTGCTTACTGTACATAAAGACTTAACAATAAAACAACAAATCTGTTAAAGCACATTTTGTGCTCAAGTCATTTTTTTGTTTTTGTTTTTGCTACACCTGTGATTCAGTCTTCAGTCCACACCTTAATTGTATTGTGGTTTGAAAAACACGTTTAACGTTTCAGGTTGGAATTAAACGATACATTTTTTGGAGTGGCCTCTGAGATGTTAAATCTACGTGTTCCAAATATGAGGTTGATATCTCAAAAACACTTGCTTTCAGTAAGATTTTGTTTGGGCGCAGTACCAAACGTTTCCACTAGGTGAAATTCGCTTTCCATTCGTTTCCTACGCTTTTTTGTTGTTGTTGTTTTGTTGTTGTTGTTGTCTTTATATAAGCATATTTTTTGGAATAGTTTTGTATTTTATGTTATTTTTATGCCTGTACAGCACTTTGGGGCAGTAGTGACTGCTTGTAAATGTGCTTTATAAATAAACTTTGACCTTGACCTTGACCTTGTTGTTGTTGTTTTTTCTTCTCAAATAATGTCCATGATTTTATTTATTTTATTTTATTTTTTCACATAAGTGCCAAAACCTTTACCATGTTTCATATCATTCCGGTAAAGAAAAAAAAGTAAAATATTTCAGTCAAAAATGATTGAAGAGCACCAGAAGGTTAAAGAACCATCTGTTTTTAGAGTGGTGTAGTTGCATTAAAATTCTTTATTTAATAATAAAAATAATAATATCAAAGCGAATGCTAGGATACACCAATGAAGGAGTCTCGACGCTGAACGTGGGAAGTCCTCTTCTTCCACTTGCCATTGTGTGTTCCTTGTGCTTTCCTCCCTGCTATTCTTAGGCTGTGCTGTGGGTGAGGTGACAGTGGGCGTCTGTCCTTCTGTCCTGTCTCACTTTGGGTGTGTCTGTAATAACATGGCCCATATCCTCCCCTCTGAATCATAGGAAGGAAGCCTGTGATCGTGATGTACCCAAACAATTCATGCATCCACCTTTCAGGTCTTTTCTCAGAATGGGAAAGACATGACCGGAGAGGGTGGGATGGATTTGATTACCTTCATCTGTCTTAGGTCTCGGTGGGGGACAGGACACGGGTTCATTTGGCAAATGTGTCCTGGGATGAGTTCAAAGACCCTCTGCATATCAGGAATCTGGTTCAGGTTTTATATAAGCATATTTTTTGTGGTTTCAGGGATCAAGATTGTGTCTGCATGGGAAGTTTTAGGTTAGTAATCAAATTTGTATTTTCAATTGGATTAATGTTTCCTCAACTTCATAGGCTATATTGTTTCCCAGTGTAAAATTAAAACAAACACATTTGAGCATTTTTTTTTTATTAATTAAATTAAAACTGATTTGAAAATGTTTTACAGTACATAATAATATAGATTTTTTTTTACTGCCTTCATTATTTAAAAAAAAATCAAATACCTTTATATATAATTTTATTGTCTTAATTTTAAATCTTAAACTATGATTGTTTCTATATTTACATAATTGTAAATAAAATCAGTAATTTACATAATATACAATAAAATAAATACAATATATATATATATATATATATATATATATATATATATATATATATATATATATATATACACTGTATATTAAAGAAGTCTCTTATAATCACCAATGCTGCATTTATTTAAAAAAATACAGTAAAAACAGTAAAATTGTGAATTATTATTGCAATTTAAAATAACTGTGTCCTATTTGAATAAATGTTTAAATGTAATTTATTCCTGTGGTCAAAGCTGATTTTTCAGCATCATTACTCCGGTCTTCAGTGTCACATGATCCTTCAAAAATCATTCTAATATGCTAATTATGCTTTAAAAAATCTGAATTATTACAAATTCTTGTGCGCATTTAGGATGCATAAAATACTAGTGATGTTTAAATGATCATTTTCATCACAAAATTGCTGTTAAACACAATAAATAACTTTAGATATGGTTAAAATACAAAATTGTTTTGCACCATAAAAAATAAAAATAAAACCTGGCAAAGGGCTAAGTAGATGGCAGTCCAAATCTAAATATGAAATGGTTCCATGACACCTAACTGAAATGAATATCTATAGCTGCTCAAAAACACAATGCAGTAAAAGGTACAGTCTGTGTTATTAGCATTTTGATTTATCACCAATATGGAAACATGGTAGTTGATAACACAAATCAGCAGAGTGCTGTAATACTAGCAGAGATGGTTCCCTTCCAGGTTTCTTACAGCGGAACACTTGACCTTCTCACCAACAAATGTGTCACTCTC
Source organism: Leuciscus leuciscus (assembly GCF_965113295.1). Classification (NCBI taxonomy): domain Eukaryota; kingdom Metazoa; phylum Chordata; class Actinopteri; order Cypriniformes; family Leuciscidae; genus Leuciscus; species Leuciscus leuciscus. The sequence continues at coordinate 38,769,809 of NC_138727.1, read as the reverse complement.
CCACAAAGTCAAACTGCTCAAATACAGGCGTATTACCCACTGATATCAAAGATATACTCATGTGTCAGTAAATAATTTGATACCAAGAGAACCAAGTGCTTTGAAAAAATGATTTATCTTTTATCAAAAACAACAAAACCAGTGGAGAGGGTAATAGTGGATGGTTATTAGCGTCATAGGCCACCGGTTCACACTGTTCTCGCCCCCCTGCCTCTATAGCATGCGGTAAAATGATACTGTAAACAGTCCATCAGCTGGGTTAGTCAGCATACCTTCACTGCCAGACAGTCAGAACCCGACTGAGAGACGAGGATCATGTTATACACAAACACACTCATACCTACAGAAACAAGGCTGAAGTTAGTGATCAGTTAAAGTCACCATGAAATCAACATTTATGATTATTTTTTAATTTGATTATTTTGGAATATTCCCCTCCCTCTTGCAGCACTATCTCTTCTCTGATGAGGGTGGGGACAACCTGTCACTCACATGACATCACAGTAATAGCAAACCACAATGATCCAACCATCCAAACAATTCAGCATGGAAAAATTAAGTCCTGCCCTAAATTTTTTCCTTGTTCGAGAAGCTTTTTACTCAGATATTGGCTGTCGCAATTCAGAGGCTGCATCCTTCCAAGGACTTGGACTTCAAAGGCCACGCCTTCGAAGGTCAGACTGAGCGTTGTTAAATGGGACAGTCTAGCATACAAAGGATTGTTTCCTGTTGCCTAGCAACTGTGACAGCTGCCATTGATGAGTAACAGTAACGTTTGTTCTGGACTTTTTTGAAAGTCATATTAAACAAAACAGGGTTCACAAACTGTCTAAAAATGTTCACTGTTGTTCCATATGATAAAGAATATAAACTATACATAATCGCATCTAAGATATGTCAACATTTGAACGGCTTTAAAGTTGTTGTTTTTTACATTTGTATCATTAGAAATTTGAGTAAGTTAAAAATGTAATTCGGCAATTTCTCTCAAAAAAAATAATTTCTCACTGGCATGCAATGAATTCTGGGGTAAGCAAGGCCGCGGAGGATCCATCTGTTGTATCCATAATTTCACAGGAAACGAAGGCCGCATTTAGAGGAGCCTTCGAAGGATGCAGCCTCTGAATTGGGACGCAGCTATAGGCTACGTCACAATAGGGATGAAAAGACTGTCTCTACTTCCGTTTCATGCTGACTTTAAATGAAATTTGTGTATTCCTTAATGTTAAAATATGTATACACACTTTAGCTTTAAATGGTTAGTCACCCAAAAGTGAATCATCATTCAACTATTTTTGTCTGTATACATTAAAAGTCAGTGGGTTTTAAAAAATAACGGTAAAAGTTAACTAATGTCAATAACCTTATTGTAAAGTGATACCAAAATAACAGTGACCCCAATCATTTCCACAGAAAGATTTGGAACCACATGAGGATGAGATCATGACAGAATTTGTGAACTATCCAGGCTCTAAAGAACATAAACAGACACTCTGGACTAGAGTCTGGATTTAGTGGATTCATGTTTAAAGAACATTTGCTCTGGGAAATGTTTTTTTTTTTCTTCTTCTTCTTTTTTTTCTTAATTATATGTATAATCTTACGAAAGAGTGAAAATACATTGGCCAAATTCCAGTGGGTTTCATTTTAATTCCCTACTTAATTTTAAAACATTATCCCTAAAATACCCAGCGTTATCCACATAAAATAGCCTAATACAAATAATTTTACCAGTGTGTCAGTGTAACCATATTGTTTTAGATTTGATGGTGGGACCCCCTGCATTTACTTATATTACAATGATCTAAGACTAAATCTACTGGTCCTTTTTCCAGTAATGAATAGCAGTGTGTTTGGTTTTGGTGGGGCTGGTCTCAGACCATGTGCATATTAACCACACATAATGACTTCACATTGTCATTCATATTTTCCTAACAGACCTGTCTGTCACACAGCAGATGGGTCAACAGCTGTGCATCTCACAGATAACGTGCTGTTATTCTCCAGCCAGCCAAGATTTACAAACAGTCTCAGATGACAGAGGAAAGCACACTGCAGATGTACAGGTTATGATTCAACTAATTTTCAGTCCCAAAGTTTGAGTGAATTTTGAAAAAATAAATAAAAAAACAAGATGTGGCAAGCAGGGCGATGCCGAGAGCTGTGGGAACAGAGCGAGGCCGGTGTTGTATAATATTCAGTTCCTGTGAAAAACCATTCCAGTGGCTGCAGTATACATGAATATTCATGATATTTCCCCCTATTGGGGGCATGTCCTTGAGACAACGCACAAACATGTGGAACTGAAAACTTTAGTGCACGCTCCTCAAAACGCAACTTGTTTTAATGGATTATTTCGAAAAGGCCATTTCAATGTTAAGCACTTTACATATTCAAAACAACGCATAGTTTGTGTAATATAATAAATTGTCTGAGCTGTTTTGCCCGATTTATTACAGACATTCAGATAGACACAGCAGAGCAAACAATGAGCGAATAATGCTATAGTCTAGGCTAATACAGTTTTTTTTTTACTCTGATGTCTTTAGCTTTTTATAAAATTTTTGAGGCTTTACATTTTATTTGAATAGTTTGATTTGATTTGTAGCCTATAGTTGTCAATACAGATGACTACTGCAGTGTGTCAACAACAATGCCTGAAATAAACCTCTACAAATGTATCTGTGGCCTAATAAAAAGTATATATATAGCCTAAGTGCGAGTATTCTGTGCCATTCTTAATTTCTTGCTTATTTTGTATGCCAGTGTTTTCCAGCCTCCAAAGCCCCATCAGTAATGCTCAAGTTCCTTTTATCAGCACCAAACCTCACGTTTTTCTGTTTTCTCATATTATATCATATAGAATTATCATTAAAAGTCACACAAGTAAATGCACATTTTGTTTCTGTCACATGTTTTTGTTTCATTTGTTTAAAGCTTTAACAAAGCAACTTCAAAATCTACATACTTTACATCTACATGATTTGGGAATCACTATAGTCTCCAAGAATTAATAGATGCTGTATTTTGCTCTGTATCTGACTGTTAACTAAATACAATAAAGAAAAAAACATTATGCTTTTGTGGGTCCGTTTTAATGGGATAGTTCGTTCAAAAATAAATATTCTGTCACCTTCATGTTGTATGACTCATTTTACTGTGAAATATATTTTGAAAAACATTTATATATATATAGGCTATATAGTTAGACCAGCCACACACAAGGACATCCGGAAGGATAAAAGGAGGAGTGACGAGGAGCCAGATGAGAGAGGACCAGGCCTGGACTTTACCGTGTGTTTTGTTTATGTCATCCGTGAGGGGCCGCCCCTCTACTTTCATTTTTTTTTTTTATGTGTTTATTTGTGGATTAAAGTTATGTTGAACATTCGCTGGGTCCGGCCTCCTCCTTCCCTTAACTTTAATCCTTGTTACACAAAATTTATGCTAAACATTTTTGGCATTCGACATTTTAAACGACATTTTTTTTTTTTTTTTACATTCTGCTTAGCCTTTATTGTGAAGTCATATTTAATATCATATAGTTGTATGGAAATTTTAAACCAAAAGAAACAATAGTAAATGATAATGTAATTGGCTACTTTATAGAACACTATAGAACAACAGTGGATTTAATATCAAAATGATATGTTAAAATGTATGTTAATCAATGTCTAATGTTAAAATTAATGTTTTTGGTCAGTACAAGAATAATTTATGCAATTTTATATTATTTATTTGAAATAATCAAAAGGGCAGTTTCATGTCTTGTATTGTTCAACTGGTCGAGGCTGATATGGGATTAAGAGAGTAATAAGTAATGCAATACTTTTTAAAGAGAGTAATTAGTACAGTATTCTAATTACACTGTTGAATATGTAATTAGAATCTATAATTAATTACTTTTTTAGAGTAACTTACCCAACACTGCATATATGGTAGTAACTGATTAGATCAAATAATTATGTAATCAGATTCTAAAAATTAAGCACTTGTAATTGTATTATGTTATAACACTATTCGCATTTAGAAGACCAAACCCAACGTTGAAAATGAAAATCAGGTTGAAGTCAATCTCCAACGTTGGACAGACGTTGAACTGTGGTTGAAAATGAAAATCAGGTTGACGTCAGAAACCAACATCAGTCGGGTTCTGACGTCAACCCGACTTTCATTTCCAACCAAAATGCAACCCCTGAAACCAAAATCATCCCCTGAAACCAAAATCATCCCCTGACTGACGCATGCAAGGACCTTGACAGAAATGTAGTGAAGTAAAAAGTATGATATTTGTCTTTCAAATGTAGTGAAGTTAAAGTAAAAACTCAAGTAAATGTTCTTTGTTACGGTCCACCTCTGCCTGGCTGTAATAATGCAATGTGCATGCATATGAATGCAAACTCTGTGAATTGTAGAGAGATTGACAGCAGTTAACACTGTTGTAGGAAAGTCAAAGAGCTCAGTGTTCACTTCTCTTCATTAGCAAAAGAGGCCATGATGATGAGTTATGCAACTGTTCTCTAGCTGTAAGTAATGCCACGGGCTCGACTGTGAAAAGTCTGGAGTGAAGTGTACTCTGACGGCTAGAAAACAACCGATTACTTGAGGGTTATTAAAATGGCATCTTCTTTTAACGCTGCACGTCTTTGCATGCATTCCGCAGACTGCTTTAGCATTGCCTGGAATATCTGTGACTTAGCGAAGTGAAAATGACAGCTGTCTGTGCACCTGTTTAACCACAATGACTATCCGTTATAGTCATTTCATTTTTCAGCCATACTTTTTTGCAACACCAAGACAGAAAAAAAATGCATAAATGCTGGAGAGAAACGATGAAATAAAGTATGAGGCAACTGAAGTATAATTTTGGCTTTTATGATTTTCAAATGGGGTAAAATAATTTAGTGGTTTAACCTAATACTATTACATTTGAGAATTAGTACAAATATAAGTTTCTTATACATATATTACCATGGTGTTCTATAAAAAGTGCTTAGAATATTTTTTTTCTCCAATGAATAGATGGTTGAGCATGTAGAAAGTATCCTTGAAACTGTCAATGAGTAAATATCCTCTAGTCATTGCAGTTATGAAGACATCTGCTGCCTGTGATTGCTTGTGTAAGAACATGTGAATAATTTCTGTTTTATTTTCTACAGAAACCATGGAAACTTGGATACATCTTCTCTAGCTCCTGAAAGAGAAATTCAGACTTTCTCGGGTGGATCATTACCATCAGTGCAGCTCCCAATGAGATGAAAATGGACAGTGTGTGTGTTATGTCTGTCAAGACATTACTATTATAGGCAAAACACTACTCAGTTATATCAAAAAGATGGGGATCCCATCTTGAATAGAATTCATTGCCATGAAGTGAATTTTGCTTCCACCTAGAGGATACATAGAGGTAGAACAGAAAAGAGAAAGTGTGTTATGGAGACAGTTCTTTATTGGTGATATATATTCATACTGTATTAACAAACAGATGACTTTAATCAAACAAATATTTAATTAAGAGATGAAGTACTGTATAGGATACAGGTCTTTTATCACAAAGAAGGCATTTATTGTACCACATTAATCAACTTATTCTTCATCTTCATTATTAATCAACTGTTACTTGCCAAATAAATCTATAAAAAGATGTGAAATTGTATATTATTCTGTGTAACAAGAAAGAGACTGCAGAGTGATACAAGAGATACATTTAGAGATTCAGCCAAAAAAGAAAAATTCTGTCATAATTTACTCACCCTCGTGTTTTTGGGGGTTTTTTTTCCAAAAAAACAGTGACAACAGAAGTCAATCGTAACCTAAATGGTTTGGTTACCAGCATTCTTTAAAATATTTGTGTTCCACAGAAGAAAGACATTTTGGAAAGACGGTAAAGGGCGAGTAAATTACCCTTTCAACTGGAATCGGCAAATGTTCACTGTCCTCACCCTGCAGCACTGGTGTTCCACAGGGATCAGTGCTTGGACCCCTATTGTTCACCATCTGCATTTCCATAACCATTTTCTTAAGATTCTAACAACAACACTGTTAGAATTTCGATATTAGAAAACTGGATTATCTTCCTCAAGCTTCATTTTGACTTGACTGTGCTCCACTTCTCAGCCATGACCTCTGTCAAGTCTCATCTTGGTTAAAGGTCAGTTATTGCCTTCAGGTGTGGTAAATCACATTCCCAATAACTGTTAGAACAGCTGATGCTCCTAGCAAAATACAAAACAACAAACAAAAATGACACTGCCCGGGATGTTTGTTGTGTCAATTCATCATTAGATAATCATATTTAGCAAATAAACACAGTGATTAAAACTTTAACCCATTGATGCCAAGATTTTTTCCAGAGATTCCTTAATTAGAATGGCACCTTTCATTTAACATTTTATGCTGTTCAGTGTATTTTTCTTGAAGATGATTTAAATATGGCAACTTTAGTTTGACACAATCTGGTGGTCACACTACTATTCAAAAAGGTTTCTTTTTTTGAGAAATTAATACTTTTGCATTACATTGATCAAAAGTGACAGTAAAGACGTTAAAAATGCAACAAAAGATTTCATTTAAGATTTTGTAAAAAATAAAATAAAAATAAATCAGTTATTTCTATTCATCAAAGAATCTTGAAAAAACTGTTTCTTGTACAGATATATATTTTTTTGTAACTTGAAAAAATATTAAGCAGCACAACTCTTTTCAACATTGATAACAATAAGAAATATTTCTTGAGCACCAAATCAGCATAATAATGATTTTTAAAGGATCATATGACAAGGAAGACTACAGTAATAGCTGCAAAAAATTTAACTTTGTCATTATGGGAATCGATTTTTCTTAAAAAAATATTAAAGTAGAAAACAGGTATTTTAAATTGTAATAATATTTCACAATATTATGTTGTACTTTATTTTTTGATCAAATAAATGCAGCCTTGGTGAGCAGAAGAGATTTTCTTCTTTTTTCCCCCAAAAACATTAAAAAATATTTCCAACCCTAAACATTTGATTGGTGAAATTACAAACATGCATAGATAAATATGAGACATGAGATAATATGGGGTTTTGTCTTTACAGATTAAGTGCGTAAAATAGCATGGACATGTAGTTCTTAATCTGAAGGCTACACTAATAGTTGTGGCAGATACTATGTTTTCCAACAAAAAATAATAATTTTGGAATAAACTTTTAGACAAATCAAGTTTTGTCACTGAGGTGGTACCATTTCCAAAGGTACACCTTTGTACCTTATGGGTGTAAATTAGAGTGCATATATCTAATACACACCCTTTAAGGTGTAAGGGTGTATATACCTTCCTAAAGTGTACATATTAGGCTACCAAAGTGGAAACTTTTGTACTCAGAGTGTAATAGTAACTTGCAAACACGAGAGGGCGTTCACATACAAATCTGTAGGTCTGCTCTGCAGTATAGGATAAGATCCTTTTGGTTAAAGCTTCTTCTATGGTGACCGTGGAAATAGACTATAGATAAAACTAGTTTAATAATGTCCTGTTCTCTGTTCATTTGCCCAAAAAATTATTCATAGAACTACTTACACATCCTAAAAAAATCAAGAGTGGCCTCTTTACACGATTCAGCTTCACAAATGTGTATTGGAGAACTTGATGTTTCAAAGGATTCCTAGAATTCCGATCACAAGGGTCAATGGATCCTTTTTCTGTAAACTTCATCAGCAGTCTTTGACTGACATCTCTATTGTGTTTGCTGTGTTGCAAATCACAAGCTATGAAAAAAGAACGCCACAGCTATAAGTGCTTGGACAACATTTTGTAATTTGAATCGCATTGTGAAATCAGCACTTATGTGTAAAAGCACAAGACACTGCGGCTTTATGAAATTAATCTGTACACACTGAATGGAGATGTTAATTAACAGATCAAATAAGGAAATAAATGTGCGCTTTTGACTATTGGGAAGATTCAAAACATCTTAATAATCTCAATGGAAAGAGAAACACTCAACAAACCTCATATTTACGCCTCTTTTTAAATATTAAAAGACAAGCAAAGGGATTCTGAGCACTGCGTAATGGGAACATCATACCAATACTTGTACAACATGCTTAAGTATTGTGACATCAGAATGTTTTGGACAATAAATAGGATCCCAAAAACAGTTAAGATGATAAAAGCTTTACATTTTCTCTGAGATGATAGCTGTTTAGAGTAAGCATTGAATATAGGGCATAAAGATTGGTTTGTTTACATGCCTGTGGTAGTTGTCAGAGGTTAAAATCACTTTAACTGTCATTCCAGAGGTCTATACCATATAGGCCTATAGTGTAATACTTCATTGGTTTGTACCACGGATAATGCTTCCTGCCTCCTTGCACCCTTTATACCCCACATGTCACTTGATTCAGTGCCAGTCTAGCGCCCGGTGTGTCGTCCTCAATAGGGCTTTGTAAGCGCTGCCACCCTGGTCTCTCGACCCACCCCCAGGCAGCTATTCATGGGTTCCCATGATTCCGCTCAGTTGGCTCTGGTACAATATGTGTCTGTCAGTGGCACCTCATCGGCATGCACTGGCACACACGTATAGGCTATGTCTCAACCAAGTGTGCCCACTCACTGTGCTTTCCAGAGACGGTTGAATCCAAAACGGTTTGCAATGGGCACTGATTCGAACTCTCTAAGACTGCCCTAGATTCGTCAAATATGATTGCTACTTTCATATATAAATGGCAAATTTAAAGGGTTAGTTCACCCAAAAATGAAAATTCTGTCAGTAATTACTCACCCTCATGTTGTTCCAATCATGTAAGACTTTCGTTCATCTTCGGATCACAAATTAAGATATTTTTGATTAAATCTGAGAGCTATCTCACTCCTCCATAGGCTTCCAGAGGGACCGAAACTCGCCGGCCCAGAAAGTCAGTGAAGAAAATGTTGAAATAGTCCAAGTGACTACAGTGGCTCTACATTAAGTTTATAATGCGACGACAATACTTTTTGTGCGAAAAAACAACAAAAATAACGACTTTATTCCACTATTAGTGTTCTTCAATGTGGGCCTCTGACGAGAGTTCACGGGGGCGCCACGACGCATGCGCGAGAACTGAGATTACGGCGTTCTTCTTCTACTACTACTTGTTACTGGCTGCTCACTCCTTAGGAGTATTATCGCCATCTACTGTACAAGATGACGTCCCGACATTGCCGGGGAGCGCAAAACGGTCTGTTTACAAGCAGCTGAAGACGCGCGCTGTATGTAAAACTGTATTCGTAAATATGTCCGCAGATTTCGATGTATGAAGATTTGATTTTTTTTTTAACCAACCATACTTATTTGAACCAGAATACACAGACATTGAACTACAAGAGATGGAAGATGCTGCAACACAACCGCAGTCTGCTTCTGAAAGACAGAGAGCATTGGACAGCTGATGGTGTAAATGTAATCAGTGCCAAGCGATGCCTACTGAGGCCATCCTTAAAAATATTTTGGTTTGCCGTAACAGCCCAAAAAAAAAAAAAAAGGGGGTCGGTTGGTCGGTCTATATTCTTTCTTCTTTTTTTTTAAAGATTCAATGTAGAGTTTTGGTTCATTTAAGAGACGAGCGCGCGGGCGCCTCCGTGTCCTGATTATATTGCCTGCATGCTACAATTAATACCGAAATTCACTTTAAAGAAAGGCTTTCTACAAAAAGCCTACAGTAGCCTACAGAGAAATTTAATGTCGGAGCGTCTTGCAGGTGAGCATGTGGGGGGAGAGATACGATTTTCGATCAATCATCAAATATTAGGCTATATTATTTTGCTTTTGTAAAACTGTATTCGTAATGTATGTAACTGTATGTCCCAATCGATGCAGCACACGCTCTCCTGTTCAGGCCATCCTTAAAAATAGTCTTGTTTGCCATAACCCGACCCAGATAGCCACTGGACGCTGTAACGGAACAGGGCCGCAACCGCAAAACGATAGAGCCGGGTCTGGCCCGCATCCGCCTCACGGACTCGTTCCTGAGTCCAAACGCACATCGGGCCGAAGCCGTTTCTGGTCTGTTTTTAGGGGTTGTTGCGGATATGTGCCAGCGCCGATCCAGCACCGCCTGATCATCCCGTTACAGATGCGTAACGGGTGCGTGAAACGATTCCGCCTACCGGAGCTGTGCCGGATGTGTTACGATTCAACTTAAATCACCACTGGATTGTCCTTTTGCCTTATTTTCGGCATTTTTGTCAGTTAGGGTATCATAGTAACCTATGCTACTTAGGCATACATAAAGTTATTTTATAATAATGCTCTATCTACAGTAATTATCTTTTAATATATATAGTTTTTCTGGGTAAAATAACTATGAAGTTATGTATAAAAATGCAATAAGTACATAAATTCAAATAGAAAAATTGTATATTTACAGTTTTAATTTTTGCAGATCCAGTTTCACAACTTTGACCAATCTCTAATTAAGTACTTAATAATAGCAAATGTACAGTCAATTTCTGTTAAATTAACTAAACGTACAAGTACGGAATACCTGCACATTTACAGTATTACTCATTAAACAAACACTGAACATCAAGATATGTGAATGATAGGAAATACAAGCTTAGTATATAATTTAGAACATGTAAAAATATCCACATTAAAAGACAATTGCTGTATGCCTTTATACTCTAATATAACTTATTTTAAACATTTACAATTACATTTTATCCAAAGTGACTTAAAATTAAGAGAACAATAGAAGCAACAAGTGCAGTGACAAGTCCCAGTTAGTGTAGCACAGTACACAATTTTTTTGTATATTTTTTTTTTATTAAAACAAAGATTTAGTATTATTGGGTCAAGTGTTTATGAAAAGATGGATCTTTAGCAGTTTCTTGAAAATGTGTTGAGTTGTGCCGGTCATCCCACCAGCAGGGAACAGTCCAGGTAAAGGTCAGTGAAAGTGGTTTTGTGTCTCTTTGGGATGATGGCACCACAAGGCGACGTTCACTTGCAGAACACAAGCTTCTGGAGACACATAGATCTGAAGCAGTGAGTTTAGGTCTTGCTGCAGCATCTGGATCAGTTGCAGAGGTTTGACTGATGCTGGAAGGCCTGCCAGGAGAGCATTACAATAGTCCAGTCTGGATAGAACAAGAGCTTAGACAAGGAGTTGTGTGGCTCCGATAGGAAGGGCCGGATCTTTCTGATGTTGTATAAGGCAAATCAGCAGGATCACACAGCAAGGATGGTTTGGCTGAAACCATAAGCAGTTCTGTCTTGGCAAGGTTGAGTTGAAGGTGAAGGTCATTCATCCAGCAAGAATTTTCCATCAGGTAGGCTGAGATGCAAGTAGCAACCGTCAGTTCCTCTGGCTGGAATGAAAAGTAGAGATATGTGTCATTAAGTGGTAGGAAAAGTCATGTTTCTAAATGACAAAGCCTAGTTACGCTAAAAAAAAAATAAAAAATAAAAAAATAGATGGGTGGAATCTAACACAATCGTGGTTTTACTGTAGCAAAACCAAACCTTGTGCAGCTCCAGTGGCCTCACAAGGATCAAATGAATATTCATATGGGAAAATATAGTATAAAACAAATTAAATTTTCTGCCACTTTTAGTGCAATCATATGGAATCAGAAGACTCGGCCATTACAATATTTTAAATTACTTCTTCCCATACCTTGTTTGCATGATCATTCTGCTTTCCACTTGACCTGAAATCATAAAAAAAATAAAAATAATTAACAACTCAGTATTACATTTACACATGTAAGAATATGTTCCACTGAGACAATGCAAAACCTGACTATGATCTGGAAGCTGAGCAGGAAAGGCTAACAGTGAAGTTTTGAGCTGAGCTGAGACAAGACACCTAACGTTAGGGGTGTAACTGTCTGTTCATCTGGATCAATGCAATTTTCATAACCAATGATCAAAAGTATCCTATGAAAAAGGCTACTATGATGACCCCAGGCCATCCAAAATGTAGATACGTTACTTTCTTCATCAGAACACAAACATTCTATCAACTTTTATTTTATAAGTCTAATATATGCACATATATGCATTCTACGTGTTGGCAAGCAGATGCAGCCAGAATATGCAATTTATCATGTTGTGTTCATATTCTAGTCTCATGTGCTTTCCTGTATCATCATCATCAAGTACAGTATTTACTGAATTCGTTTTCTTACCAGTCTTGAGATAGCCATGTTAACCCTTACGAAAATTAACTATGGTTTAACCACAAAGAAAAAAACATGTTAGGCCTATTTGTAGTATAACTGTGGTTATTAAAAATGGTAATAAATATCCGCCAAAAACGTGCTTACTATAATTAAAACCGAGGATATTTTTTAAGAGAAGAGTTTTCAGCTTCCAGGCAGTGTTTCAAAATGTCCCGCCATTTAAGAGATTGATTTACTGACAGATACTATCGCCTATTAACAAAGATTTTATACACAATTAAACGGACTTTGATATGTATAACAAGTCTACGAAAGCTTGTTTTAGGTCTTTTGAGATGTGGGTTCAACTGATCTTTCTTAACAGATGGAAAATGTAAAGACGCATGATGCTACATTTTCAGTGTTTTGCCCTCCAGCTCTCGCCAGTTATGACAGAAAATCATTTAAGAAAGCTACCGTTAGCTTGAAAACTGTAAACGTAACACAAATGTAATATAAAATATCGTTCACATGTAACTTAGTATGAGACTCTTACCTCAGCCGGTGATCGGTTGGCATGATGTCCGCTGTGACGAACAAGGCTCACTGAAAAGGGCGTTATTTCCAAAGAATCCAAACGGACTGACTGACAATAGCTCCTGCTCACGGCTGCTCGCCTCTTGACGAATACGATTGCTTTGAACCACTGTTGATCTCACAATCCACTTCACGAGAGTAGACTGAATTCAAATCTCCCGCTTGCCCAAACTCGACTGATCAGCTAACGTTAACCGTTGTGGGCGGGAGTAAACAGCGGAAAAGTAATGGCGGCGAATTTGAATCTGCGTCACTTGAGTGCGCGCGCACTCACACACACAAAGCCCTGAATGTGCAGCAACGGAGATTTGGAAAAATATTCATAAAATATACATGAAAAGACAATGAAATAATGATCAAAATGAGTATAAAATAAAATGTGAAATAAAAAATAATTCAATACAGGCCTACTGTTGCCTATGTAGGGTACTGTATGTACAAATACTATTATTTAACCTTAAAAAAAACCCACTTTAACCCCCACATGCTTAATAATCTGTAAGGAAAACATATTGAATGCAGATTTCCGCAGTTATACCTTCTTTACTTTGTTTTCTAATTTCACAGAAAAAAATCTGTAAATACCTAATAATTTCTGTAAAATTAGTTCCTTTTAAAAAACGTAAAATTGATGTAAAACCAAAATACAGTACAATTAACAGTGGACCTTTAAATTACAGCAAATACCTTTTATTTGACAGATATTTGCTGTAATAATGACAAAACGGTAAAAATCTGTAAAAAAAAAAATACAGACAATTACCTGTAAAATTACACTTTTTTTACAGTGTGTGCTGTAACGGACCTTATAGCATCACAAAATGTTGCTGTATAGTTTTTAAACACTGATAATATTGCTCAGCTCTATGACAATGCATTTATCTCATGCTCTAGATAGAAAAAAAAATATGCAGACAGGTAACCATGTTGTTTTGAAAATGTTTATTCCACGGAGTTCTTCACACAGTTTGAGAAAAGTATTTCGGATGTGGTCCACATCAGGTAGTCTCTGTCAAAACAGTGTTGGCTCAAATCCGTTTTGCAGATATGGGCCAGAGCAGTTTTTAGCCCTTTTTTAAATGCAGTCGGCTCAGATATGTTACACAGATTCGGGCCACACCAGTGTAACCTATGTGAAAACAGTATCGGCTCAGATTCATATTGCAGATCTGGACCAAATCAGTGTCAGACACAGCTAATGTCTTTCGGTTACCTATGGGAAAAGTGATCTGGGCCAGATCTGTTTTATGATATAAATACTGAACTGATGGCAGTTAGAATGTTTAAGCTGAAACCTCTATCTGGCACGGATCTGGTTCACAATCAGAAAACGTCTCTAAGATAGAAACGGAGGCAAGGGGCTTAAAACGGATCCGGGCCAAATGTAATTGCTATCTGGGGACCGACCCTGTCAATTTAGGACCAACCCATATAATTTTTTTACCCTTTTGGACTAAAAAAGTCCCCTTTGGTTTTTAAGTTGATAAAAAAAACGACTTGCCGGTTGTAAACTTGCGTTAACTTGCGAAAGAATATAGGCTATATATAGACCGACCAACCAACCCCCTTTTTTTTTTTTTTTTTTGGCTGTTACGGCAAACCAAAATATTTTTAAGGATGGCCTCAGTAGGCATCGCTTGGCACTGATTACATTTACACCATCAGCTGTCCAATGCTCTCTGTCTTTCAGAAGCAGACTGCGGTTGTGTTGCAGCATCTTCCATCTCTTGTAGTTCAATGTCTGTGTATTCTGGTTCAAATAAGTATGGTTGGTTAAAAAAAAAAAAATCTTCATCTACATCGAAATCTGCGGACATATTTACGAATACAGTTTTACATACAGCGCGCGTCTTCAGCTGCTTGTAAACAGACCGTTTTGCGCTCCCCGGCAATGTCGGGACGTCATCTTGTACAGTAGATGGCGATAATACTCCTAAGGAGTGAGCAGCCAGTAACAAGTAGTAGTAGAAGAAGAACGCCGTAATCTCAGTTCTCGCGCATGCGTCGTGGCGCCCCCGTGAACTCTCGTCAGAGGTCCACATTGAAGAACACTAATAGTTGAATAAAGTCGTTATTTTTGTTGTTTTTTCGCACAAAAAGTATTGTCGTCGCATGATAAACTTAATGTAGAGCCACTGTAGTCACTTGGACTATTTCAACATTTTCTTCACTGACTTTCTGGGCCGGCGAGTTTCGGTCCCTCTGGAAGCCTATGGAGGAGTGAGATAGCTCTCAGATTTAATCAAAAATATCTTAATTTGTGATCCGAAGATGAACGAAAGTCTTACATGATTGGAACAACATGAGGGTGAGTAATTACTGACAGAATTTTCATTTTTGGGTGAACTAACCCTTTAATATATGAAATGATTTCATGTTAGTTATAAATACAGCGAAAAAGAAAACATATTATATTATATTTATTATATTATCCAAACTGCTGGGGTTGTGTGTGTGTGTGTGTGTGTGTGTGTGTATATATATATATATATATATATATATATATATAGATAGATAGATAGATAGATAGATAGATAAATAAAGATTATTATATTATATTAGCCTATATTATATTATGTTATATTAGTCTATATTATATTATTATACATTTTATAATTTGACTTGCACTTGGTTTTGACTTGCAAGTTTATTAGGTTATTAATATATTATGAAATATGCTCTATTATATTATATTATATTATATTATAGGCTATTATATTATAGGATATTATATTATATTATATTATATTATATTATCCATTCTCCAACATGCTTATTGAATGAATGTTGGGTTGTAGGGTGTATTATTATATTATATTATATTATATTATATTATATTATATTATATTATATTATATTATTATACATTCTCCAAACTTGGAGAATTGGGTTTTGACTTGAGAGTTTATTTGGTTATTAATATATTATTAACTATTATATTATATTATATTATATTATATTATATTATTATGATATTATCCATTCTCCAAAATGCTTATCGAATGAATGTAGGGTTGTAGGGTGTATTATATTATATATATTATAAGCAAGCATGCTAAATACTCTACACTGGACACAAATTAATAGCTGGATGCCTGGATCTCAGGAGGATATAATGTCCATACTCCATACAGTCTATGTAAGAAGGTTCAGAAGGAGCTCCGTATGATCTGCCCCTCCCTCTCTGAAAGCATCCGCATCGCTCCCCTCACACACACACACACACACACACACACACACACACACACACACACACACACACACACTGGACTGACTCTCTCTCTCTCTCTCTCTCTCTCTCTCTCTCTCTGTGATGAAGGAGGAGGAGGGACCTGCTCGTGTCGTGAGCTACGTGCTGCTGAGTTCACATCCACCACCAAAAATCTCAATATACCACCCCATGCAGACGCATATCAGGAGCGCACACACTTCACTACAGCCTTAAGCCACCTGGGAAGAGATTTGAGTTTTTGTAGATTTTTGTTTAACAAGCATCTGTGAATTTACAGCCTACGATGCTTGTGTTTATATGATTTCTGATTTGTTACCATCGCGCTCGAATTGCTGCAGATTAAAAGACGTGGTTGGTTTATTTATGGTCGGTTGTTAGAAAAAGGTTGGAGCTGTATTACATTGAGGACGCGCTGAATTTGAGCTCTTTTCTCATCTGTTTGGGTTTGTGACCGAGCAGGAGGGAGGAGTGGCGGAGAAACGGCTGGTAAGTCTATAATACTACACCACATGAACAAATATGTTATGCACTATCATAAACAGACATTCTTCCTTGGCATTATTTACTCCTCGAGTGCACTGATTAAAGCGCGAGACCTAAACTGAAGGTTGAAATACATAAACTGATGTCTTGTAACGTTACTCCGCTAGCCTGCTGGTTAGCGATGTCCGGATCCTTAACGAATTATTCTTTTGAGTCGGATCCTTATAATGATTCGGTTGAGTCGTTTCACAATCGGTCTGAATCGGTCCGTGCGGCTCACTCTTGAATCAACTCGCCGACTCATTGAAGCGCCTCTTTCGAACATGTCAGATTCGTTATACGATATGTGTTAAAGGATTTGGAATAAAGCGAAAACTATGAAAGTTACTTTAAGAGTTAAATATTACATATGAATGGTAGGCTACTGGATATATTTTACCAAGCAACAAGAGTTGACTGCAATAAACAACACTTTATCTAAGAATGAATAAACCTTTCAGTTAAGAGATTAAATTATATTAGAGTATAAAATATGCAGTTTAATGGAAATGGAAATTGCATTTAAATTCAACATGAAATGTATGTTAACACAGTTGGCTAATTACTGTGAAACCCTAGGGCACTAAATTACAATACTTTTATTAGCTGGCTATCAATAAAATGTAACAACGTAATAAACAGTAATATGTGCTTACAAAATGCTTTACTGGAACATAATGTCAGGGACCACGGGATGACTGACTACGTCATAACGTAAAGAACGCTGAATCCCTTTTAGCTGAATCTGTTTGAACGAATCGATTCGCAGAAATGATTTGGACTTCCCATTAATGTTGCAGATAGCAGAACGTCTTGTGATCTAATGTAAGTTTTTTAAGTGTTTAATAGCGGTTATAGACGTATACTATTTATGTTAATTACTATTAGGCATTTGTGGTTTCGCTTCTACTTTCATTTCTCTGTATAACGTTAGTCTCAGTAGAGACACCGCCTATTATCAGACGAATACAATTATAACCGGAGCAAGTCCTGAAATGGTTTAACTAATCGAATGCAATTCAAAACCACTCTGCCTCTGAATTTCAGCAGCACTTTCTTGTGGCCTTTTATCGGCTATGTGTTAGTCTGACACTGCGACAAGCGCTTTTTTGCTGAATGCTCGTTCATTCATTTGTGTTGTCAAACTTCTCGACGTCATAATGATAATAAAGAAAGCGCGTGGCGTGAGCAGAACGTTCTAGGCGCGTGCTGGCCTGACCCCAGCTGTTTGTTGTCCACGTGCTCCTGTTACACAATGTAAACACAATAGTAATCGGTGCACTTCATTATGAACTCCAGCGCTGGAGAATGTTTAGTAATGCTGCATTGACACTTTATTTAATTTTGCCTTACATGACAAATAGACCAAGATTAAAATAAAATAAAATTCATAGGTCTACGACTACGTCTATCCGACGATAAACCTGTATTTTGGGGTTTACTTTCTTTCTGGGATAAATTTAGTTTTAGTCGTTTTTTAGGGAAGAACTTATGTTCATCTTATATTTGTCGTAGCCTATAGTTATGCACAACTGTAGCATGTTATTATTTGTATTTAACATTGTTTCACTTCAAATGTCCATGAGCCTATCAGAACAGACCTGCAACCCATTTTGGGTTGTGGACCACCACAATTTTGAGTTTGTTTTGAATTGTGAACCACTGATTTACCACTTATTTTTAAACTTTAGCATTGCCTCTGAACCTAAGAGCTCCAAAGAACAGAATTCCTCTTAATTTGTCATGGCGAGAAAAAAATAATTTACTTGTATTTCTCACATCATCAAGCATGCAGGTCTGGTCTCTGGTGTAATTCACTGAGCTTTGCATGCTGTTTTTCAGTCTAGCTGGCTGAACGAAATGTACGGCATGTAATAAGAACTAATCAGGAACTTGTTTTTGTGCACAATGTCCAGAGATGTCAATTTGCCTTATGCCATTCTGGCTGCTTGGTACTAGACAATGAAAATAACAGCCCCCTCTGGTGAAGAGGTCAACATTGTGGCCTAATGTGGAGCAGTATTCCAAAACTATAAACATTTGCCCACAGTTCACTGTTGAAAGCAGTTTATACATGGGCAATTGACCCTCAAATCCATCTGTTTTCACTCTGCGTTCAGATACATGCAAGTTTATCAATATTTCAACATGCTGATGAAAACCAAATAATAATTGATAATTTCTGATGTTTTTGCTTTGTAATCATGTACAAAATGCTTGTATGTTACTGTATGCTTATATGACTAACAAATATTCAGCTTTGCTAACTTTGAGGTTACTTAACATGCAAATGAGCTGCTGAACTGATATTAGCCTGTCTTCGAGTCGTACTTGAATCTTATGAATAGTCTTACACATGCCAGACATGACTCATGGGTCATTTGTGGGAAGTGTAGTTAATTCCAAGCCTAATTATTGCTTTCTAATGATAAGTCTGGAAATTGTTTTATTCAGGTAGAATATGTGGAAAGTAAACGCATCATAATGAAGCGATTCGTCATCAGCTGGATTTGCATGTTTGTTCCCCTCAATACTCTTTTATGTAAAAAAAAAAAAAAAAAAAGATTACATAACTTTCAAAGACACAGATGTGAATTAGTCATCATGTTTTACAGGCTCCTGAATTCTGAATCCTGCCTAAAATCCACAAAGATGATATATCTGCCAGTGTAAGTGTTAACATAATGCTTTACAACATATTTGATAGCTTAGTTGTCTGGTCATCTAAGGTTAATTGATTATAAAGGAAATAAATCTGTCTCTCGTATGAATGATCACTCAGCTGAGATCGTTCGCCTATATAATGTCTTGTATCAAAGTCTTTTTAATGAACAGTTGCTCCAATATTTCCGGTATGTTTTTTATAGACTCTTTGAAAGAAAATCACTCTGTGCTGTTTTAGAAATGCTGATTTTGTAGGAAAAGATACTTGTGTAATAGTAACACTGTACCTGTGTGCTTATTTGTGTATATACATGGCCACATGATGAACAGAAGATGAGAAATAAGACCAAAAGAAAGACTAGGGCAAAACAAAATACAAAGTTGTTTATGAGAAAGCCCTGTGGGGAATGTCGTCTGAGAGGGTAAATTAGGGGCAACAGCTGCTGGTGTCACTTCTACAACTTGTTTGTACCATCTCATGTTACCGTTTAAGCTCACAAGACAGGACACTTGCCCTCTTAGTTCATTTAGGATCATCAGATCCCTCATAAAAGCAAATGCAGATCTGTTCTCAAGTCAGTAGAACAAGCCAGATTGCACTTTCAGCACAGGAGAGCATTAGAGAGAATTATTGCAAGCTAAGCTATTTGTTTGCGTGTACAGTATTACTTCTGGACATATAAATCTTCTCTCTTCCAGTGCTTTGTCAACTCGGCAATGCATATTAACTTTCACCTTGAAATGAAAAGTCTCTCATTGTTTACTCACCTTCATGTTGTTCCACACCCATATGACATTTTTTTTCATCTCTGGAGCAGATAATGACATTGTTTTTCCTTTTGTGCTGGTTGACATAAAGTCATATGGGTTTGGTTTTTCTTCTCTGTCCTGTCTAATCCCTCACCTGCAGCTCTGCTTCTGCCTAAAGTGGATTAATTAGCTGTTGGACTAACACCATTGCCCTGGATTAAACACTGTATTAGGGGGCTTTCACACTGGTCCAAACGTGATTGTTCCCGGGGTCGTGCCGAATTCTGAACCCCACCAGGTTATAACCGCCCCAATGTACTAAAAACGGAAACGTTTTTCCTTTGCTTTTTCGTGTATTTCGAAAATGACTAAAAATGCAGAATTTCCAGGCCAGTTGTTGGCGAGGTCCTTTTGTAAAGAAAGATCGACACGCCTATAGACCTTATTCAAAGTAGCGCCATGACATGTATGAAAGCAAGGCTGTGAGGGAAAGCAAGGCTTACCGTGTTTTCAAGGGCATCCACTGAAAAAAGCTGTACAAAACTCCTAGATCACTTTTAATTTTCAACTTTTTGTCTACTGAAATTCCTAGGAAAAATATTTTTGCAGTGTTAATTGTCAGCAGAACAACCCAAAAACACATTAAATAACAGTACAACCCACTGAACAGATGTATGTCTATCTCTCGTAGCCTCGCTTTCATTCCCGTTAAAAATCAAAGATGGCGCTGCTGTGAATAAGGTCTATAGACTGAACATGTAATACGCATTCGCATTACGTCTCTGTTTTCACTAATTCACGTTTTTGTAGATTACTTGGAGACGATAACGGTATCGTTTTCAAAAACTTGCACTTTAAAACCAGTTTTCAAAAGCTTGTGTTTTCAGGCCCCCAAAATGCCATTGTTGTGTAAATGAACGGCCAAAATGCATAAAAAGTTTTAATTTTTAGGTAAAAAACGTGGGCTGGCTAGGGTATGGATTAGGCAACCAGGTAGCAGCCTCAACGAGGTGGGGTAATAATTCAGCACAAGACCGAAGCCCCCGCAGCGTTGGTTTGGTTTCACGCTCACTTGATTCTATTGAACCCTGGTGCATTTGCGTTCATCCTACGTCATCACAAAAGTGCATGGCGCATGATAGAAAACAGGACACGTGTCAATAAATAGTTTTTTGTTATTCATTTGGTCCTATTATGCGCAGCAGAGTGAATGACACTTGCTTTACTGTAGGAATCCTACCACAGTTCCAGTGCATCCGAGCTCAAACCACCTCCTACTCTTTGGCGTTCAGTACCACGGTGCGCTCCCAGGTCCGCATGACAGCTTACACATTACCAATTTTTCATGAGAACCGTGCCGCGTTTTGAACTAGACTGCCAGTGTGAAAGTAATCTCACTGTCCACAAACACTGCTTAATATTTGTTTTTGTGAACACCATGATTCATTTCTTTAGGATTCTTTGATGAATAAAAAGTTTAAAAGGACTGCCACTTTTGATTAATTTAATGTGTCCTTACTTATATAAAAGTAATTCCTTAAAATCTTAATTATTCTTAATCCTAAATCTTATACCAAAATATTGAATGGTAGTATATACTGTGTAACTTTGTGGCAAAGGTTTCTTTTACAAAGCAATGTCCACATTAATAGGATGACATGTACATGTACATAAATTCTATATGTGTTGTGTGGTTAATTTTTGTTATTTAAAAATTGCAAGGTATCTTGATTAATCTCAAGCTTTGTGAGTTTTCAACTCTGCAAGTTAGAGTTGCTCAAAGGTCCTGTTTACACCTTGTATTAAGATGTGTTTTGGTCGATCAAATCACAAGTGGACGGCGCTAAATACAGGTATAAACAGGGTCTAAAACTTCACGAGTTCACACATCAAATTAAACAGAGTAAAGATTATGTGTATTTGGCGTGCTGTCCGGGCGGAGGGCTCTGAGCTCGGAATTACCCTGAGTACTTCGAAAATGTATTAAACCGGATTGCTTTCGTAGTGAAGTCGAATGCGTTCGAACAGCATCAGAAGATCGCCTACTCTCCACCTACTGACCTATGCGTAAACATCATGGGAAAGGCTGGCCAGACAGAATTTAAACTTTGTCGGCAAATCAAGATATTTGATTTGAAGATTTAAAAAAAATACATATCAAGCACAATGTTCTCTCAACATTGTTAAAGCCCATACATTTACCCGTCCATAGACCCTCCCCTCAAACGAACTCAGGACAGAAGTGGTTGAAAGTGGACAAAAGACACAGATTAAAAAACACCAGATGTAAACGGGAATGTGTCTGTCTCATCTACTTGTGATCTGATCGACAAAAACGTATCTTAATACCAGGTTTAAACAGGGCCAAAGAAGCGCCATCATTTTGGATTGAATAACGGGGAAAATAGTGAAAGAGTAGATTTATTCATCACACTGATAAGAAAAGTGTTTGTTTATGCTGATGTTAGAAGTCACTGTCTGACTATCTATTATTCTCTTGAGCTGAGTTGAAGCCTTTTGAAAGCAAGCTTTGTAATTTCAAGTTGTTGTTTTTTTGGCATAATTGTGATTTTGACTGCTACTGTTGACAGTTCTGCAAGACCATCAAATCTTGTTGGGTACTATATGTAAGAAGAGATATTAAACTCATGACCACATATTCTCACTAACCTGGCACAGACACTGTCAGGACCCACACCACTCCCCTTGCAAAACTGGAGGCCCTCTAGTTTTGTTGTAATATTAAGTTTCAAATGTGCAACTGGGATAGCCAGGGCTCAAGGCTCAGTGGAAATTTCCACTTCAGATTCAGACAGCAGCCTTTGTTCTGGTGCAGGGGCTTGCCACAAGCCGCTGGAAATTGGCTTGGGACTTTGTTGTGAAAGAGTGCAAACAGAGCTTTTTCCAGACACGAAAAATAGACAAATGATGATAAAAAAGAAAACAATCTAAGGTCTCAACTTCTGGCAAAGCATGTTCCTGTTTTAAAGGTCTCCAGTGAATAGAAGGATATTGAGCAATTCAACTTTCTCAGCCCTTAACGGTCAGTAGACTATACTTTTTTTTTCGTTCTTTTTTTTTCCGCAGAATCGTGTGCATTGCATAATAATTTTGCTTTCCAACGCCCCTTTTTACTGACAGTCATCAGGGATTATAAATATCCAAACTAATATTCCTAATATAGCCCTATTAATCATGTTTGGAGTCCAAGTGTTTGTTAAAAGGGAACGATTACCCAATTATGCTCAGTAGGGGCATGTTGACAGAAAGAAAAAAAAAACACTGTTTTACAGTTCTGAAGCCTTGAGATATTGAGCTCCTCCTTTGATGGTGGGGGGTAACAACTACCCTCCCTATGATGGAAGATTCCCAGAAGTACTCTGTGAGGAGTCGTCTTTCTCCTTGAGCGTGTTCCCATGAGGAAATATGAGTTTTAGCTATTAGCATAGGTGGGTTATAAAAGCAAGTATTCATGAGTGTGGCATATCGATTTTTATGGGAGTTACACAAGTGTGTCATGTTGTCGAAGGGTGGTGTCATTATGAGTAGTTATTTCTCATAATGTGTCATTATTTATCTTGTTTTGTTGAATGGATTTTACTGTCTTAAATAGT
The DNA here is from genome assembly GCF_965113295.1 of Leuciscus leuciscus. Classification (NCBI taxonomy): domain Eukaryota; kingdom Metazoa; phylum Chordata; class Actinopteri; order Cypriniformes; family Leuciscidae; genus Leuciscus; species Leuciscus leuciscus. The sequence goes on along the minus strand of NC_138727.1, from coordinate 38,746,303 downwards.
TTACGTAGCGGAAAAATTATAGTTTATCTTTGTTACAAAAGTAATCTAATGTCTTTCTTCCTAATATTTTAGGAAATTATAGGTACATTATTGGTTTGATGCAAAAAAAGCTAGATGACCACAGTATACTGATTTTTTTTTCCAGATCTAAGAATCAAGGATCCTACATAGAAGGCAATACCAAAAATGCACTTTGAAAAGGACACTTTTCTAGAAAGTTAGCTTTGGCAGACTGTTTCGAAATCCCCAAATTTACTCCAAACGAACTTCGTTTTGGTCTGATTTGTTTCAAAATGACATCACATCAGTTTTTTCTTGGATTTCTCTTGAAGTATATATCCAGTATGTCCAATATTTGTCTTGAGCTATGCATGTATGCATGAGTATTGCACTATTAGCTTGGTGACATGCTGATGTCAAACTCTATTGGAATCAATTGTGAGTTGAGTGATTCCTGTGAATAACATGTAAAGAGCACTATGGTGTGACATGCAAAGCACTTATTTTGATCCTGAAAGGCAGTTAGAATGCTGCCTTAGGTTCAAATGTTGACATTTTAATGTAATTTATATATAGGGCCTATAATAAGATTGGGCCACTCAATGGATGTGTGAAATATCTGCATTAAAGTATGCCACTGGGTCCTTAGCTGCCAGACAACGTAAGAGAGGTCATTATAAAGGTGTGTGCTGATGGTCTGCCTCACTAGGTTTCACTGAATCACTGGCTATGCAAACACTTTAGCAATCAGGGTTGTGCATAGAGTGTGTAATTATTATCTTTACAGCAATAAATGCTTCCTTTTGCGTCTGTGTTGAGCGTCAAAGTGAGACATGACTCATGAGCACATTTGAAAGTAAAGTTAAATGTCAGAAAGTTGCATTTCCTGTGTATGGAGAATTGTCTTGGTATAGTTTAAAGACAGAGAAAGAGAAAGTAGCTTAAAGACAGAGAAAGAGAAAGTAGCTTAAAGACAGAGAAAGAGAAAGTATCTTATATTCTATTCCCCAAATAACCTGGTGTTTTTTTAACCTCAGAAGGTTTTTTTTTGTTTTTTGCTCTTACTGGTAACAAACATGGAAATTTACTTGGGTTTACACAATTTCCAGCTTTTATATATAGGATGACCTTGTACATAGTAAAGACTTTTCCAGAAAACAGTAATATGATTGTGGTCAAACATAGTTTTTTTTTGTTCTGTCTTTAATGGAATTGATCATAAATTACAGCTCTTCTCTTGTAAACCATGTTGGCTGGTGTGGCCTGGTGGTTTGGTTTTAAACCTGAACAGATAAATAATCTGCTAAATGACAACTGGTTAAAAGTAATTGTGAAACATAGCCTAGTCTATCCAATTATGTGAACTCAAACGCTGAATAATTGTTAGCTGGCTGAATAGCTATTATTCAGTTTGACTAGCTATACTTGAAAAATATCATTCAGTTTAAAGGCACGGACATTTGAAGTTAACTAATTGTCCCAGTAAATACCGATGTTTCGATGTTTTAGAATATATTTCTAAACTTTGTACATAAAACCCTGCATTACATTTAAAGCTAGCAGCCTCCTCAACTTTTCTCTTTTTACTGAACTCTGAAACGAAATTGTATCTTAATGCTAGATCATTTAAAACCAGTGCCACCTTGAGTGAACCTTACATACATTTTCCCCAGACAGATGTCATGGGTGCACTGAAAGTGTCACTATGTCGATTTAGCATTGGATAAATACCAGTTGTGACCGGACCTACAGATGTGAATGATGACCAGACAGATACTTTGACTTTGACACAAGGCCTGCATTGACTTCAGCTGGGAGAATTCAATGTATGCGATGAACGCACAGCATTTTTTACCCACTCTGCTGGTGGGATGTGCTAGCTTGGCTTTTCCTCTGTTGTCTGGGATACTATATTGTTCACATCGGAGAACAGTAGGTTTGGAATTACGATTAGAGCTTAGCTAACGTGCATAAATTGGAATGTGACATTTTGCCCTATGATCTTATGTAATAATGTATATATACATAGTATATATATGTATATGTATATATAAAGAGAGGGAAGATGTAGAACAACAGACAAGAACATTTAGTTGATACTTCTCCAAAAGCTGAGACATGCTATTTTATTTCTGTTTTCTGTGAAGTGTGGTATCTTGTCTAATATCAAATTCGCATGAATTGGTTATCTTACTTGGAATTAAGGTATAGCCGTATTTGCATAAAGTCTAGACATGATGAAAATACTTTTTTGGCTCTTTTTGCTTCTTGGGTGGTAAAACCACAATGTTCAACCACATTTGCATTATGTAATACCAAGAGATCAGAGCTGAATCTTAGAAATGATATTTTCTGACCTTGGACCTATGTGCAAATGTTTGCAGAGTTCCTACATCTCTGGCTCACTCTTGCTCCTGCATCTCACTTGGCAGAAGAAAAGCCCTTCTTCTGCTCCTTTACTCTTCTGGCAATATTATTGTACTCAGAGATATTTGGTTAAAGACTTGTTTATTGTTATGTTGTTTACTATTAAATGCTGATTAGGCCTATCTAAATATTCATTGTTCTATTATTTGTATTATTCATTTTATTTTTTACTTATAAATACTTGTTCATCACTTCTCCGTCTGACTGGATCTCACTGCATTACTCCAATATTGTTTTCGAGTTCTTTTTTTTCCTTTAACAAGGGTCCTTTCAGTACTTTGTTATAGTTCAAGTGCACCAGTTGGGCTATTGAGCCTTTTTGGACACTTCTCACTACTTGGTTTACCCTGAAGCTGAAGGGAAACAAAGTAGATGGCGAATAGGGCCCTATAGAGTAGGTTTTGTTGCTTTGTTTTATTAAAACCAAAAAAGTGCTTTACTGCTTAAGTGCACATGGTTCACTGTGAGTGAATCATTGTGTATAGTCAGAATCCTCTTTTAGGTTTAAGAGCTTTCTTTTTATAACCCATCTCAGTATATTAAGGATTGTAAAACACAACAAATTTTGAATAAGTAAGGGCCACTCGGTTTTACTCTGCACTTCCTCTCAGCTCTGAGAGTGACTCAATGCGCTATTGAAATGCTTTTCCTCCTCAGTGGAGGTAAAAATACCATTTGGCAGTGTTGTAACGGCAAGCTGAGCATTGCAGAATGACCTTGTCTGGTCAGTTCGGTGACATAATGGGAAGTAGGGGTGAAAAGGGACTTGATATTGCACCCTGTGGTATAGAAGATCAAAAAAAGAAGCTGTTAAGTTTTACTTCCCTTCTTTTTGGATGGTAGCAATGGCCTGGCAGACACTTCAAAAAAAACCTTTGAATTTTGGGTTGTTTTCCACAGCAGGACAGTGGCTCCCGGGATAACATTTGGTGTCTGAGACTCTCTTGCCCAGCAGAAGTTGGTGTGTGAAACTGTCACTCCGGTATACAAGGAGGTTTCCTTCACGGTGTCCCTGTTGCGACCTCTGCAAGCTTTCCCTCTTCTCACTTTTGAGAAGTTGACATGCTTTTAGACCATCTGATCGGCTCACTATTGGAGATTCCCTTAGCAGACAAGGGTTCATGAAAGTTACAAAACTTTCTTACTTTGACCATCGAGAATGAGGCAGGAAGGAAAGATGTGTACTGCTCATTTAAGAAACATTTTCTTTGAATCAGAGGATCACATTTGGAGAAAAGCTATGTGCGAGAGCCAGTTTTGTTTGAATGGGTTTATCTTTTTTCTTGCTGGAACAAACTCATACCAAAGCAAAATTGGACAAGGAAAGCAACAGCGCAGACAATACGTGCAGAAATTAGTTTGAAATGATGAAAACGGATGAAAACAATACTGTGACTACATTCATTAAATTGTTTTATTACTTCAGTTTGCTAGGTAAAAAAGTAACTGTGTTTGAAACAGCAGCAGATATGTGCAATTACTGGATAAATCATATTTATTTATACTGATAACAAAAATGGAATTACAGCACAGTATTTGAACTCATAAATTGCTTATTTTGCTTTTCAGTTTCTCAGTGATGAGACCTTTTCAACAATACATGACACGACTGTCTGATCTGCATGATGCTTTTACCAATTCCAATTTGATTATTATGATCATATTTCATAAAGTAAAGTAAAAGTATTGGCTATTGTATCGGTCACAACGAGCTGTTGATTATTGGTTATTATTGATATTGGCCCAGAATTTCAACATCAGTTCACCTAATGATTGTGGGGGATTTTTTTTTTACCTATCCAAAACCATTAGTGTACTCAGTTTGCCCTCATTATGGTTGATAAACACAAATTTAACTTGGAATGCTGTGATTGTTAACTGGGGTGAAATTGATGTTTTAACAAATGCATACTTTGTCTCCTTGTCTCTGAGCAGCTCACTGTTGCCTGACTTTGACCCTTCTTTAAATTGGAGCCAAACCAATTAGAAGTAGTTGAAACCGTTTTTGCTCACTTATTATCAGCAATGAATACCTTGCCTGATACTGAGAATCTTAGTATATAGAGAATCTTAGCTTAATTTTTAGCTCTCTATTTGTTTGTTCAGGTTAATGTTTCACCAGTCAAAACAGATACGTTGGTGCAAATATTCAATACAGTTCTGTAAGATATTTTATCTGAAATATCCTCGAGACCTCAAACATTTGAACAGTAGAGTATACTTTTTCTCATACTAGCAGATACTTTGCCCAGTTTTGTCGCATGGGCCGCATAATGACTGCAGTGTTTTGTTGAATATGTTACAGAGGCTGCTGTTTTAGGTTATTTTTTATTATTTTATTTTTTATTATTGGCAGAGCTGGTTGAAAGTTTTATTCTTTTTGTTAGATAAAAAAAAAAGTGATTTCTTTTGTTAGCAAGTAATCATTCAGCAACATTAAAATGAATAAATTCCTTCTTTTCCCAAATGACACTTAGTGCCAAAAGACACTTAAAAGAAGGAAAAGTAATTGCCTGCAGCCAGCGGAGCCTCTCCCAGTCTTGAACCCAACCCCCTCATTCTTTTAATATGTAGGTCCTTCCGGATTCTTTTCCATGTCCTGAACTTGTGGAGTTTTCCAAAGGACATGTATCATTGTGTTTGAGGGCATTAAAATGTCAATAAGCCTGTATGTTTGGGATATGTGACATAAACCGGGCCACTATAGCTCAGACGATTAATGCTTGTAAAGCAAGATAATGGAATGGGAAGAGCAGTGAACCGTATTTTGCCACAGAGGCAAAATGGCATCATGGACTAGACAGGTTCAATCCTCCAACCTAGCCAATAAAACAGTACTGTTTACTAGTAAGCCTATTGGTAAGAGTGAGGGATGTTGTTATTGAAATAACAGAGTTTGTGTTAAGCCAGCTGATCATTGATTTTCTGTTTGGATATTTACCCTCATCTGTCAAAAAGCTTTGCATGCTGTAATGAGACGGAGAAGGAAAGTAAACAATCTGTTTGTGGTCAAGAATCTGGGTGAAAGTGGGAGCGCTTCTGAATGTGTCAAAGGCCCTCACATTCAGACAGGTCCAGGATATCAAATGTTTATAGGGAGAGTAAAGCTCCAAGTATGTCTGTGAGAACAAAGTATGATGGATAACACCCAGCTGTGTTGTGATGTTATGTCACACAGTGATTCTCTAGTACCTCCCCCTTTGTTTACACACACAGTCTCACATGTGGCTTTACTTGAGTTTTATCCTAAAGGCATGCCCAGACATGCCCGTATTGGCGGGGGGGGGGGGGGGGGAGTAACATCCTGAATGCCCAGTGAAATCTCTTACTCTCACACGCATAAATAAACAAAGACCCATGCACACACAGACACACATTTTTTGTAATAGTCATAATAGTGGTGGCGATCTGCTATTGAGCCCAGTTGTTCTTAAATCAAGATTTTATTTAGCAAGTAGTAAGTAGTATCCTATTATCTAATTAAATGCACTAATTTCCATACATTTTCAGAACAGAAATATTTTACTGAGGGGATTTTGAATAGCTCATTTTATCACTCCATAAATATGAAACTACTGTTAACAGTCAGAAAAAAATAACAATATAAATATTAGAAAAATAATTTTTTGAAACATTTGGTCCTCACAATGTTGGAAAAAAGCAGTGGCCTTCTTTTTTGTTTTACTTTCTTTTAATGTAATGTCATTTTGTTTGACATTTCGTTTTTTTTATACATTATAATTTAAATTCTAAGTGCCCAAAATACTTTCTAGTGTGACTGTACTGAATTCCTGAACCATTCCTGAATTTAAGATTTGGCAAGAAAAGTTTTTCATCTTTCTGTTAGCAATTTTGAAGGGTTTATTTTGAGTTATTTTTCCAGTCAGAAAATGAATATATTAAATATATAAAAAACATGCTCATAAAAGACTAAATCAAAGCTGAGCTGACTCTCAGTAGATTAGTTAACACTAATTTCCCACAGATAGACAGTGTGGGTATTGCTTAATGGCTCCTGCAGGACCAATGTTCTCAAGCTCTCTCCACTGGAATATTACATGCACTGCCCAATGCACAATTTAAGGCATTAATGAGTTTATTCATTGGTTTGTTGTTGGGTATAATACGCAGTTGTTGTGGAAACAGTCTAGAAATCAAGCCAAGCCACATATCAAATCACAATCATATTGATGAGAACATACGCTTATACGTGCATCGGCAGAAAGGGTGATTATTTTCTTTTGCGATTTTAGGTGGACTAATGGGCATGTGGTCTGCTAGCATTTACACTAGCACTTAATGTTGTGATCAATGAGCCTCTCTCTGATGTTTCTTTGTCTCTCTTCTCTTTCGTTCTCTGACCAGGTTATCCATGACCTCAGATTTACAGCATTACACTTTCAGGATGCCGAATATAGGGTTTCAGAACCTTCCCCTCAATATCTACATTGTTGTCTTTGGGACAGCCATTTTCGTCTTCATCCTCAGTCTACTCTTCTGCTGCTACCTGATTCGGTAAGACCACCTGGCTTTTCTATGTGTGCGGCAGCAGAATGTGTTTGAACAAGCCTCAAAATGCCATACATTTGCTTATTTATCCTCTTCAGTCAGTTACAGGGTTTGAATGTCTTGATCTAATCCCTAAACACTTCCGTTTTGTAGCCTAACACAATTAAGTGTAATTTGCATCATGATTTGTTAGGAAATTCTTGAAAAATGCAATCAACCCAGTATGTGCAAGTGGGTGTTGTTGGAACCACGGTGCACTGATGTTTATCTAGACAACTGTTGAATGCACCAATGCCCAAAGGTAAAACGGAAAATGGAAGGGAGTTTAAAAGACTTCTATGAGAGGATAGAGGAGAGCTGACAGATGGTGGTGGAACAGAGATGTTCCCTTTCATCTTCACACCGTGTCCATTCCATGTGGGGCAGCTTTTATCATGCTCACTTTGAAGGCTGAACCAACTCTGAATTTCAGAGCCATGCTTTAATTATTAGTGGCTGCCCACTAATAGGGTAGGGATAAATGAGCAACTTCATTGAATTCCTCGATATATAATAGGGATGTTCACTTTTAGTCTTAGAATTAGCCTTGTTAAGCCATGGATTCCCTCAGGAAATTTGGATTTAGTTTTGGATTTATGAGTAAAATAAGGCCTGCGGTTAACATTTACTTGAACAGACTTTCCTGATTTGATTTACGACATAAATTACACATAGTCATACCGTAATGGAAATTTGTTTAAACTATAAATTCCATTGGGAGCCCATGGCAAATTAGCCTTCAAGGTTGGTCTGCAAACCATGTCTTTACATGCTCATGAACAGCTCCACTGCAATGCAGCATTCCTTAAAAAACAATAATCTGGACAACAAGGCAACTGTATGGCATTTTGAAGAAAGATCCTGATTACTTGTGCCTGAAATGGTTTTTATGTGCATGTTCGATGCACTAACAAAGCTTTTCATGAGAAGGTTAGGTTGAACTTTACAGGAGCTGCTCAATAACTTTATTTGACTTTGTCTCCCCCTTACTGTATTTTCAAATCTGTACATGTATTGGTAGCCTTTATAGTCTTATATTATTAGTCTCAACAATGAAAACACTGGATTCTTGAATGAAAAACTGTCAGATTACCAAATCATCTATAAAAAGAGTTTGTATTTAACCCAGATTCCAGACTTCTGAAGATGCAGTCTCCCTTGCATTACAGTAGATCACAAATATTCATAACTTCCTCAATGAATTAACCAGCAAGCATTTGTTATGCCCCCATTACAAAAACACGCATACAATTGCCCTGAAAACTATTTGGACAATTTAGGCACACTTAAAATTCATTAACATCATTGCATTAAATAACAAAACGTCAACATAACTTGCATTTGTTTTAGATGACTGCACAAGCACGTTTTTCACAAAAATATGTTTGTTAGGTACAGTAGGGCCACTGTACATCTGAAAACCAGCAGACGAGAATGGAGATGACAACAATTGCAATTTCAGCAAGTACCGAAATAGTAGGCTATCATTCTACCTAGCTGCATTTTTCATTATATTTTTAGCAAGCTATTTTTCACCTCGATATATACAGTACCTTCAGCATCATTGAAACAATAGGCAAGAGGCTGGAGTGCTTATTCTCAGCTTTTTACATTTAACAATTGCTTTTGACAGGATGGAGATGTCCCTACTGAGAAGACCAATATATGCTGTGTTTTGAATGCTGGTCTCCAGCATTGGATATCTGAGCTTGTGTCCGCAACAGGCTTCTTACTGGACTAGTTCAGCCAAAAAATGGAAATTTATTTAAACTCCTTTCATTCCTAACCTATATGACTCTCTTCTAAGGACTGGGAATGTCAAGTCCAAAATGACAAATACTCAGTCTGACATGGCCACTGTGCTTAACCGCTGACTATATAGACTTACATTTCAGCCTTTTCTACACCAAACAGGCTTCAAAAGATTTGGAATATAATTGTATGGACCACAAGTAAGATACTTTTGGGAACACTTTACAATAAGTTTTCATTTGTTAACATTAGTTAATGTACTGTGAACTAACATGAACATTTTTATTAACTAACATTAATAAAGGTTAATAAATTCTGTAATAATATACAGCATTGCTCATTGTTAGTTCAAATTAGTTAATGCATTAACAAATTAAACCTTATTGTTAAGTGTTACCATACCTTTATAGTTTGAAAACTTGAACGCTCCAATCCCATGTAATTTTAAATGCATGCATTGAAAAAGACGACCAGCACATTATTCAAAAACGTTTCCTTGTGTTCCATGTGGGGAAAAAATTAAGTTGTATGGGTTATGAAATTATAATTGGGATTAAATAATGCCAGAATTTTCCTTTGTGGGTGAAACTATTCCTTCAGCTAACTTAACTAACTAGTTTTGGCTCCACCAGTCCACCAGCTAGACAAGCACGAAGTTGGTCTTCCCAGCAGGGACTTTAGTGTACACATGCTTTCGTTTTATGAAATTATTGAGATATGTGCAGATGGTCTCTTGACCTCTTTAGTTGTCGAATTAAACTGCTATTTTATCATGAACATCAAAGACTGGAATCAAGAACCACCAGATTGTAGAGTCGTGCGACTGTGTGGATTTTCAATGTGAAAGATGAGGGAGTCGTGAGCTCAAGTGGACCTGTGAAGGACATCGTGATTCTGAGCAAACACACGCAGTCGCACGTAGCAGCCATGCACCAGCTCCGACACACAAATGTGAAATGCCCCTGTGACTGGCGAACACACACTTAGAGAAGAAAAGGGGTGGGTGGGTGGGTGTTTGTCTGGCACAGTCATCCTCATGGGAAGAAAATCGAAATTCACACACACGTGTGAGATTTAGCTCTCAGTGTGACATTAATAGCTGTACCAGTTATATTACAATGCAGGGAAATGGTCACAAGTTGGTTTTCAACCTGATGAATTGTAACGCCTGCCTAATGGTGCGTTAGAAATCATGACTGCCTGTAGTTTGTCAAACAACAGTTCATCTTGACCTAGCCCACCTCAGGTCAGGAACTAGACTAAAAGATGACTAGCTGATTTAGCAACATAACTATCTTAATATTTTGCAATCCCTTCACGTGGTGATCATACTTTTGCTTTGAAAAATGAATAGTCCATGATGACTACTTTCATTCGACCACAACAGACTTTAGGGGCCGTTCACACAGAACTTTTTTTTGCATTCCACTGCGCTAGACGGGTGTGTTGCACCCGTGTATTTTGCAATGTCTTACTCATGACACAGGCCTTTTTAGACATCAACATTAGTGGTTTGTTGTTGCATATTGATGAGTACAAATCACAAAAAAATGTCCCGAAGTACCTATAAATCACTCTTCCTCACCTCTAAATTCCTCCAAAGGGAGTATCTGCTCCTTTATCTGCTGGTCTCTTTTGGAATGTCAGCTTCTCTCATTTTTTTCCACACATCTATCCAACTCTCTTTTCCCTTGAGACTTTTCTGTATAAATCTTATCTTTGATGAACTATATTAATTTCTGGATGTGATTGTAAGATACTGCAATATTGTATGTTGCGTTAACTTGTGCCTTTCCTTTGTACAGGAAGTAATATTGGTCAGATCTGAAATATTGTTGTTTGTTGTTGTTGTTGTTGCTGAATTAATTGTCATAGCTTCCATATAATTTAATATAAAGGGTTTCAGAAAAACAAACAATCATAAAAGGCCAAGATGAATGTCTTCTAAAGCTACTATTACTGGACTATTACTAATGTTCTAACAACCCGAACATAAAATAAGCTTGAGGCTAAACATAGTGTATAGCGTTTGCTGGTTTTCCTTAAATAGCCTTTTTCTTACACTAGAGACTCTTCCATCATGCCTGACACATTCCAGTTATTTTCCATCAAGGTTCTCTCTCTCTCTCTCTCTCTCTCTCTCTCTCTCTCTCTCTCTCTCTCTCTCTCTCTCTCTCTGTGACACACCCACTTGCTCAAGATCAAAATAGTGTTCAATGTAGACTGTTCATTGCTTGGCTGCCTCCATTCCTTGAGTTCATGCCAAGAGTATCTGTATATAGTAATTTTAAAGGGTCTGGCACCGGTCTGACAGTCACACTCAGTAAAGCATTGCAGCGGTGTGAGTGGGTAATGCCTGGGCAGTTTGGTTCAGACAGGCTGTTAAAGTCTGGTCAAGCTTAATGAGACAATACAAGACCTAAATCACCCTGAAAGACTCTAAAGATAGTTTAAACATACCAAGGCAGCTCAAAGCACTGCTAGAACTGGACGCAGCCAATGTCAAAGGAGAGGAAGTATTTTTTTTTATTAAAACGAGACGTGAAAAGTCATTTGAAAGTGGATGGCAATGTATTTAGCAGATTGATTTTGTGATTAAGCTCAAATGTAGTGGATAGAATTTATACTTTTGTGGCATTCAGTGAAAAATGTAACTTAGCAACACATCAAAATACACTTTATATGAAATATGTGAATCAGTTTTTATTTTATTTTTTAAGCTTTTTAAATGATCAGCACAGCTAAAGTTATGCCTTATGGGGACTGAAGGCTACAATTTGTCAAATTGTGACTGAAAAATAAGATCCAGGCGTGGGTTGACCATACAGCTGGAATATATAAACAGAGGTCCAGAAGCACAATGCATTTTTGACACCCAACAAAACCCATTGGAATTTAAAATGGTCTGTGTTTAGTATCATGGTGTAACTCAATGATGTTGGCCTTTGTTTGTATATAGTTTGGTATCATGATTGTCTCTCCAACAAAATGTTGAAAATGTTGTCACTCTCTGAACTAAAACAAAGATTTCTTTTGCCTAGGTTACGGCACCAGGCACACAAAGAGCTCTATGCATACAAGCAGGTAAGCTGCTATTCAAACACGTTACTATAGTGTATAAATGTACATTATTTACTGCATGATTCAAATTGGGTGTGAATGTGAGGGTTTCTGTTACTTTTTCATGCAATTTCAAAAGTTTCGGTTATAGAATCTCCAAATTGTGATACTCTAGAGTCTTACTCTAAATATATTAATTACTAATTACGTTTTTTTTTTTTTTCGTTTACAGGTTATTCAAAAGGAAAAAGTCAAAGAATTAAACTTGCATGAGGTAGGAGATTCTCCTTTCATCCAGCTGTGCAGAAATTATTATACATATTTTTTTTTTGTGTGGCCAATAATTTACTTGATGTTTCAGGCAAGAGGTTAAATATGTGCTGATATGTGGCATATGAGATTTAAAGGACATCTTTGAGTTTCACTCTCTTCATGTTTAATAATAGCATGAGCATATGACGTTTAACCTTCACCAGTTCGTACATGACCACTATAATTTTGCTAGTGCTAATAGGCCAGGCTGACTTCATATGTGAGTGCTAATGAAATGGTAGTGACAATATTGAGGTGTGAGGACACCAATGCTCATGTTGAAAGCTCAAACTCTCCTGGAATTTCCTGAAGCCCTTCTCTCCCCATTTCGGTTTCTAATAAGAGCTCATTGTCAAGGAATAGTTTCTACTTTTAGGTAGTTATATTTTTAGCTTCATGGCTAAAGCTGGATATTCAAGCAGCTATTTTAACCAAACAGTAATATTTCTCTTCTGGCTGTGGATGTGCATGGATACCATGTAATCTTTAAGCAAAAAAATGACAGCATTGTGTTGTGCTGAACTGAGTTATGTTTTGTTGGAAAGCTCATCCTCGTGTCACGTCTGGCTTTGTTATTTATTTGCATTTGCATTTGATTCAACAGCAATTGCAAGTTTTATGCATGGTGCAAGTTTGTTCAACAGCAGCTCTGTTCAACATTTTATCTGGGTAAAGAACACAAAGTTCTCACAGCCACTGTATTTTATCCAACACTAGAAGTGCTAGAAATGTCATTAATATTAACAGCGCTGTCAGTGATTTAATATTAGTCATTTCTTTTGAAACACTGCCTGAAATGTGTTAGCACTGCCCAAGAAGTGCCAAGCAAATGTCATCCGCACAGTAAGCACAGTTTTTTATGGTATTCTACATGTTTTTTTGCCAGCAGTCATGACACTCATTTGTCAGACTCAAGGTTTTATAGTTGATATTGACTTTTTTCACGAATAGCTTTTGGGAAACACTTTCATCCATGAGCCTGATACTTGCTTTCCCCGCCCCCAAAAGATGTTACCATTTCCACATTTGCAGGTGTTTCCTTCTAGGGCTGAATGATATATAGAAATTATCGAAATATCGCAAATGTACAGTTCATCTCGCGATATGGGTAACACTTTAGTTTAGAGTCCAATTCTCACTATTAACTTGCTGCTTATTAGCATGCATATTACCAGGATCTTGGCTGTTTATAAGTACTTATAAAGCACATATTCTGTATGACCATATTCTACATCCTTTAATCCTACCCAATACCTAAACTTAACAACTACCTAACTAACTATTATTAAGCAGTAATAATGAGTTTATTGTGGCAAAATGTAATTAATAGTTAATTAATAGTGAGAATTGGACCCTAATCTAAAGTGTGACACAATATGCAATTCATTTTATTTTAAATAAAATATAAAATACAGGCATAAAATACATTACAGGCATTATTTCTCAGTTTTCTTAGTTTCAGTTTTTTATATTGATGAAAATAAAAATATTGACAGTAACAACACTGAGATTTGTCAACAAATCTTGCAATGTTTCATAGGGCATTTGTGAAACTGAAAATACATTTATATTACATTTCCCATGCCTGTACTGGTAATTCAGGATTGCACATGCATATGTGCTCAGACAAGAAGGAAGGGGTGGGGGCCGAGCTACAAGCTGATTGGTCTCTCCATTCTGTGCACACAAAAACAATGTTATGATTGTATGCCACAGGCATGGGCGTTTTTCACTAGCATAGTTAGAGGTTACAAATGTTTAGCACAGCCATGCACAATTAGTGTTTGACCCCTGAGCAACATAAATTAATTGGTTCTGAAATATCATAAACTGTCATATTACTGTAGCCTGGGAAAACCCAGACAACTTCTGGCAAATTCAGATTTGCTCGAGAAGTAGTCTGGCAAAGAGCTCATTCAAGCCCATTTCCATGGCCTAGAAATCGCGGCACCAATCAGAAACGTTGAGGCGGGCTTTACACAATGACGATCGCTCTGATTGGTTTTAGGTCTATCCAGTTGCGCCCAAAAGGCATTTGAGCGACGTCCGTTCAACTTTTAAATGCATTATTTATTATATTCAAATTGAAAACACATGAGGACAGTCTCCATGAAAGACCCACTGGCAGATGAACGTGCTACTACATTTCTCTCCGAAACGGTAGGAAATTAAATGAGATTTAATAGAGGATTTTAACTGTGACACGATGATTGACAGGGCAGTTTAAGTGACAGGATGCACGCGACAGATCCGTCCGATAAAGATGACGAAGTAGTATGCATACTTTTATGGCGTAGTGTAACTTAGGCGAATTGGGACGCAGCATATGGCTTTACACGATGACGATCGCTCTGATTGGTTTTAGGTCTATCCAACTGCGCCCAGAGGCATTTGAGCGACGTCCGTTGGTGACGCCCCTTTGGAAATGATTTGTCTATGGAGCTTTGCCAGACCATAACTCAGTTACTACTGAGAATGGTCTGGTTTTAACCAGGCTAATATTACTGTGTTTAAAGACACAAGTCATACTTTATTCTAGGTGGCCTTAACTACTATGTACTATCATTAAATACCTACAAGACTATGGATTTACTGTGTAACTAACTACATCTTGTTCTGGAAAATTCCCACATTTACTGCTAATGAGCTTGAGGTATGGTTAGGTTTAGGAATAAGTGTAAGGATCATAGGGGTTAGAGTTGGGTTCTGGGGTAAGGGTTTGGGTGTTAATGTAATGTTACAAGCTAATTAAATGTACTTTAAATGTCTTTACAATTCACCAACATGTATGTACATAATACGTATATCGGGTAACACTTTATTTTACAGTGTCCTTGTTACATGTACTTACCATAGTACTTACCCGTAAGACCTTCGTTCATCTTCAGAACACAAATGAAGATATTTTTGATGAAATCCGAGAGCTTTCTGATCCCTCCATAGGCAGCAGCGTCGTTGTAACTTTCAAGGCCCAGCAAGGTAGTAAAGACATCAAGTTAGTCCATGTGACTACAGTGGTTCAAATGTAATGTTATGAAGCGACGAGAATAATTTTTGTGCGCAAAAAATAAATAAAAATAACGACTTTATTCAACACTTTCTTCTGTTCTGTGTCTGATCTCCAACGCAATTCACGTAGTAAACAGTACAACGATTCTGGGTTCTACGTCAGAACACCAGCTCATTATTTAAACAACGTCTTTACTACCTTTCTGGGCCTTGAAAGTTGCAATAACGTTGCTGTCTATGGGGGATCAGAAAGCTCTCGGATTTCATCAAAAATATATAAATTTGTGTTCCGAAGATGAACGAAGGTCTTACGGGTTTGGAACACCATGAGGGGGGAGTAATTAATGACAGCATTTTCATTTTTGGGTGAATTAACCTTTTAAGGCCACCTAGTAAAGCATGACCCCAAAAAAAAAAAAAAATCAAATATGTCTATAGGGATCTCCCAGTCACGTGACCCCTAGCCGCGTGTCAGCCATTTTGACGGAATACTTCAGCGCACCTACATAATGAGAATGCGGATTATCACATGTTTTATGGCTGCGAATTGATTAAAATAATATAATAGTATAATGGTCACTGTATTAATTATCTTGAGCCTGCTGAAATGTTCCTATAAATATATTTTCTTTACAACTGTGCAATCTGAATAATAAATAGGCTAAATATATTTATCCACTAAGCTGCAGCAGTCCTATGCTCGTCTTCCCATTAACAGTTTTTTTTTTTCTCTTTCTGACATTTCATACCTGTTGGGTTTACATTTTTTTATTAAATTGACTATAAAAAAAGATTGCTTGTGTGCGCTGGTGTTTATTCCAGTCTTTTAAAATAGTTGAATGAATGAATGCTCGCGAGGTGCCCGTAACGATGTTAATAGGCTATTTAATCAATAACGTACACAACGTAGAGGAGAATGACAGTCAACTACATTGAATATTATAGCATTTTGGGCATAAACATGTAAATAATGAAAATATTGACATTGAAAAATGACACAGAATATTTAAAATTTTAATATTTAATCCAAATAAATAAATGTTCGTGGTTCGCACTGATGTTATTCATTTGTTCTCACACACTTCAGCGTCGCGGTCACTGGTTTAGACGAACACTGACCACTATCTATTATTAGCACAGCGGGCGTCAGCTAACTCTTCACGTCATGTCATCACAAAAAGAAATATACAAGAGGAAGATAAAGGAATTAGGAATCATAGATCCATATGAAGCACCACAAGTTATTTTTACAGGCAATAAATGTGTAGAAAAACTTCCTGACATTGAGTTCGGTGACATTTACAGCTACCTTATTCCCATCACGCTACACCGGAGCTTCATTAAAAGCATACACAAGCTTAGCAGGCTATCGGTATCAAAGCATCGCTCGGGCATGATAGAAGAATAGATGAATATTTCGCGACGAGCTGTATTATCACCAGTGGTTTAGCATTTTCTATTCCGTCAAGATGGCTGCTCCAAATGGCGTGACGTCACGCGGGACGTCCCTATAGGGTCCAATATTTTTTTTCCCCACTGACAAATAAATACACTTTCTTCTTGATGGTGAGAAAATGATGACAGAATAAAAGAATTTGGGTAAACAATCCCTTTAACTAGATTCACTTCACTAGATTCTACATTGAATTAAGGAGTGTCCGACCACAGCATGTGGCCTCGGCTTTTAAGTTCAAGCCCCCATGAGTTAGAAAGGTGATCTGTCTGACTTCATGAGCAGAATTATACAGCCTCACACCGCTCTATCAACTGTCCTTGATCTTACATAAGAAACAGGGGCCTTCAGCCCGAGACGAGTGAATATAATCTCATCTCTCGAAACATTAAGTACCCTGATAATATACAGACATACACGTTCGGTAGAGCTTATGCATGGATGATTGATATGCAAACACACTGGTGCAGAAAACTAGCATATGTGCCAGCCCAGACAGTTGCCAAGATATGGATCCTCAGATGGCAACCAGTGAGAACAGCATGGACATAAATATCACAGCGTCAGTGAGAAAGATACATTGTGCGTAATTCCACCGCAGTGAAACAGTCGTAAATAAAACTGCACGGTTCGTGGTTTATAATACTCTAGGTGAGAGATCAAACAGACGAGAGCAGTAGCGTGAAACAGACTGAGCAACGCTTATATGAAGGTTTATTTCTGTTTGTTAAAAAAGACAGTGGGGAGTCACGTTTGAACTGCAGAGGTGGTCCTTTCAATTCAGAAGCCCAACAGAGGGAAGCAAATAGAGGACCAGGATGTTAATAAAATAGAAATGCATGATGATTCAATGACATACCATCACTGTTATGCACTATTCTGATAGGAAGGACACTGGCCTGGTTGGATGATTGATTATAAACAGATTGGCCTTGCTTGGAGTATAAAACAGTATAAAGGCAGTGTCTGTTTAGTTTTTTTGTTGGATACAGCTACATGTTTTGTGTTATGAAGAGACATTCAAACATGGGCGTATTCTGTCCCTTGTTGGCCCCGTTAATGCCATTCTTTCCTGACAAAACCCAACAGTGTGTATTCAACAGACAATTTCTTATTCTCGCAGTCTCGCTCATCTCAAACACAGAACCATTGTGTCTCGATAATTCACTGACCACCCCCTGGTCAGGGTCAATGACACCTAAAGCACTAGGACTGTATCTTGTTTTATGATACACACACAGAACAGTAAATATCTGTTGTGACAGACACCCTTGTGCCCAGGCACATTTGTCTGAAACCCCTTTTATTCTCTTACAATTACTAGTTGTGCATTTCCCTGCTCCTTTATTTGCTGTCAGCAAGGTTAATGAAATATTTAATTTGTGCAGAGTTCTGGAAAGATGTCCTAGATTATATGAGCTATCTGTTTTAACTTTCACTTGCATTATGAATTATTCCAGCAAGGCATTATAAACACATTTAAATTGTGAATTATATCAGATGTTAATTTAGTTTTTTGATATAATTTGTCACTTGAAGTGTCTTAACCCTGTAGTCAGGATTTAATTTTATTGGTAACACTTAACAATAAGGTTCATTAGTTAATGCATTAACTAACATGAACTAACAATGAGCAATACATTTGTTACAGTATTTATTTATCTTTGTTAATGTTAATTAATAAAAACAGTTGTTCATTGTTTGTTTGTTAGTTCACAGTGCATTAACTAATGTTTTTTTGTAAAATGTCTCATATTTTGAGAATACTTAAAAAAACTTTTTTGTTTGTTTGTTTGTTTTTTTATACTTAGGCTATATAGTTTTTTTTTTTTGGTTATATCATTGGTTTCTAAAGCATTTTTAAAATATACTGCTATGTTACCTGTGTGCACCGCAATGTTGTAAAATGTTGTGAAAAATTTGTAAATATATTTGATGCTTTTTTGGACATCATTTCATGCACATTTCCAGCATTGTTTGCATCAGTTAAGCACTGGTTTAATCTGTTTACCCTGAAACACCCTGTCTCGCCTTTTCAGCTTTACCTCATTTCACTTTGTCATTTTCTTATACATTCATCTGAATTTGAATGACTACTTTATCAACCTAGCTAATAGCCCTCAGCCTAATATCTTTTGCCTATACCTCTAGATTACATCACCATTTAATTACGTCCAAATGTTCACAGAATTCCACTGTCTGATGTGAGGTCAGATAACAGGTCGTTAATCAAAGTGTTTAGCTTGGCTTTTACAGAACCAGTTCTCAATTTTTTATATATTTTTCCCCTAGATGAAATGCCATATCTGCACCCCGACCTGGTAAACTTCACTGCTAGATTACAAAGGAAACTTCTTGAGTGTAGACCATTTCCTGAATGAATACAGCATTACAACATGTCTTTCTGTCTCACTGATCTTTGAAGGTGATAACATCCATTACTTGTAATGGCATGTTGAGACAAGTGTAGCCTATTTAATGGAAGTGTTGTCTTCTTTGAAGACAAATGTTTATATTTAAACATTTTATCTGTGTTCATTGGAATTTATTGTTTTCTCTCTCCAGATTTGTGCGGTGTGTTTGGAGGAATTCAAGCAGAAAGATGAGTTGGGAATCTGCCCGTGTAAACATGCCTTTCACAGAAAGTGAGTGCCCTGGCATATGTTGCTTTCTAAAATAGGAAAATGTCTGCACCCCTAGCAGCTCCAAACTAAGTTTTGCAGTCTGATTCTATTCTAATAACATCATAATTTGAGGTTGGATTACCTGTTTGACGAACAGTGGCAGACAGGTCGTGTTGGACACTTGAAAAAGGCATTCTGATTCTGCTAGTGGCATAGATGACATCAATTATGCCCCCTTAAAACATTAACCTAAATACAAATTTGCAATGTTACATGCCATGGTTTCAAGAGTGCTGGATAACTGTGCTCTGAAATTGATCTAGTTGAAATGTGTCTGACTCACCCATCTTCTCATTCGCCCCTTTTTGAAACATTTGCACTGGGCTGTATGTCAGTAAATGCCAAAGTAAATGTCAGAGTATTGCTTGGACACTTATCAGAGGGGTTGGGAGCTCTTTGTTCTTTTTAAACATTTCAACATTTTAGTTTGCCTCTCTAGGAACCAGGGACGTGTAGAAAGTTCCTCAGGGGCAGGGGCTCAAATGTAAAAAAGGGGCATATATATATATATATATATATATATATATATATATATATATATATATATATATATATATATACTTTGCATCACAGAAATAAATTATATTAAAAATTCAAATAGAAAAACATTATTTTAAATTGTAAGGATAATATAAATACTGTATAAAACACTATATACGCATAATACTATATACAAATAGTAATGTGTGTGCACATTTTTGACCAGTAGTACTGTACTATTATACTATTGCTGCAAAATGATCAAAAATGTTAAAATAATAAAGTCAACCTACGTTGTTGTCAGCCTACACTTCACATAATAGGCCTGTAGGCCTGGGTTTCATTTAACAAACTATGATAGTTTCATCAAATGGTAAACGGTGTATCAATATAGACTAAATACAAGTGACTTGAATTCTATACTTACCATTAATGCTGGCTTTGTGCAGTGCTTTGTAGTCAATTAATATCCATTAGTTCAACAATGCAGATTCAGATCAGATCGTAAATTTGTCTGTCCATGTAATTTTCAAACGATTTATTTATAAATGACCGGAAAATTAACGCTCCACTTCACATTGTCCAATGAAATTTTAACTTGTTGTGCCAGATGACGATTGGTCGGTGATTTATATATGACAAACAGGCTTCAATTAATTATGTAATATTTAAAAAATATGTGATATGAGGATTTTTAATTGAATCGACACACTACCTTTTATTATATATATATATTTTAAAAAAGTTGAAAAATTGTTTGGTTTATTTTTTTCCTGCCGTCGAGCCATATACTCACTGAGGCTACGTTTACACGTGGGCGGCTATTTTCATAAACGGACATTTCACCCTCTCCGTTTTCAAAAATAAAATCGTGCACACCTGTCAGTTTTCAGAAAAGTGTTTGTTTACTCAAACCCGTGTCTATGTGCCGTCAAGAGCATGCCAAACCTGTAGGTGGCAGTGTACTGGCTCTTCGTATTGGAGGGAGGAGAAATTGTTGCAAAATTGCTGACCTCCGAGCACTCATTCGTCTCTGCTCCTCGACATAATAGAGCAGCTGTATTTGCAAATGCAAACAGGTGAAAAGAGTTTGCACCAACATAAATGTGACTGCTACTCTGAATGCATCCATAATCACCATAGCCAAATGAAAATGTAAACATAGGTCACACTTTTGACGCAGGTGTAAGTTCTGTCGCATATGTGACGTCGGCTGCCTAAAACAGTTTACATGCAAACGTGCAAACAAAGTTTTCCAAAATCTCCACTCTGGCCGGAGTTTTTTGAAAGAATCGTTTTCAGAGGCGAATTCTCCGTTTGCGTGTAAACGAAGGGCACAAACAAAGGGAAATGTCTCTGTTTTTCAAAATAACCATGCACGTGTAAACGGTGCCTCAAAGAACCATATTTGGCTCGAGAGCATTGGTTCCCGAGCAGACTGTGGGATACCTACGTTTACACTAGTGCATTTTCATTTTAAAACGCATAACTTTTGCTACGGTTATGCCTGCCGTCCACACACTACTCCGGAGTTTTAGACCCTCCATCATATATATATTAAATGCTATATAATTATATTTATTTATTATTATTAACTGTTAATAATTAATATTAGTAATATTAATAGTTAATAATTTTATGCAACAATTTTATGCATTAGAAGCTCGTAGTGTCATAGTTATCCCAAAAGGGTGCCAGCTGATGAAAATTAATAGACACTACATGAAACCTAATATAATGTGACACTACGTCATGATGCATATCATTTGCAAGTCACGCTGTATGATGTTAGCTATGAGTTGCAGCAGATTATTCCTATTAAGAATCCCCATACAATTTATCTCATATTTTCTTACCACACGATTCTGTAGAGGAGTAAAAAGTATACTAAAACTAAATGCATTTGAACTATTAGTAAAGGACAGAATACAAACAGTTTGTATGTACTATGTATGCATTGATTTTCAGCAGGGTTTTCCTCAATCAGCATGGTTCAATATATATATATAAGCAGTGTTGGGCATGTTACTTTAAAAATGTAATTAGTTATATAGTTACTAGTTACTTCTCACAAATAGTAACTGAGTTAGTAACTGAATTACATCATTATAAAAGTAACTAATTAACAGGGAAAGTAACTATTGAGTTATTTTTTGTTTTGTTTTTATGTTCAAATGTGTCATACAACTTGGATCCCCCCAATATTAAATATGTTCAAATGAAAGAAATGGACACTAAATAGAATAAATTGTTATTATAAAACATTGTACACTAATCTACACTATTTTAATGTTGCTATGGGACAATATGAGAGACACCTATTAAATTCAATATATTATTGTAAATATTTTCATTACTATAGTGGATAAATAGATGGTTTAGAACTTTTTAATATTTATTGCACAGACTACAACTGGCCAACAAATAAGTCTAAAAATTAATTATGCTTCTTAAGAAATGTACCCAAAATGAATAAAATGCACTCTTTGTAGTGCAAATTAAAATGATAAAACTGTCACACAACTTCACAACTGGTAGACGTCCTCACAAAAATAAACAATATAACAAGAAGTGCTCTCAATATAATACTGAACAATGTGCCAAAATAAATAATAATAATAATATAATATTTTGGGGGTTTATTTTTATAACCTACAGAGAACGTCATCATCAGAGTTTATTTAAGCCAAATTCTAGGCGTGTTTGCCGCATGCGTTCACAACCGGTCAAACAAAGATGTTTTCTGGGAACGTTTCCTGCAGGTTATTTTTGGGTTTTATTTTATAACTTGAACAGAACCTTCTCAGAACGTTCCCTGCAGGTTATTTTTGGGTTTTATTTTATAACCTGAACAGAACCTTCTCAGAACGTTCCCTGCAGGTTATTTTTAGATTTTATTTTTATAACCATGTAAACTAATTAAAACGTTGCACAGGGTGTCCGCGCGGTAGTAAAAAGAATCTACCAAAATTAAGGCCCTTGAAAGGTAGTAAAAGGTAACAAACGCAATTTGACTTGGTAGTACATTTTTCATCACCACCTCAATATATGAGTTTACATTTTTTTGCTTAATATTTGTGTCTCCATGTTTTAACTTCATCTAGCATAGTTTAAAAATATATACGGTGCTAACAGGACCTGAGTGAGTCGGAGTTGATAGCAATGCCTATCAGCGAGTAGGGCTCGAAATTCGGCGCGGGTATTGCGCATAATTTTAATCATTCCCGCAGGTCTGCCATTTATAATGCGGGAAATTCCCGCAAACATTGTTTCACTTTAGCATGTAGGTTGTATTAGTAAATGAATCCACACAGATTATAAAATCAAATCAGTCATTTAAAACTGTCTGCGAGACGCAATTTCACAAACAGCGTGAGATTTAGCGGTGCTGCGTCTTCTCTCTCGTCTCAGGCGGCCATAATACACTCTCGCGTTTCGGGAGTCGTGATAGACGGAATTGTCACTTGCATAATCGGGCCAGCATTGCATCATGAGTAACTAAAGTTTACTATTTGCATGTCTTTTTAAGTCTTACGAGTTTAAACATTCACGCGACTTTAAACTCTTCGGTTCTTGCGCGCTGTCTGAGAGGTGTTTTTTTCTCTGCACACATACATTGAGTAAAGCCGCCTCACAAACAGCTCGCGGGTTACAAAAGTTATTTTTCGTGGATTATATCGCTTTAACAGTCAAAACCATGCGAAAATCATGTCAATTTCGGTCTTGGTGATATCCTGAGTCTAAACACAGTCGGTTATGTCTTAAATAAGCATAAATCGCACGTGACCGTATAATGAAAACAGGATCCGTGCACTAGCTCTTAAAGGGCCAGCAGCCATATGTGTCTGTCATTAATTTGGTAGTCAAAACAACAAAACAAATAGCTTTCATAGCCTATGTATTTAATTTAGTCAGGACTAAAATACTACCCAGTGTTATTTTACATTTGTGTCTACACACACACACACACACACACACACACACACACACACACACACACACACACACACACACACACACACACACACACTCCAGAGAAAAAACGTTGCAGGTCCAATGGCTGAGAGAGAGCCTACTCGGATGGAAACCGCTTCAGTGAGCTCAATTATAGTAACGCTGCATTTTACTGTCAGTACGGCGTTGTAACAGGGGAAACAGTCATTCGTTTGATTACTCGTTACTGAAAAAAATTATATTGTTTATTTATTACACCGTTATTCCCATCACTGTATAAGGTTGCATAATGATTATTATGGACTGTTATTGAAATACAGATAGAGAAAAGAAACTTTCTCTTATGTTATACCTCAGTCAAATCCCTAAAAATCCCAACATCCAGGCTGTCAGTGGTTAAATGTAGACTTCTGTATCATAGATCTGTTTGTGTACCTGATGGGACCAACACGGCCTAAAATAGAACTGTGCTTACAGTGAATAATTCATCAGAGAAATGCCAACATCTCACTCAGACTAACCCGAGATTCAGTCTCACATTCCACATGGGCTTCCTGCAAGGAGACGCCCAGCTTCGCCAACACAGCCAGCCATGAGATATCAAATGAGATCACTTTTGACTTGCTACCAGTATTAGTTTGGGTTAGTGGAGCCTGTTTGTAGTGGCCAGTTTCACGTACCCTGCTGTGATCTGGGAAATTTTAAGCATAATGTTATCTAGTTTGCCTTTCATCTTCCACATTGTCTCTGTGTCTCTCTCAGGTGCCTTATCAAATGGCTGGAGGTGAGGAAGGTATGCCCGCTGTGCAACATGCCCGTCTTACAGCTGGCGCAGCAGCAGAGCATGTCCGAGCCTGTGCCCCCAACACCGCAGCCTCTGCCCGGGGTGGAGAACCTAGTGTAGCCCCTCCTCTTTCTCCTAAAAATATGACCACCACTACCTTCACACTCCCTCCTGTACAGGTACACGCTCATATCCAAGGACAGACCGCAGGATTTGTGCCCGGAGCCACGGTGACCTGTGACCTGCATATGTTCCTTTTCTGCCTTGGTGGCTTTATAACGAATTTTTTTCCAAATTACAATAATAGATGATTTACTCCATCCGTCTTATTTGGGTTTAGCTTTTTTTTCCTGTGGGATACTGAAGAAGAATTAAGTTTACATGGCCAAGCCATGTTTAAAGTAACCGTTCCACACCAAAGCACTTTTTTTGAGGACACCAGTGAGAGGCAAAAAATACAAGGACTAAAAAAAAACATTACATTAAAAACAAAAAAACTACTTTTTTAACAGTTTTTTTTTTAACAAGCACTTTACACTAAACTCAAACTTAGTTGCTTGTGGTAGTAGCAAGATCTTGTTTTATATTTTATGATTTTTTTTTTTTTTTTAGTTGATGTACACAGAGCCACAGAGCAAACCATTGGTATTATTTTCATTAGAGAGGGTTATGTTTATACTGTATATTAAAGGGACAGCAGCTCTCCAATATGTATATGTTTGTTTGTTTGTTTGTTTGTGTTGTGACGGTCGGTAGAATGGCTGTATTCGTAGATACGGTTCGCTGCGACCTTTAGCTGGTGCCCAAAACAAATGTGAATGCAGAGTTTGTGTTATTAAGGTCAGGATGTGACCTAGCAGTATTTGATCTGTGTTCTGTGGACGCCTTTATATTTGACATGCTTTTTTAACTGAGGACTGTGTTTAATACACACAAACACCCACACACACACGTCTGTAGCTTTGGGTTCAAGGCTGTATTTGATGAGAATTTTAAAGTAACCAAAAAGGCTAAGGGCAAAAGAAAAAAACACTATTGTCACTCTTAGGGTGTGTTCACACTTGGCATGTTTGGTTCGATTAAAATGAATCGTGGTGCGATTGCACTGTTAGTGCAGTTCACTAACAAGTGTGAACGCATGCCATCCGGACCCTGGTGCGCACCAAACAAGCGGACCGAAACCGCTGAAGAGATGGGTCTCGGTCTGCTTCCAACTGAACTTTGGTGCGGTTCGAATGAAATATGAACGCAACACGGATCAAAGACATGTAAACGAACCAAAAACGGGACATTTCACAAGATAAATGCTTAAGCATACCAGTTTTTTCTCGTCATAGTCGCGATGTTGCCAATCCCAGTTCGGTACAAGCATCAGAACCGCTTCTCCTCGCAGCAGATATTCATTTATGTGTGTGACGGAGGGATTCCTGCCGCTGTCCTTTAAGCATTTATAAGCGCTTCACGAGTTACCAGCTGATTAAAAAAAACATAAAATGCAGGCTACGCACATACAACGAGCGCATTTATCCCAGCAAACAGAATTGTTTTGGATGTTCGGTAAGTTCCATCGTGAAATATACACAATAAAAGCCTACCAGTTAGGTTGTGAATGTATCGCTATGCCTTTAGGATCGGTGTTTAAATGCCAATGTGAATGCTAAGCGGACCAGAACTAAAGTTTAGTGTTGGTAATGTTGGTCTGGACCAAACAAACCAAGCGAACACCCTTAAACTTGATCAGATATTCTAAATAATTAAGATTTTCCCACCCAGTCTAAATAACATGACAATTATATACAGTAAATAATACCTTTAATTTTATAAGGAACTTGCAGACCCCCTGCAGTGTATGATGTCGGCCCACACTTTGGGAACTGCTGTCATGAACCCAGGAGGTTTCTGTAGAAACTGTTCGTAGTTGAAGCATTAGTCAGTTTCAGGCTTCATTCCCCATCCACACAGTCTTTTTTTCTGCTGCAGAGTTCTGCAGATGTGTTATAGAGTTAATGGAAATAGTTGCAAATTAAAACCAAACCAAATTTAAACTCAACAAAATGTCCCAAAGGTGTTGTTTTGTCTTTCATGAATTATTATTGCATAAATCGCCCAGGTTTTATGCCCCAGGTACTGTTGGGATGGATTATTTTTCCTTAGTTATCACATATCTCCCATGAAAGCTGTGGCTCTATGCAAAGCAGCAAGTGTGTGTGTGTGTGTGTGTGTGTGTGTATATACTGGCTCTCATATTGTGCTACATAGCTTCCTGAAAATATACTTGGCTTCAAGCCCTAGATCTGTCTCCAACAAATATTAATAAACGTAATGCTGCTCGAGTGAGGCAAAATCAACTAGAACGCTACAGAAATCAAACTTAGATCTGACCAGAAGTCCTCAGTACAGACCCAGCTGATATACACAGTCTAGTTTAGTATCATTCCAGCATCTTTCAGCATGTCAGTGAATCAGTCCAACACTTTGTAACACAGAATCCTTAGCCATTAAGATCAATGAGTAGCAGGGTCGATGCAGTCAGCAGGATGGGGCGTTCTGGCTCTTTCTTGCTCTATATTCTTCTTCTTCTTTTTCATCTTACTAACCTCCTAGGGTCAGGCTGGGTCTCTGTGCCCTCCATGTTAAGGCAGTCTAGAAAAATATGTATAATAAGGACTGGCCACAACTCTAGAAATGATGCCAAATGTAGAAACATTTTGTTGCCGAGTAGAATTATATGACACGATGCTTTATATAAACCCAGACTAAATCTGCATTGGTTTTATTTAAAGTGCTGTCTGGCCATGGATTAAATGTTGTAGTTCATTTTCAAGCAAACTGCCCATTGTGCCCAACATGTTCTGCGGTGTGTATTTGTGTTTTTGAAAGGCTAGATTCAGACTGTGAATTAAGTTAAGTTTATTTAATGAGATTTTATTTTTTATTTATTTCTTAATTTGTTTTCCTGCATTTGCTGAGTGTGTGAAGAATCTCTTGTGCATATTATCTAAAAAGACAAAAATATAAAAAATATAAAAAATGAGGCTTTTTTTTTTTTTTTTTTACTTCTTTTGGTTTGCTCTGGTACTTTGTCTTAACTAAGTGTAAAACGCTGAGGATTTCCTTTAGATTTGTAATTCCTTATCATGGACAAACAGCATTAAATTGTGAGTCCTAAATTAGGATCTCTCCTTCATCTCTTTGGCGTTTGTAACACGGCAGGTCTTAAAGTGTCACTCTGATCACGAATGTATACATATAGAGAGCTGTGGTTCAACTGTGTCATTATAATGTGAAAGTAGTTGATTGTGTCTAAAAATCGAGTTGCGTCGCTGCACTTTTCATATTCTTGCATTTTGGTAGTATTGGTGCCTCTCCATCGAGGCAGAACTGAAATGGGGCAAAATAAATATTGTCTTATTTATTGTGTGCTAAGATTTAAAACCCGTAACAGTTCAATAGTATGTTCTAACTGCTCTAATTTAGTGATAATGAAGATTAGGCAAAGAAAGGCTTTTTTTTTACATTGTTTAAAGCAATTTCAAAATCCAAAATCGCTCTGAAAACATATCTAGAAAGTAAAATTAGCACGTTTATTCAGGAGGTAGTCCTCAAGCAGATTGGGAATGTTAAGTGATGGGTTACATTTTTGCTCAGCATATTCAAACTAATGTTTGTTTGTTTTTACTGATCATTACTGAGAGTGCCATATCTGGTTGACCAATTGTATTTTGAAAAGACAAAATTAGGATTTTCAGTTGCAACTTTACAACTTGTGTTTGTTCCCGGCAGGCTTTTTAGACTAGAAGATGACATTTTATTGTGAAAAAAGATTGTTGGAAAGAGATTGGCAGTATTTCTGTTGCAAAGTAGCAGTTATGTCATAGAATGTGGTCAAGGCACATAATGTAATTCAAACTTTTTTTTTGATACATGATTACTATCAAAACTAAACTGCCAATTTATCCACTGTTCCAAAGTCATTGTGAACCACCATGAAACTTCCTCCTTCCCCACACCATTCTTTTGCTTCATTCTGAGATGACCTAATATTGCCCCACCCCTCACCATTGTGACCTCACAGATGTAAACATATAAGCCCCGCCCCTTCCCAACACAGTCTTGTTTTAACACTGCTAATGTTTGTGAATCTCACAAACATGTTTGTATAAGTAAGAATTCTGCAGCAGAATATTTTCTGTATAGTATTTGTAAACTATATTTTTGTATATTTAATCAACATTTTGAAGAAAATAAAATAAAAAATGCAAAGATGCTTTTTTTTTGTTGCTAATTTTGTGTTATATTCATTAAAATATGTTGCATGTGACTGACTTGAATTGTAAATAAAGTTGCCAAGTTTTTGAAATAAAGAATATTTGTTGTCTTTAAGTTTGAAGAACACATTTCTTCAAGATCTGCACTGTAGCATTACAATAAATGTAGATTGGGGGATAGTGGGGTAAGCTGTGCCACCTTTTTACAAATTGTATTTCTTGGTAAATTTATTCTTACCAATTTATTTCAACGCACCCTTCTCTCTGAAGTTTAGCCAACAGGATACATATATATATATATATATATATATATCGTAATCAGATTACAGTTACTTTTTGTATTGATTACATGTTATTCTCACAATGGCTGTCAATTATTCATAATTCTCATAATTCATGATTCTCCCTATTACTACTTTATCTTTTAAAATTTCCTTTCTAATACAGCCTACTGCTTATAAACGCTTAGAAGGTCTTCCAGGTTTGTGGAATCGCACACACAGACCAGCCACAAGTCATGTGCCTATATCGCTGAAAACAGAGACCCACACAGCAACACCCACGCAGGTCACAAGATGTGCATTTTATCTTTTTAGTAATTGTTTTATTTTGATTTATTTACAATTATTTTTTTTATGATTTAATTAAAAGCTTTTAATTTCCATTTCTTTTCATTCACCCTCTGCTGTTTCATCACGATCCCCAGTCTGGGAAACCCTGACACAATGTAATATTTAATGCAATTCATGTTTTTGAAAGAATTGAATATATTTTCTTTCTGTTTGTATCTTTATATCAATATGACAATATGTACAATATTATCCTATTCAAATCAAAATGAGTTACAGTAGGTCAAAAGAAGGCCTAATCTAAGAGTACAGTAATCAAAAAGTAGTCCAATTATGCACCTTAATTGTGTAATGTATTGGATTTTATTAACGTTATTAACTACAATTTTTGTCATGTAATTTGGAATCAGTAACCGACTACATTTGTAAGTAATCTACTCAGCACTATATATCTCGCACACGTTCACACATCACTTGAGGATATGCAAGAAACATCTGGTCCTATTCTGCGTTCTGAAGCTTAATGTGTGCAGTAGCCTACCTTATATGATCATGAGAAAAAAAGATCAGACTGGTTAGAAAATAATCAGATTGTAGGCCTATTCCTCACCCCAATAGCCTATAATTGTTACAAAAAGACCCCTTGCTGTGTGGTTGCAACTTTTGCACTGGCAAGCACCCCTCACATTTTTTTCTGAAAATGTAAGTAGGCCTATGTAGTTACTAAATTGAGTAAACTCTCTGTCCAAAAGGCCAATAACTTGGTATGTTTATTCTACACTCCAGCCATACTGACCCACTAACTTCACTCTCATGGTGTTTATCACGTGCTCATCAAACACAACAATTCCATCAGATAAGCCGACAGAACAAGAGATTGTCTGTACAGTACACAAATAAATACATGCAGTATCAGTTTCTTTTCTAAGTGGAAATTCCTCCTTAGAACTTGTATCTGTATCACACACAAAAACATCAACAGGCACTAAACTCAACCCTGATGTGAGTGATAAAACAAGGTTTATATGTAAACAGTCATGTAGCTATATTACACTAGGTGTAATAACCCTGAAGCATTTACTAAAACAATTCGAAATGACACTGAAGTCTACAGACCACATTTTCTGTTTGCCTAAACTGTGCACTACTGGCCTCTGGTGGACACTGCACATGTGGCTGTCTAGATTTTAAATAAGAATGCGCATGCATTACAAATAAAAACAGGACAATACACAATAATGCTCAGAACACGAATAAAATGTGAAACATTTATTATATTTGGACCAGCTCATTGTCGACAAAAGTACTTAATCTCTTGTCGCAATCATTTGTAAAAATTTTGTTTTACCCTTGTATATTAAGAGTGAATTTACAAAGTCTGTACTTATAACAACCGGAAATCGGTGCCAAAAGTAAATAAATACAAATTAAATTGGTAACACTTTAAGGTTTCATTTGTTAACATTAGTTAACTACTTTAGATAACACAAACTAACAATGAAAAATGCTTTTCAAGTTAATGCTCATTTCAAAATGTACTAATATAGGCCTACATAAAATTAAATTCAAAAGTTATATCTGTTAATATTATTACATGGATCTGAGCTAACATGAACAAACAATTTTTATTAACTAACGTTCACCATGAATCATATAGCCTACTGTAGCAAATGTTACACATTGTTAAACTTAAAACATAAAACATGTTCAACCTAAAACATGTAAACAATTTGGATATAGACTAAAAGCATCTTCATCTAACAATAAAAAAAAAAAGTATCTTTCTTCTAGCCTGGTCATCCCACACCCCATCCAGTAGATACAGGCCTCCCAGACAGCAATTATTATTATTAAATATTATTAAAAATGTTCTCTTCCATAGGCATTCTTGTCTTTACATATCATTTTGAAAGTTTTTAAGAATAGACAGATTCGTTGTTAATAAAAACCTATCGCATCATACCTGGTTTGGAAATGTCAACATTGAGTCCTAAATTGAAGCACAATTGTTTTAAATCAAATAACACCAAAAAAAATGTTTTCATGCTAATGGATACAATGAAAACATGCAGTAGTATTTCAAGCTAACTCATCAGACAAAATGCTTTTCTATAAGGCACAGAAGATTACTGCCCGCCTGAGTTCATAACTGAGGGCAGGACCATGGGAAATCTGCAACTGTGGTAACTGGGAATACTCCTGTTCACAATGGTGTGTGGACGCTTTCCAGAAAGCAATGAGAATGTGTTACCTGTTGTGTTTACTAGAACTCTGTTCATCAAAAATATTTGAACCTACATGTGTGCATCCATTATTGAAGACTAGGGGTCATTAACTACCATAAGAAAAAAAAAAAATAATCCACACCTTCACACATTATATCAAAATACGTACCTGATGTGGGCCAACACTATGTTGCTGTCTGGGGGACCAGGCTCCTGGGATGATATACGAGAGACACACTGAAGATAATGTTTAACTTTTTTTTTTCTCTGTACATCAAAAACTCCTTTCAAGAATATTGAAGCCACATTTTTTAAAACGCAGTGCAGCTGCACAGCATACACAGATGAGCAACTAGCGCAGTCATTGGCTGTGCTGCAGCAACTGCACGAACCTATGGCGAGGCGGCTCAGACGCGCAAACCAATCAGTCCGCTTCACGCCCTAGCACGTCAGAGCCCGCCAGAAAGGTTATAAAACCTCATAAATGTGGACGGCGAGGCCCAGCCGGCCGCCGCACAGATATCTTCAATGGGTATTCCACTTGACCAAGCCCAAGACGAGGCCATACCTTTCATGGAATGAGCTTGACGCCTAAGGGGCAATGAAGGCCCTTAGACTCATAAGCCAGCGCGATTGCATCAACTTTGCTTTGAGACGGTGGGCCCATTTGTGCGGTATTGTACATGTAAATCGCCCACTCTCTGACTGAAGCTAGCGCCCAGTAAGAGAGCGGTTTTGAGCGAGAGATGCTTCAGGTCCGCAGACCGAAGCTGGTCAAATGGGGCACCCTTCATTGCTTCCAGGACCGCGGAGAGGTCCCAGATCGGCACAGAGGGGGGTCGCGGAGGGTTTAGCCTCCTTGCCCCTTTAAGAAAGCGCACAATGAGGTCGTTTCTTTCTAGAGATTGTCCGGTCACAAGAGCGTGAGATGCTGGTATGTCCGCCACATATACTTTGAACGTGGAGCTCTTGCAAAAAGGCGAGTACACTTGGTACTTCGCACGAGTAGGGGTCCAGGCTCCGTGCTGCGCACCAGCCAGAGATCACCACCCATTTCTGAGCGTAGAGGTGCCTGGTCGAAGGCGCACTTGCTTCAGTGATGGTTTTCAGCACCCTATCCGGGAGACACCTGGGTACCCGTTGAGGGGCCAAACATGAAGGGCCCACAAGTCGGGACGGGGATGCCAGAATTTCCCGTTTGCCTGCGTGAGGAGATCTCTCCTCTGCGGTATTGGCCATGGGGCTGATTCCAGCAGTTGTGTCAACTCAGAGAACCATAACTGGGTCTTCCAGAGAGGGGCTATTAGTAGCACTGCACACTTGCTTTCCCTGATCCGTTCGATCACCTGTGGTAGCATCGTGACCGGAGGAAATGCATATAGCGGACGGCTTGGCCAGTCGTGGGCTAGCCCGTCCTTGCTCTTTGAGAAAAATGTTCGGCAACGAGCGTTGTCTTCTGAGGCGAAGAGGTCGACCTCTGCCTCACCGAAGATGCTCCATATCAGCTGAACCGTCTGCGGGTGAAGAGACCATTCCCCTGGGGGAACATTGTCTCTGGATAACATATCCGCACCATGGTTCTGAATGCCTGGCACATGCGCTTCTCTCAGCGAGCGCAGATTGTGCTGAGCCCATAGAATGAGACTCCTTGCCATGGCGTGCAGGTTGTTTGACCTGAGACTGCCTTGGCGATTTATGTAAGACACCACTGCCATGTTGTCCGTTCGGACCAGGACATGGTGGCCTTTTAGATATGGGAGAAAAGCTTTCAGTGATAGAGCAACCGCTCTCATCTCTAGACAGTTTATATGTAGGCGCTTCTCCGGGCTTGACCATAGGCCAGAGACGGGCCTGCTCTCGTAAAGGGCCCCCCAACCTAGGTTGGAGGCGTATTTCGAGATAACTTTTCTCCTTGAAACCACACCCATTCTCACGCCTGACTGACACCAGTCAGCTGCTTTCCAGGGAGCCAGGGCTTTGATACAGCTGTGGTTCGCTCTGATTTGAAAGTGGCCAAATCGCCACGCGTGAGCCGGTACTCTGAGTTTTAGCTAGCGCTGGAGAGGACGCATGTGCAGTAGTCTGAGCTGGAGTACTGATGATGCTGAGGCCATGAGACCCAACTTCCTCTGAAATTTCTTGAGAGGTGTGCAAGTGCTTGCTCTGAAAGATGGCGCTAGGCATTGAATGGTGAGCACGCGCTCTGACGTAAGGCGCGCTTTCATTTGTATAGAGTGTATCACTGTACCCAGGAAAGAAATACTCTGGCTGGGAGACAATGTGCTCTTGGAAGCATTGATCCTTAGACCCAGGCATTGTAAATGGCTGAGGAGCCAGGATATGTGAGTTATCAGCTGTTCCTCCGATTGTACTAAGCAGCCAATCGTCGAGGTAGTTTAACACTCGCACTCCCCGCTGTCTCAGAAAATAAGCATCTTTCAGATCCACTGAGAAAAACAATCCCCTGGGCACACAAGGATATGTCTGGTTGTCAGCATCCTGAATGGGCGATACGATACATAAGCGCTTTGTTCAGGTGTCTGAGGTCTAGGATGGGCCTGAGGCCGCCATCCTTTTTCGGAATGAGGAAGTAGCGGCTGTAAAAGCCTGACTCGCTATGTGAAAGAGGAACTGGTTCGACAGCTCCCTTTTCTAACAGTTTCGACATTTCGATGCAAAGGATGTGCGCCACATCTCTTCTCACTGTCGTTTCGACCACGGCACGAAAGCGCGGGGGTCTGCGAGCAAACTGTAGCGAATAGCCTCGTTTAATTATGTTCAGTACCCATACTGATATACCGGGGATGGCCTCACAGGCCTTGGCCCGCATAGCTAGGGGTTGAATGAGAACTGGGCATGAGCCGCTCTGT
Source organism: Leuciscus leuciscus (assembly GCF_965113295.1). Classification (NCBI taxonomy): domain Eukaryota; kingdom Metazoa; phylum Chordata; class Actinopteri; order Cypriniformes; family Leuciscidae; genus Leuciscus; species Leuciscus leuciscus. The sequence goes on along the minus strand of NC_138727.1, from coordinate 38,711,908 downwards.
GACAGGGACCCGGTCGCCCAGCCGTCTTGCAGTGCTGTGTAAACGGCGCTTATGTGCAGGGGCGCGTGCTTTACAGCGGGCACACCTTTCAGCACAAGCTGGGGGGCGAATTGGTACTGTGGTGGCAGTGCTTATGTGTAGGGGTGCGTACTTCGTGGTGGGCACGTGCGCTACATTCACCTTTCCCGCGTGAGCTAGAGGAAAGTTTGATACTGTGGGAACAGTGTTTGTGTGCAGGGGTGCGTACTGTGTAGTGGGCACATGGCCTGCATTTATTGCATCCCCAGCATGAGCTGGAGGAAAGGTTAATACTGTGAGAACAGTGCTTTTGTGTAGGGCTGCATACTTCATAGTGGGCACGCGCACTACATTCATTACCTTTCCAGCTTGAGCTGGAGGAGAGGTTAATACTGTGGGAACAGTGCTTGTGTTTAGGGGTGCATACTTTATTGTGGGCACGTGACCTACATATGACACAGACAGAAAAGAGCTCAGGTCCAGACTCGTCCAAAGAGCGGAGAAGTTTGGCCTGAAAAACTTGGAGAACAGCCATGGTGTGAAGCGCCGAAGCAGCTTGGCCAGCGGCGGTGTATGCACGCCCAGCGAGAGCTGGTGCGGCAAGGCTTGGATGGATGCAATGCTTTAACTTTCCATCCAGTAGCGGTGGGCGGGCAGAGGTGTGCGGCCACCGCTTCCTCGAGGGGAGGAATCACCTCATAGCCTTTCTCCAGAGCGCCGTCTACAGTAGAGAGAGTCGAGGAGAAGGAGGGCTTTAAGCGAGCTGAGTGTGGCGCCTTCCACGACTTCATCAGCTCGTCGTGCACTTCTGGGAAGAAGGGGGCGGGTCTCTGCTGGGGGGCCTGCCGGTACCCCTGCAGGAACCACTCATCAAGCATGCTGCGCGTGGGATCAACGGGCGAAGACCACTCGAGCCCGAGGTCTTCAACGGCCTTGGTAAGCACACAGAGAAGTTCTGCGTCAATGCTCCTTCTCGCGCTGGATGTGTTGACGGTGCGGGGCCTGAAACGGAGCCCGCCGACTCGTCACATTCGGATGCAGCGATGGAAAGGCTGTCATCCTTCTCGTCCGATGCCCCAAAAGAGACGAGACCTGCCGCTCGCATAGAGGGGCGCTGGTCCGCCTGAGTAAACAGGACTGGCGAGGGAGTTTCTCTAGGAGAGAGCGAGGCATGCAGGGACTGGACCGCCGTGTGTTCGCTCGCATCCATCCGCTCAGGCATCCTTTGTGAACGGCGCTTCTTTTTGCGTGGCTCAAGCAAAGGGAGAGAGGCGGGAAGAGCGGGGTTGTCATCGGCGAATTCAGCCAGTCGAGCCCGCAGGGTGGGGAGATCCATCACGTCGCACTCAGGGCAGCCGCCCTTGGCGAGAGCAGCTTCCGCGTGGTCACGGCCCGGGCAGGAAGTGCAGAGTATGTGACGTTCTCCGCCGAAGAGAGGGCCTTGGCATGAGGCGCAGGTGGTGCGAGGCATTTGCAACAACGCCTCGGAAATATGCTCTATTAGAAGAGTGTGAACGCAACGGCGGGCACACTGAATAGATTAAATGGATATGGCACGCCGGATGGCAAAGCAGAACCACGGGCTGAAGCCGGTGTCCTCTAGGGCTGCGAAGCAGAAGGCTTGTTCCGCTGAAAGCTTGTCGACGGCGGCGAAGGCTTCTATCCAGAGATCAGCGAAGTGGAGTGTTCGCTGAAGGAGATAAAATCTGAGTTCCTTGGCAAAGAATGGGTGCTTATATAGCCATAAGCCAATGACCGCGCTAGTCGCTCATCTCATCTGTATATGCTGTGCAGCTGCACTGCGTTTTAAGAAATGAGGCTTCAATATTCTCGAGAAAAGGAGTTTTCCCATAGCAATACGAGAGACCTCTTGAAAGGGAACATCATAATGTGAGTATGTAGTATTTAATTATTACTTGATTGAATCATGTTTTTGGTTAATATTTCCTTTATTAGATCAAAATGTAGTGGAACATTATCTCCAGGAGCCTCATTCAAGTGGCCCTGAAGTCCAGCCATCTGCAACTCTTGTGCCGGTATCAGGCCAGCAGAATACTTGGCCAGGGAGGATTCGGCGCCGTCTATGAAGGCCAGGGACACGCTCGGAGGATTGCTTTGAGGTATCGTTATTTTACATATAATTGTTTAATCTCACTCTGTCCATTTCAAGTCCTCTTTGTGTCCACTTAACATGTTTAAACGCATTTGTTACAAATGTTTTTTCACATTTACAACACGTAAACAATTTTTCCAAGACTGGACTAAACCCTTATTTGGGAAAGCAACTCCATCTAACAATCATAAAAATGATATTCTAGCCTGGTCATCCCGCATCCCTTCCATTAGAGGTTGGCCTGTTAATCCTGGTAAATGGGGACCCTAAAGTTCCAGCTGCTGACTACTACATGATAGTCTTGGAGCGCGCAGATCTGGGGAACTATGTTAGGCGCTGTGGAGGAACCCTCAATGAGTTTGCTGTATACAATAAAATGATAAACACGACGGCTCCAACATTCATTTGCCTAACAAGCCAATGACAACTAAATAACGTTACGTAAACAGCTTATTTGACATTTAGCAAAATATAATTTTCGTTTTTTACCACAGAAGTGTCAGAATGGCTTCCACACATCTGAAATCCTACTTTAAAAAGAAGCTTTGGCCGCAATCATCTGCGTGTGTAATGGCGCTTGCGTCTCAAACTTTTCGCGCCGAATCGCCGATCAGGTTCTTGTTCTCACAATGCAACGCGTAATTCAAAATACGGGTAAAAGACCTGTAAAAGACAAATACGTAAAATTCCTTCAAATGAATATGGTAGGCTACATTGTACCGTATTTTTACGGAATTGTTTTACAGTGATATATGCACAACATTAAACTGACAGGTGAAGTGAATAACATTGATTATATTGTTACAATAGCCCCTGTCAAAGGGTGGGTTATATTAGGCATCAAGTGAACAGTTCTTGAATTCCATGTGTTAGAAGCAAAAAACTGGGCAAGCAAAAAGATCTGAGGGACTTTGACTGGGTCAGATCATCTTCAAAACAGTCATGTGGGGTGTTTCTAGTAAGCAGTGGTTAGTAATACAAAGACCTCTTCACAATATGAGTAAATGTATCAGGTTTTTATTATAACTTATATAATATGCCTGGAACAAAATGGCATGAAATTTGGAATGTAAACAATTCCATCACACTCTTATAATCAGCTTTTCGCAAACTGGGATAACCGGTCGAAAATACAATAATGTTATTAAGCAGGCCACAACAATACAACAAATGAAAAAAAGAAAGAAAAAGGTCTGCAGTCAGTTGTTCCCACAGGCAAGAAAAGAGTTTAAACATGACCATTTTCCAATAAATATTCAACTTTGGGTGATGAATTGCCTTTTTGTGCAACAGCAGAGAATGTGCAGGGTATTCATTAAATAACATCAATGCAATCTGTTGGTATAAAAAAAGCAACACAATTCAATTAATGTTGCCAGAAGATGTTTGAGGTAATGCATGAAAGCAGTTCAGACAGATGGGCATAAAATACAATCATTCAAACGAGAGCCTAAGAGGTAATGACAATGACTAAAGAACAAGACGGCACAAAGCTGAACATCGAAGAAGCCATATATCAGTATCACCAAATCAAGGAATGAATCCCACATTAATGGATAGAGAAGCAGAAATAAAATAAAATAAAATAGTGATTAAAATGTATATAAATTGTTATATATTCATGCCAGGGCTGTGGAGTTTGAATATGGCTATTTAGACTGTGAATGCCGTTTTTGTCTTACACCATGTCGTTATTTTACTGCAGACGATTCCGCAAAACGTAATGGAACAAAAATGCTGATAATACTCCTCTATTAATAAATGATCTGTTTGTAGATTCGTCCTTTTTTGGCAAACTTTTAATAGGTCATTTATTTGATGGTTATTGGTTACAATTACAGCTACACATGAATTCTCACAACATCTGGAACCTAACAATAGCTAACACCACTATAACTGATTCTTTCAAGTACTGTAGTTCTGTTCAGGGGTACAAAAACAATGGATATGCTTACATAAAAGTTATATTAATCTTTCTGACTGCTTTATTTTGTGATAAAGTGGCATTTTGTGATCGATCCCATTTTCTTCCCTCCAAGTAACAATCATTTTCTAAATCTGTAAGTATCAATTCTAGTTTGGGGTTGTTCACATGGTTTAGAATATTTGAATCAAATAAAATTTCAAATTCAAAGTGCTCACATTATTAACCCGGCACGTCATCACAAAGCAAATCAATTAGAAATAAAAACATGATTGAATGTTTTTACATGACCAAGCAATTATATTTATATATATATATATATATATATATATATTAATAATAATAATAATAATAATATTTATTTTTACTGTATATTGCAGGTTAATGCTATGCATTAAATAAGACCACTGCAATGGTTTCATAAAAAGTCACTAAAACTATTGAACTGACCGATCACATGATGAATGGAAAGCTGATAGTCTTCCAGTGCAAAGCTTAGGAAAAGAGGAATTGCACATGATTAATACGAAACCAACCAACACAGAGCACTTGAAGTGCTCTGATAAAAAAAGTGCAGCACATATGTCAGATTCTTTAAAAAGGCTCGACGTTAAACAAAATAGAACATCAACGGCTTAATACTAAACATTAGCGGTTACTTTTTTATCATAATAATGGTGCAACGGTTGCTCAGTCTAAAAATGAAAGGCAGCAAGCAGTAATCCAGAGCACTCGGATCTAATAATCTAATAACATCTACAGCAGAACAGTTGAAAAGGCAACATGATATATAATGCTTTAGCACAAACATGCCATCATCATAGACATCTCTTTTTATAGAAATAAATAGTTGAAATAAACTGTACTCTGTGTTTAAATTATATTTCCATCTCTATAGGACTCTGATACACATTCAATATAAAGCATCTATCATACACAGTATACTGCAAATTCGATACCTTTGAACTCTGGAAGTCACCACACGGGAAACCATTTGCAGGCGGATACCCGTTAAACGCTTCAGGTTATCTCTTTCTTGGTTAATATTTCAAATATTTACACCGTTTTGTAATTCCTTTCCTATAGAAACAACATATACACACATTTATTTTTTATTTTTTTTTTAGTCTTTAGAAGACAAGAGTGCCAGCACACTCGAAAAGTCATTGTGTGGGGTTGTGGGTAAGTTGTCCTATTCCTCTGCAACTTCTTTCTTGAAGATGGTCTTGCAGTTTCCATTGCCTCTTTTTGAACAGCCATCCTGAAATAACCTCAGGCAGTTCATGTGAATACTCCTCTCATGCTAATTCAAGCCCTGTAATATGTTTTAAGACAGGAAGTAGAACGTTGCATCGTAGAAGTGCTCGCCTTGACTAAAGCACTTAGAGTAGACCGTTTAGACCATGTGATTTCAGCTCAGAGGCTGGCCAAGGGGAGCAGAAATGCCTGATGGGTAAGTGGTACAGCACCGAGAGCGGTCGAGACCATTACTTGCATCAGTATTATTGCATCAGCATGTTTTGTTTTTTTTAAAGAAACTTGATGAGAATGGCATATTCTAGTTTTTTTTGTATGATTGACTTCTAGCTAAAACCATTTAAAGTGCCCTAACATTCATTTCCAGACTTTCCTAACCATGGAGTAATATTCCAACAGAAAGCAAAACCTGACATGTTATGCAATCTACTCAAAAGTGCACCAAAAACATAAGCGGAAATAAACCTTTTCTCTTTGAAAAAATAAAATAAAAATGTTAACCTTGACAAAACACGGCTATGAATATTGAAGTAAATCTCAGTTATGCAGAATCATTTAACATTTTCTAGTCTGACTGCACCAGCCTAATATGGCTATTGTTGACATACTTTTACATTTTAAAGGTCTAAGGAACCAAAACCTAACCCACACACTTCTGAAGTGCAGTTCTTATAGATTCTTTGAAGAACCTAAAGTGACACCTGTATAGATTTGTTTTCACCCCTTCTATACAATTGTGCAGTGTGTACATTCAGAACTCAGAATCCAAATTCTCCATTCAGTGGTGTCCACCTTTAGAACATGGACAGTACCATCTGAAATCAAAAGAGCAGATGGGGAAGTGATCTATTCAGCCCCACCAGCCTGAGTTCCACAGAATTTCATCAGAAGTTTGAACGGTAAGAGATGGAGACGTTGACATCTGAGGTGAAACAGTAGGCGTAGATTGGGGCGACAGCACCATGAGCATGTCTCTATCCCTCACTACATGAATTTGCTCTTCGATTCCCTTTAGATAAGTGCACACCTTTTAGGGTAAGACTTAATACCTTTTAGGCTCCACTGATTCACTAATGGCACATTGGGAATGATTAAAATTCAACCTCGAAAACAAAATGTCGAAGCTATGGATGGCACATTATGGAGAAGGCATTGGAAATCAGTCTGGAACAAAAGATCCAATGATGAGAAATAATCTCTTGCCAGAGAGACCCTGGTCATGGAAATACGGCTAAAGGACTGGAGGGTCTGACACGAATGAGGCAGCGGAGCTTGCATTTATTGGCTTCTTCGTTCGGTCTGAACTCATACTTATGGACACAAGATAGCTGCAAGTAATAGTAGTTTCTATGGAGACACGGCATCCCTAAAGAAGAGTCTATGTTTGAAGCCATGTTTGAAGCTGGTGACCATGTTATGTTGAAGCTGTCCAAGTAATATGGCTGACACAATTATATTATCCTGCAAGCATCCAGACGACTAATGAACTAATGCGTCTCTTTGCTGAACGTCGGGGAAGCAATCGAGCTGATCACACAAACACACACTCCCCCATTAATAACTTACCCATGTGCATTTTAAATTTGTGCTGTTAGGATTTCACATTGATTGTATGTTTCAGGTCAATCTGGAATACGAGACTGTTCCCTCCTGCAGCTCTGTGCTCTGAAGAGAGACGTCATTCTCTGAGATCTTATTAAAGTTTAGTGCGTTTGGCAAGTAGGAGAAAAATCCTTAGTCTGTAATCGTAACTGGTTTTGAATTGGGTCTGACTGTTGGAACGGGATCCAAGGCAAGTAATCATGCCTTCTCGTAGAGTTTGTTATGCATTATCTTTATAATTTCCACTATTTAGTTGCGTCGTGTCAAAGCTAACAGATGGCGCCCGTCTTGGTGTGGTAGACTGGTGTTTAGAGTTCAAACTGAAGCGGAAGTGTTTGATTCTTCCTCGTTTCATCAAGGAGCGAATGACTCGATCAGGTTGAAATATTTGGTGAACCTTCATGTGGTTCTGGCCTCGACATAGCAGAGTTAGCATAAGCCATCTGCTTTCACATGGAGGATTTTGGAGAAACCAGGTCTTTTCTTGAGTGCCTGAGAGAAGAAGGCAGAAAGGATATGAATGAACAGGTGTTATATTTCTGGAAATATGAATGTCGTAAAATTGTAATTTGTTGAAAACGTCTCGGGCTATGAACGTAACCCTTGTTCCTTGAGAGGGAATGAGATGCTAGATCATGATGTCATGACACTTTGGGAACGCCCCCAGGGTGACCAGTGCCTGAAGCACGTGTGCAAACATGCCAATTTAAATTGGCCACGGTAGAGGATGAGCACCCATAAAATACGTCATCAGCTTCAGGTTGTCTGAAGTAAGACGCAGTAGGTATGCCTGGAGTATGGCAGGGGGATGCAGCAACTCGTAGTACATGCTTGGTATTCAAGCACAACAGACAAACAGTCTTACTGAAGACAGCAAAAGCTGATGACGTTTTGTATGGGCGCTCCTTTTATAGCACATACCAGTGCACCAAGTCACGTCATCCTCTACTGTGGCCAATTAAATTGCCGTGTTTGCACACGTGCTTCAGGCACCGGTCACACTGGGGGTGTTCCCAAAGTGTCGTTACATCATGACGCAGAGTTGAGTTCCCTTGAAAGACAACTGCACTTATAGCATATCATTATAATTTAAAAATGCACTACAGAAGATGGTAAAAATTAACAAAATTACAAAGAGTAATAGTCGGTTTGATTTTGCGGGACATTTCAAGATGTCACCTAACATAAAAAACAACAACAATGGCAGTGTTGTTATTGTTAATAAAACTAAAGCTACTAAAAAAAAAATTCGGTAATTGAAATAACCTGAATTTTTTTTACGAAAATATAAAGATAAAAGCTAATTCAAAATATTATTAAAAACTATAATAGTATATAAACAACACCAAAATAACACTGAACAATGCGAAAGTAACTTGCAATTTTATGTTTCAACCACAGCTGGCGATAGAGAGGACAAAGTTCCATAGTGCATTGTTAAATTTAAATTACAATTACAATTTCTGCAGCAACATCAATACAAATCAAACTGAACTGGAATTTAAAAGACATTCGGAAATGGATGACGAAAGCGGCTTGTATATGCACTATTCTATTTTAATTTTGTTGACGTTTGCAATAAACTGCTTGCTTTGTTTCTAAATTGAACAATGCACTATGGAACGTTGGCCTCTCTATAGCCAGCTGTGGTTGAAACATAAAATTACAAGTTACTTTCACATTGTTCAGTGTTATTGTAAGTATCTTTGGATAAAAAGAGGTAACATGCATGGCAACGAAGCATTAAAGTGACATAATTTGATATTTTAAAATATCTCTGGATGATCATTATCTGAGCTTGTATTTTGATGGGTTCAACTGATCATTTGATGTTATTAAAGGGTACTTTGCTTTTATTTATAAATTTTTTTAAATGAACAAACCACATGGAGGAGCCAAATCACTGAGATGATATAGATCTGAACAATTATGGACACTATAAATCTGCTTCCACACTGAGGTGGAAATAAACCGTGGGCAGAATCTGAACAAGTACCGTGCAAAATATTTTTGAGCCTCTTATGAAAATGATATACGATGAGCAATACCCTCTGTCATCTACAGCAGCCCATTTCGGTACAGCTTGTGTAAGATATCCTGCAAGTAACTTAAAGAGGAGTTTTAATGTGGGTGGGTGTAACTCCACTTCCACTTCCTCTCCCAGCTTATCTAGAGTCAGAACAGAGAAGAGGCAGCTTCCTGCATCCTCAAAGCAGGCAAATGGATGAGATGAATCACTTGCATTTGACTCATGGTTCTTCAACACGGCAGCTGTGAGAGGTTCTTCTGCTTTCACTTACTCATCTTAAACGCTGTCTCAGACACAGGAAACCCCATGGCCTAAGACTGAATTACTACTGAACAGCTTTTGCTGGTAATTTTAGTCTGGCAGATGGATGGGTCAAATTTTTTGATGGACTCAGATGTCTCAAAGACTTATTTATGGAGATGATTCCATACCTGCAGCTTGTTCACCATTTCGTCAAAGAGTTTTCTGGCCTCAGGGCTGTTGGGGTCTTCAAAGTAATCTTCTATACCGATCTGGACTACAATAGACTTCAGGTTACGACACACACCTGTGAAGAGGGCGAAGCAGGGAGTGAGTAAGGGAGCGAGGGCAGAGGGCCATTTTACAGGAAGTGTGGGAGTATTGCATCTCATTGATAGCTCCAAATCTAAAGATACTACCAAATCTGGATTTACGATCATGGAGTTTTCCTACAACTTTATGGACACTTTATAAGTCTCATTTGAAGTTAATTTCAAATACAGTAGAATATTCATTAGTATCTTGATTTTATTTAAGTGCCCTTATTATTCCTTCGAATATTACCTTTCAAGTGGAGTGTAATATAGGGGTTTGTGAATGTAAAAGGTCTGCAAAGTTTTAAAGATCGAAGTGCGAACGACGTCTACTTTGACCCGCCCTCAAACACTGTAGTTGTAGCAGAGGCCTGGAAGAGTTTGGTACGTGTTGTCGACATATTGGGAAGACGCTATATAGGAACCTTAATAATAGGGGCACTTTAAATCCTGACTATTAAAAATCTAAATTATTTATTTTAATAAAGCATGATTTAATAGCTCTTCTTTTGACATCAGGCTTTCATTTGGTTGATACTTGGTTTAGATGTAACCGTGCACAAATAGAACTATTGTTCACTAAAATACTAAACAATAATAATGAATCAGAATCTGAATCAGTGAGTGTGGACTCACTATTGAAGTGAAGCAGGGCTTTAGGAGTAACAGGAGTGGAGGTGAGCACCAGCATCTCCAGACCCTTGAGTCCCTCTCGGCACATCTCAGCAGCCACTTCTTGATTTATCTCACTGACGTGGTCCAACTCCAGCACCTGCAGCCGCATGCAGTTCCTTGCTGAAGATATATACACACAAAGATGGTTATTACAGTCTTTGTGGAGAACGCAACCAGGAATGTCTATTGCCACACTGGTAGATGGCTGCATTACTGATGATGTTTAAGGAATAGTTCACCCAAAATAATGAATATTCTATTCATCCAAAAAAAAAAAAAAAAAGGCTACATACTACATGAGAACTATATTTAGGTGGGCACAGGAAGAGAAAAACATGCCTAATACAGTGCACATGTAATATGAACACATGTCATGATGTGTTTATACTGCTTTGTCATTTTGAACTGGACTGGAACAAATTAACTGTAAGATGGATTGAGAAAAACAAGTAAAATTACAAATTCAAAAACCATTCTGTTTTTCTTCCTTGTTCAGTCTTCTGAGTGCTCTATGTAAAGCTCAGATGAAACCTTGTGATTTAGAAAGGTCAAAACCATTATATGTAAATGAAATGGCACAGTAAAGTAGGTTAAAAACAGAAAGCATAACAGAAAATGCCTATTCCCTTCTTCAAAACATTTATTTATAGTACAATATGCCTCCAGAAGCATGTTAAAAGTATCATTCCCGGTGTGTCTTTGTCCCAGTTTTCAATGTGAATAACAAGTTCTTATCTATGCTAGATAGATAATAGGGTTGAGTGATGTTGCCTCGTAATGCTGATCTGATCAGTAATGCTGATCTGTATGGTTAGTATAATAATTATTTAAAAATCAGAAGCAGGACCCTAAATCCAAAAGTATTTCACAAAGATATACGATTAAAGGTAGGGTAGGTAATCCTGTTCAGAAACACTTTTTTTTATACTGGGTGAAATGGTCCTTCCATCCTGATAGTAGTCAATACATTATGTGTTTAGAAAAAGGAATGAAAAAAATCAGACCTCTGTAGCAGCTGCAGGACAGTAAAAACTCTGACCAATCACTGCCATTCGGTGCGAATGTAAAGAACCAATCAGATGCCTTCATGTCTCGTGCCCGCCCCGAGCCCCACTGCGCGCGCTGCCCGGTGTGCACTCATCACATGTCACCGTTCCCGGAAATATTCAGCTCAAAGCACCTGCATATGCAGTCAGCGAAGGCAAACAAGGCAAAAACTACTTCCTCGGACCCTGCCCGCGCTCTTGAACGACCTCCTCTGCTTCGCCCTCGACCCCGGACCTGTCCTCGAACCGACGATGCGGTACTTGTCTCCGGACTCGGAGTGTACGTTAGTCTTCATTAGAGTCAACAATGTTTTCATCATGGAAACTCTTACATGCAAAACACCATATATGTTATGAATCTTACACGAAATTCATCTTCATCACAGTGTAACTGATGGTAATGGAAAAACGTGTATCAATGCAACCTGTTTTTAGTTTTGCCTTATAAATATAGCTCGTTACCGAATCAAACTTTACCATTATCGATATGCTAGCTTGATAGTGAGTACTAAAAGAAATCTTATTTGTTTATATTCATAGTGATAAAGTTAGGTATTTTATTACATGTGATTCTGACATGATGTCACTGTATGTACTGCGCTCCTTCCTCTCCACTCGTCTCAGGTAATAAATGCGTCTTGTTCCAGCCTGAGCGTTTGGCGTCGCGCGTTCATGTGTTTTGGGGGCGTGGCTTTTGAAGGAGCTCAGAAGGGAGGGGGTGGAGTGAATGGAAATAATGAGCTGTGTTTATTGCAGATTAAAAGGTCTACAGTCACTCGATTTTTAAATTTTCTTTTTCAGAGTACTTACATTTTAATTATGTATTGGTATATAAAGACAGTTTAAACAAATTTGGAGTGTTTTTTTTTTAGAAAAATGATTACCTACCCTACCTTTAAAATTACTATATATACACATGTAGTATGTGAGCACATATATACACTTTTATTTGATCAAAAATACAGTAAAAACAGTGTCATTGTGTATAACTGTATTTTACATTTATTCCTGTGATGGCAAAGCTGAATTTTCCACATCATTACTCCAGTCTTCAGTGTCACAAAATACTTCAGAAATCATTATAATATGCTAAACATTTCTTATTATTAATATCAATGTCTAAAACAGTTGCTCTGCTTAATATTTTTATGGAAACTGTGATATTAGTTTTTTTCATGATTTCATGTTTTACCAAATTCTGAAGGTTATTTATGTTATTGACTGCACTAAAGTATAAAAATACCATAATATGTTTGCAGACATGTAGGAAAAATGCTATATTCAAATTCTTGCCAACTGACAATTTACAATAGTAGTTTGACACCCTGGGTTGCCAGTTCGTGGAAAACACAGTGATGGTAACCAGCAAACGAACTGGGTCTGAGATCGCAAATTCTACCAGACGGAAATAAAAACATTGCAAATGTATACATTAGCTGATCAACTTATACTGTAAGACTTTCCATTGTCAATTACGCTCGTTTCTATCAAGTGTCCTTAATCTGGCGACCTGCGTGAGCGTCCAGTCTGAGGAGATGGAGCGGGGAAAAATTTGGACTACAGAGCCCAGTTGTCAACCGCTAGTTGTCAATATTACACCTTTAGTGCACCTTTAACCAATTTGTTGTGTCCTTGCTGAATAAAAGTATTAATTTCACACACAAAAAATGGCAACATTAATGTATTCTCGCTCACCCAAAGAAGCCAATCCCTGTATGCCACAGCCAGCCCCGCCCACACCCAAAGCTCGTAGGTGTGGCCAGCATCTGCCAATGGTCTGCAAGCACCTGTTACTGAAGCGTGCTGGCTGCTGACTGCACAAAGACAATTTACATTTGAAATGATTTACATTAAACTTTAAAAAATAAATTATAATATCAAAAACTTAAATGAAATGCTAAAAAAAATGAAAGTAAATGCTCAGGGTTCGTACACATTTTTACCATTAAATTTCCATGACTTTTCCAAGACTTTTCCATGACTTAAAGGTAAATATTCATGACATAGTTTTCCATAAAACATCTGTGTATACATGTTAATTAACTCCTTGTGGGCGGGTAACGTTAGTAGCGGATGAAAAATCTAAATGTGCTTGAAGAGCTCTTTTCCAAAATGCGATAAACGCCATAAAAAAAAAAACAAAAAAAAAAAACGAGATTGTTAACAGATCATTAGAAGTCCTCAAAATTAGTCAAACTAATCTTATATTCTCTCTCTCTCTCAATTTTAATTGTTTATTAATAAACAAGTATTTTCTGTGTCGACTGCAAAGACGAAGTTGACTGACTCGCGATCTTCTTAGTAGTGAACACGCCGGAGAGAAATGCACATTTCATACGGATTAGGCTACATCGTTTTATTTTGTTTTGAATTGTTCTGTTTAAAAGTAGATATTTCTGTAGATAATAGATATAGGCCTATTTCAGTTTTGTTTAGGTCTGTGAGGCGAGTAGGCTACCTTTTACGCTGAGTTTCGGTTCATGGATGATCCAGTTCACTCCGGCGCCTCTGTGTCGTGATTATCTATTTTCTGCTATTTACTTTTTATTTAGGCTATTAAGCATTTGGTTAATGAAACATTTTAAAATCAAGATACAATTAATACAAAACGAAATTCGTTTAGGAAAGCTTTGTGCTTTCTGTTTGAGGTCTCTGTGTAAGTTTTAAAGTCTTTTAGTGCCGCTCTCAGAGGACTCATTACCGTAATGGAGAACGGTCACGTAACATTGTTTTTTCCTCATAAATGTGAACACGGAAAATAAAAGACCAAATACATTTTTTAAAAGAAAAAAATCATATATATTTTAAATGTTTAACAAAGAGGCAAAAAGTCATAAACAAAAATCAGAAAATTTGTCGATATTTTTTTCTTTTTCGCACAGCATTTGGTGTAGCCTACAGTTCAAATTTAAATGTTGGCGTTCAACTTTGCGTTTTAAAAATAGCCTACTTACAACAACCCTTCATTTTTCGTTTTTCATTTGGGGGTTAAAGGAAAAACGAGTGGACACAAAAGAACACGGACCTTTTGGACAGAAAGAATACATGAAAGCCAGGGTTCCTTATTAAATTCATAAAAGAAACAATACAGGGATAGCCTACTCTCAAAGAAATGCCACAATCAAGGGAGAAACATGAAGAAACTTAGCATATAGCCTATGTGCCGTTCGCATAAGGGTCTTTCCCTGACATTAATACTTGGATAAGACATTAATAATAATAATTTGTAGGGCGGTGGGTGAGATATAAACCTACTAACGTCCTCCGTTGCCGTGATTTTTGGAATGACTGATCGCAAAAAAAATAAAATAAGTTTTAGTCGGTTAATGGAAACGCCATCCTTTTGCAATAGTTATTTATCGATATTTAGAAGAAAAAAAAAGTTTTGCTCAAATCTGTAATGGAAAGGCACATACGAAGCTATATGAAAATGCAAAGCAGCTTATTTTAATTTGAAGCACTGAGCTGATGACAGCAACATAAGAGCCACACAGGTGTGGCTACTTAGTCGCTGTCCTCAGTGCCGTAGAAAAGCGCTGAATGAGTTCCCCTTCATGTCAGTTTCAGCGCTTTTCTGCGGCACTGAGGACAGCCACTAAAACTAGATGGGCCAAAAGAAATGGGTCCCCTTTCATGTCCGTTTCAGCGCTTTTAGTTAATGGAAACGCGTCATTTCGCCTTTGACGCGCGTAAATTTCTAGACACGTCAGGCACGAATTTGACGCGCTATTCGCGTCCGGTGTGAACGCACAGTAAAACGAAAAAAGTATTGCAATTTGTTTCCCTAATTTTATTAATTAAACAAATTCAAGTACACAGATATTTTGAAAAACAAATTTCCATGACTTTTCCAAAACTTTATGAGTTTATTCATTTTCCAAAACTTTTCCAGGCCTGGAAATTGCCATTTTAAAAATCCATGACTTTTCCAGGTTTTTCATGACCGTACGAACCCTGAATGCTGCATTTAAATTTATATCACATTTAAAGGAACCGTATGTAAGAAATGTATTTCAATTAATCATAAAATGGCCCTGATATGTCACTAGACATTAAGAAATCATGTTCATTTAAAATACTTATATCACTGACAACAGTAGTCCAGCCAGGATATTGTCATTTAAAAGTGAAGTTGCAGCCCTCAACTGATGTTGATGATGTCATGTTGTGTTTTGGCCTGATGCTCCACCCTCCACCTATCTACCAATCACCACGAAGTCAGTAGTGTTTCGGCATCCGGGTTGCCAGCTCTGCTCTAGTTACCACAGCTGCAGCTACAAACGTGTCGGATAAAAAATGTCTAACGTTACGAAACCTAAAAGACCTCGTTATGAATCCGAAATACGTCGTGACAAAGTCCGAAAAAAAACGTACTGTGTAGGACTCGTCACTTGCCATTGGAAGCTCCTTGTAGCAGCCTACGTTCCTGCTGGATCCTGCAGCCTAACGGTACGTTCACACGGGGCGTCAGCGTCAACGCTTGACGGAAGGCGTGGCTGAAGTTTGGCACTGACGCCATGGTCATAGCAGCGTCAGCCAATGAAATTAGACAGGAACTCAACAACAAGCTTCATTGTCATTCAACATGGACATAAAAAGTATATAAAAAGTGGTACATAAAAAGTGATTGGTCATAAAGGACCGGGTGATTGCCCACCGCAATAATTAGTTTCTCCTCCATTTTAAAATGTATCCTCAGTTTGCTGCTCTTGAACAGGATGAACGTGATGAACGTGATTGGCTGCCGCCTGGCTACTGTATTTGCATAGAGCGATCCTGATTGGCTGACGCTTCCGTCTGCGGCGCTTCACTGGCGTTGCTCGCGGCAGAAGTTGAAAAATTCTCAACTTCTGCCGCGAGCAACGCCAGTGAAGCGCCGCCGACGGATCCACAATTCTTTTCGGCAAAGCTTGACGTCACCCATTCAAAGCTGACGCCCCGTGTGAACGTACCGTAACTGGCAACCTCGAGTCAGGGGGGAGGGGGAGGGGATACACCGCTCTACAGTAATTTGAAAGTGATTGCAGTACCAGTTTTGGCCACAATCTTACATACGGTTCCTTTAAGCTATCAAGCCATGTAGAACAACTACTTTTAACAAAAATCTACAAATGTCTTTGAAACAAATTACGGTGCATTTCGATCTTACCATGGATGCAAAGGCGCCACCTGTAGTGAGATGATGTCTCTGCAACCAGCTCCTAATGCCCAGATAACCTCCTGTCCAACGGGGTCTGTCGCACTCCTAAAACATCATCAATATCTGAGTTTTTTTTCCCTCTGCCTATGCAAAGCCTGTTTTGACCTGCCAACAGGAACTAAGCAACCAAATACATTAATTAACATGTTTCTTTCTACTGTGACCTGCACTACCCTTTGGAGATCATTTTAAAAGCTTTCTGGCTAATATATGTATGAATTTTATGAGCTCAAAGTCAAAACCACAAAAGATGGTTGCACGGAATTTTTTTATTTCAATGCATTTATGTTTGCTCACAAAACTACGGTGTTCCTCGAGAAACTCCGCATACACCCACAAAACTTCTGTGATGGAAATAATATGAGGTGGGAGGAAAAACTATATTTCATTGCTTCTGCAAGTGATAGAATGCAAATGTTTTGCAAGCGAACACAAATTTTTTGTGAGCAAATGCTTCTTGTTTCTTGGAGGAACGCAATACTTTTGCGAGAGAACCCAAACATTTTGTGAGCAAATTGAAATACCATTTTTCCTCCCATCTCATATTTTTGTCCTATCACCGTATCCCCCCATGTACTTTTGTGGTTTTGACTGTGTGTGTGCTTATAAAAGTCGTACATATATTAGCCAGAAAACTTTTTTTAATTATCTCCAAGGGCAGTACAGGTCAGAGTAGAAATAAACATGCTAATTCATGTATTTGGTTGCTTAGTTCAAGAACATAAAAGCATTGAAATATAATTTTTCCTCCCATCTATTTTTATTTTTTTTAAGATCACCATATACCATATCCCTTATCCCTTTAGGGGTTCCGTACAAAAGTGAGTATCTTATAAGAGAACTCATTGTTGTGACCTTATGCCCTTAGTTAAGCTAAATTATATGCAAGTGAAATCTACAGATCATTGCAAAATAAAAGGACTTTTGCATCCTTAATACATCCAATTAACGACCGCCATGATATGATTATGCTGATTACTGAATAACAATAGACTCTAATGAATAACTACATAAATATTAGATTTTTTCTTTACAGGTAGGCCTATGTAGTAAATGTGTCTCCTATGTACAGTGGTCATTTATACAGTTAAAGGGTCATAATACAAACAATATCTGACTGCGAAATTTTGCAATTAACCAGTCAGAATCAAAATTGTATGTAATTTGGATACATATTCCAAATTGTAATTTTAAAAGGATAAGTGGTATACTAACAGTGTTATATTAACAGTGCTCCCTTGTGGACCAACCTGTATGTGACAGCCTGTAGTGCCCTGCAATAACAGCTAGCCAACCACAGAGAGCGATCAGTCAACAGATTTGGACAATGAGACACTTTCAGGATGAGCAGATTACTGCCGGTAGCTTTCAACAAAGCCTCCAAACCCTCTTCAAGACAGCCACTAAACAAAAAAGAAAGAGAATCTATTAATAATTCAGTACATGACTACAGTCACCAGACGTCCTAATAAAGTTGAGACAGTCCTGATTTTATTATTCTGGGGTGCCATTTGCAGCAATAATTACTATTATCTTTCATTTGACGGCTGTTAACAAATGTTTTATGAATGGTTATATGAATATAAATGGAATACAAATGGTTTTATGAATAGGATATTTTAACATAAAAAACAGTGCTCTACATCCAAAAATGAAAATTCTGTCATTATTTACTCCCCCTCATGTCATTACAAACCCGCAAAACTTTCGTTCATCTTCAGAACACAAATGAAGATATTTAAATTAATTCTGAGAAATTTCTGTCCCTCCATTGCCAGTCTACACAACTCAAATGAACCTCATTGGTTCTTGCAGAAGCTCAAACGTGTTGCGTAACATGAGAATGAACCTCATTGGTTCTTGCAGAAGCTGAAACGTGCTGTGTAACATGAGATGAACCTCATTGGTTCTTATGGAAGCTCAAACGTCCTGCGTAACATGAGAATGAACCTCATTGGTTCTTATGGAAGCTCAAACGTCCTGCGTAACATGACATGAGAATGAACCTCATTGGTTCTTGCAGAAGCTCAAACGTGCTGCGTAACATGAGAATGAACCTCATTGGTTCTCACAAGTCAAGAGAACATGATTGAGATTCCATGACTGGTGTGTGAGTTGATGAATGTTCATGTGAATAAAAGCCTACATTCAAACTGTTCATATAAAGAGTTCGTGTTTTTTTCAGAAAATTCTAACTAAACCGCTCAATTCATATGGATTAGTTTTACGTTCTTTTAATTAACTTTTTAAAGTATCAAAGTGTCAGTTAAGCAACTGTCGATGGAGGAACAATAATCTCTCAGATTTCATTCAAATATCTTCATTTGTGTTACAAAGATGAACGAAAATCAGGCTACGGGTTACGAAATACGGGTTTGAAAGGACATGAGGGTGAGTAAATAATGACAGAATTTCCATTTTTTCAATCCACCAAATATTCAAATTAGGATGATTTTCTTTCATGAGGTTTTCGACTGGCACTCTGGTTGAGGTGGTTTAGCAGAGCAATTAACAGGCAGCTCATTCTGTTCCCTTCTCACGCTGGATCTCTGAACAAGCACTTCACAAGTGTCAGACTGTGTGAGCGAGTGAGTGTGTATCTGTTTGGTGAGAAAGAGTGATGAGAGGGCAGAAGGTAATAAAGAGGAGGTGTGTGGAGCTGTGGGAAGGCAGTAGCCACACAAACAGCAGGGTCAGTATGGTACAGTAAACAGCAGGCGCAGAGGGAGACCGTGTTACCGTGTGCTCTTCAGATATTCTTCCTTCGTTTCCTTTTTCCCCCTCTGCCGGGGTTTGAGGTTCTGGAGGATGAGGGAATGCGTCTGTGTGCACCACTGAGACACAGTGCACAAGAACTAAACAAACATAGTGAGAGACAGAGTTAGAGAGCTTGGCCTTTTTCAGGACTTTCAGCAGTCACAAAATACGTGGGCAGCAGATCATTTATGCTATGCTGTACATCACATTCAGATCTGTCAAAACTCTTTTGGGTTATTCCTACAATACATTTAGTAAAATATTACACTGCCAATTTTAGAAGATGGAAATCATATTAGTTTGTTTACTTCTACCACAACATTACACATTTGAATTGTTGAATTATGAATAATTTTACTATACGTGACCATGGACCACAAAACCAGTCACATGATTTATACATCATCTGAAAGCTGCATAAATAAGCGTTCCATTGATGTATGGTTTGTTATGATAGGACAATATTTGGCCGAGATACAACTTTTTGAAAATCTGGAATCTGAGGGTGCAACAAAATCAGAACACTGAGAAAATCGCCTTTAAAGTTGTCCATTTATGTTCACGATTGTGCGGAATCACTCAAAAAAAATAAATGTTTTATATATTTACGGTAGGAAATTTACAAAATATCTTCATAGAACATGATCTTTACTTAATATCCTAATGATTTTTGGCATAAAAGACTCTGGTTGGCTATTGCCACAAATATACCCGTGCGACATGTGACTGGTTTTGTGATCCAGAGTCACATATTGGTTTGATGCTTTTACCACATTTGCTGGTGCAATGTACTAACTTAACATGACAATTTATTACTTTTATTTTATATATAAATATATTTATAAAGATGACAATTTTTAGCTAAATGTGTAAAAATTATTTTATGAATTATTATGTGTAATAATTATAGATTTTCTATTAAATCTATTAAAAAAAAATTCCCTGTGCCCCTAATATCTTTCTATACTATTAAATCTTTTTTAATATTCCTTTTACAAAAAAGCCAGTTCCTTAATGACATCATCCTCTTGGTCTAGGAAGTGACATCATTTCATAACATTTATAAATGATCCCAAATTCCCAATTACCTTCATACGGAAACCCTTGTGTCAGCTAACTCTCAATCCTTTACTGAGCAATGGCCATCTATAGTTCTTTTCTTCCTTTAAAGCTTTACTTTTTTTAACTATAATACAGCACAGCCATATTATTATTATTATTTAGTTAACAATTAGTTCAAAATGTACTTCTGTATTTTAGGAAGGACCCTTTTACTTTGAAGTTGTTAGTCTACTGATGGCTTAATCCAAAAGCATGTCTGCCAAATAGATTAAGTTATTTTAACAATAATGTCTTAAACATTTAAGACAGACTTACCACGAGCTCCAAGGTTATTATAAGTAATATAACATATTTTTCACTAGAAGTTTAGGAATTAAATGCATGTTTTAATGTCATGTTATAGTGTTAGAGCATAATATAAAGAAGAAGAAAAAACATTGAAAAAGGGAAATCTAGACTGATTTCATTTCAACATTCACAGTGAAAATGAATTAATAGTTCATTCTTTCATTAGCAGTTTGTCCATTTGAATCCAATTCAATTATAATGCTGTAATGCTGCCATTCGTAATGTTGTCAGAGATGACTGGTTTGGCTCAAAGTTTAGATATCTGTATTGAAGAATTTTCTGAAATGGCCACAAAAGAAATATATTCTGTAAGCCAGGCTCCTAAAAAAAGTGGGCGGTCAGTGCCCAAATGTAAAAGGAGCACTACTACTACATGTTAGTGTGAATGGTGTTAAAAACCTTTGAGGAGATGCGAGCGTTCTCCAGCAGAACTCTGGTCCAAACCGCTGGGTGACGAGCCACAAACTTCCAATCCCGGCACACCTCGGCCGCCCGCAGGAGTGTCTTCGTGTCCAGGTAGGTAAAGATACAGAAGAGAGCCGCACGCATCTTCAGCACCTCGGGACTGATCACCTCGTTGAATTTAGAGGGGCTTTTCTCATGGCGGCAATGCTTGTATCCCCCTTCAGAACGACCTGGTGACAGGAAGAATAAGAGATCAAGGAAGACTTGCTTGACAGCTGTAGTCATCATTCAGCTTCCCTGCATATAAAGAGCAGACATTTAGCAATTAGAAAATCACATGGTTTTCATAACACATAAGAATAGAAAAAAAAAAAAGAAAAAAAAAAGATTTTGGGGTGAATTTAACTGGCTCCATGTATGTCCATATGGTGGCGCCACAGTCAAATAAAAAGGACAGTTATGAGCCTCTGTTCACTTGTCTCAGTGCCTCCCACAGGTTCTGAACATCTTCCAAAATCATACCATCAGCAGGCCATTTCTATCTCACAGCTCCAGTTCGACAGACTCGGGTCTCCTGAGTCATCCACAATTTGTTGCAAATCTAACGAGATTGAGACTGAAGAAAAGGGTGTTGGCAGCATTCGCCTACATGTTTAAGACACTCAGAATCTATCAAGCAAAAATCTGCCAAAAGTTGTGACTCAAACAGGCTCTCAAATTTAATGGTGCTAACGGAATGGAGCTTGACCTTCTCCTGGCCATAGCATGGGTTTGATTTGTACTGAATGCATACAGTTAAATACAAATGCTAGCAATGGAGGATTCTCTTGGGATAAACTAACCATGACTGCTGGTCCAAAACCAAACATCAACTAGCAGTAAGATGGGAAAAGATGACTCTAGATCAGTGGATGCAGGCAAGTTCATCCCACATTGTTTGCTGCAGAGAAAAATGTCTTGATTTCTGAAATCTACACAAACCTGTATTTGATCCAAACCTGTATGAGTCTGCTGAACACACACACACACACACACACAAAAAAGATATTTTGAAGAATGTCGGAAACCAAACAATTGATGGGCCCCATTGACTTCCATAGTGTTTCTCCATACCATCAACTGTTTGCTTACCCATATTCTTCAAAATAACTTATTTTGTGTTCAGCATAGGAAAGAATCTCATATAAGTTTGGAATAACATGAGGGTGAGTAAATGATGACATAATTTTCATTTTTGGGTGAACTATCCCTTTAAATATTGGAATGGGAAAAGATGATTGTTTATCAATTGATGTAGGCAACTTGATCCCACATCGTTTGCTCCAGAGAAAAATGCTCTGAAATTATAACACATTTTTAAATGTTTATTAACTGTTCTTATTAATAACAAAATTAAAATTGAACAAATGGCACAATAATAACTATTTTTAAATAAAAGATATGTACTGAACTGTCCAAATGTGAACAAATATTTGATAAAATATTAAAATAATACAAATTATATAAAATAATGCAAAGATAAATGTATTAATTGCATTCATTTCCTCGTTTAAACACAAAACAAGTCTGCAATTAAACAAATTCACAGAATACATCCCTTAAACTCTCAGTTATAACTTCCAAATACTTTTTCAGGTTGGCGCTGACATTGTTTGGCATGGATGGCATATGATGTGGTTCAAATATAGGATTTCATGTTGGCTTCAGTCATGATAGAATAAAGAATTCTTGCATATAATTATAATTAACTCCCTTAAAATTATCAATATGATGTGAGCATGCCTACTGGTGCCCCCTACAGATTGATAATTACATTTTCTGCCACAGCTGAACAAAGTAGAGGTGACACACTCGACATGCTGCTTAATAACCATAGTACGATGCATCTTTGAAGAAATCCTCTAGCTTTGCAGATTTTCTCTCAGACCTATTAGTCAATGTCGATAAAGCATTAATTGTTGGAGATTTTAACATACACGTAGATAATCCAAATGATGCGTTAGGGGCTGCGTTTACAGATTTATTAAATTCATTTGGGGTCAAGCAAAACGTCACCGGACCAACTCATCGTCTTAATCATACACTCGATTTAATTATATCACATGGAACCGATCCAACCGATATAGTTATCATTCCACAAAGTGATGATGTCACTGATCATTACATGGTAACTTGCATATTACGTACTGCTGTAATATGTCATGCGGCGCCGCGTTATCAACCAGGCAGAACAATCCTTCCATCCACCATAGATCATTTCTCAAATTGCTTATCTAATCTGTCTCAGCTGCTGCCTGAACCCAAACAAACAGATGAACTAGACGAACTAACTAGCACTATGAGCACCATTCTCTCTAGAACATTGGATGTGGTTGCACCTATTAAATTAAAAAAGGTCAGAGAGAAAAATAAAGCACCATGGTACAACAATACTACGCATGTTTTAAAGAGAGAAACCCGTATTTTAGAGCGTAAATGGAAACAAACTAATTTAGAGGTCTTTAGAATCGCGTGGAAAGACAGTATGTCACGTTATAAAAAGGCCCTAAAAGCGGCCAGGGCTGAGCACCTCCGCAAACTAATAGAAAACAACCAAAACAATCCAAGGTTTTTATTTAACACCGTGGCTAGACTAACAAATAAACAGACGTCACCCGAACAAAATATCCCGTTACAGTTCAGTAGTAATGATTTCATGAACTTCTTCACTGAGAAAATAGAAAGCATCAGAACCACAATTGTAAACGTTCAATCTTTAATTGCGCCTTATAATTCAGCTTCAATTATCACCCCGAAAGAACAATTACAGTGCTTTACAACTATAGAACAAAAAGAGTTAAATAAACGTATCACTTCATCTAAAACAACAACATGTTTATTAGATCCTATACCAACTAAACTACTGAAGAAGTGTTACCTGTAGTGGAAGAGCCTCTCCTTAATATTATTAACTCGTCTTTATCTTTAGGTCATGTTCCTAGAACATTTAAACTGGCAGTTACAAAACCTCTCATTAAGAAACCACAATTAGATCATAATAATCTAGCAAATTATAGACCCATTTCAAATCTTCCATTTATGTCTAAAATATTAGAAAAAGTGGTGTCCGCTCAACTGGGCTCTTTCTTGCAACAAAATTATATCTATGAAAAGTTTGAAAGTCTATGAACCGCATCATAGCACTGAAACTGCGCTCGTTAAAATCACAAATGATTTACTTTTAGCTTCTGACCAAGGCTGTACCTCAATACTAGTTTTACTTGATCTCAGTGCTGCGTTCGATACTATAGATCATACATTACTCTTAGATCGACTACAAAATTATACTGGTGTTGAAGGACAAGCATTAAGCTGGTTCAAATCATACCTATCTGACCGCTACCATTTTGTCTATTTAAATGGAGAAAAATCGATCATAACTCCAGTAAACTATGGAGTGCCGCAGGGATCTGTGTTAGGCCCTCTGTTATTCTCAATATATATGATGCCACTTGGAAATATTATAAGGAAACATGGAATTAGTTTCCATTGTTATGCTGATGACACTCAAATATATATTTCATCACGGCCGGATGAAAACGCTAAATTTTCCAAATTGACAGAGTGTGTTAAAGATATAAAAAATTGGATGACGCGTAATTTTCTTTTATTAAATCCAGACAAGACAGAGGTAATACTTAACGGTTCAAAAAACCGCCCTCAAAACCTCGCACAATACAACTTTAACATCATAGGATGTCCTGTTACTTTATCCTCTACAGTAAAAGACCTGGGTGTTATACTCGATTGCAACCTGTCTTTTGAAAATCATATTTCATATGTTACAAAAACAGCCTTTTTCCACCTTAGAAACATTGCTAAGCTACGTAATATGCTATCAGTTTCTGATGCAGAAAAGTTAGTTCATGCATTCATGACCTCGAGACTAGATTACTGTAATGCTTTATTAGCTGGTTGTCCTGCATCCTCAATAAACAAGCTACAGTTAGTCCAAAATGCCGCCGCTAGAGTTCTTACGAGATCAAGAAAATATGATCATATAACACAGATTTTATCATCACTGCATTGGTTACCTATAAAGTTCTGTATTAATTACATTTATCGCCCTATAATCCATCGCGCTCTTTAAGATCACTAAATTCAAGGCTTTTGGTCATACCTAGGATATCCAGAACCACCAAAGGAGGGAGAGCATTTTCACGTTTGGCTCCAAAACTCTGGAATAGTCTTCCTGATACTGTTCGTTGCTCAGACTCGCTCTCCCAGTTTAAAACTAGATTAAAGTCGCATCTCTTCAGCCAGGCATTCATATAATCTTACAGTTCAAACTACAATCCGGCCTCTAGCTCATAAATGCCAGAGGAGAACTGGCCCCCGACTGAGCCTGGGTTCTCCCAAGGTTTTTTTTTCTCCATTAGGTCACCTGATGGAGTTTTAGGACACCATTAGGTCACTTGATGGAGTTTTTCGGTTCCTTGCCACTGTTGCCTTTGGCTTGCTCAGTTGGGGATATTTTGGGGATATTTAATTTAATTTTATCAATCAATAAATTCCTCTTGAAACAAACTTTGTTGTATTATTTTAATTTAATACTGTGAAGCTGCTTTGATACAATCTGTATTGTGAAAAGCGCTATACAAATAAACTTGACTTGACTAGCTAGTCACGACTTTTTCTGTCACAAATTAGTCATTCAACCACATTACGCAGGTGGAGGAGTAATAACTTCTTTTAATGAATCCGTTTGAGATTGAATTAATGTTAGATTTTTTTGCTATAAATTACAGACATGGCATCTGAGGACTAATTCTCATTTTTCTTAGTTATTTTGCTTTATTTCCAGAATCAATCATAGGCTCATTCTTGCGTAACTAGAGCACATACTCAAAACGGTGCTTTAAATCTCTTGACAAACTAAGAGACGTAAATTACATTTATATCAAACAGTAAAAGATATACTGTAGATTGTACTAAATGTCAGCTTGCTTATTTTGCTCAAGATAAGGATTTATTAAGCCCACACAAAAACTATGCTTCTAACCGCAGCTCGAGAGCTTGTTTGCAATGCTGTTTGCGAATGTTCGTTGGACCTATGGTTTCGGGAAACACAGACTCTTTGAACTATGCTGAAAAACAACTGAACTTGCGACCATAGTTGGCTAACGATGCTTTTGGGAAACGCACCCCTGAACAGCACAAATAAGCCTCAATCAATGTGTCATGGCCTTAAGCCACACTCTGAATGTGGTGTGATTATGTATAGGAGCATATATAGACTATTGGTTACTCATTTCACTCTAAGTTCCCACAATGACCTGGACTCAGTAGGTGGAAAACTGTTCTCATTACTCCATGACACACGCTCTCTACTGTTCTCTGGCCTGTGTTCCTGACGGCAGTTTTTTCATATGACCTCATTTCTCTCAGCCGGCGTCCTAGTCCTCTGACCTGACTATACCTGATCATTATATTTGGAGAGTGGGTACAGTGGCCATGGTCCCAAACACACATACTGGTAAAGGACATTTGCAACCATGGCAGCATTTGCTACAGATCTAGCC
This sequence comes from Leuciscus leuciscus, assembly GCF_965113295.1. Taxonomy (NCBI): domain Eukaryota; kingdom Metazoa; phylum Chordata; class Actinopteri; order Cypriniformes; family Leuciscidae; genus Leuciscus; species Leuciscus leuciscus. Next base: position 38,685,357 of record NC_138727.1, on the reverse strand, counting down.
AGTTTCTGCCCCAAATTATGTTTTAAATGATTAAAAAGCAGAAAATTACATTCACATTTATGCATTTGGAATTGGGTTCCCTGAGAAATGAACATTTAACATCTTCCACCAACATTTAAAAAATACAAAATAATAAGCCCCAGGACAAGATTCTATTCCCTCGTCCTGCCCACGCAGGTCAATGACGCACCTGTAGCAAGTCTGTATCCTCCACGGTTACCCCCGTGCTCTGTTCTCCTGTCTTGCTCCCACATTTCGGCCTCAGACTCTGTGGTGCGGGATCCTACGTCAGACACGTCGCCCTCCTCTCCCTCCGTGCTGTTCCGGTATGGCCGACGCTGCCAGTTCTGGATGGCCTGTTTGCGGAGACCCCAGCTCCGGGAAGCACCTGTCCTTTCGTATGCTCCTCCTCCGCCTCCCTCCCCAAGTCGGCACTGGACGTGGTAGTATTGAGCATCAGGGCAGTCCTCCAGAGCATGGAGGTCCACACTGTCACTATCGTAACCTCCTGAACCCTGGGACACAGACTTTCCTCGTCCTGATGCACTGTTTAACAAAACCACAAAAGGGAAGCATTTGTTATAATACATAGGGCCCTATCATACATCAGGCACAATGCGGCGCCAGGCGCGACGCAAGTGTTTTTTGCTAGTTTCAGCCCGACAAAGGTATAATATTTACGTCCTGCGCCATGTTGTTTAAATAGAAAATGCATTTGTGCGCCCATGGTCTGAAAACGAGGTGTGTTCTGGCGCAATGTTGGCGCGTTGCCATTTTGAGGCAACTGAAATAGACTGTGCCATTGACCAACTGAAACATAGTCTAAAGTCAATGGCACAATCTTTTTTTGTTATTTAAAGGCCGCTTTAGTAATATGCACCAACAGGCGGTTGCACAACACGTGTACACTCTTCTTATTACACACACAGGGACGCGCAGCAGCACACAAACATGCCAAATATTAAAAATAAAAGGATTACGATGTAAAAGATTATTATTGTGTACATTAAGATATGGTGGAATCCGGCTTGTGCCGTAGATGGTCTGCTTGCGTGCTTTAACCTCGCGCACGAGCAGATCCGTTTCCTCTCTGGAGAAGAGTTCAGTGTTTCCACTTGCAAATTCCACCATGTAAATAGCGAATCCGCCATGGCGCGAACGCAACTGGCTTTTAAAGGGAATGGGAGATGAGACTCTGATTGGTTTATTGCACGTTTTGCACCCATTGTATGGGTCGAGAATCGAGATCCACCAGTTGAAAACCACTGCTTTAGGATACAGGGTTTGTGTTCAGAGTGTGTAAAAAGAACAGTGAGAGTTAACCAGGAAATATGATCAGATCTGTCTAGACAGACTTCCTATAATACACATAAACACACACCCACTAATTTAGAAATAAGAGACTCTGCAAACTCTATTATTTTTAAGCCTGAATGAGTAATGGGTTATTTCCTTAATACAATAGTGACTCTCAGTTGTTTTCTATCAAAACACTCCTCAGAGGATTCTTTTCAACACCAAGCACTGGGTACACAACACTAAATCAACACTTTTAGGGGTGTCATGCACTTCTTCCTCTTCTTTTTTCTTTTCTTTTTTTGATTAGCCACATTATCAATCCTGGTACAGAAAAAAAGCGTTTTAACTTCACAGTAACTCTTATAGCTCTTATAAGAGCTAATTAGCAGACCTTTATACTGTATAGAAAAGAGCCGCTTTGACATTTTAAGTTTGATAGTTGAAAGCAAATTATCTGAAGAAGCTGTGACTCAATTGGCCGACTAAATTTAGTCAATGCCAATGTCAATGTCAATGCATTATTCCTGATTCCTTTTTACCTTCAAGACATATGCAACTTAATTTAAGTTTAATTGAGTATGACACTTCTGAACACATCCACAGCACAAGACCTCTCCTTAATCATTACAAGAGAAATCACTAAACTCAGGGAACAGTTAGGGCATATGCATGGGATTGTGGGTAAGGATAAGGAATGTTCTCCTCCAAGGCTTAGCAGGGACAGAATTTCCACTGGGGATTCCAGCCAGACATTTAGTCACTCTCCAGATGTTACAATTCAAAAGCCAACACTGAGACTTAAAGAGATACTGTGCTACTGCAGTCAATAGTGACTGTAGGCTCCGCTGTAGGCAACTGACTACAATGACAGGCTTACTTTTCTATTTTACAGTGGGCTGAAGAGCAAACAACCCACTAGAAATCAAGCTGGGACACATTAAAACTACTTACACAGTAGGAATGTGTAATGCATGGCTGGCTATGGCAGAGATATCAAAAACCATTCATTTGTTCAAAAGCTAAAAAGAATGCATATGTAAAGTTTCTGACATAAAAAAAAAAAGAAGAAATTCAGAAGAACTTTAAGGCATAGTGCAGTCTCTGTATTGTATTATACTGTTTTCGTAATGTTTCAGCACTCCTTACTTCAAATGCATATTTGTGCCTTTTATTTGAAGCCAAAAATAGAGATGCTGAAAAAACAGAGGGATGCGATGGCTAAAGACATCTGCCTCTGAAGTCAACCTTAAGCAGATTTACAAACTCTATTTGCAAAATGGACTGCTGAGGACCGTAGGGCAGGGATTGGCTTAAAGGAATAGTTGACCCAAAAATAAAAATGTTGTCATTACTTGCTCACCCTCAACTTGTTCCAAACCTGTAGGAGTTTCTTTGTTCTGATAAAGACAGTTGACGGCAATCATTGAATTCCATAGTATGGGAAAAAAATACTATGGATGTCAATGGTTGCCGTCAACTGTCTGGTTACCAACATTATTCAAAATATCTTCCTTTGTGTTCAGGTTTGGAACAACATGAGGATGAGTAAATGATGACATATATTTAATTTTGGGGCGAACTATCCCTTTAAATTTAATAAAATAAAACAAACAATTAATATATCACTTTAAAAAGCACATTTTGTAATGTCTATAGTGCTTTACTCATCTGCCTCAAAAATGTAATGTATTTGAATTATCTCTATGTCAGATTTTCTCTTCATGAATTAGCATATTATTAAATTAATTTGATCAAAAATAATAAGAACCCTAGTTATAATGACAGAATAATAATGAAGAGTATATACATAACTGTTCAAAAGTATGTCTAATACTTTCTAATATAATATAGAATATACATTCTAATATGCTGATTTGGTTCTCAAGATGTCTGTCTTCTTATTATCAATGTTGAAAACAGCTGTGCTGAAATATTTTGTGGAAACCGTGACAGGATTCTTTGATGAACAAAAATAACATAATTTATTTGAAATAAAAATCTTTTGTAATAATACAAAAATCTTTATTGTCACTTTCAATTTAATGCATCCTTGCCGAATAAAAGTATTAATTTCTTATAGTTCCCACACTTTTTAGTTTATATGCCACAAGTGACTCAGATGGATGATGGTGGTTATGCCATAATGAAGGAACAGCAGTGATCATTTCAATCCACTCCCGTCTGATTCAGTAGGAAGACCTGTGGAGTCGATGTCAATTTAGGGACACCAGACTCCGGGCAAACCCACGCTCCTTCCTTCCCTCAGAGCACCAAATGATTCAAATGCACGCAAACAACAGATGGACGTTGCCGTCTCACTCACAGATCAGAAACTAGTTAAACGAGCAGCCGCACAAAGGTTAGTTACGATATTTTACAGGGAATCACATAAATGGACGATGACCTAAAAATAAAAACGAGAGTAATATGTTTGTGATGCATATTAGTTATGCTTGGTGACTAGTTGAGACAATCTCACTAGAATAATATTAAATCTTAAAAACAATGGTTAATTTTTTTTTTAAGTCTTATTAAACAACAGTTTTTTATAAAACTGAAAACAATATATATTGTGATGTTTTGCATGTGTTCTATGCTGCGTTAACGCCATGTCCTAATTACAATTCTGTATGCTTTCAAAATGCTTTGCAATACTTTTGCAAAATACTGTATGCTTTCAAAATGCTTTGCAATACTTTTGCAAAATACTTTTACCCCATCATTTAAAGCGCTAAAACCAGCTGTCAGATGTTTTCGCGCCACTCCCGGTTGCTGAGTAACGCGCGTGAGTTTGACAGCTGCCTGTCAGAGTGACTCAGTCGTTTTTTAGGATTGTATAATCTAGTAAAAGAAATGGACAAATACAAGCAGTGTGTGGACAGTGCACAGTAAAAGTGTACAGCGTGTGCGCAGCTTTCATAATACGATACATACATTTAATTATTTATTTTTTATTCTGCAATTTTGCACCCCGTCCAGCAGATGGCGCCCCAGGCAGCCGCCTGTGTCGCCTGTCGGCAAAGCCGGCCCTGATGTCATACTGCACAGCGCCGCTTCAAGTCGAACATACCTTAAATCTGCAGTGGTCAGGTGATACAAGCTGTAGCTCTCAGAAAATGATTTAGTTTACACGTTGTAACTACAAGTTCTATAAGCATGTGAAGACTCATTACAGTTCAGAATGAACGCACCTCTTGTTTGGACTTTGAGCAATGTTCTCAGTTCAGTTTCCAGTGTTTTCTTTGTTTCATGCTCTTCTGTTGCCATGGTTTTTGATTTGCCCTCATGTGTCTCACCTGTGTCTTGTTAATTATCTTGTTTAGTCCCTAGTGTTTCTGTGTATATATAGTCCTCAGTTTCAGTTGTTCTTTGTCCGTTATTGTCTATTTTAGTGGTTGTTCTCGCCGTGTTTCTTGATAAGTTCGTATGCCTGAACATGAACCCTCACAAAAAAATTATAATAATACATTCATAAATTTCCATTAAAACATGATTTAATTTATATATAAAAAAAAAAATCTAATTATGTTTAGTTAGTTTCATGTCATTTTTTTGGTGATCTATCCCTTAAAGTTTTAGGTTTCACTATTGCGGGGATATTTGGTCTCTACTCTGTAGGCAAAACCTGACCTGACACTTACATGCTTTCAATACAACACAAAAAACAAGACTATCCAAGGAAGCAGAGTTTAAACTAATGTTTTCACCCACCGCTATCCTTCTAGAGCCTTTGGTACTGGTTGTTTTCAGCCTTGTCCTTTAAGGCATTTTAGTTTTCCACACACAGCTCTTTTCGCATATCTTCTGCATGGCTGAGAGATTACAGACTGGTTTAACCCTGAGGCAAATGCAACAATCTAGTGATTTTCCCAAGACACATCCCAAACCAGGCTGACTCCAACATACCCATGGCTCACAGCAGATAAAAGACATAAACTTGCTGCCCTGCCGAACATAAGATATATCTGCAAAATGGCTGGTGCCAAATCTTAGATCTCATACTTCAAAGTTTCAAGTAAAACTACACTTTATTTAGCACCTTATTTTGCAACGCAGAAGTAAGCTATTTTCTGTGAACGTGTGCAAAATCTGTTTAATTAGTCACTATAGGTAAATATCTCGAATTTGAATCCAAAAATAGAGATTTGAATACAAGATATGAATACAACACAATGTATGGCAATACAAGAAAAGAAAGCAAAGCAGCATAATGGACCATTTTTGTACAGCTAAAATAACTAGAAGTGGATGAGATCGGAAGCCTCGACAAGTTCAAGTTACAAAGTGCCCTTACATTAAAAATAAGGTAAATAAAACAGACATTTTGGCAACAAGGTGACTGTCTTTACGAGTGAGTCACTGAATCAGTCATTCAACCGATTTGTTGAAAAACACTAATTAATTCAGGAATAAAACACCACTACTTTGACACTATTGTGAAGTATTACATTGTTTTCTAGGACTATATAGAACCTGACCAAAAAAAATCAAATGACTAGTGTTTGCATAATATTTTTAATTAAATGAATTGCATAATATGCAAATTAATTAATACACAAAAATGATTTAATTATATTATTTATTTTACATTTTAAAGTTAGTGCTATTTTTAAATTATAAACACATTGATATACAAGTATAAAAATAAATAATAACTGTAAGAAAATTTGCCTGATGAGAAAACATTAATATATTTGTGAAGTCATTGTGAAGGCAAAATTCTGCTGTCCCGAGACTTACGCAGTGCTGGGGGAGGAACGTCGATCGGACACTTGGTACATTCCCCTGGATGGCCCAGAGATACTGGAATTTCTCTATGAGAGAAAGAGTGAGAAATCAATTGAGAGTGTGTGAGAGAGAAAGATGCTTCAAAATTTCACTGAACACATCTGAGATACTGCAGCTCAACATCAGCAGGTAAATATAAATAGAAGCAAAGCAGATAGAGAAGTTTAGGGTAGAAAACTAAGAGAGATTCCTCAGAGAGATACAGTACATGGGAAAAACATGTCATATTTACGTCAGAACTTTATTGACCGTTACCACTTTGTAGGTTTGAGGATTGAGGTTACCACTAACATGCTTTAGCGTCAATATTCATGCTTTATGAGGACTAGGTTTAGTCTGGGTCAACACTGATAATATGTTTCAAAACTCTCTGAGTACAAAATAGCAGCAGTTTTCTTAGCATCACTGATTAGTCATTTAGCTATTTTTATGCAAATTGGCTTGCCGTACACTAATTACATGGGCAATCCCCCTGGTGCAACCTGCGGTTTTGTGCCTTGCTGAAAGACTCAACCAGGCCAAATAATTGGTGAAATTACACCAAACCGTTTCCTGACAATCATGCTCACCTGATCGATTGTGTCAGTTTAACAAATCCACTGAAAGCCTTGTCAAAGGGTAATGCACATTTCTTGCTTTCTAATTTTTAGAGAAAATATAGTCTAAAACAGTGTTTATTTAATTTCAGCCATTCTATGTAAATTAAACATTTTGGTAACACTTTTCAAAAAGGTTCATTAACACCAATGAGCAAAACATTTGTTACAGTATTTATTCATTCTTTGTTAATTGTAGTTAATAAAAATGCAGCTGTTTATTGTTTGTTCATGTTAGTTCACAGTGCATTAACTAATGTTAACAAATACAACCTCTGATTTTATTAACATATTAATAAATGTTGAAATTAATATTAACTAAGATGAATAAATGCTGAAGTATTGTTCATTCTTAGTTCATGTTAACTAAGGTAGTTAATTAATGTTAACTAATGGACGTTATTGTAAAGTGTTACCAACATTCAATAACAATTGCATTTAAGGGCTCATTCACAATTGTAGGATCTCAAAAAGCAGTGAAATATGGTTATTTTTCTTGTTGTTATGGTGCTATGAGTGAAAACAGCCTGGCCTACATTGATTTTCCTGTAAAATTCTGAAAATAATACTTCAGGTGTTTTAGGAAAAACAAAACATATTGATCAACTACTAATGACTTTCATTCATCAGACGTAGGTATTAGACTCACCAATCTCTTGCAGGAAATAGGAAAACTGTGCCTTTAAATAACTGCTCTAGCTGGTTAGGTGATACACCAGAGGAAATATGGGCCAAGCAAGGTGCCATAGTGCTGACAGGCCACACAAACATTCACAAACACACACTGGGCACACTGCCCGCAGAAATGGGACAGAAAGGAAAAGCAGCACTATTGATTTCACTAGCAATGCACAGCAAAAAAGGCTGGCTGGGATTGTGGGAAATGCTTGAGATGAGAACAAGAAATGTCTTGCTTGCTTGCTTTCTTTCTGGCTTTTTCCTGTTGTCATAACCCTGCACAGTTCATATCTATGCTCTAATTTAGGCCAAATGTCCTGAATCACAGCATGCATGCTCCTGAAACACTGTTCCCTTCTTCTGACATCACTGAGAGTACTTCCTCTCCAGATAGTAGGAGACTGGAAGGCTGTGGCTGGCATTTGGGAACACAGGCTGTGTGTGAACTCAAGCTGAGTCAACAGTGCTGTACATACAATATGAGTGAATGACAAATGTAGATTGCTGTTTCCATGGTGACGAAGGGGTCCCCAATGATGTCAGAGCAGGGTGCTCATGTTAGGGTGTTGCCTGAATGTGCCATTCACAGTCAATAACAAGCCTAAAAATGGTGGTGTGAGTAACTGTGGCGTGCACACATACACACATTGAATTTTGCACAACACTGGCATACAGTATATACAATTTTTCAATACTGTAAAAGATTCTCTGGAGCTTCACCGACCAAAGGTTAGCATTGATGAGCATTTAGTAAGAAACATTTCCTGAGTGTTGCATTAAGATTTATTTATCTCACAGAAAATTTCAGACAGAATTACAACCATGACAAAGCACTTTCATGCAATTTTCACTGCCTACCCTCAACCTGTTATAAAGAAGATCATGCATAATTCTCTAAAATATATGTCTCAGCATGCCCAGGCTCTAAAGTGGGAACACGGACAGTGTTTTTCTGGATGTGGTGATAATTGTCGCTGTGTCCACAAGAAAAAGTCTTCCTTCACTAAATCAGATTTTATAAAGCCTTAATCTTAAAAAAAGGGCTTACTTTTTTTTTTTTTTTTTTTTTGTGTATTCACTTATAGCTAATAATGCTAATAGGCTAACATATTTGGCTGATTACATAATCTTTTTGACTCTTGCAAATCTTTCTACACATACAGTATAAACCACCATTCAAGTTTGGTGTCGGTACTTTTTAATGTTTTTTAAATTAGCCTTTTTTATCACCAAGGCTGAATTTATTTGAAGTAAAATCAGTAATATTGTGAAATATTATTACAATTTAAATGACACTTTTCTATTTTAATATATTGCAAAAAAAAATAAAAAATTATTCCTGCGATGGCTGAAGCTGAATTACTCCAGCCTTCAGTCACATGACCTTCAGAAATCATTTTAATATGCTGATTTGGTGCTCAAGAAACATTTCTTATTATTATCAATGTTGAAAACAGTTGTTCTGTTTAATAATTTTGTGAAAACCATAATACATATTTTCCCAGTATTTTTTGATGAATAGAAACTTAATTAGAATGGACGTTTTGGTGAAAATTGTAGAAGTCAATCTGTTACTTTCGATCAACTTAATAACTTAACTTTATCAATAAAAGTACTTTAAAAAATATGCGAACGACTTCTAAATTTCAAGCCAATTTCATACTTATTTAATTTAAGCTTTGTATTTGTACAATAATTAAATAATTCACATGTAATTCGTCATCAAATGTGAAGGTAAATGTGAAAACCCAATGACTGTATTACTCTCCAGGATTGCACCTTGGGCACATATACTTATAAAGATAGTTGTCTCTCCTTTTTTCACCTATGATGTCTTAAAATGGTGCCTCCATAGGCGGCTTACTATGTTTAAGAGAAAATATTTTATACCTTTTCAAATGTAGTTCCTATAGTTGCATCACACTGACATTCATGACCACAAAATCCACACTTTGCAATCAATATATTGATTTGCATTTTTAACAGCTTTTTAGGATCAAATTGAATGGTTATTCTATGTAGATATCAAAACAGCTAGCGATTCAAAATTATGGATTTTTCATTGATAAAAAGCCCAGTCACATTAAAATATGCATAAATGACTACAAATACAGGTGTAATCTCTGAATCTCTGAATGTTCAAATGTCAAGTTTTCTTTTGTCTCTTTCTCTCAGTTACCGTACCTGTCGTCCATTATGTTTGGATCCCTGCAGACTGCAGTGTCCCAGGCTGCCGTTGGGGGTGGTGGCACAGCTACTGATAATCTGGAGCTGTTTCTCAGCACGGTCGGCCCGGTCCAACAGCTCCTCGATGAACTGCTGAAGACGCAGTTTAGCATTGGCTTCACGCGCAGCTGTTTCCTGCAGGAACTGATCGATCTGGGACACCTCTCTGAGTGAGGAAGAAATGAATGGAAAGGAGAAAGAAATTTGTGAGAGTTACTATTAGAGAATTTAGTGATAGCTTGTCAGTTTGATCAATGCATTAAGGAGTATTGAGTCTGTAACTCTAAATATATGGTGGTTTAGTGTGGTGTATATATGACCTTATGGACCCCTACCAACAGCGTTTCCTTTATATATTCATATTATGCTCTTTTACAGAGTCTTAATTTTGTTTTTAGAGTCTACTAGAATAGGTTTTCATGCTTGAATGTTCAAAAAACTAAAATTTTGACACATTTTACATTGTTGCAGCCCCTCTCTTTCCAGTTTGTTAGTAACACATGAAGCCCCTCCTTCCGAAAAGCGCAATGTGCTCTGATTGGTCGGCTGGACCAGTGTGTTGTGATTGGTCAGTCGATTCAAGTGTGTTCCGGATCCGGAAATACCACGCCCCTTACCATAACTACTAACCCAACTCAACCAGGCCTCACTCCCTTTTTTGCATATGTCTTGGGCAATAATTATTTAAATGAGGGATATTGTGACGTGTACGTTCCCAGAAGAAAACTCAAGACTACAATCGAGGCGTTTAGGAAGTTCAGAAACAGTGCTTACTGACATAGAGAATAACTCCCTTTGGAGTGACTTTGTGCTTTGTAACTTTGCAGACCTTTTTAATGCCAAACAGCAACATTACACACATTACACACTATAGAAAGTTGCAAATGTAAAAATGCACAACAGGTCCTCTTTAAAGGACTACAGACCATCTAAATTTAGAGCGGTCACACCTTGGCAAATGGGAAAGGGGAATCTGATACCACCTTCTCCCTCTCATTTGTCCCTTTTCTCATACTTGTTTATCTCCTCCAGAATTCTGCAAATCCCTGGAGTGTGCGTACAGCCAATGAAAGCACGACAACTGTTATCTCTGTGTAGGAAATGTCTCTGTACACATAAACACTGGCTTGCGCCTCTGTCGACACCATCACCTCAGCTATTCTAAGCTTCTCTCACACTCTTAGCAGATTCTCACACAGTTGGACTTTTCATATTCATACGCCAACAAAATCATATTTTGAGATACCGACATCTTGAGTATTTCATCAACATAGGTTGCAAACAACTTACGTCACAGGACAAAGTGAATATGCAACAGTTCCTGCGCTCAAGAAAGAAGCTTTAATTATCCACAAAAATTAAAAGCGCCATTTTATAAAGCAGGAAAATGAATGTGCGTAAATGTGATCTCGCTGCCATTTATGTAATTGTGTAATCTCAAATGATCTTTTAAGTAAATAACAATGATAAAGATCAGGCTCTATTCAATTATCATGTCAGACAGACTGTAGTCTGCAGTGCAGCCTTTTTATAATTCATGGATCTGGTGTACATCACATTAGTTTCTCTAGTGCAACAATTAATCATAGCAAATCAAGACTTATGTCATGATCAGTAGTGAAAAAATCAGGGACAAAAAGGCACAGTGAAAGAAAATAAAAGAGCAGAATTGATATATGTTCTTTCCTTCTTATTGTTTTAAACATTGACAAGGTTGTAAGGATTTATTAAAGGTGCAGTAAGCGACTTCTGAGAAACGCTGCTGAAAGTTGATCTGACCAAAGCACCAAAACACACCAGTAGCCAATCAGAAGTAAGGGGCGTATACACTCATTAGAGGGGAGGTGTCGGTTTGTGTTTGTGAATTTGTGGGCGGAGCTATCAAGATGGGTATATGGGTGTGTTAGTTTTGGTGATTTCAAATATCAACAGTGTTTATCAGAAAAAGCTTACTGCACCTTTAATAGATGATCTAATGCTTTGAACAAGATAACTAAATTGAGTTGGAATCAGTGTTATTATGCTAATTAAAACTAATAAACTACTAAAATTCATTTTCGGAAATTAAAATACAGCTGAAATATAATCAAATATATAAAAAAAATTAAAAAAAATTAAAAAAAATTAGAAATGTACCGTCTGCAAATAATTTAAATAAATATGTTTGAGTTGTACTAAAATTAGAAAAACTGAAATAAAAATAAATTAAAGCTATATTAAAATGAGAAAAAGCACATGAAATGGCTAAAACTTAAACTAAAAGAAAAACTTAAACTAAAAACGGAAAATATGAAATTAAAATCTGACTTGAAATATTAATAAATACAATAATAGCAGTCCTCTGTAAGTTTGTGGGTAATAGTATATTAATAACACTAACAAAATAACTGCTTGGAATAGATTTCAAGTCATGCGGATCATTTTTATGTTGCCTTTTTGAAGCATGAAGGCTTCAGTCCCCATTTATTTTAACTTCATGGAAAAATAACATTTTTTTTTATTTTTGTTTTTTATCTCCTTTTGTGTTACACAGAAGTCACATCAGTTTAAAATTACCTATCCTAGGGGAGAATACATTTTCATGTTTTTGGCTGTACTGTTCCAATTCAAAACAGGCAAACTACAGTTCCCTTTCGAAAGGGAACTCTACACTACGTCAGAATGACGCTATGGGGAACGCCTCAGGCGTGACAGGTGTCTGAAATAAATATCAACTCACGTCAATCATGTTGACCGGCGACAGCCCGTGAATCATCAGCTTGATTGATTAACGCGCGACCTGGATGTATAAAGGGGAGCCTTGCACACATGACAACATCTTTTCGTCTTCAGGGACTGTTTGTCTGTTTTGAGAATATCGCTGAAGCGCGCGGGAGGCTCTCGAGAGAGCCTCTTGTGCAAACTGTGAGCGTTTTTCATTTAAAGATGCTCCGCTCTCGTCGGACCCTTTTCTCGAGGGAGGAGGGTTCAGCATCTGAGCCCCTTGGTGCGCGCGATCTGTGAAACAATACTGTTTGGGTACGAGGCGTTCACAGTCAGTTCCTGAGTGTTCATTAAGAAATATCTCGGCGCGCGTGAGAAAAAAAAAAAAATTCTGTGCGCTGTCGGATGTTTCAACCTCGCACCTGTTGACTTTCTTCTCGAGGGATGAAAGCCAAATATATTTTAACGGCTCGTTTCTCGCGCTTGCCGGGGCAGTGTGTAGATTACGAGAACGTATGTTAAAACAGTATTGTCTGGTGATTATGGCTGCATTTAATTCTATGAATTAAAATGATGGAATATTATCTGACTTTTAAGAAGTTAGATATTTAGTAATTCAGCCTATCATCCAGATCGCGTTATCCAGTGTTTTTGGCTGCATTTTAATTGAGGAATTAAAATGATGAGCAGTGAACAAAAAGAGCAGGTGTAATTCTGGTCTTTTTGTAAAATATGAAATTAACATATTTCTGTTTCTTTTCAGACCACGTCTCCTTTTTTAGAGTCTGGGGCAAAATGTTGTGGGTAAGAGAGTAAATCTAAAGATTTCTTCGATGGTCAGGTAGTAGGTCTTATCAGGCCTCCTTGACCAGACAGTCCCCATTTTGCAACCGGACAGCGCTTGGGCCTCCCTGAGGTGAGCTCCCAGGAATTGACTGTCAAGGAGTAATGTGGTTATCAGGTTATAGGCCTCACTAGGCCTTCCTGAATATGAGCTTCCACATACTATGGTTGAATGAGCTCCCACATATTATGGTTATCAGGTTATAGGCCTCACTAGGCCTTCCTGAATATGAGCTCCCACATACTGTGGTTATCAAGTTATAGGCCTCTCCAGGCCTTCTTGAATATAGCTCCCATATAATGTGGTTATCAGGTCATAGGCCTCACTAGGCCTTCCTGAGTATGAGCTCCCACATACTGTGGTTGAATGAGCTCCCACATACTGTGGTTATCAAGTTATAGGCCTCACCAGGCCTTCTTGAATATGAGCTCCCACATACTGTGGTTATCAGGTCATAGGCCTCACTAGGCCTTCCTGAGTATGAGCTCCCACTTACTGTGGTTGAATGAGCTCCCACATACTGTGGTTATCAAGTTATAGGCCTCACCAGGCCTTCTTGAATATGAGCTCCCACATACTGTGGTTATCAGGTCATAGGCCTCACTAGGCCTTCCTGAGTATGAGCTCCCACATACTGTGGTTGAATGAGCTCCCACATACTGTGGTTATCAAGTTATAGGCCTCACCAGGCCTTCTTGAATATGAGCCCCCACATACTGTGGTTATCAGGTCATAGGCCTCACTAGGCCTTCTTGAGTATGAGCTCCCACATACTGTGGTTATCAGGTCAGAGGCCTCACCAGGCCTTCCTGAATATGAGCTCCCACATACTGTGGTTGAATATGAGCTCCCACATTCTGTGGTTGAATATGAGCTCCCACATACTGTGGTTGAATATGAGCTCCCACATACTGTAGTCGCCAGGGTATAGGCCTCACCAGACCTTCCTGGTTCTGAGCTTCCACATGTCAGGTTACAGGCCTCACCGGCCTTCTTGAATGTGAGCTTCCACATACTGTGGTCATCAGGTTACAGGCCTCATCCGGCCTTCCTGAATGTGAGTTCCCACATACTGTGGTCACCAGGTTACAGGCCTCACCGGCCTTCCTGAATATGAGCTCCCACACACGGTGGTCGCCAGGTTACAGGCCTCGCCAGGCCTTCCTGGTGATGGGCTTCTACATGTCTGGTTACAGGCCTCACCTGGCCTTCCTGAATGTGAGCTTCCACATACTGTGGCCGCCAGGTTACAGGCCTCACCCGGCCTTCCTGAGTATGAGCTCCCACACACCGTGGTCGCAGGTCTTCCTAGTTATGAGCTTCCTCATGTCAGGTTATAGGCCTCATCCGGCCTTCTTGAATGTGAGTTCCCACTTACTGTGGTCACCAGGTTTCAGGCCTCACAGGCCTTCCTGAGTGTTAAGCTCCCACATTCAGTGGTCACCAGGCTTCAGGCTTCCTAAAGGCCTTCCTGGTTATGAGTTTTCACATGTCAGGTTACAGGCCTCTCCAGGCCTTCCTGAATGTGAACTCCCACGCACTGTGGTCGCTAGGGTTTAGGCCTCACTGGTTGTGAGCTTCCACATGTCAGGTTGCAGGCCTCATCAGGCCTTCCTGAATGTGAGCTCCCACGCATTGTCCATCAGGTTATAGGCCTCATCTGGCCTTCCTGATCATGGGTTCCCACATGCTGTGGTTGCCAGGTTACAGGCCTCACCGGCCTTCCTGGGTACGAGCTCCCACATGCTGTTGTCGCCAGGTTAGAGGCCTCACCAGGCCTTCCTGGATTCGGACTGGCATAAGTACACGCACTTTCGTTTTGTTTACTTTCTAAAATCCATATTTATGGTAAGGGTAATGCGCTTCCGCTTCATTCCCTTTTTTACGTGGCTCAGACTCCGGTTCTTCACCTCGAGTCCCACTCTAAATGCGTCTTGTTGTCACTATGTTTTACGACAGACGCCTCCCTTTTAAGCTATCTCCCACATTCTGTGGTTACAGGCCTTGTTAGGCCTTTCTGAAGGTAGCCCCACATTGTGTGGCTGTCAGGTTACAGGCCTCTCCGGCCTTCCTGTAAACAAGCTCCCACTTACTGTGGTCGCCAGGTTTTAGGCCTCACAGGCCTTCCTGAGTATGAGCTCCCACACACCGTGGTCGCAGGTCTTCCTAGTTATGAGCTTCCTCATGTCAGGTTATAGGCCTCATCCGGCCTTCTTGAATGTGAGTTCCCACTTACTGTGGTCACCAGGTTTCAGGCCTCATAGGCCTTCCTGAGTATGAGCTCCCACATACTGTGGTCGCCAGGCTTCAGGCTTCCTAAAGGCCTTCCTGGTTATGAGTTTTCACATGTCAGGTTACAGGCCTCTCCAGGCCTTCCTGAATGTGAACTCCCACTCATTGTGGTCGCTAGGGTTTAGGCCTCACTGGTTGTGAGCTTCCACATGTCAGGTTGCAGGCCTCATCAGGCCTTCCTGAATGTGAGCTCCCATGCATTGTGTCCATCAGGTTATAGGCCTCATCTGGCCTTCCTGATCATGGGTTCCCACATGCTGTGGTTGCCAGGTTACAGGCCTCACCGGCCTTCCTGGATACGAGCTCCCACAGTCTGTGGTCGTCAGGTCACAGGCCTCAGGGGCCTTCCTGAGAATGAGCTCCCACTTACTGTGGTCGTCAGGTTATAGGCCTCACTAGGCCTTCCTGAATATGGAGTGATGAAGTACATGCACCTTTTACTTCATCTATTTTTCTTAGACCCATGCTTATGGTAAGTCACACGACTAACGTCCTGTGTACTTTCTAAAATCCATTTTATGGTAAGGGTCATGCGCTGTACGCTTTGGTCCCTTCCTATGTGGCTCAGACCCTGGTTTTTCACCTCGGGTCCCACTCTAATTGCGTCCTGTCGTCACGTATATTACGACAGACGCCTTTCTCTAGCTAACTTCCACACTCTGATGAGCTCCCACACACTGTGGTCACCGTGTTACAGGCCTCACCGGCCTTCCCGAGTATGAGCTCCCACATGCTGTGGTCGCCAGGTTACAGGCCTCATCAGGCCTTCTTGGATTCAGAATGGCTAAGTACATGCACTTTCTTTCATGTACTTTCTATAATCCTTATTATGGTAAGGGTTGTGCGCTGTACGCTTAATTCCCTTTCTGAAAATAAGCTCCCACAGGTTGTGGTCCCCAGGTTACAGGCCTCACCGGCCTTCCTGATAGGAGCTCCCACATGCTGTGGTCGCCAGGTTAGAGGCCTCACCGGCCTTCCTGATATGAGCTCCCACATGCTGTGGTCGCCAGGTCAGAGGCCTCACCGGCCTTCCTGAAGGTAAGCTCCCACATATTGTGATTGAATACAAGCTCCCCCATGTTGTGGTCGCCAGGTTAGAGGTCCTACCAGGCCTTCCTGGAGGTAAGCTCCCTTTAGGCCCTCACAGGCCTCCTCAGTGTTTTGAAACACAAACACTGGGTAGATCCATGGATCGAGTAGAGAAACTCCCCTCGCTGGCAAGGGTTGTAAAGCACTATGCTGAGTCATACTCTCCAGGATGTCCCGTCTCTGAGATCCGGGCTGAGTGGTTCACTGCCTGCTTCGCAGTCCCTTGGGTTGGATGCCTTTCTAAGGCAAGTGTCCAGAGGCTCTGTCTTCGGACAGACAGGAAGTGGCCAGACTGTAGTGTCTTATGTAGTGACACCAGGTCAGGCCTGCCTGGTGGCATTTCAGGTGGCACGTTCCCCTGAATAGTGACTGTCTGGGGTTCCCTCGGGTCCCCTAGCCACATTCCCTAGAAGGGACCCTTTCTAGTTTGAATTGTGGTCCTAGGCCTTTGAGCTGGCCCAGGTAAACCTTCCCTTAAAACTGTGAGGTTTTCTGTGGTATCCCTTAGCTTGGGCGATGACCGTAGGGAATGCTGTCACTGACAGCCCAGACCTGAGGGCATGCACTCCCCTTAGCATGGTGGCGTTGGTATATCGTTCCCCATAGCGTCATTCTGACGTAGTGTAGAGTTCCCTTTCGAAAGGGAACGTCTCAGGTTACGACTGTAACCTATGTTCCCTGAGAACAGGGAACGAGACACTACGTCTTCCTGCCATGCCTCGGGGCCTGCCTGCAACAGTCCCTTCAGACGATAGGATGCTGTCATGTGTGCAAGGCTCCCCTTTATACATCCAGGTCGCGCGTTAATCAATCAAGCTGATGATTCACGGGCTGTCGCCGGTCAACATGATTGACGTGAGTTGATATTTATTTCAGACACCTGTCACGCCTGAGGCGTTCCCCATAGCGTCATTCTGACGTAGTGTCTCGTTCCCTGTTCTCAGGGAACATAGGTTACAGTCGTAACCTGAGACGTTTTTCAGTATCTTGTGTAATCACTTCTTAATCGACTGCTATCTATTCATACGCCTGCAGTATTCTTACTGTAGTATAGGTCAATCATGTTTGTAGGAACAGAGACAAACAGAGTACTAGGTACATAACAGAGAGAATAACAGTCAATCAACACAGTGTAAAGGAGACTAATTACAGGCCCAGTAATGTGGAGGCTGAGCAGAGCAGTGTGTGTTCACTGTATGCTATACCACACACACACATCTGTATACATGATGTCTGCCTCTGCCCCACACTGTATTGTATATTCAACTCCAGTAGTGACTTTTCAGTAATTAAAGGGCTGGCACCTAATTTCTTCGGTCAGCTTGATAAATCTGTTTATCTACCCATAATGTGTTTGGCCTCTCAAGGGAAAGTAACACTGTGATCAGTGTGTGTTTGTATTAAAGGCCCCATGGAATCAAAATTTCCGTTTTATGATTTTAGTCCATGTATATAACTGAGAATATACTATTTATAAAAAAAATTAAATAAAAAACATATGCATTTTAATAAAATAGTAGTCTTTCTCAATGATAACAAGCAAAACCTTGACCACTTAAGCCCAAAGTATACTAGGAATTTTATTTATTTTAATTTCGATTTTAAATTGGAAGCAGCAGTTACCCTCTGCTTATTCACCATGATAAAATGAATTAATAATGAAATGTATGAATATATCAATACAAAACAGTTGACCACCAATATGTCTGAAAGAAAAACATAGGTTTTCTGGGGTAAAGGCCTGTTCACAGCAAGAACGATAACCATAAAGATATAACTATAGGAGATCGTGTTGGTTAATGAGAAGCCCACAGCAGTTTTGTTGTCTGTCGCTTTAAATGCTCAAGCTCAAGGATGGATTCTGATTGGCTGTCATTGTTTTTATCGTTCATCAGCTGGAACAAAATAAGTTCTAAAAGTGATTCCAATAATATCGCTTCTTTGTGTTGTTGTTATCCTTATAGTTGTGGTGTGGACCCTGCTATTCTAAAAAAAAAAAAAGAAACTATATATTTATCGTAATAGTTATCGTCCTTGGTGTGAACGGGCCTTTTATCAACATAAATAATTATTTAACTATTATAAAATAATCATTTGTAAAATTATTAATTATTTGTAATGACTTATGTAGAGTTAAAAAATAAGGTTTTAGTGGAAAAATATTGGTAATTCTCACTTTGTTTTTCACTATTCACTGACGGACCAGCTGCAAAAGTTGAAATATTTCAATGTATCCAAAGCTCAAATCAGATCCGAAAATTCAGCATATGCAAATGACTACTCTTCATTGGAAATAAATGACTTCTGATCTGTCATTTGTCAGAGATAGTGGAAAGGCGGCTTAAAGGGAAAGTTCACCCAAAAATGAAAATTCTGTCATCATTTACTCTCCCTCAAATTGGTTATGACAACTCTATATGATCTCAACTCTAAAAGAACATATTTTTTTTTTAAATGTCGGTAACCATACAGTTGATGGATAGTTTTTTTCATACTATGGAAGTCAATGGGGCCCATCAACTGTTTGGTTAACTTCAAAATATCTTCTTTTGTGTTCAGCAGAAGAAAGAAATTCATACAGGTTTGACACAACTTGAGGGTGAGTAAATGATGACAGAATTTTCTTTTTGGGTGAACTAACCCTTTAAAACTTGTCTAAACAGACATTTTTACAGACACAAATTTAAAAAAGGCCAGATGCCGGCAATTGATTGGCCTGGTCGATATGCAATATGTATAGGTTTAAAGAGAACACGAGTGGCATAATCAAGCAAGCACAATTAAATAACCAAAACAACATGACATATTTTAGTATTTCTCCCGCAGTCTGCCTTAAAGGTACAATATGCAACATTTTCTGCCGCTAGAGGGCGCTACATTCCAAACAACAACAACGGCGTAGCTTGATGACGATGTAAAGGAGCGTAGAATGATGGGAACTGTTGTTTTCAACTCCACCGTGGATGTAAATCAGTCAGACGGGAATCGAAAAATCATGTTCATGGATGTTCTATTTTTATAAATGTTGCGTTTAATGACATGCTTTTTGTGGCGAGGGGGGGGGCGTGGTTCAGCGCGGTCTGTAACGGGAGAGATAGAAACAAGACGAGCGGGACATAAGTAGGTCAAGTGCAAATGACGAACACCTGTGTCTGGCGGTGTCGGGGTGGTGGTGGCGCAATGGATAAGACACATGCCTTTGGTGTGAGAGACCCGGGTTCGAATCCACTGTGAGACACCAATGTGTCCCTGAGCAAGACACTTAACCCCTAGTTGCTCCAGAGGCGTGCGACCTCTGACATGTATAGCAATTGTAAGTCGCTTTGGATAAAAAGCGTCAGCTAAATGAATAAATGTAAAATGTAAAAATGTGTCTTTTTGCAGTATTATTGGCGTGGAGAGACCGTGCTGGAATCAGAGACTGGAGAGAAAATTGGACGCAGAGAAAGAAAACCGGTGGATCCGAGCTCTCATTTTTGAACTGTTTTGTGCCGTCGCCACAGTGAATGCGCGTTGTGCGCGACTTTTGTTTGTTTTGTTTTATTTTAATAAAGTACGAGTCCCAGTCACGCCGACGACCCGTCTTCTTCCTGACTCTTGAACCTCATCACACTTTTTAAAATGAATTAACAGCAAGAAAAGTAAGGTTTAATACTAAATTGTTTATCATAGATGTTACTGTATTTGTCGAATTCATTGTTGTGATAACGCTGCGCAGTTTTACGTGTTCTAAACAATTGTTGTAAAAGTACATTCGAACATGCCCACATCATTTGCCAAAATACTGATTAATCTTTATGTCTAACACATGTAAAATGTAAAATGATTTACTTTTAGCTTCTGACCAAGGCTGTATCTCAATACTAGTTTTACTTGATCTTAGTGCTGCGTTCGATACTATAGATCACACAATACTCTTAGATCGACTACAAAATTATACTGGTGTTCAAGGACAAGCACTAAGCTGGTTCAAATCATACCTATCTGACCGCTACCATTTTGTCTATTTAAATGGAGAAAAATCGATCATAACTCCAGTAAACTATGGAGTGCCGCAGGGATCTGTGTTTGGCCCTCTGTTATTCTCAATATATATGATGCCACTTGGAAATATTATAAGGAAACATGGAATTAGTTTCCATTGTTATGCTGATGACACTCAAATATATATTTCATCAAGGCCGGATGAAAACGCTAAATTTTCCAAATTGACAGAGTGTGTTAAAGATATAAAAGATTGGATGACGCGTAATTTTCTTTTATTAAATCCAGACAAGACAGAGGTAATACTTATCGGTTCAAAAAACCGCCCACAAAACCTCGCACAATACAACTTTAACATCATAGGATGTCCTGTTACTTTATCCGCTACAGTAAAAGACCTGGGTGTTATACTCGATTGCAACCTGTCTTTTGAAAATCATATTTCATATGTTACAAAAACAGCCTTTTTCCACCTTAGAAACATTGCTAAGCTACGTAATATGCTATCAGTTTCTGATGCAGAAAAGTTAGTTCATGCATTCATGACCTCGAGACTGGATTACTGTAATGCCTTATTAGCTGGTTGTCCTGCATCCTCAATAAACAAGCTACAGTTAGTCCAAAATGGCGCCGCTAGAGTTCTTACGAGATCAAGAAAATATGATCATATAACACCGATTTTATCATCACTGCATTGGTTACCTATAAAGTTCCGTATTAATTACAAGGTATTGCTACTGACTTATAAAGCCCTAAACGGCTTAGCTCCAGTCTATTTAACGGATCTTCTATCGCCCTACAATCCATCGCGCTCTTTAAGATCACTAAATTCAAGGCTTTTGGTCATACCTAGGATATTCAGAACCACCAAAGGAGGGAGAGCATTTTCACATTTGGCTCCAAAACTCTGGAATAGTCTTCCTGATACTGTTCGTTGCTCAGACTCGCTCTCCCAGTTTAAAACTAGATTAA
This sequence comes from Leuciscus leuciscus, assembly GCF_965113295.1. NCBI lineage: Eukaryota > Metazoa > Chordata > Actinopteri > Cypriniformes > Leuciscidae > Leuciscus > Leuciscus leuciscus. The sequence goes on along the minus strand of NC_138727.1, from coordinate 38,663,886 downwards.
AGTCGCGTCTCTTCAGCCAGGCATTCATATAATCCCACAGTTCAAACTACAATCCGGCCTCTAGCTCATAAATGCCAGAGGAGAACTGGCCCCCGACTGAGCCTGGGTTCTCCCAAGGTTTTTTTTCTCCATTAGGTCACCTGATGGAGTTTTAGGACCCCATTAGGTCACTTGATGGAGTTTTTCGGTTCCTTGCCACTGTTGCCTTTGGCTTGCTCAATTGGGGATATTTTGGGGATATTTAATTTAATTTTATCAATCAATAAATTCCTCTTGAAACAAACTTTGTTGTATTATTTAAATTTAATACTGTGAAGCTGCTTTGATACAATCTGTATTGTGAAAAGCGCTATACAAATAAACTTGACTTGACTTGACTTGACATGCTATATTTATTTACATGGCCATAAACACCAGACGTGATAAACAATGTCAATAAACTAAACACAAACTTAAAGCAATAATACTTTCCTTGCATAAACATAACTATTACCGAATGCTACATTTGGAAAATATTAAATTAAGCATGCTTTGTCGACAGAACCAGCTGCAATCAGTAAATAATAATTGTGTTCCATAACGACAGCACGAAACAAGCTAACGTTTGTTGCTTGATAGACGCTACAACTAGGCCTACAACTTCCGCATTTTGTCCAGGACTCGACGCAGTACGAGCGGAAACCGAGGGTAACGCGGATATGACGAAATTGACTGGCGACTCCCAGCTCCCCCCTGCTCTAACGCCCCGTTTCCTTGGTTAAAATCGCAATTTTCTCATTATTTAAAAATAGTTGGAAACATTTGGGATATTGTAAGTAATCAACTTAACAAAATATATAACACTGGCCTTGAGATTTTGGGATATTTTAATGCAAAATTCTTACATATTGTACCTTTAATCAAAACTCTCCTAGTGTAGCTTACAGTCTTGGAGCTGACTGAACCATCTTCACAGGGGAACATGAATACAAATTAAACCACCAGCCCAATAAGCTGATATCTAAACTCCAATAAGCTACCAGCAAAGCACGCTGAGAGTGGCAGCCTGGCTTTCAGATTCACACTGTGGAAATTCTAAGTTCGGCTGTTAGAAAGTGCTCTAGTTTGCGTCTGCTAATGAACTACTAATATGTCTCCAATGTGCACAAACCTCTATAACCAAGAACAAATAATAACTCAACTCGAGGTTTAACCTGAAATGTAAGACAGAACTCAGTCTGAGTGAAACTGACAGAGTGTGTGATAACCTCTGTGCCGGGTTACTGCCACACAGGCCTTATCTAAAAGCAACGGATTAAAACTGCTCTGATATGATGTTGCCGGTGTTGTGCAAGATACAGTCCTCCCAGAAACCAGCTTTGCTTGGACTCCAAAGGGGTAGCCGTTTCTAATGCCTGATCAAATGCATATACTGTTCTCATGATGTAGCTAAAAAAATTATACATTTGTAGCAGTGGTTATCAGACATCAGGTGGTGTTTTTATTGCTCAGAGTAAGTCTGCCGTATCATTCAATATCAATTCCCCTATGGAGAAAATGCCTGGGACTTTTACTTCCAAAACCAAACTGTTGCACAATGGGGTCTGAGAGACCAGATTCTATGGTGGTGCTGCTCAACCTTGCAAGACACCGGTGCAGCTGGCATACTAGGTTCAGCTTGTATTCAAAGAATAAAAATAAATAAAAAAACCTTGAAACCTTGATCTTTCAATGAATACATACTGGTTTCTGGACTAGTTTCCATGGGAACAACTATTGGTTGGCTGTCAGATAGGTCTTTAGACAATAATGCTTTTTTATTGCTACAGCAAAGAATGGATGAATAGTGCTCTGGGAGTTTTAAAGAACATTTTTACTAATACAAATGTCATTCAGATTATATTTACAGAAGGTGAGATGACTAATACAAGGTGTTATGGAATATCGGTTGCATAATACAGAATGAAATGAAATGAGTACAGATGCAATGAGTGAATATGAAAGTCAAAATAAAAAAAAATAAAAAAAAATGTTTTCTATATTGCATGCTATATTTAAAAAAAATGATACACCTATGAACTAGACATCCTAACTATTTAACTAGTCAGCTGTTAGACAACAAACATTTTAAATGTATAAGGCATACAAATTAGCTAAAACAAGACTACTAATTGACTGCATGAACGAATTTTCAGAACTGAAGTAAATTCTCTACAACTTACAAAGAGCAATTTGAAAATATCCGCATTTTCTATTTACGTTTGCAATGGCTGATGGATGCAGGCAGGGCATCAGAATCAAACAGATGATGTGGACTGGAAATAGGAGCCATACATCTGGCATTTAACATTCCTCCACACTAATGCAGTGACAATTATTTCAAGCGCACTTAAAAATAGCAGAGAAAGGGCTGATCAACAGCTCACGGTATTCAGAATAGTAAATGATTATGTAAGGCTGTAAGCAACACACGGTCCCCAGACAATATGAATGATAATTAGATACAAGAAACAGACGAAACAAGAGTGGTTAATGAGATGAAATTAGAGGAGGGTAAAAACAGGCTCTTGGAATGCTAGGAAGTATAAGATTATTAGCTTGACTAAATTGGTTTAGATCACAGTGCAGAGATGTACATGCTATAGAGTCACTCGGCCGACCCTCAAAATGCACAAAGAGATGTCTAGATGATGCCAACAAGCTCACGTCTTCAAATTGTGCCTGTCCTGTAATTTTGAGATTGGTAAGACAGGATAGGTCACAGAGAAAGACAGAGACGGCAGGAAGAGAACATTAGCAGAGATTTGTATGCAGAGGTGATTATATGAGCCCCCTTATGAACAGAATACTAAACACACACACACACACACACACAGTATATCGATCCGTCATTCACACAGCCCTCTTTAAGATGGATACCATAGGGCTGCAAGATTTGTAGGGAAAAATTCTGAATAAGATTTGTAGGGAAAAATTAAATAAAAATTAAGCTTCAGGTATTCTGTGCTTGTTAATAGTCAGGGCAGCATAATTTGGCCAAAATGATGTGATAAAATGATAATACAAATATTTATTATTATTATTAGAAAATAATATAAAACAAAATAATAAATATTATTGTAATATTTCACTGCAAAATAAAAACAATTTAAGAACAATTTTGAAATATATTTCAGAAAAATTATATATGAATAATAATATATGAATAATCAAAATAATATACATTTTATTTTACGATTCAACTGTAAAATTACTAATATTGCATGTTGCTTTCACAAATGCATGTTATAAGTGCAGTGCTCTCCACAGTGATTCGCTCTGAAACAAACAACGCATATATTTGACTAAACCGCAGAAATGGTTTTATTTCGATTCATCGTGCAGCCCTATACTATGGCAGCACAGATGGGCTCTGATTGCAAGACAGATAAATTAATCATGATCCACAAACCTACGTTTGCATAATAATGGCTGCCATGGACATTGGTTCTATGAATATTCACATTTAAAACAGCTGAAAAGGACATTGTGACACAAATGAGCATCCAATGAATTCAAGGATGATCTCTATAATATGGAGCATGCAAAAATTACTATGTCACATAACAAAGTAGCTGTTGCCAACAAAGCAAGCCTAGGCTTGAAAGTTTAAAAATGTTTTTAAAAGCCTTGATGATAAAAATTCAATCAGTTATCATAAAGCACACTAAGTCAAAATAGTCTGAAGGTCTGTGTTTAGCTTGAAAGCTCCAGAGGACATAAACACGATAAGCAAATAAAGAAAAAATCAGCAAGTGAGAGAAGAAGCCGGTCCACAGAAGAAGAAACAGAGATCAGACGGCGCTAACAAGATCGAGGTGACAGTGAGAGGGAAAAAAAGAAAGAATGGAAGAAGGGTATTGAGGGTCAAAAAACAGAGAGGTGAGAGAGAGAAAAGAGAAATGAGGCCTCTTTCTTTCTACCTGCCAGCGGTGCGTGACCGGTTTCTCAAGAAAGCTCTAATCCACAGGCAGCTACAAATCAATCACAGCGGGTGTATATTTCAGATGAAGTCCTGCTGAGAATATCCCACTCCACATGAGTCTCTAAACTCAGACCACTCCACAAGCTCAATTGGCCCTCTCTTTTGGACGTCTATGTTCAGTATATGAAACAAAACTCATTTTGGGAGAAGTGATATTTCATTTGAATCGGGGGGTAGAAAGTTAAGACCCTTTGTGACCACTTATGGCTTTAACCTGGGGCTTTAACAAAGGAAAGTGTCATTTTACAGTAATTTTGTTCTTTACAACCAAGATACCATTAAAAAGCATTTACAGTTAATATTGTTATTATGTCATGCTACTCTGATACTTGAAAACTATCATAGCAACAGCAACTGTCAGAGTATGTCATTTTCTGTTTTTTGTTTTGTTTTTGTCAAAAAGAAAATCAGATATTATTAAATGTAACCATCAAATGGAATTAAAAAGGCTTAGTGATATGCAACCTGCCCAAAATATTGAATTTGATGGCTTCACGCTGCTTAGCAATTATAATGGTTCATGAGCCCATATCATGCAATGAAATACACTAAGTCCAATCATGACAACTCTGGGCATGTTGTATGGGCTTGCTACTACGAATATATACACAGACATCCTGCTGTGAGCATGTAAGATATGCTGCTGCTGCATTAATAGACATACATAAATTACATAGCAGATCTAGGCAGGTGGAGCTGGGGGAGGTGGAGGGGTTCAGAGGAACTCTGATAATGCGCTGCAGGACTAGATTACAGCGAACCATGAAACAGAGTATTTAAATGTTGAACAAGCAGTCTCATTGGCTGTAGGATCAGCAGAGACCAATGAGCTTGTGCCCTGCGGTAATGATGCAATTGCTAGCGGATTGCATGTACAGGACCTATCAGCCTGCGCTCCATTTATCAGTTTCTCTTTGTGTTACCTCCATTATGGCAGTGAAATTTTACCATGGTAACATGAACATGTATTTGTGAGTTTCAGAAGGAGCTGCTATAGAGGAATAGAGATGGCAAGTTGGTGACAGTGCCATTATAACAGCAGAGGGGACTGGTGAAAGACACTGGCAATTAGAGGCAATGGCCCATAGGGTGGAGTTCAGTTTGTATCAGCTCTTAGACAGAGGCAATAAAAACATCTGCAGACCACAGGAGCGCAAGTCTTCAGAAAACAGCATTAAATAGGCCATATGCTGATATTTAATTTGGAGTCTGGGCTAATTCAAATTCAATACTGATCGCAATTCACAACATTTGACAAGTGATGCCTGGAACACCTGCAAAATAATGCTAACCCTCGGGAAACACAAGATAGAGAGGAAAGAAATGCAAATACTGCTGAATTGAATGAAGGAGCAAACATTGATCAAATATATGCTGCATTGCTGAGGATAAGACTTCTTTTAAAGACTTTTAAACGGTACAATACAAACTTTTAAATGGTAGTGTAGTGTTCTGCATTGTTATGTTTGTATCCAGCTAAGCTATACAAATGAACAAGTTTTTATGCCAGTAAAACACATTAACACTAGAACTACCAAGGCAGTCATTTTGACTGTTTTAAAATTTTGCAATGTAATAACTTTGTTGAAATAAAACCCATGTAACTATAGGACCCTGACTTTTCCTAAATGTGTCTATATTTTATTCTATCATTGTTATTTTCTTAAAATTACAAGACACAAAAGAGTTTTGAGTATTTCTACCTTGAATGGCCATAACAGTCATACTGACCATATGCATTTGCATACGACCGTATGACCGTATGCATACAATTGTCATTGTAATTTTACAGCATGATATTTTTGTTCACTAAAACAAATATTGGTTACTATATCAGTTAGTTTTCTCGCAGTTTATTATATTTTCATATTCTTTTCCCGTGACAGTCAGAATACAATTTTGGCCAGTTTGGGGCATATGCGTTTCATATGTGCCCATAAACGTTTTACCTATGCATTGAAATGCATTTTGGCGATGTTTTTGTAAGTTATTGTATTATAATATCCAAGGATGAATACATTTGTTTTCATTTTACAAAGAAAATAATAGAAAATGTATCACTTTCGACTTTGTATCTGTAATTACAATAGCTGTTCTGTGGTTGTCGATAATACATTTTCACATAGGCCTACATTAGAATTAAAATGTAGCGTTCTGATGTTTATTATTACCTATCCTAACATTACAGATCCATTTATTCTTAGATTTGATATAGCTTATTGAAATTATATGCAAATAATGTATGAGCCGTCAGAATGACTGAGATGGCTATTATAGTAGTTATAGAACTCCGGTAGTTCTAGTGTTAAACTGAAACAGCCATGAACATGAAAAGTCTGCCAGAAAGCAGATTAAATCTGACTGGAGACATACTACAGCGATGCTACAGTTGCTGGTTTGTTAACTGTCTTGCTCAATTGCCTTGTCTAAATGAGGCTAACCCGTAGAGCTGTCAAAAAACGAAATCTAGCATTTCTTCTTATGTGAAAGTCCTGCTTGATCCACAAAGCAACTTCTGTTTGAGAACCCTTGAGTGAATCAAGTATTTGAGCAAAAACGAGGTCCTAGAAGTCAAGCACATTTCTAATTTTTCTTTAAAGAATCAAAGCCACTTTTTCCGAATTTAAGAGGTTGCTCATGAAACAAGACGGGACGATCGCAACTTACTGTTGTTTGTGTGTGAGCTCTTGCTCCTTATTAACCAGATCTTGTTTAAGGCTGGCCAGCATCTCCACTGATACGTCCACTTGCCGCGAAAGCTCTGTGGCCTTGTCCTCCAGGTCTTGTTTCTCCTGACAGAGCCTCTCACTCTCCAGCTTTGCCTTTTCCAGCTCCGAGCTTTTCCTCTCAAGCTCCGCCTGCAGACGGCCAACACGTGCCGAGATCTTTTGCTCCACCTCCTCCGACAACTTCTCGAGCCTCTCGTCCAGCTCGAGCCTCTCAAACGCTCGAGCTTTCAACCGAGCCAAGCCCTCCTCATAAGCCGCCTCCACCGCACTAGCCGCCACATTAGCGGCCACCGCCACAGCATTGTTCCCTGTGGAGGACAAGGTGTCGCCGGAGCTCATGGCTGTCTTCACCAGGATCTCGCCCAGGGGAAACTCCACATTGGGCAGGTAGCAAGCAGTAGACGTGGGGGCAAGACCAAGCTCTTCGCCAGAGCAGGGCAACTCGCGGTACGGAAAACGAGATTCAGCGGCGAGGGCTCCGTCGGCCACTAGGGGGAGCAGCGCAGCAGCGTCGCATACGCTGTTCGACTTCGACAGCACATACAGGGTCTCGTAGGTGTGGTTGTACTCCAGATGTGCGCGTAGAGAGGACAGACTTCGAAAGCGCTTGTGTTCCCCACAGCGAGGACAACGGTACGGCAGGTCCAAAGAGGCCATTCCACGCTCCCGTGGCTGCCACGATGGAGCAATCTGCTCACGCCACTAAGCGCTGCCAAGAGCAAGCAGGGACAGCGGCCGGGCACCACAGAGGACCACTCATCTCAGATCCGCTGGGATTGCTATAGGCTGAGCGAGGAACAGGGGGTCATTACACATGCTCCTTCTGAGTCACAAGTTCTTCAATTAGTTCTTTAGTAAGGTCTTGACTGCTTTTAGGCCTCTTTCTGGCACTTAATCGGTCTTCCTCAGGGTCAAAACCTTTTGTCCTAGTAAAAGAGGGAAAAGGAACAACACAAAAAAATTTACAAATATTAACTAGGTATGCATACAGTAAGTATTTTGCCATATAAAGCAATAAATTATCATTATATTTGTAAGCAGATATGCAGGCAGATATCAGTCTACATTTTGTCAATTTAAATTTACTTAGCGCTTTTCAAAACACATGTTTTTAAATCAGCTTTACAGAAATGCATTATGTTAATGATGTTAAAGGTTCTTCATGAAGTGTTACTGGTGTTACACTGTGTTCGTCCGAACACAGATTACATTACTTGCCCACCGCCATACGATGTTTTGCTTTTTTATACAAATAAAAACCATTTAGTTCAGTTGGACAATTGACACTACAATTATAAACTGAAAGCATCAGCTCTGCTCCATACAGCATGAAATGCAGAGTCGCAGCAGGAGTCAGATTTGACTTGATCACGTGAAGAAAGTAAGGAGAGATGAGGTGACTGACAAGACAATGACGGAAGATTAGGTGCGCAACAGAGCCTGAGCGTCATTAACAAATATCTTACTGTGTAAAATGTGCAGTGCAGCTCACAGAGTAGGCCTACATGTGATCGTGAATGCAAAAGCGAAAGTCAAAAGTGACCTCGCATTCAAAAGCTATTTCAATACCCACATATTGATAGCAGTTACCTGATTTTCGCAAATTATAGTCCTATACGCAGAGTATGTGTGATCGTGAGTATCTGTAGAGTAAAGGTAATACAGGTGTTGTCGAAAGTTTATGTACTCGTATGAAAATTTCTTCACCGTGACATCCCTAATGGAGCCATCAATACCAATAAAGAACCTTCATTTTTAAGAGTGTATTTATAGCAATTACAAGTCATTAATTCATTATGGAGGTCTGAAAGGCACGAAATCTGTAAGTCTTTGTTTAATTTATTACAATTTCGTGTAGTGTCAATCCTAAATATGTTTGCATGCAGATAAACTGGATATATTCTTATTGAGCAATACATTACAAATACAAATGTAGGCCTACTATGAACTAAATATGAACTTGTAGGCCTAATGATTGTCTGTGTTCCATGGACAAAACAAATCATACAAGCTCGGAGTTAACATCTTATTTAAATTTTTTTGTGCTTATCAATATGTCGCCCAACTAGAACTATTCTATCATTTGGCTGTGATTTATCTGTTTAAATATACTGGTCTGATAAGTAAAATAGACCAGTATATTTAAACAAATAAATTACAGCCAAATGATAGGATAGTTCTAGTGCAATACATATGACATTAAAAGGACACATTTATGGACTGATATCAATATGACTACCAATAACGTGTATCCCAATTTCAACATGATTTTGCAAGTACTGGAATCTTTGGTCACAAAAATGTCTTTCTGATTTTGATATTAAGCAAGCTCAGTGGGAACAGTGCAGACATGGTTGCAACCTGACGAAAATAAAAAGCTGATTTACTGCAAAGATAGAACCATGGGTTAAATATAAATCTGTTCCTGAACTGGAGATCATTCCTTTTGTCAATTCTAACATCCTTAATTTCCACTACTCTGCATGCAAGAAGTAGCTAAATGAACAGTGGTTTACAGTGGTAAAATAACCACAGGACAAATTAAAGAATGAGTTGAGTAGTACATGATTTTAAGTTTTCTAATCTCTCTGAGTGGTTTCAGCCTCTAAGGAACTGAGAATTGACTAACATAGAGCTGATTTAGCTGAATCTGCCTTTATATGCACTAATGGAAATGAACATACTCTGTACAGGCCTCAATCAAGAATGTATATATTTCAAACTATACGGTCATAACTCAATGTATTGTTTGGCAATGGATCAAGGAACAGTCTCTTAACAACACTTAAACGGACAAGGAGGCACCTATTGTGTGAAATTAGTTGTAGTAGTTCACGTGCCATGATAGTTCATCTAACTATTCCCAAAGAGACACTTCATCAACATAAGACAAGTCTAAATGTGTAATGAATCCCCATTAGTGTTCCCCAGTCTTCTATAGCTGTTCCCTTTTCATTCTCATGATATTGTGAACAAAGCAGATAAGAATAGGAATGAAATGGAAATTATGAGTATTTATTCTACACACATGATCCTGAAATGAATTTCAGCCAAGGCTCCAGTGAATGAGAGAGTCTTGTATTCATTCATAGGGATTATACGAGCACAATTCCACAAAATTAATCCAAGATACTGAATCAATGCCATGGCATGTCATGAGCAGTGCATTTAACAAGTAATATAATGGAGTACAACGGAAACTGCTAAATTGTCCAGAAATCTTGGCCCCGGAAGTTTATTTCTCATTTGTGTTCTTAATACAAATTCTTCATTAATTTTAAGCCTAGAACCAAACCAATCAACTGAGAGATGGATAACAAAATATATTTGATTCAAAGTTTTAAAAAAATAAGTATTTGAGAATAGAACAAATACACAAACGATTGTGCACTTATAAAGGAATGAATGAAGAGTCATTCATAACCAAAGGAAACACAGGAATGGATGAGTAGATGGACTGTATAGAGATCAGTTTTAAATAAAAAAATCCTTTTATTATGAATTTACATCAGACAACACCCTACTGACAAATGATTTTAAACCACTAACCTGGTTTCCATTGGACAGGATGGTCTGTTATGATGGTTTTAGACTTGCCATCTAGTCTGTTTGGGAAACATCCTAAACCTGCTTAAACCGGGTAAGACCAGTAAACCACCTTAGCCTGCTTTACAACTATTTTAGTGACAAGTGCATACTCCAGGAATTTAGTCTGAGGTAATAAATGGAGTGTGATTTCATAAGGAGTGACATTGAGCTGGGTTGACTGGACTATATCTCATTGTAGAAAACGTGAGAGGAGGAAAACAAATCTGACAACATGCTTAAACAATCATGTCAAAAGTAAACCTCGACCACATCTGCTGTCCTTGGCTCATCACGTTCCGTTACCTTAGTGGTGTTTCTATCCCACGGGGTACAAAACCTGGGCGCTTGCCCTGAGGGTGCTTGCTGATTTAAGGGCATCATCATTATAGCATCTATTGTGACACACATTTTAAAGTGCAGAAATACACGAGAATCCTCAATCTGGGCAATCAGATTCATTATGTGGATGTCTTCATATGTCATTCTGTCAGGAGTGCACATCATTATAGATACTTGGTATCATTCTTGGTCTGTCCCTATTGTGCCACAAATGATCTCTGTATAGGTTTGTCTCTCTCTATAACCTCCTTCTTCCTTTAGCTGAGGAGACAAAGAAAACCTTTTCATTGCTAAGGGGGCTTGAAGACTCTCTCGTCTCAGATCTGTAATGGGATAACAAAAGACTTTTGATTAAGGTCTTCTTAGCATGCATTAGCAGCAAAAACATAACTAAAACCATTAAAGGGCTCTTTTAACAGCAGCCATTTAAGACTGAGATATAGCCCGGTGCTATGAAAGAGCGGCTATATCACGGTCAACATTCTTGCAATCAGCTCTGACCTTGATGACAGAGAGCCGTTTGAATCTTGCAGACAAACTGCTGCTTTCAAGATGGAGGTCCATTGTTGCCACGGATACAAGCTCTGAATGTGAAGCACAGTAATAAATGGATACAAACAAGCCAGCCGGTAATGATGAAACCTCAGAGAGAGGTAACAAGGAAAGAAGGATGGGGTGGATAAGTCAAAGAATGCAGGACGAATGCTGGAATGGACTGAGAAGAGAGTAAATGACAGCGGATTAGTTTTTGTGGAGATGGGCGGATGCAGAGAACTCCAAGAGATTATGTTCCAATCATTGAACTAATGAGAATATTGTGAATTAATAAATACAGATTATGACATGTCATATATATTTGCTATAGGGATATATTGTTACCATATTGGTTTTTGGCTGATATTAGGAATTTTTCTTTTTTAATTTATTATTTTACATTTAATTCTTTATTTTCATATTTAGATTGCCTTTACCGTCATCTAATGCTAGTTTAGGGTATGTTCAAAAAGAAAAGGGTACATTTAGTCCTGGTTTAATTAGTGTTCACATTGTCATTCTTAACACTGAACATAAAGATAAAAAAATTAATTAAAAAAATGCTTTTATGATGTATATTTTATGACGGAACTTACTGAACTTCCGAAACAATGCTGTGTGCTCGGCCAAATGCGCTCGTTGCAGTTTGTTCATGTTCCTGCTTAATGTTACACTTTGGCTGTCCGAAATCGCCCCCCTTTACCCTTATATAGGACACTCTTTGAGGGGACAGCCATTTGTAGTGGAGTGCACTCTTTCAATCCCACAATGCACCGCAATAGCGAGTGTACATGCTAATACCCATAATGCACTGTGACGGTCGTGCCGAATGAATTCCCCTGTCTCGCCAGAAGATGACGCCCGCAGCTGAATCATCCATCCATCCATTTTCCAAACCGCTTGTTCAATGTGGCTACAGCGTAAAATCATACAGGTATAAATACATTTTTAATTGGTTATTCATTTTTTTTATTGTGTTTTATAGATAATTTCCATGACAGAGTTCAAGATAAATCTTTTCATTACTACTGGAACTGCCAGTTTGCAATGTTTCAAATGATTATTAACCAGCAAGCACAACCCATGCAAAAGCTGCAGCCCTTCTGGCACACTCAGTGTCCGAATTCACTCACTCGTTTTAATTCACTCATTCAAGTGAACTGTATTAGTGGAGTAATTTAGGGAATAATGAATGAGGGGTGATTTTGGACACAGCCTTTGTCTTTCAACAAATGGAAAGCCACGCCCATTCCAAATCTAAATCTCATTGGATCTCTTTCTCATGTTTAATGAACAAAGCACATGGACTGGAAGTGATCGAAGGAAAACCATAAAAAGTATGGCATCTATCATGGACATCGCGAAATTACGTACAAATAACGAGGCCTTATTTTTAGTGTTCTGATTGGCTGCAATAACTTTCAAAACTTAATTTGTGAATGGAAAAAAATGCTTGTTGCATCGTGACTGGTTGGGACACAGTTTTAGCATTTAACCAAAAAGGTTTATTCATATGCAAATCACGTGTCCACGTCATTGGCCATTAGTATATCAGGTTATGGTGAGCAATGTTCTCTGTATTTTTATGCCACATCAGTGCATTACATAATTTTCAGGATGACATCTTTGAATTCTATTCATGGATTAGAAAGAGGCTTTGTACAAGATGAATGCTGTCATTTCATCCGTTGAGCCAACACAATGACATTTATTTATTTATTTATTTATTTATTTATTTATTTGCTTTTTATATCTAGGAACATAAACTGAACAGTCATATTATTGTAAGCCTACATATTCGGCCGAAAAAAATGTTTTATATGATCCTTGTTACCTAAATGTATAATGCATAATCTCAACACGATGCATTTCACTTTAATTTATGAAGTGAGGTCTTAGGCCAGTGACTGACCTCTCTTAATTGCTACACCGATGGATAATCACATTCTTGTCTCTGGAACTGCTGGTTTCCCCTCAGTGAGTAAAACCAGGAAACCATGATCACACAATGCCCCTGTGACTTAAAAGTAGTAGCCAAAATAGCTCAGCCCTTACAGTCACAAATCTAGTTCCAGGAAAAGAGCGACAACAAGCAAATAACTCTGACTGTATTGGAAATAAAGAGACAAAAGAAAAGCACCAAGCTACTGCAACACAATTCCACTAGCATATTAACATTCAATAAACATTCTGTAATGCCTACGTTTTATTTTTTCTTATCATTTAAGAGTTAAAGGTACACTATGTAACTTTTTTTGAGTCAATACATCATTAATCCTTCTTCCAAAACTTGTTTTTGTCTTACCCTGATTCACTATGGTAAGCCTATTATAAGGGTTTAAAGTGTCTACCTGTCGGGTGGTTTTTATGGGAAATTGCCCGTCACTTACCCGTGCGTGTCTCATCATAGTCGTAAATAGATAAATTGTTTCAGCTACTTTGACGTGTATATGGTGTGAGAGTTGTATAGGTTAGGTGTCACAACAAGCGAGAAAGGTTGTCATGGAGCACAATAAATCTTGAACCTCCAGAGAATCATCTGTTTAAAAAAAAAACGCTGAACAGAGGAGAGTCTGCTGACAAAAAGGAGAACGGGACAGAGCTCGTAATAAAACAAGAATCAACATAGGCTACGCTTTTCAGAGATAGCGAGAACTAAGGGATTTAAATTGTTGTTTTTATTACTCGACAGGTGAGTAATGTATTTTATTGAACAGATAAATTGCCATATGTATCTCTATAACAGAGTTCATTGTAAAGCATTATCTGTTGTGAAGGGTCATTTCTAGTGGTCGACCGATATTGTTTTTTTGATGGCCGATGCCGATATCTTAGAGAGCAGGATGGCCGATGGCCGATATAAAGCCGATATTTTTATATATATTTATTTTAAATCAATATTTAATAAATTATAAATAAATTATAAAACAAATCTTTAAAATAAACATGCTTTTATATTTTAGATGGCAACTTCTTGAATCTGAACTCCTATTACAGTATCTTTCACAAAGTAATTGTTTAGATATGAATATGTGAATAAAAAGAAGGTAAACACTGTAACAGGGCACTCAGTAATCTGGTAATTTCGTGCTGGTAATCATATTTTTTCAAATAAAGACAAGGTAACGCTAATTTTACATACAGCACGGTGAAAACGATATGAATATGACACAGTTGGCAACTCGATATATCACAGATATGAATGTGACAGTTGGCAAATGGTTATATATCTGCATATTTTAAAATGAAGGATTTAAAGTTTTTCGATCACGTCTCCTGTGAAGCTGATCTTCTTTTCGCATTCACTCACTTCGCACAGACCGACCGTCACTTGCAGACAGTAATGCACACTTCACAAGATATCACAGCTGGATTCGATTAAATCTGCAAGGTTTGTGAAATTAAATGTTTATTAGATATTCAGAGATTTGTTTAAATGACGTAGATGCGCATTTGCTGAATGTTGACGGCAAATGAGAAAGTATTTTAGCCTGATTGTTTGCCTTTTCTGTTACAAATAATTTAAAAGCAAACGCTTTACTTTACTTACTTCGCATACCATTTACTTTCTTTGTTTATCAGTTCTGTCAAACAAAGTATTAGATATGACTGACAGAGATCGTAAATTAATGAAGACGGAGAATTTGAGTGAGCGCTGTTTGATCTGAGGAGCTGCCGTGTGTTCTCAGCGCCGCCCGTCAAAATAAAAGTCTGGAGCGCCGTCAAAATAAAAGTCCCGCTTCCAACACATCGGCCAATCAGAAAAACATATCGGCCAATGCCGATATTTAAAAAATGCCAAATATCGGCCGATATATCGGCCTTGGCGATATATCGGTCGACCACTAGTCATTTCACTATGGGTTCTTGTAGCGCTGTGGTGGGATTTACTTTCAAGGAAGTACCGTGTCTCTTAATGGGTATAGAAACAGTAACGTCTTCTGCTAATCAGCCCCTGGTATAAAAACATCTTGTTTCGTCAAAACCACAGTAGCAAGTCAGGAGTTGGAATTGCGAGTATTGAAAACGATCAGGATAGCGTATATTAGCATCTAGTTAGCATAGCATTTATATAGTTATTTAGCTTATTTACTTAGTATATTTTAGCTTAGTTAAATAGCTAAATAGTTATATTTACCCCCGCTCAGTCCCGCCCTCTGTTTGTCCCCTCTATCTCCGCTGGGCTCTGCCCACTTTTCCAGCCTTTTTCAAATATTGCCAGTGGGTGGAGTCAGGCTCTGAGCAGGGGTTTAGTTACCCTTTAAAGGGTTAGGTCACCCAAAAATGAAAATTCTGTCAGTAATTACTCACCCTCATGTTGTTCCAACCCCGTAAGACCTTCGTTCATCTTCGGAACACAAATTAAGATATTTTTGATTAAATCTGAGAGCTGGCTCACTCCTCCATAGGCTTCTAAGGCATTATAACTTGCTGGCCCAGAAAATGTATTAAAGACATCGTTAATATAGTCCAAGTGACTACAGTGGCTCAATCTTACGTTTATAAAGCGACGAGAATACTTTTTGTTCGCAAAAAACAACAAAAATAACGACTTTATTCCACTATTCCTTCTCTCTGGGCCTCGAGTTATGGGGTTGAAACAACATGAGGGTGAGTAATTACTGACAGAATTTTCATTTTTGGGTGAACTAACCCTTTAAGGAATTGTTTTTTGCAAAGAAAAAAAAAAACAGAATTACTGCCCCCCCTCCAAACTTCTAGTTTAAATAAGGAATAAAAAAAGAAAACTACTCGTCAAGCATTTTCATGGGGTTTATAAGGGAAATTTAAAGCTCAGTATGCAAATTTAGGGCAAAAAATTGTATACCTGAAAACTCAATTTAAATAATACATAATTCATAATGAATATTCATGATCTTACAGTACACAATTAATTGAATCTAAATCAAACAACTTGTAATAATTGCAATAATTTTTCTGATAGTGCCAATCTGTCTTATTTTTCAAATCAATTCAATCAATTCTCCATTAATAAAATCAAGTACCCAGAAATGCATTACAGAAGGGTGAGTCGATCTCAAGTCATCCAAACTCGGATGTTAATGTGTCAAAAATGTGTTAAGTTGGATGTATAGCCAGCTCAATATCTCAGTTCAGGACGGTCCAAGTTTCTTAGAACAAAAATGACCTCCTGAGCTCATTTGACTTCCACTGAACCATTTGAAATGGACTAAATCAGAAGTAAAACAGCTGTCAATGCCATTTTAAGTATAGGCTTGAGGTCACTGTAGGAATATAACATGAAGGAGCATAGCCAGAAGAGCCAGATGGCATAGTAGCAGAGTCAAGGACGAGCTAATGCTCGGATGAAGCATGCAAACAAAATTCTAGTAGCTGCCTCAACAAAACTGAAGACAGTGAAGGCTGCTCAGGATGGCCAATTCCAAAAGTTGAAGCCCTACAGGCGAAAGATTCGTCTGGCTCCTATCGATCCATGGAATTTCACTGAGCCAATTATCCCTCATTACCCACAGTTCATCACATGCCACTAGTCTGGGAAGACATCCCAACAAAGCACTAAAGGCCCTCTCACACTTGTGTTTCTGTATCACTAGCTGATGCAGACCAATCGATTTCCCAATGTTATTTTCCATACAGGTTAGCAAACATTCACATCCACTGAGTGCATTGTTTGCTGTGGTTCAGTTGTAAGGATGCACACTAAAATAACACATTATTATTTGTGTTAACAGATGCAATTAACAAACATAACTGCTGCATTATCTCGCCTCTGTGTGTTTTCCATTTAGATGTTTGAGTTTAATCACCATCAGTATAGCCTGTGGTCAATCCTCTGTGCACTTTAAACACATTTACACTGCTCTCTGAAGCACATTGAAAAGAATAGTGTGGGGTTCACTCATAAATTGCTTGTAAATTTCACAAATAACTTTGAAAAAACATCAAATATTGAAGTAGACTGAATGGAATTGTATTTTCTTGTAAAATATACTCCAATAATCTTCAAAAACTTCAGAAAGAACATTTTTACAGTGTAGATTTGGTCGATTTTAACTGTTATGCAAATTTGTGACACACAAAACTGGAATTACACTGTGCTGCTCTGCTTTAAAAACAATAATTATCCCATAATGTTTTCACCAACCAAATTGATTTAATTGAGTGCGTCAGGCTTCCTAATCATCTAGCTAAAGGGGCAGAAATAAAATACTTTTATGACACGGTTTTCTAATATTAATTTACATTGATCTGAATATGTGGTGTGCATTAAATGCAGTGTAACCAGAGTCTGAAAAGTTTTGTGATCTGATCACTGATTGAAATGCGTGTGACCCACATGGCATTTAGTGTAAGAGTTAATGCATCCTCACCAGAAATGGTTTTAAACTTTTTATAGGGCCGGCCTACTGATAAATGTGTAATTTAAAAGCACTCAAAGTCACTTTAGATAAGTCTGTCAAATCAGCAAATGTAATGTATAACCAAAGATTTAATAGTAAGTGATATTAAAATGTGTCTTTTTTTTTTTTTTTATGTTGCCGGACTAAACACATTTTTTACACACGAGGACAACAATATCTGACCAAATAGCTCCCAGAAACCCAGTCAAATACTTCCTACAACCAAAAATGACAGAATTCAATATCCTTACAAGGTCTTATAATGCAAATATTTTTTTGATTTGTTTTGTTAATTTTAAAAAGCAACTTGTCACACATTTCCCCAGACAGAACACATGAAATCTGAGAAAATGTGACTCCATACAGGAGGTAAACAAACCAGTATTGGGTATGCTTGAGATCAATAGCAGATCACAGGGGACCACCAATGTCTGAAGGAGCAAACAATACTATGTATCATTGTCATTTTTCATTAATTCTTATTAATATCATGCAGTGCTAAAAGAGAGGCAGCATTGACAAGTATGGACTAATAAGGGAAATTTCATCTACATTGGCTCTCAGTCTCACTCGATGTTTTTTTTTTTCAGTCATTAAATAAGTACATTTAAACTGCAGTTTGTAACTAACAATCAGACAGATAATCATTTAGACCAAGATTTTATATTTGGATTTAAGATTCTATTTGGTTATCGGTTCTTTATAACCAATAACGACCATTTCTTAAGATTTCTCTTACGCCATTCTTTTAACGAGCATTTACAGGTTGAGTGTCTTTTTATTTTTGTTTACATAATTATTAATCAACTTTTATCAACCATGCGTTTCCAAGTGACAATATAAAACAAACACAGAAATAAATGTGCATGAAGTGTTGCAAATTATGTTTTAATGTAGTCTAGCAAATACTTAGTAATTAATCAAATATAATCTTTAGTCATCATAACTTTAGTATGCCTTTGATTTGAATTGAAAATGGAAGGCATCAATAAAACTTAAAAACTTAACTTTTTGATATTTTTTTCAGCTTACTCATGGCTATTTTTTTAACCATAAAACGAAACATTGCAACAGCAGCCTATCAGTGTATTTAGGGGAAATGTATTTTATCAAAACATAAGTAAAGGTAATCGTAGAAAGCAATCATCATGATTCATAATTACAAATGGATTGGAAGTAAAACTGCAAAAAGTGTTGTTAATTACTATAAATTATTTCCACACTATCTGGAATCCTCCAGAAAAGGGAAAGGGAAAATGATGGTAATGTATACGTAGGCAGCTGAAAATGCTGCCTAGTTAGGTAGCTCACTAGGTTTTGAAACACAACCTATCATTTCACAGGGGATCTCTCCCTAAATAATCAGGATTGCGCTCCGTGTCATTGACAGCTGATTCGGTCGTGGGCAAAATGTCATGTAAGATAAGGGTGGAGGCACTAAATAATCAGAAATGGAGCTCATGTTCTCATTCTCTTGGGCACATAGATTTGAGAAATGATACCGCATGCGGCTCTACCTCTTTTCATATAACCGTGGAGATGCCACATTTTATGAGACAAATAATAATAATGCCTAACGCAATTAATGCACACCGACCGATCATGGGCATATATTTGGAGGTATGTCACCTCGCTGCAAATTCGTGCCCGACGGTGCAACCACGGTTCAACAGATTTTCACCATTTTTCTCCAATAACGTAGGCGAGTCGCGGTCCAAATCCGTCTCCTCGCGCCCCTTACATGACCGCCGCTTGCTAATATCAACAATACCGATGCCTAGAACACGCCGTTCCCATTGTCACCATCCAAAACATGTTACATGTGTCAGAAAGTGTGCCTCTCACCTCGCAGATCTGTGCCCATTTTCCGCCCGTGCCCAGCAGCCGCCGCTCCAGCAGGATGACGTCACGAGCGCCACTCTCTGCAGCAGAACAGAAGACGAGCGCGAACACGCGTCGCGTAGTGCAGGGAAATCATCAAAAGGGGCGTGTGTGACGCGTCGTTCACCGCAAAGAGCAGAACGCATGCCCTACTTGTCCTGCCTAGAGTCGGGTTTTAGTTGACTGTGATTCAGCTTCTTTTTTTTTCTTTTTTTTTTTTGCTGTGTATTGAAGATAAAAAGCCTTCATTGTGGATTGTTTTATCAGGCTGATGATGAAGGTGCACCACACAGTGTTGCTACATTTTATGTTTTGTACATTCAGTCGTCATATATCCTGGATGAGAGGTTTTTAACTTTTTGATAGCAAAGACTGCCAAATGACAAACAATATATAGGTAGCCTAGTTATATAGCCTAGGCCTACACTACCCAGCAAAAAAAAATAAAAAATAATGTATAAAATTATTTAACTATGCAAATGCTTAAGAGTCTATGATTCGATCATTATTGCAGTGATTACTGTGTTTCTAGATGGTTATATGTTTGGCAACAGTTTTATAACCCTAATTTGAGTGTGTAGCTTTTCATTTCTTAAACAACCATGTAGGAAAACACATCATGGCCATATTTCAGGCTGACAATGTCAAGATTCATCAGGCTCAAATTGTGAAAGAATGGTTGGGGACGGAGCATGAAGAATCATTGTCAGTTTCACACATGAACTGCCACCTCTGAGTTCAGACCTTAAATTCATTGAAAGTCTTTGGGTTGTGCTGGAGGAGACTTTGCAAAGTGCTTGACTCTTGCATTGTCAATACAAGATCTTGACCAAATATTGATGCACCTCTTGATGGAAATACATGTTGTGATGTTATTTCCATCAAGAGGTGTGTACATTTTTGGTCAAGATCTTGACATTGTTTTTCTGGAATCTGGCCATGATGTGTTTTCCTACATGGTTGTTTAAGAAATGAAAAGCTACACACTCCATCAATTAGAGTTGGAAGAATTGTTGCCAAACATATGTCAAGTCACCTTTATTTATATAGCGCTTTTTACAATACAGATTGTTTCAAAGCAGCTTTACAGTGATAACAGAAAAATAATGCAACAAAGTTTGTTTCTAAGAAAATAGCATCATAGTCCAGCTTAAGTAAGTTCAGTGATTGTTCATTTTTGTTGTAAAAAAGTTATTAATTTATTAATAACATTGATGACATTAATTAGTTGATAACATGCTGGAAAGTAGAAACATAATAATCACTCTAATAATGATCCAATCATAGACTCTTAAGCATGTGTCTATTTATTTTTTTATTTATTTTGGCTGTGCAATGTAGTTTTGTGCGTAAAGACCTATTTATACTGTGTAAGGAAAATATTAAACGTGATATTATAAAGACAAAAAAATAAATATTGGCTTTTATATTGTCATTAAAGCCAAAGCAGATTATCAAAAATATTATCAGGACAGTGTTATCTTATTTAAATATTATTTTATTTAATTTGTATTAAGTTGTCAGTGTATCTTTTTTTTTACACACAACAGTAATGTTAGGCCTGTATGTAGGCTATAAACATCATTATAAGCATGTTCAATTCAGTTGAAATTTATTGGATAGAGATTTTGTGTTTGTTTTTTACAAATAATAGCATTACAATCCACAGTGTGCCTATAGAAACTTTTTTAGCACAATACAGCATGGCGCTAGCAAATGCAAGGATTCGTTTCCCGAGAAAAATAGGGAACATACATGCTGATTAAAATAAAAAGTGATGCTAACCTCAAATGCACAGTAGAAGGTCGCTATGGACAAACCGTTCGCCAAATGTAACCATATGTGTAGTAGACAAGAAGACATTGTGGTAAATTTCAAGCTTTCTTTCTCGCCCAAGACATAAGGAAAAGGATAAAGGAAAGATTATCCTGAAATGAAAAGGAGAGGAGAGATCTAATGTAAAGCAATACTTAGTTAAAGGGTTCCTATAATGCCCTTTTCACAAGATGTAAAATAAGTTGCTGATGTCCCCAGAGTGTGTATGTGAAGTATAAGCTGAAACAAATTATAGCATGTTAAAATTGTCACTTTTTGAGGGTGAGCAAAAACGTACTGGTTTTGTGTGTGTCCCTTTAAATACAAATGAGCTGCTGCTCCCGGCACATAGGGCGGAGCTTTAAGAGCTTGTGTCCTTTTACCATACACAGACATGCACTGCCTCTCAATGTCCATACTATCCATCCTAAACAGTATGTGAGATTAGAATAAGTGTGTCCCAAAGCATGGGCCATTCTACAGAATTGGTTCAAAGTCAGAGTTGGAAACGTCTTGAATTTTTTTGTCTTTTTCCACAAATTTTGTATGTATGCAAATTCTACAATATCCAAGGTACACATTTCTAGTAATTGTGCACTTAATTATCATATTGTATTTTCAGAAAGTTTTTGAATATTTTTCCTCTCCCCAAATTTGTCATTATACCGAAACACAATAATAAATAATTTGATAAGGCGGCTTATACTTAACTATTAATATTTTGTTTACATCTACCTTGTAAATATATTTTTTGCTATTTAAAAAAAAAGTTTTCATAGACAAATCAATAACAATTACAATTTTAACAATATTTCAAGTGTCATTTATAAGATTTCTTTGTAAAAGGCATTAAGTTAATCACACTGATTTCAAAGTTAAGGATTCATTAGTTTGAATATACATTGATCCAAACACTATAATAACATCTTAGTTGATAATTCAGTAAACTTTATTTTCGACAAAACATCCATGTTTCGGTCATGACGGCACATTTTCGGTGGTGACAGTAATGTATTGGTAGCGACCACATCACATTACAGAATTTTAACTCACATACTAAAACACTGCTAAAACATACTAAGATACTAATGATTTCCATCACTGTACTAAAGTTTTGTTTATTTCCCCTAAGTAAATGATTATGTATTCCCTTTTGTCACAATGATGACATGTTTCGGTCATGACTGTTTCTGTAGTGACAATTTTACATACTTTTGAGCCTAGCTCAAAGATGCTAATCAGCACATGGTTAACTAGCACAGTTCTGAACAGTTGTACACACACAAAAACTAAATTCTATCGAATAACACTCAAAAAAACATGATGTCACAACCGAAACTTCACCACATGTTTCAGTAGTGACAATTTTAAGATACATTTGAGCCTATAGTTCAAAGATGAAAACCCGCACATGGTAACCTTACCTAGCACAGTTCTGAACAGTTGTGCACACATAAAAACTAAATTTTATGGAATAACACCCAAAAAAGTTTGCTTAATTGCAGAAAAAAGGTGTTGTAAAGAGATTGTAAAACGAATATATAATTGAGGGGGTTTGGCCAAATTTTCTGAAGAGACACGATCACTTTATACACTGAACAGATTGAATTTAAGCTTTTATTCACATATTAACATTCATCAATGCACACATCAGTCATCGTAAACAGAAGCTTAAGCATGTTCGTTTGATGTGTGAGAACCAATGAGGTTCATTCTCGTGTTACACAGCACGTTTGAGCTTCCACAAGAACCAATGAGATTTGTTCTCACATGTCAAGCAGGTTCGGTTGAGCTTCTGTTTATGTTAGCTGATCAATGTAAAGAATGTGATTAAAAGCCTATATTCAGTCTGTTCAGAGTATAAAGTGATTGTGTCTCTTCAGAAAATTTGGACTAATCCGCTCAATTCATATGGATTAGTTTTATGATCCCTTTATGAACTTTTTGAAGCGTCAAAGTGGTAGTTGCGTAGACTGGCAATGGAGGGACAGACATCTCTCAGATTTCATTAAATTATCTCCATTTGTGCTCTGAAAATGAACGAAAGTCTTGATGGTTTGAAAAGACATGAGGGTGAGTAAATTATGATATTTTAGCATTTTTGTAAATTATGGATTTTCATTTTTGGGTGAACTAACCCTTTAACAACTGTTTATTTTTTTTTGTCCAGCTGAATATAAAATCATGTTTCAAACATGTCTAATCTTTGGTGTTCTGATCTTTTGCCTGATGTCTCCCTAACAGAGTCCAGGGGTTTGTTGTGTGACAATGATAAACAGCTGATCCAATATGTAACAAGCTCAGACTGAGACTGAGAAGCAACCTTAACACTCTGAACCCTGAAACAAGAGCAGAGACATGGAGGACATCACTACAGTAAGACATTGGCGCCATCTTGTGGTTGCATTATAAACACGCACAAGGCACCCACTATCTATCTATCTATCTATCTATCTATCTATCTATCTATCTATCTATCTATCTATCTATCTATCTATCTATCTATCTATCTATCTATCTATCTATCTATCTATCTATCTATCTATCTATCTATCTATCTGTCTGTCTGTCTGTCTGTCTGTCTGTCTGTCTGCACTGGTAGGCTACTTCAACCAAAGCCACTACAGTTTGGGCCCATGAGCACTGTATGTAGACATGACCTACAGTAACATTTCATCAAACCTTCATCAGTTCCTTTAACCTCATCCATTCCTTGCAGATAACAATGTTCTATCTTGTTATCTGCAAGGGAATATTACATGGTTGTGTGCGTTCCGGTGTCCTTGAATAGCCTTTTTAATGAGACCAGTAATTCCTAAACACCTGCTGCAGATGAAACACTGTCATCTTCAGCACTGCTCAATTAAAGGAAGTGTTCTCCCCCTAACCTTCCACACACACACACACACACACACACACACACACTCACTCACTCGCGGGCGCGCGCGTTCTCTCTACAGTCTTTTTAATTCAGACATTTCAAAAAGTGACAACCACACTATGGGCTAATTACTAGCCTGTCATCTACCTTTGTATTTTGATGGATTCCATTCATGATGTGCTGTGCTTTTCCTATAGCTTTTTAGCAAGAAATGCTTACTGAGGATATTATTAGCTACTGTTTGCTTAGCAACGATAGCATGTGTCTGAAATGTGTCGTTTTTTTCGCTGTAATTTAAACACTGAGACATTAGAGACCTGCAGGATTGGAGCAAAGCAAGAAATTAGAATGAAATGTAGCCTAAACTGAACATGACTGTGTATAAAATGATATGTTCTGCATGATAATAAAATGTGCATTGCTTTAAAAGCCAATTGGAAATCAGTGCACGTGAGCAAACAATATGCATTTCTCACATCCTGTATTACAAGGGTACTATCAACAGGGGACAGCAAAAGATAGAGCTTCTCAAAGGGGGGCAAACAACTGCATGTTCCACAACCACAAAACAGCTGTTGCATGTTAAGTTAATGAGATAATGGCAAAAAGAAATATGAATCCACACAGTACAACTACTTCGATATTGTGAGCTATAGTTTATATAAACAACATAATTGTAGTATTAATTGTCATTACCATTATATTTATTGCAGGAAATCAAATTTTTTAATATCCAGTAAATAAAATTAAATATAAATGCAAAGTGTAAATATATTGTCTATTTTATTCTTAAAATATTACTGAAAAGAACAGGAATTTTTAGAAAGATGATAACCGCAATATTCACATCAATATTTGTCATAGACTCAGACTGACACACATAAAATAAAATAAAACATTAAAAATAAAATATATA
Organism: Leuciscus leuciscus; assembly: GCF_965113295.1. Classification (NCBI taxonomy): domain Eukaryota; kingdom Metazoa; phylum Chordata; class Actinopteri; order Cypriniformes; family Leuciscidae; genus Leuciscus; species Leuciscus leuciscus. The sequence goes on along the minus strand of NC_138727.1, from coordinate 38,638,817 downwards.
TATAGGCTATATATATTAGTGCTGTAAAATCAATTAATCAAGATTGTAACAAGATTGTGCAATTAAACAAAAGTTGTGTGTGTGTGTGTGTGTGTGTGTGTGTGTGTGTGTGTGTGTGTGTGTGTGTGTGTGTGTGTGTGTGTGTGTGTGTGTGTGTGTGTGTGTGTGTGTGTGTGTGTGCTAAATTTTATGTTAGATTAATGGATTTGACACTAATCATTCTTCGACTGTTAGATTCTCATACACACACACACATATAATCATATTATTATGCTCTCATTCTACTATATGTATGTGTGTATGTGTATGTATATATATATATATATATATATATATATATATATATATATATATATATATTCTGAATTCACTTAAGAAGCTGCATTGAAAACACAGCAAACACTTAAAGTTTGTTTTCTCTGTGAAAAAATTGTGATCCAAACAATGAAAAGGCAAGTGTGCTAATAATACAACTCAAGTGGCCATTGAGCATAATGAGAGGATAAAATGAACAAGCAAGACTTAAGAGAAGGGCATGATTTTAACCGGCATACAATATGCATATCAACCTAGATTAGGCTCTAAATACACAAAACCAGATTTCGAAGATTGTTGGTTTACTGAAGACTTTGCAATTTCACAGGCAGGATTTCACAGGCAAGCTTGTGCACAAAAAAGTCTAATCATATTTATCTGTTAATGACACTGTGCAGATAAATGTGTGAAAATCACGTTCAGCAATGACAATAGTACAGACCTCTGCATTCTTAGCTTGAGCCACAGAAGTTGCCATAGTAACAGAGTATATCTTATCAAGTATGGCTCTTGTGTGTGTGTGTGTGTGTGTGTGTGTGTGTGTGTGTGTGTGTGTGTGTGTGTGTGTGTGTGTGTGTGTGTGTGTGTGTGTGTGTGTGTGTGTGTGTGTGTGTGTGTGTGTGTGTGTGTGTTTGTGTGTGTGTGTGTGTGTGTGTGTGTGTGTGTGTGTGTGTGTGTGTGTGTGTGTGTGTGTGTGTGTGTGTGTGTGTGTGTGTGTTTCTGGAACTTATTTGGGCTTTCAGTGTAGGTATGACAGCAGGCTGTTGAGTTGTTACACTGATTTGCATGTTAATAGATTTAACAGCTATGGTGTGTTTGTTTAACCTCTAGCAAGGGTTCGCATCCATTGAAGTTATATAGCCTGAATTAGGATCAATATGGGCTTTTATGTAAATGATAAAAGATAGCCTACTTGCAAACTAAAAATAGTTGCTTCAGATAGGAGCGAATCAATGACAATAGGGTGGATATGGTTGCAAGTGGTATAAACTGTACATTGAGAGAGTACTTTACCAATTTTTTACACCTCATACACATCCGGTTTCTTAATGATTAAAATAAAGTGCCCGTTTGCATCCTGAGGGAACTGACAATCCCAGGAAGGTGATGATTGACAGGTGAAACTGTTCCAATCCATGCCTTTGACGCTCATGCAATACGCTGTGAGCTGTAAGGCAACGTTCACGAATTTCCCCTTCTTACCCCTTAATTCAACAATCTCTGCATAAAACAAGATGGGTGGCCCTTGCATGTCCATAAAGACTAAATTGTTTGAACCTGTTACACTTTATAGCCCCCGCTCAGCTCAGGGAATCGCCTGGCGCACATCCCATTGTCAAATATAATGAGGGTGTTTGATGCGAGAGTACATAATGAGGTGTGCTGCTCTGAACACATAAAAGTACATCTGGCCTATGCTGGAACGCTGCAGGAGCCCTGGTGGCCTGAACAGAAGATTTGGGTCCATTTTAATGGAGATCTGATTTGTAAACTAACGGATGTAGTTATTTATGTTGTATTGCATTTAGAGGAAAAGCAACAGCAGGTTAAAAAATACATTTGTATCTTTTCATATGGTGGGGTGGATTGCATATCTCAGTATTAATTTAACACTTTCAGATACATGAATGGAATGTTAAAGGAATAGTTGGATTCTCAAAAGAAGATATTAAAGAAGAAAAGCTTTCGAGTGTAAAATGAATGTTACTGGGGTCCAAAACAACATTGAAGAATTGACTTTTTTTATGTGCAAAAAGCACATGAGGGCATTCTTCAAAATATCTTTAATCTTTTGTTTTACAGAAAAAAGAAAGTCATACAGGTTTGACAAAACTAGCCCTTTAATGTCACAAGCAGTGTGCAAACATTCACTGTGAAATGTTTTTGTAATTTTTACCGATCATTCTACAGTAGTTAAGTAACTGTAAGTTAGCTTACATGGTTTAACATCACATTATATACACGTTTACTGTAAAATGGTTATGGTTTTTGGAAAACAACAAATTATCATATAATTTACAGTGAAACTGTAAACAAACTGTAAGTAAAATACAATTAACAGAAGTCCCTGCTTGTCACATTACATACTGTATGATTTTTTTTGTATAAATAATTTTGCTGCTTCTTATTTTTGCCATCAGTAATGTACATTATGGATTTTTGTGTTATGTTATGATGTTATATTATATAAAAATTACTTAAGTTTTTTAATTAATTCATATCTACATTATAAAAAATTGCCTTAAATTTGTAAGTACAATCAACTTGGATGTTTAAGTCATTTCAACTTAAATCACATTAAACTGACTTTAAAAAAATAGTTGAATTTTTGTTGAAAATTGCATAACTTATTTTGATGAGTTAAAGCAATGTAAACACATATGTTGTCATAACTTATTGATCATATAATTTTTTTACAGTGTACAGGCACCAATATGCCATCCTGTAATACTGGAAACATTGTCACCATATTTTTTTATGGTAAATTTCAGGCAACCATAGCTGTAAGTTTAAAGGGATATTTTTACAGTTTTTCTAGCATTATATCTATCAAAGCTCGGACAATATAGTATGATATAGGAGTATGTATAAATCCATCACAGGCTGAAATGCAGATATCTATCACTGTAGAAATAAAGATGGACGACAGACATCATGCCTATGGAGATCTTTGACGCAGTCAATTGTTAGACCAAGCCAACAGGATGCCCTCAAGTTTTACTACAGGCATCCTAATACAGTGTATTTGGTTAATATTTAACCTGTACATCCTGCCACCAGCCTGTTAGTTACAAAGAAGCAAACAGAGTAGATTAAGACTCTTAAGACTGTTTCCCTCACTCAAGTGATCGCCAATGACAGTAGGCTGACACTTCATGAATGCATTGAGCCATCAATCTAATCCGCTGTCAGCGCTCACTTAGAGAAGGACGAGAGAAACAGGATTGAGATCTGTCTCCCACTGACTTCTAAAAGATCTGAATAGCCAGCTAACTCTCAGAGGATGTAAACGGTCTCTAAACAAGCGGTGAACATCAAGAGATCAAAGGTGCTCCTGCTGGTTGATGTATGGCACCCTTGGAATATTTCAAGAATAGAAATAATGTCCAAAACTCTTTGATTTGTCAGCAAAACGAACTAGATTAAAATCAAAGTCGTGAAAAAATACCTTGAGTGTCCTTACTGTGAGAAAATATCACATTTACCTAGGTGAAGATTGTGTTGTGTCCAGGGAGTGACATTGTCTAAGCTGGGTATATATATATCCTAATGTAATTTTATACAGAGAATGAAAAAGCTAAATCTCTATCGGAAACACTTCCTCTCAGTAGTAAATGCTGATAATTACTGTAGAGAAAAGACCACATGTGTCTTCCCAGTGGTTCACAGGCATCTCACCTTATATGGCCTCGTGAGGATAAGAAAACTAGGTTTTTAAAATAAAAAAAAGCAGAGCAACTATTGTTTCCTGCTCTGCTATAAAAAGGTAATGTCCTATTTAATTTGCACATACACCAAACATCCAACCCATCTCATCTCAGTAATCAACATGCTTTTGATGAAGTCAAATAATTACACAATTTCTAATGGCCTGGTAATTAAGGGTATAATTGAAGGGTTTTTCTAAGTGCTCAAGCACTGTAGGATACCAGTGGAGGTCAGTTTCGTCTTCCTCCATGGTCTTGCCTAATGATCAAGTAAAGTCCTTAAAGAGCTACTGTATTTTCACAGCAAGGTCCCCAAAAAAGACAGACCACCTCCCACATTTCATGGTCCCCCTTCACTCACAGCGACAATCCATTTTCAGTAAAAAGCCACAGTGGGAGGGAGTGTACCACAATGTGAAGGAGAGGGGGTGGGGAGATGACAAGGCTTTTACAGTTTCTGCTCAAACAGAAGAAAAAAAAAATCTTAGTTTGTTTCACAATGCCTTGCATATATTCCCCAAAGACCAATAACAAACAACACAGCTTGAAAACAAGCCGAAAATGAAACAGATTAAACAAATAATTTAATATTCTAGGTCATCAGTGTGCACCAGAGACGGTTAATGAGGTTATAATGCTTAAACATCTCCCATATAATGTGTAACACAGATAATATTACTTTTGAAAGATTTTACAGATTTTTTTTTATTGCTTTCACACTAAACGTGATACTTGAGGCCAACTCCATGCACTCATAATGATCTGCTTATCTGCATTATCTGCTTTACATTCAGTTTGCAAAACACTAAACACACTTCTCTGCATTAGACACATCATTCAAAACTAACAGCTCTTGTGTTTCATTTGGAAAACGCTGCCATTTAAATGCCACACTCATTTACAGATTACCTTCACAAAGACGGATCTGCCGTATTCCAGCCTCATCACCCCCCAGATCATCATCAATCCTTCACCAAATTTCATAGTGGGTGCGAGGGTTCTCTCCAGGTCTGGACCAGGTGTACTGGACTCATCAGAGAAGATCAGAATCAGGCAGATCCATCTTTGTGAAGGATGCATGACTCAAGGTTATCCTAGAAGAAAACTTGCTTTTTTTTCCACAGGACAATGCTCCATGCTACACAGCCAGGCCAATAAAGGTGTGGATGGAGGACAACAAGATCAAGACCTTGTCATGGCCACTTGGCCAGCCCAAACTCCTGACCTGAACCCCATTGAAAACCTCTGGAATGTGATCAAGAGGACACAAGGTCACAAGCTGTCAAACAAAGCCAAGCTGCTTGAATTTTTGTGCCAGGAGTGACATAAAGTCACCAGCAATGCGACTGACTGAAAGAGAGCATGTCAAGACACATGAAAGCCGATTGGAAATCAGGGTTATTCCACCAAATATTGATTTCTGAACTCTTCCTATGTTAAAACATTAGCATATTGTTTAAAAATTAATACAAACTTTATTTTATTGTTTTGCATTATTCAAGGTCTAAAAAACATGGCATCTTTGGGATATTTTGACCAGTTGTCATTTTATGCATTTGAGTAGACATTCAAAACGAACAGCTATTGTGTTTCATTCGTAAAACACTGCCATTCAAATGCCACACTCATTTACCAAATACCTACACCCAATGATAATGTGTGAAAATCCTTAATTTGTTCACTTAGAAATTAAAATATTTACTCCCTTGCATTTCTGTTTAAAGTGTAAATATTAGTGATGTAGTACTCGAGTCCGGTCTCGAGACCGATTTCTGCTTTCTCGGACTCGACTCGGACTTGTTCCTTCAAAGACTCGGTCTTGACTCGGACTCGACCCTTCAAAGACTCGGTCTTGACTCGGACTCGGCATAATCACTAGTCCACTAGAATACACACTAGAAAATTTTAATTTGCTCTGCATGTCCTAACTATGATTAAAAAAGTCAGGGTGGGCTTAACATGTTGATGACAGAGCAGCACTGTTGAAGCAGTTTAGAAAAATAGGCAGAAGATGATGCATGTGGTAGGGATTTTTTTAATGATATTAAAAGCATAGTCCATATTAAGACGTCAAGACTGCTCCTCTAAACAATTCCCAATCTAGCTTAGTCTGTAGGCCTAACTGTTGATTATTAACTGGGGTGATATTAAATCATGAATATGAAAACTGACATGTTTTTATGGTCTTGGTCTCGACTCCTAAAGACTCGGTCTCGACTCGGACTCGACCCTTCAAAGACTCGGTCTCGACTCGGACTCGACCCTTCAAAGACTCGGTCTCGACTCGGACTCGGCATAGTCGGTCTCGTCCCCATCACTAGTAAATATATCTAATTTGATCACTTAGAAATGTTTCTCAATGCATTTCTCTGTTTATTTTGTAAAAATATTGAACATACAAGTCAAGTAACCTTTATTCTACAGTGCTTTATGCAATACAAACTGATTTAAAACAGCTTCACAATGGTAACACATTCATATTTTTCTGTAACAAGCCAATAGTGTCATTACAGCTCAAGTCAGTTCAGTGTTGATTCAGTTCAGTTCAATAACTGTAAAGTTCATCAATTCTGCACATGTGTGAGTGCTATGTCAAACTCCTGTGCACTCCACTGCATACCAAACAAGCAAAAGATACAAAATAGAAGTGTTTTACTTTTTCATATGTAGTTTGGCATGTATATGGCTATTGATCATTTGTGTGTAGAGTATGCAAAAACAATTAGAAGAGTTAATATGGCTTATGAATGAATGAATGAATGAATGAATGAATGAATGAATGAATGAATGAGGTTAATTGGAAACAGGTCCTTTTTTCTGAATATATTTTCACAATAATTAGAAATCAATAAGTAAAGGAAAGTCAACTAAATCAAACTGAACAAAGAAAAGCAAATTGACACTATTAAGAGCAAAGCTGTGGACTGAACAGCAGACAGGTGTCATTTTTATAATGTGACTTGTCAGAGAATGGTATTACAGTTTCTTGTTTTGCACAGTAGACATTGTCAGGTAAACATTTTTTCCAAACACACCAATGACTAACACAGTAGTAAAACTAAAACTATGCGGTTTTTTTTAGATTGTCCAAACTGTTTTAGAGATTGCATCCATATGCACATACACTACCGTTCAAAAGTTTGTGGTTGATACGATTTTTTTAATGTATTTTATGTTTAAATTCCATTTAAAATAACCGTTTTCGATTTTAATATATTTTAATGAATATAAAATATTTTAAATGAAATGTATTCCTGTAAATTAATAAAGGATTTTTCATCATCATTACTCCAGTCTTCAGTGTCACATGATCCTTCAGAATTCATTCAGTGTTGAAAACAGCTGTGTATTTTTTCATATTTTCTTATTTGAAATAGAAATCTTTTGTAACATTGTACATTTACTGCACTTTACTGTCACTAACACTCTCGAGAAGGTTCTACCTGACCATAACATAACCCTTAAATAACCTGTTAAGAGCACACTGTCCTACATTCTTTTATCTTTGTGGTATTTTATGTGCAGGTCACTTTGCAGTGTTTTTACCACAAACTTGTCAATTCTCAGGCATCTACCTGTGTAAAAATGTCAGCATGAAAAGCTGTTCAGACACAAATTATATATATGTGCATATACAGCTCATGCACATATAATGGCACCATGATTCACAGGCAGTGTTGAGGCATAGTACAGCAAGTGTACGTATAGACTACTCCTGCTGAGACCTGACAGTGTGAGTTAAGCACAGCCAACCCACTCATTTGCTAATGCCCTTTTGGAACAGGATTTCAACTATTACATTCTGATAGTGTGGGGGTGGTGGGGGTTGGGGGGTGGTGTAAAAAAAAAAAAAAAAGGATAAACATGCAGGAATCTATGCCATATAGAAATCTAATTTACAAACAATATTAAGCAAAAAATTAAATAATATATTAACTCAAAACACAGAGGCTGAAATAATAGGTTAAAAAATACCAAATATGTTGGAAAGATTGTAACGGCGCAACACTGGAGTCTGGTTCTGATAGTATTCCAGATGTGGTAAACTTCATTTGAGGTAACTGTTGCCTCACTGTGGCACTCAATCGTCTGACATGGCATGTGAAACCATTGGCAGCGGTGTGACTGTGACTGACCATATTGTTTTCTCTCTCTCGCTTAACAATCTCAATATCTCTCCATATCCCAAATACATGTCATGCTGTTTCTTTCTTTTTATCTTAGCCGATTTCATCCTCTCTTTCTCTTTCTTTACCTCTTTCTCTCTTTTTGACACACGCTGACATGGGTGGCCTAAAGTGACATAGCCATTGCTGGCCAAGCCTCATTACCGCGGCACAAATGTCAGCCACACCACAATCACTGTCCCGCTGAGGACAGGGTAACGGCCTCTACTCAAGGCTTTTTTTGACTACAGAATTTGTGCAATGAATGGATGGGTATTTTTGCATTTTGGCTTAATGTGTTGAGTAACCTGCTGATTATCTTAATATTGGGTTTATTGCATATTACAACAAACTGGAGCAAATGTCAGTAAATTGATGCAGCCTATTTGGATTTGGACTAAAATGTTAATTGAAAGAAGTTGATTGCAGAGGTTTCCCTCTCACACATTTATGCTTAATCTGAAATTCTTTTGAAATTAAATTTAGAATTAATATGGATCACATGTCTGTCATCGGGAAGAATATTTTTATAGTTCCTATAACTATTGGCGGAAGTAACTGCTTTTTGATTTGTTCGCACCTCAGGAACTGGAAATTATTTTAGTTATAGGAATGCCTTTTGGGGGGACTAAATTAACTCCTACTTCAGAGTAGGTTCTAACCCAGCACAATAGGAACTATCAGTGACGCAAGTGTACGTTGATTGGCCAAACGCATTCATTTTTAACTCTGAATCTGCATGCACCAATGCTAGATTTTCTATATCATTACGTTCACAACTTGTAATAATTACTTCAATGAGCTCATTTTTGATGTTAGCTAACTGCCTCATTTGTACTTTTCTTAAATCCATTACTCGGACACAGCCACCTCTGATAACAGATCACTTTAAATTGCAATGTAGAGATGTGCATTTTCTGTAAAGCTGTTTTTAAATGATATTTTGAAAAGTGCTGTATTGAATTGAATTGAATTGAACAATGGAAGCCATTTGTCCTCACATCAGATGTAGGTCCAAAATTAAGGCTGAAATTTTGTTTAGTTCACTATTAGAAAGCTACACCTTCTAGATAACAAAAGCAAAGTCCTACCTCAGATTCAGTAGGTGGATTTCAGATTTCAAAAGTACTTTTTATATTTTCTCTAAAGTTTGTCATTGCTGACTGCAAACCTGGCTTACATTTTTGCATGTGCAGAGTGTCAGTATGCACTTAGCGTTTTACTTTGTTGACATCTAAAATTACTGGAAAAACGGTTCTTAGATTTTTTTCAATCTTCTCCACCAAATATTTCTTTCCACTTGACGCCATGTATAATGTAAAAACGTGGTTGTGCACAAGGTATTTATGAATCAAACATTGGTGATATATTTTCCTATCTTTACTGTTACACATTCCAGTTATATAAAAGATGGAGTCTTTATAATAGTCATCATTTAGGCTACAATGTAAAGAAAGAATCCAAGCTGTGGCCTTCCAGAGTATCAAAAATCAACAAAGTTCCGTTCCTTGGTGCTGAACACTATCAAAACGAACACAAAACTCACACACCGACAAAAAGACATGCTTTATTTGTTTGTATAAAAGCACCATTCTCCTGCTTCAAAGCTCACATTATTATACTGACAGCATTGCATTAACTCCAAACAGTTTTAAATGAACTGTTCTGGGGTCTAAAGGCTCTTTGCCTCCACCGCACCATCAAGGACAACTCTGGACTGTTCTACCATGTGATTGAATTGCTTTCAGGCAATTCATCTCACTCAAAATGTTCACCTCTCCATTCCGTTTTGGCGCACCGTGACGCTTAACCCTTGTTGCCATAGTGATGTTTCACCGTGGATAACAGCAATAGCCCGGACAAGACTCCTTGACCCCTTGGATTAACTTGCCATTTAGTGCGGGATAAAAACACCTCGGCAAGTTCTCGAAATCCATCCACTAGTGTCTACCCTGACCAGTAATACTAATGAAGAAATTCGCTTTCGGAACAATGGTGAGAATCAAACACTTAAATGTTTGCATAACGAGCTCTTTTACCTCGCCACTTCTCCATCTTAATCATTCGCACTCTCCAAAACACCCACACCCTTCTTCAGGATCAGAGACAGGACCGTCGGGCCGGGGAGCCATCCGACGAATTAATCCGCTAAGGCTGATTGCCATCAGTAGCTTATGATTATGCACCCTGATTACGAAGCCCACCCGAGGACCATGCTACGCCGGCTACACTTCGTCAAGGTGGATATAAAATCACGCAATGATTGCACTGGGACGGATCAATCTAGCGGCCGCATCGTCTTTTAGCTTAGTCTGAAGTGCAACTATGATTAATAAGGTGTACTTGAGACCTATATAGCTAGTAACACTCAACGAGACCTCCGGCTTTTAAAAGTCGGGCCTTTACGCGTCATAAAACAAACACTTAATTTGACGGACATGGAGGATTTCACTGGCAGTGCACTGGAGGAGTTCGATGGACTTGGAACGGAATACATGTCGGACTGCCTGTTAATAAGTCATTCATGGACTGAATTTAAGTACAAGAGACCACTTCACTGACATTTTGTTTTGCTGTAAATAGGAAATAATAAGGAAAATGTTTTACAGTCTGTATGTATTAATATTAAGGAAAATGTAGCCTACATGGTGAAAAATAACAAGTAATTCTGCAATGTAACGGGCCACATTACTTATAATTTACAAGCAGCTACATATAGCCTATGCATATGATGATTTATTTCATCAGACTGGTTCCCTTGACAAAACCCAATAGGCTTTTTTTTTCCTTTTTTGTTTTTTTTGTGACCAACAAAAGTTTGCGTTTATATTTTGTTCACTATGATAGTCTTCACAAATGATCTAAATACAAACGCCAGGAGTAAAAAGACATAGACTATAAATTGTCAGTTTAAAGTCGCCATCACTAAGTTTTTCAGTCTTTATTTAAAAAAAACGTATGAAGCTTTTATTTAGAATGGTATTCTTAATGCATTATAATACATGCATAATGCCTTATAAACAACTTTATAATGTGTATCATCTGCTAAATAATCATAACAATAGTTACAATAAATTATAATACTTAGCTATTTGTGGTATAAGAGTACAATGCATTACAACACCAGATGAAGCCTGCATTTATAATGCATCACAATGGTATTCTTAATGCATTTTAATGCACGCATAATGTCTTATAAACAACTTCATTATGTGTTGTAATATCTCATGAATAATCGTAACAACAGTAATAATACATATTAGATTTGGTAAAGCCTTATCATTTTACAGTTTTTATGAATAAAACATGATTTGCATTGTGAGTGTATTGTTCCTTTGTACTTTTCCACACAACATTGATTTTACCTTTAGGGAAATGTCTTATAACCACTTCATGATATCATATGGCTGTTCAAAAGGACTTAACTTTTGTTGCTTTACTTAAAGTAGACAAGGACCACTTATACGTATTATGATCACTTTATAAAGATTTTTAGATATTTAAAAGAAGACTTTGTTTTTGTCACTTTACTTTAAGCAGTAAAAGACCACTCATAAGATGTAGTATGATACTGTGCAGATCTTAAGTAAACAATGTCAAGATATGAGACTTGGAAAAGTAAAATATATGAAACTATGGGATTTATGGAATGCATTGTACTCTTAAAAGTTATAACCACAAATAGGTAAGTATTATAATGTATTGTAACTGTTGTTATGATTATTTAGCAGATGATACACACTATAAGGTTGTTTGTATAAGGCATTATGCATGTATTATAAAGCATTTAAGAATACCCTTATAATGCTTAATAAATACAAGCTTCATAGAAAGTGTTACCGCGTGGTTATAAAAACACAATGCGGCTGTGAAAGCGGACTATATTGAGTAGATGAGTTTTCCTGCTTGATGTGATGACATTTATTGTCCCTGACAACCTCTTTAGTCCCATTTAGACACTTCTTAGCAACTGTCTTTTTCAAGGCAAGTAAATGCATTAAAAAAATGGTAACACTTCATTTTAAAGTGACGTAGTTACATGTTACATGTACTTACTATAGTGATAACAGTTAATTGTGCACAATTACAAGTGACTAACCCTAAACCAAACACTAGCCGTAACTCGTACATGTAGTTAAAATTACTCATTGCTTATTTGACGTCACCTTAAAATAAAGTATAACCAAACAAATCAGAAGGGGAATGTCACAGAATAAAATGTGAAAATACCTTGAGCTCTCATTGATCACAGTCATTATTTCAAGAATTTAACCAAAACCCCGTTGATTCAGGACGATGGAACCGGAACTGCTGAAATGCTAACACATTTCTAGTTTTTGGCCAACAAAAATACGTTATCCCTGCAGCACTCTATTACAATGAAGACTGAATTATTCTGAGACACCAATTATGTGGCTGTTGATATCTGTATAAGACATATGGCTGCCTAACGTAGGCTGGTGCTTTTTTAGTAACATGGAGCCACATCAACCCAAAGCGAAACTTTCAGCAAAGTTTGAGTTTTAATAGATTTTTTATTTTTTCTACTAGTGAGGGGAGTAGAATGGGTTGAGCTAATGGAACGAGGTTTTCATTTTGATTTAAGCTTAACTCCTATTCGCAGATGTGGAAAATTGACACTATACTGAGACTTGGTTCTATTTATAAAATATGACACTTAAAATAAGGTTCTTTATTGGTAGAAGAACCTTTAACATGCATGGAATGTTTCTATTCCACAAAAGGTTCTGTATAGAAGAATAGGGTTCTTTCGAGTTTTAATACTCACTGAATGTTTGTTTTTTTTCTGAAAAAAAACAGAAAATGTTTTTTTCTATGGCATTGAAACCCCCCTATTTTGCAACCTACATGTTTAAGAGTGTATGTGTGGTTTCTGGTTTTAATAGGCTTCCATCATTTCTCTTCCTTGTTGAAAATGGGAATGTCATTCATAGATGAAGTGCTGCATAACTATAGCCAGTACAGTACAAAAGCAGCACTTCAACACTCATCATCCAAGACACACCCTGTTCCAAAGAGGACAGTGATGGCATCAAACACTACTTTCATTGAGATCTATGCCACAGTTTGATCAAATACATTATGGTGTAATGTACCGCTGTGCAGTCCATCGCATGCTGATCACTGACAGTAGATTAGTGTCAGGGAAGCAGCACAGGCTCTTACGCATTGGAGTGGGAGCCAGTGATGTACTGCCAGCGGGACGCGTCATGTGTACAGGGCAGCCTGCATGCTGAGGAGTCCCTATCGCTGCTGCTTAGCACTTTGGCGACAGATTGCAAGATCTCAGAGCCAGTGTAGATATCTGCATGAGACGGACTGGACAGATGGGAGGAGTGTATACAAAATAACATTTATAGCAAATGTTGCTTATACCCGTATCATTTGAATGACCATTCTCAGTGAAAAGCTTTCTCCTTAAACACCTCAAGAAATTGTTTTATTCATAAATATTTGTCATAAAAATAACAAACATCAACGTTCATCCAAATTATTGCGTATAAACGTTCTTGATATGTACAAAATCATTTCTCCAGTATGATTATTATAACTTAAGGCAAGTTCACATTTTCTACATTTTCCCCATTACCTCTATTAATTAATTCAGCTAGTACAATACAAAAAGCTTTCAGACTGAAAGGCATGTCGAAACTGGTCTAGCATCATGTGAAAGAACTACTGAAAACCGTAGCAACGTATGCTTTTCTAATCACTCAACAGCACTGTCGAAACCTGTGCTATTCTAATGTTTTTTTTTTCTCATCACATCACAAAATAAAGGAGCCATGTGAACTAGATAATTCATAATTCATGAATTAGGGTCACAAGGTCACACAATAACACACAAGTATCTGTTTAAAAAAAAACTGTTATTGAATTGAAGATACCTAGGGTAGACAATAGTATTAAAACTGGCTTAATACATTCAAATATTCTATTATAATTATGGACTGAAGAAATTCAAGACATGTTTTGTGGAGCTTGTGCTTTCCATAACACAAGGGACACATCAAAAATAAGGATATAAATAGTCTTTCAGTTCAAAATAAAATGTAAAAAGTAGCACTTGTTAGAAAAATACAAATGATCATTGGCATATAAATGTATTTATTTCTTCCCATTCGCTGTGTAAATTTGACAACATTAGAACTGGATTCTTTAATTGTACAACACAATTACTATTTGCTAGCATAGCAACAAAATGAAACATATATATAGATATATATTTATATAAAGGGGAAAATACGCTGTAAAAACCTTGGCACGAATGAATCAATAATGCCACCATGTTGTAAAACGAGGTAAATCTGACTTGTGCTGCGAAGCATCTCTCGGTGATTATTAATATCACGTAAACATATACATGCATTTTTTAAAGAATTCTTAAACAGGTGACAGCGTTAAAATAGAAAAGACCAAAAAGCACGAATTAAAACAATTTTAAGTTCGAAAGTGGAGATAAGTGCAATACATTCCAGCTGTGCGTTTTACTGCCGCATTACAATGCAAGGTCGAGGTTGGAGCTGTTCCATAGTAAAAGTGCTGAACTGCAGTTCATGTGTTCTGCAAAACACGCTCCTCGATTAAGAAATATAACGGTCGAGGAGTTTATAAATAAAAAAAACACTTGATTTAGGTTTATGCACTTGCTGCACACACCTCAAGCTGCACGCAAGGTTCATTGTGGAAGGTCCAGTATTAAAATTATATCCCCTATTTCACGAAAAGGGGATCCGTCTCCTCAGTGGACCTTTACACTCATGCGTGTCGCTTGATTCAGTTGCCACGACGTTCACTTGAGCTTTGGAGTTGTATTCTGTAGTAGCCTAAGCAACTGTTTTAGTAAGCTTGAATCTTCCAAGACGGTAAGATTTGACATCACGCACAACGAGCGCTCATTATCACAATTGTCGCTTAAATGGCCTCGGGCAAAGTAAACGGCCACGCGTTAACTACTTGTGGCTTCAGCTCCATCTTTTCTTTCTGTTTAAGATGCACCCGGCCGTGCCGTTTCCTTTCGTCGCTCCTGGCAAAGCGTTTGCCGCACACATCACAAGAAAAGGGTTTCTCACCGGTGTGAGTGCGGGTGTGTGTGGTGAGATGGTCGCTTCTGCTGAAGCTCCGCAAACAGATGCGGCACTGGAAAGGTTTGTGTCCCGTGTGGATGCGGATGTGCCTGTTGAGCTCATCCGACCGAGAGAAGCGCCGGTCGCAGGTCTCCATCGGACACGTGAAGGGTTTCTCCTTGGCCGGCCCGGTGGAAGAGGCAGGGCTCTTTCTTACGCGATTAGGCTTCTGAGCCCGTGTGTAAGTTTGACTGAAAGACTCGGGCAATAAAGATGAATACAGAACCGAGTCTATTGTGGAAGTCGAGTAGGTTGTGTCGCAACTGGACTGGAGTTCAATATTTGGATAAATGGACGGTTTTAATAGACTGGTGGGTGGGATATCCATTACTGGGGTGGAGTAGTTAAACATGGGAGCGTTGAAGCCCTGTGTGCAAGAATCTCCAAAGCACTGCTCCTGTTTTAAAGTGCTCTCCACTTTGAATTCAGTCTCTGGGTTTGAGCAAATGGGAGAATAAGAGTCTAAAAGTTCTTTCACGTCCACCTGTTGATCAGCTTGAAAACTATTCGACATGGAGAATGCCTCTGACTGGAAGCCAGCATCCAAGTATGACTTATTGAAGGTCCCCCACTCGTAACAACTGCTCTCGAATTCATTTTTGATGACCACCGGGAATGTCGCGCTCTCGGATAGCGGTTCTGCGTCTTGCGCAGAGGAGCGAAAGTTTAAATGCGATGCAGCGGAGTCTTGGGCCTGCGTGGCGGTCTGGGAGTCCGGGTAACTGTGGCTTGTCTGTCCCGGGGAATACAGCGGCGGGGTGGTGCACGTGGAGGCCTGCGTTTGGACCCCCTCGTCGCCAAAACTGCTACGGCTTGCGTTCATCGTACCGTCAGCACACTGTTGCGCATCCGACACAGGGGTTGTTGAGATGCCAACGATTTCGGTGATCATGTTAAGCAGTGTTTCCGTGCTGCAAGGTGTTCCTTGAGATGTTTCCACATAAAAGCTGCCTGAGTAAGCTAAGGAGGTTGCGTAGCTTTCTTTCGGCCCCTGACAAGAGTTATACTGATCTGTACTCGTGGGCTCCGTTTTGGGGGTAATAGGCGCACCTGATATGGAGAGAAAAAAAGCAGACATGCGTCAGTGCCTTAAGTAAAATGTGCAATCAGTTATACCTATACAGTTTCGTGAGTGCCTTGAATTAACTTGCACTATATATTATATTTCATGCAGCAGTACTGAAATCTGGTCTATAATTAACAGAGCTAGAATTTGTACAATCTGCCAGAAACTCACCGTGTGCAAACTGGGCAGGTGCTGTCCTTCCAGAATCCATGAAAACATCCTGGCTGTCTTTGGAGCCGTGAGTTTCCATCCCTATCGCAGAACTGTTACAGTTCTCAAACTGCGAGTAGAAAGAATCTTGAGAGTTCAAATCCATGTTGTTAAGCATCTTTCCGTAAATGGCTTTCCAATGGCTGTCAGTCCGAACAGGTTATTGATAAGGGGCTATTGCAAACACAAGAAAGAGCAAAAAACGGATCCGATAGTTAAGTCCGTGAAGGCGTTCGTCCAAAAAAGAAATGTAAATACTTTGGAATTCCCCCTTTTTGAGATCTGCGTCAAAGTAATATAGCTCTCCAGCTATCTGTAGTGTAGATCTGTTGATTCTCACACCAACGGCTTCCCTTCGCTCGGCTTTTATACACTCCGTCTCACCGATCAACCCTCCTCCCCATTCATTGTCTCCAGTGAGAGGATTCCCCGCTGCGTGTCATCTTCGTGACCATATATGGACAGAGGATATGACGGGCTTCCCCAAAAAAGGAGAGTTACGGTTCTGACGCTTCAACAAGTCTTTCGTTTAGTATAAGGGACCGAGGGAGAGCCATGGCTTCTTCAGCTATGCATGTTTCTTTGTTAATTCAAAATTAAGCCCTATGCATTAGATTGCGCTTTTAAATAGCCAACATCTGCACGCGTTCATGACGAAAATAAACGCAAAGTGTTTAAGTCACAGAATAGGCTATAGGCTACAAGTGTCATTTTCAGTCTGTCAAACAAAGCTCAAAAATCGACATCGAATTTCAGTCAATTTCCTTTGATTTCGTTTTATAACGTCTTGTAAAACTAATTTACTACTAGACATTTCACAAACTGTACAAACTTTCAAGCATAACGAAAAAATAACTTCAGCAATTAACTGACTGTTAACATATATATCATTCAGTTTGTCATGCAGATGAATTATGAGGTAAAAAGGCATGCGGTGATAAAATATGTAGCATAACGCGAGGAAAGAAACACTCATTCATATGCCCGCTTTAATAAGCACCGGTAGTTGACCGGCCTATCACCTTATTAACTAATGCTTTGTCATTCCTTTGACCAAGCTGTCAGCACCGCAGTTCCAAAATTCCTGTTTTCCAGAACTCGAGCAGGATATATTGTATATCTGCTCGTAGACTAGATATAATTTGATACAGAAAAGGCCTACACTTGCTGGATCATAATAAAATGAACAGAAATGAAAACCAATTATAGTGTACAAAATGAAGTAAAATGGCCCTGAGTCGAAGGTAAATATTTACCACAAACAAGTATAGGTTGTGGTGACGCTCTGGCATCCGTCGCGCAGAGCTGGCGGTAAGAAAAGTGCACTGCTGTCCAGCACCATGGAGAGCGCCACTTGAAATAGCAGGCTACTCCATTCTACAATTATAGTTCACGGCCTGCAGTCTGTGTACGAAGCCATAGTGGTGACATTCTTGCTATGGGTTTAATATAACAGTCTAATGGAAAACCTACTTTTTTTTTTTTTTTTTGCCCTCAAGAGTT
The DNA here is from genome assembly GCF_965113295.1 of Leuciscus leuciscus. Lineage (NCBI taxonomy): Eukaryota > Metazoa > Chordata > Actinopteri > Cypriniformes > Leuciscidae > Leuciscus > Leuciscus leuciscus. The sequence goes on along the minus strand of NC_138727.1, from coordinate 38,620,981 downwards.
AAACAAAATGTAAAATAAATGCATACAAACATACTTACAAATTCCTATTCTGTGATTAACATGGTTTCAATTTCTGAATGAAAAGTCATGTAGATGTTTTAGGTAACTGTACACCAAATATACACACTGCAAAAGTCCTAGGCACATTGGTATTTTCACCCTCCCCCCCCCAAAAAAAGGTATTAAGACAGTTTTTGTATAATTTGCTGTAGTGTGTCAGTAGGAAATATTAGTTTACATTTCCAAACATTTACTTTGCCATTAATTGTAATAGCCTAATCCAGTATGTACAAGGAGTCTGACAACAGCCAGTATGATCCACACAGAGATCTGATCTCACCATCATCGAGTCTTTCTGGGATTACATGAAGAAACAGAAAAAATTGAGACAGACTAAATCTAGAAGAACTGAGGCAACGTCTCCAAGACGCTTGAAGAAACCTGCCTGCAAAGCTACAGTACTGTGAAAAGTTTTAGGAACTTGTGTAAAAATGTTGTAAAGTGAGGATGCTTTCAAAAATAATGTCACAAATAGATATTTATCAATTAACGTAATCAAATCAATATTTGGTGTGACCACCCTTTGCATATTAAACAGCTTTTATTCTAGGTATGCTTGCACATAGGCTAGTTTGTCAGGTAGTTTTGCAGGAAGGTTTCTTCAAGCATTTTGGAGATGTTGCTGCAGTTCTCCTGGAATGTTTGGAAATGTAAACTGATATTTCCTACTGACACACTACAGCAAAAGATAGAAATAACTGGCTTAAAACCATTTTTAAAACCCCTGACGACGGATACTGACGTGCCTAAGACTTTTGCAAAGTACTACATATATATATATACGTATTTCCAGAAACAATCACTCCATCAACCACACCAGCAACTACCTCAATACAGCTAACAAACAACATAAACAAGAAATATAGTGGGAACGACGTTAAAATGGAAACCAGAGGAAACTGCAACATCAGTGGGTACTACTGTACAAAAAGTACACAACAACTGCAATGGATGGCTCAAATGCTCCAGAAGTAACAGGAACTGCCATTTCATCTGCAAATCTGCCAGCCACATCAGGAACAGGAGTAAGTTTTGAAAGCTTAAAAACTACAACTGCAGTAGGTACAAGTGCTGAAAGAACATTGAGAACTGCAGCACCAGATTCCACTTCAACTTCTACAGCGGCACCTGGAACAACAAGGGTAGCAATAACAACTCTAATACCTAAAACAGGTTTGACTAAATATGTTATGACTATACACTTCTGTGCAAAAGTTTGGGGTTGGTAAGATTTTTTAAATGTTTTTGGAAGAAGTCTCTGAAAGAAGTCTCAATGGCTGCATTTATTTGATCAAAAATACAGAAAAAAAAGCAATATTATGAAATATTATTACAATTTAAAATATTTTATTTTAATATACTTTAAAAGGTAATTTATTTCTGTGATGCAAAGCTGAATTTTCAGCATCATTACTCCAGTCTTCAGTGATACATGATCCTTTAGAAATCATAATATGCTGATTTGATAAATGTTATCAATGTTGGAAACAGTTGTGCTGCTTTATATGGAACCTGTGATACTTTTTTCAGGATTCATTGATGAATAAAATGTTAAATAAAATGGCATTTATTCAAAATATAAATATTTTCTAACAATATAAATCTTTATCACTTTTATATCAATTTAACACATCCTTGTTCTTTCACAAAAAAAAAAAGAAAGAAAAACATTACTGACCCCAAACTTTTGAATGGGTATATTCAAAAGCATTTATATATAGTATATAAATATTGTCACAAAATATTTCCATTTTAAATAAATGCTATTCTTTTTTAAACTTTTGTTTTTATTCATCAAAGATTCCTGAAAAAAGTATCAAATGTTATAAAAAAAATATTAAGCAGCACAATTTCCATGTTTCCAACACTGATAATAAATCTGCATATTAGAATGATTTCTGAAGGATCATGTGACACTGAAGACTGGAGTAATGTCTGATGAAAATTCAGCTTTGCATCACAGAAATAAATTACATTTTAAACTATATTAAAATAGAAAATCATTATTTTAAATTGTAAATTTAAAAGGTGCAAGGAAAGTGTTCTCTGCTTTCATTCTTTGAGTTATTAAAACGTTTGTTTGTTTTTTGTAGAAAATTATTGTGGACTTTTTTTTTTTCATTTTGGACATCCTAATTTATCATCAACCCATGTACTGTTGTCATATCCAAAGGTGTTGAATCAGGCTAATTTCTAGAATTTTGCCTCTTCATGCAAGAAATTAAAGCAATATTGAAAGTTATTTAAAAATATAGTTTTTCTAAGAAGGCATTTGAACGAAAATGTAGCCTATAGATTTTGGAATAATAAAATAAAAAAATCCAATTTATGTTTGGAAGCTTCTTAGCCAAATTTTTCTTTTACCTGGATTACAGTTGCACATGCAGGGAACTCCTACAATGGTGGCTTTACCCTCTACAACTACAATTCCCTATTGCAAAAATCCAGTATAACCTAGAAGCTGTGTTGTTGAACGTGGAAGCTGGTTGACCAGCCACTATGTTCAAAAACAGCTTGCACTGCTGGTTCAAGATGGTCTACCAGCTTGAAGCCGCTAATGACCAGCTATCATGTTCCAAAACACAGCTACCAGCTCAAGCAGTATTTTATGGCATGGTTTGCAAAACACCTGTGAAGGAACCACAGAAGGGGTACGGTGATGTCCACTTGTCCTGTAGCAGGTAGGCGGAAACTTTCTGCGAGGTTCAGGTGCCTTCAAAATCACCAGAGAACTCTAGTTTGCCCCATCCAGCTGTGATTGCCACTTTTGTACACTATTACTTTGCACAGGCCACTGGAGCACCAATGAAAGAAAAGAAAAAAAAAGATATGAGGAAGAATATCTTGAGCAGTGGGCTGCAAAAAGCGAGGCACTCATTATAGCACAAGCCTACTCAAGTATCCTTAGCTCAACCAAATCTATTTATGCATTTTTTTATGGCTTATTTTTTTTGTATTTATCAGCATGTGCATTAAGTATTGGCAGTTGCAGTATTTTTCATTTATTTTGGAACAGGCCTGAGTAAATAGATTGGCATGTAGATGTAACCCATTTAGGAGTACAATAGGTTTCCATAAATACATATGCAAGATGACAAAGAAGCATCCGCATGCATGATGGAACTGGGTTTGGCGGTGCACGAAATATCCCTCTTATTATGATACAAAATCGTACTTAACAACGAGTTTGACATTTTCTGGAGGTAACTGTTCGCATCACGCTACTTTCCCCTATTCGAGGCCCTAATATACCCCTCTCCAGTGGTCTCTCCCAGTTGACCTAAACCTATTAAAAAGCTCTTCTCTTAAAGAGTTCACAACACTGAGACGCTGTTGTGATAACTGCCGAGTAGCGCTCACCTCTCGCCTCTGCAAAATGCCACGGAGCTCAGTAATGGATTTATGTAATTCCTGCACTTACCAAGATTATTACACCAAAGAAATGAAATGAAGGTAAAAGTGTAATGAGACCATCGATGTGTCGGTATTTTCAGATCGGATGATCTGAGCTGGCATTGCAATATCTACATATATCTCGAGTCCATTCAGTCATTGATTTGAGAGCTTTAAACAATCGAATTGCAAAATATATGATGTCTATAGATCATATTGGTTGGTCACCAATATGCTATCTGCCAACAAGCTCCTGACAGTGCAAAGCATGTGAAAATAAAATGAATGCTGCATCTCTACTAAGTCTTCACTCATTTTCTTTTCTGCTTGTGATCCATCTGTTCATAGCAGCATTTTTGTAGAACGCTCAACAACACCATTAACAAATGGTATAATCGTATCCACACATAATTTGACAAATTCCCAAGGCAATGATTGAGCTGAGGGAAGAAGCAGCACTGCAAAAAAGAAAGTTTATTGCATCTATAAAAAGAAATAAGAAGGATTCATCTAAAATATTATGATAAGATAACTGATTTACCAATTGTAAAAAGATCTAGCTTATGGGCTTGCCATGCATGAAGTACGTATTGAAAAGAGGGGCTTTGGAGTACTTTCAAAAACGTCTGGTATAGGGTTTCAAGAGGCAGAGGAATCAACCACATCACATTTCTGCAGTATATGTCCCATATTACAAACCCCCAACGGCACCGGATGAAGGCTCATCTTCCTCAAACCATAGCAACAATGAGAAACCGAAAAAAGGGATTGAGAGCGCCAACATTAGAGATTCCACGACCGGAAACACGACTCAATGCAAGCTTGCATCACTCTGCCAAATCATTTTGCTTTCTTTTTCCCTTTTCACTCGCAATCCCATGCATGACTATGCTTTAGCGCATGAACCCCTTTCAGAAAGCATGGCTCTTTTCATCCAGCGACTTATCGCTCTCCTCCGTCTACGGAGTGTGGGAGTGGGGTTAGGGAAGCCCGATTGCACAACCAAAACCCCACTCAGCGAGCTGCAGGTTTCCCTTGCAGTTCCAGAAATACACCCTTGTGCTCGCCCACCCTTGTCCCCGGACATCCATCCTCGCCTTTCAGGCTGGGAGGGGCCGGAGCTTCGGCTTTCTTCCTGATCGTGACTGCGGAGGGTTCCAGCAGTTCCCCGCCCGCTCTGACTGACTCCCCCACATTCCCAGCAACCTCTTCTCTACTCTGAGCCGCAGCTCCAGAAGCACACCAGCAGGCCAATCTGGCTCTCCTCCAGCTACCTAGAGTTATCTAATCACAATAAATGAGGATAAATTAGCGTAGCACCACAGCGACAGGGCTCACTTCATGTTACGCAGCAGGGTGCTAAATGTTTTAGCACTCTTGCTTGTTTTGGGGATGAGGCCCATTACTTTTTCCTCAACTCCCAAGCTGCAACCTGAACCATTTGGAGAAATCAACAAACTCCTCATGCACTCGCATGGCAGTTCTCTCCCTACTGTGTAATTCGAGCAGTTAGCACAGTGTATTTCTTCAACAGGCAGGCTTCATAACGACTGACCCCCATCAAGGTGATTCAATAAAAGCCTATAAAAGAATTCATCACCTTTTCTGAGGGACAACTACAGACTGAAAAGGGATGAGTCTATTCAAACAGATTGCACTGCTGCTGCTATGAGGAAACAAAATAAGAATGTGGCGTCTCTCTCTCTCCCTTTCCTCGCTAACATAAGTAACTATGGTAACAGGCGCACTGCATGGCACTGCTTCCACAAGCTCTCCAGAAATAAAACTGTTGGGCTAAGAGCGAGCAGGTAAAGACAAAAGATCCCGGGTGCCACTATTTATAGAGGCAGGCTTACATAATCTCCACACAGACCAGCACTGGCTGAGGGAGGTTGGGTTTTGGGGTGAGTGGCACCGGGGCCCCGGCCCTAGAATCGAGTGCGCGAGAGTGGTGTCTGGAGGTTACACTGTCGATTATGAGCAAGCTCCAAAGGCTACAGGAGGGGGAGGAAGTAGGAAAGAAAGAATCTGTACAGAGAGGGGGAAAAGATGATGGCGGATTGGATTTGATGGTTGCATTGCTAAAGGGTGAACGCTTTACGTGCGCTTGTTGATCAGCAACTCAAGGTCCCATGGGATGCATGTCAGCCTGTGGTGGTGGGAGATGTTCGCCATTGAACGTCACTGTATCAGCGATTACATCACCAACCCGACTCACTGAGGTAACAAGTGCTTATGACAGATGGAAAGAACGCTGTCAGGGATAACAAACACAAGACTTTACCCACTGGCACTGTGAGCCACACTCAGCTGAAGGCCTGAGAAGACAATGTCACAATCTGTTAAGCTAATGGTAGTGGAAGGATTGAAAGACAGTATAAATCTAAAGAGGTTTAACTGACAATTCTTCTATAGTTGATAGCTTGTTTAAAGGCAGAACTGTCAGACCTGGCGTCACAAAATAAATTATTTTGACGCACAGAGCGTGACTAAATGGCTCCCCCTAGCAGTCATGTGTCATTATTACACTCTTCACACTGTAATATTGATTCTTTTGAGCTTGACTGAACGAGGTGTGAATGAACAGCTCCGTTCTTATCCGTCAGTTGATATAATCAGCAAATGAAACCTTCACGCTGCATAACACAGGGAGCTTTGAGAATTTAATGCAATAATTGTCCCATTACGGGGCAAAAGAAAGTGTGAATCACGTAAATATGCCCCAACTACTCTAACCAATGGATGCAAATAGAGGCTCATCTCAGGATCTCATCAATGCGCAAATGGAGGAACTCTGACTCATCTATTTATGCCAGTGCGTTAGATCTCACTAATGCTGTTTTGGCTATTATCCCATTGTACCGTGGGTCTGAGGAGAGGGAGGGGGATTGCGCATTGAATGTTTTAGTCACACTGAACAACCAAAAACTAGGAGATGCATTTCAAATGGCAACACATGCTACGATGCCCAAGGGGAATGCGAATATAAAGGAAGATGTGTGTTTGTTTCCTCTCTGATCATTCGTCAGAATGCTGACGTTGCCACATGGTTCTGAAAAGTTGGTGAAGTAAAAAAATTAAATAAAAACACCAAATACAGCATGACTCATCAACAGGCTTAAGTCTCCCAAACACTGTTGACGCAACCGAGACTGTGTAAACAGAGAGATGTCAACCCTTTTAAACTTTTATCTTTAACAATACACTTAAACAATGATCCATCTACAAGCTTGCCTACCTTTCCTCTTGGAGGCCTTGAAACAGTATTGCTCCATTGAAAAGACATACTGAATGACAATAATATATTAAAAGGTAGACTCCTCAAATAAGTAACAGCAATTGAATATACTAATATATATATTTGTATTAAATTATGTTGATACCTACAGGTACTGCAGCTCAGTTGAATGAAAGCAGGAAGCCTATTCTGGTTCAAATACTACCAGGAATTAATAACAACTGTTTTAAATCATGCTACATAATTAATTTGTGAGTTTTGTGTGTTTAAATTTCCTCTGTACTCAAGACACACAAAAAAACAAACAAAAACTTCTTCATGACATTAGAGACAAATCTTCAGAATTTGTAAAAGAAATGTAGAGTACAGGGCGTATAAGCCTTAAAAAAATGAAAGTACAAGATCAATGATTGTGAAATATTCAGTGGCAACATAAAACTGTCCAGAAAGGAAAACGAGTGCTCTATCAACTGGCCTTAAAACGTTCTCACACTGAAACCGGCTCATCAGCCCATCCTTATTAAGCTCCTTTTAATATGGCACCATTAAGTACTCTGTAAAAACAGATTGAATTGACTTTTAGCTTCAGTGTACATGAAGCAATTCAGTGAACCCCACTCTTTATGTAAAGGTGTAAACACTCGTTGCCCTTCTACACACACACTTACCGTATGTTCACTAATCTCTATGATTCAATGAAAATTGAGACGGTCTGCCTGAAATAGAATAAAAATACATGTAGAGACACAGACTACTTGGCAAATTAACAGACTAAAATTTTAAATTAAATTTAATTAATTGTAATTGTAAAGACACACTTTGAATGTTGGCTTGACAGAGCCTTGTTTAAAAGTTCTGAAGAAACAAATTACTTGAAGTTTAAATGTCTTTAGACCTAACGAACAGAAAGAATGATATATAGATTGCAATTCAGTATATTCCTGTTATTGCAATTCAACTTCCTGTGAGGCATGGCCATTTCAATTTATATTCCAACACATTAATTACATACAGTACAAGGAAGCAAATCCTGGCTATAATCAGTAAAAATCACACAATGCTTTTAAAGAAACACCATTCATAAAAAGATATGATTTGAATATTTAAGTATGAGATTCAATTAAACTGAAGAAAGATTTTATAAGAAGATATCAATTTATTCTGTCAAATGAAGCCAAACAGCAATGGACCAAAAAAAAGTGCACTGTCTTACGGCTCTTTAAACCTGAGGATATAGCCTAATCACATTAAACCAGATGTAAAATTGAAATATTTAAACAAAGCTCTTAATTATTATATTAAATGAGCAAATAAAAATAAAAAAAATCCACCAATTATCTAAATTACGTAAAAACGAAATACACTTTGTAGTAGCAAACATATGGCACCAATTGAGCATCATGATTTATCATTCTGATTCTGGCTTGCTACTGATTTTCAATACTCTTCAGCCATTATCAGTACAGTCAGAGCTGACCAGCCAGTAAAGGGGTGGCTACCCTGCCCTCTTCCAGTGCTATCACTGTACTGCTCCCAGATGTATCCTGTTTCCAGATACTGCTTGTAAACATTATTGATAAGGTTAGTCCTGAGCTCTTGGTAGAGGGTAGCTGCCTTCTCTTTGAATGGCCCTTCTATGCTGCCATAGTGATGCAGTGCTCTTACAGCCAGGTAGTTGATGTTGATCCAGATCGGTCCTCGCCAGTAGGGGGCGTCGTGTTCCGTGTTCCTCTTCATGTAGAGGGGATCTGTGCGTGAGAGTGAGCGCAGGCCATAGGGCGTCCAAAGGCGTTCAGGGTCTCGAATGTCTCTCAAAATATGCTCTATTTTTGGCGAGTCTGGTGTCAAAATATGAAGCAAGAACGGAAAAAGGCTAACATAGCCTAATGCGTTCACATACTGCAGCTTAGGGGCTCGGCGAACGGAGCGAACCAACCGTGAGACTGGGAACTGGTGGCGTGGTTGTCCGGGGGGCACAAACACTTTCTCCTGCTGAAGTGAGACCGCCTGGGTGTGATTACCGTAATCACTGAAGGTGTGCAGATTCTCGGACCAGTGCAGTTCGTTTAACAGATCGTTATTGTTGAGGGTACGATGGGTGTTTTCATACACCTGGTGGGGTTCCCCGAGTATTCGTGCCACATTCGCCATGATGCCAGAGGCAAGGGTCATCCAGCAATACAAATCTACATGCCTCTCATCAGCAGATGGGTGGGAAGCCCGTGGGTAGTCGTCCAGGCCAGAGGTCAGGGTCTTGGGGTTTAAGAAAAGGTTGGTGTCTTTGTCCCTGCCTCGCCAACGGTAGGAGTTGGCAATGGGTCCGGCTTGTGTGGTGTTAAACCACTCAAACCAAATCTGCAGTCTTGGGTACAACCTTCTCAAGAAAGGAAGCATGGTCTGAGAGGACAACGACTCTGGTTGAGCATCCCGCTTCTCCAGCAACTCCTGTAGGGCCAGGAAGAGCGTGGGAGGGTTTGCGTTTTCGTTGTGCTGCACTATAAACTCGGACGGTACTTTGCTGCGTGCTTCATCATCCAAGATTTGTTCACGTGGTATCCAGCCCTCTACGTTGATGAGATCGAGCCAGTGCGCAATGACCCCCTGAGTTAACTGACTGTCCCATTTGTTGAGGAGAAGTTGATGAAATCCTTCGTCCCAAAGAAAGCCCCTAGGAAAGAAAGATCGCGATGGAACCGCTGTAAACAGCGGCCCCTCAGGGTAAAGCACAGGGTGCTCATTATAAACCGACTGTACAACAGACTGTCCAAAGAAAAATCCCATGCCCCCAAGCATGTTGCTTAAAGCTGCCTTGGCAAATTCGATCTGCGAAGATGTGAATCCTTTTGCTTGGAGGCCAAATATACCCTCAAACTTCTCATCAAAAGCCATCTTTCGCTTCTCCAGCTCGTCCGTAAGCACTGAGCCCACAAGTTGATTCGGTCGTTCACGGAAGCTTCCAGATTCAAACAAAACTTCAATCTGGAAAGGGGTTTGAACGGTCACCTGATGCACCACAAAATCACTCTCCATCTTGGGATCTTTCTGTTGATTCTGGTGGTTAGTGACTTTGTAAGAATCCACGGCAAAATAAGATCTTTTTTCACCTTTGGGGGGACTGAAAACAAATTTTTGATTTAGGCTGTTTTTCACTATATCTGTCAGCTTATCAAGGCCAGGGCTCCTAGTTTGCAGGAAATTATATCTGAAAAGAAAAAGAGTAAAACAATATAGTAACTTGTTGAAATAACATCAGCAAACCTAAAATGTCTTTCATTTTCTTCACACTCTGTTCATCTGAGCATCATATGCTACTAATAATCCTTTGTGTTTGAGAAGCAATTGAAGATTTCCTATTTGTTGAAGTGCACTAAATTTCAAAACTAAAAATGTTTTCCATGTTTTATAGCTTTGTAAAAAAAAATACTATAATACATATTGTTTTAATTTAATATTTAATTAGTTTTTTATTCTGAATAATTATTGATGAAAACCTACATTCCTCCCAATTTCTATTGTTCACATTTATTACTTATTTATTAAATAAGATTCTAGTGTATAATCAACGTAAAATACCTGGCATATTTGCCACCAGCACCTTCCCCTGCAGTGGGTTTGCCAAATGTGATCTTGAAGTTGCCAAGCTCCTCAGAAGTTCCTGTCACAGAGCTCAAGCGATTTTTCTCCTCTACATGAGCCTGCAATGAACCTTGAATATCCGTCGCAGCGTAGAACATCAGCGAGATCACAGGAGCTGAGGAAGCAATGCTCTGCCAATCAGAAACAAAGACAGATTTTATGTTATGAATTTCGATAGTGTATTATAATTCGAAAAATTATATAAAAAAACAAACAAATTTTATATATATATATATATATATATATATATATATATATATATATATATCAGAATTAACCACTTTAACTTCATATCATATTAAAAGAAAGCTGATGTTATGCGGAGTTGACACACTGTCTAGCATAGTCTACAGTATCTGACATTTCCACACAAAAAAATCATCCACATCATTTTATATTGGTAAGAAAAAGATAGTTTGGCCTTCAATCGGTGACAGATTTAAATACCTAAACCTGTACAAGTATCAAGGTCCCCACAACTTTTTACTTAATACATTTTCAGAAATTTCCAATCATTTCTAATTACTGGAAAAATATTTTATAGAGACTACTTCATAGTGGGCACACAACCTACATTTATTACATCTCCAGCGTGAGCTGGGGGGAGCACTGATACTGTGGTGACAGTGTTTATGTGTAGGGGTGCGTACTACCCTCATAAGGACCAATTTCTTGCCAATAAAATATTTCAGAGGTTAAACATTTAGTAAGTTCCATTACCTTTTTTTGTTAATCATTTTTGGGGATACTTTTAATTTTCATGACTTCCTTGAAAGCCACAATTTAATATTTACCTAGATATTACCAGGTTTCCCATGACTGTGAGAATTGTGACCTTAAAGAAAAAAACTACCCCATGATTTACTCACCCTCAAGTCCTCTTAGGGGTATATGACATTCTTCTTTCAGATGAATACAATCAGAGTTATATAAAAAAAATGCCCAGGCTCTTCCAAGCTTTATAATGGCAGTTTATGTTTTGAAGTCCATCAAAGTTCATCCATCCATCATAAAAGTAATCCACACGGCTCTGCGGGGGCTAATAAATGTTAATAAACTAGCTTCTGGCAGACGGCGGTACGCCTACTACGCAAGTCAACTTAAGCCACAAGAGTAACCAGTGATGCATGTATGACATAGGATGTAGGAGCATCGTAAGTTTAGACGCCTCTCGTAGTTCAAACAAACAGGGCTAGGCAACAAACTCAAGCTCCTCCGACATTTCTCTTTAAAAATTGTCGTTTTAGACTTTCGTTTTAGAATTCGTGACTGGTGTTTTGTTTTGCTCTATCATCTGTGCTTCCGCGTTTGTCATTACGTTGTACGCCGGGTCAGGGGTTAGTCATCCACCGTAAATCGATGTGTACAGCCGTATGCCGAAAGCTAGTTATTTTAGTTGATAAAGTTTTAAATATGGATATTTTTCTTACACGAACACATCGATTCATTTAAGAAGGCCTTTATTAACCCCCGCAGAGCCGTGTGGATTACTTTTATTATGGATGGATGCACTTTGATGGACTTCAAAACATAAACTGCCTTTCACTGCCATTATAAAGCTCGGAAGAGCCAAGACATTTTTTTATATAACTCCGATTGTATTCGTCTGAAAGAAGAATGTCATATACACCTAGGATGACTTGAGGGAGAGTAAATCATGTGGTAATTTTCATTTTTGGTTGAACTAACCCTTTAACATATATTGATTTAAGTTTTTTTTTTAAATTTATTAATAATTTCACAATTTAATAATTTTTATGTATTTGAAATCAAGCAATATTATTATGATTATACTAAATAAAAATGTTCTTCATGAAACCAAGAAGTGCATTTTCCCACAAAGTGGGGAAAAAAGTACACTTTAATTATCAAAACACCCCAGACTATGAGCACTGAAAACAATTCATATTCGTATTGTACATTACTACTTATATTACAATAAAATATCCTTATATTTAACCATTTTATTTATAATAATAAATCAGATAATGCTGGCTTTCAAACACATAAACTGTAGGAGCATTACTCTTTACGTACATGTTGTTTTGCAGTAATCCTCCAAGTCCAGTCTCCACCATGATCTCCACCCATACGCTTCACAAACTCTGTGGTCAGTGTAAAATCACGGTCATGGATCTCCTGGACTCCAAAAGATACTCCATCATGCATTATCCATCCGTAGCCCTGCAAATGGTCGCCTTGCTCACAAGTGTGCCTAAGATTTCCATCCATATCAGTGAACTGACGCATCCACATTAAGCCTAAACAAATCAATAGAAAAGGCAAAGTTGTAAAGCCTAACAACTTCAAAAAGACACATAAAAATATAGACAGAAAGCAACTGGTGCATAAAGACAGAGTGTGAATTTAAAGCACCCCACCTGTCACAACAGATCTAGGACTTCTTGTTTTCATCCCGAAGTACACCTGAGGCCGGTAGGAGCCCCAATATCTTTCGGGAGACACAGCAGGGCTTGAACTATTAGCATCCAAGACCCGTGGAGAAGGGTGCAAGGTCACGACCCTCCTGGCCAAGGATGAGCGCATATAAAGGGCATAGAAGAACCAGATGAGACTGAAGATACACAAACCGATGGATATATTGATAAACACCTTCCCAATGTCAGTTTTCTTTTTTTTCTCCTTGCGTGGTGGTGCAGGTGCTTTTTCCTCCTTTCTTGGGCTAGGTAACACACCATCACCACTTGCAACCCTCTTCCTCCGCCGACCCATCTTTCTTTAGACCTGACCAAGCCGGTCCGAGGATGACAATCATTCAAATGCACCTGAAAACCACCAAAAGTCAAGAGGTTCTGACTTCAGGTTTAGACTGTTGACACAGTGATTGCAGCATAAGCTCATAAACTATATCAGTCTTATACAGTAATGCATTTACGGGAATACATACCCCTAAAATATGGTTATAATGTTAGACCTGTCTATGACAAGATTCTGCTAATTGAATTGGCTAACTGAAAAAAAGGAATGAGGAAATGAATGAACGAACGAATGAACTGATGGATGAATGAATGAATGAGATTCAGCTCGTCAGTGTCTATTAAACGCGTCTGCAATGATCATTCTCTCTGCACTAAATGTGGACGAAGCAATGAAAAAATCGACTACAGCAAGGCAAACACAAATTATACTAATAATGACGTTACCTTATGTACGTGTCAGTACTCTACTGAACATTGTAATCAGCAGCACGGTCACTTCCGCCTTTCTTTTCGAAGCTGTCAAGCTGACAACAAACATAAATGCATGTTCAAAATAAAAGTCCTCCAGTGATTTACTATTGCTGGCTAAAGACAAAACTGAAAATTCTGTCATAGTTTACACCTCACGCGTTAGTCGTCACCATCATTTCGTTCAAATCATATGTGGCTTTCTTTCTTTTTAGAGAACAACATATTCTGAAAAATGTCTCGATGTTTTTGTCCATACAAAGTCAAGGGAGTCCAATGTTGTTTGGACCTAAATGACATCCAAAATATAAAGTGAGTCTCAATCAGCTCTCTAGCTCCCCAGGTCGTGAATCAGAATATAATGTGCAGAATTTTCCTGCACTGGTAAGGTATCTTTTTCATATAAAAAATAATAATCCCAACAAGAGAATTTACACAAATTGAGAAAGTCAAAAAGTGTTAGGTTGTGCCCCGCTCTCCTCGACCCCTACAACTAATTATGTGTGCAAAGTCTGGAAACATGAACTTATGATCTGATAACTGACCATTTTACATTCCCAAAGACTTTGGACCATTAATAAGAACAACAGATCCTGATGAATTCAAATGACAAATTAATGCTCTTCAACCGCATGATGGAGGGGACACACCAGAGCTCTGCCTGTTGGGACTCCGGGTATGGAAACACCAATTTGAATGTACAAAAATGCTATTTCAGAAGCATTTGTTTACACTATGCATTTTGAATGATCTTTTATGGTATATTCGTGCACATTTACACAAAACATAATATAAGTTGATCAACTTCTACTGGATTATTTTTGATTCCTAGTTCCTACACAACAGACTATTTCTTTTTTCCAGCTGGCTCTGACTGGCTCACCTCCCAGACTAAAGATATTTGTTTTCACGGATAATGATGCAAAGGACAAAGAGGTAAAAAGTACTGTTTTGGCATTGATTGAAAGCACAAAGTCTGTAGTATGTATTAAAAGTTTATTTTAATATTCGGGTTCTGTCAATAGGCAGACACAGACATTGTGTCTGATTAATTGCCAATTGCCAATTAATTGCCAATTAAACAAGCTGAAAGCCTGCATCTCAAAATACTATTACCTGACAGCATCACCTGTCCATGATATTATGTCTTACAGCAGCAACAACAACAGCAACTTTCTCTCCCTCTTGCCACAAACAACAGTTCTGGGCACCCTTTATCCACCTATCAATATATGGGTTAGCGTGGGAGCCATTTTGCTATTTCATGTGTAACCTTTTTGTACTTGTTGGCGTTATACTAACATTCCCGCAAACCCTTTTGCATTGGTTTGTCTTTTCATCCATCACTACAACACTAATTATGTGGTTTTACTTTGCCTATTGCAGATTATTCATGCACTGATTAATTCAATTTTATGAATACTTATATGATTTAACATATAGCCAAGATAATTGTAATTATAGTTGTTTTTTGTACAAATGATAATGGTATTACATATTAGACTGACAAAATATAAGATTATAAAAACAAGTCTGGACTATGGTGTGATACAAACAAACGTTTTTATGTTTTATAACCACCTATACAAATCAACATGACAAATGACAACATCAAAATGGGCAATTTTGGATGATTTATAGATGCATCTATTTTTTCTGTATGAACTTTACCATGTATGGCAATTATATTAAATATACCATATCTAATTTTGCATTTTGCATCATGCATTTTTGGTTTGGTGAAAATAAACATCTCAATGTAACTACTACTGTTAAATAAAAATGTTACTAATGGAGATAACCTTTCTCATTAAATCATTATCATTACAATTTCTCACACTGACATTTGGGTTGAATATTTACTAGAACTTATACTATAACCAGCCTTAACCAATCATATCTTCTGTAATATTTTGGAATTCAAAGACCATTATTTACTATTAATGGACAACTTTACATTACACAGCAGTTTTAGTGTAGACCAAGTAACCTTTACAAGAATCATTTTTGGGAGAACAAGGTGTTGTTTTCTATGCAATTATCAGAAATCCTTTGCTTGAAGGTGCATGAATTTATTAGTATCAAAGTTGCTGACGTTACATAACAGCTATTAACAGTATTTTTAAGGTAAAATATATACAATACTCTTTCACATTTCTTCCAATTAATGTAGAGATATTTCAAACATTTTGAAAGGGAAATCTACTGCACACTGCATGCATACATACACTAAGTCAACATGAAACTGATAGTAACCCAGTTTACTTCAGAAATCTGATGCATTTCTCAGTGAAACAGGATATTCAATGAGAAAACAAAATGTAGGTACTTGATTTTATCCAAAGGGAATT
The DNA here is from genome assembly GCF_965113295.1 of Leuciscus leuciscus. Lineage (NCBI taxonomy): Eukaryota > Metazoa > Chordata > Actinopteri > Cypriniformes > Leuciscidae > Leuciscus > Leuciscus leuciscus. The sequence continues at coordinate 38,605,115 of NC_138727.1, read as the reverse complement.
GTTTGGATAATCAAAATTGGCAGTTTCGGAATGTAACCAGGTGGTTAGTGGAAAGCGGTTGAAGGGGATTTGTGATGTTAACTAGTGAAAAGGAAATGTTTTCAAAAAGTGTCCAAAATCGCATACTCTCGAGTAAGTAATTATTCTGAATAAATAATTACTTCACGACCGCTAAAAAAGCATGTTCTATATAGTATGAATGTGTGTAGTATGAATGTTATCCGAATGTATTTGCCAACTTGTCATTATCGTGTGACCTACCAGCGTCAGTTACCTCGCTTCACTGCAATTCACAAATCCTCTATCGTGGCCTCATGGGATTGTGTAAAGTGTCCATTATATGCACATTTCAGAATCTCAGTGGGAGTAGTATAGGTCATCCGGGTACATTTTGCCTACATGTGAAATCAGACATACTTCATTGTCACAAACTGTTTTTCGCCTACTATATAGTAGGGAAGTATGCAATTTCGGATGCAGCCAACAAAAATTAATCTATTGTGAGAGAGATACTATATTCAATCCACCTTATTTTTCAGCGCTGCAGCCATTTGTAAATTGAATGCATCTGGCTTTCAGTGTCAACCGCTTCCAGGTATTTTAGCTGTACAAAACAGTTTGTTATGCTGCTTGACAATGCAAAATGGTATTTCTTACTATACTGTTTGAATTTATTATGATAATGATAAATACATTGGTCTGTAGTGCAAATGGTTTTTCCTGTATTTGTGTTAATACTCTCGCTATTTCTGGATAGAAGCCAATGAGTCAGATGTCTCAGAAAGAAAATAGCTTACTTCCGCATTGAAAAAGAAGGTGGAAGACTTGTTGTGAAGTCTACATTTGTCCAGTAGACACACAGATTCTCTGTTGGTGTTTCACCAGAATATACTTGTGTGCAAACATCCGCCCACATCGATCGCAACCGAAAGGCTTCTCACGTGTGTGGATCTTCATATGCGTTTTGAGGTTCGACGACTGGTTGAACATTTTTCCACAGAGGTTACAACCATAAGGCTTTTCACCTGTGTGAACAGTCACATGCTTTTTGAGGTTGCTTTGATCTGAGAACTGCTTGCCACAGTGCAGGCATCTGAATGGTTTTTCTCCTCTATGGATGCTGTGGTGTCTTTTGAGACTAGACGCCTGACTGAATCTTTTACCGCAGAGTGTGCAGTTGTGGAGCCTCTCCCTGGTATGAAGTTTTTGATGCAAAAGGAGAGTGCTGGGTTGAGAGAATGCTTTTCCACAATGTTTACACATAAACTTGTCTTTCCTTTGCATATGAGAATTTGACTGTTTGAAAGAAAAGCACGATGTGGAAGGGGGCTGCTCGGATTGAGAAACGCTGTTACCGCCATTGCGTTGTGTTAAATGGCCTTCAATATCAGGCATAGATAAGCCATTAGAGTCTATTGGAGTTGCATAGGAACACATAGGATCTGCACTCCCTCTGTACATCAAGAACTGATTCACAGAAGCTCCTCCGTTGCATTCAGATTCAGTGAAGGATGAATGGTTTGTGGTTACGTCTAATCTTCTGGAAACCCATGAGGCATAGGAAGGGATAGGCTGTGGGTTAGTCTCTGCCTCTCCATCACAACCTCTCTCCATTCTGATTTCACCTATTATGAAAAACAACATGCTTAAATGGAAATTACATAAAAAGTGAGCAAATATCTTCTAATTATGTCCCTTAAATACAGGCTCACAACAAGAATGTGATGGATTCATTTGTAAAACAGACACTTCACATCAGGTGATCTCTAAAATAAGCCATTGAATAAATAAAACAAATTTCTAATTACCATTGAGTAAATGTGCACCTTCACCTCTGTCATACATTTCAGGGTTTTCATCCTCAAGAAGATCAGGTTGCATTCCATTGAGCTGCTAGAGGAACAAATCATTGAGAGTGAATTTTGTCAAATTTAGCAGACAATTTTGTTGTCTGTTGTATTTTTGACATACTATCGCTATACTGTGAAATCTGAAATTAGATTTGTTGGTAACACTTTACAATAAGGTCCCATTAGTTAACGTTAGTTAAAACACTACAACTAACTAACTAACTAACTAACTAAAAGCAATACATTTGTTACAGCATTTTCTAATCTTTGTTAATGGTAGTTATTGAAATACAACTGTTCATTGTTAGTTCATGTTTGCTCAGGTCCATTAAATAATATTAACAGATACGATTAATTAGCTTTATTTAATTACGTTAGTTATTATTAAATGTTGAAATTAAGTCTTTCAGAGTATTTTTCATTGTTTGTTCATTAAATGACAGTTATCTTATGTCAATAAATGAAACCTTATTGTAAAAGGTTACCAATTTGTCTTTTAATCTGAATATATATACTAAAACATAAAAAAAAAGGCTTACAATGAAGGTAAAAATTGTATCTGTTCCCGGGAGCAAACACTAATTCAGATCCCTATATCAAACAAAAAAGCTGTGCTAATTTTCCCCAAAAATCATGACCCTAACCTAAATATCTGTAGTGTAGCTTCAATGTATCCTATAATTAAACAGTGTGCTTATAAATGGCTGTTGAGATTCTCAGTTGAAACGGACTGGAGGCTTGGACCTGGAAACAGTATTTGTCACGACTTAACAAGCGAGAACAAAAATGATGAAAACCAAAAAAAGGGCAGCAGTATGGAAATGGTCACAGCTGTAGAAAATAAGTTTTTGTGTCATGAGCCTGATTTGTAAACAAAGACAGGTATATTCAAAAGTTTACCATCTCTCACACTAACCTCTTGATGGCAGTGTTGGACTGTGTCCTGGTCTATGAAGTTTTCTCTATGAACTGCTACAAAGCTTCCTGCACTCCTGTACTGGGTGTCATCTAATCAGAAAAGAAAAGAAAAAAAGTAGAAATAATGCAGGGTACACAAAGATTAATTTCCATTTTAATTCTGAATTTCCATTCAAAAGTTTGTTGCATTTTAATAGTTTTCTCTTGAAAAAAAAAAAAAATTATTAAAAAACACAATAAACAATAGATAAAATAACACTATTATTAATAGTAACATTTCTTCGCATAATTGACATTTTATAAATCTATTCCATCATGCATATGTGTAATAACTCATTGGGTTATACACATTATCCCTAAAAAGTTACAAATAACAAAACCCCACCATACTCACGATTTCCGGCAGTCTTTGTTTCTCCCAATGATTGTTCACACCTAATATTGTCAGGTCTCTCCTCTTTAATAATGAGAACATCTGGCTCATCATCCCCTACAGACTGATAAAAATGCACAATGCCACCATGATTCCTGACACATTATTAGTGGTCACCTGAGCTCACTGATGGAGACATGCAGTTTCCTACCTCTTGATGGCAGTGCTGGATTGTGTTCTGGTCAATGATGTTTTCTCTGTGGACTGTTACAAAGACTTCTGCACTCTGGCACTGGGCGTCATCTTCAACTGCAAGGTGGATGTACCAGTAATGCAAGCTTTTTCATTTATTGGTGAATTTTATGACATTATTATTTGATTTAATAATTTCTTCTTGCAGTCCTTACAAGCCATATTTTGTCTTCTTGTTGACTTGAATGACATGTCAACTGATCTCAGATCCGAGCTATACACTTAACCCCTACAATAAGTTACAAAGGAAAAAACAATTACACAAATACATGAAAGGCCCTGTACTCACGATTTTCAGTAGTCTCTGTTTCTCTTTCTGACTGTTCACACCTCATGTTGTCAGGTCTCTCCTCTTTAATAATGAAAACATCTGGCTCATCACTCCCTACAGACTGACAAACATGTTGCAATGAATACTGAGAGGAAATGTGTATGGAATAGAAAATCTGAACAGAATTAGTGGTGATACTGTCAACTGATATTGGCTAAATATGCTATCTTGATATTTAGAGATATGGGTGGCCAAGGGCTTATTAGTGTTCAAAAGTTTGGGGTCAGTAAAATTCTAATTAATACTTTTTTTAATACTGAGAAAGGATGCATTACACTGACCAAAAGTGACAGTAATGAGATTTATAATATTACAAAAGATTTCCATTTCAAATAAGTGCTTGGAACTTTGTATTCTTAAAAGAATGGGGAAAAGTGTATCAGATTATTACACAAATATATTTTACTGTTTTCAACTGATAATAATAAGACATTTTCTTGGGCAGCAAATCTGCATATTAGAATAATTTCTGAGGAATCATGTGACTGCCATTACATGAAATAATTACATTTTAAAATATATTAAAGTAGAAAACATTGTTTTAAATTGTAATAATACTTCACAATATTACCGTTTTACTGCATTTTTGGTCAAATAAAATAAGAGACTAATTTCAAACATATTTAAAAAACTTTCCGACTCCAAACTTTTGAACAGAATATATTTTTTTAAACAAACACAATTTAATTATTTAATTATTATACTTTTTTTTTTTTTTTTACTATTAGTTGTATAGGTCATTTCAGAGAATTGTTGAGATGCTAGCATAACACAAAAGATGAAATCTTTGATAAATGGGAAAATATAAGAATTGGTTGGAAAACTTTTTGAGTGCTTTGAGATAAAGATATTGAACACAGAGAAAGAGTCAAGTGCAACTGATTGAATGAACAGTTAATAGAGGTTTGCAGTTAAAGGGTTTGTTCACGCAAAAATTTAAATTGTCCTATAATTTACTCACTCTCTCAAGCCATCCAAGTGTATATGACTTTATTCTTTCAGCCAGACACACAATCTGAGTTACATTAAAAACTATTCTGGCTCTTCCATGCTTTATAATGGGAGTGAATGGTACTTTACATTTTGAAGCCCAAAAAGCACATCCATCCATCATAAAAGTAATCAATATGGCTCCAGGGTGTTAATAAAGGAATTCATTATATTATATGCAGCCATATTTATAACTTTAGAAACTATAATCAGTGGCTTCCGTTAACGGCGAATCTAGTTCCGGCGGAAAATTGACCTCTGACCCGACATGACATAGGATGTAAAAGTAGTGTAAGCTTAGGTGAGAGTAGATATAAAAAATAAAATAAAAAGAAGGTAGGCTACCATTCACTCCCTTTATAAAGCTTGGAAGAGAGGTGAGTCCCACTATAAAACTTGGAAGAGCCAGGATACTTTTTTTATATAGCCTAACTCGGATTGTGTGAAAGTGGCTTGAGGGCGAACAAGTAAATATGGGTTAATTTTCATTTTTGGGTGAACTAACCCTTCAACTGACGATTATCAGACCGTGTACGAGGACAAAAAAAATAATAGGCTACAATGTTTCTTGATAAGATTAAGGCAATGAGATACACACTCCATTAATTATGCAGACCTGGTCAAGTCTTTCGGGCTCAAGAAGTGAGTTACTGCGGTGAACTGATGGATCCTCTTCATCACTACCAACATTATTACACAGCGAAGCGACTTTCACGCTGATTCGCCCTGGAAATAAGCATAGTACCTTCACCGTGAACAACGAAGTTAACGTTTCATAGTGGCGTTCAAAATAATGGAGTTATCCAAAACCGCTGTCACCATGTTATAACTGAATGATTCCCATTCCAATCAGCCTTACCTGACACTTTTTCGTGAACACTAGTTCTGGTCATAGTAGTTGATTCGTTCATCAGTTTATGCGCTCTTCGATAAAATGAATCCCGGATTTCTATCGTTTTCAATTTCTTTTTAAGGAGGTTATTCTCCTTTTTTGTTTGTGATATTTCAAGATGTAATTCGGCATAGCTGTCCTCAACAAGTTTGCAGATTTCTGCCACAGCGGCGTTTGCTAGAACTTCCATAACTGAAGCGATTTGCGTTTGAAACGTTAATATATTTGCCATTGTGTTGAAATCTATTTTTATGAAGCTAACATTAGTGAGCCAGTTCAAATTAGTGTTTGTGTACTGGTCTGGAGCTCTTCCTCAAAACGCGAAGCTGGCCACGAGTCGACAACATCCGCTTAGGATTTTTAAAATAAAAGCTCATATCCTACTAAGAAATGTTCATGTCCGCATACGTCAGATATATGGACTATATCATATGGACGGAATATTAAAGATTGAACCGAAAAGATTCTGTTGAAAATGAATATATGAATGTGTGGAAAGTATTAGATAAATGTCAAATTAAACTTAACTGGCTATTGCGAGATATAAGCTTATTAGGTAGAATATTCTTGACTAAGATGGAAAGCATTTCAAGATTAATCTATCCTGCATACACAATAGCTATTTCAAACAGAGCCATTCAAAAATCAATCAGGTTAACTTTGGTTAGGCAAGGCAAGGCAAGTTTATTTATATAGCACATTTCATACACAATGGCAATTCAAAGTGCTTTACATAGAAGAAATTAAAATAATGAAAAGAAATAAGAATAATTAAAACAGTTTAGAAAAATAAAATAAAATACAGTACTTTTAAAAAATAAAAGAAAATTATTATAGATCTTTCCTTCAAAGGATTCCCTTAAGACTTAAATCTTTCAACCTTCATTTAACCTTCAATCTTCTTACGACTTCTATCTATAAACTTTCCTTTAACTTTCTTTTCTCCCTCATTTACTCACACGTTCTTTTCACTTTCTTTAGCACTGCGTTCACATTCTTTCTCAGACGAAAACTTTAATATCGTCATTTAAATACTGTTCCACTTTCAGACCCACATTAATACACGTCACTTTCACATTATCACCTTCTGAGTGGGCATTTACAGTTACGGGCTAAATGCCCTGCTGACATAGGAGAAATTAAAATAATTAAAAGAAAAAAGAATAATTAAAACAGTTTAGAAAAATAGAATAAAATACAGTACAGTAAAAACAGTCGGACGAACAGCGTCTCTAAACAGAAGTGTTTTGAGTCTGGATTTGAATGTGACCACTGTAGGAGCACATCTGATCTCTTCTGGAAGCTGGTTCCAGCTGTGGCTGGCATAATAGCTAAAAGCAGACTCACCATGTTTAGAGTGAACCCTTGGTATTTCTAGCTGATATGATCCTAATGATCTGAGTGATCTGTTGGGTTTATATTCAGTGAGCATATCTGCAATGTATTGAGGTCCTAGGCCATTGAATGATTTATATACCAGTAATAATACTTTAAAATCAATCCTAAATCTAACTGGGAGCCAGTGTAAAGACCTGAGGACTGGTGTGATATGTTCATATTTTCTGGTTCTGCTCAGAATCCTAGCGGCAGCGTTCTGTATGAGCTGCAACTGTCTTATGGTCTTTTTGGGAAGGCCAGTGAGGAGTCCATTACAATAGTCCACCCTGCTGGTGATGAAAGCATGCACAAGTTTCTCTAAGTCTTGTCTGGAAACAAAGCATCTAATTCTTGCAATATTTTTCAGATGATAGTATGCTGATTTAGTTATTGCTTTGACATGACTACTGAAACTAAGGTCTGACTCTAGTGTCACACCAAGATTCCTGACTTGATGTTTAGTTGTTTGACCCCTAGAGTGAAGGTATGCGTTCACTTTGAGAACTTCATCTTTGTTTCCAAACGCAATAACTTCAGTTTTGTCTTTGTTTAATTGAAGAAAGTTTTGACACATCCAACTGTTGACTTCGTCAATGCATCGGCACAGGGAGTCAATGGGGCTGTAATCGTTAGGCGATAGGGCTAAGTACAGCTGTGTGTCGTCTGCATAGCTGTGGTAAGCAATTTGTTTTTTTCTCATTATTTGGCTCATTGGGAGCATATACAGGTTGAACAGGAGTGGCGCAAGAATTGAGCCTTGAGGGACTCCGCATGTCATGGATGTCCACTCAGACTTATGGTCTCCTATACTAACATAATAACCTCTCCCATCTAAGTATGACCTGAACCATTTTAGGACTATCCCAGAAAGCCCCACCCAGTTTTCCAGCCTGTCAAGAAGTATGTTATGATCGACAGTGTCAAATGCAGCACTGAGGTCGAGTAATACCAGCACTGATAATTTTCCTGAATCAGTATTTAAGCGAATATCGTTTATTATCTTTATGAGCGCTGTCTCTGTGCTGTGGTGTGGTCGGAAACCAGATTGAAAATTGTCAAAGTATCCATTCGAGCTTAAGAATTTGTTCAGCTGATTGAAGACAACTTTTTCAATGAGCTTGCCTATGAAAGGAAGATTTGAGATCGGTCTATAGTTGCTTAATATGGTCTTATCCAGATTGCTCTTTTTCAGGAGGGGCTTGACAACTGCAGTTTTCAGGGAGTTTGGAAAACTCCCAGAGAGAAGTGAGGCATTTACCACTTCTAGAAGATCTGCTTCTAAACTGTTTAGCACACTTTTGAAAAAAGATGTGGGAAGTGTGTCAAGGGCGCATGTTGATGTTTTGAGGTGTTGTACGGTTTCTTCCAAAATTTTGCCATCAATTTCTTTGAAGTCAGACATAGTTACTACTTTCTCAGGTGGTCTGATCTGTCTGACCTCAGTGCAACTCAAGGATGTGCTGATCACCTTTCTGATATTATTGATTTTCTCAGAGAAGAAAGAAGCAAACTCACTGCACTTGCTGTTTGAGAGCATTTCACTAGGAATCTGGCGTGGGGGGTTTGTCAGTCTCTCTACAGTAGCAAAAAATTGTTTAAATTTAAATTGTTGTTTAAATTGCTGTATATAACATTTGAGAAGAAAGTCTGTCTAGCTTTGCCTAGTTCCATATTGAAAAGTTACATCTGGAGGAAGAAAAACCATTACATTAGAAGGGTAGAGATGACAAAAGATTATAAAGATGGAGGGTTACAAGCCATTGATTTTGATTCTATAAATGGGACCCTGAAAATGAATTGGTTGAAATCCTTTTTAAACCACAATATTTTTTGGCTTCATATTCCCAGAGAATTGTTTAAGAAATTAGGAGGTATAGAATTTTTACTAAGTTGTGATTTCACCGTTCAATGTCTGCCAATTGAATTATCCCAATTTCATCAACAGGTTTTGTTATACTGGAAGATTTTATACAATCATAACTTCTTTACACCACACAATATATTATGGAATAATAGATATATTACGGTTAGGACAAATCACTGTTTGACAAGAACTGGACGGAGAAAGGTATTTGGTCAGTGTCCCATTTAATTGATGGTAATAGCAGCCATATCACTCTGTAGCCCAAGACTGGTTGCCCACTGAAGCTAAGCAGGGCTGAGCCTGGTTAGTACCTGGATGGGAGACCTCCTGGGAAAAAACAGGTTGCTGCTGGAAGAGGTGTTAGTGAGGCCAGCAGGGGGTGCTCACCCTGTGGTCTGTGTGGGTCCTAACGCCCCAGTGTAGTGATGGGGACACTATACTGCCAAAAGAGCACCCCCTTGTGAAAAAGAAGTGTGCTTAATTGTATTGAAAGCGTACTTTTTGTGTGCTTAAAATAATCAAAGTATACTTTTTGAAAAGTGCACTTGCAGATAATATAATAAAATTAAAATTAAAGACCACTTAAGTGTACTTAAAGGGAATACACTTTAATGACAATATTTATTAACACACTTAAGTGCACTTTTTACAAATGCACTTTGTAATAATATCTAATTAAGTTTAACTTAAAGTAAGTACACTTTCATCACAATATTTATAAACACACTTAAGTGCATTTAAAAAAAATGCACTTTGTAATAATGTCTAATTAAGCTTAACTTAAAGAAAGTACACTTTCATCACAATATTTATAAACACACTTAACTTTGTAATAATATCTAATTAAGTCTAATTTAAAGTAAGTACACTTTCATCACAATATTTCTTAACACACCTGAGTACACTTTTTAAAATTGCACTTTGTAATAATGTCTAATTAAGCTTAACTTAAAAAAAGTACACTTTCATCATAATTTTTATAAACACACTTAAGTGCACTTTTTACAAATGCACTTTTTAATAATGTCTAATTAAATGTTACTTAAAGAAAGAACACTTTCATGACAATATTTATAAACACACTTAAGTGCATGTTTTAAAAAATGCTATTTGTAATGTTTGCTAAGTTTTATTTAAACATACATTTTAAATAATTATGATTTATAGTGTTATAACTGTTTCCTTAAACTCACAAAGGAATTAGCTATAAATCTTGTTTGAAGTACACACTGGAAATGTGTGACATGCAGAAAAGAAACAATAAATAAACACTTTTCATTCATTGCATCTTTTTATCTTTCATAACCCTTTCACAGACACCCAAAAGATCTTACATATTTTCCCACTCAAGAACCAGCAACATATAAATGAACGTCTTATCTGTTTTTGCTTGATGATAACAACGAAGATGACGGTGACAAGGATAATGACGTTGAAAGTTCCTTGACCACACTATAGAAATCAATGTCCATGAAAGCTCAGGTCCAAGAATACAAATCCCAACTTATCCCAGTGTCGACCTTAGTGTTGATACAAAATCACATATGTGGTATAATTCAGCTTCAGGATCCACAGCAGCAGGGGCGTTTCTAGGTTTTAAAAACATCAGGGGCTGAGCCCGAAACGTCAGGGGCTAGGGTGGGTAACAAGATAACATGATTCGATACAGAGAATAATGTATATTGTAGGCCTATATGCAGGGGGCAGACTGGTTAACAAATTCAGTCCTGGCACTGTAGCCACACCAGGCCATACTACCAAACAGACACACACATTCAAATGTGGGGTAGTTAGGGGGGTTCGGGGGCATGCTCCCCAGAGAAAATTTTGATTTCTCAGACCTACATATGGGCATTTTAAGGTGTTTGACGGCCAACATTTTTTTTATAACAATAGCTTTAAAAGCATGTCAGTGGGCAGTAGCATAAATTATTTGTCAAGCAGATAACAGATTCTTAAACATGAAAATGAGGATAAATGTTGAAATGAATGATCCACACTATAAAATGGAAATGCAGAATGTTTCTGCTTATTGTTGACAATACACAACCACATATTCCAAACAGGAATGGCCTTAAATGAGAAATCTTTCAAGGATTATTTTGCATAGATGTAAACTTTTTAGCATTAAAGATTGGTTTCAGCAACTTGTTTCTTTCTTGAGTTAATCAATGTTTTTGGCACTATTAAATCAGTTCAATTAAATTTCAATTGTTCACTCATAAAGACAGTCACTTGTCACCATTACTGGCCTAATGATGCAAGTTGTGCAAACACAGACAAGCGGAGTGATAGAAACTGTGAAAAGGCTGATGCTGGTGAATTATTCGAACACATTCGAGGACCTTATATATAGGCTACATATCAGAGTTAAATAGGAATACATTGTAATAATGTTAATCAAGCAGACTAAATCACACGACTGCGCAGCAATATTTAAGCACATTATACAAAGGAAATAATACAGATCTAGACAAATTGGGTTGCTTATAGTTAAAATAATGTCATGAACGATCATTTAGGCTAGATGTAGGCCTATTTTTCACATTTTTGGTCACAAAATATTTAGTCAGTTTTGATGACTTTGCAATATTGATCAAATGTTAGAATATTAATAATGAAAATTGAGTAGGGCTACGCCAAAATGTGTAACATTTATGTAGCCTACAAAGGAATACAAAAGCCCCGACATAGAGTTTTGACGCAGCTTTAATCTCCCTTTTGGTTATTTCAATACTTAATTGACGACAGAACACAACGTTACATGTATGCAAGTTTATTTTGCGTGATACAGGGCGCCGCATTTCCGCGTGATTGAACCGCGAGCAAACGGCTGGCACGACGTAAGTAAGTTCGTTTTTCTGAGTTTTACTGACATATAGCCTGACAACATCTGGTCTGACAGAAGACTGTGCGGCGGTGCTGACTGCGTTATTTTTTTGAAACCGGTGCGGCGCGCGCGCCCCCAAAGTTCATCCGTGAGAAACTTGAAACCGGTGCTTGAACTTGAACTCAGGTGACTCATTAACACTCGCGCTACTGTCCACGCCCTGCTCTCACGGCTCGTGGACTCGTGCTGCTTGCCACTTTGCCTAATAATAATTATCAATAAATTACAATTTTTGAGATCCGGGGCTATAAAAAAAACATGTCCATGTCTAACGACGCGCCTGCACAGCAGTGAGGAAGTGATCCAGTTTCAGGATCCACAGCAATAAGCCACATGGCCTCTAAACTCATGTTCAGACAAGGGTCCAAATAGGCATGTGCGACAGAAAGACAAATCCCACAGAATGTGGAGTCCTTTTCCGATTGAGCATCAAACTCTCAGTTTCCCAATCAGGACAATTGATTGTTTGGATTTCATAAGGCATGCTTACTCCTCCATTACAAATCTACTACTTCTGCTCTCTACACCTGTTTTATACCTAAGAGTATTACTGCTTGTTGCCCCCTCAAGGTGAGTAGTATAATTACCATACCAAAAAAAACAAACAAAAAAACATGTTAACAGGTTTGACTGTTACATATGCACCCCCTCACTTTAAGACTTGACATACCCATGGCAAGGTTTTAAATTTTGCACATGATAAGTATCTATTGTGTCAGGGCTAGTAAGCAAAGAAACAGAGTAATTGACAGGGCCTAAATATTTAATTATTCTGGCTGATCCCTTCCACCTACCAGATAACTTAGCCATGAAACCCTCCTCTGCTCTGGACAACGGATGAGCGCGTACCCAAACTACATCTCCAACCCGATACTGGTTTTGTTTGCGGCGCAGATTGTAATATCGCTGTTGTTTGTTTTGTGCTTTTTCTACATTCTCTTTTGCCAGACGGAGGAGGTGATGATGTCTGTCAAGCACTGGATAGATGGGACTATTTGGATCGGGCATCTTGTGGAGCTGAATTGCTCTTTCTACTGGACCTTTTAAGTTTCGACCTAAGGCAATTTGTGCTGGGGAATGGCCGGTACTCTCCTGCCAAGCAGTATTTATTGCAAATCGAAATTCAGGCAACCACTGGTCCCAGTGTCGATGCTGTTCTTCAACATAAGATGCCATCATTGTCTTCAAGGTTCGGTTGATGCGTTCGGTGAGGTTGGTTTGTGGATGATAGGCGGTCGTGAGCTTTTGGACAACTCCCCATTGCTTGCATACTTGGCTAAGTAAATTAGAAGTAAACTGAGCCCCTCTGTCAGAGACAAGATAGGCAGGAGTGCCCCATCTTGTAAAAATCTCCTCTATCAGGATCTGGGCAATTCGTGGTGACTTGGCCTGCCTCAATGGGAACAACTCCACACATTTAGAGCAATAGTCGACCACGACCAAAAGGTGTTCATTCTGCCTAACACTCTTTGGAAATGGGCCCATAAGGTCGACTCCAATCATATGACCTGGTTCGACGATGGGTGTGGATTGGAGGTAACCAGATAGTTTGCTCAAGGATGGTTTGTATTGTTGGCAAGTAATACATTCTTTGCAATGCTTCCATACGTCAGATCTTACACTCGGCCAGTATACTATGTCTAGCAGTCTGAGTAGTGTTTTAAGTCTGCCCAAGTGTCCACTCAAAGGACTGTCATGAGCATAATGCAGAAATTCTTTGCGTAAATCTGAGGGAATGACGAGTTGTAGTTTCTGACCTATTTGTCTGTCTGGCATGCTTCGGAACAAAAGACCATTTTCAATCATGTAATGTACACGAGAAATGTCTTGGGCCATCTGTGATTTTACCTTTAAGACAAGCTCTTGAATCTCTGGGTCCTTTTGCTGTGCTGCCGAGATGTTAGATATGTCCACTGGTAGGTTAGTTGGTAGGTTGCTGGATTTTGGAACTCTTACTACTGCAATAATGTCTGAGGACAGTTGTTCTGGTGACCTGGATAACACATCAGGCACTACGTTGCAATGACCTTTACGATATTTGACTGTAAAGTCATAACCCTGCAACCGTATTGTCCAACGAGTTAATCGCGATGAAGGTTTAGGATGTTGAAATACCCAAGTGAGTGCAGTGTGATCGGTAATGACCTCAAATCTCCTCCCTTCTAGATATGGTCTCCATTTTTCAACTGCCCAGATGACTGCTAAACACTCCTTTTCAGATACTGAATACGACTTCTCTGCTCCTCTGAGGAGTCGGGATGCATATGAAATGACTCTTTCACCATCCTCCATCTCTTGGGTAAGTACCGCACCCAGCCCCATCTCGCTTGCATCAGTTTGCACCCGAAATGGTTTATTGAAGTCTGGCGGTAAGAGAACTGGTGCTTGTGTCAAGTCCTGTTTTATGATGTTGAAAGCTCTTTGGCATTCTTCTTCCCACATCCAGGTGGATTTTTTTTTCTTGAGGGCATGTAAAGGTGCTGCTTTTGTTGAGAAATGTGGAATGAAACGATGATACCATCCAGCTAACCCTAAGAATCGCTGTACGTCTTTGAGAGACTGTGGAGTGGGAAAATTATTGATGGCTGAGACTTTGTTGGGATCCGTCTTGACTCCCTCTGCTGAGATTATGTGACCCAGGTAAGTGATGTTGCTTTGCATAAAGTTACATTTTCCTAGGTTAACTGTAAGTCCAGCATTGTGTAAACAATGAAATATCTGAGTGAGGTCGTTGATGTGTTCCTCTTCGTTTTTGGAATACACGACTACATCTATATATACCAGACAACACTTGCCTTTGAGGGCTCTCAACACTGTCTCCATAAGTCTCTGAAATGAGGCCGCTGAGTTTTTGAGACCAAAAGGTAAACGCAAGAATTCAAATAAGCCTGCTGATGTCACAAATGCTGTTTTCTGTACACTATCCTCTTCCATCTCAAGTTGCCAATAGCCGCTTTTGAGATCCAGTGTACTGAAGATAGTTGCGCCATGGAAAGACTCCAATATTTCCTGGATTTGTGGCATGGGGTACGCATCAAGATGTGTTTTGGCATTTAAACCTCTATAATCAATGCACAACCTGCAACTTCCATCCTTTTTGGGTACAACTACGACAGGAGATGCCCATGGTGAAACAGACGGTTGTATGATATTTTTATTCAACAGTTCCTGAATTTCATCATCAACAAATTTCTGTTTCTCCATAGAAAGTCTGTATGCCCTTTTTCTGACTGGCAGTTCATCAGTGGTTATAATTCGATGTTTGACCATGCTAGAATGTCCAATCTCTTTTGAGCATACAGTAGGCCAGTCAATCAACAGATGTTCCAATTTTTCCTTGTATAGTGATGTGGTCTCTGCTTTACCTATTAGTCTTTGTATAGATTCAAACACTGTGTCATCAATTGGAAGTGTGGGTAGCGCCAAATAGAAATAGACTGACGAAAAAGAATCCTGTGTCACAAATGGGAAAAACTGGTTTGCTTCCTGGTTGCTTCCAGATGGTAAGCCATATTGGGCTTTACTGAAGTCCAGCACAAGCCCAGAATGCAACAAGAAATCCATTCCTAAAATGACTGGTACGGTTAAATCTCTGTCTTTCAATATAAACAGTGTCAAAGTAAATTTTTGACCCTGCATTTTACATTGCCATGTTACCTTGCCATGTTACCTTTCCCATAGCTGCTTGCTTTTGCCCATTGGCCAACATAAATATTTGGCCCTTGCTTGACTGACTTGGTTCCCCCTGATTCAGTTGTTTCCAGACTGATTCTTGAATTAGAGACAATGAACTACCTGTGTCCACCATGGCTGAAAAAAACCTATCACGTAAGATTATAGGTATATTGACCGTCTTAGTTACAGTTTGGTGTTGCATTTCAATGGACTGCACCACTCGAGTGCTTGCTGGCATTTTCCTTTTTTGCTCTTCAGAATTTACTTGGTTCCAATATTTTTTTGCTTCATCAAAATCACGTTCAATTTGTGTTCCAATTCTAACCAGCTCACCAACCTTTGTCACAGTACCTCTTAACAAACTAGCCAGGCGGGGATTGCAGTTACGTAATATGGCCAGTAC
Source organism: Leuciscus leuciscus (assembly GCF_965113295.1). NCBI lineage: Eukaryota > Metazoa > Chordata > Actinopteri > Cypriniformes > Leuciscidae > Leuciscus > Leuciscus leuciscus. The sequence goes on along the minus strand of NC_138727.1, from coordinate 38,589,300 downwards.
AATGTCTTTCTCTGACATATTCTTCCTCCATCTTAAACAAAGAGCACGATAATGAAATGCGAAGTCCCTTATGCTCTCCTTGGGCCCTTGCTTTCTCTCCACCAGCCGTCTTGACGCCACATCTTCATAATCTTCGCTAAGAAAAGATTGTAGGAAGATATCCTTGAATTGCCCCCAACTATTTACTTTCCTTCTCTCAGCTTGCCACCAGTCTTTAGCAGTTTCCTTAAGCACTGTATTAAGAGAAGCCAAGATTTCCTGATCACTCAGTGGTCTAACTGCAAAGTACTCCTCACAACGTTCAATGAACAGAATAGGATCCTCATCTTGCTTATTACTGAAACATGGAAAGTCTAATTTGACCGGGGGATTGTAGGGCATTAACATCGTTTTCTCTTGACTTGTTAAAGAGCTTTGCTGAACTTCATAGGTGTGATTTTGACTTTGTCCAGAATCATGAGCACCACAACAAATTTTAGATGTAACAGGTGTGGACATTGGAATTCGTGATTTGAACTTGGCTTCAAGCTGCACATCCCTTCTTTTCAGACAATCTATCATTGATTGACCGAGTTCCTTCACCGACATTTCCCCAACTTTCTTGATTCTCTCACATTCACGTTCCATTCGATACACCAAACGATCTTCCATCCCTTTACATTTGTTCTGGAATTCCTCTTGTGAAACACAGCCATTCATGTTCTTTACACATTCATCAACTCGTTCTTCCAACACACTGAATCAGTGAGCTGTTCGATGAGGTTGGTAAAGGAATCCGAAAAGGTCTCTCTTTCTGTTGCAGGTGGTGGGGGTGGTGGAAAACCAAAATCAGAGACATCAACTCTGCTTTCTTCACTTTCATTTTCAGAATCTATGTATAAATCACTAAAGGTATTTATTAAATCTCTGATGGGTTCTCTGGGAGTGGTAAATGTATCAGATGAGAAATCCACCTCTGGCACGCACTCATCCTTATCCAGCGCTATTTGGTTTGCCATATTATTATCTCCTGTTTTCCAAACAAAATAGTTAGGGTCCCTGTTCGGGCGCCATTATATAACTGTTTCCTTAAACTCACAAAGGAATTAGCTATAAATCTGATTTTTTTATAGGGTGGGATACACTAACTATATGTTGTTTGAAGTACACATTGGAAATGTGTGACATGCAGAAAAGAAACAATAAATAAACACTTTTCATTCATTGCATCTTTTTATCTTTCATAACCCTTTCACAGACACCCAAAAGATCTTACATATTTTTCCACTCAAGAACCAGCAACATATAAATGAACGTCTTATCTGTTTTTGCTTGATGATAACAACGAAGATGACGGTGACAAGGATAATGACGTTGAAAGTTCCTTGACCACACTATAGAAATCAATGTCCATGAAAGCTCAGGTCCAAGAATACAAATCCCAACTTATCCCAGTGTCGACCTTAGTGTTGATACAAAATCACATATGTGGTATAATTCAGCTTCAGGATCCACAGCGTGAGGAAGTGATCCAGTTTCAGGATCCACAGCAATAAGCCACATGGCCTCTAAACTCATGTTCAGACAAGGGTCCAAATAGGCATGTGCGACAGAAAGACAAATCCCACAGAATGTGAAGTCCTTTTCCGATTGAGCATCAAACTCTCAGTTTCCCAATCAGGACAATTGATTGTTTGGATTTCATAAGGCATGCTTACTCCTCCATTACAAATCTACTACTTCTGCTCTCTACACCTGTTTTATACCTAAGAGTATTACTCCTTGTTGCCCCCTCAAGGTGAGTAGTATAATTACCATACCAAAAAAAAACCAAAAAAAAAACATGTTAACAGGTTTGACTGTTACAGTGTTTTAAATTTATTAAAGTTAAAGTTATAAGTTATTAAAGGGAATTTATTTTGATGTATTGACTAAAATATAAAATAACAGTTTTAATGGAAAACATGGAAAATAATTGATTTTAATTCCAACTCAAGTATGTTGTCCAAAATGTATTTGTTAATGTATTTTAAATGTGTTTTGTCTATAATATATACTGTGTGCATTATGCAGTTGAAATGTATTTTTCCAATACATCTGCTTATACAGTATAATCCATTACAACTTATTGTTGACATTTTAGAGATGATTTTGTCAGTAAATTTAGAGGGTTTTACAGTTAGTTTTGTTGATTGTAACATTGCATTTAATTCACACTTAAGTGTATTGTTAACTGAAAAAAAAATCACTCTTAATGGCAACTTATTGCATTTTATTTCAACTTAATATGTGATATATTTTAAATTAATTGCACTTAATGTGCATTCAGTGTGTCGAAAACATTGCATTTAATTCACACTTAAGTGTATTGTTAACTGACATTAAAGTATATTTTAAATCACATTAATTGCGTGTCATTACATTTTGTAGTGCACTTTAAGTATGTTTTAAAAACACTAGAAGCAATTATGAAAGTATATATAAAGTTGTAATAAAGTACCAATTAAGTTGTTCCAAAAAATCACTCTTAATGGCAACTTATTACATTTTATTTCAACTTAATATATGATATATTTGAAATTAATTACACTTAATGTGCATTAAGTGCGCCGAAAAGATGGCATTTAATTCACACTTAAGTGTATATATTTAAGTATATTATTTATGTAATAAGTACACTTTATAAAATTACACTTAAATGCACTTTTTTTTCACAAGGGCAGTCCTTCGGATGAGACGTTAAATCGAGGTCCTGACTCTCTGTGGTCATTAAAAATCCCAGGATGTCCTTCGAAAAAGAGTAGGGGTGTAACCCCGGCATCATGGATAAATTTGCCCCTTGGCCTCTGTCTATCATGGCCTCCTAATCATCCTCATATACTGATTGGCTTCATCGCTCAGTCTCCTCTCCACCAGTAAGCTGGTGTGTGGTGGGCGTTCTGGTGCAATATGGCTGCCGTCGCATCATCCAAGTGGATGCTGCACATTGGTGGTGGTTGAGGAGATTCCCTCCTTCTATGTGAAGCGCTTTGAGGTCTCAGAAAAAGCACTATATAAATGTAACGAATTATTATTATTATAATAGTGGAACTATATCATAGGAAAATTTCTGTCTTAAATATTCTCATTTGCAATTGGGCCAAATTTGAATCTATTACTAAAGCCATCCCTAATTCTGTTGTATGCCTTAAAGAAATTCTCTCTTATTCTGTCTCTATGATCCCACATATCTCAGCACTTTCAGTTGAAGGCCGTGATTTTAAAGGAAGCCAACTTTTAAACAAAACTGTTAGAAATAAATTCAACAACATTTCGTATCCTATATTAGCTTATAGAAACTCAATTTCACATTATTTCTCAAAAGATATCATTCACATACTTAGAACCAAATATTTAAAATTCCCTTTACCTCCCAAAGTTAAGGAAGTTCATTTTAACATTTTAAATGGGATATATCCATCGAGTGAATATTCACGACTTCGATATGGATTTGACTCAAATAAATGTTTATTTTGTGATGATTTTGAAACCACGGAGCATCTGTTTTTTCACTGTATGTATGTGGAGGCCTTATGTTATGATATTTATGATACCCAAAGATACCTCACCTCGAAGACTTCACTGCAAAGGACATATGGACTTATAATGAACAATAACAAAGATAACTTCCTGGTTAACAATATCCTCATGCTTGGAAAATTGTATGTACACAAATCGAAATACCTAAAGGTGAAACCAATGTTCTGGGCTGAGTTTCCCGATAACGTTGTCTCTTAGCGCGCTACGAAGACTCTTAAGGTATATTAACTGAAGGTATACCATTTCTAGGCGTGTTCCCCGAACTATACCTTAGGAAGCTGCTTAAGATATACCTTCTTACGTGCGACGTTACCGGGTGCTGTCCGTGGCGATGGTGCTGAATCTGCTGATATGGATGGCTCGAGAATCAATTATTCTCTCGTGCAAGGGCTGCTTATCTGAGAAAGCGGTGTTCTTTATAAAAAAAACACTTTAGAAATAGTTGAAATTGCATTTATTAGGACTCATGGGATATTATAAAAAGTAATCCAAACTATAATAGAATTGCCTACATATTTTAAAATTGTATCATATATTGCTGCCATAATAACCATATAAATTTGTATGTGCTTTCTTCTCTTTCCCATTTTTGTTCGCTGAGGTGGAGCTGCGATGAAATATTGTTCTTGTAAATACTTTCAAGCATTTCAGTAATAAAAGTTTACATCTTGCGTACGGTGCTCAGCAGTGATCAAAAAGGATTTAAACAGTGAATTTTGAATCTCTTCTTGAAAACGCAGAGATTTGGATTCAGGCGGCAATTAAATTACCACACGACCTGTTTGTCAAAAAACAGAAGGTACTAATTTGGCCAGGGATTTTTACGCGGGTTGGGTGAGAAAAAAACACTGATATTATGGATTCGGACGGCACTAAAATCACAGACTTACCCCTGTAAATGTTTAAAATACCGTACGAGCCCATGATAAACAATATCAGCGTCCGAATAGGACTTAACTGACAGTAACCTATGCTTTCACTGGCCTTTAAAAGCGCTCTTTTATTAAAATACATTTATAAAATTGTATTATATATAATAATATAATTAAAATTCTAACAACAATCAGTGTAATGACAATTTTATTATTTGCATGAAAACACTTGAATTAGCCTAACTGAACACTGTCTGTGTGTATTAAAACTTCTGAATTATATTCATAGCCCTGCAACAGTGATAAGGTGAAGCTAAGAGTGGTCCAGACCAACCTTCCGAAAGTATGACTTACAGAAGGTATACTACTAAGAACGTTTCGGGAAACACGTATTATCCATAAGGTGGTTTCGGGAAACTCAGCCCTGTGCATTTCATGGTGAATTTGTTTCTTATACAAAAGCCCTCCAAGTGATAAAAAATAAATACGCAATAAGTCTTTTTTCCATCATAATATGATTTAAAAGAAAAACCTTAGCCCCTTCATTTAATTTTAATAAAATTTTTTGGTGTATTTGTGTTTCTTTCATGCACCTGTTCTGTATGTTTTTATGTAAAGATTTACTAATATTGCCATATTGTGTGTACATGAATAATTGTTCAATAAAAAAAAGAAGAAAAAAAAAAAAGATTGAACCATATTGAACTATGCCTTTAAGGCAAGAAACTAGTCAAAAACATTATTGTTTTTATGCACAATTCAATATTAAGATATAAGTGTTTATTCTATTGCACTTTAAAGACTGTATATATTATATATATATATATATATATATAATATATAGTTTTTTTTATGCACTTATTCCTTCTTTTTTTTGCAGAGGGGGTTGTTTGGTCATTTGCCTGATTTTTTAAAAAATATTCTGAAAATCAAGGTGATTTAAAAAAAAAAATGTATCTTGTTGTTGAAAGTATTTTCTGGTTTATGGAGTGATTAAAAAAGATATCCTAAATCCCCTCTGTAAAAACTTTAATGATAACAAAATGAAACAAGAATTTTGAAACTGGCTTTATTCAATGTTCAGATTTCTGTTCTGAATGCTTGCTAATTTGATAGGTTAGGTAAGATGGATAATGCTTGCATATATAGATAAAGCGTTATTTGCATATGTAAACATAAATAAATCTTGTCTTAAAAGAAAACCATATTAACCACTCACAAAATACTTTAATACTTTAAATGGCTTTAATAAGTGGTAAAGGTAGATACATTTATTTCCACATAATGGAACAACTGAGAAACACTGATAAGTTTGGATAATATTGTCTACAGTATGAACTTTGATGTACAAAACTAAGGCCAATAATAAGCAATCTTTATATTTACAATACAAAGAGGAAAAACAAACTTTTGTATTGATACATCTAGTATTTATTAGTTTTTGCAGTTTAAAATGTCCATGCAAATGACTTGCAGAATCCACATTTGCTTTGCATTTATAAAGTGCATGGAGTATAAATACATAAGCAACTGTAATTCAGATGTTCTACCTTTGTCCCTTTAAATTAAATTTTTCACAAGATTATTAATTAACAGTAAATGGAATATTATAAATAAATAAAAATAAATAAAATCACATACATTTTCATTATACACTAGAGAAAGTGATGAAAAGTAATTTATTAAAATAAATAATTTATAAAATAAAAGAATCATTAATATAGTATTCATTCATTACATCCAAAGTTCAAGGCTTAAATGACTTATATTTATGTATTCATTGGTGTTCAGTCCTGTTTTTGCTCTCTAAATATCTCTAGAAGAGGCTGTTTCGAGTGGTGTACTGTGCGTTGTACGACTGTCTTCTGTGCCAACGTCTTCTGACTGCTGCACAGCATCCACAGAGTAAACACTAAAGACATAAACAGACAAAATGAGAGTTAACATCCTGAGAGAGAACACTTTACACTTTAAAACATTTTTATTCAGCTATACAATTATAAACCTCATTTAAAAGGCAGATCAAAGGAGAACAAATCCATGTTATCATGAATCACTTCACTACCAATGCACGTTTTTGACATTCGGTGATCATAAAACTTACGCAAAGGAGAATCCAGCAAGGTATAAGCCCGAGGACAATAGCCACAGGCACAATGATCGCCACAATCCATGCTACGTTTGTGCTGTTATTTGAGGTTGTGGTGGTTGGAGCAGGTGTGGTAAAGGTCAGGAAAAGTTGTGTGACCAAGCTACCAAAAGCTGCAAATCCACCGTCACGTTCTGAGAAAACATAGGTAACATTGGCCACAAGCACGGAGGAACCCGCCGAATCACTGTGGGGAGATTAAAACATACAATGAGAAACAAAAAGGACATAACTAAACATTATTTTGTCATTCACCCATGTATCAAAATCATCCCACTGGCAAAAGCAGAAATGTCATTTAGACATTTCTGCTCAACAAATTAAATACTGGATCCGAACTCACGTGAAATTGGCTGGAATAAATGTAAGAGCTGCTGAGGGATTCTGTAGGATCTGCACCACCTGAAGAGTGCAGCAAGAAATATAGAGAATAGCAGTTAATGTGATTAAAATAAGCAATTTTAATTTCAGTTTTTTTTTTTTTTTTTTTTTTTGAAGGACCGCAATATCCAAGCCTCTCCAACTCACCAAGTTATTTATCTTTTTTTGTATTTCAATATAGGCTTGATTCTTCTGCGCATCATTCACAGATAAACCGCTGAGTTCAAATTCAAAGTCGAGAGCATAGGCAGTCTCATTAATACCTTAAAGACATATAACAAAAATAATTAGTTGTATGTGTGGGTGGAAAAAATGTCATTATCCATTCTCATTCATAATTATCAATAATTATTGATTACTTTCCTTCTAAAGAAGCCATAAAAGCTTACTACAGGTCTGCCAGATTTACACTATTTGCATTCAAATGTTATATTCACACACACAAAAATAGCACATAAAGAAGAAAGAAAAACATACCCGAATAGTTGACATTCGCCTTGATCACAGGGTCACTTGGGATTACTGTTGTTTTGGTGGTTTGTTTAGTTGTGAGATTTGAGGCCAGTAGAGAACGAACTACCAGTAGAACGTTACTCTCACTTGGTTTTGGGCCCAGTGTGACGAACACAAGGCGAATCTTAATAACCACGCTACTAATACTAAAAAAAAAGAAAAAGAAAAAATAGATTATAAATATTTGAAAATGTAAACATAGAAAATGAAAACATCTCGATTTCACAAAATTAATGACTGGACTCGTTGGACTTACGGTGTTGGAGCTGTTGTCAAAGCGCTTGCTGTAAAAGAAAATAAGTAAAGGAGGAGGATCAGACTTTCAATTACAGTATCTGGTGTTTTGGTGCAAGACATAAAACATGACATCTTTTTAAAAAATGTTAATGCAATATCTGACTGTCAGTTTGGCCATTTAAAGGGCACCTATTATGACCATTTTCACAAGATGTAAAATAAGTCTCTGATGTCCTCAGAGTGTGTATGTGAAGTTTTAGCTCAAAATACCCACAAGATCATTTTTTACAGCATGTTTAAATTGTCATTTTTGGGGCTCAGAAAAACAGAGACTGTCCTCGCTGCAGCCTGTAGCGCGATGACGTACTTGATTAATCAAATACGTAGTTGATGTTCGAAGCACATGCACAGAATAGGAATAGTTTTTAACACGCATGTATTATTCTCGTATTTAATCATTTAAACTGTAATACCGAGTGAAAGATAGAATAAATAGATACAAATGGTTGTTTCATTAGACACTACTAGCTATACTATAGAGTATTTAAATGTTATTTAAGCAACGAGGGCATAGTGTTTTGAATAACCTATAACCTATGTATTATTATTATTATTTGTTTAATTTGGTCCTTTATGGAATACAAATATACTGAAAATATCTATAACTATTGTCTTTATTTTTTCCACTCATAGTCTGTTTTATAGTCTTCTGTGTTATTTGTTTCATATTGTAATGTAGCATTTATTCGGTCATGAATGAATCAAATATATTATTTTTCTCTCTCACTCACTGTGCTATAGCCTACATGACATATTATAAGAGTTATACTAAAATATGTGGGACATCTTTTTTTACAATAAGAGATTTAATAAATGAAGATGACAAGAAGAAAAATGATCTTGTGTTTGTTTCTGATCTGTTAAAACATCCCAATGTCCAACAAATTCACAAACTGTTGGGGACAATGTCAGGTAATAATATTAATACAATGAAAACAATAATTTTTTTTATGCAAATGAAATCCCTAGAGATAGATCAACGTTCTAATGAATAAATACATTTTATATTCATATAGCGTTGAATGCTTTACAAATAATAATTATAAGTTGATAACAAATTATATTATTAATTAGCCTACATATTACTTTGCATGAAAAATAGAGCTATGCCGTTATCCAAAGAGCTCCAAAGATCTAGGCAGACTTTTTCCTTCTAAATATTTAGAAATTGAGTGTATAGCCTACAGTTTAAACGTATGATCTCCGATGTTGTTTCGAGATTTTTAGAAATTTATGAAAAACAACTATAATGAATAAACATTTATTTGACTTGACTGAGGTGTTATTAGTCATGTGAACTTTTTCTTTCATTATTTTTATTGCTGAAAATATTTATCTTGGCTATTAGAATTATATAAAAATCGATATAGGCCTACACAAAATGGAATGGCATTAAAGCAGAATTTGGTCACTTTTTTAACGTAATAAAACTGTCTAGAAATCATTTGGATGGTTAAACAACCTGTTCTGGTGATATTGGTGACTTTCCCCGTTCCCCCCAGCGTTCCCAGGCGGAAACCAACCTTGCAACTTGGGGACTACCGTCCCGGCAAGATAGAAATTGGAAGTCTCGTGAGAAGCGAGAACGAGCGCGAAACACGAATTGCACACACGCATGTATTACCAGATTACCCACCTCGGTAGACACAGAGCCATAGCAAAGCCCGTCTACGTAAAGCCTGTTCACTCCAACGCCCTATTAAGTCCTATTGGTTGTAGTTCCACCAGAGTTCCACTGGGGGCGATCGCCCATGAGTGCAAAATGAATGGGAGTCAATGGGGCTAGACGGCTAAATTTGTCTCTTTCACCCGATTGCCGTTGAGAAATCTCAGATTTGATTGTAGGTTTTGCAAGTTCAACATGGGTTATAGGTCGAAAGTTGAATGAACGAGTACTTATGTCCTTTCGATTTCTTACAGGTTGAGTTGTTGTTGCCCATAACACGCTAGCATTCTGCTAATGAACGCTGATTGGTCAGTGAAGGACTGATTACGACCAGAGATACCGATTGATGGCATCGTGGTATCCGAAGCGGGACCAGAAACAAACAAAACAAAAACTCATCTAGCACGTGTATTTACCTGTGTCAGCTGTGTTGTCGATGCCTCGAGAGAAAAGAAAGTGCAGAGCGCGAAAGCACCAAAGTGACTGAAGGATTGCCGTGAAGCAGTATCTCTGGTCGTACGATGTGTATGACGTCATTGACATTTTGAAAGACTTTTTAAAGATGCATTGCGCAAGTCTCTGAGTTTTTGCAGAACTATGCCCCCTCTGGCGGCAAGCGAAACTGCAACAACAAAAGTTTTCTTTTTTTTTTTTATCTTACGTGGAGTTTGCGTTGGTGTTTGAAATGAACTACAAGCCGGTCTCTTAGAATCCATCTTCTACGGAGAATGGCGGCGAATACACAAACCTGCCAGACATAGCCAGGTGAGCGTGCCGTGAATGCGCATGACGTCACGCCCAGTCTCAAATTCCGACCCGAATCCCTCTTATTTATTTTACTGTACAGGATTATAGAGACAATCGCATATTTTAAAAACGGGTATTTTTTAAACATGAAAAGTTGCGCAATGCACCTTTAAAGCAAATAAGTGACTCTAAAAAATCTAACACCAAGCAATGTGTAATTTCTTTGCATCCCCTTTCGAAAACAACATTCAAATTACTAGACAAAAAAATGATATCCTGAGAAAAGTGGATTTTGAGGGGTATAGCACCATAGACCTCCATTCATTCTGCACTCGTCCTGTGAGCGCCCTCATATGGAACAAGAGTGGAACTGCAACCGGAAGTTTATTGAGTGGCACTTCTCCCCTCATTAGACTTTCTCTGGCCATAGAGAGAAAGAGTTGCGACACTCCCATAGACCTCCGTTGTAAAAAATGGCGGCGCTTTTAACCGCCTACTTCCGGGATTTGAAGATCGGATTAGTTCCAAACACTGTCATTAGGGCGTTGGACACCATTCACTTACATTGCTGCGCGTCGAGTTGTTCCAGAGTTAAGTTGCTGAAATATCGACCTCTTTTGAATTGTCAACTGTCTATATTGTATCAGAGGCCCTTTGCGATGCTTGTACTGGTCTTCATTTGTACATGCACAGCGTAATTATTTATATTTTATGTTGGTTGTTTCAACCAATTTTCAAGCTCTGCCTGCTAGCTAGCGCGACTTCGTAAGCTGTGACAGTAAGAGTTCGGTAATGAATCGCTACCACCTTTATAGCAACTTTTATTTAATTACATTTTTTGGGATATACTAACTTTTCATTATGTTTTGTTGTCTTGAGTGAAGCGGCTTGTGAGAACAATGCTGGACCTTTAGGATTGTTATGGCCATCACCAGTCCTGTCTGTTTCATGGATCACCTGCCCCTGGTTTTTGTTTTTCTTGTTCACACACACTCACACAAGCACACATTTTTGTTGTCTGTCATTGTTTAATAAAAAATATTTTATTTGAAAACCTTCATTTGTGTCATTTGTGTCAGCCATGCTTAATTGATGTCTCAATAGCTGTAACAGAAGTTACAAGTGTTTCGTTACTTAATTGCTTAAGTTACTTGGATTGAGTTACAGCTACCCTTACTCTTAGCCTACTCTGTACACTAACCCAGAGCCATAGAGAAAAATCTTCACTCTGCACATACCTATACCCAAACATAAAAGCGTAAATTCGTTTTTAATCTGTTATAGTTTTGATAATGTGTATGGCTTAATCTTAAAATTATATTCTTAGTCTTAACATGATCATGTTTCACGTTGTGGTCCTGGGGGTGGCCACTTTCATCAGAAGAAGTGAGCTAGCTTCTAAGCGAATTCTGAACGGACCGCCATGGCAGACCTCTTTGCATGATCACGAAGGTAGGCTAATGGCTGAATCGGAATTTATAAGCAAAATCACGGGAATCAATAGCCTAATACAGCCCAGTTGTGCTAAAATAAATATCATGAGACGTCCATCATCAGATGAATGATATGGAAAAGTTAAGTTAGAGCCGCTAAAGCCAGTGCTACCATGCGAAACACTAAGCTTTTCCCTCCAAAAATATAGCCTAAAACTTATCTCCAAATGCAAAACTGACATTAACAAAATGCAACAATGCAATAACAGCTGAAAAAGTACTTGGGTGTGTGTTTTATTTTATATTTACCGTTCAATAATGCAATCGCTGCTGTCTGTCCCATAGAAGAACATGACAGCCAGCGTATGTTTTGGAACTATTGGGGCTTACATGAACCACCGCAACTCTTTCTCTCTATGGCTCTGGGTAGACATAGCTCCACACGATACAGTTGGCTTGCTCCGATCATAACAAACGCACATGAGCAGCGGTAGAGAGGGGGAGGAGGCCGCCGCAAGTGAGTTTTTTACGACCGTGTTGTGAAATATACGCCCCACAGCTGTAGGGAGAGCTCGTGGGGAAAACATGCGACAACAAAAGGGAAAATCAGCGAAGAAGTGACTAGAGTTCGCTAGAGTTGCCGAGTTCTGCTTTAACTATTTGCTCCTAATAGTTATTGCAACTTCTGCATATCTATCATGTAACAGTGCTTCGTGTAAAGTTATGGATTACAATAATACTGGCAACAATAATGATGGATGATAATAGCACTAATTTGGGCAGTGTCATTAGCTACAAAATGCATATCCAGTAGTATTGCAAATCTTTGAAGCTGCCAGTATAGGGAGAAAAACATGTTATGGGCCATAATGTAAAAGCTTTAATGTTTAAATTCATCCAGCCATTATGGCATAGGCTATGTCATACAGATTTTATAAAATAATATAATTTGTGGATAATGTAGGCTAATACTATTACTTGGGAGAACGTGTAAAAAATGCAGACAATCACCCAGAATCGCAAAAAAAATCTTGCAATCCTTAATTTTTGATGCTCCCCTGTGTGTGCATAACAGTGCACAAAAAGAGCCTGAGGAATGTCTTCTTTTACGCGTGCCTGTTTCACAGCGGCTCCGTCATAACACTGTGCCACTAACTTTGTTTTGCAATCGTAGCTGCCAAACACTTCAAGTGTTCATTGAGACATTCAGTGAGACATCATGAGCTCGTTTTTTTTCTGTGACATCCTCAAACTTTAAAAATCTTTCTTTTACTCCGATGTCAGTAACATACCGGAGTACAAATGACAGCTGTGCAGTGTTGCTGCAATCGGTGGTCTCATCCACCATAACTGCGACTAACTTGGTGTTGTTAATCTCTTTTTTGATGGAATCATTTAGCACCTCAGCAACAGCATTTATGAGATCGTTCTGAATTTTCCCCGATGTTCCCATAAAAACGGTGGCGTGGCAAGGTGGTGTTGCAAGTCAGCATCGTATTCTGATAGCAGAGACAGTAACTCCAAGTAATTACTTCGATTCAGGGACTCATTCCCCTCGTCATGTCCCATGAAAGACAATTCTTCCTGTCCCAAAAAAAATAAAAAACACACTCAATGAGGCGCTTCAGTATGTCCCGGTTTTTCTTCACTCTCTCATTGTGCAGGCTTGTCTCTCGTCTCCGCTGGTCATCCAGCTGCAAATCCACCCTGGACTCACCAAAGGTCTTCAAATGTACCACCGCTGTGAGGTGACGCTCGGATGCCTGGTGTTTGATAGCTGTCTTGGGGAAGCTATTAAGGCTGTTAAAACCCGTGCTGTTCCATGTTCCCTCACTGGTATTAAAAAGCAAACACGGCCAGCAAAATAGCTTGTTCCGCTCAGTGCTAGCATTTAGCCAGTCATAGCGGTCGTAGTTACCCTCAGTGAAGTGCCGCACAAAACCTTTTCCAGTCTTGGTCAGCCCATCCAGCCTAGGTGTAGATCTTCCTTTTGAAATGATCTCTTTCTTCTCTCCAAACGAACGCCTTGAAAAAGGCACACGAAGGAAATCGAAAACAGGATCGGTAAGAGGTGTGAAGGCACAAGGCAGCGGCCATAGCTCAGTTCACTGACATCGCTCACAACCCACCAACATTTCAAACGGTTGATGACATCAGCGGGAGCTAGCACCAACACATCGCTGGGTCCCTGAAGCGTTCTGTCACTGTGCATCAAAATTTGATTGGCTAATGATACACATCAGTCAAAGTTATGATCAAATGGAAAATGGCAGCTTCAACGGAAGGCTAGCTATACTTCTAGTGCTGGTCCACGGAGCTGTGATGCTTTTAGATGAAAATGCAGCTCAGCTTCACAAAAAATAACCATATTCTTTCTGGAAATATAATCGTAAAAATGAAAAAAATACATTTTAGATTTTGGCAGGGCCAGCAGAGACAGCCCACCTCTGTGTAATAGGTAATCACGCTCGTGTGTGTTTAAACTTTCATGACGTAATCGAATCCTACTACAGCACATGCGTGTTAAAACGTCAACTATGTTTTTGATATCAATGCTTTCATCGAGCTACAGGCTGCAGCGAGGACTTCTCGGAAAAATATGCTGTTTTAGTGTGTATTCCTTTAAATGCAAATGAGCTGCTGCTGCTGCCACTCAGAGGGCGGAGCCTCACAAGCTCCCTCTGTCAGGACAATCTCATCTCACAGAATGATAATATCAAAACAGAAACTCTAAGTAGCAGTGTTTATTTCGACCCGGAGTTGGACAATAATGTCTACAGAGCCAGAGAATATATTTTAAGCAACACTTTAAGCTGGATCACGAACAGTTGGTAAAGATTCATCGTCGAGTAACAACAGTAGTAAATGAAGACTGCTATGTTCATTCTTACATCCAACAACAAAACACCTCAATGGCTTAGAAGACATTCTTGTCTACAGCTGCTCCGGCATCGAACCAATGGCCGACAGTGAGTGTGCGGCTCACTCAGGGCGGTTCTATGTTAAAACGGCAGTGTCAGGGCCGCGGGAAGAGGTTTTAGGTTGGGGGTGCTTTTTTTTTGGGGGGGGGGGGGGGGGGGGGGGGATAGGGGCGTCACCACTTTTGAATAAGAAACAATATCAAGACTATAAAACTCCTCAAAAAACGCGCACACACTCAAACCACATGCCTGCACATTACATTTTTGACTTTATTGATTCTGCTTTTATTCCGGAGTCCCTTTTATTTTATTGCTCCGTTGTCGCATATCAGTCACAAAATGCGCCACGGGGAAGAAAAAAACATCTATAGCCTAAATCGCACTGGACTAAGTCGCTTTTTTTTTAAAATTTATTTCACAAAAAATAAATAAAAAAATGTTACAGACAGTTCTCCGCTACGGACGTGAGCGCTCTAAAGCGGCACTAAAATAATGTTTTAAAACTTTCACAGAGACCTCAAACTGAAAGCACAAAGCCTATCTTTAAATTTAATTTCGTTTTGTATTAATTGTATCTTAATTTTAATCGATGTTTCATCAACAAATTGTCTGGATTTAATAAGAAGTAGCCTAAATATAGGCTATTAGAAAATAAATAATCAGGATACGGAGGCGCTGGCGAACCTGGAGCTCGTCTCATAATGAAACTCAGCGTAGGCCTATAAGGTAGCCTATTGCCTCACAGACCTGAGACATATAGATAGCTTGAAATGTCTACTTTTAAGCAGAACAATTCAAAACGAAAGAAAACAGACTGCGCTGCTTATGTAATTCGTATGAAATGTGCATTTCTCTCTGGCGCTGCGAAGATCGCGAGTCGTCAACTTCATCTGTCTAGCCGACACTGACATAAAAAATAACTGTTTTATTAGTAAACAATTAAAATGTCTCCTGCTATATTTTACATATTTGCCTGTTCCTTACAAAACACTGACAGTGGGGTTTTTGACGGGTTTTTTTTTTTTTTTTTTTAGCAGCTGCGGACAAATTCTTTCGACACACACACACACACACACACACACACACACACACACACACACACACACACACACACACACACACACTATTACGTAACACTCTGCGCTTATGTTTTAAAAAGATAATTTAACATATAAATAACTATTTTTAAATAGCCCACTTAAAGTGTTTATTACAAATAAATGACTAAATGCTAAAAATATATACATTTTAATGAACAAACATATGCGTTGCATTTACAATTCTGTGAAAACAGGGGGTGCTGCAGCACCCCCAGCACCCCCACTTCCCGCGGCCCTGGGCAGTGTTAATCAACAGTCGTGGGAGGGGCTTGTGCAAAAGTACGTCACTCTGCCCCAAATCTGAGAACGGCTTGTTCTGAGACAGTGCTTATGATTTATGGGCATTTAAAAAAAAAGCACTGAGTGGATTTTTTATCATTATAGAGTGGTTGTGTACAAAACGCCATGTAAAACCTCATGTTCAAACACCATGTAAAAGTGAATTTTGCCTAATAGGTGCCCTTTAAATGATTGTTTCAGACTGTAGGGTGTATATGGCAATACCTTCGTTAACCTGGAGAAGTTGCTGGATAAAGAGGCTAGGTTGCGAGATGTTACGGTTTGAGAAAACATAAGTAACATTGGCCTGAATCGTGGTGGAATTACTCCTGTTGGGAAATTAAAATGTACAATTAGAAATGAAAGTCAATAAATGAAAAATGATGTTTAGTAAATGACCTACTCATTTACAAAAACTACCCAACTAATACCAAAGAAGATGTTTTTTTTTGTTTTTTTTCCCATATATTTGCTCAAAATTCAGAACTTACAAGAACGCTGTAAAATCGCCTGGTTGGAAATTAACCACAGGAGCTGAGGCATTAGTTAGGATCTTGTTCAGCTGAAAAGTGCAGCAAAATGTTTTGATTAATTAGTTTGAGATTAACGTGGTTAAAATAATGACTTTTTGTAGAAGACCACTGTATTGAAATGTGTCCAACTCACCAATGAATTTACAGAGTCTTGTACTGACAGGTAGGTGCCATTCCTGAATTCAGGTTTCTCAGACATGGTTACATTGCTGATTTCAAATCCGAAGTTGAGAGCATAGGCGGTCTCATTAATTTCTTAAAAATACATAAGGGAAATAATTAGTGGTGTGGTAGTATATGTGGATAGTATAAAATTTCACTTATGCATTTTTTAAGGTTATTAAATGACCAAATTGACTATTTTCCTTCAACATCAGCTATATTAGCTTACTACAGATCTACATGATGTGCACCATTAGCATTAAAAAATTACATAATTCACAAAAAAAAAAAAAAGAACCCAAAGGAGGAAATAAAAACTCACTTGTATATGTGACATTCACAAAGCTCACAGGATCACTCAGGGCTTGTGTTCTGGTGTCTAGTTTAGTTGCGAGACGCGAGTACAGCAGAGTGTTGGCCACCTGAATAATATCCTTTTCATTTGGTAGGGGGCCAAGTATGACGAACACAAGGCGAATATATATTATCACTCTGCCAAGCCTACAAAGATGATAGACAATACACATTAAGATAGAAAATGAAAATGAAAATTTTAAAGATCAGACTGGAATCATTGCTCTTACAAAGTCGGTGGAGAAGTTGTGCTTGTTGTCAAAGTGCTGGCTGTTGTTGAGACTGTATAATAAAGCAATGATTAGTGGAGGATGCTTGTGGTATTTGGAGTCAGTGGAGCAATTCATTGACAGTTTTGACAAACCTGTCTGTGAAAGAAGCTCAATTCGGAAGCTGACTGGTTGAATGCCATCTCCATCCTGGAAGGTGTATTCCATCCTGCCATCAATCTTGTTTGAAGAGCTCCTGTGAGAAAATCAGAAGATACTGTTTAAGGACTTGAATCCATATTGCAAAACAATTTATGAAAATTACCTAGAAAAAGTATTTTTCATTTCGGATTGCTTTAATAAGCTAAAATGTGCGGAGACAAAGGGAAGATTGCAAAGTCAGTTTGCATCTTACGTGAAGTTGGATGATTTGGGCTTCAATGTTGGTCTGTTAGGTTCATTCAGAAGAGTGTTCAGCTGCAAAAGAAAATCAAATAATTCATTCAACTCTGAAGAAGCTTTATATCAGATTCAGACTTCAGTTTTTTTTAATGATAAATCTTTACCGCATTATTGACAACATCCTTCACTTGCGTGTAAGTGTTGTTTCTGAGCTCAGGGACTTCAGACATGCTGATATTACTCAGATTAAATGTAATGACGACGGCATAGGAGGTTTCTGAGATTTCTGTTGGCAAACAATCACACATTTTTATTCAGTCAAAGCTTGGCATTAAATCACTGGTTGAAAATGTGTAGCTGAAATACTTTTCAATTCAAGATGATGAAACTTACTCTGATAAGTGACATTCACCACCTTCACTGATTCATTGAGCTGTGACTGTCTGGATTTCAGGAGAGTGTTGACAGCACTGAGGACCAGAGCTTCACTGGGGACTGGAGATGAGGAGTTGAACAGCAGCTTGCTCGTGACCACTGCTGAACCAGATCTGTAAAGAGCACCGCTTTTCATTAATACAGTTTCCTTTTTTGTAATGTATTTCGGACTCCATAAAAGGTTGCAATTTTTGCAAATAGAAAATAAACACTTGCATTGGGCTTGGAGAAGTCGAGGGGAAACTGGTTATTGTGTCAGGAGACACTGTTGTAGTGGTCAGTTCTACAATGAAAGGCAGAAACACAATAAAACTCAGAATCAGAGCAAAAAGTTGTTTTATTATTTTTTATTATTCATATAGATATCGTGAGTATTGGCATACCCATCTGTGAACGGAGCTCATTTAGGAAGCTGACTGGTTGAATGACATCTCCATCCTGGAAGGTGTATTCCATCCTGCCATCAATCTTGTTTGAAGAGCTCCTGTGGGAAAATCAGAAGATACTGTTTAAGGACTTTAATACAAAAAAGCAACACAATTTGTGAAAATTACCTAGAAAAAGTATTTTTCATTTCGGATTGCTTTAATAAGCTAAAATGTGCGGAGACAAAGTGAAGATTGCAAAGTCAGTTTGCATCTTACGTGAAGTTGGAAGAATTGGGCTTCAATGTTGGACTGTTAGGTTCATTCAGAAGAGTGTTCAGCTGCAAAAGAAAATCAAATAATTCATTCAACTCTGAAGAAGCTTTATATCAGATTCAGACTTCTGTGTTTTTTAATGATAAATCTTTACCGCATTATTGACAACATCCTGCACTTGCGTGTAAGTGTTGTTTCTGAGCTCAGGGACTTCAGACATGCTGATATTACTCAGATTAAATGTAATGACGACGGCATAAGAGGTTTCTGAGATTTCTGTTGGCAAACAATCACACATTTTTATTCAGTCAAAGCTTGGCATTAAATCACTGGTTGAAAATGTGTAGCTGAAATACTTTTCAATTCAAGATGATGAAACTTACTCTGATAAGTGACATTCACCACCTTCACTGATTCATTGAGCTGTGACTGTCTGGATTTCAGGAGAGTGTTGACAGCACTGAGGACCAGAGCTTCACTGGGGACTGGAGATGAGGAGTTGAACAGCAGCTTGCTCGTGACCACTGCTGAACCAGATCTGTAAAGAGCACCGCTTTTGTTTAATATGTTTCACATTTTTACAATGAATTTACTCCATGAATGATAGTGAGCTCTCAAAATGGTAAGTCAACACTAACATTAGGTTTGAAGGAGGCACAGTGGAAACGGTTGGTGATTCTGGAAACACTGTTGTAGTGATCACTTCTACAACTAAATGGTAAAACAAACAATTAGTCTTTTGTGAATTACAGCAAAAGTAATTCTTTACATTTTAGAATTGTGTATAGCCATAGATCATCATTATTGACGTACCCAATTGTGAACGGAGCTCATTTAGGAAGCTGACTGGTTGAATGACATCTCCATCCTGGAAGGTGTATTCCATCCTGCCATCAATCTTGTTTGAAGAGCTTCTGTGGGAAAATCAGAAGATACTGTTTAAGGACTTTAATACAAAAAAGCAACACAATTTATGAAAATTACCTAGAAAAAGTATTTTTCATTTCGGATTGCTTTAATAAGCTAAAATGTGCGGAGACAAAGTGAAGATTGCAAAGTCAGTTTGCATCTTACGTGAAGTTGGAAGAATTGGGCTTCAATGTTGGACTGTTAGGTTCATTCAGAAGAGTGTTCAGCTGCAAAAGAAAATCAAATAATTCATTCAACTCTGAAGAAGCTTTATATCAGATTCAGACTTCTGTATTTTTTAATGATAAATCTTTACCGCATTATTGACAACATCCTGCACTTGCGCGTAAGTGTTGTTTCTAAGCTCAGGGACTTCAGACATGCTGATATTACTCAGATTAAATGTAATGATGACGGCATAGGAGGTTTCTGAGATTTCTGTTGGCAAACAATCACACATTTTTATTCAGTCAAAGCTTGGCATCAAATCACTGGTTGAAAATGTGTAGCTGAAATACTTTTCAATTCAAGATGATGAAACTTACTCTGATAAGTGACATTCACCACCTTCACTGATTCATTGAGCTGTGACTGTCTGGATTTCAGGAGAGTGTTGACAGCACTGAGGACCAGAGCTTCACTGGGGACTGGAGATGAGGAGTTGAACAGCAGCTTGCTCGTGACCACTGCTGAACCAGATCTGTAAAGAGCACCGCTTTTCATTAATACAGTTTCCTTTTTTTGTAATGAATTTCGGTCTCCATAAAATGTTGCAATTTTTGCAAATAGAAAATAAACACTTGCATTGGGCTTGGAGAAGTCGAGGGGAAACTGGTTATTGTGTCTGGAGACACTGTTGTAGTGGTCAGTTCTACAATGAAAGGAAGAAACACAATACAACTCAGAATCAGAGCAAAAAGTTGTTTTATTATTTTTTATTATTCATATAGATATCGTGAGTATTGGCATACCCATCTGTGAACGGAGCTCATTTAGGAAGCTGACTGGTTGAATGGCATCTCCATCCTGGAAGGTGTATTCCATCCTGCCATCAATCTTGTTTGAAGAGCTCCTGTGGGAAAATCAGAAGATACTGTTTAAGGACTTTAATACAAAAAAGCAACACAATTTGTGAAAATTACCTAGAAAAAGTATTTTTCATTTCGGATTGCTTTAATAAGCTAAAATGTGCGGAGACAAAGTGAAGATTGCAAAGTCAGTTTGCATCTTACGTGAAGTTGGATGATTTGGGCTTCAATGTTGGACTGTTAGGTTCATTCAGAAGAGTGTTCAGCTGCAAAAGAAAATCAAATCATTCATTCAACTCTGAAGAAGCTTTATATCAGATTCAGACTTCTGTGTTTTTTAATGATAAATCTTTACCGCATTATTGACAACATCCTGCACTTGCGTGTAAGTGTTGTTTCTGAGCTCAGGGACTTCAGACATGCTGATATTACTCAGATTAAATGTAATGACGACGGCATAAGAGGTTTCTGAGATTTCTGTTGGCAAACAATCACACATTTTTATTCAGTCAAAGCTTGGCATTAAATCACTGGTTGAAAATGTGTAGCTGAAATACTTTTCAATTCAAGATGATGAAACTTACTCTGATAAGTGACATTCACCACCTTCACTGATTCATTGAGCTGTGACTGTCTGGATTTCAGGAGAGTGTTGACAGCACTGAGGACCAGAGCTTCACTGGGGACTGGAGATGAGGAGTTGAACAGCAGCTTGCTCGTGACCACTGCTGAACCAGATCTGTAAAGAGCACCGCTTTTGTTTAATATGTTTCACATTTTTACAATGAATTTACTCCATGAATGATAGTGAGCTCTCAAAATGGTAAGTCAACACTAACATTAGGTTTGAAGGAGGCACAGTGGAAACGGTTGGTGATTCTGGAAACACTGTTGTAGTGATCACTTCTACAACTAAATGGTAAAACAAACAATTAGTCTTTTGTGAATTACAGCAAAAGTAATTCTTTACATTTTAGAATTGTGTATAGCCATAGATCATCATTATTGACGTACCCAATTGTGAACGAAGCTCATTTAGGAAGCTGACTGGTTGAATGACATCTCCATCCTGGAAGGTGTATTCCATCCTGCCATCAATCTTTTTTGAAGAGCTTCTGTGGGAAAATCAGAAGATACTGTTTAAGGACTTTAATACAAAAAAGCAACACAATTTATGAAAATTACCTAGAAAAAGTATTTTTCATTTCGGATTTCTTTAATAAGCTAAAATGTGCGGAGACAAAGTGAAGATTGCAAAGTCAGTTTGCATCTTACGTGAAGTTGGAAGAATTGGGCTTCAATGTTGGACTGTTAGGTTCATTCAGAAGAGTGTTCAGCTGCAAAAGAAAATCAAATAATTCATTCAATTCTGAAGAAGCTTTATATCAGATTCAGACTTCTGTATTTTTTAATGATAAATCTTTACCGCATTATTGACAACATCCTGCACTTGCGTGTAAGTGTTGTTTCTGAGCTCAGGGACTTCAGACATGCTGATATTACTCAGATTAAATGTAATGATGACGGCATAGGAGGTTTCTGAGATTTCTGTTGGCAAACAATCACACATTTTTATTCAGTCAAAGCTTGACATTAAATCACTGGTTGAAAATGTGTAGCTGAAATACTTTTCAATTCAAGATGATGAAACTTACTCTGATAAGTGACATTCACCACCTTCACTGATTCATTGAGCTGTAACTTTCTGGATTTCAGGAGAGTGTTGACAGCACTGAGGACCAGAGCTTCACTGGGGACTGGAGATGAGGAGTTGAACAGCAGTTTGCTCGTGACCACTGCTGAACCAGATCTGTAAAGAGCACCGCTTTTCATTAATACAGTTTCCTTTTTTGTAATGAATTTCGGTCTCCATAAAATGCTGCAATTTTTGCAAATAGAAAATAAACACTTGCATTGGGCTTGGAGAAGTCGAGGGGAAACTGGTTATTGTGTCTGGAGACACTGTTGTAGTGGTCAGTTCTACAATGAAAGGAAGAAACACAATAAAACTCAGATTTAGAGCAAAACATTTATTTTTTATTTTTTATTATTCATATAGATATCGTGAGTATTGGCATACCCATCTGTGAACGGAGCTCATTTAGGAAGCTGACTGGTTGTATGGCATCTCCATCCTGGAAGGTGTATTCCATCCTGCCATCAATCTGGTTTGAAGAGCTCCTGTGGGAAAATCAGAAGATACTGTTTAAGGACTTTAATACAAAAAAGCAACACAATTTGTGAAAATTACCTAGAAAAAGTATTTTTCATTTCGGATTGCTTTAATAAGCTAAAATGTGCGGAGACAAAGTGAAGATTGCAAAGTCAGTTTGCATCTTACGTGAAGTTGGAAGAATTGGGCTTCAATGTTGGACTGTTAGGTTCATTCAGAAGAGTGTTCAGCTGCAAAAGAAAATCAAATCATTCATTCAACTCTGAAGAAGCTTTATATCAGATTCAGACTTCTGTGTTTTTTAATGATAAATCTTTACCGCATTATTGACAACATCCTGCACTTGCGTGTAAGTGTTGTTTCTGAGCTCAGGGACTTCAGACATGCTGATATTACTCAGATTAAATGTAATGACGACGGCATAAGAGGTTTCTGAGATTTCTGTTGGCAAACAATCACACATTTTTATTCAGTCAAAGCTTGGCATTAAATCACTGGTTGAAAATGTGTAGCTGAAATACTTTTCAATTCAAGATGATGAAACTTACTCTGATAAGTGACATTCACCACCTTCACTGATTCATTGAGCTGTGACTGTCTGGATTTCAGGAGAGTGTTGACAGCACTGAGGACCAGAGCTTCGCTGGGGACTGGAGATGAGGAGTTGAACAGCAGCTTGCTCGTGACCACTGCTGAACCAGATCTGTAAAGAGCACCGCTTTTGTTTAATATGTTTCACATTTTTACAATGAATTTACTCCATGAATGATAGTGAGCTCTCAAAATGGTAAGTCAACACTAACATTAGGTTTGAAGGAGGCACAGTGGAAACGGTTGGTGATTCTGGAAACACTGTTGTAGTGATCACTTCTACAACTAAATGGTAAAACAAACAATTAGTCTTTTGTGAATTACAGCAAAAGTAATTCTTTACATTTTAGAATTGTGTATAGCCATAGATCATCATTATTGACGTACCCAATTGTGAACGAAGCTCATTTAGGAAGCTGACTGGTTGAATGACATCTCCATCCTGGAAGGTGTATTCCATCCTGCCATCAATCTTGTTTGAAGAGCTTCTGTGGGAAAATCAGAAGATACTGTTTAAGGACTTTAATACAAAAAAGCAACACAATTTATGAAAATTACCTAGAAAAAGTATTTTTCATTTCGGATTGCTTTAATAAGCTAAAATGTGCGGAGACAAAGTGAAGATTGCAAAGTCAGTTTGCATCTTACGTGAAGTTGGAAGAATTGGGCTTCAATGTTGGACTGTTAGGTTCATTCAGAAGAGTGTTCAGCTGCAAAAGAAAATCAAATAATTCATTCAATTCTGAAGAAGCTTTATATCAGATTCAGACTTCTGTATTTTTTAATGATAAATCTTTACCGCATTATTGACAACATCCTGCACTTGCGTGTAAGTGTTGTTTCTGAGCTCAGGGACTTCAGACATGCTGATATTACTCAGATTAAATGTAATGATGACGGCATAGGAGGTTTCTGAGATTTCTGTTGGCAAACAATCACACATTTTTATTCAGTCAAAGCTTGACATTAAATCACTGGTTGAAAATGTGTAGCTGAAATACTTTTCAATTCAAGATGATGAAACTTACTCTGATAAGTGACATTCACCACCTTCACTGATTCATTGAGCTGTGACTGTCTGGATTTCAGGAGAGTGTTGACAGCACTGAGGACCAGAGCTTCACTGGGGACTGGAGATGAGGAGTTGAACAGCAGCTTGCTCGTGACCACTGCTGAACCAGATCTGTAAAGAGCACCGCTTTTCATTAATACAGTTTCCTTTTTTGTAATGAATTTCGGTCTCCATAAAATGTTGCAATTTTTGCAAATAGAAAATAAACACTTGCATTGGGCTTGGAGAAGTCGAGGGGAAACTGGTTATTGTGTCTGGAGACACTGTTGTAGTGGTCAGTTCTACAATGAAAGGAAGAAACACAATAAAACTCAGATTTAGAGCAAAACATTTATTTTTTATTTTTTATTATTCATATAGATATCGTGAGTATTGACATACCCATCTGTGAACGGAGCTCAATTAGGAAGCTGACTGGTTGTATGGCATCTCCATCCTGGAAGGTGTATTCCATCCTGCCATCAATCTTGTTTGAAGAGCTCCTGTGGGAAAATCAGAAGATACTGTTTAAGGACTTTAATACAAAAAAGCAACACAATTTATGAAAATTACCTAGAAAAATTATTTTTCATTTCGGATTGCTTTAATAAGCTAAAATTTGTGGAGACAAAGTGAAGATTGCAAAGTCAGTTTGCATCTTACGTGAAGTTGGATGATTTGGGCTTCAATGTTGGACTGTTAGGTTCATTCAGAAGAGTGTTCAGCTGCAAAAGAAAATCAAATAATTCATTCAATTCTGAAGAAGCTTTATATCAGATTCAGACTTCTGTATTTTTTAATGATAAATCTTTACCGCATTATTGACAACATCCTGCACTTGCGTGTAAGTGTTGTTTCTGAGCTCAGGGACTTCAGACATGCTGATATTACTCAGATTAAATGTAATGATGACGGCATAGGAGGTTTCTGAGATTTCTGTTGGCAAACAATCACACATTTTTATTCAGTCAAAGCTTGACATTAAATCACTGGTTGAAAATGTGTAGCTGAAATACTTTTCAATTCAAGATGATGAAACTTACTCTGATAAGTGACATTCACCACCTTCACTGATTCATTGAGCTGTGACTGTCTGGATTTCAGGAGAGTGTTGACAGCACTGAGGACCAGAGCTTCACTGGGGACTGGAGATGAGGAGTTG
Organism: Leuciscus leuciscus; assembly: GCF_965113295.1. Classification (NCBI taxonomy): domain Eukaryota; kingdom Metazoa; phylum Chordata; class Actinopteri; order Cypriniformes; family Leuciscidae; genus Leuciscus; species Leuciscus leuciscus. Next base: position 38,563,734 of record NC_138727.1, on the reverse strand, counting down.
AACAGCAGCTTGCTCGTGACCACTGCTGAACCAGATCTGTAAAGAGCACCGCTTTTCATTAATACAGTTTCCTTTTTTGTAATGAATTTCGGTCTCCATAAAATGTTGCAATTTTTGCAAATAGAAAATAAACACTTGCATTGGGCTTGGAGAAGTCGAGGGGAAACTGGTTATTGTGTCTGGAGACACTGTTGTAGTGGTCAGTTCTACAATGAAAGGAAGAAACACAATAAAACTCAGATTTAGAGCAAAACATTTATTTTTTATTTTTTATTATTCATATAGATATCGTGAGTATTGACATACCCATCTGTGAACGGAGCTCAATTAGGAAGCTGACTGGTTGTATGGCATCTCCATCCTGGAAGGTGTATTCCATCCTGCCATCAATCTTGTTTGAAGAGCTCCTGTGGGAAAATCAGAAGATACTGTTTAAGGACTTTAATACAAAAAAGCAACACAATTTATGAAAATTACCTAGAAAAAGTATTTTTCATTTCGGATTGCTTTAATAAGCTAAAATTTGTGGAGACAAAGTGAAGATTGCAAAGTCAGTTTGCATCTTACGTGAAGTTGGATGATTTGGGCTTCAATGTTGGACTGTTAGGTTCATTCAGAAGAGTGTTCAGCTGCAAAAGAAAATCAAATAATTCATTCAATTCTGAAGAAGCTTTATATCAGATTCAGACTTCTGTATTTTTTAATGATAAATCTTTACCGCATTATTGACAACATCCTGCACTTGCGTGTAAGTGTTGTTTCTGAGCTCAGGGACTTCAGACATGCTGATATTACTCAGATTAAATGTAATGACGACGGCATAGGAGGTTTCTGAGATTTCTGTTGGCAAACAATCACACATTTTTATTCAGTCAAAGCTTGGCATTAAATCACTGGTTGAAAATGTGTAGCTGAAATACTTTTCAATTCAAGATGATGAAACTTACTCTGATAAGTGACATTCACCACCTTCACTGATTCATTGAGCTGTAACTTTCTGGATTTCAGGAGAGTGTTGACAGCACTGAGGACCAGAGCTTCACTGGGGACTGGAGATGAGGAGTTGAACAGCAGCTTGCTCGTGACCACTGCTGAACCAGATCTGTAAAGAGCACCGCTTTTCATTAATACAGTTTCCTTTTTTGTAATGAATTTCGGTCTCCATAAAATGCTGCAATTTTTGCAAATAGAAAATAAACACTTGCATTGGGCTTGGAGAAGTCGAGGGGAAACTGGTTATTGTGTCTGGAGACACTGTTGTAGTGGTCAGTTCTACAATGAAAGGAAGAAACACAATAAAACTCAGATTTAGAGCAAAACATTTTTTTAATTATTTTTTATTATTCATATAGATATCGTGAGTATTGGCATACCCATCTGTGAACGGAGCTCATTTAGGAAGCTGACTGGTTGTATGGCATCTCCATCCTGGAAGGTGTATTCCATCTTGCCATCAATCTTGTTTGAAGAGCTCCTGTGGGAAAATCAGAAGATACTGTTTAAGGACTTTAATACAGAAAAGCAACACAATTTGTGAAAATTACCTAGAAAAAGTATTTTTCATTTCGGATTGCTTTAATAAGCTAAAATGTGCGGAGACAAAGTGAAGATTGCAAAGTCAGTTTGCATCTTACGTGAAGTTGGATGATTTGGGCTTCAATGTTGGACTGTTAGGTTCATTCAGAAGAGTGTTCAGCTGCAAAAGAAAATCAAATCATTCATTCAACTCTGAAGAAGCTTTATATCAGATTCAGACTTCTGTGTTTTTTAATGATAAATCTTTACCGCATTATTGACAACATCCTGCACTTGCGTGTAAGTGTTGTTTCTGAGCTCAGGGACTTCAGACATACTGATATTACTCAGATTAAATGTAATGACGACGGCATAAGAGGTTTCTGAGATTTCTGTTGGCAAACAATCACACATTTTTATTCAGTCAAAGCTTGGCATTAAATCACTGGTTGAAAATGTGTAGCTGAAATACTTTTCAATTCAAGATGGTGAAACTTACTCTGATAAGTGACATTCACCACCTTCACTGATTCATTGAGCTGTGACTGTCTGGATTTCAGGAGAGTGTTGACAGCACTGAGGACCAGAGCTTCACTGGGGACTGGAGATGAGGAGTTGAACAGCAGCTTGCTCGTGACCACTGCTGAACCAGATCTGTAAAGAGCACCGCTTTTGTTTAATATGTTTCACATTTTTACAATGAATTTACTCCATGAATGATAGTGAGCTCTCAAAATGGTAAGTCAACACTAACATTAGGTTTGAAGGAGGCACAGTGGAAACGGTTGGTGATTCTGGAAACACTGTTGTAGTGATCACTTCTACAACTAAATGGTAAAACAAACAATTAGTCTTTTGTGAATTACAGCAAAAGTAATTCTTTACATTTTAGAATTGTGTATAGCCATAGATCATCATTATTGACGTACCCAATTGTGAACGAAGCTCATTTAGGAAGCTGACTGGTTGAATGACATCTCCATCCTGGAAGGTGTATTCCATCCTGCCATCAATCTTGTTTGAAGAGCTTCTGTGGGAAAATCAGAAGATACTGTTTAAGGACTTTAATACAAAAAAGCAACACAATTTATGAAAATTACCTAGAAAAAGTATTTTTCATTTCGGATTGCTTTAATAAGCTAAAATGTGCGGAGACAAAGTGAAGATTGCAAAGTCAGTTTGCATCTTACGTGAAGTTGGAAGAATTGGGCTTCAATGTTGGACTGTTAGGTTCATTCAGAAGAGTGTTCAGCTGCAAAAGAAAATCAAATAATTCATTAAACTCTGAAGAAGCTTTATATCAGATTCAGACTTCTGTATTTTTTAATGATAAATCTTTACCGCATTATTGACAACATCCTGCACTTGCGTGTAAGTGTTGTTTCTAAGCTCAGGGACTTCAGACATGCTGATATTACTCAGATTAAACGTAATGACGACGGCATAGGAGGTTTCTGAGATTTCTGTTGGCAAACAATCACACATTTTTATTCAGTCAAAGCTTGGCATTAAATCACTGGTTGAAAATGTGTAGCTGAAATACTTTTCAATTCAAGATGAAGAAACTTACTCTGATAAGTGACATTCACCACCTTCACTGATTCATTGAGCTGTGACTGTCTGGATTTCAGGAGAGTGTTGACAGCACTGAGGACCAGAGCTTCACTGGGGACTGGAGATGAGGAGTTGAACAGCAGCTTGCTCGTAACCACTGCTGAACCAGATCTGTAAAGAGCACCGCTTTTCATTAATACAGTTTCATTTTTTGTAATGAATTTCGGTCTCCATAAAATGTTGCAATTTTTGCAAATAGAAAATAAACACTTGCATTGGGCTTGGAGAAGTCGAGGGGAAACTGGTTATTGTGTCTGGAGACACTGTTGTAGTGGTCAGTTCTACAATGAAAGGAAGAAACACAATAAAACTCAGAATCAGAGCAAAAAGTTGTTTTATTATTTTTTATTATTCATATAGATATCGTGAGTATTGGCATACCCATCTGTGAACGGAGCTCAATTAGGAAGCTGACTGGTTGTATGGCATCTCCATCCTGGAAGGTGTATTCCATCCTGCCATCAATCTTGTTTGAAGAGCTCCTGTGGGAAAATCAGAAGATACTGTTTAAGGACTTTAATACAAAAAAGCAACACAATTTATGAAAATTACCTAGAAAAAGTATTTTTCATTTCGGATTGCTTTAATAAGCTAAAATGTGTGGAGACAAAGTGAAGATTGCAAAGTCAGTTTGCATCTTACGTGAAGTTGGATGATTTGGGCTTCAATGTTGGGCTGTTAGGTTCATTCAGAAGAGTGTTCAGCTGCAAAAGAAAATCAAATAATTCATTCAACTCTGAAGAAGCTTTATATCAGATTCAGACTTCTGTATTTTTTAATGATAAATCTTTACCGCATTATTGACAACATCCTGCACTTGCGTGTAAGTGTTGTTTCTGAGCTCAGGGACTTCAGACATGCTGATATTACTCAGATTAAATGTAATGACGAGGGCATAGGAGGTTTCTGAGATTTCTGTTTGCAAACAATCACACATTTTTATTCAGTCAAAGCTTGACATTAAATCACTGGTTGAAAATGTGTAGCTGAAATACTTTTCAATTCAAGATGATGAAACTTACTCTGATAAGTGACATTCACCACCTTCACTGATTCATTGAGCTGTGACTGTCTGGATATCAGGAGAGTGTTGATAGCACTGAGGACCAGAGCCTCAGTGGGCACGGATGATAGGGATGAGAATACCAGTTTGGTAGTGACTATTGCTGTACCGGTCACATTAGTTGACGATGGATTTGTTTTGGGAATGTTTGAAGTTTCTGGTTGCAAACTTGTAGAACTTTCAAATGTTGCAGATGCGGATGGTGTAGTTTTGATTGATGTTTTACCTGGAATTGTAGATGCTGTATTCTGGACTTCTAGACCTGGTACTGTTATTGGAACCACTATTGGAAATTCTACTGTATTTGTAATAATTCCATTTGTAGTTGTTGATGCAGTTGTAGTTTCTGAATTCAAGTTTGCCCAAGACACAGTTTTGGTTGTTGGACCTGAAGTTGAAAGTGCCACTGTGGCTGGAGCAGGAGATGTGCTGGTAAACACTACAGTTGTGCTTAACAGACCTCCTGTAGTTGATTGAAATACGGTTGTTGAGACATCAGCTGCAATTGTAATGGTGGGAAGAGCAGTCATGGTTGTCATGGATGAAGTTGGGGTTCTTGGAGGTTCAGTTGTTTTTGTTGGAGTAGAAGTTGGGGATGTAGTTACATGCATTGTGGATATAGGCATTGTTGTAACAGCAATAGTTATGTTTTCTGGAGACACAGTTGTGATTACTGGAGGTGAAGCTGTTGTGGTAAGTATTGTTTGGCTTGGAGCAGGAGCTGTATTAGTATAAGCAATAGTTGTGCTTGATAGAGGTGCAGTTGTTATTTGGAATGCAGTTGTTGTTGCTGCTGTAGGTGTCTGTTGTGTTGTACTTTGACCTTCAGAGAATGTTGAAGCTAATGTAGTAGTGGAAGGTTCAGTTGGGGTTATGGATTCTGCATTTGTTGTTTTAGTTGCAGTTTCTGAAGATGTAGGCATGGTTGTCAAAGCAAGTGTTGTTTCTGAAGTTATAACTGTTGTTGCAACTGGAGATTCAGATGAAGTTGGAGCTGATGTTGTTTTAGTGGGCAATAAAGTTGAGGTTGTTGAAGCTGTAGCTGTGGTTTCTGCTGTTTTTAAAGTTGTAGGCACCACTGTTGAAGTAAGAGGTGATGTTACAGTACTAACAACTGTGGTTGTGGGAGCTTGAGTTTTTGTGAGTCCAAGTGATGTTGTGGGCTCAGCTGTAGTTATGGTCGTGGGAGGTGCAGTTGAAGTTTCTGAAGTTGTAGAAATTGTGATTGAAACAACAGTTGAGGTTTCTGGACTAACATTTGTGGTTGTGACAGCTTCAGTAGATGTGGTTACAAGTGGCATTGTGGTCGGAGCTGTTGTTGTACGTTCTGCTCCAGAGGACGTTGGAGTTAATGTAGTAGTGGAAGGTTCAGTTGTTGATGCTGAATTTGTTGTTTGAGTTGCAGTTGTTGTTTCTGATGTTGTACTTTCTGAAGTTGTAGGCACCACTGTTGAAGTAAGATGTGTCGTCTCTGTAGTCACTACTGTGGTTGTGGAATCTTGAGTTGTTGTGAGGCCAAGTGATGTTGTGGGTTCAGTTGTAATTGTGGTGGTAGAAGGTGCAGTTAAAGTTTCTGAAGTTGTTGAAATTGTAGTTGAAACAACAGTTGAGGTTTCTGGACTAACATTTGTTGTTGTGACAGCTTCAGTAGTTGTGGTTACATTTGGCATTGTGGTCGGAGCTGTTGTTGTACTTTGTGCTTCAGAGGACGTTGGAGCTAATGTAGTAGTGGAAGGTTCAGTTAGGGTTGTTGATGCTGTATTTGTTGTTGAAGATGCAGTTGTTGTTCCTGAAGTTGTAGGCATTGTTGTCGAAGCAAGTGTTGTAGTTTCTATAGTTATAACTGTTGTTGAAGCTGGAGATTCAGATGAAGTTGAAGCTGATACCGTAGTAGTGGGCAATGAAATTGTTGTTGCTGAAGTTGTAGATTCTGATGTTGTACTTTCTGAAGTTGTAGGCACCACTGTTGAAGTAAGAGGTGTTGTTCCTGTAGTCACTACAGTGGTTGTGGGAGCTTGAGTTGTTGTGAGTCCAAGTGATGTTGTGGGATCAGCTGTAGTTGTGGAGGTAGGAGGTGCAGTTGAAGTTTCTGAAGTTGTAGAAATTGATGTTGAAACAACAGTTGAGGTTTCTGGACTAACATTTGTGTTTGTGACAGCTTCAGTAATTGTGGTTACAAGTGGCATTGTGGTTGGAGCTGTTGTTGTACTTTGTGCTTCAGAGGACGTTGGAGCTAATGTAGTAGTGGAAGGTTCAGTTAGGGTTGTTGATGCTATATTTGTTGTTGAAGATGCAGTTGTTGTTCCTGAAGTTGTAGGCATTGTTGTTGAAGCAAGTGTTGTAGTTTCTAAAGTTATAACTGTTGTTGAAGTTGGAGATTCAGAAGAAGTTGGAGCTGATGTCGTAGTAGTGGGCAATGAAGTTATGGTTGTTGAAGCTGTAGCTGTAGTTTCTGATGTTGTACTTTCTGAAGTTGTGGGCACCACTGTTGAAGTAAGAGGTGTTGTTTCTGTAGTCACTACAGTGGTTGTGGGATCTTGAGTTGTTTTGAGGCCAATTGATGTTGTGGGTTCAGCTATAGTTGCGGTGGTTGGAGGTGCAGTTAAAGTTTCTGAAGTTGTTGAAATTGTAGTTGAAACAACAGTTGTGGTTTCTGGACTAACATTTGTTGTTGTGACAGCTTCAGTAGTTGTGGTTACAGGTGGCATTGTGGTCGGAGCTGTTGTTGTACTTTGTGCTTCAGAGGACGTTGGAGCTAATGTAGTAGTGGAAGGTTCAGTTAGGGTTGTTGATGCTATATTTGTTGTTGAAGATGCAGTTGTTGTTCCTGAAGTTGTAGGCATTGTTGTTGAAGCAAGTGTTGTAGTTTCTAAAGTTATAACTGTTGTTGAAGTTGGAGATTCAGAAGAAGTTGGAGCTGATGTCGTAGTAGTGGGCAATGAAGTTATGGTTGTTGAAGCTGTAGCTGTAGTTTCTGATGTTGTACTTTCTGAAGTTGTGGGCACCACTGTTGAAGTAAGAGGTGTTGTTTCTGTAGTCACTACAGTGGTTGTGGGATCTTGAGTTGTTTTGAGGCCAATTGATGTTGTGGGTTCAGCTATAGTTGCGGTGGTTGGAGGTGCAGTTAAAGTTTCTGAAGTTGTTGAAATTGTAGTTGAAACAACAGTTGTGGTTTCTGGACTAACATTTGTTGTTGTGACAGCTTCAGTAGTTGTGGTTACAGGTGGCATTGTGGTCGGAGCTGTTGTTGTACTTTGTGCTTCAGAGGACGTTGGAGCTAATGTAGTAGTGGAAGGTTCAGTTAGGGTTGTTGATGCTATATTTGTTGTTGAAGATGCAGTTGTTGTTCCTGAAGTTGTAGGCATTGTTGTTGAAGCAAGTGTTGTAGTTTCTAAAGTTATAACTGTTGTTGAAGTTGGAGATTCAGATGAAGTTGGAGCTGATGTCGTAGTAGTGGGCAATGAAGTTATGGTTGTTGAAAATGTAGCTGTAGTTTCTGATGTTGTACTTTCTGAAGTTGTGGGCACCACTGTTGAAGTAAGAGGTGTTGTTTCTGTAGTCACTACAGTGGTTGTGGGATCTTGAGTTGTTGTGAGGCCAATTGATGTTGTGGGTTCAGCTATAGTTGTGGTGGTTGGAGGTGCAGTTGAAGTTTCCGAAGTTGTAGAAATTGTAGTTGAAACAACAGTTGAGGTTTCTGGACTAACATTTGTTGTTGTGGGTTCAGCTATAGTTGTGGTGGTTGGAGGAGCAGTTGAAGTTTCTGAAGTTGTAGAAATTGTAGTTGAAACAACAGTTGAGGTTTCTGGACTAACATGTGTTATTGTGGGTTCAGCTATAGTTGTGGTGGTTGGAGGAGCAGTTGAAGTTTCTGAAGTTGTAGAAATTGTAGTTGAAACAACAGTTGAGATTTCTGGACTAACATTTGTTGTTGTGGGTTCAGCTATAGTTGTGGTGGTTGGAGGTGCAGTTGAAGTTTCCGAAGTTGTAGAAATTGTAGTTGAAACAACAGTTGAGGTTTCTGGACTAACATTTGTTGTTGTGGGTTCAGCTATAGTTGTGGTGGTTGGAGGAGCAGTTGAAGTTTCTGAAGTTGTAGAAATTGTAGTTGAAACAACAGTTGAGGTTTCTGGACTAACATTTGTTGTTGTGACAGCTACAGTAGTTGTGGTTACAGGTGGCATTGTGGTCGGAACTGTTGTTGTACTTTGTGCTTCAGAGGACGTTGGAGCTAATGTAGTAGTGGAAGTTTCAGTTAGGGTTGTTGATGCTATATTTGTTGTTGAAGATGCAGTTGTTGTTCCTGAAGTTGTAGGCATTGTTGTTGAAGCAAGTGTTGTAGTTTCTAAAGTTGTAACTGTTGTTGAAGTTGGAGATTCAGATGAAGTTGGAGCTGATGTCGTAGTAGTGGGCAATGAAGTTATGGTTGTTGAAAATGTAGCTGTAGTTTCTAATGTTGTACTTTCTGAAGTTGTGGGCACCACTGTTGAAGTAAGAGGTGTTGTTTCTGTAGTCACTACAGTGGTTGTGGGATCTTGAGTTGTTGTGAGGCCAATTGATGTTGTGGGTTCAGCTATAGTTGTGGTGGTTGGAGGAGCAGTTGAAGTTTCCGAAGTTGTAGAAATTGTAGTTGAAACAACAGTTGAGGTTTCTGGACTAACATTTGTTATTGTGGGTTCAGCTATAGTTGTGGTGGTTGGAGGAGCAGTTGACGTTTCTGAAGTTGTAGAAATTGTAGTTGAAACAACAGTTGAGGTTTCTGGACTAACATTTGTTGTTGTGGGTTCAGCTATAGTTGTGGTGGTTGGAGGTGCAGTTGAAGTTTCCGAAGTTGTAGAAATTGTAGTTGAAACAACAGTTGAGGTTTCTGGACTAACATTTGTTGTTGTGGGTTCAGCTATAGTTGTGGTGGTTGGAGGAGCAGTTGAAGTTTCTGAAGTTGTAGAAATTGTAGTTGAAACAACAGTTGAGGTTTCTGGACTAACATTTGTTGTTGTGACAGCTTCAGTAGTTGTGGTTACAGGTGGCATTGAGGTCGGAACTGTTGTTGTACTTTGTGCTTCAGAGGACGTTGGAGCTAATGTAGTAGTGGAAGGTTCAGTTAGGGTTGTTGATGCTATATTTGTTGTTGAAGATGCAGTTGTTGTTCCTGAAGTTGTAGGCATTGTTGTTGAAGCAAGTGTTGTAGTTTCTAAAGTTGTAACTGTTGTTGAAGTTGGAGATTCAGATGAAGTTGGAGCTGATGTCGTAGTAGTGGGCAATGAAGTTATGGTTGTTGAAGCTGTAGCTGTAGTTTCTGATGTTGTACTTTCTGAAGTTGTGGGCACCACTGTTGAAGTAAGAGGTGTTGTTTCTGTAGTCACTACAGTGGTTGTGGGATCTTGAGTTGTTGTGAGGCCAATTGATGTTGTGGGTTCAGCTATAGTTGTGGTGGTTGGAGGTGCAGTTGAAGTTTCCGAAGTTGTAGAAATTGTAGTTGAAACAACAGTTGAGGTTTCTGGACTAACATTTGTTGTTGTGGGTTCAGCTATAGTTGTGGTGGTTGGAGGAGCAGTTGAAGTTTCTGAAGTTGTAGAAATTGTAGTTGAAACAACAGTTGAGGTTTCTGGACTCACATTTGTTGTTGTGGGTTCAGCTATAGTTGTGGTGGTTGGAGGTGCAGTTGAAGTTTCCGAAGATGTAGAAATTGTAGTTGAAACAACAGTTGAGGTTTCTGGACTAACATTTGTTGTTGTGGATTCAGCTATAGTTGTGGTGGTTGGAGGAGCAGTTGAAGTTTCTGAAGTTGTAGAAATTGTAGTTGAAACAACAGTTGAGGTTTCTGGACTAACATTTGTTGTTGTGACAGCTTCAGTAGTTGTGGTTACAGGTGGCATTGTGGTCGGAACTGTTGTTGTACTTTGTGCTTCAGAGGACGTTGGAGCTAATGTAGTAGTGGAAGGTTCAGTTAGGGTTGTTGATGCTATATTTGTTGTTGAAGATGCAGTTGTTGTTCCTGAAGTTGTAGGCATTGTTGTTGAAGCAAGTGTTGTAGTTTCTAAAGTTGTAACTGTTGTTGAAGTTGGAGATTCAGATGAAGTTGGAGCTGATGTCGTAGTAGTGGGCAATGAAGTTATGGTTGTTGAAGCTGTAGCTGTAGTTTCTGATGTTGTACTTTCTGAAGTTGTGGGCACCACTGTTGAAGTAAGAGGTGTTGTTTCTGTAGTCACTACAGTGGTTGTGGGATCTTGAGTTGTTTTGAGGCCAATTGATGTTGTGGGTTCAGCTATAGTTGTGGTGATTGGAGGTGCAGTTGAAGTTTCCGAAGTTCTAGAAATTGTAGTTGAAACAACAGTTGAGGTTTCTGGACTAACATTTGTTGTTGTGACAGCTTCAGTAGTTGTGGTTACAGGTGGCATTGTGGTCGGAGCTGTTGTTGTACTTTGTGCTTCAGAGGACGTTGGAGCTAATGTAGTAGTGGAAGGTTCAGTTGGGGTTGTTGATGCTATATTTGTTGTTGAAGATGCAGTTGTTGTTCCTGAAGTTGTAGGCATTGTTGTTGAAGCAAGTGTTGTAGTTTCTAAAGTTGTAACTGTTGTTGACGTTGGAGATTCAGATGAAGTTGGAGCTGATGTCGTAGTAGTGGGCAATGAAGTTATGGTTGTTGAAGCTGTAGCTGTAGTTTCTGATGTTGTACTTTCTGAAGTTGTGGGCACCACTGTTGAAGTAAGAGGTGTTGTTTCTGTAGTCACTACAGTGGTTGTGGGATCTTGAGTTGTTGTGAGGCCAGTTGATGTTGTGGGTTCAGCTTTAGTTGTGGTGGTTGGAGGTGCAGTTGAAGTTTCCGAAGTTGTAGAAATTGTAGTTGAAACAACAGTTGAGGTTTCTGGACTAACATTTGTTGTTGTGGGTTCAGCTATAGTTGTGGTGGTTGGAGGAGCAGTTGAAGTTTCTGAAGTTGTAGAAATTGTAGTTGAAACAACAGTTGAGGTTTCTGGACTAACATTTGTTGTTGTGGGTTCAGCTATAGTTGTGGTGGTTGGAGGTGCAGTTGAAGTTTCCGAAGTTGTAGAAATTGTAGTTGAAACAACAGTTGAGGTTTCTGGACTAACATTTGTTGTTGTGGGTTCAGCTATAGTTGTGGTGGTTGGAGGTGCAGTTGAAGTTTCCGAAGTTGTAGAAATTGTAGTTGAAACAACAGTTGAGGTTTCTGGACTAACATTTGTTGTTGTGGGTTCAGCTATAGTTGTGGTGGTTGGAGGAGCAGTTGAAGTTTCTGAAGTTGTAGAAATTGTAGTTGAAACAACAGTTGAGGTTTCTGGACTAACATTTGTTGTTGTGACAGCTTCAGTAGTTGTGGTTACAGGTGGCATTGTGGTCGGAGCTGTTGTTGTACTTTGTGCTTCAGAGGACGTTGGAGCTAATGTAGTAGTGGAAGGTTCAGTTGGGGTTGTTGATGCTATATTTGTTGTTGACGATGCAGTTGTTGTTCCTGAAGTTGTAGGCATTGTTGTTGAAGCAAGTGTTGTAGTTTCTAAAGTTGTAACTGTTGTTGACGTTGGAGATTCAGATGAAGTTGGAGCTGATGTCGTAGTAGTGGGCAATGAAGTTATGGTTGTTGAAGCTGTAGCTGTAGTTTCTGATGTTGTACTTTCTGAAGTTGTGGGCACCACTGTTGAAGTAAGAGGTGTTGTTTCTGTAGTCACTACAGTGGTTGTGGGATCTTGAGTTGTTGTGAGGCCAATTGATGTTGTGGGTTCAGCTATGGTTGTGGTGGTTGGAGGTGCAGTTGAAGTTTCCAAAGTTGTAGAAATTGTAGTTGAAACAACAGTTGAGGTTTCTGGACTAACATTTGTTGTTGTGGGTTCAGCTATAGTTGTGGTGGTTGGAGGAGCAGTTGAAGTTTCTGAAGTTGTAGAAATTGTAGTTGAAACAACAGTTGAGGTTTCTGGAATAACATTTGTTGTTGTGGGTTCAGCTATAGTTGTGGTGGCTGGAGGTGCAGTTGAAGTTTCCGAAGTTGTAGAAATTGTAGTTGAAACAACAGTTGAGGTTTCTGGACTAACATTTGTTGTTGTGGGTTCAGCTATAGTTGTGGTGGTTGGAGGAGCAGTTGAAGTTTCTGAAGTTGTAGAAATTGTAGTTGAAACAACAGTTGAGGTTTCTGGACTAATATTTGTTGTTGTGACACCTTCAGTAGTTGTGGTTACAGGTGGCATTGTGGTCGGAGCTGTTGTTGTACTTTGTGCTTCAGAGGACGTTGGAGCTAATGTAGTAGTGGAAGGTTCAGTTAGGGTTGTTGATGCTATATTTGTTGTTGAAGATGCAGTTGTTGTTCCTGAAGTTGTAGGCATTGTTGTTGAAGCAAGTGTTGTAGTTTCTAAAGTTGTAACTGTTGTTGAAGTTGGAGATTCAGATGAAGTTGGAGATGATGTCGTAGTAGTGGGCAATGAAGTTATGGTTGTTGAAGCTGTAGCTGTAGTTTCTGATGTTGTACTTTCTGAAGTTGTGGGCACCACTGTTGAAGTAAGAGGTGTTGTTTCTGTGGTCACTACTGTGGTTGTGGGATCTTGAGTTGTTGTGAGGCCAGTTGATGTTGTGGGTTCAGCTTTAGTTGTGGTGGTTGGAGGTGCAGTTGAAGTTTCCGAAGTTGTAGAAATTGTAGTTGAAACAACAGTTGAGGTTTCTGGACTAACATTTGTTGTTGTGGGTTCAGCTATAGTTGTGGTGGTTGGAGGAGCAGTTGAAGTTTCTGAAGTTGTAGAAATTGTAGTTGAAACAACAGTTGAGGTTTCTGGACTAACATTTGTTGTTGTGGGTTCAGCTATAGTTGTGGTGGTTGGAGGTGCAGTTGAAGTTTCCGAAGTTGTAGAAATTGTAGTTGAAACAACAGTTGAGGTTTCTGGACTAACATTTGTTGTTGTGGGTTCAGCTATAGTTGTGGTGGTTGGAGGTGCAGTTGAAGTTTCCGAAGTTGTAGAAATTGTAGTTGAAACAACAGTTGAGGTTTCTGGACTAACATTTGTTGTTGTGGGTTCAGCTATAGTTGTGGTGGTTGTAGGAGCAGTTGAAGTTTCTGAAGTTGTAGAAATTGTAGTTGAAACAACAGTTGAGGTTTCTGGACTAACATTTGTTGTTGTGACAGCTTCAGTAGTTGTGGTTACAGGTGGCATTGTGGTCGGAGCTGTTGTTGTACTTTGTGCTTCAGAGGACGTTGGAGCTAATGTAGTAGTGGAAGGTTCAGTTAGGGTTGTTGATGCTATATTTGTTGTTGAAGATGCAGTTGTTGTTCCTGAAGTTGTAGGCATAGTTGTTGAAGCAAGTGTTGTAGTTTCTAAAGTTGTAACTGTTGTTGACGTTGGAGATTCAGATGAAGTTGGAGCTGATGTCGTAGTAGTGGGCAATGAAGTTATGGTTGTTGAAGCTGTAGCTGTAGTTTCTGATGTTGTACTTTCTGAAGTTGTGGGCACCACTGTTGAAGTAAGAGGTGTTGTTTCTGTAGTCACTACAGTGGTTGTGGGATCTTGAGTTGTTGTGAGGCCAATTGATGTTGTGGGTTCAGCTATGGTTGTGGTGGTTGGAGGTGCAGTTGAAGTTTCCGAAATTGTAGAAATTGTAGTTGAAACAACAGTTGAGGTTTCTGGACTAACATTTGTTGTTGTGGGTTCAGCTATAGTTGTGGTGGTTGGAGGAGCAGTTGAAGTTTCTGAAGTTGTAGAAATTGTAGTTGAAACAACAGTTGAGGTTTCTGGACTAACATTTGTTGTTGTGGGTTCAGCTATAGTTGTGGTGGCTGGAGGTGCAGTTGAAGTTTCCGAAGTTGTAGAAATTGTAGTTGAAACAACAGTTGAGGTTTCTGGACTAACATTTGTTGTTGTGGGTTCAGCTATAGTTGTGGTGGTTGGAGGTGCAGTTGAAGTTTCCGAAGTTGTAGAAATTGTAGTTGAAACAACAGTTGAGGTTTCTGGAGTAACATTTATTGTTGTGGGTTCAGCTATAGTTGTAGTGATTGGAGGAGCAGTTGAAGTTTCTGAAGTTGTAGAAATTGTAGTTGAAACAACAGTTGAGGTTTCTGGACTAACATTTGTTGTTGTGACAGCTTCAGTAGTTGTGGTTACAGGTGGCATTGTTGTCGGAGCTGTTGTTGTACTTTGTGCTGCAGAGGACGTTGGAGCTAATGTAGTAGTGGAAGGTTCAGTTAGGGTTGTTGATGCTATATTTGTTGTTGAAGATGCAGTTTTTGTTTCTGAAGTTGTAGGCATTGTTGTCGAAGCATGTGTTGTAGTTTCTAAAGTTATAACTGTTGTTGAAGTGGATGCTGTATATGTTGTTTCAGTTGCAGTTGTTGCAGAGTCAAATGAAGTTGGAGTTGTGGTTGTAGTAGTGGTTTCTGCAGTTGTTGAAGCACTAATTTAAAACAAAATGATATTATATTATATTATATTGTATATAAAACAATAAAATATATATGATATCTCTATATATTTCATGTATAAAATTATATGTATTTATAATTTAGAGAATGTCTCGGGTTACGACTGTAACCCTTGTTCCCTGAGAAAGGAACGAGACACTGCGTCGATGACGACACTTTGGGGAATGCCCTTCGCGTAACGTATCAGAAATATGAATGAAACTAATCCAATCCTGATTGGTGCTGCGTATTGATGTAACATGTGACGGCATACACGGAAGCTCCAAAGGGACGCCGGCACACAACATAATTAGCTTCTGCGATGAAGCAAGTCGTTCCCAGGCAGGGAAAGGCGTGGCGACGGGACGCAGTGTCTCATTTCCTTCTCAGGGAACAAGGGTTACAGTTGTAACCCGAGACGTTCCCTTTCAAGGGAACTCGAACTGCATCGATGACGACACTTTGGAGAACGAGTACCCACTATGCCACAACGAGCTCTTCCTGTCCCAGTGTGAAGCTGTGCACAGGCACACTTAAGACTAGAACACTAGAGTGCCTGGCGTAGAAGGAATGTCCAGGCTATAGAATCTGATAGAAATATGAGGGGTGGCCCATCCTGATGCATCGCACTCTTCTTGGATCGGGTTCCCTAAAAGGCGGGCTCTAGAGGACGCCATGCCTCTGGTTGAATGAGCCCTCACGGCCAAAGGTGAAGACAAGCTGCGCACCTGAAAGACCATAGAGATAGCCTGAACGATCCAGTTACTGATGGTCTGTTTGGATGCGGGAAGCTCCTTCTTGGGCGACCCGAAGCACACCAGCAACTGGTCTGACTTAAGCCATGAAGAAGTCCTCTGGACATATATCTTGAGAGCTCTGACAGTGCAGAGCAGAATGTCTTTCTTCATCCGCCGCCAAACTTGAGGGAAAGGTTCTTGGCCTCAGCCAACTCAAGAGATTCGAAGGGGGCCTCGACCAGCCCTTCGAGAACCACTGCCAGGTCCCATGTGGGAACTCTGGTACGAGCCGCAGGTCTCATCCTCTGAACCCCATGGAGGAAATGTATGACAAGCTGATGTCTCCTCAGAGGCCCATCACCCAGAGGAGCGTGGAAAGCTGCAATGGCAGCCACGTACACCTTGAGTGTGGACAAGGTAAGACCAACCGAGAAGCGATCTTGGAGGAGCTCCAGCACTGAAGCCAACCGGGCAATTAACTGGGCCCACCTCACGCTCTCTACACCAAGTGGAAACACATTCCACTTTAGGCCATACAATCTCCTCGTAGAAGGAGCTCTGGAATTGAGTATGGTCTCAACCACTCCAGCTGACAGGCCAGCCTCTAGGTACTGAGCCCCCTCAGGGGCCAGGCCCAAAGGCGTGGCCTCATCCACATCTGTACCATGGCATCCAACCCCAATGGGGCAATAAGAGAAAACCAAAGTGGACAGTGGGACATGTCGAGACGCGAACAAATCTACTTCCACTGGGCCGAAGCTCTCGCATATCGACTTCACCACCTCGGTGTGAAGTCTCCATTCCCCGGGCCTCAGCCCCTGCCTCGACAGGATGTATGCTCTCTGATTCTGGTCTCCTGGGACGTGCATTGCTCTGAGATATAGCAGTTTCCCCTGGGACCACAGGAGGATCTGATGCGCCAATCTGGATAGAGGTCACGAATTCAGAATCCCCTGATGAATCAAGTAGGAGACCACCAACACATTGTCTGTGTGGTGACCCCTGAGGTCTGGAAAGAAGCTCCTCAGAGCCCTGCCAGCCCTTGAGGAAGGCGTCTGTCGAAGCGGCTTTCCGGCGACATGACGCTCCCAGCACGGGGCCTTGGGACAGAAACCAAGCTTTTTTCCACAAAGATTCTACACATGTGCAGCAGGCCAAATGGAATGATGTTGGACACTGCTGTCATGAGCCCTAGCACTCTTTGAAAGTGTTTTACAGTGATGGCTTGGCCTAGCTTTTATCCTGGTCACCGTGGCCAGGATGGACTCGATTCATGCAGTAGACAATTGTACCCGCATAGTGACCGAGTCCCACACCACTCCCAGGTACGTGGTTCTCTGGGCTGTAGTCAAAGTCGCTCCACATTTAGGATGTCTGTTTTTTGTTTGTTTGTTTTACTTTTATGTTTTAGCAATCATTTGGATTGGTCACAGTTGATCTATGATCGCCTTTCGTTGCTAAGTCTACGATCTATGGCTTTGGATATGTGCAGCCGTGATTTGAACTTGAAATTGTTCGCAGAACAGCCATGCATGTTCCAGCCGCCGATGAAAGTCTGTCAAGTAACTGGATGCGCGTGCTGGAAGAGGAGACGCCGCAGGAGACGAGGCATACGGGCTGGAGTCTTGGTGAAACTTAAGAAATTAAGGATCCTGAATAGTGGAGTTAGACCAATGGCGGAGTCGCGGCCTTCCTATTTGATACATGTTCTGCCTGCCACATCAACATCATTGCGTTGGACTACACGGAGAGAGACGAGACGCGGAGGCGTGGTGCATTCAAATTTGCGCTCTGTGAGACGAGCTGGGGCAATGAAGCTAAGTGCTGTTTCTTCCTCTAATCGGTCCGTTGAGTCGACCACAGTGCTTATGGCTTTGATAAATGCATGTTCACTTGTCAACAAAACATTCATCCTGAATGACTATTATGTAACGTATGGGCTGGACTTTCTTTTTATCACTGAAACTTGGTTAAATGACGCTGATATGAGTCCTTTTGTTGAGCTTTTACCAAGGGGATGTAGCTATTTAAAGGGTTAGTTCACCCAAAAATTTAAATTCTGTCAGTAATTACTCACCCTCATGTTGTTCCAACCCTGTAAGACCTTCGTTCATCTTCGGAACACAAATTAAGATATTTTTGATTAAATCTGAGAGCTAGATCACTCCTCCATAGGCTTCTAAGGGATTGAAACTTGCTGGCCCAGAAAAGTTATTAAAGACATCGTTAATATAGTCCAAGTGACTACAGTGGCTCAATCTTAAATTTATCAAGCGACGAGAATACTTTTTGTGCGAAAAAAATAAAAAAATAATAACGACTTTATTCTACTATTAATTTCCTTCTCTCTGGGCCTCGAGTTAGTTCACGTAGTGTTTTAGCACAGCGCTTCTGTTTTGTACGTCACATGCATCACACACATGACCAGCGTCAGCCAATAGTGAGCCTACATGTGACGTACAACACAGATGCGCTGCGCTAAAACACAACGTTGCAAATGCGAGATCCAAGCCACTAGATTCTGTAATGCAATGCAGACTTTTAATCTACGCGCTGCCTCTGCAAATGCGAGATGCCAGCCACAGAATCTTTACTGCAGAGTAGACTCGTAATCAGTGGCATGATCCCCCCCATACCAACTGTCACTCACGACGAGTCACGACCAGAAGTCAAGACTAAACCAATTCACCTTGGTGGTGGTGACCAAGTAATCGTTTTGTATTACCTATTTTTATTAGCCATTCAGACAATTCAGAAAAACAAAAATGTGCAGGAAATATAGAGGCCTGTATTTATAATATTATGAATGAAATGTGCGTTATTTGGAAGAAAGTCGAGGTGTGACTGACTGACTTAGATAACTATATGGATCCTCGTTCCCCCCCTTGTCCGTTCCATTTGGGAGAGACCCAGAGGTGAACTGTCATCCGCGCCCGCGCCTCCGCGCCCCCTCCCCTTTCCCCTTCTCAAACAAACAACTTCTGTGCACGGCATCTTCTCAGCAAGCAGGGGCGCCTGCAGCTGCAGGGGGCGCAAATTTGCCAATTCCCCACACAGTGAAATGATAGATAATAGAAAACCGCTTCGCGCCGCAGATTTTTTTTTTGTTGTTTTTTTGCTCGTGCCGGCGGCATTTCATTCATACTTCAGATGCATTACGCTAAGAGCCTTACCCAAAGTGTCATCATCGATGCAGTTCGAGAAAAAACGAATTATCATTGTGTGTGTGTGTGTGTGTGTGCGCGTGCGTGCGTGCGTGCGTGTGTGTGCATGTGTGTGATACATGATTGAGAATACAAACAATTAATTATAATTCCACTTACTCAGCTCCATGAATTGCACACCACAGGCACACTGTAAAGAGAAACACAGTGTTATATTTTTTTTTTTTAATTTTTGTATATATCTAGCTAAAAACAAAACAATTCCAAAAAAATCTGTAGAACACATATATTATAAAGAGATAATTTTAAGTACTTACATAGGGTGAATACAATTGTCCTAATGCCATTCTGCTTGAAAATAAAAAAAATTCTACAAAAAAATTTAAAAAAATCTGTTATTTTAATTGTTCTACAAAAAAAATACAAAAAAACACTGGAATATCTACAAATAAGTATTCTTCCTGATCAGGATAGAAAAGAGGATGCCGTTAAAGCAGGTAAAGAGCCTAGGACAGTGCTTTTAATGTAGTTTTCTCTTGTTTTCAATAAAAATGTGCATGAATTGTGACCTTTTTGTGAAATGTGTTTAATGAAATCAAAAGTGCCAATGTTCTAATGAAGGTTACACAACATAATTGGTTCCATCCACTATTAAAATATAATGTAATATAATATAATATAATATAAAGCACTGTGAAATGGCTACTTGTGACTAACTATAGACTTGAGGAGATTTGAACAGCATACATTGACCATATTAGTTTTGGCTGGTACACAATGGAAAATTGTAAATATTCAAATAATTAAATAATTAATGTATATTATAGGCTACTGGCTAGAAGAGTGAACACGACTAAAGAGAGCCATCTCTGGGAGGTCTGCCCGCATGCCTCAACCTATCTCGTAAAGTAGCGTTATGATAACCTTAATTTAATTGCAATAAGTATTGATATGTAAAGCTTGGGACTGTTAATTAGTTAGCTTTAATTCCAATGATTCTAATGTTAGCTTTTTATTCCAAATACAAGTTGTATTAACACTAACTATTTTGCCAACAAATACAACTTTAGTTGAGCTCTAATAGCCTAGGCTATATTATACTGCCATAACCAGAACGTAATTAAACAGTTTGCTTTTACACACACAAGATGTTCTATGCAATTTCATAATGACAGGGTTTGAAATTAACACCCCACAAATGCGGGTAAAAATTGTGGATCCAGTGAAGGGTAACAATGGCTGTTTCTCAATATGCATTCTTCAGTGATCTTGTGTCCTTGTGTTCTCGTACTACGTCATCATCAACCGTCGAAGTTCAATTCCAATACTCAAGAACGTCTCGGTTACTGATGTAACCCTCGTTCCCTGAAGGAGGGAACGGGAGACGTAACGTCGACGTGACGACGTAATTGGGATCACTTCAGGGAGCCCTATCAACTTCGAGTGTCTACAGAACGAGCCAATGAACGTTGGCGTGCGTGAATCGCGTCACGCGCCCCCGCCCCGCCGCGCGGGTATAAACAGGAAGCGGGCGCACGCACACATTGCTTTTCGCTGAGGAGCCGACGTTTGTGACGGCCATGCAGCGATGGTCAGCAACGGTGGCGACGGGACGTTACGTCTCCCGTTCCCTCCTTCAGGGAACGAGGGTTACATCAGTAACCGAGACGTTCCCTTTCAGTCGCTCACGTTCGACGTAACGTCGACGTGACGACGTAATTGGGATCCCATGGAAAACGCCACGGTTGCTGCCACATACAGCGCCCTACGCAAGACTCTCAGACCCCCAACTGCTGGGGCGGAAGACATGCGTAGAGGGAGTTCAACTGCTGTTCCATTATACCCCACACAGTGAACTCTTGGATAACACTGGGAAAGCGTACCTTCCCAGGGGGAAGGGACGCTGCGGAGCCAAATCCTGCCCGAAGGGAGGTAACATGTGGAGAATACACATATGGCCTGGCCGGAGGGCAGTGCGACATATGGAATGTCACTGGGGTGGCTCCACCAGGGGGGGGAGGCTACACCGGACAGTGACGGCAGAGCAGACTCTGCCAAGGGAAGACACGGGCTCACCGCAGGGAGCTGGTCGTGGAAGAATATACATATGGGATCGCCGCAGGGATCACACACATGGAACCCAGCCTAGCACAAGTTACACTAGCATACGAGCACTAGGCCTGGCGCCGGACGCTCCGCAACATCCGACTGACGAAGGGGTGCGGAGGAACTCACGGGGTTCGCCAATTGGGGAACTCGACTGGAGCAAAAGCGCACATATCCATTCCTAGGAAGGGAGTGGCGCAGCAAGCCGACACTAGAGCGGGAACTTCGGTGTTACCGGCTAGTTGAAGCGAGCACACAGGAAGAAACCGGCTCAACACGTAGGCTATAAAACCTAGCGAACGTGTTAGGTGTCGCCCCGCCCGCAGCTCTACAGATGTCTGTAAGTGAGGCGCCGTGTGCCAGCGCCCAGGAAGAAGCAACACCCCGAGTGGAGTGATCTTTCAAGATCGAGCAAGATTGGGGGTGGAGCACCAGTCAACGAACAGGTTCCACTTCAACGCATAGAGGCGCCTCGTAGAGGGGGCTCTAGCGGAAGTGATGGTGTCAACTACCGCAGGGGGTAGGTCACCTAGAACCTCCGCGTCCCGTCCAGGGACCAGACATGGAGTTTCCAGAGGTCTGGACGCGGGTGCCATAGGGTTCCCCGTCTCTGAGAGAGTAGGTCCTCTCTCAGAGGGATGGGCCAGGGAGGGGCTGTCGCGAGGAGCACTAGTTCCGGGAACCAGGTCCGGTTGGGCCAATACGGCGCAACTAACAAGACCTGCTCCTCGTCCTCCCTGACTTTGCACAAGGTCTGTGCAAGAAGGCTCACTGGGGGAAATGCATACTTGCGAAGGCCCCGGGGCCAGCTGTGTGCCAGAGCATCCGTGCCGAGGGTCCCCTCGGTCAGGGAATAGAACAACTGGCAGTGAGACGTGTCCGGGGCGGCAAACAGATCTACCTGAGCGGTCCCGAAGCACCTGCTGCCGTGAGAGCTCGTCGGCTGCACGGTTGAGCAGGCCCGGAATGAAAACGGTACGAAGCGACCTCAGATGCTTCTGACTCCAGAGGAGGAGATGGCGGGCGAGTTGTGACATGCGGCGGGAGTGTAGACCACCTTGGCGGTTGATGTATGCAACGGTCGCTGTGCTGTCCGTACGGACAATACGTGCTTGCCTAGTAGCAAGACGTACTGCTAACAACTCGAGGCAGTTGATGTGCCAATGCAGTTGAGGCCCCGTCCACAGACCTGAAGCTGCATGCCCGTTGTACGTGGCCCCCCAGCCGGTGGCAGAGGCATCCGTGGAGACCACAGAGTGCCTGGACACTTGTTCCAGGGGAACACCTGCCCGCAGGAACGAAGGGTCCGACCACAAGCTGAGAGTTTGGCGACAGTGCGGAGTCACTTGGACCCGGCATGAACCGCTCTGCCACGCCCATCTCGGGACTCGATCGTGGAGCCAGTGTTGAAGCGGCCTCATATGAAGCAATCCGAGCGGCGTAACCGCGGCTGCAGATGCCATATGCCCCAGGAGCCTCTGAAACAATTTCAGTGGTGCCGCAGTTCTGCGTTTGAGCGTGCTCACGCAGTTCAACACTGACTGGACACGGGCCTCGGTGAGGCGCGCTGTCATGTTGATCGAGTCCAACTCCATACCGAGAAAAGAGATCCTCTGCCCGGGGGTGAGTTTGCTCTTTTACCAGTTGACCCGAAGCCCTAAGTGGCTGAGGTGACTGAGCACCATGTCCCAGTGTTCGCACAACTGCTCTCTCGACTGGGCCAGAATAAACCAGTCGTCGAGGTAGTTGAGGATGCGAACACCACGCTCGCACATGGGAGCAATGGCCGCCTCCGCGACTTTCGTGAAGACGCGGGGCGACAGGGCCAGCCCAAAGGGTAGGACTTTGTACTGATATGCCCGCCCCTCGAACGCAAAGCGAAGAAACGGTCTGTGTCGAGGGAGAATCGAGACATGAAAGTACGCGTCCTTCAGGTCGATCGCTGCAAACCAATCTTGGGGACGGATGCATTTGAAAATGCGTTTCTGCGTAAGTATCTTGAACGGTAGCCTGTGAAGGGACCGATTCAGGACGCGCAGGTCCAAGATTGGTCGTAACCCACCACCTTTCTTGGGTACAATGAAGTACGGGCTGTAGAAGCCGGTCTTCATATCGGCTGGAGGGACCGGCTCAATCGCATCCTTCGCCAGTAGGACTGCGATCTCTGACCTGAGCACAGGGGCATTGTCCGCCAAAACACGGGTGAACAGAATGCCCTTGAAAGCAGGGGGGCGCCGGGCGAACTGAATCGCATAGCCGAGTCTGATGGTACGGATGAGCCAGCGAGACGGGCTGGGAAGCGTTAACCAGGCTCCCAGAGACCGAGCAAGCGGGACCAACGGCACTACAGACGTACCCGGGGTGGGGCAGCACGGCGGAATGCAGGGACCCGACTCGGACAGCACAGCGGCCCAAAGTGGGGTCTGAGTGTGTGGTGCAGCACATACCTGCTTCCGTCGAAGGGCAGAGTGAGTGTGCGGAGGCGTTAGTGCGTCCAGGACACAGCCACTGCTGCCTGCTGGCGATGAAAAAGGGGATCGGGAGTGACAAGGCATGGCGGCGTCGTCGACTGCCAAGCGCGCCCTCTTGGGGCCCGGAGGTTTCAGAAATTGCTCTTTTATTGAAATTGAATTGCAGAACAAAAAGAAAAGGAAACAAAAGATTCTCCGCCTGGCCCTCCACCGGGGGAAGGAGTGGCGCCTTCGCCATCTCCTGAAGAGCAACTTGATCCACCTCCGGGCCGCCCGTCTCAGGGTCGTTTGCACCGTCGCTTGCCTCCTGGTTTGGCAGCGGCCTGGACGGGCGGGGTCGGCTTCCTACGGCTTGCTCCACGCTGCGGCCTGGATGGTTGCTGCTGCTGCTGGGGCTTAGCGGGAGCGGAGGACGCCGCAGAAGGCCGACCTCGGCGACGAGTAGACGGAGGGTCTGCAGCCGGCGGACGGGTGGGAGCAGCAGCGGTCCGCCGGGGCAGGATGTGCCGGATGGCCTCTGTCTGCTTCTGTGCGGCCGAGAACTGTTGGGCAAAGCTCTCGACCGCGTCGCCGAACAACCCAACCTGGGAAAGAGGGGCATCCAGGAACCGATATTTATAGGTGTCCCTCATATCCGCCAGGTTGAGCCAAAGGTGGCGCTCCTGGACCACCAAGGTGGACATCGCCTGACCGACTGAACGTGCGGTTTCCTTCGTCGCCCGGAGGGCGAGGTCGGTTGCCACACGGAGCTCCCGGAGGAGCTCTGGGTCAGAACCACCCTCGTTCATGTCCATGAGCGCCTGGGTCTGGTGGACCTGCAAGAGCGCCATGGCATGGAGGGCGGAAGCAGCCTGTCCACAGGCCTTGTAAGCCTTCGCCGTTAGACCGGACGAAAACTTACAGGCCTTGGACGGGAGGCGTGGATTACCCCGCCAAGAGGAACGCCGGACACAGTTGCATCGCGACCGCCCGCTCCACTGGGGGGATATCCACATACCCCTTAGCTGCCCCGCCGTCGAGGGGGGCGAGGGGGGAGGAGCCACTAGAACGGCTTTGGGCACTATACGGTGCCTTCCACGTCCTAGAAAGCTCCTCATGCACTTCCGGAAAGAAAGGTACCGGGGCGGCGCACTGAGAACCAGCACGGCCCGCCCCGAGAAACCAATCGTCCAACCGAGAAGGTTCGGGACGTGGTGGAGGGTTCCACGCAAGCCCAACCTTCTCGGCGGCCCGGGAAAGCATAGCCGCCCATTCTGGATCGGGCTCGGACAACGCTACACGCCCCGAAGGGGGCAACGCAGCCGAGTCTTCATCTCCAGAGGACTGAAGCTCCCCCTCCGATGCTGCGATCGACATCCGGTCATCAGCTGGCGCCCCAAAGGAAACGGTTGGCGGTTCCGGAGAAGGACCAAGACGTTCACTAAGGGGCCCCAATGGCAACAGCGCTTGTGAGGCGTGAGGGGCCCGCGGAGGTTGGCTCGACGGGGAAGCCCTCACGGTAACCCTCAGATCACCCTGGTCATGCACCGAAGTAGGTCTATCCTGCGGGGCAGAATAAACACTAGTTCGGGGCATAGGCGAGGGGACTGCACCTCCCTTGAGGTAAGCGAGTCTCGATCTAAGCGCTGAGATAGTCATATTCCCGCAATGGGAACATGAACTATCCACAAAAGCTGCCTCAGCGTGTTGAATGCCCAAACACGAGAGGCAACTACTGTGGCCATCTGCTGGCGCCAGAGAACGACGGCATCCAGAAACGCACAAGCGGAATGACATCTTGAAAAAGACGCAGGGTCACGCTTGTGTTGCTCTTTTAGTAAAATAAAAAAAGGTTGGAAAAACACTCTCCTAGTGCTGAGGCACCCAGGGGTAGCCGCAGTGTGAATGAACACACACAGGGGAAACGCCCACCGAACCGACACACACACACAGACACAAACAATAGTGCTGTGAAAACAGCAGTTGTGAGCTGCAATGCTCGCGGCCACCGCTGATCGCGCCGTCACACCAACACTCCAGCAGAGAGAGATTTCCTTTGAAGTCTTCAAAAGCGCTGATTCCCATAGACAGAAGTCTCATAGAAGCTCGGCTCCGAAGTGAAAGACAATGTGTGCGTGCGCCCGCTTCCTGTTTATACCGCGCGGCGGGGCGGGGGCGCGTGACGCGATTCACGCACGCCAACGTTCATTGGCTCGTTCTGTAGACACTCGAAGTTGATAGGGCTCCCTGAAGTGATCCCAATTACGTCGTCACGTCGACGTTACGTCGAACGTGAGCGACTGAAAGGGAACGCAAGTACAGAGGACGCATGAAGTGCCCGGATGTGTCCTTGATATCGAGGATGCATCAAATGCAGAGAATCGAACCGCTAAAAATCCCAGAAGACGTTGCGGGCAGTCGACGTACGGAAGGCTGTAAGCTTTAAACTTCTCGTTCTCACTTAACAGATTCCCGCTGCAAGCTCAACATACGTGACAGCTCGTGAAAGTTTACATTTGGCGGTCTCTTTTGCTTCATTTTAATAAAGTGATAAAGACGCGGCAGTATATTGGCATATTAAAAAGAATCTTAACATTGACAAAACATATGGTAACACATAGGCTACTCATAAATACACATGGTAAAATAAAAAAGATATAAACTATGAAAACAATGTCTATAATAATATGAAAGAAATGTTTAAAAGGTTGTGACATAGGCTATGTTTGTGATTGTATTGTGTTGTATTTGCCGAGATGGTCAGTTAAGCAGCATCGCAGCACATCTCAATTCTCATAAAGATGCGTTCTGTGTTCTCGCGTCCTTCCGAGTTCGTTCTTTCAAGGTCGCCTGGCAAGACCAGTCTCAAAGAGAACGCAAGTCTGTTCTTTGCGTTCTTGGAATTGAGAAACAGCCAATGTCAAATCACTAGGCAATTTGGTGGGTTATGTTTCACAAATTATGTTCACTCAATTTGCTGGTTAAGTTCATGTAATCTGCTCAGATTTAGCGCACATTCTCAGCTCATGAGCAGTGTTGGGGTTAATGCTAACACATTACAAGTAACTTGACTGGAGTTATGTAATCAGATTACTTTTTTCAAGTAACTTAGTTGCATTACTTTTAAATTTACAACAAAATATCAGAGTTATTTTTTCAAATAAGCAACGCAAGTTACTCCTCTCCTGTCCCCATGTTGAGAAAATCTCTTTTCTTAAAAAGTGACCAACGCAATTAGTTACTTTTTAAGGGAGAAACTCTATTGTAATGCATTGGAATGTAATAGCCTACTTTTCAAAGTAACTTTCCCCAACACTGCTCATGAGTCATATGAATAATATAGTCGAATTGCGCAGCACACACGCATGCTTAGCTTACTTCAACACAACCGCATCTATTCTTTTTTCTTTTTCTTTTTTTGAAAGGATTTAGCGCAGACCCAATAAACATAATAATATAGACTTACTATACCCCAGTGTAAAAAGGACAGAACCACCTAGCATATGCGTAATTTACGGATGGGACGGGTGGGACATTTGCTAAGGTCGATATTGTCCCCACCAGTTTTGAAACATCTCGCGGTACGAATGTACCAATACAAATAAATAAAATATTTCCAGTTAACTAGCAGAGCATTCATTCCTCGTTCCCGCTGCGATCAGTGGCGCGGATCATAGACATAATAAATACATAGACGCCCTATTTTATGGAATGCCAAGTCTGCCAATATTAAAAATAAATAAATACATAAATAAATATACAAATAAATGTAAAAAATAAAAAATAAAAAAATAAATATATAAATAAATATACATAGAAAAGCAAAAAAACGAAAATAAATAATTATTTATACATTTATTTCCTTATTTATGTATATATTTATTTTTTTCCATATTTATTTATTTATTATTTTATTTATTTATACATTTATTCATTTATACATTTATTTATTTATACATTTATTTATTTTTACATTTATTTATTTATACATTTATGTATTTATACATTTATTTATTTATTCATTTATTTATTCCTACATTTCTTCCTGCATAGGGTAATGAGGAGGGCGTGGTTTACCTCAGACATAACAATCGAGCTCAGAGTAAGCGAAGGCGAAGGGTTGAGGCCACAGTGACACCCTGTGGCGAAATACAATAAGTATCACTCACTGACGTTGATACGGTCTGTGACTGCGAGGTATATGGTCAGAATCCTAAATCTTACTGTGTGACATGGATAGGCTACTCTTTATTCCGGACATGGCAGTAGAACATCGTTTGGTCTGGATTTGTAAAATGTCCTGGGCTAACAAACATGAAACAGGGACTCTGAAACGGAATTGATATTTTCCATTTTTCGGTCAGAACTCACAGAAAGGAAGCAGGGCACATATAGGCTACAGTGAAGTCGACGCAAGCATATCAAGTTCAAGTTCAAGTTGAGCTTGCCTTTATTGTCATTCCGCTACATGTGGGGACATACAGTGGAACGAAATGTCGTGCCTCGCAGGACCATAGTGCTACATAAATACAGACATACAACAATGAAGTAAAAAAAAACACTATAAACCTATACACAACTAACCTACTGACAGATTTAACTATAAGTATACTATATATAAGTATTTACCCTATACAACTAAAAGAATAAAGGATAAAAAATTAAATAAAAAATAAAAAATACAAACTATATACTTCACAAAAATATTTACGCTATACAAATAAAAATAGAAGATACTGTAATATGTGCAAAGAGAGACATTTGAGTCAGCAGCTGGTTGGGGAACAGTGCAGGATGATATGTAGTGCATGAGCATGTAAACATATATTGCAGAGTCTTTTGTGGGATTGTGTACATGCAGCAGTGTGTGTAAAGTGTCCATAGTGCAGATAGTGTAAAGTGTCATACAGTTTTTTCTTTGGTGTGGTAAGGTTGGGTTGGGTTGGGTTGGGGGGGGGGGGGGATCCATGTTTCAGGAGGTAGGGGTATTGACCAATGCTTTTGAAACGAGACCATTGCATTTGAATGTAGCCTAATTTCCAAAAACAATACTGACAGCAACAGAAACCAGGGCCGCGGGAAGAGGTTTTAGGTTGTGGGTGCTCACCACTTTTGAATAAGAAACAATATCAAGACTATAAAACTCGTCAAAAAACGTGCACACACTCCAACCACCTGCCTGCACATTACATTTTTGACTTTATTGATTCTGCTTTTATTCGTAATGCAATGGACCGGTCAATGGGACATAAATGAATCCTTAAAGGATGGGACTTTATGGGACATTTGCACAAAAATAATACATAACTTACCGTAGCCTATTTTATAAGTCGCTCCGGAGACGCATATCAGTCAAAAAATGCGCCATGAGGAAGAAAAAAATATATATAGCCTAAGTCGCACTGGACTTTTTTTGTTTGTTTTTTTGTTTTTTACAAAAAAAAAAAAGTTACAGACAGTTCTCCGCTACGGACGTGAGCGCTCTAAAGCAGTACTAAAAGAATGTTTTAAAACTTTCACAGAGACCTCAAACTGAAAGCACAAAGCCTGTCTTTACATTTAATTTCGTTTTGTATTAATTGTATCTTAATTTTAATCGATGTTTCATCAAAAAATTGTCTGGTTTTAATAAATAAGAAGGCTATTAGAAAATAGATAATCAGGACACGGAGGCGCTGGCGAACCTGAAGGTCTCATAATGAACCGAAACTCAGCGTAGGCCTATAAGGTAGCCTATTGCCTCACAGACCTGAGACATATAGATAGCTTGAAATGTCTACTTTTAAGCAGAACAATTCAAAACGAAAGAAAACAGACTGCGCTGCTTATTTTTTATGTCAGTGTCGGCTAGACAGATGAAGTTGACGACTCGCGATCTTCGCAGCGCCAGAGAGAAATGCACATTTCATACGAATTACATAAGCAGCGCAGTCTGTTTTCTTTCGTTTTGAATTGTTCTGCTTAAAAGTAGACATTTCAAGCTATCTATATGTCTCAGGTCTGTGAGGCAATAGGCTACCTTATAGGCCTACGCTGAGTTTCATTATGAGACGAGCTCCAGGTTCGCCAGCGCCTCCGTGTCCTCATTATCTATTTTCTAATAGCCTATATTTAGCTACTTCTTATTAAATTCATCAAAATTTGTTGATGAAACATCGATTAAAATTAAGATACAATTAATACAAAACGAAATTAAATGTAAAGACAGGCTTTGTGCTTTCAGTTTGAGGTCTCTGTGAAAGTTTTAAAACATTCTTTTAGTGCCGCTTTAGAGCGCTCACGTCCGTAGCGGAGGTCTGTAACTTTTTTTTGTGTGAAATAACATTTTTTTTTTAAAAAAGCAAATTAGTCCAGTGCGACTTAGGCTATATTTTTTTTTTCTTCCTCGTGGCGCATTTTTTTACTGATATGCGTCTCCGGAGCGACTTATAAAATAGGCTACGGTAAGTTATTTATTATTGCAAATGTCCCATAAAGTCCCATCCTTTAAGGATTCATTTATGTCCCATTGACCGGTCCATTGCATTACGAATAAAAGCAGAATCAATAAAGTCAAAAATGTAATGTGCAGGCAGGTGGTTGGAGTGTGTGCACGTTTTTTGACGAGTTTTATAGTCTTGATATTGTTTCTTATTCAAAAGTGGTGAGCACCCACAACCTAAAACCTCTTCCCGCGGCCCTGGTTTCTGTTGCTGTCAGTATTGTTTTTGGAAATTAGGCTACATTCAAATGCAATGGTCTCGTTTCAAAAGCATTGGTCAATATGCTTGCGTCGACTTCACTGTAGCCTATATGTGCCCTGCTTCCTTTCTGTGAGTTCTGACCGAAAAATGGAAAATATCAATTCCGTTTCAGAGTCCCTGTTTCATGTTTGTTAGCCCAGGACATTTTACAAATCCAGACCAAACGATGTTCTACTGCCATGTCCGGAATAAAGAGTAGCCTATCCATGTCACACAGTAAGATTTAGGATTCTGACCATATACCTCGCAGTCACAGACCGTATCAACGTCAGTGAGTGATACTTATTATATTTCGCCACAGGGTGTCACTGTGGCCTCAACCCTTCGCCTTCGCTTACTCTGAGCTCGATTGCTATGTCTGAGGTAAACCACGCCCTCCTCATTACCCTATGCAGGAAGAAATGTAGGAATAAATAAATGAATAAATAAATAAATGTAGAAATACATAAATGTATAAATAAATAAATAAATGTAAAAATAAATAAATGTATAAATAAATAAATGTATAAATGAATAAATGTATAAATAAATAAAATAATAAATAAATAAATATGGAAAAAAATAAATATATACATAAATAAGGAAATAAATGTATAAATAATTATTTATTTTCGTTGTTTTGCTTTTCTATGTATATTTATTTATATATTTATTTATTTATTTTTTCTTTTTTACATTTCTTTGTATATTTAGGATTTATGTATTTATTTATTTATAATATTGGCAGACTTGGCATTCCATAGATATAGCCTACAACCACTGATAAACATAATCGGTTTTGCTAAAAAATAAATAAATAAAAACCTATAAGAGTGCGGATTAGAACCAGAACCTCTGACACGCTTGGCAAAAATTCCGCCACTGGACCATTTAAAAACAAGCTTATAAATAGTCTGATCTATGTATTTCTTCACGTGAAAATTCTCGCCATTAACAACATATATTAGACCTCATTAAACGACTAATTAAACCCAATGTAGGCTACTATTTAAATCGATTGCTGGACATCGTAATGTTATTGTGTAATAGTGTAATAGTGAGTAAGGCTACAGGCCGTTTGTGTTTTACATCATCATTCTCATGTTATTATTTAGATAAAGGGTAAATGCTAGTTAAAGTGTTTTAAATATAAAAATTATCCATTAGGGTGTCACTTTGGCAATTGTAAACCCTGAATCTGCAAAATGTTTACAGTTGTATGCATATACTTTTATTGATTTCGTAGTAAATGCAGAGACGAGAAGCCATCACAAATGCGTTCTTCTCTTCATTGTCTTGTTACTTACAGGAGTACTACAATTGTATATAGCCTACATCTGATTTATGATTTTGTAAGCAAGCTAACTTTATTTTGTTTAGTTGTCTAATGTTTTGTTTTCAGAATCGTGGGAGAACCATGATCTGTAGCCTATATAATACATATTTTACATCTAACTTATTATATTATCATTGTTTCTTATATTAAAATTTAGAATCTTAGTCTTTATGTAGCCCAGGCTTTGGGACAATAATAATGCATTATAATCCAGGATTCTGAAATATTTTCTTATTCTAAAAACGTGGCGTTTCGCATCCAGTGTGGGAAGTTCTGTTTAACAAATGTTGGCTATACTTTGCAGGTTTTTTATTGTTATTTTTTATTTAGCTAGCAATAAGTAACAACAGGTTGGGGTTATAGGAAAAAGATCACAAAACAGATTAAGATTTTTAAAATCAATTATTAGTGGATTAGTATTTAGTTTGACAAGGAGAATCAGTGAAAATAATGACAATCCTGCGCCATCCAGTCTTTATGCTGCAGATGTCAATAATAAATTGTTTAAATTTATTTCAGTCAAAATATTTTCTCTTATAGAGACTTTGGTTTAGTTTACCCCTAAATGTTAACATGTAGGCTAAGGCTGCTGTTATTAGTCTACATGAATCCTCCAGCCGTAGTTAAGGATATCTCTTCATTGGTTCATGATTTGTTCATGTCTTCACTAATGAGTTCATGTTGAAGTAGGCTAAGTATTAGTTCAGATATTATTACATTATTCATGTACATTTATTGTAAAGTGTTACCATATTGTTACCATTCTTTGTTAACAGACAACGTTTTGTTTTTTCTTTATCTCTAACGAATATACTAAATTAGAACACACATGTATATTATAGCATTATCACATTTAATGTATTATAGCATTAAATGTAGGCTAATTATCGATAAAGTGGCATATCAGTCTGCGAACAGAGATGAGTTTAAATGTTATACAAAAACCGCTTAATTAAACGCAGATAAAATTCATTGTTTAACATGTTCATTTATCAGTTCTTTTTTTTATTAATTAATTCTTCATTTGTCCAGTGTCTTACCGTCTTCCTTCATTCAAAGTCATAACCATGAAAAAAGCAAACAATATTCCTGTCGATAGTCCTTGCGATGCTCTATGCGATGCGTTTCAGTTCAAAGTTTAAAGACTGACAAGAAAAAAATTGGGACAGAGTATTTCAAAGGTAGGCTATATAGGCTATGACGTCTAAGGTGTGGTATTGGGCAACAGGTGCAATTAGGTGATGAATCTGCAGTGCACAATACTAAAGCATCACAATTTCGATATTACTCCACAATAAAGGGTGTAGCAAGTAGCCTTGCCTAGGCCTACAATTAGCCTACGTTAAAAACATTTCTTTACGTCGAGTCGAGACCCAGACAATTTGAGATAGCCAGTATTTACTGACAAAGATGACTTAGACCATTTATTGCTACTATGAATGAACAGGTATCTTAAGTTAGGCTAAATTTTGTGAACATTTGAAGTAAACTACAAAGGGGGCTTGGGGGGAT
Source organism: Leuciscus leuciscus (assembly GCF_965113295.1). NCBI lineage: Eukaryota > Metazoa > Chordata > Actinopteri > Cypriniformes > Leuciscidae > Leuciscus > Leuciscus leuciscus. Next base: position 38,531,122 of record NC_138727.1, on the reverse strand, counting down.
AAAATAATAATAATATATAGGCCTAGTTCATATTTTCTCATTTTATCTGTCTCTCATTTAGTATAGGCTATAGAATGAGTAACGCTGTTTGTTGTTAGGATGACAAAAAGTTTTAAAAGTTAGGCTACATTTTTTAGTCTGTAGCCCACCTTAGCGATCTAACAGCGCTCGTTAGTGTCAAAATGACCGAGATGGCCAATCAAATCAAAGAAGGCGGGTCTTACTGTCACTGTCACAACGCAACGAGTGTTCTTGAAAAGATGTTAAGTAGATGTAGGCTAATGATGCCTTCACGTGCTATCGGAACTAGTTTCCTAATTAAAAAAATAGGACATGAATGATATGAGCTCATAATCACGACTTGGGGGAAGCAGGAAAGTAGGAAATTTCCGATAGCACGTGAAGGCAGCATACATACAGTCGGCAACTAGTCATAGTTGGGGGCGTGGCGAGGGTGGAGTCGGCGTGGTGGAAAACACTTGCTGAGTCCCAATTCGCATACTATCCGTCCTAAATAGTATGCGAAACTAGAATTAGTACGTCCCAAATCGTAGTATGTTGAAATGAGTATTCCAAAGATACCCGGATGGTCTACTATTTCCGGTTAGAATTCGAATGCTGCGTTCCAGTCCACTTTTATGCTGCGTTCCAGTCCACTTTTAGACACGCACTTGCGAACTTCCCTAAGCACTTCCCCTTGGGGGAATCCCTGCCGCCATTTTTAAGTGCGTTCCACGTGAAGTGGACGAGGGAAGTTTATATGGACAGACCCTCGTTCCCTCGATTTTGACAGAGGGAGCGAGTCTGCTTCAAATGTACACTTCAGGCACCTATATGTCCCACAATGCAGTACGATTGTGACGTCACCACATATCTCATCTAATCACCACCACAACAGACAACTCTATGATATATTAATAATATATATTTTTAATTTAAAACAACCCAAACACACCTATAAACATTTGGATGCTGCATTAAACAAATTCTTAAAGGGAAAATTTTTTTAAATAATAAATAAACTCTACAGCTGATTCCAAGTGATCAAGGGCTTAGGACGTTCCAATTCAGCCCATTGCAGTTTCCGCCAGTAGTGCAGGGTTGCCAACTCTCACGCATCTCGCGTGACAGTCACGCATTCAGCCTCAATCTCACGCTCTCACGCTCAACAAAGAAATCTCACGCAAAAATAGACATTCTTCTGTGCTCTATTTTTTTTTCACTCATGTGCACTAAATTTCAGAATTACTATAAACAATTCAGGCTCTTAACTACTGGATGGACCACTAGTTATGGCGCAAATTAGTTAAAAATCTCCCAGAACCTAGAGCGAGCACGCATGCGAGACTGTCGTCCAAACCAACCGATAGCGCGCGCACGCACGGCAGAGAGGGAAAGTCTTACAACTGCGCATTTTATCAGTTGCGGCGCCTTCATCTATAGTCTACACTGCAGCACGACGTATATTCACATCAAATGTTAACGCAGAGGAACGGGACACTGCAGTTCACAAAAGTTCATTATTTGCATGTGCTTTAAAGCCTTGCCGGTTAAACATGTCATTCGCTGCTGATGCGCTGTTCAAATATGCGCTTTACTGAGCGCGTACACTCGACGCGCACATGCACTAAAAGCCTGTTACTGGACTAAGTTATCTTGTGAGTCTAATATTGCGCTAATACTGTCAAATACAGACAATGTTTACATAAACAAAGTTGGTTATGTCTAAAGTGAAAGCAAACAGAGAAAATTAATTAAAATCTGCTTGTCATATATATATGCGTGTATATTAGACGCGTCGCGTGCAGTTCTTACAGAGACAGTAGCCCTAATAATAAACATGCTGCCGCTTGTTCTCAAAGAGATAGTTCACCCAAAACCAAACAGTTGCTGGTCCCCATTGACATACATAGTAGGAAAAAAATATACTATGGAAGTCACAGGGGTACATCAACTGTTTGGTTACTGACATTCTTTCAAATAACGTTTATTTTCAACAGAAGAAAGAAACTTATTCAGGTTTAAAACAACTTAAGAGAGTAAATTATGACTTTTTGGGGGGAGAACTATGCCGTTAATGTTAATAAAACAACAAAACACACAGAGGAAATCATTCACTGCTCTTGACTGAGAACTTTAAGTCTGTTGTGTTTTATTTTCATATTTGTCCATTTAATTACTTTCTTCAATTCTACTGTTAAATACACCTATAGCTGAAAAAATAAAGCACTGTTTATTTCATTTGTATATTAAGTTGTGTATGTGTAATATGTATCTCTGTTCTTAATTTTTAATAACAAAGAAAATAGTGACAAAGATTTTAGCTTCGCCACTTTGACCTAAATGTCTGCCATTCTTTTTTATTTTATATTTTGTTACCTATATTTTGTTATAAGGCTTTGTTTTTAAAATAGGGACATTAGTTTGGCTGTAATGCTCAGTCACATGCAAAATAGTAAAACCAACATGAAAAAGAATCATGATAAAATCGTGATTTTTTCTGAAAAACAAAACAAAAATTGTGATATTATTGCCATATCGCCCACCCCAGGTGTAAAAAAGTGCCTAGATGTGCTTAGATGCTAAAAATGTGTTATTATTGATCATTATATCACACTACAATTAAACATAATGAAACATTCATTTGAATTGAAATTGTTTTATTAGCTTAGCTAATATTATTTATTAGCTTTTTCTAGAGATTGCAGTCATGCATGACATGGTGAAAAATGACTTGAAATAATACTGAAAATAGGTTAAGGTGAATGTTAAAGGTGTGCCCCCTAAAAGCACAAGTGGCCCCTGCGGCCCCTTTATACACTAGATGTCGCCTTGGCTACGGTTTCGTTCCAATGAACTGCAATAGCCAAGGCGACATCTAGTGTATATATCTATACCCGCCCGCACTCTCAGATCACTTGGACGTGGCTGTGTACAAGAGGTAAAAACGATATAAATACTGTTCGTTTTCTCACACAAACCGCTCGTTTCGTGTCTTAGGCCATCAATGTGTACTTACGATGGGGAATTGTTTAATTTGGACGATGGGGAATTGTTTTAATTTGGATTAGTTGGTTGTTCTCTCGAACAACCAACTAACCAGCGCTGGTTGTTCTCTCGAACGATACTCGACGACAACGACGGAATCCAAAGCCGTGGGCCAAGTAGTGCTAATGGGTGTATTAAATTGTATGAAATAATCCCGAAAAAAGCACAAACACTGCAGAGATGGCAAGTTCAGCAGCTAAAATTTGCTAACAGCAAACAAACGGCTAGCATTGACATCAGCGGGAATCCACCTGTCACTCAAAAGTGGACACACCCTTAATTATGCATGCAGAACTTTAAATATGAATCAACTAAACGGATGAGTTATAAAAAATATTCACCCCCCTCACAGTTGTTATGAAGGGCAAAATTAGCTGTATAGACTGTGTTAACCAAAGCCACATAGAGAACCAGGCTGTAAACATGTTTTTTTCTGCTGTAAAGTTGGTAATTTTAACATGGGGGAGATACAGATTTGACTCACTTCTGCAGCCAGCCTCAAGCGGCCAGTCAATGAATTGCAGTTTAACTCACTTCCGTGTTGGTTTCAAGAGAGAGACGGGGAGGTTGCAAGCGGGAAGGAAGTCGACCGGAAGTTGAAGCCGGCCGCGTGCCACCATCTTGTAGCAGAACTTCACCTGCTGTTAGCATCCCATTGACTCCCATTCATTTTGGCGTCACTTTGACAGCGAATAACTTCACATCTGAGGCGTTTAAAGACTCCATTTGTCCATTATTTATTTCTAAAGAAACACGACAATGTATAAAATGCTCCATTACCTTGTAGCTTATGTTATAGCCCCGTAGAAGCAGTTTTTGTAAAAGTAGGCTAACGATTGCGTCATAACCACGCGACTCTCTGTCGCACAGTAGAGAGATTACCGTATGGACAGGAGGAGAAGCTCGCGGGCAATCGGGGAGACGTGGAGGCAAAATGACAAAATAATTAATCAGAATACCTAGCAAAGGTTTCTCCTGCTCCTAGCTCATGGACACCTCCTACTCACGCTCTCCGTCTCTGCAAGATTCGGAAGGGAAACTATGGAAGTCAATGGGGTCCATCAACTGTTTGGTTACCGACATTTTTCAAAATATCTTCTTTTGTGTTCAGCAGAAAAAAGAAATTCATACAGGGCCCGGTTTCCCGATAACACTCACACTTAGCCCGCTAAGAAACCTTGAAAGATATGTCTTACCAAAGTAGTTTATGTTTTTAAGTGTGTTCCCCGAAGTGTCTCTTGGAAGCTTCTTAAATCGCTGCCGCTTAAGTTCAACTTAACAAAGGCGCTGTCCCAAGTGAAGGTGCTGAATTAGTTGGCATCGATTGCTCAGGAATCGATTTTACACTTCACACGGTGCATTACAGCGTTAAGAAAGACAACACGTTCTATCCAAATGAAACATTCCTCAAATTATTCCAGTAACTTTTATTTTAACATAGTGTAAGTTATCAGTAAAATATAGGCTATTAATTAAATGGTTAAATTGTCAGTAATATGTTCACACAATATGTTGTGACGGGTAGACGAACCGGGTATCCCTCGCTAATCATCCACCCTCCTTATCCCGTTGTGCCACTTGTGCAGCTTCTTTACATGGGTTTAAAGACTTCTAAAAATTATGTAAAACACTTTTATATGAAAGAGAATTGATTGGCAAGCAGCTGCAGTTACTTCTGTTTAATGCGGTATTGATTGCCATTAATTAATGTTTTCAATAAAAAGCAACCTATCTACAATGAACATAGAGAGAGAGAGAGAGAGAGAGAGAGAGAGAGAGAGAGAGAGAGAGAGATAGATAGATAGATAGATAGATACACACACACACAATATGGCGAAGCAACGTAAAAAAAGGGCAGCAAGCTTCTCGTCAGAGGAACTTCAACTTTTGCTGGATGAGGTGAGCTTGCACAAGGTGACACTGTTTTCCAGCTTTCGTAATAACTTGTGCAACAGCAACAAAAAAGAGCTATGGAGCGACATAGCAAAGAAGATATCTGCCTCCGGAGGCACACCAAGATCCTGGCAGGACGTCAGAAAAAAATGGCATGATTTTTCAAGCCAGGTTAAAGTAAGAGGTTCTGCTGTCCGTAGAGACCGGGCGAGGACAGGTGCGGGGACCAGTTCGGTGCAACCCCTAACAGCACTTGAGGAGAAGGCACTGGCGATCATGGGAAACACAGTCTCACATGGAATCCCTGGGGGGATTGACGTTAAAATAGGTGATGCTGCACAGACCTCATGTTCCAGGTCATCGCCACCACCCAATGTGCCATGCTCCCCAGACACCGAGCCACCTGCAGCACTCTCCTCACCTGGCAGCACCGAGCCGGAAAGGTGCACTACACCACCACCTCCCGTACACCGGTCTTCGTCAGGACTTCGCTACACAACATCAAAACGTTGCGCCAGAGTCTCACCATGTCGGTGTAGCGAAGAGTTGGTGAACATTGAAAAAGAAAAGTTGGTCGTGTTGCAGGACATTCAGCGCCAGTTGACCGAAGCAAATGAGCTCGCTCGCCAGTCTGTGGAGCTGAAGAGAGCCAAGCTGGAACTCGCCAAGCAGCAGCATGCCCTAGCAGAGGCGCAATTCAACAGGCCCTCAATCTCGGTACCAATCTTGCTGCCAGCTGAAGGTGAGCCAGTTTTTCTTAGTTTATAATTTTTTTTAATGTGCCTTTCATCACAGTTCCTAATCTCATTTTGGTATGTATTTGTCTTTATAGATGCTGAGCAACAGTCACACCAGTGACAATGTCTGTGTATGTTTGTATGTATGCGCATTTTCATTAAAAATACTTGATCATAAACAAGATTATGTCATCCTTAATGAGTCAACAACTGATTCTCGATTGCCATTGGAAACCTATGCATAAAATCTTGCTCTATCTTTGAGATACCTTATTTATCCAGAAGGAAATTAAACAGTGACATTCTAAGTGCATATTCAGATATAAAGTCTCATTTGAAGAGGCTGCGTAAAGACATTAGTTTGTAATGTACATTATCTGTGTGTTTGACGTAAAGCTATGCATGAGGCAAAGCAGTGGAAAGGGAATCCTCTGACAACCATGTGACCTGCGTTCAATGCCCTATAAATGAATGAAGATGAATCAGCTATGAGACGTGGTCATTTGGGCATATGTCAATTTTTGATGCAGAAATTCTAACGTGTACACTCCTTTGTCAACATTAAGAGAAGCATGTCAATGATTGGCGTTGCATAGAGCACTTATAAAATGGACACAATGGCATGAATGAGTAAAGGTGTAAAGGATTAGAATCACACACAGAACGTTTAATGGATGCAAGGTTTGAAACTGACGTTTATTTTTCAGAAAAATAAAAAATCCATTATAATATGAATCAAAAGAAAAGTCCATTCAATCATGGATGATGGCTAATGATAGCTCAGCAAGTTAATTCAAAAAGAAAAAGTAATCAACCAAAAACATTTTCAATCAAAAGCTGCCTTGCCTCAACCCCAGCAGCGTGCAGGGCAGCCCTCTGTGGAGGATAGAGGACCTCAACTTCTGCTTCTCCATCTTCCTCCTCTTCCGCTTCCACCTCCTCCCCCTCCGGAATAGGTGCGCCTCCACGCACAGCTATGTTATGGAGTATGGCCGTTGCCACCGTAACTGCGCAAGACCTGTGAGGCTTCATGCGCAGTCCTCCTGCCGACTTGTGCAGGCACCGAAAGCGCAGCTTCCAGATGCCCAATGCACACTCAACAATGTTGCGCGTGCGAACGTGTGCAACATTGTAGGCTCTTTCAGCCCGAGTCTGTGGGTTGGTCATCGGTGTGAATAAGTATGTTCTCAGAGTGTATCCACTATCCCCGAGGAACTGGCTCTGACCAAACCCCTCTCTCTCCGCTTGTTCACCCACGGCAGAATTGGCCCAGACAAAACTGTCGTGGGTGCTGCCAGGCCACCTTGCCACCAGGTCAGAGATCACACCCCTATGGTCCACTATAACCTGCACGTTTATGGCCGCGTATCCCTTTCGCGATATGTACGCCTGATCAATCACTGATGGATTGGCAATAGGGATGAGTGTGCCATCCACCAGGCCCAAGACTCTGGGGATGCTAGCAATGGCATGAAAGCCCTGGTGCACCTCCTGGATCTCCTGACGTGTTGCCGGCAGCCGGATGTAATCCCCGGCATGGCGCAGAAGGGCGTTGGTGACAGTGTGGACGCACCTCCACACCGAGGTCTTGCTTAGGCCGTAGCCCTCTCCCACAACCTCGATGAAGCTCCCTGTAGCAAAAAACCTTAGCGCTGCAAGCAGCTGGATTTCAGGGCTTAAAGCAAAATTCCGCCGTGTTAGCCTGGCAAGCGCAGGTCTGAGAAGGTCCAGAAGCTCCATAATGAGTTGTTGACACGTTGGATCGCTGCCATAGTTGGTTGCTTACTGGACACCACCATGCTTATCCATTTATAGATCTTTTCCAATTAGAGGCAAATTGTTTGCAAGATTATAATTATCAAAAGTGAATGCCAATTATAGATTGACAATCATTAATGCTTTAATGACATTAGAAAATAGCCAAGGCTAATTAGCACCATTTTAGTTCTAATACCAAATAAAGTTAACTTCATAAATAGTCCTGTATCCATTGCGGACATTTTTTTTTATTAGTATATATATTAATATATAGCATAAAATCATTGTTGAGCCACAACATTGTCAACATACCATAGTTTGACTTGCAAACAACGCTAAGAGAGAGCTTACGAATGGTCTGGACCAACCTTACGAAAGTGTGACTTACAGAAGATATACTTAGCGTACGAACATGTCGGGAACCGTGCATTAAGGTTAAGAGAGAACTTAAGTACTAGGTTAATAACTACTTAGCGATAAGAACATTTTGGGGAACCGGGCCCAGGTTTTTAAACAACTTGAGGGTGAGTGAATGATGACAGAATTTTTGGGTGAACTATCCGTTTAATGGCTCGTTGTCAAGGTTGTTTCAGATCAACACCTGCAAGTGACCACTAGGTGTCACCGTTGAGACGGGTGTCGGATTGTTTCGAAGCCTCGACACAATATGGCACATTTGCTTCAACTGTTTCATTGTTTCACAAAGTCTCGATCTGCCCACCACTATTTGCAAGCAGTTGATTATTGAAAACAAGTTCAATTGAACGCTTCTTAGATATTCTGGATACAAAACACAGCAAACAATCCAACCACTTTTTAAAGATGAGATTGCACAAAGAAAGTAACAAACATAGGGCAGGGCTAAATATACAATGAAAGAATGACAAACAGGTGCAGAGAATCAATCAACCAGTGAAGGTTGATTAGCTGTATGTGAAAAGGAAAAACGTTTCCATTTTAATACTTTGTTGTTGTGTAAACGTACCCTCAAAGTCCAACTCAAGCAAAAATAAAACAGACCAGACGTGACATAAATTGTGTAAATGAACAAAGATTTTTTTTTTTTAAACAATAGAAGGAAAACATATATTGTATTCAAGCTGAATGACTTTGATATATGTATAAAAATACAAACAAGTCTTGTACTTTTTTTTTCTTGTACTTATTGAATTTTTTATTATTTTTGGAAAATTCCAAATACACAAAATAGAAATGGTCAGGGTCAAAGCCCAATTCTATTAATTTTCTACAGAGCAACAAGGACCTGTTTTGAGAACATTTAACAGAGTAAATGTTCAATTCACAAAGTGTTGCCAAAAATATTGAGTGAGTGTTTGTCTGGTCCCATTTAAAATATCATAAATAGGTCTATCAATTTAGGGATTTCCTAAAGGCATGGAAGACAGCAATTATAACACCTATATATAAAGCATGGAATTTATTAGAGCTGCACAATTACAGGCCCAAAGGTTTACAACTTTTATGCTAAGGTCATTAAAAGGCATGTGACAGAACAACTTAGCACCCATTCTTTTAGGTAACACCCCAAGCAGTTTGGCTTTAGACCCAAGATAGTTAAAGTGCATTAGACAAAGGTGGAGCTGTTGGAGTCATCTTTGAAAAGTCCAACAAAAATCAAGACTTACTGAGCTGGGACAACTTAATCAAATTTACAGATCTTGTGTAGTACAGCATGTGTAGTACTTTTTGAGAGCTATAATAAGATGAAGACCATGTTGAAGGAGAAGCTGTTGGATAAAAGCATCTGCTAAATGCATAAATGTAATGTAAATGTAAAGAATCCCCAATGAACATCTCTTTTTCAGCTTCCTCTCATCTATTAGGATCAGTATAAGGCAGTGTCTGCCTTTTATGGCAACAAGAAGAGATGAGAATGACATCTGCTGAAAATTATGCATTACAACTGTAATTGTATTTAAACTCCCTGTTATGTTCAGTCCCTTATCGGTTCTCGTATAGGCCTATGATTTATGTGGTTTGCGTTCTTTCATGAGCTCTCCTACTTATTTTGGATTTTAAATAAAGACTGTCTGGTTCAGTGTTTCTCAACTGGCGGTCGTAGTTATGTCGTAGTTACGTTGTAAATTATTAAGTTCCTTGAAAACCGCAATGAACAAATCAAACAAAAGTAATTGAATTAGCTCAACACAACAAATGTCTCAAGTGGTTTCCCCAAATTCAACTGAAAATGCAACTTTTAATGACTTCTGCAGTCTCAAAATTATTCAATCACCTGAATAGAATCCTTTGCACCAGATTTCTCTGAGCTCGAACATATGAACTATATCTGAACTGGCTAGGTTTGTTGAGTGTCACGTTTGACTGCATGTAACAAAAATGGCTAAGTCAAAAGAATGTTCCAAAAAGTTAAGAGAAAATGTCATCGCCCTTCACAAACAAGGAACAGGATACAAAAAGACAGTGAAAGCACTAAATGTTCCTAGAGAGACCATTAGAAGCATAGTTTGCAAGATCAAAGTTAAAGGAACAGTGATTACACTACCTGGACGGGGAAGAAAAGGAAAGCAGTCAACGGCTGCAACCTGAGAAAGCAGGTTCAGAAAAACCTTTGAGTGACAGCAATTGACCTGCAGCAAGACTTGGTGCAGTTGGTGGCAACAGGCACTGAGGTTTCAGCTTACACAATAAGGCACATCCTAAACACATGCTACTCCAAGGCATACACCATTACTGATCCAAAAGCACAAGAAAATTCTCTCCCAATTTGCTCAAAATCATATAAATAAGCCACAGAAGTTTTGGGATTCTGTTCAGCCCTATGGATCAGTGGTAGTGCAGGGCTCCAGACTAACTTTTTGCCTTGGTTGCACTGGTGCGCCTAACTTTTTTATTTAGGTGCACCAGCACAAAATTTGGGTGCACCCAAATTTTTCCTCGGCTGTATCACCTTTAACGCCACAATTTTAAGGTCACCTTTTTATTACGCTCTATACACATTCATATATATTATGTAAATGAATTTAAACAAGAAGGTGTAGGTAAAAACTTTTATTTATTTTTTGAAGCACAATTATTAACGGTATTCCTACTCTTACCGATACTGCTTATCGATACAGTACTTTAACTGTATTCTTATGGTTCTTTTTGTTTTATATATAACAAACAAAGATAAACAATAGATAAACAAAAGATAAACAATTAAACAAAGATACACTTTATATAGGCCTACACAGTGCTTTAATTTCAGGAAGGCCTATCAACATTACTGTTCAGGCATGGTCTAAAAAGAAATCTAATAAAGTAATAAAATGTAAAATAACACTGTAAAATTTATCATAAATAGATTAATGCTTATTAAAGCTGAAGTTATTCTTTCAAGAGCTGTGAGTGATTTTTCTCTTGTTGTTTGATTTACAGTAATGGCGCAATCGTCAGCATGTTTATTAGACTGCGGCCCCTTTAAGACCGGGTGCAGAATGCAGATCTAATAGGCTACTACTGATGCACCATTTTCTCCCAACTATTTCCATAACTACGTCCATTTAAGACATAAACTGTTTTAGTGAATCTCAAAGCCGGTAATTGACACGCTTTTGTGTACAATTGATCGTTTAGACGCGCACAATCTGCACATGAAACCGAAAGTATAATTTGCTTGTCTCGGCCGGTCTCGGTCTGTTTCGGAGCGCGCGCCGCCATGCGAACAGCATCTCTTGCGCAGATTTTTGTGTTTTTAATATCTCTTTCAGTTATTAAACGCGTCCCGCAATTTAGCAACAGTAGCTAGACTGCATTTACAACAATCACTGATCGTGCTGATTCTGATTCTGAGTTTTAGGGAGAAATGACCGCCTAATGCTGCGAAGGGAAGAAGTTGCGCGTAGTTAGATAGTTTTTAATGGGTTTACCTCAATATATATTTTTTTATAATCTTTGGAAGCCGAAATTTTAAATAAAATCAGACTAATATAACAGACCTTAAGTGTAACCAGGCTACGTTTGAATGTTTAATTCTGTCCTCCGTCGTCACTCATTATTAAGCAGGGCTGTCGTGCGAGCTGTGGCACCGCGTGAGAGAAGAGTGTGAGTTCCGTCAAAGGAGAACAAACGCCAACAAACGTCCGTGGAGAGGCAGCGGATGCGAGGACGTTAGGTGCACCGGTGCGACTTAGGAAAAATGTTAGTCGCACACTTACAAAATTTGGTCGCATATGCGACCAAATTGGTCGCACTCTAGAGCCCTGTAGTGGTATGTCTGGAAAAAGTGTGAATGAAGATCGAAGCATATGCTAAAAAGAACACTCTGCCTACAGTTAAGCAAGGTGGTGACTCAGTGATGCTCTGGGGCTGCTTTGCATCCTCTGGCACTGTAAACCTACAGTGTGTGGAAGGCAAAATGGATTCATTGAAGTATCAGGAAATCCTAGGAGAAAACGTCATACCGTCAGTGAGAAAGCTGAAGCTTGGGCATCATTGGACTTTCCAACAGGACAATGATCCCAAGCATACCTAAAATTCCACCAAGGCTTGGTTGCAGAAGAAGTCCTGGAAGATTCTACAGTGGCCATCACAGTCACCTGACTTGAATTCCAATCTCTGGTGGGATTTGAAGAAGGCGGTTGCAGAACGCAAATCCAAGAATATTACTGAACTGGAGGCCATTGTTCATGAGTAATGGGCTAAGATTCCTCATAAACGCTGCCCGAAGCTGGTTTCTGGTTATACATCTCGTTTGCAGTGGGTCATAACAGCAAAAGGGTGTTCTACTAAGTACTAAAGATGCTTGCCATGAAGGGGTTTAATAATTTTGAGACTGCAGAAGTCATTAAAGGTGGCATTTTCAGTTGAATTTGGGAAATCCACTTCAAAGATTTGTTTTGTTGAGCTATTTCAATTACTTTTGTTTGATTTGTTCATTGCAAACAGATGAAAGTCTGTACATTTTACCAATAAACCTGATTTGCAATGGGGGTTGAATAATTTTGATTACAACTGTGTGTGTGTGTGTGTGTGTGTGTGTGTGTGTGTGTGTGTGTGTGTGTGTGTGTGTGTGTGTGTGTGTGTGTGTGTGTGTGTGTGTGTGTGTGTGTGTGTGTAATTTTGTATGGATTACATAAAAAATTTGGGTCACTGCCTAATTACCATTGGAAAAGGGTCCCATGGTCAAACCAGTTGAGAACCACTGGTCTAGTTGATTCTGCTTCTGCTTCTGCTTCTGCTAAATGTTTGCTTACCACACTGTTACACATGGGAAGTAGGTCGCTATGAGGTGTTCCCCAAGGAATTAATTCAACCATGGGTAGGCCAGCTCTTCAGCAGTGAAATGAGGGTTATCACACATCTGTTTTACTGGACTCACAATGAATGTGACACAGAAAGACCTGCAATTAGGTTTCAGTTAAATAAAGTAGTGAATCATTCATAAATGATAAGCCAAGTCAAGGCTGCATCCCAGTCCCACTAACAGACTTAAAGCAACTCGATTTTACCCAATGACTGAAAATCTGAAAATGAGTCACTGCTTAAGCAAATGAAAATATTACTCTTGTGTATGATGCATCTATATGATCTGTTAATAAAATTTGATTCGTACAATGTTATGTCATAGGTTGGGAAAAACATGATTGTCTGTTCTCTAAAAAATGCCTGAATATTGTGGAAAAATTACAAATAGAAAAAAAAGAATTAGGAAGTACAATGGAGAAATTAAGGAGGAGAAGGAGATTCTGAATGGTGTAGTCATTCTGAACGGCACATTCTTAATAGTCATGTCACAGATGGCACACCTAAACCTAAATATTTTTAAAAAGTAAAAGGAGAAAAATTATACAATTGAGGTATAACATAGATGACACATAATATTTTATGTGTTCAAAAGTTGTTCACTTATTCCAAAGACCTGTTTAACCATAAGTCATGGATCATATTACTACATTTCTCGTGGCTGAAAGACAGGACGACACAAACAATGTTACCCATCACACAATCATGAGACCTATTGTTTCTTTAAAAGTGCAATTTGGTGTGCAGATTCCCCTTCAGTCTTAATATACGTATGGGTCAGCGTATACTCAACAATAATAGTGTATACTCAACAATAATTCTAATTTATTTATTTATTACAATTAAAACAACATTTCTTCTCTCTCTAAAGTTATTTTGGATTCAAAAGTCTTTCTTTTTCTTTTTCATTCTTTCCGTTTGTTTTAGGGTGTGAGCACATTCAGAACATGTGCTCAAGTACACAAATAAGCAGTATATCAAACGCACAAACTCTTCCTCTTTCACAATCATATTGTATTGAATTGTTTTCTTTTGGGTGTGGAATGTTAAAAACACGCACAAACAGGCATAAATACTTATCGCAACGACATCTCTGTCGCACTGACAAACAGATGTAGACGTACACACAGACACACCTTCATCTTTATCTATCAAACAATACACAGGTACATCATGACAGATGTATTTTATTTGGATAATTTTCTCATGAACCTAAAAAAAACAACATGAACCCTGATACTCTACCATGTCAAAACAGATATTATCTGTTTTGTAAATACAAGCTAAACTAAAACATAAGTGAAATTGATACACATTTTGAATGTCAGCAAAGCAAGATACAATAATATTATAAGAGAATTATAAATAGGCAATATATTAAACCTTAGCAACTTCATGTGCCTTAGGGAAATTAAGATGTCCATAATTATGTTATTTATTGGTGCAAGATGGCAAACATTGACTTAAAATTCGATCTGTCAGCCATTAATAAAAACTCACAGAATATTGAAACTAAATTAAACCATTGCAACAGCCAATAATTAGACTGTCACACCATATCTATTCAACTGGCTGTTTTGATGATACTGGTTTTTGTTTTTGGAAGTCTACTAAAGCTCCGCCCTTTACTTTTACAGTTTGTCTAATGTCATTTCCAATGACTTAGACATCAAACCTCCACCTGTGTTTTTTTTAGAATCACATCAGTGCTTTGCAATGTTACTACGCTGTCCTTTTTTCATATATACACCTCCCTTTTAGTCATTTCTGTGGCCTTTTTTTTTGCCTTACAGTGTAAAATAGATTAACTGATGTGAAGAGACAAAATTCAGTTGTTCTTTGGTAAAATATGTTTGATTCACCCTTTCTCTACTGTCAGGCTATGTTCTTGACCTCAGCAGACCATTAATAATCACTAGTGTTTAGAGTAATAGTAGAAGCAGTTTTTGCAAATCAAAAATGTCACTGCAAACGATACGCTTTAAAAAGCTATAATTGTTAAAGAAAGAATAAGCTAAGGGGCAAGGCGGGGATCCTTTTCGAATAGCATAGCATTCCATTGATTATTCTCGTATGTGCAGTTTTTGAGTTCAAATATGCTTCCAGGCAAAATGGCAAGAATGTCACATACTATATGTATAACATTCTATTATTGTTGTTTTTGTTATAAGGTTAGGTATAAGGTTTATTCAGATAATACATTAAAGGTTTAGTTCACCCAAAAATGAAAATTTTGTCATCATTTACTCTCCCTCCTCATGTCAACCTGTATGATTTTCTGTCTTCCGTGGAGCACAAAAGAAGCTAAATTACCCAAACTTTTGAGTTACCAACATTCTATATCATTAATATGCCGTTTTGTTTTTAAAATGTAGTATATCCGCCAATTTGTTCATTAAATGTTGTTCATTTTCTAGTTTAACTGAATACACTATTTTGATATATTGACACTAGTCCCTTTACATAAGATAGTGTCTAATTTATTTCTTCCATACTGATAATCTTATAACAAATCCGCCATATTTTTCAGTGGAGCAACACCTGAATCAGACAGTCATTCAGTGCTATATGTCAGAGAGTAGCCTACATTTAGCAACGTAAATTTAAAATGTCTTTTTATATTGTTGTTGCATTTTTTTAAAGGACAATGTTGGTCTCCTTCATGCATCTTTTTTTACTATAAGTAAGTCATTGGGCCAGACACCAGACCAGTTATTACGCACTACATGCCGAATGAACAACGCCTTAAGATATTAACTAAATGGCAAATTAACGGATGAGGGTGACAAAGCAAACATTTCCAAAGACACAGGATGATAAATAATTAGGACCGCAAAGATATTTTTTCACTTAAATGTGTTACATGGAAGATTAATCTGATATAATCTTCCAAGATTAATCCGAAGAGGCAGTCGAGCAACAGGAGAGGACGTCAGTCTGTGAGTGTTTACTTTTCTCATTAGATTTTAGCGCGGTTCTTCATTGCTAGGCTATTTATTAACAATAAATAAATAAATAAAAATTGACATGTACTGCGTTAGATTAAACTGAGAAGGCTCTCATCAACGGAGAAGAACTTGCATATTGTTGTCCTACTGTTAGTGTAACTGCTTCTATTGTTCTCATTTGAAAGTCGCTTTGGATAAAAGTGTCTGCTAAATGAATAAATGTAAATGTAAATGTAAAATATAAAGAAACAAGATCCAAATCAGAACCATTTGCTTTATGGGATTTAGGTCAAGAAAGGCCAAGAGGGTGTTGGCTTCAGAAAGATATAATTTTAATAACAGCTTAATGTGTAAAGAATGAGGTGGACCAAGATTCCTTTCACGAAGAGGGTGTTGTGTTGTGATGCAACATAACACACTATTATAATTCCAGGTTGGGCTGCTTTCGAAAAAAAAAAGAAAAAGATCTCCTACCTAACAGAAAGTCTAATTATAGCCTACTATAATTATATACAAAAAGCCATTTTATATATTTACAACTGAGTTATAATTAGCTGGTTCATCTACCCATTTTATTTTAATCCTATATGACAAATCCTTTCAAGAAATTTCTACCTGTTCTAGCACAATAACTTTTTGTGGTTTCTTGCACTTAAAATATCAAATAGGCCTACACACAAAATAATGTCAAAATGTCAGGCTTGGCGAGTTTTCACATAAACATAATTTTCACATAAACAACACATATGTCTAATTAGATGTGTCAATATTTTGTATTCTTGCATTAGAATTTAGTGACAGCAGGCTAAAATACACTCTAAAAAGTGCTGGGTTTAAAAAGTAACCAATGCTGGATTATTTGGCAACTGTCAGGATTATGTTCTGTTCAGTGTGTTTGTTCCTGTTATCCTAAATATATATCAAGCGTAGCGTTAGTTCTGGCAGGTCACGTTAGTCAAGCTCGCATCAGCTGACTCTCAGCTGATCCACATTTACCTATAGGAATACGACGCCTATCACCGTAAACATATATAAGCTCAGTATTATCAGCAGCTATCGCGTTTCTCAGGAGCTAATTACCCTCCTCCATCCCCAGCTCCTCCTCTCGCCCAGTCAGATTTGGCATTCTGATTCCCCTTGAATTATGTTGTACTTTAAAATCTTGAATTAAATATATTTGCAAAACTTTCATGTTGGTTCTGTTCTGTTTACCCCAAGGGGGGTTATTGTTGCTTTCCCTGCTCTTATCCATGCTAGGCTGCATGGATGCGCAGGGAGTTCTCGCCCAGAACGGAACCATACCGCCAATCCAAACTGTATGCTAATTGTCAATCATATTTGACGGTAGTGGTCCTGACAGAACTAGTTTCCAAGTCCATGTCAGTTTCATCAAGTTCACCTGGTTTCCATTAATTAGCTCATTAGTTCCCTCATTTAGTCTGGTATATATTCTTTGTTCAATTCTTTGTCCAATGTTAAGTGGTGGTGTTTTCCCATTCTCCTGCGATAACAAAAACTGTTTGTGTTTTTGACATTCTCTTATGTCGTGTGTTGACGTGACTGAAGACAGGACCGATTAACAAGATGGACCAATGCTATCTCACGACCAATTCGTACGAATGTGCACAATTTTTCTAAACCCCAGTGATAGGTAAGTTTAGGGGCGGGTCAGGGGTAGGTCATTCGTACGAATTCATACGAATTGGGCAATTCGTAAAATATGTAAAATTTTGTAAAAATCGTACAAATTCATACGAGTAAGGTCGTATGAATTAGCGACCACGGTAAATTTGTGAGGCCTTTGAGGCACACACCCAGAGAATTCAACAACTGGCGTGCCTCACAAACTTTCCAGACAGATTGCTGTGCACGTTTTACTTAACCAGCCTAAACGCGGAAACTATGGCATGCCTGCCCGGTGTGGGTCCTCGGGGGAATTTCGCAGAGTGGGTGCTGGAAAATAGTAGAGCGGCCAAAACCATTTGCCCAGCAGAGGATTCCAGCCCCACTCCCACAGATCCAGAGCCCAACATGCCATCATCCCTCCGCATGGATATGATGCCTGAGCCCCTCCGTAGACGGAGAGATTGAGCCCACCGCAGTGCACGAGCCAGCACCAGGAAAATTATACCTCGCCCTGGAACGCAAGTCTCCAGAAACATCAGACCAGGGGTGTGAGCCGGCAACACCATGTTATGTCTTGGGAGTATTAGCGAAGTTCGAGGGAATGGAGGAAGACCCAACCCACACTCCCACCACTGAGGGTGAGATGCTGTTGACCTCTGCAAATTATTGTTGTGATGAGCCAGGAGTGGAGATTTACCTAGATCTTCCAACCCCGTTAGTCATATTTAGTAGAACATCTCCTGTATTTAAGCTGGTTCCACCCAGTTCAGAGTCTCCTGTGCCCCCTGCTGGTTCTGCCCAGCACACACTCTCCTGTGTCTCCAGAGTTCCCAGCCAGTGTCCCTCTCCCGCCTCCTCTTCCAGCCCTGCTTCTGCTGGTTCCCTTCACCCCCTTGCCCTTTCCTCTTTCTAAATCAGCCAGTCTATCAGCCTCATCTCCACTGTCTCCTGTCAGCCCCTCGGCTCCTCCTTGACCTCCCCTCTGCGGTGTGGATCCACCTCGGGCCTTTCATCATCCAGCTCCTACCAAGCGAGTGGATCCCCCAGCTCCGCCTCCAGCAGCTGCTCTCATCACTCCACCTTGGCCCGTCACTCTGACTCCTCCATCTTGGCTCCTCCCTCCCTCGTATCCACCTGGAACCATCAAACTTCAGATCCAGCTCCACCTCAGTCCTCTGGTACCCCGATTCCTCCTTGGAAGGTCGTCACTGCAGCTTCTTTGTGGCTGCCATGACCATCGGTGTCGCCCGGTTCCATCTGCGCCTAGGGCTCCGTATTCATCGTCTGTCCCCATGGTGTCGGTTTGGACTTCTCCACCATGGCTCATCCTTCAACGTCGCAGTGGATCTTCTTCCTGGCTGGATCCTCATTCCCCCCTGGCTCTTGCCTCCTCCAGAACCCCTGCCCCACCTCCTCAGTTGGACTTTGTACGACGCAAGGACACGTCTTTCCAGAGTGGGGCATAATATCAGGATTGTGTTCTGTTCAGTGTGTTTGATTCTGTCATCCTTAATTGACAGAGTTTTTGTCAGTTTCATTCAGTTCACCTGGTGTTCATTAATTAGCTCATTAGTTCCCTTATTTAGTCTGGTATATATTCTCCCTGTTTTGTTCAGTTCTGTGTCCTGTCTCATCAATATTGAGTGGTTGTTTTCCCTTTCTCCTGTGATTATCCTGCCTGGATTTAATACATTTTTTATATTCTTTTTAACAGGCTATGGCAGCAATGCCTCAGCTCTTGTCCTGCTATTCATTTGGTGGTAAGTGAAACTTCCATGGTGGTGCATGTTTGAGTGAAGATCCAGCCTATGCTGGTCCAAGTAAAAGGAAAAAGTCAAATGAAACCTTAATTTCATTCAGGAAGTTTCCCTCAGGAATTTTTATCATTTGGCACAGACTACCCAACACTGGGTTACATTGACCCAGCGCTGGTTAGGTGTGTGAGGGGGTTCATCATTTGAATTGACAGTAAAAATGACCCATCAGCTGAGTTACAGAAATACCAGCACCTGGGTAAAAATAATAGAAAATAACCCAATAAAATGACCCAACATGCTTACCCACATTTGGGTTAAAAATAACACATTCACAATTTTAGTGAATATCTGCTGTTAAGAATCAGTGTTTGTATAAAAAAGAGTTTTGACTGATTTGAGTTAATCAGCGTAGACAACAACAGACATAATGTTAGTGTTGCTTTCGTCAACGAAAATTATGACTAAATATCGTCATCAACGAACCTTTATCATCACGTGACGAAAACGAGATGAGACACAACATAAATGCTGGCCATGTGACGATAACTATGATTAAATGCATAATGCAATATTGTTGATGAATAAAAACGAGACTAAATGTGGTTTACAAAATAAAAACTATGCTAAAATGTCTCTTTATTTTCGTTGACCAAAACGAGTTGAGACGGAATGTTATGACGTTATTTCGTCTCGTTTAGTCGCATTATTATTATTTTGCAGTACTTCTGTTTCCCGTGGCTCACTTCAGGGGCTGCATCAGGTCGCACTGCGCAGACGCAGGCGATGTCACTTCCTCACATAGATATAAACACTAGATGTCACCTTGGCTACGGCAGTTCACTGGAATGAATGCGTCAATAGAGCCGCCATCTTGGAACAGGGGAGCCCCTCCTCTTTAATGCATCAGCGTCAATGTAGACAAAGGTCTAAAGGAAATAAAATCACCATAAATCGTCATGAATGCGATTTTCTAGTTTTTTTTGTTCGGTCAGACATGCATTTAATATTGAGTCCAGAGAAAATGTAAGGTTTTGATATTAATCAATCAATCAATCAATCATTTATTTATAGAGCACATTTAAGACACAACCGAAGTTGACCAAAGTGCTTTACAAGGAATAAAAGAAACACAAAAATAAAACCAATATACATACATAAATACCAGACAAGCCAAAAAACATTCAATAGAATAAAAGAAAAATCCAGGAAGACAAACTATAGAGTGTTAAAAGCCAAGGTGAATAAATGAGTCTTGAGCTGAGATTTAAAAGTACAGATAGATGGAGCATGCCTAATAGAAGGAGGAAGGCTGTTCCACAGCTTCAGCCCAGCAGCGAAAAAAGCGCGATCACCATGTTTTTTAAGTTTTACTTTAGGGATTGTAAGACGGCCAAGGTCAGAGGATCTCAGGTTTCTGGATGGAGTGTACGGAATCAAAAGATCCGTTAAGTATTGAGGTGCCAAATTATTCAGGGTTTTATTGACAAATAATACAATTTTAAACTCAATCCTATACTTTACCGGAAGCCAGTGCAGAGACATCAAAATAGGTGTTATGTGGTCGTACTTTCGCTTCCCTTCAAGTAGTCTAGCGGCTGTGTTTTGAACCAACTGCAGACGAGAGATGGAAGCCTGAGAAATGCCATAATACAGAGAATTACAGTAATCAAGCCTAGATGTAACAAATGCATGAATAGCTGTTTCCAAAATACTCCTTGATAAAATGGGCTTCACTTTACTGAGAAGGCGAAGCATGCTAGGTATTGCTATTGGTAAAAGCATGACTTGACAACAGCTGAAATCTGTTTGTCAAACTTTAAACTGGAGTCAAAAAGGAAGCCCAAATTCCTGGCACACTTTGTATTATATGGGGTGAGAAAGCCAAGATCAAAATCAAAAACACAGTTTTCCTTGGGGCCGAAAATAATAAACTTAATTTAAGTTTAAAAAATAGCTTGAAAGCCATGACTTAAGTTCGTTTAGACAATCTAACAGCGGCTGAAGAGTATATTTATTATTGCGTTGCAAGGGAAGGTAAAGCTGTGTATCGTCGGCATATTAATGAAAAGAGACACCATGTTTTTTTTAAATAGCGGCCACGGGGAGCAAATACAGAGAAAATAACACAGGTCCAAGGATTGATCCCTGAGGAACACCACAACCAAGGGGTTTGTTAGTGGATGAGTATTGTCCCAAGTGAACAGTAAAACATCTATCTGACAAGTAAGAGTGAAACCACTGTAAAACAGAACCACAAAGTCCTACACAAGACTCCAGGTGTGATGTTGTGGTCGACTAAGTCAAAAGCAGCACTTAGATCTAACAGGACAAAAGCCATTTGTTTGCCTGACTCAGTGGTGAGATATATATCATTTAAGACTCTTAAAAGAGCAGATTCAGTGCTATGTAATGCTTTAAAACCTGTTTGAAAAACTTCATTGATAGAACTGTTTAACAGGAAAGATTGTAATTGAGCCAATACAACTTTCTCCATGATCTTTGATATAAAAGGAAGATTTGAAATAGGTCGAAAACTGGAAAGAGATGAAGGATCAAGATTAGTTTTTTTAATATATGGTGTGTTTAATATATGGCATGTTTAAGGCAGACTGGAACAGTGCCCGTATATAATCATTTATTAATGACAGATAATAGACCTGGACCAATTGCATCCATAGTTTGTTTGAGGAAATGCGAAGAAACAATATCATGTGGGCATGAAGTGGGCTTAAGGCAATCCACAATTGCCTTACAGGAGTGCAAGTTGAGTGGCTCAAACACAGACCATGTGGAGGAGTATAAAGGAATCTCTGACATAGTATATCCAGTCTAAGCCATTTGAGATCTAATAGCCAATACCTTATTTGTGAAAAAGTTTCCAAAACTTTCACAAAGGGAGACAGAAGGCTCAGAGAAAAGATTAACAGGTGGATTTAGCACAGAGTCAATAGTGGAAAAGACGACACGAGGCTTATGCCTATTTTTCATAATCAGATCAGAAATATATTTACACTTAGCAGCTTTGGCTGCCCTCTGAAACGAAACGAAGAAAGTGCATTTCTCATAATTTCATATGAGACCTGCAATTTGTCCTTTTTCCACTTGCGCTCGGCCTGTCGACAGGTCTGTCTGAGAGAACGCACTGATTCATTAAGCCAGGGAATTGGCACCGATTTATGAAATTTAAGCTTTAATGGAGCAATACTGTTCAAGATAGAAGCGCAAGTAGAGTTAAAATAACTGACATGTTCGTCCGCATCCAAGTTATGTAGAGTAGATTCCGTTTCAGAGGAATTCCACACCAGTAAAGGTGCGAGACATACGCCCCATGGGATGATTTTTTTGAGTTTGACCAGAGTATGGAACAGAGAAAAATACAGGCATATGATCAGAAAAATTTGCATTGAATATTAAGATAATCTACTTATTTTTCAAAATATAATGCATAGTGCTAGTAGGCCTAAGTTTATTAGTCACATTCTTCCACTTGAGTAAACTTAGAATGAACTATCGCTACTTACCTTAGCCTACTGCATGCAAAATGGCTACAATTGTGTGACTATACATGCTAATTTAAACATTTAAATTGTATTGGTTTATTAAATATGATACACAAAGCAATTTGCAAGTGGAAGCAAATCAAAAAATTGAGAGGAACATAATGTGAAAGTTAGATAGTTGAGGTGCCAAAGACCGTTTCATCTTTTCTTTATTCCTGTCCCGCAATACTTTTGCCACATTAAATAAGTATGCACTAAAGTAGTAAATACATCTTAAATAGCTAAACAGTTGACATTTTCACAAAGTCCTTTCACCAGTGTCCTTCCACACCTCCATCCCCAGTTTGCAAGGAAGAAACAAGCCCTTGAGCCCACTGTATCCTTGTGCTCAGAGTCCTTGTAACTCACACATACATAAGATGCTCATCAGAGACAATCGGGGTAAACAGCCAGAACCAATGTGTTTGTATAAACTTGTTCAGGTGGACATTTTAACTTAAGACTCATTTCCGTTAGCCACGCAAGAGAAACAATTGAATAGAGACCAAAACAACTGTCCACATTTCCAACATCTTATGATCCTATTACATTGATATAAATACATTCTGTTCATTGTCGGTTTTCCTAACTGTCAAAAACTAAGGGTAACTAGCTAGCTAACTAGCATGGATTAGCTGCGGTCGTTAACCAAGGACTGAAACAAACCAACGTAACCAGAAATATAATTTCGTATCATTCAATATAATAAAACACATTCTCACTTGTGAAATGTAATCACTTGCTGTCTGGTTTTTAGATTTAGTTCGTGTGAACATCCATACAGCACAAAAGTCCGGCATCATCCATGAATTCGAAGTACAGGCGGAGATAGCAGCGTTACCTAGCTACTTCCTATGACAAGACCCCTGTTCCAAGATGGCGGCGGTTTTGACGCATGCTTAGAACCCCAAGGCGACATCTAGTGTATATATCTATGACTTCCTCAAGCCCCACTCATGGCATTATTTAGAAGATGCAGCTGCGGTAAGTTAGTGTAAACAACAACAAACAAAGTTAAAGGGACAATGTGTAGTTTTTTAAGTATTTTATTATCTAAAATCAATATTTTTATTCATAAATATGTCCTCAATGGTGTACAAATACCTCTGCCAATTATCCTCGTAAACGAAGAATTTATTATCTTTATATACATGGGACGGGTAGGTCCACGGAGGCTTCCATGTCGTTCCACCATCTTGAAAAACTATAATAGCAGAGAGGGACAAAAAGTACTAGCCCAACGGGTTTCCACAACGCGTTTTCGTTCAGAGTCAGCGTCATGTGACTGAAAGCAGCTGAACCGGACAAGAAGATTGGAAAGACGCTTGTCACTGCCCCGGCAAGTTTAACCCTCTGATGGTCTTCCTTTAGCAGTCACAGTGGGGGCCTTCCCGGTCATAAATGACCGGACACCTAAAAATGAAACTTCCTCCATCCCAGTAAAAACCAATGCAATTTATTTTTGTTCTATAATATTTATTCTTTTTAATTTAGAATTTTGAGACAATTTGATTGAACTTATTAATATTTATGCAATATTTATAGTCCATTTTTTGCCATTGGAAATAATGATTTTTTTTTATTTATTTTTTTTAAATAAAAAAAATTCTATGCAGTATTTTCGGGTAAAATAGAGACTAGGCTTTCAGAAAAAAATAAAATAAAATAAAATTAATCAATTTATTAAACATAAAATTAAATAAAACATGTTATTGCATGGGTTTACCACTAGATGCCTGTATAGCTCTAAATGGAGATGTTTGTGAATTCTAGTTGTTTTTGGACCAAATTACTTACTTTTAAGATGTGGATTGAATGTATTTTTTTAGAAATTCTCAAATAATACTTTTTGCCAAGGTTTATAAAATTTTATTAATTATTATTTTAATAATTTTAATAATTATTATATTAATTATATATACATATATTAATTATAATTATTAATTATGTTATGTTTTTCACTCTTGATGTTTTAGAGCTTCACCCCTTCATAGCTGAGCACTTTTTTTCTGCATCGTGGCTGATTTGTAGAGAATTTTTGTGTTTTTGTCAATTTCCCATTCATTTCCTATGGGGGTCATTTTTGACCGAAGACCAAAATCGTGACTAATTTTTTTACGACCACTTAGCATGCTCGGATCATGAACTCAATTTTTTTGTGTGTTCACATACCTAATGCCAGAAAAGTCACCAAGTTTCGTAACATTCTGATGAAGCTGTGATTTTTAAAAATTCAAAACAGATTTTTGTAATCTGAATTTATTGGTGTGTATGTGTATAAACGTGTGTTTGTATGTGTGTGTGTGTGGGTGGGTGTGAATTTTTTGCACTCTTGATGTTGTAGAGTGTCACCCCTTTACTACGGTGTACTTTTTTTTAGAATCGTGTCCGATTTGTAGATTGTACAGACAAAAATTCAGAGAATTTTTGTGTTTTTGTAAATTTCCCATTCATTTCCTATGGGTCGGTCATTTTTGACCGAAGACCACGAGTGTGACTATTTTTTTTACGACCACTTAGCATGCTCGGATCATGACCTCAATTTTTTTTTGGATTCACAGACCTAATCCCAGAAAAGTCACCAAGTATCATAACCTTCCGATGAAGCTGTGATTTTTAGAAATTCAAAACAGAAAATTATTCGGTCAGAAATGACCGAGGACCATTTAAAAGGCTGCACTGCACGGTTATTTATAATGGAGGACCATACTTATGTGGAGCCACAGGACCGGAGATTGCAAAAAACAAGGGTTAATGTCGGGATTGCTTTTTCCAGGTGGAAAGAGTTGATGCAGGAGAAAGCTTTCAAACAACCCTGTATCACATGAAATACGTTCTGAGGAAACTATTTTGCAAATCGCAATTACGTTACATGCCAACATATAAGCAGTGCTATTACGTTGGTCCTTAACCTAATATAAGCAGTGCTATTACGTTGGTCCTTAACCTAATATAGCCAATCTATTGCAGTGCTATATTACGTTTGTCCTGAACATAATAAATCCAAAGCAGGTTTCGTAGCATCTAATGCTGTTCATTTTGTTTTAATTATTTACTCCCTTTTTTCTCATTGGGCTACAAAATATTATCTATGCCAGGGCGAGTCAAATGGCGGCACCCAGATAATTTTTATCTGGCCCTTAAACTTGTTTTTGATGATTAAAACCCCTCGCAATCTGATATCAAAGTCCCCGCAAATGTTTAGCGCGTTCAGCGGTGATTTTAACAACGCACGCGATCATTCAGCGGTGAGTTTAACAACCGAGTCTCACGGCAGTTCGTGATATGGTCACGTAATTTAATCTATTGATTCGTGCCACGGACACGTTTATTTCGTTATTTATTTTTTATTTTTTTAAACTAATGTATTTTCAATGGGAAGCGTCTTTCGTGATAACAGCATGATTCTTTGCAGCAGAGAAGCTGTTTAATCAACATTTATTCACGAGATCTTATGTATTTTTATGTATTTTTTTAATGTTATTATTTCGATCTTATTGCCGGGGAAGCTGGATTGCTTTGCTGTTTATTGATATTTTTAAAATTATATTTTATCAGTAGGAAATCGCGCTGAAGAAGTCTCGTTCCGAACACATCGCGATATTTGGCATCAGTTCACGTGTGTCAGATGTTGGTAAGTAAATAAATACCTAAATACGCTGTCCTATAATGTGTGATATCATGTCTTTTCTGTTTGTCGATATTAATCTGCCATTATATCTGCCATCTCCACGGAGACTTTGCGTTTCATTGCTTTCTAATTCAAAACAGGGTGATTAACACTGCCTGTCACGTGACGTGCTATAGGCCTAGATATTCATATCAGATTAAAAATAGTACAATTATTTCCAAAGTTGTATTTTGTAGTAGAAGCACAGTAAAAACAACACTTACCATGCTTTTACCACAGTAACATTAGTTTTACTGTGATAAGTGTAGTAAAAAGACAGTAATCACAAAACTTACCATGCTTTTACAGTACCACACTATTTGTAGTTTTAATGTGGTACTTATTGTAAATGCACAGTAACCACAACACTTACCATGCTTTTACCACAGTAACCATAGTTTTACTGTGATTGGTTTAGTAAAGGACAGTAATCACAAAACTTACCATGCTTTTACCTCAGTATTGATTGATAGTTTTAAAGTGATATTTGTTGTAAATGCATATTAACCACAACACTTGCCATGTTTGTAAGGCTTTATAATGTAACATCCAATAATTTTAAGGTATATCAGTACTTTTTCCTTTAAATAATCCTATATATTATACATAATGATATTTTCTTTTCTCTTTTTTCAGCTGAAAAGACCAAAAGGGCCTTTCGGACTCAGTCAGCCCATTATTGTTGGAGGAGAAGTAAACGGAGGAGACGGACAGCTTCAAAGGCAAATATTCGCAATGGTATGTGTGTGTTGGTTTTAACCCTAAATCAAACATTTTATCAAGCATTTGTTGTTTCTTAAAACTTTTCTCACAAAACCCATAGCCCAATCAGTACAAACAGAGACTGAAAGTCTTGATATTTCACAAGATTTAACAAGTTGTCAAATTCGTATGATACTCGTACATATTTGTATACTCGTACACAATCCTGCAGCTTTTACTCTTAGTGCTGTCATTGGCTACTGCCTCAATTCCTGTACATATTTATCGCGATATTTGTAAATCAGTTGCGCCCCTTCTTGGAAAGTTGTCGGATGTCACACACACTGTCAGAAAGTTTATATTAATTGTAAATTGGACCCTGTCTGTTTATGTTCCAGTAATACATGATGTCTCTCCACACCTCATAACCTACCTCTGTTTGCAAGAGTGGAAAAGCTTATCTGACTTGTCACATGACATTAGATACTCGATTATTTTGTCATAATCAGAATGTTACACTGCTGATAACTGTCCCGTTTGCATGTAAATCATTTTCATGATTATTGCTTGCTATTAAAGACATACTTTTATTCATAGAAATGCCCACATATCAGTGAACTTAATACATAAAAATGCTTTTAACATTTAATTATGCAACACTCTTTACAGAAAACATATCCCACAGTTATGGATAAACTCACAACATCATCATCAAGTCCTGTGCTGGGCACATTGGGCAACAAGTGTCCTCCAACGTATTCGATCCGTGGCCAAGTTCTTCACATCTTCCCATGGGACACTGACATTCTTCAGGTCTTCGTGAAACATCTGTCTCTGTGTCTTCCTTGGTCTTCCCTGTCTCCTGCATCCTCCTGGTGGTGTCCACTTCATCACTGTGTTTGGGTGGTGTTGTTTGGGCATGCGTAGGATGTGTCCAGCGAGGTGCACCCTTTGCTCTGTCTCAGTTTCTGAAAGTCTTCATGTGGAGTCCCACTCCTCCTCAGGATCTCTTTGATATATGCAGAACCAATATTGAAAATAGTGATTTATCTTTTTCCATATTGTTAAAGCGTTTTGTTTTCTCTTTTCAGCTTCATAAACTGTACTTGATGTCTGCCTAATGCCTTTTTCAAAAAAGTGTCAGTGCTCATCAGGTGTTTTGCTAAAGGACATATTCATTGCATAGTTACAATAAAAGTGACCAATAATCACAAGGATATAGAATGAAAGTTGAGAATGTAAAATGTTGTGCTTATGTTTTTACCTATTTGTTCTTTAAAGCGAAGAAACAAATGTATGTTCACATAACAAACTTGAACCTCATCTCTTGGTTTGTAAATATATAACTTCATCATAGCAATTTTTTAACGTTAATGTATGTGTCACTATAATAGATTGCTCCTGTATCTGGATATTTAATTAACTGATTTTTATACTGTTGTGCTATAGTTTTGGCGCTACATTTGTCTTTAAACAGTTTGACATTAAATATTGGAATAAGCTTTCAAAATGGTGTCCATTCATTGTGCTTTTGTTACATTTATTTGAATATAATTGATATACCTTTAATATACTATACATACACTGTAAATGTTAGAAGCACTTTAGTACATGTAATTATTTTTAATTAAAATACTGCAAAACTACCCTGCTGTAGGCCATTGCTTAGAAAAAAAGTTTCTCTTTCAAATGTATTTATGCATCAGTCTATGCAAATTTGTGTCATTGATCATGTGAACTCGTTTTTGGATGGTAACCACACAAAGGAGTCTTTTGTTTTTAAATATGAGTTTTATAATTTAATTAGAAGGAATGCATGTTTAACAGCCTAAATACAATTTATTTAAGGTATCTATCCCTGCAGCCGGAACCAGAAGAGATCTGTCATCGTTTACCATAAATGGGCATGTAAGTGTGACGCATCTGTTCAGCTGGGTTTGTATTGGCGGTGACCTTCTCGCAGAGCTCGCTGTGATTGGACAATCGTTTAACCCATATAAAACGGCGCTTCATGTTACAAAGTATGTTTTGGTGTTATTATTACGTTAGTTATACATTAAGCTAACTATAAAGTGTCTCTATGTTGTGAGAAATTACTCCTTTACCGAGATCCTAACCCTAACCCTAAGCATGTCTGCACATTTCAATGAACTACACAGCCCATGCTTCCTGTTCCACTGATAGAATGACAGAGATATGTGGGTAATGTAGTTTAAAACGTTTAGTAATAAAACAATAAATGTTAAATAAATAATATATTTAATGGACAACTGGATATCTAATTTTGTTCATTGTGCAAACCTTTATGACATATATGAGGGACAGGCTGAAATTTGATATTTTACTGTGAGCACTTTAAAAATAACCTTTATGCCAGCTTTCCATATATGTCTGAAAACTGTGGCCAACATTATTTATTAAACATAGTATAAGCAGTTGTCCAGCCAATTTTCTCTTTGATACACTAACCAGACTTTGAGTTACAGCCATTTGAAATGTGCATTTGTTTGCTCTTCTGGGGGCCATTACTGGGCCCCTGGGGGTGGAAGGACAGTATAATCTACACAGATCTACACATACTATTACTATTACACAAGGATAATGCACCATTCAATAAAACAACAAAAAAACAGTGCCAACATTTCCTTTTCACCCCCTCTTGCTGCTTATATTCCTGACATCAGTGATATATAGAGTATACTATATAGAGTATACTAGAATGATCAACATGGATCATCATCAATTAAGCTTTAAGTATTTATAGCAAGATAGCCCACTGTAGCCTCTTGTTATTCACATAGCTTCCTTTTATTTCACTGCAAACTGGCATACATGCAAGTATGTGCAACTTTTGTTGCATTGTTGTCCCAAATATCATTAACCAGATCTAAATTTTTATGTTCCAAGTAAAAAAATCATGGTAATTAATTATATTTAGTTATTTATAAGTTATTAATTATATGTAGTTATTTTTAAAGAAATAAGAAATGAAAATGTCTCAAATAAAAATTTATATTTACTGTACCAAACACAACTTTCAAAACAAAATAGTCACCATACTTTATTAAACAACACTTTATTGGAGAACAAAGCATACAGTTGATAAAGTAGCATAAAGACAAATGAGATTCAAGATAAATAAAAATGTGTCTTCAAAAATACATTAACATCATTTGAATCCATTCACAGCTGCTGAAGCCACAAAACGAGTGCCAGATAATCATATTCAGTCACCTACAGAAAACAGATTTGATATTGTGTTGGAAAATAATGATTCATTAGAAGAACACAATAGAGACATACAGGGAAGAGCAAGAAACCAGTTTAGCTGTGATAAACTGGTTTCTTGTTCTTCCCTGTATGTCTCTATCGTGTTCTTCTTCCTCGTCTAAACAGTTTGTTCAGTTGAAGAACAGAAGATGTGATCACTGATGTGGTGTAGCTTTTTCTCAACCAGAAGAAGAAGTCTCAACATCCCATTGTCAGGCGTTCTCCAGTCCTGGTCTGAAAGTAAAACAAAAAAACAGAAACCAAGTTGTTTAATGGACAGTCGGGTCAGCTTATGTTCTGCATGATTTAAAGCAGTGATGGTTTACTGCCTATTGTCTAGAAGTAAACTTGAAGACTTTGGTTAAAATTTTCAGATGTGCTTGATTAGGGTTGGAGGTTAACTCTTAACTAACCTCAAAAAGTAGAATGCAAAGGGCCAGAGTTGCCTGTTCCTTACATAAATTTATAAAGCAGCAGTCAGTACATTATATAATATACACATTGAAGTATATATATATATATATATATATATATATATATATATATATATATATATATATATATATATATATATATTGCAGCACATAATATAAGCTAAGTACTGAACAAAAACAGTTTTAACCATATCAACAGCAACACATTTTAAAAGATTTTTTAGAAAGGCATGGTCTCTTTTGAGCCTTTGCCAGGGATGCTTGATTTCTTTCCAGACAACATACTCTTCTGTCAATTGTTTCAAGAGCTTCACTTGGTCAAAAACCAAGTGATAACCTGTACAATGTAAAATTGTCAACATCAAATTATGTACTACATATTACAGCATTGTTTCAATACAAGACATACCAATGGACTCGCTCACTTTTCTGTCTTCTTTGGGCACCAGATGTTCCTTCCTCACCCGAAACAAAGGACTTATTCGATTAGCTTGCGTTGATATAAGGACTGGTCTTCCTTCTCGGCTGTAAAACAAGAAAGTCTCGACTTACTCTATTGTTCTTGAAACACAAATTAAGACAGTTATAAATAAGTTAATTTACCATATGATTCAGGAGAGAACATTTGATGAGTAAATACTGATATATTAAGAAACTTCACCTGGGAAGGGCTGATCACGGCAAGATTCGCTGCGACTCACTAGTAGCTCTTGTGAGGGTTGAGTTTGATATTGGTAAAGCTTTAAAAAAAAAGGACTAAGTAATCCTGCAAAACAGAAAGGAAGGTAATTTTAATACATTACTTGCAAATAGTCAGTTTATAACTGTAGGATATGTTTTCTGTAAAGAGTGTTGCATAATTAAATGTTAAAAGCATTTTTATGTATTAAGTTCACTGATATGTGGGCATTTCTATGAATAAAAGTATGTCTTTAATAGCAAGCAATAATCATGAAAATGATTTACATGCAAACGGGACAGTTATCAGCAGTGTAACTGATCTGATTATGACAAAATAATCGAGTATCTAATGTCATGTGACAAGTCAGATAAGCTTTTCCACTCTTGCAAACAGAGGTAGGTTATGAGGTGTGGAGAGACATCATGTATTACTGGAACATAAACAGACAGGGTCCAATTTACAATTAATATAAACTTTCTGACAGTGTGTGTGACATCCGACAACTTTCCAAGAAGGGGCGCAACTGATTTACAAATATCGCGATAAATATGTACAGGAATTGAGGCAGTAGCCAATGACAGCACTAAGAGTAAAAGCTGCAGGATTGTGTACGAGTATACAAATATGTACGAGTATCATACGAATTTGACAACTTGTTAAATCTTGTGAAATATCAAGACTTTCAGTCTCTGTTTGTACTGATTGGGCTATGGGTTTTGTGAGAAAAGTTTTAAGAAACAACAAATGCTTGATAAAATGTTTGATTTAGGGTTAAAACCAACACACACATACCATTGCGAATATTTGCCTTTGAAGCTGTCCGTCTCCTCCGTTTACTTCTCCTCCAACAATAATGGGCTGACTGAGTCCGAAAGGCCCTTTTGGTCTTTTCAGCTGAAAAAAGAGAAAAGAAAATATCATTATGTATAATATATAGGATTATTTAAAGGAAAAAGTACTGATATACCTTAAAATTATTGGATGTTACATTATAAAGCCTTACAAACATGGCAAGTGTTGTGGTTAATATGCATTTACAACAAATATCACTTTAAAACTATCAATCAATACTGAGGTAAAAGCATGGTAAGTTTTGTGATTACTGTCCTTTACTAAACCAATCACAGTAAAACTATGGTTACTGTGGTAAAAGCATGGTAAGTGTTGTGGTTACTGTGCATTTACAATAAGTACCACATTAAAACTACAAATAGTGTGGTACTGTAAAAGCATGGTAAGTTTTGTGATTACTGTCTTTTTACTACACTTATCACAGTAAAACTAATGTTACTGTGGTAAAAGCATGGTAAGTGTTGTTTTTACTGTGCTTCTACTACAAATACAACTTTGGAAATAATTGTACTATTTTTAATCTGATATGAATATCTAGGCCTATAGCACGTCACGTGACAGGCAGTGTTAATCACCCTGTTTTGAATTAGAAAGCAATGAAACGCAAAGTCTCCGTGGAGATGGCAGATATAATGGCAGATTAATATCGACAAACAGAAAAGACATGATATCACACATTATAGGACAGCGTATTTAGGTATTTATTTACTTACCAACATCTGACACACGTGAACTGATGCCAAATATCGCGATGTGTTCGGAACGAGACTTCTTCAGCGCGATTTCCTACTGATAAAATATAATTTTAAAAATATCAATAAACAGCAAAGCAATCCAGCTTCCCCGGCAATAAGATCGAAATAATAACATTAAAAAAATACATAAAAAATACATAAGATCTCGTGAATAAATGTTGATTAAACAGCTTCTCTGCTGCAAAGAATCATGCTGTTATCACGAAAGACGCTTCCCATTGAAAATACATTAGTTTAAAAAAATAAAAAATAAATAACGAAATAAACGTGTCCGTGGCACGAATCAATAGATTAAATTACGTGACCATATCACGACCATATTAAACTCACCGCTGAATGATCGCGTGCGTTGTTAAAATCACCGCTGAACGCGCTAAACATTTGCGGGGACTTTGATATCAGATTGCGAGGGGTTTTAATCATCAAAAACAAGTTTAAGGGCCAGATAAAAATTATCTGGGTGCCGCCATTTGACTCGCCCTGGCATAGATAATATTTTGTAGCCCAATGAGAAAAAAGGGAGTAAATAATTAAAACAAAATGAACAGCATTAGATGCTACGAAACCTGCTTTGGATTTATTATGTTCAGGACAAACGTAATATAGCACTGCAATAGATTGGCTATATTAGGTTAAGGACCAACGTAATAGCACTGCTTATATGTTGGCATGTAACGTAATTGCGATTTGCAAAATAGTTTCCTCAGAACGTATTTCATGTGATACAGGGTTGCTTTCAAAAGAGACGCTGAACTTGCCTGTTTTCTTCTCAACAGGTAAGTCAATGTTACGGTCTAAATTACAAGCTTTTTTTTCATTGCTTGGTCACTTCTCTGCCTTTGGAAACTCTCCAAAGAAACTCTTGGTCGCTTCTCTGCCTCAATTCTTTCAAACATCCGTTTGTTCGTTGTGTCAAGTTGCAGTTTGTTTGAAATAACAAACCTGTTCACCCGAAGGAAAACTCGATGAAGTGCTATTAGAAGACATCCTGTCATAGCTTTTTGGTACATAACGGCTACCGTAGAAGCAACACGCATTTGAAAAAGCGAGGCGCTGTAGAGCACTATTCGTTTGAATGCAAAATACAATTTCACCGCTAGATGGGATAAATTCCTACACATTGTCCCTTTAAGTCTGACGCCCATTTCACACATACTCCGTGTGCCGTGCGTATGCGGTGCAGGAGCAGCACACGCTATAGTGCTTTCACATATGCTGGGTTTGCAGTGCGTAACTGATCCATGGCTGTACCACAAACACATACTCAATATTTTTATTTCAAATCCAGAAGTTATCAGCTACTTTTATTTAAAAAAAAGTTTTGTCAGCATTGCGATTCTCTTTGTACACATACACTCTTTAATAGACGTAATTCACTTTTAAGCACAATTTAAACAACATATTATTCAATGCACTACTTCTATCTATATTTATAAGCAAGTGGTAAAATATTTAGCCATGTAGTTATATTAAAATCGCAAACATTTTAAATTAAAACTTAAAATTGACAAAAACAGCCAACTCTCATGCCTTTTCTTTTGCATTTAAATTTTAATACAATAAATATTGGATGTCACAAAGAACTTGCTTTTCAATCTCCACGAATGAGACGAGTGTTACTTTTCTGTTCGCTATTTTTGCTATTTTTCCATAGTGGTACACTATATTTACTGGGTTAAATAGAATTGCATTACTAAAAAGAGACTAAAATACAATTTTCATTTCAATTTAAATGTCATCAGTTTTCGTCGACTAAAACTAGACGAAAATAGTCATGGATAATTCTGACTAAAATAAGACTAAAATGCTCAGACTTTTAGTCGACTGAAACTTGACAAGACTAAAAAGAGTATGAACGTGACTAAAACTAATAAAAACTAAAATGACAGCTTGACACGAAGACTAGACTAAAACTAAAATTAAAACCGGCCGCCAAAAACAACACTACATAATGAGATAGATAGATAGATAGATAGATAGATAGATAGATAGATAGATAGATAGATAGATAGATAGATAGATAGATAGATAGATAGAAATGTGTGTATAGTAAAAGTGGATCTCATCTCATTATTCACTTCCACCCTGTTGCCTGATTTTTCTGCACACACCTCTTACACCTTCTCCTCTACCTCTTTCATTGGCAAGCACACTGGCACTATCCTATTTCTTTCCCTTTTATCTCTTTCACCATGATCCAAACAATACCCAGCTGCAGTGACAGGTACGCATGTAACAGACCAATTAGAACAAAGGAGATTATCTTAAAATAAATACACGTAATGGTCCATATGGTTTGTGAGAACATTTCAGGGATTATAGAGACAAAGAGATAAAAGAAGATAGCTCCTTTACTGGCAGACCATTTCACTATCTTTAGTGCTGTGTAGCCAAAACATAGTAATAGATATAGCCAATATCACTATCATTAGTGATAAATATGATAGACATTATTTGTAGGTGGTCATACAGCTGAACAAGCTGTCACATGAGCACAGGATGAAATTTTGACTGTCAGTGAACAGAATTGTAAATGTAATCAGAAATGCGGTATTGAGTTTTGATGAAAATCTATTTATTGATAAGCAGTCACATTTTTGATCTATCTGTTGTTTGTTTTGAAGTTGCTGTACCGTCACAGACTGCAGAACCAGTATGGCCAGTTGGACGATGGCCCAACCTATACTTCAAATACCTCAAATGTGAGTCATTGTGGGGAAAAAACAACTATCAATAATATTTTATTTTTTATTTATTTATTTTAGGCCTTGCTAAGAGATTTTATATTTTACAAATAAAAACAAGACACGCTTTTGTGTTAATAAAGAAAAAGAAAGAAAGAAAGAAAGAAAGAAAGAAAGAAAGAAAGAAAGAAAGAAAGAAAGAAAGAAAGAAAGAAAGAAAGAAAGAAAGAAAGAAAGAAAAATCCACAACTTTTAAGTCAACTGTAATTTTAGTTCGCAAGATAATTCAGTCGGATTGATTTCCCGTTTTAACAGTTAAAATGCAATTCATCTTGCTGGTAACAAGAAGACAAGAAACATGATACCTGGTGAAGATTGGAATGGTGAGAGTGCAGTGTTCTGTTCTGTTTCTGTTTTTGATTTTATAACATAGGCCTATTCAGCACTTTGCCTTGTATAATGAAACTCTCAGCTGTTGTTTGCTGTAGTCATGCCTACTTTTATTCACAAAAAAAAATACTTTGTTTCAAAAGGACTTTAGTTAAGCAGCAAAAGGGGCCACTGCTGCCCCCATCTGAATAGATCACTTAAGCCATAATGTAAATAAAAGCCTAAATTCAATCTGTTCATCACATAAAGGAGTGAGTCTCTTCAGAAAAATATACGGTGGCCGAGAAGTGCAAAACAAACCACAATTCCAAAAACAAAACAACAAATTTATAAACGCAATGGAAAGACTAAAAACAAATTAACAAGTAAGAAAACACAATAACATGCGCAAATCGACTTTCTTCTGCCGCAGTCTGCTGTACTTTCTGCATGTCTTGATTGACAGATGTCTCATCCAATCAGCGGTCCGTATTCCATTAGCCACATATACCTACCTTTTCGTTTTGTCTGACTTGTCGTTGTGTTTTCCGACTTGTTAATTTGTTTTCAGATTTGTCGTTGTGTTTTTTTTATTTGTTAATTTGTTTTCAGATTTGTCGTTGTTTTTTTGTTTTTTTTTTTTGTTTGTTTTTTTCAGATTTGTCATTGTGTTTTCTGACTTGTTAATTTGTTTTCAGATTTGTCGTTGTGTTTTTTTTATTTGTTTTCAGATTTGTCGTTGTGTTTTTTTTGTTTTTTTTGTCATTGTGTTTTCTGACTTGTTAATTTGTTTTCAGATTTGTCGTTGTGTTTTTTTATTTGTTAATTTGTTTTCAGATTTGTCACTGTGTTTTTTATTTGTTATTTTGTTTTCGAAATTGTTATTGTGTTTTCTAACGTGTTAATTTGTTTTTAGTCTTTCTATTGCGTTTATAAATTTGTTCGTTTTGTTTTCAGAATTATTGTGGTTTGTTTTGCACTTCTCGGCCACCTTAAAATTGGACTAAACCGCTCTATTCATATGGATTTGTTTTACGATCTCTTTATGAACTTTTCGAAGCATCAAAGTAGTACTTGCGTAGACTCTCAGTGGACGGACCGAAGTCTCTCAGATTTAATTACAAATATCTTCATTTGTGTTCCGAAGATGAGCGAAAGAAATCCCACAAGACACATTTTCAACAGGAAGTTGCATCATCTGGATCTTCTGAAGTCAATGGACCATGGGTGCTTCTTAATATCCCTCCTCGTCTCCTCCAGGGGGGCAGTGTTTCGGAAAACATTGAAGCTTCCCCGGGCGCCGCCATTGATTAGCGGACCCCCACCTGCTGTTAGCATTCCATTGACTCCCATTCATTTTGGCGTCACTTTGACAGCGAATAACTTTACATCTGAGGTGTTTAAAGACTCCATTTGTCCATTATTTATTTCTAAAGAAACACGAAAATGTATAAAAGGCTCCATTACCTTGTATCTTACGTTATGGCCCCGTAGAAGCAGTTTTTGTAAAAATAGGCTAACGATTGCGTCATAACCACGCGACTCTCTGTCGCACAGTAGAGAATTACCGTATGGACAGGAGGAGAAGTTCGCGGGCAATCGGGGGGACGTGGAGGCGAAATGACAAAGTAATTAATCAGAATACTTAGCAAAAGTTGCTCCTGCTCCTAGCTCATGGACACATCCTGGCACAGCTACTAGAAGACAGACGGGTTGCTCACGTCACATCTACGTCGTGTAGTGGCAATTTTTCATTAAACAATCATCTCTGCATAAAAGACACTCTGAAATTCAAATGATCATTAAAAAGTAATTTATTATCTTGCAAGAGGCCCAATTGCCCCACAGAGGTAGTCAGTACAGTCTGTGAAGCAAGTGCGACAAGGAGGGAGGGGTAGATCACTCTACTTATACTGTTATTCTCTCAAGGTCTCTTCACCCATAAATGGATAAGAACCTAGCTCAATGCTCTTATTTAGGGCCGAGCTTCAGGTTTAGCTCTCCTCGTCCCAACTTGGATCCCCTCTGACCTTAGGGGTCAAAGGTCCCTTCCAAACCCATGTCTCCCCCTCTCTACTTGTCCCACAGCAGTTCACGTCAATCATTATATTGTAGAATCAGCAGGACACAGCAGCACACCTAAGAATTAACCCTGTGTATAAGAGAAAATCAAAAATTCCCATTACAATCCTCCCTTTTTATCATTCATTGATAACTGATCAATCAGAACACATTGTTACACACCAATCAACAATAATAATAATGATATACCAAGTTCAAGTCTCACATCACACTTATATTTCTCATTCCTGATTTTCATATAACTGATCACACTCTTAAACTTGTAGGAAAAAAGATTAAAATGAAAAACTAGTAGGAAAAAAGATTAAAATGAAATAAGCTCAGGCTATTTTCCCAAGGATAGGCCCTTAATTTTACAGCAAGCAGATAAAGTTTTATTCTGAAACCGGGCTAGACGAACGAGCTCTGTCATTGCATCCCCAACACTATAGGTCGGACCCTCAGTCATTTCAGTATAAACAAGAAAAAGTTGGATTATATTTAGTAGGAAAACAACAAAACATGCTATGAAAACACAGATAAAGTAGATAAGAAAATCCCTCATGTTCAAATCCTGTCCTTGTATGCCATCTCGTAACACGGATGGCTACTGCTTTTAACCCTCTTTACATATCATCGTTCCATAAAATAAAACACCAGAAAAATTAAACAAAAATGAAATAAGAAAATAAAAACATAAAGAGAAACATAAAGAAAACATTCATTTACCACATGTTACTATAGCTTCCGCTATCAGTATCAAAGTCACATTTTGTTCACCAGTTTCATCATCAGAATGGACTGTTATTTTCGCCAATTGAACATTCATTCCCGCACTCATATTCACCCATGAATAACAAAATGATCAGAATAACACATACAATCATAACCTATACATTCAGCCCTTTCCATTAATCCACGCCCATCCACATATTTCCTAACCATTTTTTGTTAACTTTTAATTCAATCGGGCAATGGTTTTACTTAATAATCTCTATTTAATACCCTATTTAATAAAATCTAACCATAATAGTCTTATGATTTTATCCATTCTATCCAATGTTGTTTTTAAAAATTAACTCGGACTTTTCCATTACAGACCGACCGTCTTTTTGCTTATGACCGTACTTCACATTTGCACCAATCAAATCATTAGATCTATATCAATACTAAGCCCTAGTTTGATTTAATCAAATAAAATCATCAAAATCGTCACAAAACAAATTATTCTGCTAAACTTAAACCATTAGTTGGTCCACATCCTCCTCCAGGTGTGTTGATCATCTCGTTCGCTCCATGGACATTCCGTCTTCACCAATATGACACTTTGCGTGCCGTTGCAATGGGCTTTCCCTCGCTGGCAAGGGAGGTACATTACTAGCACGTCCTTGATCCCTCACTGCCCTCCGCGTCGGCGCGTGGGGTTGCTGAGGTTGGTTGGTGTAGTCTAAGGTTAGAGGCGTGGATCCAGGTGTCACCCTCTCCAACCACTTTCTGATCATTACAAGATTTTCCCTCAGATCCCGACCGCACCTCCAGTGGAATGAACCATTTCCTGCCTGCTGTCACCTGTGAATGCAGACCCTAGCTATTTTTTTATTGACCGCTTGTCTAGCCGGTCGTCCCTTTTGGTGTGACCTGTGGAATCAACCGCCTGAAACATATTGTCACCAGATAATTTTGCTCACTGAATAGCACTCAGGGTCCTTGTTTTACCTGAAAAACACTCAACCCACTTTGCTCATGTCAACAAAACAATATTTCTACATTTGGAACAGAATCAGTTCTGTTCGACACAATCCATCCTGACATTCTGCCCTGTATCAAAAGTCTGCATGCTCTGTAAAGAAAAACAAATGTCGAGGTTACTGTCGGATAGTAAAGTACGTAGTTTCTTTTGTCTGCGGTGCTGCCGCGGCCTTCGCTGCCGCATCTGCCCTGGCGTTCCCTGTTGAAACAGTCCCTGTTATTAGCACACACATACAACACTTTTGTTAGGGAGAAGAATGACCCCAGTTAAACCCAGTGTCCTCCCAACATTTATTGTCCCACCTGTGCAATTGCATTCAGCAAATGTGATCCCCTTGGTATGGCAATTGTTACCATCCCCCTTTTGATGCATGATCTCGTACATCAATTTAACATAATGGTGTTTGGGTAAAACAGTAACCCAAACGTTGTCCTTCAGCCATATTTCCCCCCAGACATCTTTCTCTGCCTCTGAAACAAAACATTACATTCTTCACTCCAAGCCACAATCTCATCTTCTTATCGAAATATTTGAAGG
This sequence comes from Leuciscus leuciscus, assembly GCF_965113295.1. Lineage (NCBI taxonomy): Eukaryota > Metazoa > Chordata > Actinopteri > Cypriniformes > Leuciscidae > Leuciscus > Leuciscus leuciscus. The sequence goes on along the minus strand of NC_138727.1, from coordinate 38,490,785 downwards.
ACACCGGCCCTCAGTTTCACCACATATCCTGCCTTTCAGGCCTGTTGTTTGGTCTCTTAAGTCAGTCATCAACAAACATTTTCCAATGTCAAAGTCATCAATTGTTTCTATCAGGTCAGGTCGTGGTGTACAGACTTGGTCAGTATCAGTCAAACAACATTCTCCTTCTTTGTTCAGTTCACAATATTCATAAATGTGAAGGGCTCTCTGGATAAGTTTATATTGCCTTCGCCAATCTGTCACTTTTGTTGTTGCCATCAAATCTGTACCATTTTCTCAACTCATAATGGATGACAATCTGCAACTTCACAATTCAGATTTACATAAATACTTAAACTGATCCAGAAAGTAATTCGAATCAACACCATAAATGTCAAAAATAATTACTGCCAGACAGAGCTTGATGACTAATCACCTTAAAGATTGCCCCGTGTTCTGTATTGTCTTTTCATCAGATTTTTGGCTTCTTTAAAATTTGTCATTTGCCTTAACCCATCTGTAATGATAAAACTCATTCCAGATGTTAATGACACAATATACACACTATTCAGACGGAATAGCTCCCCTAAACAAACACATACCAAACATGAACCGCTCATATTCTCATATTCATATCTTTTGGTGTTTACTCTAAACATATTTAAATTTTAAATAAGATTTTAAACTTCTCATTTTCCTGTAGCTTTGATCTAATTTTACATGGTCTCTTAACCAGTTTCAAAGCACGTTTGTTCATTATTTTCATTTTCTCTTAGAAAAGTCAGCTGGGTTGTTCTTGTTCATTATCATTATTTTGCTTCAGCTTGCTTTATCAGGCCGATAACAGAAAGACAGACAGAGTACCCTTCCTCCACTCAGCAGTCTCTCTCACTATAAACAGATAATCTTTTCAACAGCCCCCTAAGACTGTAACTAAATAAATCATAGTCTAGAACCCTTAATAGTTCACAAATTTTAAAATACAAATGTTTAACTCAAATTAGTACCATTACAACAATCTAAAATACATTATGCTATGAGCATTTCTAAGGTTATCTTTAGTTTAAATACTCAATTCACCTAACCTTTGTTATCCAGAAATTTCTCTTAACTCATCACAAGCTGTCTTCATCTTTAGCCACCAACATGTCCAATGACCTTCAGGAGTTAAAACTATCTTACAGACATATTATTTCAATATCAACACTTCTATAGTTTTCCCTTGCCCATAAGGCAACCAGCATCATGTTCCTGACATAAATTAAGTTTTGTTACTGTCTCCACAACAAATAATGACAGTCCCCTCATGGTCTCAGCTGGATCTTGAAAGCCCATTCCCATTAGCTCTTAATCTATAATTTTCTTCTCTTCAGGGTGTTGTCCCCTGGCATAGTTGCAGACACTTGTCATAATGAAAAACAAGCCATACAATAAATGCAGTTTTTCTGGTGAGTGGTATATAGAGGAACTCACATTTTCTGGGTCAGGCGTGCCGTAACTCCTCACAGCCCATCCGTCCTCTCAATGATCTGCTGATGCTGGTGGCCTCAGTCATCCGCTCAACTCTAATACCTTTCTCACATAAAAACACCTCCCCATTATGGAGATGCCCAGTGTTTGTGGCGTGACTTCCCCTGTCTTAGGTTGACCTTTGGCCAAAAGATCTTACCCGTCTTTGGGGTAAGCACTTCGTACACACTTGGTTACCGCTCTTTCCCATCACAGAATCAGTTTTCCCCAACAGACTCAGTTGTTTTCTGGAGCTTAGGAAAGGCACATTCAAGAGTCACCAGAGCACTCTGGACTGCCTAATAGTGTTAACACAGGGAGACAGGTTAATAACAACTGTATTTAATCACAAAAATCTGTTAAATCTGTCCGAATCAGCAAAATCTCAGTGAATTTTAATCACATCCGTCTATTCAGTCTACTGTTACATCTGTAGCCGGAGCCATCAGCCCTGTTTCATGGTGGAGGCTAAAATCAGACAAAGAAGTTACTGGTCCTGAATTAAACTAGTCAAAAACGTCCCTTCTATCATTTAAGGTCATTATTATTTCTAAAAACTTCTTTAAAGTCATTCAGTTTTACTTTTAAAACATATGCCCTCTAAATATAAAATCCTGTAACATTATTTCTTTTAACATCTCCATGTCTATGATTTTTCAAATGAAACACTGTGCTTTACACAGGCTCAGATAACAGCCTTTAGCTGACTTTGAATGAGAGAGACTCTGAGGACTTCAGGACTTCAGGACTGGTACACTGCATTCTCATAAACTTCTAAAATCAAACTTTATCTACCATCTTTTAACTCTAGCCCAGCGTAAGGCATCTTTGCCAGAAATGACATGCGTTTTCAAATAAACATAATTCTTATATTTGTCTTTTGCCCACATCAGGGAATTTAGACATTACAAATTTCCACTCAGATCGTGTCTCTGTCGCACTGGACGTCTCAGCCACAGCACACACCAGATTCCGATAAGCAAACTGTTTCAGCCAATCACAAGCTTATCTTTTGAAAGCAAAACATCAGCTCTTAGTTCTTTCATGGTCAACACTATTCCTCCACGTTTAAAACACTAACAAACTGTTTGTTTAATCAGATGCCTTTCTACACATTTTACATTTAGCAACTGTTAATCCAGTAATAATGCTTCTACTTATTTGATCACATTTCATCTAAATTTTAGTTGTCAGCCTGTATTCATCAATTCACTAGCTCTTTCCTTCAAAAGGATTCCCGACTTAAGTCTTTCAACCTTCTTTTAACCTTCAATCTTCTTACGACTTCCATCTATCCACTTTCCTTTAACTTTCTTTTCTACCTCACTTACTCGTACGTTCTTTTCACTTTCTTTAACACTGCGTTCACATTCTTAGTTCTTTCTCAGACGAAAACTTTAAAGGTCCCATGACATGCTACTTTTTGTAGGCTTTAATATAGTCATTAGTGGTCCCTAGTACTGTATCTGAAATCTCTTTCCAAAAATTCAGCCTCAGTGCAGAATTATAGCCACTACAAGCCAGTCCCAGAATGAGCTTCCTTCAGACAGGCCGTTTCGGTGTCTGTAGCTTTAAATACTAATGAGGAGGAGAAAGGCGGCGCAAGGTGAAGGTGTGGCCTTGACCATGTTGCGCAACGGTAACGTGGCGTGCATGTTTACGTTTGATATAGCAATGGCACGAAGACACGCAGTCTTTCAAGCATTTCAGTTTGACCCAGAATCTGATCCAGATGGAGAAGCAACGGATGAAGAAGTTGCAACTCAGCGGCTCCAGCAGGACGTTTCCGAATGGTTAGTTTAAAATATTATGTCTGGATACGGTACTTTCTTCGGATGGTTTACAGTTATCATCATGTAGCTAACGCTAACCTACTGTTGCCTTTTCATGAGAGATCTGTAACGTCTGTATTTATCTTATTACAATTACATCAAGCTCTGCGATCTTGAAATGCGGATATCGCGCGCGCCATATAACCAACAGGAAAACGGTTATCCAAATAACAAAGACGTGTACAACACTCGCGTTACAGTGTGTGTATTCACACACATAAACTGCATAGCTAATGTTTCAGCCACATTCTACGAGTAAAATCTAGGTAACCATAAACAGTAAAGCAACACACTTATATATCATTAGTTGACTTACTTGTCCGAGGTGTGTAGCTGAGCCAAAGAGAGTGATCCAGACTTTAGTTTCAGACGTTCAGCAAGCCCAGCTCTGTATTGACCCTTCGGTGTTCATTTGTACATCCAATTATTGAGCAATTGTTATGCTTCGCTCGCTCAAAAGCCATGATATCTCTCGTGGACAAACTAAAATCGCTCGCGCGCGTTCTACTTCCTAGCTCATTTTCTCATGGGCGGAAAATATTCTCTGGGCGGGCAAAGCAAAGACAGGGGAGGTAACATTTCCTCCTTATGACGTCATAAGGAGGAGATTCAAGATCAGCGCATATGAGCCTCCATTTTCTCAAAGGCAGAGAAAGATAGCAAAAGCTCGATTTACACCAATTGAAATTTTTTGAAACTTGGGGACCATATACAGGCTAGGGGTACTCATATTAATGTTAAAAAACCTCAGAAAGTGAAAATTTCATGTCATGGGACCTTTAATATCGTCATTTAATTACTGTTCTACTTTCAAACCCACATTAATACACGTCACTTTCACATTATCACTTTTTTCCCTGAGTGTCCATTTACAATTACGGACTAAATGGCCCTGCTGACCACAATTAAAACACTCTCTTTGCCTAGTTTGATCATTGAGCTTTCAAACGGCTCCAACTTACTGCACACCCTTGAAGCAGTGTGTCCCGATCAGGAATGTAAACAGAGCCACTGATAAGCAGTTCTCTGTATTCTTTTACAGTCCACCAGTGGCAGATTCAATCGCAATAGCCAAATCATAATCTTCATCATTATTATTGGCAGCACTTTAATTTCATAAGTTGCAAAGAAAATCATTCAAATATCACTTAAAACAATATTTCTACATTTTCTTTTTTAACTTCACATTTCTTTGAAGTCAAGGCTTCAGAGCACAGCTGCTTACAGCGTTTGCTCTCTCCTGTCTCACTGTTTGTTTCAGGACTCTTAAAAACATCATTATTTTCTCAGTCCCACTTATCTCTGCTGTTTCACAAAAATATTATTACTCATATCTCAATTCCTAAATCGCACAGACAGCCATTATAGCTGCTTGCTCCTTCAACTCTTGTTATGAAAATTCTCTAGACATCATTATTTTACCACTAAAATATAATTGTTCCCCATTCTGCTTAATAAAACTTTTGTTCACTCCTCATCTTTATGTCACTTAATTTGACTTAACAGGCGTTCATAAATAGTTCCATAAATTCTATCAGAAATTTTATTTTCATAACATACATTTGACTATATTTCTTCTCATCTTTCCCTACATGCTAGTTCCTTCTGCATCCTTTTCCCTTCTTTTCGCTCTGCCTCATCTAACCAGTAGCCAACACGACTGTTTGCTTACAATTCTTACACACATGTCTGGCACACGCGCAACAACCCTGTGGTTTGTCACCGTGTCCTTCAATTGACTCTTTTACCACCTTTAAACTTGTGGTACTCAGTGTTCCTTCTTTCGGAAAATCATGATACCTTATTAATTTCCCTATGTCTTTTATGCCCTTTGACCCATAATTTTCTTCATTGCACGGTACACCGGTGTGCGATATTTACTGTTAGATGCTCCCATGATGGCTGTTTTCTTTCTTTCACTACTGCCTGTGGCTTTCTCAGCGCGCTTTAACCAACTTTTCACCCAAAGTCAGAAGGGTTGAAATTAACTTCTGCTTACTTTCAATATCTTTCTCTGGAATTCAGTTTCGAAAAACTTCGTTCCAGGATCAATTATTTCAGCTGTTTGAATTAATTTCTATACGAGTACTAGGCTTCGGTCTGGACAATATCTTGACCTTGCGTGGTCTCAATTTCCGTCCCCTCTTTAAAAGCCTCCCCTTTTCCCCGTACCACAGCTCTAGTTTCAGTTTTCAAATACAGCCATTATGGTCCATCACAACATTTTCTTTTCAAAATAAATTCTTTTCAAAATAAATTCTTAAAACAAAAATTCTTTTCAAATCCCCAAAAGTAAATGAATTTACTGTCTCTTACCCGAGATTTTTCTGTCGCCACTCGGGTTCTTTTTTGAGTTCCCTCTAGAAGTCCTCCCGGGCCTGAAGCGGCTGGTTCTCCTTCTCTCAATATCTTTCGAGGTGAGACTGAAGCCTGTTGCTTTCAGGGCGTTTTCCCTCCACCATCCGCTGATCAGACCCGGAAAGCCCTCAAGGAAAACTCATCCCAATAATCTGACACCAAAATTGTAGTGGCAATTTTTCATTAAACAATCATCTCTGCATAAAAGACACTCTGAAATTCAAATGATCATTAAAAAGTAATTTATTATCTTGCAAGAGGCCCAATTGCCCCACAGAGGTAGTCAGTACAGTCTGTGAAGCAAGTGCGACAAGGAGGGAGGGGTAGATCACTCTACTTATACTGTTATTCTCTCAAGGTCTCTTCACCCATAAATGGATAAGAACCTAGCTCAATGCTCTTATTTAGGGCCGAGCTTCAGGTTTAGCTCTCCTCGTCCCAACTTGGATCCCCTCTGACCTTAGGGGTCAAAGGTCCCTTCCAAACCCATGTCTCCCCCTCTCTACTTGTCCCACAGCAGTTCACGTCAATCATTATATTGTAGAATCAGCAGGACACAGCAGCACACCTAAGAATTAACCCTGTGTATAAGAGAAAATCAAAAATTCCCATTACAGTCGTCAAGCTCAGTTTGAGTCTGCGCAGTACGCTCAGCCATCAGGAAGTGAGAGCTTCTAATTGACTTCACTTTTCTCAGTTGAAACCTATTGTTTCCTAACTGGAAACCGCTGTGTCCAGTTTATATACTATCTATGGTCTCCTCGCTCCTCCGTCCTCCATCCTATGACCCGGAAACCGATCGAGCTCAGCCATCTTGAAAGACATCTCAATTCTCTAATTGCACCGCGAGGAGTCGAGGATCGAGGAGTGAGGAGGCTTCCTGAGGAGTCATGAGCGATCCACCGTATCCTTTGCGGAAGAGCTTTATTGACTAAATGTGATGCACGTAGAAATTCTCCTCCCCCTTCTCATCGGTCACAATAATTTTAATTTATACTTTACCTTTGCAGTTTATATAAACCACACATCTCACATATTTCAACAGGGTATCTTGCTTTATTATTATTTATTATGAATTTCTTAAACAACTTCAACAATACAAGGGCAGATCCTTTGAGCGCAGCTGATGACGCTATGAAGTGACGCTCGAGTGATCAAGTATTCCAATGTATAAAAAAGCTTTCATTCGATTCCTCCGTCCTCTTTTTCTTTCCTTGCAGCCTTCCCTTGCATCCTACAGGGGGAGGAGCTGAGACACGAGGAAAGGGAACGAGGGTGCACAAATAAGAATTGAGAAGCACCCCATTAGTAAGTCCTCTCATTTTAATTTCTGTATATTTGATGAAATTTTAACGACTGGGTCAGTCTCAACATACTGTCCTGTTACCTAAATTATTTCTTAGATTTTTATTTGTTTATTTTAAAAATATTAACTTTTGGTATGTCACTAGAACTTTCTCAGTGTCTTCATGCTATTAGTATGTATGCTATGTGGCCATATGCCATGTATTTAACTTTTTGCTTAAAAACTCAATCCTGTTAATTATATGAAAAATAACAGGAGTGAGTTAAAGTAACAGGAATAAGTAGAGTCCTCTGTTTTGTTGATTTAATACTGTAAATATTAGTTGATATGATAGGCTACTATTCACCTGAATTATGAGTTTTAAGGTTGCAATTACTTATATTGTAGACATTCGCATTAGTTTTACAATGTGAACACCATACTTCGAAGCCACTCCACAACGAAGTGACTTAAACGTTTTGTCTTTGTCTTTCTTATATTTTGTAGAAGATGGAGAGAACCCATACTATGCAGGTGCCAAAAACACCCACCTATGGCATATTGCAATGGAAGGAGCGAAACACACCCGCAACCCTCTCTTTTCTCCCTTTTTTGTCTTAACTTCCCTCTTTCTCCCTCCCTCTCTCTTCTTCTATCTCTCCTTCTTTCTCTTTCCACCTCCTTCGCTGTGAAGTACTAGCACATAGTAGGCTACATCACTTCAACACAGAAATCTTATACACACACACACAGAGTTGGCGTCAGACGATTTTTCCGGGGCTTCAGCCCCGAATGTTTGTAAACCTATGTAACCCCCCGAAATCATAAGTTGCCTTATTTCATTGTGCTATGGCTTTGCTGCTGTCTCTGACTGGTGATTGTTGAAATCGGTCTCTCACACAGAGACGCACCAGGCACCACGTGAGTGATTTAAGCATATCCTAGAATATCTCCAGGATTTACGCGCAACAGCAAACAATCTCACAGCAATTAAAAATAATAATAAATAACGCAGTCAGCACCGCCGCACAGTCCTCTGTCAGACCAGATGTTGTCAGGCTATATGTCAGTAAAACTCAGGAAAAAGAACTTCCTGTCGTGTCCGCCGTTTGCTCGCGGCGAGCACTCTATATCACGCGCAAATGCGGCGCGCCCTGTATCACGAAAAATAAACTACGAGCATGTAACGTTGTGTTCTGTCGGCAATTAAGTATTGAAATAACCAAAAGGGAGATTAAAACTGCGTCAAAACTCTGTGTCGGGGCTTTTGTATTCCTTTGTAGGAATTTTTTTATTAAAATACGCCTTTATTTATTTTCTTACAAGGTTTCTAAGCAGAAGATGCACGCATGTTTTCTCATTCCTGTTACCGAAACTCATGTGCCATTTAAAAAGCATGTTTAAAAGTATGTCAATTTAATTCCTTTGTTTTCCCCACAAGAAAGTGTTTATTTTAAAGAAATTGTTGGTTATATGTTCAAATAATTTATATTTGACAAAAAAAAAAATCACTATATATTAAGTTGCCTGAGATTGACCAATACATATTTTGAATAGTTAAATATGTGTAGTATTAGATTCAGTGTTGAAAAAAAGATTTTAAAAAATAAGAGTTATAACAAGCAAATGTCACCCATTCGGAATGGCCCATTTAATGCTCTATTCAAGGATTTCATCCGGTCCCTTTCCACAGGTGTATTAATCAAGCACAATTCAGTCTGCATTCATAATCTAGGTGCTTGATTTTATACACCTGTGGAAAGGGACCGGATGAAACCCATGAATAGATCATTAGATCCACGGACCTGCTGCATATTTAAAACTTGACTGAAGAAGGAAAAGCTGTTGGCCGTTGTGACAGTAGGGGAGAGCGGGGAACAACGTTATGTAGCTGGTTTTAAAAAAAATTTATAAAATGTAATGAAGATTATTAGTGATCTTCATCAGAACTTAATTTATTTTTTTGTGTTTTCATATTTGTGTTCTGAGTTATAATCAGGTACAATGTACATAATTCTAGTGGGAACCATTCATGCAGAATATTGTTTTATATGGGGCACATAGAGGCATAAAGTCCGATAAAGTCAAGGGAGAAGCCCACAATATGCTATTCTATTCTATACTTTTATGAATTCTATTGAGAAAACATGGTAAAAAGGTGAATTAAGACTGAGAGTCAATGTTCAGAAATTACTAATAATTAATATGTTTTGAACTGCTGTGTTCGTAGTCAAACTCAAAAAAAAAAATTATTTTTAATTATTAAAAAAATGCCATTATTTTAAATGAAAAAGTTAATAATTGTATTTTATTGATAAAATATTTTAGTTTGTCTTGTATATTTGTTTGATTGTATCAGATAGTATTTTAATCTGTCATATGGTCATGTTACAATGTGCCCATCACATGTTACAATGTACTCCACCTATGGGGCATTTTGTCACATAATTATTTCGGGGTAGGCTATAGGCTATATCAAGAAAAAAGTATATGCTGTATTAATAAAACAAAACTACATAATTGTACTAGACATGTGGGAAATTAATGTGGGAAAAATAAATACTCTGAACCCTAAGTAAATTTACACAAACTGAGAAAGTCAAAAAGCGTAACTTTGTGCCCCGCTATCCCCTAATTTCACCTATATTACACAAACTCGCGTATATATCACGAGGTTGAATCCAGTTATTCATTAGTCAGCAACTTATTGATTATGACTAGTGGAAAATGACATTTCCAAGGATACCCTGGTGAAGGAGAAGGAGAAGGAGCAGTCTATCCTTCCTTCGCCGTCCGTGTAGATTTTTGAATAGGATTGATAGAGACTGCTGACGACAGACCGGCGGCGACGTCACAGCGAGTGCACGGTAGGAACCAGTGATGCGCGGGTCAATGTATAAACAACCCGGACCCGACCGACGTTTTCAACTAACCCGCCCGCAACTCGGACCGCAAAAAAAAAAGAAAGAAAATATTGTACCCGACCCGCTTCCTGACCCGCATTTTTTAAAAGTAGGCTAGTAAATGCATAGCAAGAAATACACATGACAAAGCCAGCACTTTGGTCATTATCTTTCATTATTTCGGCAACTTTGCTCTTTCTGTTTGTGTATTTGCGGAGCTTCCACTCCCCAGTCTTCACCTTTTCTCTTGCCGCCTCCATCTCTACCTGCAGACTGAGCTCGTGCGTCATCTTCGCGCCAGTTATTCAGCCAATAAAGTGTAGGCCTATGTATTTCATAGAAAATTGCATGTGAGCGGAGTGGAGCGGGAGCGAGAGGGCGGATCTTGGACAGAACGCAGAGCGGCATTTTTAAAAGGATGGAGCGTCGCCCTATTTCCCGCTCCAATTTCGCTCCGCGCACACCAAGATTCTGAAGCATGCTCAGTCAAGCCTGACTCAGTCTACTGTTGATGACTGCAAGATGGATTCTATTTTCAGTCAAAACTCGGCTCAATAATGGAGTTCAAAAAGTAGGCTACTTCAAAAAGGAAAATAAGAAGTCATACAGGTGTAAAACTAACTATTATGTGGTAGAAGAAAACGACATCGTTTCAGTCAGTAGGCCTAAAGATTAATTTTGGAATCTAAAAAGACACATCTCTCGAAAACATGCAGTGTGATATGTGAACACGCTGGGAAGAAAGCAAAAGGTTAGCAAATTGAATACGGTAACTTAAAGTGTAGCCTAAATTAAATACAGCGTAAAATGCAAACAATTGATACAAGCCCATTTAAATTTTAATCCTGCGCGCTGCGCACAAGTTCAGTTATAAGAATGTTGTCCTAATAGTTAATTTAGCCTAGGCCTACTTTTAAAACGTTTATGTATATTTATTTTATATTTTTGTTTATATAAATTTTATTTATATTATTAGGCCCATTTATTCGTTTTATTTTACAGCAGTTTGTGTGTACAATGGATATAAGCCCATTTAAATTTTAATCGTGCGCGTTGCACAAAAGTTAACTTATCAAAATTCTGGCCTAATAGTAAATTTACTTTTAAAATTTTTATGTAGGCTATATTTTTGTTTATATAATTGTTATTCATATTATTAGGCCCATTTATTCGTTTAATTTTACAGGACTTTGTGTAGGCTATATTCCTTCTTACATAGGCCTAATTTGTCATTTGAAATAAAACATTTCTATTTGAAAAATGTTGTTGTTGCTCATTAGTTCTTTAGGAGGTAAGGCTGTGGTCTAAGCTACAGTGATATAGGCTACATGTAGATTTTTTTTCCCCTTTTTGGAGCGAGCGGGGGGCGATTTGAGTGGAGCGCGGATCAAACTGCGTTGAGCGCTGATCGAGCGATAATGAGCGGAGCGGCCTGATGTAGCTTTGAGCGGGGGAGCGGGGAGCGGAGGGGTGGACAGTTCCGTGAGCGATGAGCGAAGATTCTCACCGCTCCACTCCGCTTATGCTCTCTATACTACTATATAAATTACAAAGGTTTAATTGGCATCTTTATTTCAAACGACCCGACCGACCGCGACCCGAATATCATTAAAAATATTTTTGGATGACTCGTAACCGCGGGTAACCGCGGGTGACCGCAGGCACCCGCTCATTTCGGATCAACCCGCGCATCACTGGTAGGAACACCTGACGGCGACGGCGTACGCTATATGAGAAAATATCGCCTTAAAAGACGGCTGATACGTCGTCTCCATGTAGGTTAGGCTATATCGCCTTTAAAGGCATTTTAAAGTTTGCATTAGTAGATGTATTTGTTTAGAAAAAAAGATGTAGCCTATTAGTCAACTTATTTCCCAACAAGTGGCAATAGGCCTACTGTTTCATATTTGATACTGTGTGTGTGTGTATATATATATATATATATATATATATATATATATATATATATATATATATATATATATATGTGTGTGTGTGTGTGTGTGTGTGTGTGTGTGTGTGTGTGTGTGTGTGTGTGTGTGTGTGTGTGTGTGTGTGTGTGTGTGTGTGTGTGCCTTTATTATAGGCTGTTACGTTTGTGTTGAAGTGTAGTTCACTTTGCTCAGAGAGGGACAACTTGTTCTTGGCTGCCAGAAAGAGAGTATATGGGATATTAACGACTGTAAAAATAGTACCTATATGTTTCAGATGACTAATTTACAATATTAAATGTAAATAAATGAAACTAAGAAAACAATTTAATACATTACTGAAAATACGTTGAAAGATGTTTTTGAACAACTGAAATGTAAATTTAAGAATGTATTGGTTTACTTCTAATGAAAAGTATAATAATAATAATAATAATAATAATAAACAAATTTTAAAAAACGCAAAATATACATTATCACATATCCAGGATTATAATGAAAACCAAAGACTATAATGTAATTCTAGTATAAAAAAAAGAAAAAAAAGTAATTCACTTCATCTGGACTGAAGTATCCAAGCTTGCTCACGATGGAATGAGCATAAATACTTCTGTGCATTTGGAAATGTATATGGTCCAGAGCTTGATATTCCTGTTGTGAATAATCAAGCATGAAGTACTTTGGCTCCCAATGCAGGTTCCACTCTTTCAGGATGTTAAGAGCTTCAGCTATCGCTGTGGTTGTCTCGTTTTCACATATAAACTCAGCAACCGGTTTGTAGCCAACATTAGTCCGAACAACAACCAGAAACAGGGGCAATGCATATTTGGTGGTTCTGTAAGTGGCATCACGTAGGACCATATCTCCATAACGCTCAAGTAAATGCTGCTGTTGTATATTTTGATGAATAAACAAGAATGTTTCTTGTGATGTGGTCATCTCCAGTGTGTGTTTATCCTCAAAATCAGAGTCTTTGGTGACTGGAAATCCATTTCTTTGTGCATTCCCTTCAACATGCATTTATGTCTGATGTCTGTAATTCTCTGTGCACTGCCTAAAGAAAAACTGGGCACCTGAATCTGTTCATTTCCATTCATCAGTTTTATTTTCCAGTTGCGTTTGCTCAAAGCCAGAGTATTTTCCAGCAAGTACAGCCTGATGCACATGGTTTTGAATAACATGCTTGATGGGTAGTAATATGATGGGTCCTGTGGGTATGGTAGAACACTTCCCATGCCTGAAAGCTCTTTCTGGACAAAGGTTTTCAGAACCTTCTTCAGGAAAGGGACAGGGGTCATTCCAAGTGAAACATATTTTGTCACGCACCCCCTGATGGATCTTATTTGAGAAATGACAGTTCTCTTACGAGAGGTACTCTCGTACTGCGTAATATCTTACGCTAGGGGAAATCTCTTTTCCGCGAGATACTGAAGCCAAAAAATTATCCTTAATTTTGAAATAATGTAAAACGCGTTGCGGCAGCATGCAGACATAGGCGAGACAGCTCGCGCGCCTATTGGCTGCCCTGCGGCAACTGCAGAAGCCTATCGATAAGGCCCTATCGTGACGTCATCACCAATGGGGGCGCTTCGCGCCCCATACGTCACGTCCCGCCGAAACGGGCGTGGCCTGGGGCTATAAATATAGCATCGAAAGGCTAGCTTACCGATTTTTCATCTCTTCAGCGGAGCTCACGCATCGCTGGATCCAGAGAGAAGAAGCCGCGCCGTGGAAACAGCATTTCAGCGGGACGAGTTCGGTACCTGGAGTCGCTGGCCGCGCCGCCTTCAACCACCGTTCCTGCTACGCTATCCGGCGTTATATCCTTTTATTGCTTTGTGTGTGTTCGCCGCCGCGACTCACACTCCTTCTCTAAAAGAGCAGAGCGTCTTTTTCAAGATGTCTCGTCCATCCTGTGGCTCGTGCCGAGCCCCACTCAGCGACGGGGACCGCCATGTCATCTGCGTTTCCTGCCTGGGTGAGGGACATGCGGCTCTAGCGCTCGCTGACGGCGGATGCCCTCACTGCGAGCTTATGCCTATGGCGACTCTGAGGACTCGCATGGCAACTTTCCACGAGCCTGCACCTCCCGCTTCGACGCCGCGCCGTAAAAAGCGCCGTGCTCAGCGGATCCCTGAGCCTCCCACCGAGAAAAGCTCGCCGGTGCGCCTGCCAGCTTCGCCGTCTGCTTCTCTCGAGTCTCTCACTCCCGGACAGTGGCCGCCGCTGGCCGCCGCTTCCGCCGGAGATGACAAGGAAGAAGCGGCAGTTTTCGAGGAGGACAACTGCTCTATCCTGGCTTCGGACAGCGAGGATTGGGCGAGCTCTGTGGACCTCGCCCCTTCTTCTGCCCGCGAGTCGTCAGGAAAACGGGCCAGCATTGAAGCTGAGCTGATGCGTCTGCTCACACAGGCCACAGAGAGCCTCGGCCTCGAGTGGTCCGCGCCCGCCGAGCCTACACGCAACCGTCTGGACGGCTGTTTTCTACAAGGGGACCGCATTTCCACGCCCTCAAGACCCGCCCCGTTTCTTCCTGAGCTTCATGAAGAACTGGCAAAGTCTTGGAGCGCCCCTTTTTCAGCCAGGCTACGTTCCTCTGCTTCGGCGGCATTCTCCGTGGTGGACGGTGCCAAAGACAGAGGATACCTCGCTCTCCCTCTTGTGGAGGAGGCAGTAGCAGCCCATCTTTGCCCGCCCTCTGCTGGACGGCGGACTAAGACGGCGCTACCTTCAAAAGCCTGCCGCGCTACTTCCACCCTGCACAGTCGCGCTTACACCGCCGCTGGGCAGGCTGCATCAGCGCTACACACTATGGCCACTCTCCAGATCTTCCAAGCTAACCTTCTCCGAAAGCTGGACGAGGAAGGCACGGAAGCAGTCAACGTGGCGGATTTAAGGAGCGCTACGGACCTCGCTCTCCGCGCTACGAAATCCGCTGCACAGGCCATAGGGCGGAACATGGCCTCTCTCACCGTTGCTGAGAGACACCTCTGGCTGACGCTTTCAGAAATGCCGGACTCAGAGCGCTCTGTGTTCCTCGACGCCCCCGTTTCTGCTACTGGCCTCTTTGGATCGTCCGTCAAAGATTTCGCGGACAGATTCGCTGAGGTACAAAAGACGTCGCAGGCCATGAAGCACTTTCTGCCAAAGCGCTCTAGCTCCGCATCAGGCCGCTCTAAACAGCCGTCTGCTCGCAGCTCGCAGCCACCGCTCTCGCTCTGCCGGCCGCCGCCCCCCACAGCGTGGGACTCGGCCGAAGGTTGAGATGAAGCCCGAGGCCTCAAAGTCTTCCTAGCCAGCTTAGGAAAACGACGGTGTTCAAGCCCCGCTGCGGCCGGGTTTCCACCAAAACTTCCCGCTCGTCCAGTTCCATTACATGCGACTGTTCCAGTGTACTCTGCAGTAAACAAGTCGGTTACATTACCCGCTTGCCTGTACACAAACGCCGTTTTCACGGCGACCCAGATAAATCCTGTAAAGAGTGTATTTTCTGGTATTCCGGCCACGGCCGACGGTGTTATGAGTGTAGTAAAAATGCCCACTGCCCAGTGCCCATTCCTACACACAGACACAGCCCGCCCCACAGGGCTCGCGCACATAAAATCGACTCATGTCGATTGCGCACAGAATGTAGTGAACGTGCCCACGTCCCAGTGCCCACAAACACTACACGCTGCATGTCTCTCGGTTTCTGTAAAAACGAAACCAACACACATACAACCGACTCAGGTCGATGGTGTTTTCAGTGCAAATGTGCCCGCTGTCCTGCGCCCACATTCACTCACAGACATGACGAATCCCTCGGTTTCCCCCACGCTCGCCGTCTCTCAGCTACCTGCCGTGAGAGAGCCGAGCGCGGGCGAACCGCCCGCTGTGATCAAAACACTCCCCGCCTCGAGCGCTGCAAATGCGGTGTCTATAATACAGCATACCGAAGCTCCCCGGTCGCCACTATGTCACGACCAGGGCTCCGATCTCATTCAACCCTTAGCTATGCACGCACATGCGTGGGCAAAGCTTCCCGGTGTATCAGAATGGGTGCTGAACATTATAGAAAGAGGCTATTCGCTACAGTTCGCTCGACGTCCCCGCCGTTGTGCGGTGCGAGTCGAAACCACGGTAGAAAAGGAAGAAGCAAGTGTACTTCGTACCGAAATTGCGAAACTGTTGAGCAAAGGGGCAATAGAGCCTTTATCTCAAGCTCAGAGCGAAGGGGGGCTATACAGCAGATATTTTCTGGTTCCGAAAAAAGACGGGGGTCTCAGACCCATTCTAGATCTAAGACAACTGAACGTAGCGCTTTCAAAACGCCGGTTCAGAATGCTCACAACCAAGAAAATCCTCGCGCAAATTCGCCACGGGGACTGGTTTGTGTCAATAGATCTGAAAGACGCGTATTTCCAAATACAAATAGCGTCACGTCACAGGCGATTTTTGAGATTCGCCTTCGAGGGCCAGGCTTATCAATACACAGTCCTACCGTTTGGCCTGTCCCTAGCACCCCGTACATTCACGAAGTGCATGGACGCAGCCCTCGCTCCCCTGAAACTTCGGGGAATGCGAGTTTTGAACTACTTGGACGATTGGCTGGTTCTAGCTCAGTCACATACGGAGCTCATAGAACACAGAACCATTTTACTCGAACATCTCGAGAATCTGGGTCTCAAAGTCAACTGGGCGAAAAGTTCACTGTCTCCCAGTCAGAGAATATCTTTTCTGGGCACAGAACTGGACTCGCTGTCAATGACAGCTCAAATATCGCTACAGCGCAGATTGACTATTCAGCGCATGACAGAATCCTTCCGCCGCGGCACTATAGTCCCGCTAAAGAAGTTTCAAAGGATGCTCGGTCTGATGGCAGCAGCATCCACAGTTCTCCAGCTGGGTCTGCTTCGCATGCGCCCACTGCAGTTCTGGCTACAAGCACGAGTACCGCGTCGAGCATGGACTTCAGGTCTCTTTCGTCTCAAGGTCGATCAGGAATGCGTCTCAGCACTGATACCCTGGAGAGCGACCGACTGGTACCAGTCAGGTGTAAGCCTGGGGACTTCCTCGAGTGTGAAGGTGGTGTCCACGGACGCCTCCACCTCGGGATGGGGAGCACTGCTCGAAGGCAGACCGTTTTTCGGCCAGTGGTCAGAACGGGAAAAGCTTCTGCACATAAACTGCCTGGAAATGATGGCAGTCGACAACGCGCTGAGGCGCTTTCGTCCCCAAATAGCAGGACACCACGTCTTGGTCCGCTCGGACAACATGTCAGTGGTAGCCTACATAAATCGCCAGGGAGGCATCACATCCCGAAACCTATACAGGTTAGCGAAACGCCTCCTGGTATGGGCTCAGCACAATTTGCGCTCGCTCAGAGCAGCGCATGTGCCTGGCCACCTGAATGTGGGACCAGACAGACTGTCGAGGAACAATGTTCCAGCAGGAGAATGGTCACTGCATCCGCAGACAGTCCAACTGCTGTGGCAGACATTCGGCAGAGCAAAGATAGACCTGTTTGCGTCTCAAGAAAACGCTCACTGCCCGGAATTTTTCTCAAAGAGCAGGGATGCGCTGGCCCACGTCTGGCCCCGCTGCCCGCTCTATGCCTTTCCCCCCATCACGCTCCTACCTCAGGTATTAGAGCGGATCAGGGAAAGCAGATGCTCAGTGTTACTGGTTGCTCCGTTCTGGAAGAACCAGGCTTGGTTCCCAGTTCTTATGCAGCTGACGAGCACTGCCCCATGGCCAATACCAGTGAGGAGGGACCTCCTCTCTCAAGCCAGGGGCTCGATCTGGCATCCTCGCCCGGAGCTTTGGTCCCTACATGCGTGGGCCATCAACGGGTACCCTCTGATATCCCAGAGGGAGTGTTAAACACGATCATGCAGGCTAGAGCTCCCTCTACGAGACGGCTCTATTCCTCAAAATGGTCAGTGTTCTCCAGCTGGTGCACAGCACGCGGCTTTTCACCCCTGGACTGTGGAGTGACGGAGGTTCTCTCCTTCCTACAAGAGCTACTGGATGAAGGCAGAGCCCCATCCACGCTCAAAGTCTATGTGGCGGCTATAGCAGCGTTTTCCAAACCAACGCTTGGTCAGTCACTAGGAAGGAACGATCTGGTCATTCGGTTCCTTAGAGGAGCTAAGAGGTTAAATCCTCCCAGACCTCCCTCAGTCCCCATATGGGACCTTTCTACGGTCTTGGAGGCCATGAAGGGTGCCCCATTTGAGCCTATCCAGTCAGTAGATATCAAACACTTGTCTTTCAAAACGGTGTTTCTTCTGGCTCTCGCTTCAGTGAAGCGCATAGGGGACTTACAAGCGCTCTCAGTGAGCGCGACGTGTATGGAGTTTGGGCCAAATGACTCGAAAGTCATACTCAAACCAAGGCACGGGTACGTCCCTAAATCCCTCAATACACCGTTCAGGGCCCAGGTAATTTCCCTGTCTGCCCTGCCGGTCTCTAACGAGGAGAAGGACGCCAGCTTCCTTTGCCCAGTCAGGGCGCTAAGGGCTTATGTGTCCCGCACGTCTGTTTTCAGACAGACGGAGCAGCTCTTTGTTTCACTCTACGGACGTTCTAAGGGACTCGCCGTTTCGAAACAGAGCCTATCCAGATGGATAGTCGATGCTATAGCGCTGGCTTACACCTCTAAGGGCTTGCAGTGCCCATTAGGTGTCAGAGCGCACTCCACGAGAGGCGTGGCCACGTCGTGGGCTAGGTCTAGTGGGATTGCCTTGCAAGATATCTGTATGGCGGCAGGCTGGGCCTCCCCGTCTACATTTATAAGGTTTTATAACCTAGAGGTTCCCGCTCTGCAAGCTAAGCTGCTTTCAGTCTAAAAAACGGTACTGTCTGCCCCGAGTACGTCCGGCCCAGAATACCGAAATAGCGCGAGCAACGCTCGTTTAGATCGCGCAGCTCTATGGGCAATGTGTAAGACCCACTATATTCATCAGTCCAGGCCGGGGTCGCCCTGACTGAGTAAATACCATCACTATAACTGTTCTTATAGGATGCTGCATTACAGGAATGATGCTATTCTAGCCACTCTTCCTGGGCTCTCTGTGAGTCACTTATGATCATGTACTACATGAGCCCGGGCACCTGCCCTTGGGACTTTGGTGCTGGATCATAGCATGCACGGCGTTTTACACTGTTTCCCCTAGCGTAAGATATTACGCAGTACGAGAGTACCTCTCGTAAGAGAACGAACTCGGTTACTAACGTAACCTCGGTTCTCTCTAGAGAGGAAACGAGTACTGCGTATCTTGCCGTGCCTGCGCACGCTCCGGTTCGCTCCGGCGATGAAAAACCGGTAAGCTAGCCTTTCGATGCTATATTTATAGCCCCAGGCCACGCCCGTTTCGGCGGGACGTGACGTATGGGGCGCGAAGCAACCCCACTCAACAACAACTCCATAAGCCTCTTTATAGCTGCTTGTTTTTCACTTCTAAAACTTTTGTCTCCAACAGCAAAGTTGTCATATCTGTCGAGAACAACATTCCATAATGAGTATCTGTCGGAAAAATATCCAAGTAGTCCCATGATGTTGCAACACCCTTACATGAGACAGAACTAAAGGGTGCACTCTTTTCACCATTACCTTTATAATGGTAATAAAGTTATAAATATTAAATGAGTGCATTAAATGAGCCATGACAGTCAAATTTACCTTAATATACATCTGACATATAGTTTTGCTGGGCAATCAACTTTCTTGCTGCTTGAATGTGAAATCTTCTTCTGCTGATATATTCATGTTCAGTATACTGCAGATTGAAAGACAAATGATTTCTACACCGGTTGTGGTTTTCCAGAAGGAGTTTCAGGTCTTCATCTGAAGAAACTATGCCTGTGATGTACTCTTCTGAAGATGAACATATTTGAAAAGATGATGGAAGCCAGTCTGGTTTCGCTGATTCGCTGGTCACAGATTTAGCTGTTTTGTCCTTGAGTGTCAATGGCTGTTTGCTCTTCATCGTCCACCAGTTCTGTCTCTAATTTGAAAAGACCGCGGGAAGAACGCTCTATACTCTGCGCATGTGCGCTGACCTGCAAATTATTCTCTTTTTTTGGAAAGCGGTGTGATGGCCACACCATCGGATACGCCACCATCGGCACTGAAACCCTTCTAATTTAGTGAATACCGCGCGGCTTAGGACTTTCTCGTCCATCTTTTTTTTTTTTACAGTCTTATGTTTACAATCCACAGATGCATAAGGGGATTTACAAATGCACAGAAAGCGGTTCACAAATAAATACCAAGCAGAGTTTTTTTTTTACACATTTGTAAAAAAAAAAAAAATTTAAAAAAAAAATTTCATTTGCAAATCTCATTTTATTTATTTGTGAGTTTAGGAATTTTTGTAAAACTATTTACATTTATTTGTGGATCTTAATCTATTTATTTGTGAATTTGATACATTTTTGTGAATCTCTTTACATTTGTTTGTGAATCTCAATCTATTTATTTGGAATATTGCATCAATTCTAACCCCATGCCATACCAATACTTATTTTTGGTGATCTGTCCCTTAGAAATTGGACATTAAATTTACACATTAAGATATAGTTATTTTTTCAATGTTTGATTCTTAAAATAATAGCCTACATTTAATCCCTAGTCTTGATTTTTTTTTTTTTTTTAAAGAAGGAGCCAAACATCCCTGGGATAATTGGCATTCACGTTTACAGAGTTCTCTGAAGCGGAAGTCGTTGGGTAAACTTCAATAGTAGCGAATGGAAACTACAACAAATGTATTTTTTGCATTCCCATTTCCACCACTAGCAAAAGGAACATCCAAGACAGCTTTTATAAAACTTTCCAGAAGAGGAAAAAAAAATATTGAGAGATTGATTATGGTAGTCTCAGCCAATGCTATTAGAAACACCCACACAGGAGTTCAATATTTCATGCCAAGGTGATATAACACAATATATATAGTGACAGAGCCGGTCCTCCCTATAAGCAAAGTAGGCCCCCGTGTAGGGCCCCCGAACCACCAGACGGCCCCCTTGCATTCAAATATGATTTAATGATTAGGGCTAAAGGCTGATTTCTTCTGCCGCTGCGTCGGACCTACGCCTCTACGCTGTAGGCTACTACGCGTTGGTTTTCATACTCCTGCATCGTTGTCCGCGTTGACGCGCGATTACACATGCAGAGGGAGCATGTGAAACCGAGGGAGCGGTTCAAACAGACCAATCACAGCGCTTGCGTCTGCGTAGAATTAAGGCTTGTTTGAGTTGAGCAAAATCTGCGCAGAACCGATCACCGGTGATCAGCGCGAGATGCATGCCGGTTAGAAATGTGTCCGAGTGCGGTCCGCCTGGTACTGATGTCATGCCGACGTATGTCAAAAATCTCTCGCGAGCGCAAGGCGCACGTGTCGGATTTTGCAGTCGAGCGCAGTTGCTCTCCACCGACTGCGCTGATCAAAAGCACGATGGGAAACGACTTGCTGACGACACAGCTTAATGCTCATTGGTTTAAACAATTGTGATGTATTGTTCTCTTTTAAAATGTTTGATTTTAAAACTCTAATATCAGGTTTTATGTGTATATGTTATGTGTGAATATTCCCAAACTATCTGACAGTGCGATCTCTTTGGGTTATGCAATTTAATTTTTATAAAAAAAGAAAATAAATAAAAACACATATGTCTGTATTAAAGAAAAAAAAAATTGATAAACATGTATTTGGAATGGAACTAAATAACAAGTACTTTGGGTGTCTTGTTCATTTTATTTATTTTCATATAAAAGCAACAGAACTTGAATTACATCCAGTTTATTAGCAACACTGCACGAGCGTGAATCCCGCGATATCCATCTTTGATCTCGCAATGGTCAGATCCATTACGAGAAGAGAGATCTGTCCGGCTTGCCTGCGCTTTTTTCACTCCTCCCCTCACTGCAGCCGCCTACTCTCGCATACATTTCAGGCGAGGCAAGGCGCATCTCAAACAAGCCTATTGTTACATTTTTGGAGGGGTGCACGTCAGAGGACGCCCAAGGGTACGCGTGCTACACAAAGCCTATGACGTAGCTACGGCGTGAGTTCGACGCAGAAGAATAAATTGGGCTTTTAGTGAGTAATAGAATCTTAGTTTAGTTCTTGTAATTTTCTTCTTTTTTTATTGTATTACTAACTGTTTCAACTCACTGTTGTTTGTTAATAACTGGAAACATGTCAATAGTTTGTGAAAAGGGTCCATTGTAAATACAAAATAAAAATAAAAACACATAAACTTGTTTGCACATAAACTTAAGTCATCTTACCCTCTGTTCCATCAGAGAAACAAAAAAGTAGCCTATTGTGTTTTCTAGTCTGATTTGGTCACAGCATTACAAAACATTCTGAGATGTTCTTTTCTGTGTGAAAGTAAAAGTTGCCTTTAATAGTGATAGGATAAAGTAATCTCCCCCCTAAGAATGCACGCTGAGGACATCTGCTAATTAAAGCAGCATATGGAAAGATTCAAACAAATGAGCTAAATATACAATATCCTTAATAAATCGTTTGCAAAACATCTGTTTAGTCAATGCATCCAAACATTCTCGCTGAGTGCAATATAAAACTGTAAAAACAGCTATGTTGATTAAAATAACTTTTTTAATAAAATTCAATTTATTTCTGTAATGGCAAAACTGAGTTTTCAACAGCCATTAGTGTCCTCATTTTGAACACACTGGCTTAAAAGAACTCCAAGATACAGACAGAAATGTCAAAAATGTTACAATCATCTCCGGTCTCCTCCTAAGCCATATTAGCCGTCTACCAGAGTCAACGAATCAAACACTCTGCTTAAAACCCCCACATTGACGTTAAGTAATTTACCTGTCAAAAGCAGTCTTGTAGTCTGTTTTGAAGTTCTCCCTCTCTCTCTCTCTCTCTCTCTCTCTCTCTCTCTCTCTCTCTCTCTCTCTCTCTCTCTCTCTCTCTCTCTCTCTCATTTCTTTTTTTTTTTGAAAGACGAAAACAGCTTAACCCAGCACGGTCTCGTGGCTTCCAGACTGCCATTTCACTCAACAACAACAACAACAACAAAAAAAAAAAAAAAAAAAAAAAAATGAAATAATGAAAATAAAGCACTTTTAATCAACACGTAAAGTAAACTCATAAACTGAAAAAGAGAATGCGAGATTATCGTTATATCGTTACAATTTTATCATTGTTTTGTTATTATTTTGGGAACCAAACAAGAACGTTATATTCTAACCTTCCTAGAATGTTTTTAGAAGGGGATAGCGGGGCACAACCTAACGCTTTTTGACTTAGCCTATTAAGTTTGTGTAAACCTAATTTTGAATTTGAATTTTACCTACTTAGGGTTCAGACTAAGTATTTATTTGTTCCCACATTAATCTCACACATGTCAAGTACAATTATGTGGTTTTGTTTCATTAATACAGTGTGTACTTTTTTTCTTGATATAGCCTACCCCGAAAGAATGGAAGTGAAATGTGACAACATGCCCCATTGGTGGGGTACAATTGTAACATGACCATATGACAGCTTAAAATGTTATCTGATCTATTATCTAATCAGAAAAATATACAAAGCAAACTAAAATATTTTCTCAACAAAATACAATTATTAACTTTTTTTAATGTAGTTTTTTTAATAATTAAAAATAAACAAATGTTTCAGTTTGACAACAAACACACCGGAAAACACAGCTATGCCGCATAGTTCAAAACATTTTTATTTTTTCATGGTTTTTCATAAAGGTATAGAATAGAATAGCATAGTTCTAATAGGGGCACATTGTAATGCAGGGTTAAAACATGCACAACTGGGATTTAAACCCGGCTAGTTAGATCAGCATTAAAGGGGTGGTTGAATATGATTTCACTTTTCTATTCTAACTTTAGTTAGTGTGTAATGTTGCTGTTTGAGCATAAACAACATCTACAAAGTTCCAACCAAGTTCAATTTTAACATGCAATATAAAAATATCTGGGGTATTTTGAGCTAAAACTTCACATACTGGGGACATCAAAGACTTATTTTACATCTTGTGAAAAGGGCATTATACCACCCCTTTAAAGAACTATCTCAACTGTTAAATAACAGATATAAGATTAAAATAATATCAGATTTGTCTAATTTTAAATAAACACAAAAAACAGAGATGAAAAATTAAAATAAGTTAAAAAAAAATACTTTTGCTATAGTTAAAAAATTGTTCAGTGATATTTTACAAAGATTTCGGAAATTTGGATCATTATTTTTCTCTATATGGTAACTAGTAAATACAATAAGTTTCATCATGCTAGTATCAAACAAGTGTGTTACAACTAGCTCCGCGTTAGGTTGTGCCCTGCTCACCCCTTTTAAATTATAATTACTGTTCCTAAATTCTAATAATACTATTTTGAAATTCATGTGATTCATGACTTATGTTAACAATTAAACAATGTATCAACAAACATACAAATTGTGTGCTCATATTGATTTACTATTAATGTTCTGGGAACATTCTGGGAACCAAAACCTAATGTTCCCTGAACATTCCAAAAAATATTAGCTAGTTCTTGTTTTATACTCTTGTTACCAGATGTGTCTGTTAAAACAAAGAAGTCAGACGGCACTACAAAATGGCTGACACCATATTTAGGAAATGGAGTGTGATGAGTGTAAGTGATGAAAATACTTTATAATCATCATAACCTTTCTGTCTTTAAATATTGCCTGTAAAGCTCTGCATTGAATATCCCTGGATACAACAACATTCTTAAAATGAACAATTGCTTTTATTTTATTTTTTAACAAGACAGTTTAAAACATTCACGTTGAATTTGTGGAAACTTTTCAGTAGGGAGCAATATATTATATTAGATGAAGATAAAGTACATGAAGTGTAAATAAAAACGTGATCAACACATTCTACATTTGTCCCTTAACATTAAATGTACGACCAAATAAATAGTCTATTTGGAAAACAAGATCATCATCACTTTATATGACAGAACTTTCAAATAAATACAATTTCATAAATAACAGTTTTAAAAACACAGTTGCAAAGGTCCTGTATGCCCAGCAATACAGGAAAAATAATGTATCTTTTAAGCATCAATGTTTTGATCTTGAATATCTCTAGAAGAGGCTGTTTCGAGTGGTGTACTGTACGTTGTACGACTGTCTTCTGTGCCAACGTT
This sequence comes from Leuciscus leuciscus, assembly GCF_965113295.1. Lineage (NCBI taxonomy): Eukaryota > Metazoa > Chordata > Actinopteri > Cypriniformes > Leuciscidae > Leuciscus > Leuciscus leuciscus. The sequence continues at coordinate 38,465,832 of NC_138727.1, read as the reverse complement.
TTCTGACTGCTGCACAGCATCCACAGAGTAAACACTAAAGACATAAACAGACAAAATGAGAGTTAACATCCTGAGAGAGAACACTTTACACTTTAAAAAAAATTTATTCAGCTATACAATTATAAACCTCATTTAAAAGGCAGATCTATGGATAACACATCCATGCTGTCATGAATCTCTTCACTACCTATGCACATATTTTACATTCAGTCATCATAAAACTTACGCAAAGGAGAATCCAGCAAGGTATAAGCCCGAGGACAATAGCCACAGGCACAATGATCGCCACAATCCATGCTACGTTTGTGCCGTTGTTTGAGGTTGTAGTGTTTATAACTGTAGGGTAAACTGTGGTTGGAGCAGGTGTGGCGAGAAGAATGGAGACCAAGCCAAAACCGTTGATATCATCATCCGAAAAAACATACTCAACATTGGCCACAATCACGCTGGAATTATCGCTGTGGAGAGATAAAAATGTACAATGAGAAATGAAACAAAATAAATCAATTGAATTTACAGTGCATCTTCCCTCACCCATGTACCAAAAGCTACCCACTGATATAAGCAGATCTCTTAAGAATTCCTGCTCGAAATAAAGGGAAAAATTACTGAGCCAGAACTTACTTGAATTTGATATTATTGAAATTAAACGGAGTAGTTGTTGTTTTATTTAGGATCTTGGACACCTGAAGAGAGCAGAAATAAACATAGATTAATTTGTTTATTACTATGGTGTGGTTAATGCCATTGAAATAAAGCAATTTTAATTTCAGGGCAAGTTTTTTTTTTAAGTGTCTCTAACTTACAAATGTGTTTATATAGGTCTTGATCACTGTGTAGGTTTCATTCCTGAAATCAACTTTCTCCGACATGGATACATTGCTGATTTCAAATCCAAAGTTCAGAGAGAAGGAGGTTTTGTTGATTTCTTTTGGAAAAAAACAAAACAATAATTAGCTGTGTGGTTAAATGTGGATGATAAAATTTCACATTAATTATTAGAGGGCAGTGCTGGTTTAAACATTTTCATTCAAATAAAGCTGTAAAAGCTTACTACATAATGCACACCCTTTGCATACAAATTATATATTCACAACAACAACAACAACAACAACAAAGGAACGTAAACTCACCATTATAGGTGACATTAACAGAGCTCACAAGGTCATCCAGAGCTTTTGCTGTGAAGGCTCGATTACTTTTTAGTTTCAGTCCAGTTAACAGAGAGTTAGCCACTTGTAGAACCATACTCTGACTTGGTAAAGTGCCCCGTGTTTTAAACACAAGCTTAATGTGTATAATCACCTTCCCAAGCCTGCAAAAGATGGTACATTTATTGATTTAGATGATATATTCCATGTCACCATCTATAGCTGTTTTCACGGCAACAAAAAGGTAAAATCAGTTCAATACAATGTGTTTAACAGTAAGCGTTACAGGAGTGGCAAGATGGAAGTTTGCAAAAGATAAAGAGAAATGTAATGACTGGCATTGCAAAATTGTACTGCAATTATTGCTCTTACAAGTTCGGTGGAGAGGTTGTGCTTGTCGTTAGAGTGCTGGCGGTCGTTAAGTCTGTAAAATAAAGTAATAATTAGTGAAGGACAATCCTGCTTTAAATTACAGTATTTGGTGTTTGTGGAGAAATGTATTTAAAACATGGCATAGCAGGTGTGGATGTGGTAATACCTCCAGTCATTTTGAGAAGTTCCTTGACAAAGGTGCTGTTTGTGTTCATGTTACTTTCTGAGAAAACATATTCAACATTGGCCTGAATCTCGGTGTTAGTATCCCTGTGGGGAGATTTAAACATGCAATGAAGATCAAAAGTCATCTACTCGCATACTAAAAACTACTCACTGACAAATACAGATTGAGACATTTCTGATCAAAATAAAGTAAAACAACAACAACAACAACAACAACAACAAATAACCACTCAGAACTTACTTGAAATCCACTTCTTTGATATTAAACTGAGGAGCTGAGGGGTCATTTAGGATCTTAGTCAGCTGAAGAGTGGAGTAATAAATATAGAAATGAATGCATTTATTAATATATTAAGGTTAGAATAAGGCATATTCATTTTCAGGGCAAGTTTTTGTGAAAAAACACTGTATCAAAGTGTCTCCAACTCACCAACTTATTTATAGAGGTTTGGATTGAAATGTATGTCTCATTCTTGAGTTGAACTTTCTCCGACATGGATACATTGCTGATTACAAATCCAAATTTGAGAGCATAGGAGGTATCATTAATTCCTTAAAATATATGTACACAAATAAAAATAAAATTAGTTGTGTGGTTATATGTGAGTGGTAAAACTGCATTACACATTCATTCTCAGAAGGGTATAATTGACTGAAACATTTATTATTTTCCCTGAAAGAAAGCTATTGTTACAGGTCTACACTATTTACACTATTTGCAATCAAATGTAAAATTTAGAACAAAAGTGAGCCTAAAGTGGAGAGAAATACTCACTTATAAAGGTGACATTATTAAAGCTCACATCTGAAGTTTGTGTTGAGCCATCTTTAGTTCTTAATCGTGGGTCGATCAAAGAGTTGACCAGTTGTAGAACATTAGCCTCACTCGGTATCGGGCCCAGTGTTTTAAACACGAGGAGAATATTTATATAAACCTTCCCCATACTACAAAAGATGATAAAAAACAGGAATGTAAAACCATTCAGACAACAACTGGCTTTTAGAAAATTAAACTGGAATAATTGCTCTTACAAAGTAGGTGGAATTGTTGTGCTTGTTGTCAGAGTGGTGGCTGTCGTTAAGACTGTAAAATAAAGTAATGATTAGTTGAGGATGCTTGCGGTTACACTATTTGGATTCAGTGGAGCAATTCATTGTCAGTGTTGACATACCCATCTGTGAACGGAGCTCATTTAGGAAGCTGACTGGTTGTATGGCATCTCCATCCTGGAAGGTGTATTCCATCCTGCCATCAATCTGGTTTGAAGAGCTTCTGCAGGAAAAATCAAACAGATGTTTAACGAGTTTCAATTAATTTGTGCAATACAGATTTATTGAAATTTTCAAGCAAATGTAAATTTATTTATTTTTTGCTTTTTTAATGTCCTGAAATCGAAAACTGAACATAATGAATCAATAATTAGATTCCAAGATAGAAGTAAGATTGCATCTCACGTGAAATTGGAGGACTTGGGTGCAAAAACTTGTTGCCCAGGTTCATTCAGAAGAGTGTTCAGCTGCAGGAGAAAAATCAAATCATTCATCAAACTCTGGCGAAGATTGGCATTGGAACTAAATATATTTACAGTGTTCATTTTTATATATTTACCGCATTATTGATAATATCCTGCAATCTCTGGTCGGTGTTGCCTCTGATATCAGAATCTGCTGGCATGCTGATGTTAATCAGGTTAAATGTAAAGACGACAGCATAGGAAGTTTCTGAGATTTCTGTTTGGAGAGAAATGAGACATTTTTATGGTTAAAAGATTTCCATTCATGAATATTTGACTAAATACCATTTCAAAAGCATTTCCACCTTAAATTATGAAACTTACTCTGATAAGTGACATTCACCACCTTCACTGATTCATTGAGCTGTGACTGTCTGGATTTCAGGAGAGTGTTGACAGCACTGAGGACCAGAGCTTCACTGGGGACTGGAGATGAGGAGTTGAACAACAGCTTGCTCGTGACCACTGCTGAACCAGATCTGTAAAGATAACCTCTTTTGTTTAATATATTTCACATCTTTACAATGAAAGTACTCCATGAATGATAATGAGCTCTCAAAATGGTAAGTCAACACTAACATTAGGTTTGAAGGAGCCATAGAGGAACCGGCTGTTGATTCTGGAAACACTGTTGTAGTGATCACTTCTACAATTAATTGTAAAAACAAACAATTAGTCTTTTGTGATTTACAGAAACATTTTTATTTTATTTTTTGCCTTTTAGAATTTTGTATAGCCATAGATCATCATTATTGACGTACCCAATTGTGAACGAAGCTCATTTAGGAAGCTGACTGGTTGAATGACATCTCCATCCTGGAAGGTGTATTCCATCCTGCCATCAATCTTGTTTGAAGAGCTCCTGTGGGAAAATCAGAAAATATTGTTTAAGGACTTCAATTCATATTGCAAAACAATTTATGAAAATTACAAAGAAAAAGTATTTTTCATTTCGGATTGCTTTAATAAGCTAAAATATGCAGAGACAAAGTGAAGATTGCAAGACAGTTTGCATCTTACGTGAAGTTGGATGAATTGGGCTTCAATGTTGGACTGTTAGGTTCATTCAGAAGAGTGTTCAGCTGCAAAAGAAAATCAAATCATTCATTCAACTCTGAAGGAGCTTTATATCAGATTCAGACTTCTGTATTTTTTAAGGATAAATCTTTACCGCATTATTGACAACATCCTGCACTTGCGTGTAAGTGTTGTTTCTGAGCTCAGGGACTTCAGACATGCTGATATTACTCAGATGAAACGTAATGACGACGGCATAGGAGGTTTCTGAGATTTCTGTTGGCAAACAATCACACATTTGTATTCAGTCAAAGCTTGACATTAAATCACTGGTTGAAAATGTGTAGCTGAAATACTTTTCAATTCAAGATGATGAAACTTACTCTGATAAGTGACATTCACCACCTTCACTGATTCATTGAGCTGTAACTTTCTGGATTTCAGGAGAGTGTTGACAGCACTGAGGACCAGAGCTTCACTGGGGACTGGAGATGAGGAGTTGAACAGCAGCTTGCTCGTGACCACTGCTGAACCAGATCTGTAAAGAGCACCGCTTTTCATTAATACAGTTTCCTTTTTTGTAATGAATTTCGGACTCCATAAAAGGTTGCAATTTTTGCAAATAGAAAATAAACACTTGCATTGGGCTTGGAGAAGTCGAGGGGAAACTGGTTATTGTGTCTGGAGACACTGTTGTAGTGGTCAGTTCTACATTGAAAGGCAGAAACACAATAAAACTCAGATTCAGAGCAAAACGAATTTTGTATTTTTTTTATTATTCATATAGATATCGTGAGTGTTGACATACCCATCTGTGAACGGAGCTCATTTAGGAAGCTGACTGGTTGTATGGCATCTCCATCCTGGAAGGTGTATTCCATCCTGCCATCAATCTGGTTTGAAGAGCTTCTGCAGGAAAAATCAAACAGATGTTTAACGAGTTTCAATTAATTTGTGCAATACAGATTTATTGAAATTTTCAAGCAAATGTAAATATTTTTATTTTTTGCTTTTTTAATGTCCTGAAATCGAAAACTGAACATAATGAATCAATAATTAGATTCCAAGATAGAAGTAAGATTGCATCTCACGTGAAATTGGAGGACTTGGGTGCAAAAACTTGTTGCCCAGGTTCATTCAGAAGAGTGTTGAGCTGCAGGAGAAAAATCAAATCATTCATCAAACTCTGGCGAAGATTGGCATTGGAACTAAATATATTTACAGTGTTCATTTTTATATATTTACCGCATTATTGATAATATCCTGCAATCTCTGGTCGGTGTTGCCTCTGATATCAGAATCTGCTGGCATGCTGATGTTAATCAGGTTAAATGTAAAGACGACAGCATAGGAAGTTTCTGAGATTTCTGTTTGGAGAGAAATGAGACATTTTTATGGATAAAAGATTTCCATTCATGAATATTTGACTAAATACCATTTCAAAAGCATTTCGACCTTAAATGATGAAACTTACTCTGATAAGTGACATTCACCACCTTCACTGATTCATTGAGCTGTGACTGTCTGGATTTCAGGAGAGTGTTGACAGCACTGAGGACCAGAGCTTCACTGGGGACTGGAGATGAGGAGTTGAACAGCAGCTTGCTCGTGACCACTGCTGAACCAGATCTGTAAAGATAACCTCTTTTGTTTAATATATTTCACATCTTTACAATGAAAGTACTCCATGAATGATAATGAGCTCTCAAAATGGTAAGTCAACACTAACATTAGGTTTGAAGGAGCCATAGAGGAACCGGCTGTTGGTTCTGGAAACACTGTTGTAGTGATCACTTCTACAATTAATTGTAAAAACAAACAATTAGTCTTTTGTGATTTACAGAAACATTTTTATTTATTTTTGTGCCTTTTAGAATTTTGTATAGCCATAGATCATCATTATTGACGTACCCAATTGTGAACGAAGCTCATTTAGGAAGCTGACTGGTTGAATAACATCTCCATCCTGGAAGGTGTATTCCATCCTGCCATCAATCTTGTTTGAAGAGCTCCTGTGGGAAAATCAGAAAATATTGTTTAAGGACTTCAATTCATATTGCAAAACAATTTATGAAAATTACAAAGAAAAAGTATTTTTCATTTCGGATTGCTTTAATAAGCTAAAATATGCAGAGACAAAGTGAAGATTGCAAGACAGTTTGCATCTTACGTGAAGTTGGATGAATTGGGCTTCAATGTTGGACTGTTAGGTTCATTCAGAAGAGTGTTCAGCTGCAAAAGAAAATCAAATAATTCATTCAACTCTGAAGAAACTTTATATCAGATTCAGACTTCTTTATTTTTTAAGGATAAATCTTTACCGCATTATTGACAACATCCTGCACTTGCGTGTAAGTGTTGTTTCTAAGCTCAGGGACTTCAGACATGCTGATATTACTCAGATGAAACGTAATGACGATGGCATAGGAGGTTTCTGAGATTTCTGTTGGCAAACAATCACACATTTTTATTCAGTCAAAGCTTGACATTAAATCACTGGTTGAAAATGTGTAGCTGAAATACTTTTCAATTCAAGATGATGAAACTTACTCTGATAAGTGACATTCACCACCTTCACTGATTCATTGAGCTGTGACTGTCTGGATTTCAGGAGAGTGTTGACAGCACTGAGGACCAGAGCTTCACTGGGGACTGGAGATGAGGAGTTGAACAGCAGCTTGCTCGTGACCACTGCTGAACCAGATCTGTAAAGAGCACCGCTTTTCATTAATACAGTTTCCTTTTTTTAATGAATTTCGGACTCCATAAAAGGTTGCAATTTTTGCAAATAGAAAATAAACACTTGCATTGGGCTTGGAGAAGTCGAGGGGAAACTGGTTATTGTGTCTGGAGACACTGTTGTAGTGGTCAGTTCTACAATGAAAGGCAGAAACACAATAAAACTCAGATTCAGAGCAAAACAAATTTTTTATTTTTTTTTTTATTCATATAGATATCGTGAGTATTGACATACCCATCTGTGAACGGAGCTCATTTAGGAAGCTGACTGGTTGTATGGCATCTCCATCCTGGAAGGTGTATTCCATCCTGCCATCAATCTGGTTTGAAGAGCTTCTGCAGGAAAAATCAAACAGATGTTTAACGAGTTTCAATTAATTTGTGCAATACAAATTTATTGAAATTTTCAAGCAAATGTAAATATTTTTATTTTTTGCTTTTTTAATGTCCTGAAATCGAAAACTGAACATAATGAATCAATAATTAGATTCCAAGATAGAAGTAAGATTGCATCTCACGTGAAATTGGAGGACTTGGGTGCAAAAACTTGTTGCCCAGGTTCATTCAGAAGAGTGTTCAGCTGCAGGAGAAAAATCAAATCATTCATCAAACTCTGGCGAAGATTGGCATTGGAACTAAATATATTTACAGTGTTCATTTTTATATATTTACCGCATTATTGATAATATCCTGCAATCTCTGGTCGGTGTTGCCTCTGATATCAGAATCTGCTGGCATGCTGATGTTAATCAGGTTAAATGTAAAGACGACAGCATAGGAAGTTTCTGAGATTTCTGTTTGGAGAGAAATGAGACATTTTTATGGATAAAAGATTTCCATTCATGAATATTTGACTAAATACCATTTCAAAAGCATTTCGACCTTAAATGATGAAACTTACTCTGATAAGTGACATTCACCACCTTCACTGATTCATTGAGCTGTGACTGTCTGGATTTCAGGAGAGTGTTGACAGCACTGAGGACCAGAGCTTCACTGGGGACTGGAGATGAGGAGTTGAACAGCAGCTTGCTCGTGACCACTGCTGAACCAGATCTGTAAAGAGCAACGCTTTTCATTAATACAGTTTCCTTTTTTGTAATGAATTTAGGACTCCATAAAAGGTTGCAATTTTTGCAAATAGAAAATAAACACTTGCATTGGGCTTGGAGAAATCAAGGGGAAACTGGTTATTGTGTCAGGAGACACTGTTGTAGTGGTCAGTTCTACAATGAAAGGAAGAAACACAATAAAACTCAGAATCAGAGCAAAAAGTTGTTTTATTATTTTTTATTATTCATATAGATATCGTGAGTATTGACATACCCATCTGTGAACGGAGCTCAATTAGGAAGCTGACTGGTTGTATGGCATCTCCATCCTGGAAGGTGTATTCCATCCTGCCATCAATCTTGTTTGAAGAGCTCCTGTGGGAAAATCAGAAGATACTGTTTAAGGACTTTAATACAAAAAAAGCAACACAATTTGTGAAAATTACCTAGAAAAAGTATTTTTCATTTCGGATTGCTTTAATAAGCTAAAATGTGCGGAGACAAAGTGAATATTGCAAAGTCAGTTTGCATCTTACGTAAAGTTGGAAGAATTGGGCTTCAATGTTGGACTGTTAGGTTCATTCAGAAGAGTGTTCAGCTGCAAAAGAAAATCAAATAATTCATTCAACTCTGAAGAAGCTTTATATCAAATTCAGACTTCTGTATTTTTTAATGATAAATCTTTACCGCATTATTGACAACATCCTGCACTTGCGTGTAAGTGTTGTTTCTGAGCTCAGGGACTTCAGACATGCTGATATTACTCAGATTAAACGTAATGATGACGGCATAGGAGGTTTCTGAGATTTCTGTTGGCAAACAATCACACATTTTTATTCAGTCAAAGATTGGCATTAAATCACTGGTTGAAAATGTGTAGCTGAAATACTTTTCAATTCAAGATGATGAAACTTACTCTGATAAGTGACATTCACCACCTTCACTGATTCATTGAGCTGTGACTGTCTGGATTTCAGGAGAGTGTTGACAGCACTGAGGACCAGAGCTTCACTGGGGACTGGAGATGAGGACTTGAACAGCAGCTTGCTCGTGACCACTGCTGAACCAGATCTGTAAAGAGCACCGCTTTTCATGAATACAGTTTCTTTTTTTGTAATGAATTTCGGTCTCCATAAAATGTTGCAATTTTTGCAAATAGAAAATAAACACTTGCATTGGGCTTGGAGAAGTCGAGGGGAAACTGGTTATTGTGTCTGGAGACACTGTTGTAGTGGTCAGTTCTACAATGAAAGGAAGAAACACAATAAAACTCAGATTTAGAGCAAAACATTTTTTTTATAATTTTTTATTATTCTTATAGATATCGTGAGTATTGACATACCCATCTGTGAACGGAGCTCAATTAGGAAGCTGACTGGTTGTATGGCATCTCCATCCTGGAAGGTGTATTCCATCCTGCCATCAATCTTGTTTGAAGAGCTCCTGTGGGAAAATCAGAAGATACTGTTTAAGGACTTTAATACAAAAAAGCAACACAATTTGTGAAAATTACCTAGAAAAAGTATTTTTCATTTCAGATTGCTTTAATAAGCTAAAATGTGTGGAGACAAAGTGAAGATTGCAAAGTCAGTTTGCATCTTACGTAAGGTTGGATGAATTGGGCTTCAATGTTGGGCTGTTAGGTTCATTCAGAAGAGTGTTCAGCTGCAAAAGAAAATCAAATCATTCATTCAACTCTGAAGAAGCTTTATATCAGATTCAGACTTCTGTATTTTTTTTATGATAAATATTTACCGCATTATTGACAACATCCTGCACTTGTGTGTAAGTGTTGTTTCTAAGCTCAGGGACTTCAGACATGCTGATATTACTCAGATTAAATGTAATGATGACGGCATAGGAGGTTTCTGAGATTTCTGTTGGCAAACAATCACACATTTTTATTCAGTCAAAGCTTGACATTAAATCACTGGTTGAAAATGTGTAGCTGAAATACTTTTCAATTCAAGATGATGAAACTTACTCTGATAAGTGACATTCACCACCTTCACTGATTCATTGAGCTGTGACTGTCTGGATTTCAGGAGAGTGTTGACAGCACTGAGGACCAGAGCTTCACTGGGGACTGGAGATGAGGACTTGAACAGCAGCTTGCTCGTGACCACTGCTGAACCAGATCTGTAAAGATAACCTCTTTTGTTTAATATGTTTCACATTTTTACAATGAATTTACTCCATGAATGATAGTGAGCTCTCAAAATGGTAAGTCAACACTAACATTAGGTTTGAAGGAGGCACAGTGGAAACGGTTGGTGATTCTGGAAACACTGTTGTAGTGATAACTTCTACAACTAAATGGTAAAACAAACAATTAGTCTTTTGTGAATTACAGCAAAAGTAATTCTTTACATTTTAGATTTGTGTATAGCCATAGATCATCATTATTGACGTACCCAATTGTGAACGGAGCTCAATTAGGAAGCTGACTGGTTGTATGGCATCTCCATCCTGGAAGGTGTATTCCATCCTGCCATCAATCTTGTTTGAAGAGCTCCTGTGGGAAAATCAGAAGATACTGTTTAAGAACTTTAATACAAAAAAGCAACACAATTTGTGAAAATTACCTAGAAAAAGTATTTTTCATTTCGGATTGCTTTAATAAGCTAAAATGTGCGAAGACAAAGTGAAGATTGCAAAGTCAGTTTGCATCTTACGTAAAGTTGGATGAATTGGGCTTCAATGTTGGACTGTTAGGTTCATTCAGAAGAGTGTTCAGCTGCAAAAGAAAATCAAATCATTCATTCAACTCTGAAGAAGCTTTATATCAGATTCAGACTTCTGTATTTTTTTTATGATAAATCTTTACCGCATTATTGACAACATCCTGCACTTGTGTGTAAGTGTTGTTTCTAAGCTCAGGGACTTCAGACATGCTGATATTACTCAGATTAAATGTAATGATGACGGCATAGGAGGTTTCTGAGATTTCTGTTGGCAAACAATCACACATTTTTATGCAGTCAAAGCTTGGCATTAAATCACTGGTTGAAAATGTGTAGCTGAAATACTTTTCAATTCAAGATGATGAAACTTACTCTGATAAGTGACATTCACCACCTTCACTGATTCATTGAGCTGTAACTTTCTGGATTTCAGGAGAGTGTTGACAGCACTGAGGACCAGAGCTTCACTGGGGACTGGAGATGAGGAGTTGAACAGCAGCTTGCTCGTGACCACTGCTGAACCAGATCTGTAAAGAGCACCGCTTTTCATTAATACAGTTTCCTTTTTTGTAATGAATTTAGGACTCCATAGAAGGTTGCAATTTTTGCAAATAGAAAATAAACACTTGCATTGGGCTTGGAGAAGTCGAGGGGAAACTGGTTATTGTGTCTGGAGACACTGTTGTAGTGGTCAGTTCTACAATGAAAGGAAGAAACACAATAAAACTCAGATTTAGAGCAAAACATTTATTTTTTATTTTTTTATTATTCTTATAGATATCATGAGTATTGACATACCCATCTGTGAACGGAGCTCAATTAGGAAGCTGACTGGTTGTATGGCATCTCCATCCTGGAAGGTGTATTCCATCCTGCCATCAATCTTGTTTGAAGAGCTCCTGTGGGAAAATCAGAAGATACTGTTTAAGGACTTTAATACAAAAAAGCAACACAATTTGTGAAAATTACCTAGAAAAAGTATTTTTCATTTCGGATTGCTTTAATAAGCTAAAATGTGCGAAGACAAAGTGAAGATTGCAAAGTCAGTTTGCATCTTACGTAAAGTTGGATGAATTGGGCTTCAATGTTGGACTGTTAGGTTCATTCAGAAGAGTGTTCAGCTGCAAAAGAAAATCAAATCATTCATTCAACTCTGAAGAAGCTTTATATCAGATTCAGTCTTCTTTATTTTTTAAGGATATATCTTTACCGCATTATTGACAACATCCTGCACTTGCGTGTAAGTGTTGTTTCTGAGCTCAGGGACTTCAGACATGCTGATATTACTCAGATTAAATGTAATGATGACGGCATAGGAGGTTTCTGAGATTTCTGTTGGCAAACAATCACACATTTTTATTCAGTCAAAGCTTGGCATTAAATCACTGGTTGAAAATGTGTAGCTGAAATACTTTTCAATTCAAGATGATGAAACTTACTCTGATAAGTGACATTCACCACCTTCACTGATTCATTGAGCTGTGACTGTCTGGATTTCAGGAGAGTGTTGACAGCACTGAGGACCAGAGCTTCACTGGGGACTGGAGATGAGGACTTGAACAGCAGCTTGCTCGTGACCACTGCTGAACCAGATCTGTAAAGAGCACCGCTTTTCATTAATACAGTTTCCTTTTTTGTAATGAATTTCGGTCTCCATAAAATGTTGCAAATATTTGCAAATAGAAAATAAACACTTGCATTGGGCTTGGAGAAGTCGAGGGGAAACTGGTTATTGTGTCTGGAGACACTGTTGTAGTGGTCAGTTCTACAATGAAAGGAAGAAACACAATAAAACTCAGATTTAGAGCAAAACATTTTGTATTTTTTTTTTTATTCTTATAGATATCGTGAGTATTGACATACCCATCTGTGAACGGAGCTCATTTAGGAAGCTGACTGGTTGTATGGCATCTCCATCCTGGAAGGTGTATTCCATCCTGCCATCAATCTTGTTTGAAGAGCTCCTGTGCGAAAATCAGAAGATACTGTTTAAGGACTTTAATACAAAAAAAGCAACACAATTTGTGAAAATTACCTAGAAAAAGTATTTTTCATTTCGGATTGCTTTAATAAGCTAAAATGTGCGGAGACAAAGTGAATATTGCAAAGTCAGTTTGCATCTTACGTAAAGTTGGAAGAATTGGGCTTCAATGTTGGACTGTTAGGTTCATTCAGAAGAGTGTTCAGCTGCAAAAGAAAATCAAATAATTCATTCAACTCTGAAGAAGCTTTATATCAAATTCAGACTTCTGTATTTTTTAATGATAAATCTTTACCGCATTATTGACAACATCCTGCACTTGCGTGTAAGTGTTGTTTCTGAGCTCAGGGACTTCAGACATGCTGATATTACTCAGATTAAACGTAATGATGACGGCATAGGAGGTTTCTGAGATTTCTGTTGGCAAACAATCACACATTTTTATTCAGTCAAAGATTGGCATTAAATCACTGGTTGAAAATGTGTAGCTGAAATACTTTTCAATTCAAGATGATGAAACTTACTCTGATAAGTGACATTCACCACCTTCACTGATTCATTGAGCTGTGACTGTCTGGATTTCAGGAGAGTGTTGACAGCACTGAGGACCAGAGCTTCACTGGGGACTGGAGATGAGGAGTTGAACAGCAGCTTGCTCGTAACCACTGCTGAACCAGATCTGTAAAGAGCACCGCTTTTCATGAATACAGTTTCTTTTTTTGTAATGAATTTCGGTCTCCATAAAATGTTGCAATTTTTGCAAATAGAAAATAAACACTTGCATTGGGCTTGGAGAAGTCGAGGGGAAACTGGTTATTGTGTCTGGAGACACTGTTGTAGTGGTCAGTTCTACAATGAAAGGAAGAAACACAATAAAACTCAGATTTAGAGCAAAACATTTTTTTTATAATTTTTTATTATTCTTATAGATATCGTGAGTATTGACATACCCATCTGTGAACGGAGCTCAATTAGGAAGCTGACTGGTTGTATGGCATCTCCATCCTGGAAGGTGTATTCCATCCTGCCATCAATCTTGTTTGAAGAGCTCCTGTGGGAAAATCAGAAGATACTGTTTAAGGACTTTAATACAAAAAAGCAACACAATTTGTGAAAATTACCTAGAAAAAGTATTTTTCATTTCAGATTGCTTTAATAAGCTAAAATGTGTGGAAACAAAGTGAAGATTGCAAAGTCAGTTTGCATCTTACGTAAGGTTGGATGAATTGGGCTTCAATGTTGGGCTGTTAGGTTCATTCAGAAGAGTGTTCAGCTGCAAAAGAAAATCAAATCATTCATTCAACTCTGAAGAAGCTTTATATCAGATTCAGACTTCTGTATTTTTTTTATGATAAATATTTACCGCATTATTGACAACATCCTGCACTTGTGTGTAAGTGTTGTTTCTAAGCTCAGGGACTTCAGACATGCTGATATTACTCAGATTAAATGTAATGATGACGGCATAGGAGGTTTCTGAGATTTCTGTTGGCAAACAATCACACATTTTTATTCAGTCAAAGCTTGACATTAAATCACTGGTTGAAAATGTGTAGCTGAAATACTTTTCAATTCAAGATGATGAAACTTACTCTGATAAGTGACATTCACCACCTTCACTGATTCATTGAGCTGTGACTGTCTGGATTTCAGGAGAGTGTTGACAGCACTGAGGACCAGAGCTTCACTGGGGACTGGAGATGAGGAGTTGAACAGCAGCTTGCTCGTGACCACTGCTGAACCAGATCTGTAAAGAGCACCGCTTTTCATTAATACAGTTTCCTTTTTTGTAATGAATTTAGGACTCCATAAAAGGTTGCAATTTTTGCAAATAGAAAATAAACACTTGCATTGGGCTTGGAGAAGTCGAGGGGAAACTGGTTATTGTGTCTGGAGACACTGTTGTAGTGGTCAGTTCTACAATGAAAGGAAGAAACACAATAAAACTCAGATTTAGAGCAAAACATTTATTTTTTATTTTTTTATTATTCTTATAGATATCATGAGTATTGACATACCCATCTGTGAACGGAGCTCAATTAGGAAGCTGACTGGTTGTATGGCATCTCCATCCTGGAAGGTGTATTCCATCCTGCCATCAATCTTGTTTGAAGAGCTCCTGTGGGAAAATCAGAAGATACTGTTTAAGGACTTTAATACAAAAAAGCAACCCAATTTGTGAAAATTACCTAGAAAAAGTATTTTTCATTTCGGATTGCTTTAATAAGCTAAAATGTGCGAAGACAAAGTGAAGATTGCAAAGTCAGTTTGCATCTTACGTAAAGTTGGATGAATTGGGCTTCAATGTTGGACTGTTAGGTTCATTCAGAAGAGTGTTCAGCTGCAAAAGAAAATCAAATCATTCATTCAACTCTGAAGAAGCTTTATATCAGATTCAGTCTTCTTTATTTTTTAAGGATAAATCTTTACCGCATTATTGACAACATCCTGCACTTGCGTGTAAGTGTTGTTTCTGAGCTCAGGGACTTCAGACATGCTGATATTACTCAGATTAAATGTAATGATGACGGCATAGGAGGTTTCTGAGATTTCTGTTGGCAAACAATCACACATTTTTATTCAGTCAAAGCTTGGCATTAAATCACTGGTTGAAAATGTGTAGCTGAAATACTTTTCAATTCAAGATGATGAAACTTACTCTGATAAGTGACATTCACCACCTTCACTGATTCATTGAGCTGTGACTGTCTGGATTTCAGGAGAGTGTTGACAGCACTGAGGACCAGAGCTTCACTGGGGACTGGAGATGAGGTGTTGAACAGCAGCTTGCTCGTGACCACTGCTGAACCAGATCTGTAAAGATAACCTCTTTTGTTTAATATGTTTCACATTTTTACAATGAATTTACTCCATGAATGATAGTGAGCTCTCAAAATGGTAAGTCAACACTAACATTAGGTTTGAAGGAGGCACAGTGGAAACGGTTGGTGATTCTGGAAACACTGTTGTAGTGATCACTTCTACAACTAAATGGTAAAACAAACAATTAGTCTTTTGTGAATTACAGCAAAAGTAATTCTTTACATTTTAGATTTGTGTATAGCCATAGATCATCATTATTGACGTACCCAATTGTGAACGGAGCTCAATTAGGAAGCTGACTGGTTGTATGGCATCTCCATCCTGGAAGGTGTATTCCATCCTGCCATCAATCTTGTTTGAAGAGCTCCTGTGGGAAAATCAGAAGATACTGTTTAAGAACTTTAATACAAAAAAGCAACACAATTTGTGAAAATTACCTAGAAAAAGTATTTTTCATTTCGGATTGCTTTAATAAGCTAAAATGTGCGAAGACAAAGTGAAGATTGCAAAGTCAGTTTGCATCTTACGTAAAGTTGGATGAATTGGGCTTCAATGTTGGACTGTTAGGTTCATTCAGAAGAGTGTTCAGCTGCAAAAGAAAATCAAATCATTCATTCAACTCTGAAGAAGCTTTATATCAGATTCAGACTTCTGTATTTTTTAATGATAAATCTTTACCGCATTATTGACAACATCCTGCACTTGCGTGTAAGTGTTGTTTCTGAGCTCAGGGACTTCAGACATGCTGATATTACTCAGATTAAACGTAATGATGACGGCATAGGAGGTTTCTGAGATTTCTGTTGGCAAACAATCACACATTTTTATTCAGTCAAAGCTTGGCATTAAATCACTGGTTGAAAATGTGTAGCTGAAATACTTTTCAATTCAAGATGATGAAACTTACTCTGATAAGTGACATTCACCACCTTCACTGATTCATTGAGCTGTGACTGTCTGGATTTCAGGAGAGTGTTGACAGCACTGAGGACCAGAGCTTCACTGGGGACTGGAGATGAGGACTTGAACAGCAGCTTGCTCGTGACCACTGCTGAACCAGATCTGTAAAGAGCACCGCTTTTCATTAATACAGTTTCCTTTTTTGTAATGAATTTCGGTCTCCATAAAATGTTGCAAATATTTGCAAATAGAAAATAAACACTTGCATTGGGCTTGGAGAAGTCGAGGGGAAACTGGTTATTGTGTCTGGAGACACTGTTGTAGTGGTCAGTTCTACAATGAAAGGAAGAAACACAATAAAACTCAGATTTAGAGCAAAACATTTTGTATTTTTTTTTTTATTCTTATAGATATCGTGAGTATTGACATACCCATCTGTGAACGGAGCTCATTTAGGAAGCTGACTGGTTGTATGGCATCTCCATCCTGGAAGGTGTATTCCATCCTGCCATCAATCTTGTTTGAAGAGCTCCTGTGGGAAAATCAGAAGATACTGTTTAAGGAATTTAATACAAAAAAGCAACACAATTTGTGAAAATTACCTAGAAAAAGTATTTTTCATTTCGGATTGCTTTAATAAGCTAAAATGTGCGGAGACAAAGTGAAGTTTGCAAAGTCAGTTTGCATCTTACGTGAAGTTGGAAGAATTGGGCTTCAATGTTGGACTGTTAGGTTCATTCAGAAGAGTGTTCAGCTGCAAAAGAAAATCAAATCATTCATTCAACTCTGAAGAAGCTTTATATCAAATTCAGACTTCTGTATTTTTTTATGATAAATCTTTACCGCATTATTGACAACATCCTGCACTTGCGTGTAAGTGTTGTTTCTGAGCTCAGGGACTTCAGACATGCTGATATTACTCAGATTAAATGTAATGATGACGGCATAGGAGGTTTCTGAGATTTCTGTTGGCAAACAATCACACATTTTTATTCAGTCAAAGCTTGGCATTAAATCACTGGTTGAAAATGTGTAGCTGAAATACTTTTCAATTCAAGATGATGAAACTTACTCTGATAAGTGACATTCACCACCTTCACTGATTCATTGAGCTGTGACTGTCTGGATTTCAGGAGAGTGTTGACAGCACTGAGGACCAGAGCTTCACTGGGGACTAGAGATGAGGACTTGAACAGCAGCTTGCTCGTGACCACTGCTGAACCAGATCTGTAAAGAGCACCGCTTTTCATTAATACAGTTTCCTTTTTTGTAATGAATTTCGGTCTCCATAAAATGTTGCAAATATTTGCAAATAGAAAATAAACACTTGCATTGGGCTTGGAGAAGTCGAGGGGAAACTGGTTATTGTGTCTGGAGACACTGTTGTAGTGGTCAGTTCTACAATGAAAGGAAGAAACACAATAAAACTCAGATTTAGAGCAAAACATTTTTTTTATTATTTTTTATTATTCTTATAGATATCGTGAGTATTGACATACCCATCTGTGAACGGAGCTCATTTAGGAAGCTGACTGGTTGTATGGCATCTCCATCCTGGAAGGTGTATTCCATCCTGCCATCAATCTTGTTTGAAGAGCTCCTGTGGGAAAATCAGAAGATACTGTTTAAGGACTTTAATACAAAAAAGCAACACAATTTGTGAAAATTACCTAGAAAAAGTATTTTTCATTTCGGATTGCTTTAATAAGCTAAAATGTGCGGAGACAAAGTGAAGATTGCAAAGTCAGTTTGCATCTTACGTGAAGTTGGAAGAATTGGGCTTCAATGTTGGACTGTTAGGTTCATTCAGAAGAGTGTTCAGCTGCAAAAGAAAATCAAATCATTCATTCAACTCTGAAGAAGCTTTATATCAAATTCAGACTTCTGTATTTTTTAATGATAAATATTTACCGCATTATTGACAACATCCTGCACTTGCGTGTAAGTGTTGTTTCTGAGCTCAGGGACTTCAGACATGCTGATATTACTCATATTAAATGTAATGACGACGGCATAGGAGGTTTCTGAGATTTCTGTTGGCAAACAATCACACATTTTTATTCAGCCAAAGCTTGGCATTAAATCACTGGTTGAAAATGTGTAGCTGAAATACTTTTCAATTCAAGATGATGAAACTTACTCTGATAAGTGACATTCACCACCTTCACTGATTCATTGAGCTGTGACTGTCTGGATATCAGGAGAGTGTTGATAGCACTGAGGACCAGAGCCTCAGTGGGCACGGATGAGAAGGATGAGAATACCAGTTTGGTAGTGACTATTGCTGTACCGGTCACATTAGTTGACGATGGATTTGTTTTGGGAATGTTTGAAGTTTCTGGTTGCAAACTTGTAGAACTTTCAAATGTTGCAGAGAATGTTGAAGCTAATGTAGTAGTGGAAGGTTCAGTTGGGGTTATGGATGCTGCATTTGTTGTTTTAGTTGCAGTTTCTGAAGATGTAGGCATGGTTGTCAAAGCAAGTGTTGTTTCTGAAGTTATAACTGTTGTTGCAACTGGAGATTCAGATGAAGTTGGAGCTGATGTTGTTGTAGTGGGCAATAAAGTTGAGGTTGTTGAAGCTGTAGCTGTGGTTTCTGCTGTTTTTAAAGTTGTAGGCACCACTGTTGAAGTAAGAGGTGATGTTACAGTACTAACAACTGTGGTTGTGGGAGCTTGAGTTTTTGTGAGTCCAAGTGATGTTGTGGGCTCAGCTGTAGTTATGGTCGTGGGAGGTGCAGTTGAAGTTTCTGAAGTTGTAGAAATTGTGGTTGAAACAACAGTTGAGGTTTCTGGACTAACATTTGTGGTTGTGACAGCTTCAGTAGATGTGGTTACAAGTGGCATTGTGGTCGGAGCTGTTGTTGTACGTTCTGCTCCAGAGGACGTTGGAGTTAATGTAGTAGTGGAAGGTTCAGTTGTTGATGCTGAATTTGTTGTTTGAGTTGCAGTTGTTGTTTCTGATGTTGTACTTTCTGAAGTTGTAGGCACCACTGTTGAAGTAAGATGTGACGTTTCTGTAGTCACTACTGTGGTTGTGGAATCTTGAGATGTTGTGAGGCCAAGTGATGTTGTGGGTTCAGTTGTAATTGTGGTGGTAGAAGGTGCAGTTGAAGTTTCTGAAGTTGTAGAAATTGTTGTTGAAACAACAGTTGAGGTTTCTGGACTAACATTTGTTGTTGTGACAGCTTCAGTAGTTGTGGTTACAAGTGGCATTGTGGTTGGAGCTGTTGTTGTACTTTGTGCTTCAGAGGACGTTGGAGCTAATGTAGTAATGGAAGGTTCAGTTAGGGTTGGTGATGCTGTATTTGTTGTTTGAGATGCAGTTTTTGTTTCTGAAGTTGTAGGCATTGTTGTCGAAGCAAGTGTTGTAGTTTCTATAGTTATAACTGTTGTTGAAGCTGGAGATTCAGATGAAGTTGAAGCTGATACCGTAGTAGTGGGCAATGAAGTTGTTGTTGCTGAAGTTGTAGATTCTGATGTTGTACTTTCTGAAGTTGTAGGCACCACTGTTGAAGTAAGAGGTGTTGTTCCTGTAGTCACTACAGTGGTTGTGGGAGCTTGAGTTGTTGTGAGTCCAAGTGATGTTGTGGTAGCTGTAGTTGTGGAGGTAGGAGGTGCAGTTGAAGTTTCTGAAGTTGTAGAAATTAATGTTGAAACAACAGTTGAGGTTTCTGGACTAACATTTGTGGTTGTGACAGCTTCAGTAATTGTGGTTACAAGTGGCATTGTGGTTGGAGCTGTTGTTGTACTTTGTGCTTCAGAGGACGTTGGAGCTAATGTAGTAGTGGAAGGTTCAGTTAGGGTTGTTGATGCTATATTTGTTGTTTGAGATGCAGTTGTTTCTGAAGTTGTAGGCATTGTTGTTGAAGAAAGTGTTGTAGTTTCTAAAGTTATAACTGTTGTTGAAGTTGGAGATTCAGATGAAGTTGGAGTTGATGTCATAGTTGTGGGCAATGAAGTTGTGGTGGTTGAAGCTGTAGCTGTAGTTTCTGATGTTGTACTTTCTGAAGTTGTGGGCACCACTGTTGAAGTAAGAGGTGTTGTTTCTGTAGTCACTACAGTGGTTGTGGGTCCTTGAGTTGTTGTGAGGCCAATTGGTGTTGTGGGTTCAGCTATAGTTGTGGTGGTTGGAGGTGCAGTTGAAGTTTCCGAAGTTGTAGAAATTGTAGTTGAAACAACAGTTGAGGTTTCTGGACTAACATTTGTTGTTGTGGGTTCAGCTATAGTTGTGGTGGTTGGAGGAGCAGTTGAAGTTTCTGAAGTTGTAGAAATTGTAGTTGAAACAACAGTTGAGGTTTCTCGACTAACATTTGTTGTTGTGGGTTCAGCTATAGTTGTGGTGGTTGGAGGTGCAGTTGAAGTTTCCGAAGTTGTAGAAATTGTAGTTGAAACAACAGTTGAGGTTTCTGGACTAACATTTGTTGTTGTGGGTTCAGCTATAGTTGTGGTGGTTGGAGGAGCAGTTGAAGTTTCTGAAGTTGTAGAAATTGTAGTTGAAACAACAGTTAAGGTTTCTGGACTAACATTTGATGTTGTGGGTTCAGCTATAGTTGTGGTGGTTGGAGGTGCAGTTGAAGTTTCCGAAGTTGTAGAAATTGTAGTTGAAACAACAGTTGAGGTTTCTGGACTAACATTTGTTGTTGTGGGTTCAGCTATAGTTGCGGTGGTTGGAGGTGCAGTTGAAGTTTCCGAAGTTGTAGAAATTGTAGTTGAAACAACAGTTGAGGTTTCTGGACTAACATTTGTTGTTGTGGGTTCAGCTATAGTTGTGGTGGTTGGAGGTGCAGTTGAAGTTTCCGAAGTTGTAGAAATTGTAGTTGAAACAACAGTTGAGGTTTCTGGACTAACATTTGTTGTTGTGGGTTCAGCTATAGTTGTGGTGGTTGGAGGAGCAGTTGAAGTTTCTGAAGTTGTAGAAATTGTAGTTGAAACAACAGTTGAGGTTTCTGGACTAGCATTTGTTGTTGTGGGTTCAGCTATAGTTGTGGTGGTTGGAGGTGCAGTTGAAGTTTCCGAAGTTGTAGAAATTGTAGTTGAAACAACAGTTGAGGTTTCTGGACTAACATTTGTTGTTGTGGGTTCAGCTATAGTTGTGGTGGTTGGAGGAGCAGTTGAAGTTTCTGAAGTTGTAGAAATTGTAGTTGAAACAACAGTTGAGGTTTCTGGACTAACATTTGTTGTTGTGACAGCTTCAGTAGTTGTGGTTACAGGTGGCATTGTGGTCGGAGCTGTTGTCGTACTTTGTGCTTCAGAGGACGTTGGAGCTAATGTAGTAGTGGAAGGTTCAGTTAGGGTTGTTGATGCTATATTTGTTGTTGAAGACGCAGTTGTTGTTCCTGAAGTTGTAGGCACTGTTGTTGAAGCAAGTGTTGTAGTTTCTAAAGTTGTAACTGTTGTTGAAGTTGGAGATTCAGCTGAAGTTGGAGCTGATGTCGTAGTAGTGGGCAATGAAGTTATGGTTGTTGAAGCTGTAGCTGTAGTTTCTGATGTTGTACTTTCTGAAGTTGTGGGCACCACTGTTGAAGTAAGAGGTGTTGTTTCCGTAGTCACTACAGTGGTTGTGGGATCTTGAGTTGTTGTGAAGCCAATTGATGTTGTGGGTTCAGCTATAGTTGTGGTGGTTGGAGGTGCAGTTGAAGTTTCCGAAGTTGTAGAAATTGTAGTTGAAACAACAGTTGAGGTTTCTGGACTAACTTTTGTTGTTGTGGGTTCAGCTATAGTTGTGGTGGTTGGAGGAGCAGTTGAAGTTTCTGAAGTTGTAGAAATTGTAGTTGAAACAACAGTTGAGGTTTCTGGACTAACATTTGTTGTTGTGGGTTCAGCTATAGTTGTGGTGGTTGGAGGTGCAGTTGAAGTTTCCGAAGTTGTAGAAATTGTAGTTGAAACAACAGTTGAGGTTTCTGGACTAACATTTGTTGTTGTGGGTTCAGCTATAGTTGTGGTGGTTGGAGGAGCAGTTGAAGTTTCTGAAGTTGTATAAATTGTAGTTGAAACAACAGTTGAGGTTTCTGGACTAACATTTGTTGTTGTGGGTTCAGCTATAGTTGTGGTGGTTGGAGGTGCAGTTGAAGTTTCCGAAGTTGTAGAAATTGTAGTTGAAACAACAGTTGAGGTTTCTGGACTAACATTTGTTGTTGTGGGTTCAGCTATAGTTGTGGTGGTTGGAGGAGCAGTTGAAGTTTCTGAAGTTGTAGAAATTGTAGTTGAAACAACAGTTGAGGTTTCTGGACTAACATTTGTTGTTGTGGGTTCAGCTATAGTTGTGGTGGTTGGAGGTGCAGTTGAAGTTTCCGAAGTTGTAGAAATTGTAGTTGAAACAACAGTTGAGGTTTCTGGACTAACATTTGTTGTTGTGGGTTCAGCTATAGTTGTGGTGGTTGGAGGAGCAGTTGAAGTTTCTGAAGTTGTAGAAATTGTAGTTGAAACAACAGTTGAGGTTTCTGGACTAACATTTGTTGTTGTGGGTTCAGCTATAGTTGTGGTGGTTGGAGGTGCAGTTGAAGTTTCCGAAGTTGTAGAAATTGTAGTTGAAACAACAGTTGAGGTTTCTGGACTAACATTTGTTGTTGTGGGTTCAGCTATAGTTGTGGTGGTTGGAGGAGCAGTTGAAGTTTCTGAAGTTGTAGAAATTGTAGTTGAAACAGCAGTTGAGGTTTCTGGACTAACATTTGTTGTTGTGGGTTCAGCTATAGTTGTGGTGGTTGGAGGTGCAGTTGAAGTTTCCGAAGTTGTAGAAATTGTAGTTGAAACAACAGTTGAGGTTTCTGGACTAACATTTGTTGTTGTGGGTTCAGCTATAGTTGTGGTGGTTGGAGGAGCAGTTGAAGTTTCTGAAGTTGTAGAAATTGTAGTTGAAACAACAGTTAAGGTTTCTGGACTAACATTTGTTGTTGTGGGTTCAGCTATAGTTGTGGTGGTTGGAGGTGCAGTTGAAGTTTCCGAAGTTGTAGAAATTGTAGTTGAAACAACAGTTGAGGTTTCTGGACTAACATTTGTTGTTGTGGGTTCAGCTATAGTTGCGGTGGTTGGAGGTGCAGTTGAAGTTTCCGAAGTTGTAGAAATTGTAGTTGAAACAACAGTTGAGGTTTCTGGACTAACATTTGTTGTTGTGACAGCTTCAGTAGTTGTGGTTACAGGTGGCATTGTAGTCGGAGCTGTTGTTGTACTTTGTGCTTCAGAGGACGTTGGAGCTAATGTAGTAGTGGAAGGTTCAGTTAGGGTTGTTGATGCTATATTTGTTGTTGAAGATGCAGTTGTTGTTCCTGAAGTTGTAGGCATTGTTGTTGAAGCAAGTGTTGTAGTTTCTAAAGTTGTAACTGTTGTTGAAGTTGGAGATTCAGATGAAGTTGGAGCTGATGTCGTAGTAGTGGGCAATGAAGTTATGGTTGTTGAAGCTGTAGCTGTAGTTTCTGATGTTGTACTTTCTGAAGTTGTGGGCACCACTGTTGAAGTAAGAGGTGTTGTTTCCGTAGTCACTACAGTGGTTGTGGGATCTTGAGTTGTTGTGAAGCCAATTGATGTTGTGGGTTCAGCTATAGTTGTGGTGGTTGGAGGTGCAGTTGAAGTTTCCGAAGTTGTAGAAATTGTAGTTGAAACAACAGTTGAGGTTTCTGGACTAACATTTGTTGTTGTGGGTTCAGCTATAGTTGTGGTGGTTGGAGGAGCAGTTGAAGTTTCTGAAGTTGTAGAAATTGTAGTTGAAACAACAGTTGAGGTTTCTGGACTAACATTTGTTGTTGTGGGTTCAGCTATAGTTGTGGTGGTTGGAGGTGCAGTTGAAGTTTCCGAAGTTGTAGAAATTGTAGTTGAAACAACAGTTGAGGTTTCTGGACTAACATTTGTTGTTGTGGGTTCAGCTATAGTTGTGGTGGTTGGAGGAGCAGTTGAAGTTTCTGAAGTTGTAGAAATTGTAGTTGAAACAACAGTTAAGGTTTCTGGACTAACATTTGTTGTTGTGGGTTCAGCTATAGTTGTGGTGGTTGGAGGTGCAGTTGAAGTTTCCGAAGTTGTAGAAATTGTAGTTGAAACAACAGTTGAGGTTTCTGGACTAACATTTGTTGTTGTGGGTTCAGCTATAGTTGCGGTGGTTGGAGGTGCAGTTGAAGTTTCCGAAGTTGTAGAAATTGTAGTTGAAACAACAGTTGAGGTTTCTGGACTAACATTTGTTGTTGTGACAGCTTCAGTAGTTGTGGTTACAGGTGGCATTGTAGTCGGAGCTGTTGTTGTACTTTGTGCTTCAGAGGACTTTGGAGCTAATGTAGTAGTGGAAGGTTCAGTTAGGGTTGTTGATGCTATATTTGTTGTTGAAGATGCAGTTGTTGTTCCTGAAGATGTAGGCATTGTTGTTGAAGCAAGTGTTGTAGTTTCTAAAGTTGTAACTGTTGTTGAAGTTGGAGATTCAGATGAAGTTGGAGCTGATGTCGTAATAGTGGGCAATGAAGTTATGGTTGTTGAAGCTGTAGCTGTAGTTTCTGATGTTGTACTTTCTGAAGTTGTGGGCACCACTGTTGAAGTAAGAGTTGTTGTTTCTGTAGTCACTACAGTGGTTGTGGGATCTTGAGTTGTTGTGAAGTCACTTGATGTTGTGGGTTCAGCTATAGTTGTGGTGGTTGGAGGTGCAGTTGAAGTTTCCGAAGTTGTAGAAATTGTAGTTGAAACAACAGTTGAGGTTTCTGGACTAACATTTGTTGTTGTGGGTTCAGCTATAGTTGTAGTGGTTGGAGGAGCAGTTGAAGTTTCTGAAGTTGTATAAATTGTAGTTGAAACAACAGTTGAGGTTTCTGGACTAACATTTGTTGTTGTGGGTTCAGCTATAGTTGTGGTGGTTGGAGGTGCAGTTGAAGTTTCCGAAGTTGTAGAAATTGTAGTTGAAACAACAGTTGAGGTTTCTGGACTAACATTTGTTGTTGTGGGTTCAGCTATAGTTGTGGTGGTTGGAGGAGCAGTTGAAGTTTCTGAAGTTGTAGAAATTGTAGTTGAAACAACAGTTGAGGTTTCTGGACTAACATTTGTTGTTGTGACAGCTTCAGTAGTTGTGGTTACAGGTGGCATTGTGGTCGGAGCTGTTGTTGTACTTTGTGCTTCAGAGGACGTTGGAGCTAATGTAGTAGTGGAAGGTTTAGTTAGGGTTGTTGATGCTATATTTGTTGTTGAAGACGCAGTTGTTGTTCCTGAAGTTGTAGGCACTGTTGTTGAAGCAAGTGTTGTAGTTTCTAAAGTTGTAACTGTTGTTGAAGTTGGAGATTCAGCTGAAGTTGGAGTTGATGTCGTAGTAGTGGGCAATGAAGTTATGGTTGTTGAAGCTGTAGCTGTAGTTTCTGATGTTGTACTTTCTGAAGTTGTGGGCACCACTGTTGAAGTAAGAGGTGTTGTTTCCGTAGTCACTACAGTGGTTGTGGGATCTTGAGTTGTTGTGAAGCCAATTGATGTTGTGGGTTCAGCTATAGTTGTGGTGGTTGGAGGTGCAGTTGAAGTTTCCGAAGATGTAGAAATTGTAGTTGAAACAACAGTTGAGGTTTCTGGACTAACTTTTGTTGTTGTGGGTTCAGCTATAGTTGTGGTGGTTGGAGGAGCAGTTGAAGTTTCTGAAGTTGTAGAAATTGTAGTTGAAACAACAGTTGAGGTTTCTGGACTAACATTTGTTGTTTTGGGTTCAGCTATGGTTGTGGTGGTTGGAGGTACAGTTGAAGTTTCCGAAGTTGTAGAAATTGTAGTTGAAACAACAGTTGAGGTTTCTGGACTAACATTTGTTGTTGTGGGTTCAGCTATAGTTGTGGTGGTTGGAGGAGCAGTTGAAGTTTCTGAAGTTGTAGAAATTGTAGTTGAAACAACAGTTGAGGTTTCTGGACTAACATTTGTTGTTGTGGGTTCAGCTATAGTTGTGGTGGTTGGAGGTGCAGTTGAAGTTTCCGAAGTTGTAGAAATTGTAGTTGAAACAACAGTTGAGGTTTCTGGACTAACATTTGTTGTTGTGGGTTCAGCTATAGTTGTGGTGGTTGGAGGAGCAGTTGAAGTTTCTGAAGTTGTAGAAATTGTAGTTGAAACAACAGTTGAGGTTTCTGGACTAACATTTGTTGTTGTGACAGCTTCAGTAGTTGTGGTTACAGGTGGCATTGTGGTCGGAGCTGTTGTTGTACTTTGTGCTTCAGAGGACGTTGGAGCTAATGTAGTAGTGGAAGGTTCAGTTAGGGTTGTTGATGCTATATTTGTTGTTGAAGACGCAGTTGTTGTTCCTGAAGTTGTAGGCACTGTTGTTGAAGCAAGTGTTGTAGTTTCTAAAGTTGTAACTGTTGTTGAAGTTGGAGATTCAGCTGAAGTTGGAGCTGATGTCGTAGTAGTGGGCAATGAAGTTATGGTTGTTGAAGCTGTAGCTGTAGTTTCTGATGTTGTACTTTCTGAAGTTGTGGGCACCACTGTTGAAGTAAGAGGTGTTGTTTCCGTAGTCACTACAGTGGTTGTGGGATCTTGAGTTGTTGTGAAGCCAATTGATGTTGTGGGTTCAGCTATAGTTGTGGTGGTTGGAGGTGCAGTTGAAGTTTCCGAAGTTGTAGAAATTGTAGTTGAAACAACAGTTGAGGTTTCTGGACTAACTTTTGTTGTTGTGGGTTCAGCTATAGTTGTGGTGGTTGGAGGAGCAGTTGAAGTTTCTGAAGTTGTAGAAATTGTAGTTGAAACAACAGTTGAGGTTTCTGGACTAACATTTGTTGTTGTGGGTTCAGCTATAGTTGTGGTGGTTGGAGGAGCAGTTGAAGTTTCTGAAGTTGTAGAAATTGTAGTTGAAACAACAGTTGAGGTTTCTGGACTACCATTTGTTGTTGTGGGTTCAGCTATAGTTGTGGTGGTTGGAGGAGCAGTTGAAATTTCTGAAGTTGTATAAATTGTAGTTGAAACAACAGTTGAGGTTTCTGGACTAACATTTGTTGTTGTGGGTTCAGCTATAGTTGTGGTGGTTGGAGGAGCAGTTGAAGTTTCTGAAGTTGTAGAAATTGTAGTTGAAACAACAGTTGAGGTTTCTGGACTAACATTTGTTGTTGTGGGTTCAGCTATAGTTGTGGTGGTTGGAGGTGCAGTTGAAGTTTCCGAAGTTGTAAAAATTGTAGTTGAAACAACAGTTGAGGTTTCTGGACTAACATTTGTTGTTGTGGGTTCAGCTATAGTTGTGGTGGTTGGAGGAGCAGTTGAAGTTTCTGAAGTTGTAGAAATTGTAGTTGAAACAACAGTTGAGGTTTCTGGACTAACATTTGTTGTTGTGGGTTCAGCTATAGTTGTGGTGGTTGGAGGTGCAGTTGAAGTTTCCGAAGTTGTAGAAATTGTAGTTGAAACAACAGTTGAGGTTTCTGGACTAACATTTGTTGTTGTGGGTTCAGCTATAGTTGTGGTGGTTGGAGGAGCAGTTGAAGTTTCTGAAGTTGTAGAAATTGTAGTTGAAACAACAGTTGAGGTTTCTGGACTAACATTTGTTGTTGTGACAGCTTCAGTAGTTGTGGTTACAGGTGGCATTGTGGTCGGAGCTGTTGTTGTACTTTGTGCTTCAGAGGACGTTGGAGCTAATGTAGTAGTGGAAGGTTCAGTTAGGGTTGTTGATGCTATATTTGTTGTTGAAGACGCAGTTGTTGTTCCTGAAGTTGTAGGCACTGTTGTTGAAGCAAGTGTTGTAGTTTCTAAAGTTGTAACTGTTGTTGAAGTTGGAGATTCAGCTGAAGTTGGAGCTGATGTCGTAGTAGTGGGCAATGAAGTTATGGTTGTTGAAGCTGTAGCTGTAGTTTCTGATGTTGTACTTTCTGAAGTTGTGGGCACCACTGTTGAAGTAAGAGGTGTTGTTTCCGTAGTCACTACAGTGGTTGTGGGATCTTGAGTTGTTGTGAAGCCAATTGATGTTGTGGGTTCAGCTATAGTTGTGGTGGTTGGAGGTGCAGTTGAAGTTTCCGAAGTTGTAGAAATTGTAGTTGAAACAACAGTTGAGGTTTCTGGACTAACTTTTGTTGTTGTGGGTTCAGCTATAGTTGTGGTGGTTGGAGGAGCAGTTGAAGTTTCCGAAGTTGTAGAAATTGTAGTTGAAACAACAGTTGAGGTTTCTGGACTAACATTTGTTGTTGTGGGTTCAGCTATGGTTGTGGTGGTTGGAGGTACAGTTGAAGTTTCCGAAGTTGTAGAAATTGTAGTTGAAACAACAGTTGAGGTTTCTGGACTAACATTTGTTGTTGTGGGTTCAGCTATAGTTGTGGTGGTTGGAGGAGCAGTTGAAGTTTCTGAAGTTGTAGAAATTGTAGTTGAAACAACAGTTGAGGTTTCTGGACTAACATTTGTTGTTGTGGGTTCAGCTATAGTTGTGGTGGTTGGAGGTGCAGTTGAAGTTTCCGAAGTTGTAGAAATTGTAGTTGAAACAACAGTTGAGGTTTCTGGACTAACATTTGTTGTTGTGGGTTCAGCTATAGTTGTGGTGGTTGGAGGAGCAGTTGAAGTTTCTGAAGTTGTAGAAATTGTAGTTGAAACAACAGTTGAGGTTTCTGGACTAACATTTGTTGTTGTGACAGCTTCAGTAGTTGTGGTTACAGGTGGCATTGTGGTCGGAGCTGTTGTTGTACTTTGTGCTTCAGAGGACGTTGGAGCTAATGTAGTAGTGGAAGGTTCAGTTAGGGTTGTTGATGCTATATTTGTTGTTGAAGACGCAGTTGTTGTTCCTGAAGTTGTAGGCACTGTTGTTGAAGCAAGTGTTGTAGTTTCTAAAGTTGTAACTGTTGTTGAAGTTGGAGATTCAGCTGAAGTTGGAGCTGATGTCGTAGTAGTGGGCAATGAAGTTATGGTTGTTGAAGCTGTAGCTGTAGTTTCTGATGTTGTACTTTCTGAAGTTGTGGGCACCACTGTTGAAGTAAGAGGTGTTGTTTCCGTAGTCACTACAGTGGTTGTGGGATCTTGAGTTGTTGTGAAGCCAATTGATGTTGTGGGTTCAGCTATAGTTGTGGTGGTTGGAGGTGCAGTTGAAGTTTCCGAAGTTGTAGAAATTGTAGTTGAAACAACAGTTGAGGTTTCTGGACTAACTTTTGTTGTTGTGGGTTCAGCTATAGTTGTGGTGGTTGGAGGAGCAGTTGAAGTTTCTGAAGTTGTAGAAATTGTAGTTGAAACAACAGTTGAGGTTTCTGGACTAACATTTGTTGTTGTGGGTTCAGCTATAGTTGTGGTGGTTGGAGGTGCAGTTGAAGTTTCCGAAGTTGTAGAAATTGTAGTTGAAACAACAGTTGAGGTTTCTGGACTAACATTTGTTGTTGTGGGTTCAGCTATAGTTGTGGTGGTTGGAGGAGCAGTTGAAGTTTCTGAAGTTGTAGAAATTGTAGTTGAAACAACAGTTGAGGTTTCTGGACTAACATTTGTTGTTGTGGGTTCAGCTATAGTTGTGGTGGTTGGAGGTGCAGTTGAAGTTTCCGAAGTTGTAGAAATTGTAGTTGAAACAACAGTTGAGGTTTCTGGACTAACATTTGTTGTTGTGGGTTCAGCTATAGTTGTGGTGGTTGGAGGAGCAGTTGAAGTTTCTGAAGTTGTAGAAATTGTAGTTGAAACAACAGTTGAGGTTTCTGGACTAACATTTGTTGTTGTGGGTTCAGCTATAGTTGTGGTGGTTGGAGGTGCAGTTGAAGTTTCCGAAGTTGTAGAAATTGTAGTTGAAACAACAGTTGAGGTTTCTGGACTAACATTTGTTGTTGTGGGTTCAGCTATAGTTGTGGTGGTTGGAGGAGCAGTTGAAGTTTCTGAAGTTGTATAAATTGTAGTTGAAACAACAGTTGAGGTTTCTGGACTAACATTTGTTGTTGTGGGTTCAGCTATAGTTGTGGTGGTTGGAGGTGCAGTTGAAGTTTCCGAAGTTGTAGAAATTGTAGTTGAAACAACAGTTGAGGTTTCTGGACTAACATTTGTTGTTGTGGGTTCAGCTATAGTTGTGGTGGTTGGAGGAGCAGTTGAAGTTTCTGAAGTTGTAGAAATTGTAGTTGAAACAACAGTTGAGGTTTCTGGACTAACATTTGTTGTTGTGGGTTCAGCTATAGTTGTGGTGGTTGGAGGTGCAGTTGAAGTTTCCGAAGTTGTAGAAATTGTAGTTGAAACAACAGTTGAGGTTTCTGGACTAACATTTGTTGTTGTGGGTTCAGCTATAGTTGTGGTGGTTGGAGGAGCAGTTGAAGTTTCTGAAGTTGTAGAAATTGTAGTTGAAACAACAGTTAAGGTTTCTGGACTAACATTTGTTGTTGTGGGTTCAGCTATAGTTGTGGTGGTTGGAGGTGCAGTTGAAGTTTCCGAAGTTGTAGAAATTGTAGTTGAAACAACAGTTGAGGTTTCTGGACTAACATTTGTTGTTGTGGGTTCAGCTATAGTTGCGGTGGTTGGAGGTGCAGTTGAAGTTTCCGAAGTTGTAGAAATTGTAGTTGAAACAACAGTTGAGGTTTCTGGACTAACATTTGTTGTTGTGACAGCTTCAGTAGTTGTGGTTACAGGTGGCATTGTAGTCGGAGCTGTTGTTGTACTTTGTGCTTCAGAGGACGTTGGAGCTAATGTAGTAGTGGAAGGTTCAGTTAGGGTTGTTGATGCTATATTTGTTGTTGAAGATGCAGTTGTTGTTCCTGAAGTTGTAGGCATTGTTGTTGAAGCAAGTGTTGTAGTTTCTAAAGTTGTAACTGTTGTTGAAGTTGGAGATTCAGATGAAGTTGGAGCTGATGTCGTAGTAGTGGGCAATGAAGTTATGGTTGTTGAAGCTGTAGCTGTAGTTTCTGATGTTGTACTTTCTGAAGTTGTGGGCACCACTGTTGAAGTAAGAGGTGTTGTTTCCGTAGTCACTACAGTGGTTGTGGGATCTTGAGTTGTTGTGAAGCCAATTGATGTTGTGGGTTCAGCTATAGTTGTGGTGGTTGGAGGTGCAGTTGAAGTTTCCGAAGTTGTAGAAATTGTAGTTGAAACAACAGTTGAGGTTTCTGGACTAACATTTGTTGTTGTGGGTTCAGCTATAGTTGTGGTGGTTGGAGGAGCAGTTGAAGTTTCTGAAGTTGTAGAAATTGTAGTTGAAACAACAGTTGAGGTTTCTGGACTAACATTTGTTGTTGTGGGTTCAGCTATAGTTGTGGTGGTTGGAGGTGCAGTTGAAGTTTCCGAAGTTGTAGAAATTGTAGTTGAAACAACAGTTGAGGTTTCTGGACTAACATTTGTTGTTGTGGGTTCAGCTATAGTTGTGGTGGTTGGAGGAGCAGTTGAAGTTTCTGAAGTTGTAGAAATTGTAGTTGAAACAACAGTTAAGGTTTCTGGACTAACATTTGTTGTTGTGGGTTCAGCTATAGTTGTGGTGGTTGGAGGTGCAGTTGAAGTTTCCGAAGTTGTAGAAATTGTAGTTGAAACAACAGTTGAGGTTTCTGGACTAACATTTGTTGTTGTGGGTTCAGCTATAGTTGTGGTGGTTGGAGGAGCAGTTGAAGTTTCTGAAGTTGTAGAAATTGTAGTTGAAACAACAGTTGAGGTTTCTGGACTAACATTTGTTGTTGTGGGTTCAGCTATAGTTGTGGTGGTTGGAGGTGCAGTTGAAGTTTCCGAAGTTGTAGAAATTGTAGTTGAAACAACAGTTGAGGTTTCTGGACTAACATTTGTTGTTGTGGGTTCAGCTATAGTTGTGGTGGTTGGAGGAGCAGTTGAAGTTTCTGAAGTTGTAGAAATTGTAGTTGAAACAACAGTTGAGGTTTCTGGACTAACATTTGTTGTTGTGGGTTCAGCTATAGTTGTGGTGGTTGGAGGTGCAGTTGAAGTTTCCGAAGTTGTAGAAATTGTAGTTGAAACAACAGTTGAGGTTTCTGGACTAACATTTGTTGTTGTGGGTTCAACTATAGTTGTGGTGGTTGGAGGAGCAGTTGAAGTTTCTGAAGTTGTAGAAATTGTAGTTGAAACAACAGTTAAGGTTTCTGGACTAACATTTGTTGTTGTGGGTTCAGCTATAGTTGTGGTGGTTGGAGGTGCAGTTGAAGTTTCCGAAGTTGTAGAAATTGTAGTTGAAACAACAGTTGAGGTTTCTGGACTAACATTTGTTGTTGTGGGTTCAGCTATAGTTGCGGTGGTTGGAGGTGCAGTTGAAGTTTCCGAAGTTGTAGAAATTGTAGTTGAAACAACAGTTGAGGTTTCTGGACTAACATTTGTTGTTGTGACAGCTTCAGTAGTTGTGGTTACAGGTGGCATTGTGGTCGGAGCTGTTGTTGTAATTTGTGCTTCAGAGGACGTTGGAGCTAATGTAGTAGTGGAAGGTTCAGTTAGGGTTGTTGATGCTATATTTGTTGTTGAAGATGCAGTTGTTGTTCCTGAAGTTGTAGGCATTGTTGTTGAAGCAAGTGTTGTAGTTTCTAAAGTTGTAACTGTTGTTGAAGTTGGAGATTCAGATGAAGTTGGAGCTGATGTCGTAGTAGTGGGCAATGAAGTTATGGTTGTTGAAGCTGTAGCTGTAGTTTCTGATGTTGTACTTTCTGAAGTTGTGGGCACCACTGTTGAAGTAAGAGTTGTTGGTTCTGTAGTCACTACAGTGGTTGTGGGATCTTGAGTTGTTGTGAGGCCGATTGATGTTGTGGGTTCAGCTATAGTTGTGGTGGTTGGAGGTGCAGTTGAAGTTGAAGTTTCCGAAGTTGTAGAAATTGTAGTTGAAACAACAGTTGAGGTTTCTGGACTAACATTTGTTGTTGTGGGTTCAGCTATAGTTGTGGTGGTTGGAGGAGCAGTTGAAGTTTCTGAAGTTGTAGAAATTGTAGTTGAAACAACAGTTGAGGTTTCTGGACTAACATTTGTTGTTGTGGGTTCAGCTATAGTTGTGGTGGTTGGAGGTGCAGTTGAAGTTTCCGAAGTTGTAGAAATTGTAGTTGAAACAACAGTTGAGGTTTCTGGACTAACATTTGTTGTTGTGGGTTCAGCTATAGTTGTGGTGGTTGGAGGAGCAGTTGAAGTTTCTGAAGTTGTAGAAATTGTAGTTGAAACAACAGTTGAGGTTTCTGGACTAACATTTGTTGTTGTGACAGCTTCAGTAGTTGTGGTTACAGGTGGCATTGTGGTCGGAGCTGTTGTTGTACTTTGTGCTTCAGAGGACGTTGGAACTAATGTAGTAGTGGAAGGTTCAGTTAGGGTTGTTGATGCTATATTTGTTGTTGAAGATGCAGTTGTTGTTCCTGAAGTTGTAGGCATTGTTGTTGAAGCAAGTGTTGTAGTTTCTAAAGTTGTAACTGTTGTTGAAGTTGGAGATTCAGATGAAGTTGGAGCTGATGTCGTAGTAGTGGGCAATGAAGTTATGGTTGTTGAAGCTGTAGCTGTAGTTTCTGATGTTGTACTTTCTGAAGTTGTGGGCACCACTGTTGAAGTAAGAGGTGTTGTTTCTGTAGTCACTACAGTGGTTGTGGGATCTTGAGTTGTTGTGAGGCCAATTGATGTTGTGGGTTCAGCTATAGTTGTGGTGGTTGGAGGTGCAGTTGAAGTTTCTGAAGTTGTGGAAATTGTAGTTGAAACAACAGTTGAGGTTTCTGGACTAACATTTGTTGTTGTGGGTTCAGCTATAGTTGTGGTGGTTGGAGGTGCAGTTG
Source organism: Leuciscus leuciscus (assembly GCF_965113295.1). Classification (NCBI taxonomy): domain Eukaryota; kingdom Metazoa; phylum Chordata; class Actinopteri; order Cypriniformes; family Leuciscidae; genus Leuciscus; species Leuciscus leuciscus. Next base: position 38,431,835 of record NC_138727.1, on the reverse strand, counting down.
AAGTTTCCGAAGTTGTAGAAATTGTAGTTGAAACAACAGTTGAGGTTTCTGGACTAACATTTATTGTTGTGGGTTCAGCTATAGTTGTGGTGGTTGGAGGAGCAGTTGAAGTTTCTGAAGTTGTAGAAATTGTAGTTGAAACAACAGTTGAGGTTTCTGAACTAACATTTGTTGTTGTGACAGCTTCAGTAGTTGTGGTTACAGGTGGCATTGTTGTCGGAGCTGTTGTTGTACTTTGTGCTTCAGAGGACGTTGGAGCTAATGTAGTAGTGGAAGGTTCAGTTAGGGTTGTTGATGCTATATTTGTTGTTGAAGATGCAGTTTTTGTTTCTGAAGTTGTAGGCATTGTTGTCGAAGCATGTGTTGTAGTTTCTAAAGTTATAACTGTTGTTGAAGTGGATGCTGTATATGTTGTTTCAGTTGCAGTTGTTGCAGAGTCAACTGAAGTTGGAGTTGTGGTTGTAGTAGTGGTTTCTGCAGTTGTTGAAACACTAATTTAAAACAAAATAATATTATATTAAATTATATTATATTGTATATAAAACAATAAAATATATATGATATCTCTATATATTTCATGTATAAAATTATATGTATTTATAATTTAGAGAACGTCTCGGGTTACGACTGTAACCCTTGTTCCCTGAGAAAGGAACGAGACAATGCGTCGATGACGACACTTTGGGGAATGCCCTTCGCGTAACGTATCAGAAATATGAATGAAACTAATCCAATCCTGATTGGTGCTGCGTATTGATGTAACATGTGACGGCATACACAGAAGCTTCAAAGGGACGCCGGCACACAACATAATTAGCTTCTGCGATGAAGCAAGACGTTCCCAGGCAGGGAAAGGCGTGGCGACGGGACGCAGTGTCTCGTTTCCTTCTCAGGGAACAAGGGTTACAGTTGTAACCCGAGACTTTCCCTTTCAAGGGAACTCGAACTGCGTCGATGACGACACTTTGGAGAACGAGTACCCACTATGCCACAATGAGCTCTTCCTGTCCCAGTGTGAAGCTGTGCACAGGCACACTTAAGACTAGAACACTAGAGTGCCTGGCGTAGAAGGAATGTCCAGGCTATAGAATCTGATAGAAATATGAGGGGTGGCCCATCCTGATGCATCGCACACTTCTTGGATCGGGTTCCCTAAAAGGCGGGCTCTAGAGGACGCCATGCCTCTGGTTGAATGAGCCCTCACGGCCAAAGGTGAAGGCAAGCTGCGCACCTGAAAGACCATAGAGATAGCCTGAACGATCCAGTTACTGATGGTCTGTTTGAATGCGGGAAGCTCCTTCTTGGGCGACCCGAAGCACACCAGCAACTGGTCTGACTTACGCCATGAAGAAGTCCTCTGGAGATATATCTTGAGAGCTCTGACAGTGCAGAGCAGAATGTCTTTCTTCATCCGCCGCCAAACTTGAGGGAAAGGTTCTTGGCCTCAGCCAACTCAAGAGATTCGAAGGGGGCCTCGACCAGCCGTTCGAGAACCACTGCCAGGTCCCATGTGGGAACTCTGGTACGAGCCGCAGGTCTCATCCTCTGAACCCCATGGAGGAAATGTATGACAAGCTGATGTCTCCTCAGAGGCCCATCACCCAGAGGAGCGTGGAAAGCTGCAATGGCAGCCACGTACACCTTGAGTGTGGACAAGGTAAGACCAACCGAGAAGCGATCTTGGAGGAGCTCCAGCACTGAAGCCAACCGGGCAATTAACTGGGCCCACCTCACGCTCTCTACACCAAGTGGAAACACATTCCACTTTAGGCCATACAATCTCCTCGTAGAAGGAGCTCTGGAATTGAGTATGGTCTCAACCACTCCAGCTGACAGGCCAGCCTCTAGGTACTGAGCCCCCTCAGGGGCCAGGCCCAAAGGCGTGGCCTCATCCACATCTGTACCATGGCATCCAACCCCAATGGGGCAATAAGAGAAAACCAAAGTGGACAGTGGGACATGTCGAGACGCGAACAAATCTACTTCCACTGGGCCGAAGCTCTCGCATATCGACTTCACCACCTCGGTGTGAAGTCTCCATTCCCCGGGCCTCAGCCCCTGCCTCGACAGGATGTATGCTCTCTGATTCTGGTCTCCTGGGACGTGCATTGCTCTGAGATTTAGCAGTTTCCCCTGGGACCACAGGAGGATCTAATGCGCCAATCTGGATAGAGGTCACGAATTCAGAATCCCCTGATGAATCAAGTAGGAGACCACCAACACATTGTCTGTGTGGTGACCCCTGAGGTCTGGAAAGAAGCTCCTCAGAGCCCTGCCAGCCCTTGAGGAAGGCGTCTGTCGAAGCGGCTTTCCGGCGACATGACGCTCCCAGCACGGGGCCTTGGGACAGAAACCAAGCTTTTTTCCACAAAGATTCTACACATGTGCAGCAGGCCAAATGGAATGATGTTGGACACTGCTGTCATGAGTCCTAGCACTCTTTGAAAGTGTTTTACAGTGATGGCTTGGCCTAGCTTTTATCCTGGTCACCATGGCCAGGATGGACTCGATTCGTGCAGTAGACAATTGTACCCGCATAGTGACCGAGTCCCACACCACTCCCAGGTACGTGGTTCTCTGGGCTGTAGTCAAAATGCTCGTTTTCATGTTGAGTCTCAACCCCAAGCTCTGGTTGTGGGCAAGGACGACATATCGATGCCGAACTGCCAGCTCTTGTGACTGGGCCATAAAAAGCCAGTCGTCGATATAATTTAGCACCCTGATACCCTGAACCCTCAGTGGAGCTAGAGCTGCATCCATCCATTTGGTAAACGTGCAAGGGGAGAGAGCTAGGCCGAACGGAAGAACCCAATATAGGAATGCTTCGCCCCCAAAAGCGAACCTCAGGAACGTCCTGTGAGATGGAAGGATGGATATGTGGAAGTATTTTTCATGTTGAAAAATACCCTTAGATCTATCATGACACTTAGATAGTGTTTTCAAGATGGTGCCAGGTTGTGTATTGGCTTGCCGTCGCTCCACATTTAGGATGTCTGTTTTTTGTTTGTTTGTTTTACTTTTATGTTTTAGCAATCATTTGGATTGGTCACAGTTGATCTATGATCGCCTTTCGTTGCTAAGTCTTCGATCTATGGCTTTGGATATGTGCAGCCGTGATTTGAACTTGAAATTGTTCGCAGAACAGCCATGCATGTTACAGCCGCCGATGAAAGTCTGTCAAGTAACTGGATGCGCGTGCTGGAAGAGGAGACGCCGCAGGAGACGAGGCATACGGGCTGGAGTCTTGGTGAAACTTAAGAAATTAAGGAATAGTGGAGTTAGACCAATGGCGGAGTCGCGGCCTTCCTATTTGATACATGTTCTGCCTGCCACATCAACATCATTGCGTTGGACTACACGGAGAGAGACGAGACGCGGAGGCGTGGTGCATTCAAATTTGCGCTCTGTGAGACGAGCTGGGGCAATGAAGCTAAGTGCTGTTTCTTCCTCTAATCGGTCCGTTGAGTCGACCAGTGCTTATGGCTTTGATAAATGCATGTTCACTTGTCAACAAAATATTCATCCTGAATGACTATTATGTAACGTATGGGCTGGACTTTCTTTTTATCACTGAAACTTGGTTAAATGACGCTGATATGAGTCCTTTTGTTGAGCTTTTACCAAGGGGATGTAGCTATTTAAAGGGTTAGTTCACCCAAAAATGAAAATTCTGTCAGTAATTACTCACCCTCATGTTGTTCCAAACCTGTAAGACCTTCGTTCATCTTCGGAACACAAATTAAGATATTTTTGATTAAATCTGAGAGCTAGATCACTCCTCCATAGGCTTCTAAGGGATTGAAACTTGCTGGCCCAGAATAGTTATTAAAGACATCGTTAATATAGTCCAAGTGACTACAGTGGCTCAATCTTAAATTTATCAAGCGACGAGAATACTTTTTGTGCGCAAAAAAAATAAAAATTATAACGACTTTATTCTACTATTAATTTCCTTCTCTCTGGGCCTCGAGTTAGTTCACGTAGTGTTTTAGCGCAGCGCTTCTGTTTTGTACGTCACACGCATCAAACACATGACCAGCGTCAGCCAATAGTGAGCCTACGTGTGACGTACAACACAGATGCGCTGCGCTAAAACACTACGTCAACTAACTCGAGGCCCAGAGAGAAGGAAATGAATAGTGGAATAAAGTCGTTATTTTGGGGGTTTTTTGCGAACGTTGCAAATGCGAGATCCAAGCCACTAGATTCTGTAATGCAATGCAGACTTTTAATCTACGCGCTGCCTCTGCAAATGCGAGATGCCAGCCACAGAATCTTTACTGCAGAGTAGACCCGTAATCAGTGGCATGATCCCCCCCATACCAACTGTCACTCACGACGAGTCACGACCAGAAGTCAAGACTAAACCAATTCACCTTGGTGGTGGTGACCAAGCAATCGTTTTGTATTACCTATTTTTATTAGCCATTCAGACAATTCAGAAAAACAAAAATGTGCAGGAAATATAGAGGCCTGTATTTATAATATTATGAATGAAATGTGCGTTATTTGGAAGAAAGTCGAGGTGTGACTGACTGACTTAGATAACTATATGGATCCCCGTTCCCCCCCTTGTCCGTTCCATTTGGGAGAGACCCAGAGGTGAACTGTCATCCGCGCCCGCGCCTCCGCGCCCCCTCCCCTTTCCCCTTCTCAAACAAACAACTTCTGTGCACGGCATCTTCTCAGCAAGCAGGGGCGCCTGCAGCTGCAGGGGGCGCAAATTTGCCAATTCCCCACACAGTGAAATGATAGATAATAGAAAACCGCTTCGCGGCGCAGATTTTTTGTTTTGTTTTTTTGCTCGTGCCGGCGGCATTTCATTCATACTTCAGATGCATTACGCTAAGGGCCTTACCCAAAGTGTCATCATCGATGCAGTTCGAGAAAAAACTCATTATCATTGTGTGTGTGTGTGTGTGTGCGCGTGCGTGCGTGTGTGCGTGTGTGTGCATGTGTGTGATACATGATTGAGAATACAAACAATTAATTATAATTCCACTTACTCAGCTCCATGAATTGCACACCACAGGCACACTGTAAAGAGAAACACAGTGTTATATATTTTTTTTATATAATTTTTGTGTATATCTAGCTAAAAACAAAACAATTCCAAAACAATCTGTAGAACACATATATTATAAAGAGATAATTTTAAGTACTTACATAGGGTGAATACAATTGTCCTAATGCCATTCTGCTTGAAAAGAAAAAAAATTCTACAAAAAAAAAAAAAAAAAATCTGTTATTTTAATTGTTCTACAAAAAAAAAACACTGGAATATCTATAAATAAGTATTCTTCCTGATCAGGATAGAAAAGAGGATGCCGTTAAAGCAGGTAAAGAGCCTAGGACAGTGTGCTTTTAATGTAGTTTTCTCTTGTTTTCAATAAAAATGTGCATGAATTGTGACCTTTTTGTGAAATGTGTTTAAAGGGATAGTTCACTTTGAAATTAAATTTTAGTATGTTTTAGCTTACCTCAAGGGCATCCAAGATGTAGGTGTCTTTTTTTCCGCAGTAGTTTCAATTTTGATATTTTTAGGTCAAACCGTTATTGTCTGTCATAATGCAGGTCGATGGTCACTTGTCTCAAATAGCATGCACAGAGTCCAAATTAAAACAATTCCCCGTCTTCCAAATTAAACAATTCCCCATCGTAAGTACACATTGATGGCCTAAGACACGAAACGAGCGGTTTGTGTGAGAAAACGAACAGTTTTTATATATTTTTTACCTCTTGAACTAAGCCACGTCCAAGTGATCTGAGAGCGCGGGCGGGTATAGATATATACAATAGATGTCGCCTTGCATGGCTACTGCGAAACCGTTGGGGAATTGTTTAGTTTGGACGACGGGGAATTGTTTTAATTTGGACTCTGTGCATGCTGTTTGAGACAAGTGACCATCGACCTGCATTATATGACTGACAGACAAGAACGGTTTGACCTAAAAATATCAAAATTGAAACTACTGCGGAAAAAAAGACACCTACATCTTGGATGCCCTTGAGGTAAGCTAAAACATACCAAAATTGTATTTCAAAGTGAACTATCCCTTTAATCCCGCTGCAAGCTCGACATACGTGACAGCTCGTGAAAGTTTACATTTGGCGGTCTCTTTTGCTTCATTTTAATACAGTGATAAAGGCAGTATTTTTTATTTTTATTGGCATATTAAAAAGAATCTTAACATTGACAAAACATAGGTAACACATAGGCTACTCATAAATACACATGGTAAAATAAAAAAGATATAAACTATGAAAACAATGTCTATAATAATATGAAAGAAATGTTTAAAAGGTTGTGACATATGTTTGTGATGTTGTGTTGTATTTGCCGAGATGGTCAGTTAAGCAGCATCGCAGCACATCTCAATTCTCATAAAGATGCGTTCTGTGTTGTCGCGTCCTTCCGAGTTCGTTCTTTCAAGGTCGCCTGGCAAGACCAGTCTCAAAGAGAACGCAAGTCTGTTCTTTGCGTTCTTGGAATTGAGAAACAGCCAATGTCAAATCACTAGGCAATTTGGTGGGTTATGTTTCACAAATTATGTTCACTCAATTTGCTGGTGAAGTTCATGTAATCTGCTCAGATTTAGCGCACATTCTCAGCCCATGAGCAGTGTTGGGGTTAATGCTAACACATTACAAGTAACTTGACTTGAGTTACGTAATCAGATACTTTTTCCAAGTAACTTAGTTGCATTACTTTTAAATTTACAACAAAATATAAAAAAAGTTATTTTTTCAAATAAGCAACGCAAGTTACTCCTCTCCTGTCCCCATGTTGAGAAAATCTCTTTTCTTAAAAAGTGACTAACGCAATTAGTTACTTTTTAAGGGAGAAACTCTATTGTAATGCATTGTAATGTAATAGCCTACTTTTCAAAGTAACTTTCCCCAACACTGCTCATGAGTCATATGAATAATATAGTCGAATTGCGCAGCACACACGCATGTCTAGCTTACTTCAACACAACCGCATCTAAGCAACAAATAACGGAGTTCTTTTTTTCTTCTTTTTTCTTTTTCTTTTTTTGAAAGGATTTAGCGCAGACCCAATAAACATAATAATATAGACTTACTATACCCCAGTGTAAAAAGGAGTAAGGGGAGGCTGCAGACCTGGAGCCGGTAGATCTACGCCCCAAGCAGTTTTACGCCCCTGGCAGTTTTACGCCCCTGCTGTTCCTGATGCGTCCAGTAGGGGGAGGCTGTACATTGACACGAATTGATTGAGGTATAATAAATAATCCGCTAAAGTTATTGTTGTTTAGCAATGATGCAACATTTATTATTTATAAACGAATAGCTTGATAGAGCTAGGTAGTTATCAATTCATTTCTTTATATCAATGGATAGGTCTATCATTTATTTCGAGAGACAAAAAGTTCTGGACGGTCAGGTTGATGTTCTGTCTGGCTTAAATTTATAAGTTATAGCTTACCACGTGTAAGTTTAGCTGCCCCTAGTCTTCTCTACTCACTTTCAAAATTAATTTTCTTTTGAATTTTCTTTTGTTGCCTGTCTTTATCTTGCCTCTTCTGGTAAGACTCCTTTACTTTCTGGTTTGAGTTGTTTCTTATAAAATGAGATGATCTAACTATCTCATTTATATCTAAATATAATTTTTTCTTAAAATAGCTTTACTTAATAAAGGTGTGTGTTTGCTTTAGCTATGGAAATCTCTCTCTCTCTCTCTCTCTCTCTCTCTCTCTCTCTCTCTCTCTCTCTCTCTCTCTCTCTCTCTCTCTCTCTCTCTCTCTCTCTCTCTCTCGAAACTTTTATAAACTATAAACACCCATCTCTTTTTTAACTGCATTCCAAACCAATAGCTTCTCTAGTAAATAAATGACTTACAGAGACATACAAGGACATGTTTTTAATGTCATTTTTTTAATTTTCTCTGCACAGTCCATCATCAGTGGCCAAAAGAAATCAAAGTGTCTTGACACTTTTTCCAAAAGTGTTCCACCAACAAGTACCTGTGCCATTGTACTTTGAAGATCAGGAGCAAATTGATGCAATCCACACTCATCTGACATAAATTCTGGGCAACACACACACACACACACACACACACACACACACACACACACACACACACACACAGTGACTAGATCAAATTCACCATGGATGTCCTTTTTATATTTTTTTAAAGTTTAGCTTTTTTTTAATGAAATACACACATGAAATGCAAATTAAAAAGGCAGTTTGTGTTCTCGTAACACTTTCTTTTATGTGGTCTGTGACTCATGGGGTCAGTGATTCTGCAGGGTCTCCAATAAGTATTATAGTTTATCTCAGTTGCTTTGGTGCATTTCTCAGATCACACCTGAAATCACATCATCTTTCACTTGTGCACATCATAAAAGCAATTAATCATTTTATACAAATTGCAAATGCTTTGGTACATTCATGCAATTCATAATGTACAACTGTCTGCTGTTTCCTACATTATCAACTCTTTATGTCATGTTGATCAAAATATAGGCCTATTATGCTATTTCTCTGTTGAATTGTCATACTCAAAACATCTAGGCATTAGTTCCTTGCATAAGTCATTAAATGCAAAATGGCTGACTAGTTGTCATAAACTGTTAAGCATGTTTTCAATATACATTTCTATTACACTTTATTTTGTAAATGTGTCCTGAACTGATGAATTGCGGAGGTGTATTTAGAATTTCACTAATGAAGGAAAAAATGAATTGATATAATGAATAATGATGAAATGTACAAAAGCAACTGTGATAAAAAATTAAGGATTCAGGAATTTTATACAAAATTTAACAGTGAGTCCTGCTGCTTTTGAATTTGACAAAATCAAATTCACCATGGATGTCCTTTTTACATTTGTTTGTTTAATTATTATTTTTTTTTTATCAGTGAGCAGAAGCACTTTGACAGGAGGATAGAAAAACAGTTAAAGCAGAGTGGCAAGCCATAGGGGAGTCATCATAATTCATAAATGGTGTTGATAAATAATGTTTTTGTGAACAAAAATATTGTCTCTTTCTTATAAATGGCCCTTGGAATTTTAGAAAAGGGATAAATTGTGTTTGTCTTCATAAAATGCTATGAAGGACACTGTTTTGTAGCTGTATGATGACTAAGTGAATAGTACAGCAGATATTTAATCGAGAATCCACATGATTACACGGTGCTGTCTAATGGGCTAAATATGTTTAATATCTAATTGTAACTTTATATAAATTCACAACAACATATTTCACTCAGTCTCCTGTATAAAAACATACAGTGAATATTCTATTATTATTAATTAGTATTATTATTATTACTATTTATTCAATATTAATGTATTCAATATTCAATTAACTATTCTATAGTAGGTCATATATCATTACTTGTCATCTGATCCAACTATGTGTGTTATTTTTTAATTCATGAAAACAAATAGTCTTCTGTATAGGCTGAGTGAAGCCCAACCTAATATCTAGAGATATTTTAATCCACAGTGCAGTGCAGATTTATACTAAAACGTTTAATATTTAAATTAACAAAAACCACAAATTCGGGCAAAATCTATGAACTGGACGGTTATTATTGTGTAAGTTTTGAGCATCGATTTAATGGTGTTATTTCGCAGCATATCCCCCTACTGGACGCATCAGGAACAGCAGGGGCGTAAAACTGCCAGGGGCGTAAAACTGCTAGGGGCGTAGATCTACCGGCTCCAGGTCTGCAGCCTCCCCATATAGGTAAAAAGGACAGAACCACCTAGCATATGCGTAATTTACGGATGGGACGGGTGGGACATTTGCTAAGGTCGATATTGTCCCCACCAGTTTTGAAACATCTCGCGGTACGAATGTATCAATACAAATAAATAAAATATTTCCAGTTAACTAGCAGAGCATTCATTCCTCGTTCCCGCTGCGATCAGTGGCGCGGATCATAGACATAATAAATACATAGACGCCCTATTGGCCGCTGGATCGTACGTCAACGGCGCCGCCATACTGCGGAGGGCAACTTTCCCATACCTCTCATAACGAGAATTGAGAAAAATGCCTATTTCGTGTGCTGCTTGGGGCTTTACAAATCGCCACACAATTGAAAACAGGTCTCAGGGAATTACCTTTCACAAGCAAAACTGAAAATTTGTTTCTGGTTGTATTTCATTTACTATTTTTATTTTCAGAGGAGAAAGGCCGCGAAATTTAAAAAATAGGCTACTACTGTTATTGTGTCACGAAATGTAGTTTTAAGAGTTTTTCAGTCGACAATGTAGTTGTTTAAAGCTCAAATCTGTGGTTTATTTATAAAGATAGCGCCTATTTAAAAAATGTTATCTGACGGTTTCGGAGTTGCGAATTCCAGCGATCACCGGGCGCTCAGCGCTCATGTACCCCGCCGAGAACAGCCTTACCTCGGCTAGTGCTTCTGACGTTCGCCCGCCGCTGGATCTGATGTCTTTAGTCTAGTGGTTAAACATGAGAATAATTCGTCTTGTGTATATCTAACGGGCGATCTTTGGTCTCAATAATCTATAATTTGTTCCTTGGCAAATCGTTTTGGCTGAGGGCAAAGTGAAGTTTCATAACTTTATTTAAGCTATTTAACTTTAACGTTGTAGCCTGCTGTGTGTTTGACTGAATCGTTTACTTTATTTCTTGACTTGTATAGATTCTTATACCTTTTAAAAACTGAAATTTAACAAAAAGAGACAGGGTTGAGTCATTTTATTTTATATAGCCTATGTAAGAATATTTTTAAATATATAAATTTACATTATTAATTATTGTTATTATAATAATACCACTTGCGATTATCAATCTATTAGTTATGCTGTTAAATTATTGTACTATTCATAGTAACAATTTAACTTATTATTTTTTATTGTCTATATTCTGTAATTGATATTTCATATTATATTGCTATTATTATAGTATTATACATAAACTATATGCTATTATCAATATATTTTTATATTATAGTACTTATGATATTTTATAATTATACTTTTCATTACTATTTTCATTACTATTTTATTTGCTGTATACGGTTTGTTTATTTTATTGACTAAACTATTTACTATTAGCCTACTTCTCACTTTATCTTATATTTACTATTTTCATTGCACTGTAGTTGAACCATATCATATGTATTACCATAAAGGATCCATCAGTTATCTTTGTTGTTGCTAAAATCGGGTCAATGGCAGAATATGCTTTTTCCACAATAAGGAAACTTTATTTAATTGAATGTGAAAATTAAATTATATCTCAGTATGGGGGTGTTCACAATTCTTATCCAAGAATAAAAAGCCAAATACATGACAAGTCTGAGCTTTGGCCATTCCTTATAAAAAAAAAAAAATAATAATAAAAAAAAAAATGTTATAGGCCTAAGTCTAACTATCGAGATTTTAGGGATGGAACTTTTTTGTACACCACATACAAACCACTGAAATCAGTTGATAAATGTACTTTTTTTTTGGTTTTTATCCAGAAAAACCGAAGCTCACCTGTTTACTTGCATTTGATTACAGCGCAGTCCTCCGCAAAATGGCGGACGCGATGACGTATCGCAGCAACGTTCCAAAGCGGCCAATAGGGCGTCTATGTATTTATTATGTCTATGGCGCGGATACTGTGTTCTCTTGTGGCTCGCGCACAGTCTTCACTCGGACGCGCGCTTCGGTCCGTTGTGGAGACTCTCTATTCGTTCCGGTGAAATTACAAAACAAAATGCACACAAACGAGTCCCATACTGCCTGATATAGCCTACAACCACTGATAAACATAATCGGTTTTGCTAAAAAATAAATAAATAAAAACCTATAAGAGTGCGGATTAGAACCCGAACCTCTGACACGCTTGGCAAAAATTCCGCCACTGGACCATTTAAAAACAAGCTTATAAATAGTCTGATCTATGTATTTCTTCACGTGAAAATTCTCGCCATTAACAACATATATTAGACCTCATTAAACGACTAATTAAACCCAGTAGGCTACTATTTAAATCGATTGCTGGACATCGTAATGTTATTGTGTAATAGTGAGTACAGGCCGTTTGTGTTTTACATCATCATTCTCATTATTATTTAGATAAAGGGTAAATGCTAGTTAAAGTGTTTTAAATATAAAAATTATCCATTAGGGTGTCACTTTGGCAATTGTAAACCCTGAATATGTAAAATGTTTACAGTTGTATGCATATACTTTTATTGATTTCGTAGTAAATGCAGAGACGAGAAGCCATCACAAATGCGTTCTTCTCTTCATTGTCTTGTTACTTACAGGAGTACTACAATTGTACATAGCCTACATCTGATTTATGATTTTGTAAGCAAGCTAACTTTATTTTGTTTAGTTGTCTAATGTTTTGTTTTCAGAATCGTGGGAGAACCATGATCTGTAGCCTATATAATACATATTTTACATCTAACTTATTATATTATCATTGATTCTTATATTAACATTTAGAATCTTAGTCTTTATGTAGCCCAGGCTTTAGGACAATAATAATGCATTATAATCCAGGATTCTGAAATATTTTCTTATTCTAAAGACGTGGCGTTTGGCATCCAGTGTGGGAAGTTCTGTTTAACAAATGTAGGCTATACTTTGCAGGTTTTTTATTGTTATTTTTTATTTAGCTAGCAATAAGTAACAACAGGTTGGGGTTATAGGAAAAAGATCACAAAACAGATTAAGATTTTTAAGATCAATTATTAGTGGATTAGTATTTAGTTTGACAAGGAGAATCAGTGAAAATAATGACAATCCTGCGCCATCCAGTCTTTATGCTGCAGATGTCAATAATAAATTGTTTAAATTTATTTCAGTCAAAATATTTTCTCTTATAGAGACTTTGGTTTAGTTTACCCCTAAATGTTAACATGTAGGCTAAGGCTGCTGTTATTAGTCTACATGAATCCTCCAGCCGTAGTTAAGGATATCTCTTCATTGGTTCATGATTTGTTCATGTCTTCACTAATGAGTTCATGTTGAAGTAGGCTAAGTATTAGTTCAAGTTTTATTACATTATTCATGTACCTTTATTGTAAAGTGTTACCATATTGTTACCATTCTTTGTTAACAGACAACGTTTTGTTTTTTCTTTATCTCTAACGAATATACTAAATTAGAACACACATGTATATTATAGCATTATCACATTTAATGTATTATAGCATTAAATGTAGGCTAATTATCGATAAAGTGGCATATCAGTCTGCGAACAGAGATGAGTTTAAATGTTATACAAAAACCGCTTAATTAAACGCAGATAAAATTCATTGTTTAACATGTTCATTTATCAGTTCTTTTTTATTATTAATTCATTCTTCATTTGTCCAGTGTCTTACCGTCTTCCTTCATTCAAAGTCATAACCATGAAAAAAGCAAACAATATTCCTGTCGATAGTCCTTGCGATGCTCTATGCGATGCGTTTCAGTTCAAAGTTTAAAGACTGACAAGAAAAAAATTGGGACAGAGTATTTCAAAGGTAGGCTATAGGCTGACGTCTAAGGTGTGGTATTGGGTAACAGGTGCAATTAGGTGATGAATCTGCAGTGCACAATACTAAAGCATCACAATTTCGATATTACTCCACAATAAAGGGTGTAGCAAGTAGCCTTGCCTAGGCCTACAATTAGCCTACGTTAAAAACATTTCTTTACGTCGAGTCGAGACCCAGACAATTTGAGATAGCCAGTATTTACTGACAAAGATGACTTAGACCATTTATTGCTACTATGAATGAACAGGTATCTTAAGTTAGGCTAAATTTTGTGAACATTTGAAGTAAACTACACAGGGGGCTTGGGGGGATACAATAATAATAATATATAGGCCTAGTTCATATTTTCTAATTTTATCTGTCTCTTATCATTTAGTATAGGCTATAGAATGAGTAACCCTGTTTGTTGTTAGGATGACAAAAAGTTTTAAAAGTTAGGCTACATTTTTTAGTCTGTAGCCCACCTTAGCGATCTAACAGCGCTCGTTAGTGTCAAAATGACCGAGATGGCCAATCAAATCAAAGAAGGCGGGTCTTACTGTCACTGTCACAACGCAACGAGTGTTCTTGAAAAGATGTTAAGTAGATGTAGGCTAATGATGCCTTCACGTGCTATCGGAACTAGTTTCCTAATTAAAAAAATAGGACATGAATGATATGAGCTCATAATCACGACTTGGGGGAAGCAGGAAAGTAGGAAATTTCCGATAGCACGTGAAGGCAGCATACATACAGTCGGCATCAAGTCATAGTTGGGGGCGTGGCGAGGGTGGAGTCGGCGTGGGGGAAAACACTTGCTGAGTCCCAATTCGCATACTATCCGTCCTAAATAGTATGCGAAACTAGAATTAGTACGTCCCAAATCGTAATATGTTGAAATGAGTATTCCAAAGATACCCGGATGGTCTACTATTTCCGGTTAGAATTCGAAGTGCAGATCAATGCACACTAACGGCTAATATTGCCCACAACCCATTGCGTGCGGGAGGGAGGAGCTTTGCGGTGATGGTGGTGATGTAAAGGCAGTCGGATGCAGCAGCGGAGATGCGCCCATAGTTTTTAAGAGTAAGAATTCAAATGTTTAACCCTAATTAAAGTGATATTTTATTGTCTCGTAATATTAATGGGTTTATGTTGTGCCAAAAAAGTACCGTGTTTATCTTGTAGGGTCCGATGAAGATACTGAGCGCCTCATTGCAGGCTACAAAACAATAGGCTAAATAAAAAGGCTATAACTTACAGTGTCATGCAAGTGTCTTTTTTTATGTATTTCTTTTGATGTTTGTGTCTGACTTATTTGTAGTAATACTGTGGCTGTACAAATGTTAACTTTATCAGTCCAACCAAAGAAACATGGTTACTACACTTTTACTATAGTAAAAGCATGGTTCATTTTCATCGGGGTATTTTTAAGTATTAAGTCAAGTCAAGTCAAGTCAAGTTTATTTGTATAGCGCTTTTCACAATACAGATTGTATCAAAGCAGCTTCACAGTATTAAATTAAAATAATACAACAAAGTTTGTTTTAAGAGGAATTTATTGATTGATGAAATTAAATTAAATATCCCCAAAATATCCCCAACTGAGCAAGCCAAAGGCAACAGTGGCAAGGAACCGAAAAACTCCATCAAGTGACCTAATGGTGTCCTAAAACTCCCATCAGGTGACCTAATTGAGAAAAAAAACCTTGGGAGAACCCAGGCTCAGTCGGGGGCCAGTTCTCCTCTGGCATTTATGAGCTAGAGGCCGGACTGTAGTTTGAACTGTAGGATTATATGAATGCTATATTATATTATACATAAGTAAGTTATAAGATTAAGTATATAATACGTTAAACAATAGTTACACTATAAACTTTAAATATTTTAACTCAGAAAATAAGTAGCTTTCGATACACACATTTGCACATGAACGTCAGAACCAGCAGCCTCACAAACGACCTGCGTTTGGTTGATCTAGTGTACGACGACGCCCTGCTTCACTCATCAATTTGGTAAAACACATTGTAAATGTATTGTGGAAAAAAAGATGGGAATATTAAATAAAATTATATTGGATATATAAGAATGAATGAAATGTAAAATGTTTTGTTAACAGTCGCGGTGTGCGTAACTAGGCAACCACGTTCTCGTTTACGTTGCATGACGTCATCGAAGTATGTCCCAGAACGTGCATAATCTTTTGCTACACACTCAAAAGTATGTACTTTTTCATCACAAAAAAAGTACATACTTTTAGGTCGTAGTATAAGTAGGCGAATTGGTACTCAGCCACTGCGAACATCGTGTGTATTTAAATGACAAAAAATGTGGTATTGCGCGAGTCATTGACTCCTGCCGACCGGCAATGGTAGGCTACATTGTAAAATTAACTGCAATAGGTTATGATAGCCCTTATTTAATTAAAAACTGGGTCAATGACCCAACCAAATGGCCAGAGGTGTCGTTTCCAGACATATTTTGTGATCTGGTTGAATCTCCAAGACATCGCAGTAGCTGTAGCGGTAACATTAGCCTATAACTCAATCAACTTATGTTGCATACTATAACTCCATAAAACCTTGTCACTTACCAATTGTACGTATGCTTCACTCCAAACTATTAAAGGGATAGTTCACTTTGAAATAAAATTTTGGTATGTTTTAGCTTACCTCAAGGGCATCCAAGATGTAGGTGTCTTTTTTTCCGCAGTAGTTTCAATTTTGATATTTTTAGGTCAAACCGTTCTTGTCTGTCAGTCATATAGTGCAGGTCGATGGTCACCACCTCAAATAGCATGCACAGAGTCCAAATTAAAACAATTCCCCATCGTCCAAATTAAACAATTCCCCATCATAAGTACACATTGATGACCTAAGACACGAAACGAGCGGTTTGTGTGAGAAAACGAACAGTATTTATATCGTTTTTACCTCTTGTACACAGCCACGTCCAAGTGATCTAAGAGCGCGGGCGGGTATAGATATATACACTAGATGTCGACTTGGCTACGGTTTCGTTCCAATGAACTGCAATAGCCAAGGCGACTTCTAGTGTATATATCTATACCCGCCCGCGCTCTCAGATCACTTGGACGTGGCTGTGTACAAGAGGTAAAAACGATATAAATACTGTTCGTTTTCTCACACAAACCGCTCGTTTCGTGTCTTAGGCCATCAATGTGTACTTACGATGGGGAATTGTTTAATTTGGACGATGGGGAATTTTTTTAATTTGGATTAGTTGGTTGTTCTCTCGAACAACCAACTAACCAGCACTGGTTGTTCTCTCGAACGATACTCGACGACAACGACGGAATCCAAAGCCGTGGGCCAAGTAGTGCTAATGGGTGTATTAAATTGTATGAAATAATCCCGAAAAAAGCACAAACACTGCAGAGATGGCAAGTTCAGCAGCTAAAATTTGCTGAGGTGAAGTGAGTAGTGGCACGGCTAACAGCAAACAAACAGCTAGCATTGACATCAGCGGGAATCCACCTGTCACTCAAAAGTGGACACACCCTTAATTATGCATGCAGAACTTTAAATATGAATCAACTAAACGGATGAGTTATAAAAAAATTCACAAAATTAGCTGTATAGACCAAAGCCACAGAGAACCAGGCTGTAAACATGTTTTTTTCTGCTGTAAAGTTGGTAATTTTAACATGGGGGAGATACAGATTTGACTCACTTCTGCAGCCAGCCTCAAGCGGCCAGTCAATGAATTGCAGTTTAACTCACTTCCGTGTTGGTTTCAAGAGAGAGACGGGGAGGTTGCATGCGGGAAGGAAGTCGACCGGAAGTTGAAGTCGGCCGCGTGCCACCATCTTGTAGCAGAACTTCACCTGCTGTTAGCATCCCATTGACTCCCATTCATTTTGGCGTCACTTTGACAGCGAATAACTTCACATCTGAGGCGTTTAAAGACTCCATTTGTCCATTATTTATTTCTAAAGAAACACGACAATGTATAAAATGCTCCATTACCTTGTAGCTTATGTTATAGCCCCGTAGAAGCAGTTTTTGTAAAAGTAGGCTAACGATTGCGTCATAACCACGCGACTCTCTGTCGCACAGTAGAGAGATTACCGTATGGACAGGAGGAGAAGCTCGCGGGCAATCGGGAAGACGTGGAGGCAAAATGACAAAATAATTAATCAGAATACCTAGCAAAGGTTTCTCCTGCTCCTAGCTCATGGACACCTCCTACACACGCTCTCCGTCTCTGCAAGATTCGGAAGGGGAACTATGGAAGTCAATGGGGTCCATCAACTGTTTGGTTACCAACATTTTTCAAAATATCTTCTTTTGTGTTCAGCAGAAAAAAGAAATTCATACAGGTTTTTAAACAACTTGAGGGTGAGTAAATGATGACAGAATTTTTGGGTGAACTATCCGTTTAATGGCTCGTTGTCAAGGTTGTTTCAGATCAACACCTGCAAGTGACCACTAGGTGTCACCGTTGAGACGGGTGTCGGATTGTTTCGAAGCCTCGACACAATATGGCACATTTGCTTCAACTGTTTCATTGTTTCACAAAGTCTCGATCTGCCCACCACTATGTGCAAGCAGTTGATTATTGAAAACAAGTTCAATTGAACGCTTCTTAGATATTCTGGATACAAAACACTGCAAACAATCCAACCACTTTTTAAAGATGAGATTGCACAAAGAAAGTAACAAACATAGGGCAGGGCTAAATATACAATGAAAGAATGACAAACAGGTGCAGAGAATCAATCAACCAGTGAAGGTTGATTAGCTGTATGTGAAAAGGAAAAACGTTTCCATTTTAATACTTTGTTGTTGTGTAAACGTACCCTCAAAGTCCAACTCAAGCAAAAATAAAACAGACCAGACGTGACATAAATTGTGTAAATGAACAAAGATTTTTTTTTTAAAACAATAGAAGGAAAACAGATATTGTATTCAAGCTGAATGAC
Organism: Leuciscus leuciscus; assembly: GCF_965113295.1. Classification (NCBI taxonomy): domain Eukaryota; kingdom Metazoa; phylum Chordata; class Actinopteri; order Cypriniformes; family Leuciscidae; genus Leuciscus; species Leuciscus leuciscus. The sequence goes on along the minus strand of NC_138727.1, from coordinate 38,413,417 downwards.
TTTGATATACACTCACCTAAAGGATTATTAGGAACACCTGTTCAATTTCTCATTAATGCAATTATGTAATCAACCAATCACATGGCAGTTGCTTCAATGCATTTAGGGGTGTGGTCCTGGTCAAGACAATCTCCTGAACTCCAAACTGAATGTCAGAATGGGAAAGAAAGGTGATTTAAGCAATTTTGAGCGTGGCATGGTTGTTGGTGCCAGACGGGCCGGTCTGAGTATTACACAATCTGCTCAGTTACTGGGATTTTCACGCGCAACCATTTCTAGGGTTTACAAAGAATGGTGTGAAAAGGGAAAAACATCCAGTATGCGGCAGTCCTGCGGGCGAAAATGCCTTGTTGATGCTAGAGGTCAGAGGAGAATGGGCCGACTGATTCAAGCTGATAGAAGAGCAACTTTGACTGAAATAACCACTCGTTACAACCGAGGTATGCAGCAAAGCATTTGTGAAGCCACAACACTCACAACCTTGAGGCGGATGGGCTACAACAGCAGAAGACCCCACCGGGTACCACTCATCTCCACTACAAATAGGAAAAAGAGGCTACAATTTGCACGAGCTCACCAAAATTGGACAGTTGAAGACTGGAAAAATGTTGCCTGGTCTGATGAGTCTCGATTTCTGTTGAGACATTCAGATGGTAGAGTCAGAATTTGGCGTAAACAGAATGAGAACATGGATCCATCATGCCTTGTTACCACTGTGCAGGCTGGTGGTGGTGGTGTAATGGTGTGGGGGATGTTTTCTTGGCACACTTTAGGCCCCTTAGTGCCAATTGGGCATCGTTTAAATACCACGGCCTACCTGAGCATTGTTTCTGACCATGTCCATCCCTTTATGACCACCATGTACCCATCCTCTGATGTCTACTTCCAGCAGGATAATGCACCATGTCACAAAGCTCGAATCATTTCAAATTGGTTTCTTGAACATGACAATGAGTTCACTGTACTAAAATGGCCCCCACAGTCACCAGATCTCAACCCAATAGAGCATCTTTGGGATGTGGTGGAACGGGAGCTTCGTGCCCTGGATGTGCATCCCACAAATCTCCATCAACTGCAAGATGCTTTCCTATCAATATGGGCCAACATTTCTAAAGAATGCTTTCAGCACCTTGTTGAATCAATGCCACGTAGAATTAAGGCAGTTCTGAAGGCGAAAGGGGGTCAAACACAGTATTAGTAAGTTGTTCCTAATAATCCTTTAGGTGAGTGTATGTATAAAAATACAAACAAGTCTTGTACTTTTTTTTTTTCTTGTACTTATTGAACTTTTTATAATTTTTGGAAAATTCCAAATACACAAACAGAAATGGTCAGGGTCAAAGCCCAATTCTATTAATTTTCTACAGAGGAACAAGGACCTGTTTTGACAACATTTAACAGTGTAAATGTTCAATTCACAAAGTGTTGCCAAAAATATTGAGTGAGTGTTTGTCTGGTCCCATTTAAAATATCATAAATAGGTCTATCAATTTAGGGATTTCCTAAAGGCATGGAAGACAGCAATTATAACACCTAAATATAAAGCATGGAATTTATTAGAGCTGCACAATTACAGGCCCAAAGGTTTACAACTTTTATGCTAAGGTCATTAAAAGGCATGTGACAGAACAACTTAGCACGCATTCTTTTAGGTAACACCCCAAGCAGTTTGGCTTTAGACCCAAGATAGTTAAAGTGCATTAGACAAAGGTGGAGCTGTTGGAGTCATCTTTGAAAAGTCCAACAAAAATCAAGACTTACTGAGCTGGGACAACTTAATCAAATTTACAGATCTTGTGTAGTACAGCATGTGTAGTACTTTTTGAGAGCTATAATAAGATGAAGACCATGTTGAAGGAGAAGCTGTTGGATAAAAGCATCTGCTAAATGCATAAATGTAATGTAAATGTAAAGAATCCCCAATGAACATTTCTTTTTCAGCTTCCTCTCATCTATTAGGATCAGTATATGGCAGTGTCTGCCTTTTATGGCAACAAGAAGAGATGAGAATGACATCTGCTGAAAATTATGCATTACAACTGTAATTGTATTTAAACTCCCTGTTATGTTCAGTCCCTTATTGGTTCTCGTATAGGCCTATGATTTATGTGGTTTGCGTTCTTTCATGAGCTCTCCTACTTATTTTGGATTTTAAATAAAGACTGTCTGGTTCAGTGTTTCTCAACTGGCGGTCATAGCTATGTCGTAGTTACGTTGTAAATTATTAAGTTCCTTGAAAACCGCAATGAACAAATCAAACAAAAGTAATTGAATTAGCTCAACACAACAAATGTCTCAAGTGGTTTCCCCAAATTCAACTGAAAATGCAACTTTTAATGACTTCTGGAGTCTCAAAATTATTCAATCACCTGAATAGAATCACCAGATTTCCCTGAGCTCGAACATATGAACTATATCTGAACTGGCTAGGTTTGTTGAGTGTCACGTTTGACTGCATGTAACAAAAATGGCTAAGTCAAAAGAATGTTCCAAAAAGTTAAGAGAAAATATCATCACCTCAGTGATGCTCTGGGGCTGCTTTGCATCCTCTGGCACTGGAAACCTACAGTGTATGGAAGGCAAAATGGATTCATTGAAGTATCAGGAAATCCTAGGAGAAAACGTCATACCGTCAGTGAGAAAGCTGAAGCTTGGGCATCATTGGACCTTCCAACAGGACAATGATCCCAAGCATACCTCAAATTCCACCAAGGCTTGGTTGCAGAAGAAGTCCTGGAAGATTCTACAGTGGCCATCACAGTCACCTGACTTGAATTCCAATCTCTGGTGGGATTTAAAGAAGGCGGTTGCAGAACGCAAATCCAAGAATATTACTGAACTGGAGGCCATTGTTCATGAGTAATGGGCTAAGATTCCTCATAAACGCTGCCCGAAGCTGGTTTCTGGTTATACATCTCGTTTGCAGTGGGTCATAACAGCAAAAGGGTGTTCTACTAAGTACTAAAGATGCTTGCCATGAAGGGGTTTAATAATTTTGAGACTGCAGAAGTCATTAAAGGTGGCATTTTCAGTTGAATTTGGGAAATCCACTTCAAACATTTGTTGTGTTGAGCTATTTCAATTACTTTTGTTTGATTTGTTCATTGCAAACAGATGAAAGTCTGTACATTTTACCAATAAACCTGATTTGCAATGGGGGTTGAATAATTTTGATTACAACTGTGTGTGTGTGTGTGTGTGTGTGTGTGTGTGTGTGTGTGTGTGTGTGTGTGTGTGTGTGTGTGTGTGTGTGTGTGTGTGTGTGTGTGTGTGTGTGTGTGTGTGTGTGTGTGTGTGTGTGTGTGTGTGTTCCCCAAGGAATTAATTCAACCATGGGTAGTGCCAGCTCTTCAGCAGTGAAATGAGGGTTATCACACATCTGTTTTACTGGACTCACAATGAATGTGACAAAGAAAGACCTGCAATTAGGTTTCAGTTAAATAAAGTAGTGAATCATTCATAAATGATAAGCAAAGTCAAGGCTGCATCCCAGTCCCACTAACAGACTTAAAGCAACTCGATTTTACCCAATGACTGAAAATCTGAAAATGAGTCACTGCTTAAGCAAATGAAAATATTACTCTTGTGTATGATGCATCTATATGATATGTTAATAAAATTTGATTCGTACAATGTTATGTCATAGGGTGGGATAAACATGATTGTCTGTTCTCTAAAAAAATGCCTGAATATTGTGGAAAAATTACAAATAGAAAAAAATTTTTAGGAAGTACAATGGAGAAATTAAGGAGGAGAAGGAGATTCTGAATGGTGTAGTCATTCTGAACGGCACATTCTTAATAGTCATGTCACAGATGGCACACCTAAACCTAAATATTTTTAAAAAGTAAAAGGAGGAAAATTATACAATTGAGGTATAACATAGATGACACATAATATTTTATGTGTTCAAAAGTTGTTCACTTATTCCAAAGACCTGTTTAACCATAAGTCATGGATCATATTACTACATTTCTCGTGGCTGAAAGACAGGACGACACAAACAATGTTACCCATCACACAATCATGAGACCTATTGTTTCTTTAAAAGTGCAATTTGGTGTGCAGATTCCCCTTCAGTCTTAATATACCTATGGGTCAGCGTATACTCAACAATAATAGTGTATACTCAACAATAATTCTAATTTATTTATTTATTACAATTAAAACAACATTTCTTCTCTCTCTAAAGGTATTTTTGGATTCAAAAGTCTTTCTTTTTCTTTTTCATTCTTTCCGTTTGTTTTAGGGTGTGAGCACATTCAGAACATGTGCTCAAGTACACAAATAAGCAGTATATCAAACGCATAAACTCTTCCTCTTTCACAATCATATTGTATTGAATTGTTTTCTTTTGGGTGTGGAATGTTAAAAACACGCACAAACAGGCATAAATACTTATCGCAACGACATCTCTGTCGCACTGACAAACAGATGTAGACGTACACACAGACACACCTTCATCTTTATCTATCAAACAATACACAGGTACATCATGACAGATGTATTTTATTTGGATAATTTTCTCATGAACCTAAAAAAAAACATGAACCCTGACACTCTACCCTGTCAAAACAGATATTATCTGTTTTGTAAATACAAGCTAAACTAAAACATAAGTGAAATTGATACACATTTTGAATGTCAGGAAAGCAAGATACAATAATATTATAAGAGAATTATATTAAACCTAAGCAACTTCATGTGCATTAGGGAAATGTCCATAATTATGTTATTTATTGGTGCAAGATGGCAAACATTGACTTAAAATTCGATCTGTCAGCCATTAATAAAAACTCACAGAATATTGAAACTAAATTAAACCATTGCAACAGCCAATAATGAGACTGTCACACCATATCTATTCAACTGGCTGTTTTGATGATACTGGTTTTTGTTTTTGGAAGTCTACTAAAGCTCCGCCCTTTACTTTTACAGTTTGTCTAATGTCATTTCCAATGACTTAGACATCAAACCTCCACCTGTGTTTTTTTTAGAATCACATCAGTGCTTTGCAATGTTACTACGCTGTCCTTTTTTCCTTTTGATTCACCCTTTCTCTACTGTCAGGCTATATTCTTGACCTCAGCAGACCATTAATAATCACTAGTGTTTAGAGTAATAGTAGAAGCAGTTTTTGCAAATCAAAAATGTCACTGCAAACGATACACTTTAAAAAGCTATAATTGTTAAAGAAAGAATAAGCTAAGGGGCAAGGCGGGGATCCTTTTCGAATAGCATAGCATTCCATTGATTATTCTCGTATGTGCAGTTTTTGAGTTCAAATATTCTTCCAGGCAAAATGGCAAGAATGTCACATACTATATGTATAACATTCTATTATTGTTGTTTTTTTTATAAGGTTAGGTATAAGGTTTATTCAGATAATACATTAAAGGTTTAGTTCACCCAAAAATGAAATTTTTGTCATCATTTACTCTCCCTCCTCATGTCAACCTGTATGATTTTCTGTCTTCCGTGGAGCACAAAAGAAGCTAAATTACCCAAACTTTTGAGTTACCAACATTCTATATCATTAATATGCCGTTTTGTTTTTAAAATGTAGTAGCCTATATCCGCCAATTTGTTCATTAAATGTTGTTCATTTTCTAGTTTAACTGAATACATTATTTTGATATATTGACATTAGTCCCTTTACATAAGATAGTGTCTAATTTATTTCTTCCATACTGATAATCTTTTCACAAATCCGCCATATTTTTCAGTGGAGCAACACCTGAATCAGACAGTCATTCAGTGCTATATGTCAGAGAGTACATTTAGCAACGTAAATTTAAAATGTCTTTTTATATTGTTGTTGCATTTTTTTAAAGGACAATGTTGGTCTCCTTCATGCATCTTTTTTTACTATAAGTAAGTCATTGGGCCAGACACCAGACCAGTTATTACGCACTACATGCCGAATAAACAACGCCTTAAAGGTATAGCGGAGGATCTTTCCAAATTTTAGATAAGACCCGCCCTCTCCACTTTTTGAAAAGTTTGATTGATTCACCAGAATGATTGACAATTAGGAGGACCAATAGTTTAGACTACCCACCAGGAAGTAAAACATCCTCCGCTATACCTTTAAGATATTAACTAAATGGCAAATTAACGGATGAGGGTGACAAAGCAAACATTTCCAAAGACACAGGATGATAAATAATTAGGACCGCAAAGATATTTTTTCACTTAAATGTGTTACATGGAAGATTAATCTGATATAATCTTCCAAGATTAATCCGAAGAAGCAGTCGAGCAACAGGAGAGGACGTCAGTCTGTGAGTGTTTACTTTTCTCATTAGATTTTAGCGCGGTTCTTCGTTGCTAGGCTAGGCAATTTATTAACAAAAAATAGCCTAAATAAATAAAAATTGACATGCGTTAGATTAAACTGAGAAGGCTCTCATCAACGGAGAAGAACTTGCATATTGTTGTCCTACTGTTAGTGTAACTGCTTCTATTGTTCTCATTTGAAAGTCGCTTTGGATAAAAGTGTCTGCTAAATGAATAAATGTAAATGTAAAATATAAAGAAACAAGATCCAAATCAGAACCATTTGCTTTATGGGATTTAGGTCAAGAAACGCCAAGAGGGTGTTGGCTTCAGAAAGATATAATTTTAATAACAGCTTAATGTGTAAAGAATGAGGTGGACCAAGATTCCTTTCACGAAGAGGGTGTTGTGTTGTGATGCAACATAACACACTATTATAATTCCAGGTTGGGCTGCTTTCGAAAAAAAAAAGAAAAAGATCTCCTACCTAACAGAAAGTCTAATTATAGCCTACTATAATTATATACAAAAAGCCATTTTATATATTTACAACTGAGTTATAATTAGCTGGTTCATCTACCCATTTTATTTTAATCCTATATGACAAATCCTTTCAAGAAATTTCTACCTGTTCTAGCACAATAACTTTTTGTGGTTTATTGCACTTAAAATATCAAATAGGCCTACACACAAAATAATGTCAAAATGTCAGGCTTGGCAAATTTTCACATAAACATAAATTTCACATAAACAACACATATGTCTAATTAGATGTGTCAATATTTTGTCTTCTTGCATTAGAATTTAGTGACAGCAGGCTAAAATACACTCTAAAAAGTGCTGGGTTTAAAAAGTAACCAATGCTGGATTTTTTGGCAACTGTCAGGATTATGTTCTGTTCAGTGTGTTTGTTCCTGTTATCCTAAATATATATCAAGCGTAGCGTTAGTTCTGGCAGGTCACGTTAGTCAAGCTCGCATCAGCTGACTCTCAGCTGATCCACATTTACCTATAGGAATACGACGCCTATCACCGTAAACATATATAAGCTCAGTATTATCAGCAGCTATCGCGTTTCTCAGGAGCTAATTACCCTCCTCCATCCCCAGCTCCTCCTCTCGCCCAGTCAGGATTTGGCATTCTGATTCCCCTTGAATTATGTTGTACTTTAAAATCTTGAATTAAATATATTTGCAAACTTTCATGTTGGTTCTGTTCTGTTTACCCCAAGGGGGGTTATTGTTGCTTTCCCTGCTCTTATCCATGCTAGGCTGCATGGATGCGCAGGGAGTTCTCGCCCAGAACGGAACCATACCGCCAATCCAAACTGTATGCTAATTGTCAATCATATTTGACGGTAGTGGTCCTGACAGAACTAGTTTCCAAGTCCATGTCAGTTTCATCAAGTTCACCTGGTTTCCATTAATTAGCTCATTAGTTCCCTCATTTAGTCTGGTATATATTCTTTGTTCAATTCTTTGTCCAATGTTAAGTGGTGGTGTTTTCCCATTCTCCTGCGATAACAAAGACTGTTTGTGTTTTTGACATTCTCTTATGTCGTGTGTTGACGTGACTGAAGACAGGACCGATTAACAAGATGGACCAATGCTATCTCACGACCAATTCGTACGAATGTGCACAATTTTTCTAAACCCCAGTGATAGGTAAGTTTAGGGGCGGGTCAGGGGTAGGTCATTCGTACGAATTCATACGAATTGGGCAATTCGTAAAATATGTACAATTTTGTAAAAATCTTACAAATTCATACGAGTGACGTCGTACGAATTAGCGACCACGGTAAATTTGTGAGGCCTTTGAGGCACACACCCAGAGAATTCAACAACTGGCGTGCCTCACAAACTTTCCAGACAGATTGCTGTGCACGTTTTACTTAACCAGCCTAAACGCGGAAACTATGGCATGCCTGCCCGGTGTGGGTCCTTGGGGGAATTTCGCAGAGTGGGTGCTGGAAAATAGTAGAGCGGCCAAAACCATTTGCCCAGCAGAGGATTCCAGCCCCACTCCCACAGATCCAGAGCCCAACATGCCATCATCCCTCCGCATGGATATGATGCCTGAGCCCCTCCGTAGACGGAGAGATTGAGCCCACCGCAATGCACGAGCCAGCACCAGGAAAATTATACCTCGCCCTGGAACGCGAGTCTCCAGAAACATCAGACCAGGGGTGTGAGCCGGCAACACCATGTTATGTCTTGGGAGTATTAGCGAAGTTCGAGGGAATGGAGGAAGACCCAACCCACACTCCCACCACTGAGGGTGAGATGCTGTTGACCTCTGCAAATTATTGTTGTGATGAGCCAGGAGTGGAGATTTACCTAGATCTTCCAACCCCGTTAGTCATATTTAGTAGAACATCTCCTGTATTTAAGCTGGTTCCACCCAGTTCAGAGTCTCCTGTGCCCCCTGCTGGTTCTGCCCAGCACACACTCTCCTGTGTCTCCAGAGTTCCCAGCCAGTGTCCCTCTCCCGCCTCCTCTTCCAGCCCTGCTTCTGCTGGTTCCCTTCACCCCCTTGCCCTTTCCTCTATCTAAATCAGCCAGTCTATCAGCCTCATCTCCACTGTCTCCTGTCAGCCCCTCGGCTCCTCCTTGACCTCCCCTCTGCGGTGTGGATCCACCTCGGGCCTTTCATCATCCAGCTCCTACCAAGCGAGTGGATCCCCCAGCTCCGCCTCCAGCAGCTGCTCTCATCACTCCACCTTGGCCCGTCACTCGGACTCCTCCATCTTGGCTCCTCCCTCCCTCGTATCCACCTGGAACCATCAAACTTCACATCCAGCTCCACCTAAGCCCTCTGGTACCCCGATTCCTCCTTGGAAGGTCGTCACTGCAGCCTCTTTGTGGCCGCCATGACCATCGGTGTCGCCCGGCTCCATCTGCGCCTAGGGCTCCGTATTCATCGTCTGTCCCCATGGTGTCGGTTTGGACTTCTCCACCATGGCTCATCCTTCAACGTCGCAGTGGATCTTCTTCCTGGCTGGATCCTCATTCCCCCCTGGCTCTTGCCTCCTCCAGAACCCCTGCCCCACCTCCTCAGTTGGACTTTGTACGACGCAAGGACACGTCTTTCCAGAGTGGGGCATAATATCAGGATTGTGTTCTGTTCAGTGTGTTTGATTCTGTCATCCTTAATTGACAGAGTTTTTGTCAGTTTCATTCAGTTCACCTGGTGTTCATTAATTAGCTCATTAGTTCCCTTATTTAGTCTGGTATATATTCTCCCTGTTTTGTTCAGTTCTGTGTCCTGTCTCATCAATATTGAGTGGTTGTTTTCCCTTTCTCCTGTGATTATCCTGCCTGGATTTAATACATTTTTTATATTCTTTTTAACAGGCTATGGCAGCAATGCCTCAGCTCTTGTCCTGCTATTCATTTGGTGGTACAGTAAGTGAAACTTCCATGGTGGTGCATGTTTGAGTGAAGATCCAGCCTATGCTGGTCCAAGTAAAAGGAAAAAGTCAAATGAAACCTTAATTTCATTCAGGAAGTGTCCCTCAGGAATTTTTATCATTTGGCACAGACTACCCAACACTGGGTTACATTGACCCAGCGCTGGTTAGGTGTGTGAGGGGGTTCATCATTTGAATTGACAGTAAAAATGACCCATCAGCTGAGTTACAGAAATACCAGCACCTGGGTAAAAATAATAGAAAATAACCCAATAAAAATGACCCAACATGCTTACCCACATTTGGGTTAAAAATAACACATTCACAATTTTAGTGAATACCTGCTATTAAGAATCAGTGTTTGTATAAAAAAAGAGTTTTGACTGATTTGAGTTAATCAGCATAGACAACAACAGACATAATGTTAGTGTTGCTTTTGTCAACGAAAATTATGACTAAATATTGTCATCAACGAACCTTTATCACGTGACGAAAACGAGATAAGACACAACATAAATGCTGGCCATGTGACGATAACTATGATTAAATGGATAATGCAATATTGTTGATGAATAAAAACGAGACTAAATGTGGTTTACAAAATAAAAACTATGCAAAAATGTCTCTTTATTTTCGTTGACCAAAACGAGTTGAGACGGAATGTTATGACGTTATTTCGTCTCGTTTAGTCGCATTATTATTATTTTGCAGTACTTCTGTTTCCCGTGGCTCACTTCAGGGGCTGCATCAGGTCGCACTGCGCAGACGCAGGCGATGTCACTTCCTCACATAGATATATACACTAGATGTCACCTTGGCTACGGCAGTTCACTGGAATGAATGCGTCAATAGAGCCGCCATCTTGGAACAGGGGAGCCCCTCCTCTTTAATGCATCAGCGTCAATGTAGACAAAGGTCTAAAGGAAATAAAATCACCATAAATCGTCATGAATGCGATTTTCTAGTTTTTTTTGTTCGGTCAGACATGTATTTAATATTGAGTCCAGAGAAAATGTAAGGTTTTGATATTAATCAATCAATCAATCAATCAATCATTTATTTATAGAGCACATTTAAGACACAACCGAAGTTGACCAAAGTGCTTTACAAGGAATAAAAGAAACACAAAAATAAAACCAATATACATACATAAATACCAGACAAGCCAAAAAACATTCAATAGAATAAAAGAAAAATCCAGGAAGACAAACTATAGAGTGTTAAAAGCCAAGGTGAATAAATGAGTCTTGAGCTGAGATTTAAAAGTACAGATAGATGGAGCATGCCTAATAGAAGGAGGAAGGCTGTTCCACAGCTTCAGCCCAGCAGCGAAAAAAGCGCGATCACCATGTTTTTTAAGTTTTACTTTAGGGACTGTAAGACGGCCAAGCTCAGAGGATCTCAGGTTTCTGGATGGAGTGTACGGAATCAAAAGATCCGTTAAGTATTGAGGTGCCAAATTATTCAGGGTTTTATTGACAAATAATACAATTTTAAACTCAATCCTATACTTTACCGGAAGCCAGTGCAGAGACATCAAAATAGGTGTTATGTGGTCGTACTTTCACTTCCCTTCAAGTAGTCTAGCGGCTGTGTTTTGAACCAACTGCAGACGAGAGATGGAAGCCTGAGAAATGCCATAATACAGAGAATTACAGTAATCAAGCCTAGATGTAACAAATGCACGAATAGCTGTTTCCAAAATACTCCTTGATAAAATGGGCTTCACTTTACTGAGAAGGCGAAGCATGCTAGGTATTGCTATTGGTAAAAGCATGACTTGATAACAGCTGAAATCTGTTTGTCAAACTTTAAACTGGAGTCAAAAAGGAAGCCCAAATTCCTGGCACACTTTGTGTTATATGGGGTGAGAAAGCCAAGATCAAAATCAAAAACACAGTTTTCCTTGGGGCCGAAAATAATAAACTTAATTTAAGTTTAAAAAATTGCTTGAAAGCCATGACTTAAGTTTGTTTAGACAATCTAACAGCGGCTGAAGAGTATATTTATTATTGCGTTGCAAGGGAAGGTAAAGCTGTGTATCGTCGGCATATTAATGAAAAAAGACACCATGTTTTTTTAAAATAGCGGCCACGGGGAGCAAATACAGAGAAAATAACACAGGTCCAAGGATTGATCCCTGAGGAACACCACAACCAAGGGGTTTGTTAGTGGATGAGTATTGTCCCAAGTGAACAGTAAAACATCTATCTGACAAGTAAGAGTGAAACCACTGTAAAACAGAACCACAAAGTCCTACACAAGACTCCAGGTGTGATGTTGTGGTCGACTAAGTCAAAAGCAGCACTTAGATCTAACAGGACAAAAGCCATTTGTTTGCCTGACTCAGTGGTGAGATATATATCATTTAAGACTCTTAAAAGAGCAGATTCAGTGCTATGTAATGCTTTAAAACCTGTTTGAAAAACTTCATTGATAGAACTGTTTAACAGGAAAGATTGTAATTGAGCCAATACAACTTTCTCCATGATCTTTGATATAAAAGGAAGATTTGAAATAGGTCGAAAACTGGAAAGAGATGAAGGATCAAGATTAGTTTTTTTAATATATGGTGTGTTTAATATATGGCATGTTTAAGGCAGACTGGAACAGTGCCCGTATATAATCATTTATTAATGACAGATAATAGACCTGGACCAATTGCATCCATAGTTTGTTTGAGGAAATGCGAAGAAACAATATCATGTGGGCATGAAGTGGGCTTAAGGCAATCAACAATTGCCTTACAGGAGTGCAAGTTGAGTGGCTCAAACACAGACCATGTGGAGGAGTATAAAGGAATCTCTGACATAGTATATCCAGTCTGAGCCATTTGAGATCTAATAGCCAATACCTTATTTGTGAAAAAGTTTCCAAAACTTTCACAAAGGGAGACAGAAGGCTCAGAGAAAAGATTAACAGGTGGATTTAGCACAGAGTCAATAGTGGAAAAGACGACACGAGGCTTATGCCTATTTTTCATAATCAGATCAGAAATATATTTACACTTAGCAGCTTTGGCTGCCCTCTGAAACGAAACGAAGAAAGTGCATTTCTCATAATTTCATATGAGACCTGCAATTTGTCCTTTTTCCACTTGCGCTCGGCCTGTCGACAGGTCTGTCTGAGAGAACGCACTGATTCATTAAGCCAGGGAATTGGCACCGATTTATGAAATTTAAGCTTTAATGGAGCAATACTGTTCAAGATAGAAGCGCAAGTAGAGTTAAAATAACTGAGATGTTCGTCCGCATCCAAGTTATGTAGAGTAGATTCCGTTTCAGAGGAATTCCACACCAGTAAAGGTGCGAGACATACGCCCCATGGGCTGATTTTTTTGAGTTTGACCAGAGTATGGAACAGAGAAAAATACAGGCATATGATCAGAAAAATTTGCATTGAATATTAAGATAATCGACTTATTTTTCAAAATATAATGCATAGTGCTAGTAGGCCTAAGTTTATTAGTCACATTCTTCCACTTGAGTAAACTTAGAATGAACTATCGCTACTTACCTTAGCCTACTGCATGCAAAATGGCTACAATTGTGTGACTATACATGCTAATTTAAACATTTAAATTGTATTGGTTTATTAAATATGATACACAAAGCAATTTGCAAGTGGAAGCAAATCAAAAAATTGAGAGGAACATAATGTGAAAGTTAGATAGTTGAGGTGCCAAAGACCGTTTCATCTTTTCTTTATTCCTGTCCCGCAATACTTTTGCCACATTAAATAAGTATGCACTAAAGTAGTAAATACATCTTAAATAGCTAAACAGTTGACATTTTCACAAATTCCAGTGTCCTTCCACACCTCCATCCCCAGTTTGCAAGGAAGAAACAAGCCCTTGAGCCCACTGTATCCTTGTCCTCAGAGTCCTTGTAACTCACACATACATAAGATGCTCATCAGAGACAATCGGGGTAAACAGCCAGAACCAATGTGTTTGTATAAACTTGTTCAGGTGGACGTTTTAACTTAAGACTCATTTCCGTTAGCCACGCAAGAGAAATTATTGAATAGAGACCAAAACAACTGTCCACATTTCCAACATCTTATGATCCTATTACATTGATATAAATACATTCTGTTCATTGTCGGTTTTCCTAACTGTCAAAAACTAAGGGTAACTAGCTAGCTAACTAGCATGGATTAGCTGCGGTCGTTAACCAAGGACTGAAACAAACCAACGTAACCAGAAATATAATTTCGTATCATTCAATATAATAAAACACATTCTCACTTGTGAAATGTAATCCCTTGCTGTCTGGTTTTTAGATTTAGTTCGTGTGAACATCCATACAGCACAAAAGTCCGGCATCATCCATGAATTCGAAGTACAGGCGGAGATAGCAGCGTTACCTAGCTACTTCCTATGACAAGACCCCTGTTCCAAGATGGCGGCGGTTTTGACGCATGCTTAGAACCCCAAGGCGACATCTAGTGTATATATCTATGACTTCCTCAAGCCCCACTCATGGCATTATTTAGAAGATGCAGCTGCGGTAAGTTAGTGTAAACAACAACAAACAAAGTTAAAGGGACAATGTGTAGTTTTTTAAGTATTTTATTATCTAAAATCAATATTTTTATTCATAAATATGTCCTCAATGGTGTACAAATACCTCTGCCAATTATCCTCGTAAACGAAGAATTTATTATCTTTATATACATGGGACGGGTAGGTCCATGGAGGCTTCCATGTCGTTCCACCATCTTGAAAAACTATAATAGCAGAGAGGGACAAAAAGTACTAGCCCAACGGGTTTCCACAACGCGTTTTCGTTCAGAGTCAGCGTCATGTGACTGAAAGCAGCTGAACCGGACAAGAAGATTGGAAAGACGCTTGTCACTGCCCCGGCAAGTTTAAAAGGCTGCACTGCACGGTTATTTATAATGGAGGACCATACTTATGTGGAGCCACAGGACCCGAGATTGCAAAAAACAAGGGTTAATGTCGGGATTGCTTTTTCCAGGTGGAAAGAGTTGATGCAGGAGAAAGCTTTCAAAAGAGACGCTGAACTTGCCTGTTTTCTTCTCAACAGGTAAGTCAATGTTACGGTCTAAATTACAAGCTTTTTTTTCATTGCTTGGTCGCTTCTCTGCCTTTGGAAACTCTCCAAAGAAACTCTTGGTCGCTTCTCTGCCTCAATTCTTTCAAACATCCGTTTGTTCGTTGTGTCAAGTTGCAGTTTGTTTGAAATAACAAACCTGTTCACCCGAAGGAAAACTCGATGAAGTGCTATTAGAAGACATCCTGTCATAGCTTTTTGGTACATAACGGCTACCGTAGAAGCAACACGCATTTGAAAAAGCGAGGGGCTGTAGAGCACTATTCGTTTGAATGCAAAATACAATTTCACCGCTAGATGGGATAAATTCCTACACATTGTCCCTTTAAGTCTGACGCCCATTTCACACATACTCCGTGTGCCGTGCGTATGCGGTGCAGGAGCAGCACACGCTATAGTGCTTTCACATATGCTGGGTTTGCAGTGCGTAACTGATCCACGGCTGTACCACAAACACATACTCAATATTTTTATTTCAAATCCAGAAGTTATCAGCTACTTTTATTTAAAAAAAAGTTTTGTCAGCATTGCGATTCTCTTTGTACACATTCACTCTTTAATAGACGTAATTCACTTTTAAGCACAATTTAAACAACATATTATTCAATGCACTACTTCTATCTAGATTTATAAGCAAGTGGTAAAATATTTAGCCATGTAGTTATATTAAAGTCGCAAACATTTTAAATTAAAACTTAAAATTGACAAAAACGCCAACTCTCATGCCTTTTCTTTTGCATTTAAATTTTAATACAATAAATATTGGATGTCACAAAGAACTTGCTTTTCAATCTCCACGAATGAGACGAGTGTTACTTTTCTGTTCGCTATTTTTGCTATTTTTCCATAGTGGTACACTATATTTACTGGGTTAAATAGAATTGCATTACTAAAAAGAGACTAAAATACAATTTTCATTGACTAAAACTAGACTAAATGTCATCAGTTTTCGTCGACTAAAACTAGACGAAAATAGTCATGGATAATTCTGACTAAAATAAGACTAAAATGCTCAGTTCCCTTTCAAGGGAACTCCCGTTGCGTCGAAAACTGACGCTATGGGAACGCTTTGCGTGATGACGTCTTGAAGCACATGTAAAATCAGTCCAATGGTGTGGCGGAACGTCAGAGGCGGGTGACGTCACGTACCAGGAAGCTATAAAAGCCGGCCCGAAACAGAAAACGAAAGCTTTCTGAGTCTTCAGTTGCGCTCTGTGTTGAATCTGTCCTTGTTATTTGGTGTTGTCTGTCTATATTATATATATATATTCAGTATGGCGAGCAAGCAGCAGTTTAGAGTGTGTGTCCATCCCTGCCCGCGTTATTTAACGGGAGGTGATACTCACACTCTTTGTGTTGTTTGTTTGGGTGAGGAGCATGCCCAGTCAGCACTCGAGGGTGGTGACTGTGTGCATTGCGACGCGCTTCCATTGCGCACGCTCCGATCCCGCTTGGCTCGGTTCAATCCCGATCGCGTTCCCCAGGGCTCGGGTCCCGCCGCGGCTGAGGCTCGGCGGCGATCTCAGACCTGGGGTTCGCAAATGGATCTGTCAGTGGATGTTGAGACGGGCTCTGCCTTATCTCAGCATCAATCTGACAGATCCAGTGCCTCTCATCAGGGTGTGGAAGCACGCATTGCGGTTTCTTCCCCCCCGATAGAGGCACCAATACTGCAACTGTCCAGCTCTGAGGAGTTGGATGTTGTGAGTATTGAAGCTGAGTCTGAGGATTCGCCACCTCAGTCTCATGCGTTTGAGGAACTGCTCGATGTTATTACTAGAGCAGTTGACAGACTATCTATTGAGTGGCCAGAGGATAGGCAGGACGTTCGTTCGAAAAGTAAGCTCGACGAACGCTTCCTGCCATCTCGTACACAGCCTCAGCGAAGAAGCCTTCCGTTTTTCCCCGATCTCCACACCGAGGTGTCGAAATCGTGGGGAAAACCGGTTTCATACAGAGTGTATGCACCACAAACATCCCACTATTCTTCCATTCACAAATATAAAGAATATGGTTATGGGGAGATGCCGAAGGTGGAGGAGACGCTTGCGAGCTATCTCTCTCCAGCAACAGCATCTTCCCTGAAAGCTCCTTCACTTCCCTCTAAGCCAGTAAAATTCACATCATCTCTGGTTCATAAATCGTATGCAGCCGCTGGTCAAGCTGCAGCGTGTCTGCATACGATGTCTATTATGCAAGCCTATCAGGCAGAATTATTGGGGGATTTAGAGGAGGGCGGGGGAATTGGTCCTGACACAGTGGCTGAACTACGCAGAGCCACAGATCTGTCTCTCAGGGCCACCAAGGAGACCGCTAAATCAATCGGGCGGTCTATGGCAGCCCTGGTGGACACTGAGAGGCATCTGTGGCTCAATTTGAGCGATATAAAAGAGAAAGAAAAGCACGTTCTCTTAGATGCTCCGGTTTCCACTGTTGGTTTATTTGGTGATGCAGTAAACAGTGCGGTAGCTAAATCTCAGGAAGCTGCTAAACAGGCAGCTGCATTACAAAAACTTCTCCCCCGCCGTTCTTTCATTGAGGCTGCTGAGCGGGAGCAGCCTCACTCCTCTAAAAAGAGCGCTGAACATCGTGCCACTCAAAAACAGAGTGTGTCCTCTCGTGCTCCCCCACAAAAATCTCGGGGACACGGAGGGCGCTCTCAAACCCAGCAGTCTTCGAGGGGTAAAACGGATCTGCGGACCGTTATTACCGCCAAGAAGGCTGCTGGGAAAAAGTCCTGATGTCTGAGGGCTCAGGACAAATGAGGGTAGTCCCCCCGAAGCAGAGCGGTTAACACCTCTTTTCACGGTGCCCGTCTCTCTTCGGTGCCCTCAGGGGACCGTTCTGCCAACCCTGCCACCTCTGGTGTTACAGGGCGCAGCGGTCTCCGGCGAGCACATATCTCAAGGTCCACCCGGAAACGTAGTGGCCTCGGGATGCCCGCCCCCTCTGAGGAGGGTGCTAGAGCAGTCTGTTTGGTCGTTCCCTGCCGGTGCGCCGTTACAGGGCGACGAACCGACTACTCAACAGCAGGAGAAAAATACGGTGCCGTCTCTCTTCGGTGCCCTCAGGGGACCGTTCTGCCAACCCTGCCGCCTCCGGTGTTACAGGGCGCAGCGGTCTCCGGCGAGCACATATCTCAAGGTCCACCCGGAAACGTAGTGGCCTCGGGATGCCCGCCCCCTCTGAGGAGGGTGCTGGAGCAGTCTGTTTGGTCGTTCCCTGCCGGTGCGCCGTTACAGGGCGACGAACCGACTACTCAACAGCAACAAAATCTCGAGAGACTGGTACCTCTAGTAGAATCTTTGACAGCGTGGAAGCTACTGTCAAATGTTTCTCGTTGGGTCCTGCAGACCGTGGAAAAAGGGTATTAGATACAATTCTATTAACGCCCACCGCGGTTTATGGGGGTCGTGCCCACAGTGGTGGGCCCCGAGCAGGTTCTGGTTATGGAACAGGAAGTAAACACTCTGTTAGAGAAAGGGGCCATAGAATATGTACCCCCCTCCAACAGGGAAACCGGGTTTTACAACCGGTACTTCATAGTTCCAAAAAAGGACGGGGGATTGCGTCCCATTTTAGATCTTCGAGTTCTGTACGAGTACATGCAGCTCAAGTTCAAAATGTTAACCTTGAGACAAATCGTGCCACAGATCAGGTCCGAGGACTGGTTTGTCACGATAGACCTCAAGGACGCATATTTCCATCCGTCCGTGTCATTGGAAGTTCCTGAGGTTTGCTTTCGGGGGCAAAGCATAGCAATATCGAGTTCTTCCATTCGGCCTGGCTTTATCACCCCGCACTTTCACCAAATGCGTGGATGCAGCTCTGGCGCCTCTGCGCCTCCGGGGTATTCGCATCACGAACTACATCGACGATTGGTTGATTTTAGCTCAGTCGCATTAGATGGCGGTTCAACATCGAGATGTTGTTCTCGCCCATATGAAAGAGTTGGGGTTACGGCTGAACGCCAAGAAGAGTGTGCTTTCTCCATTTTAGAGGACCACTTTTTTAGGCGTGGTTTGGGATTCAGTGTCGATGCAGGCGCGCCTGTCATCGCCACGCTTCGATTCCATCCTGGCAGCTGTGAGAAGTGTAAAGCTAGGCCAGCTACTCACTGTCAAACAGTTCCAGAGACTGTTGGGTCTCATGGCAGCAGCTTCCAACGGGATACCTTTTGGACTGCTGCACATGAGGCCCCTGCAGTGGTGGCTCAGGACCAGAGAGTTTTTCCCCGAGGGGCAACCCATTTCGCACAATCAAGGTCACGCGGTGATGCCTACGTGCCTTGGTTATGTGGAAGAAACCTTGGTTCCTGTCCCAGGGCCCAGTGCTGGGAGCTCCTTGTCGTCGCAAACTGCTAACGACGGATGCTTCCCTCACGGGTTGGGGAGCGATCCTGAGGGTCGCTCATCTCAAGGTCTGTGGGAAGACCATCATCGTTCCTGGCATTCTATAGCCTAGAGATGTTAGCTGTCTTCCGGGCTCTGAGGAGCTTTATCACAGGTCTCAGGGGACACCATGTGTAGTACATACGGACAACACGTCGGTAGTCGCCTATATCAAGGGGGTTTGCGCTGGCATGCCATATCCTCTTGTGGTCCCAGGGGAAGTTGCTGTCACTCAAGGCAGCCTACATCCCCGGGGTCCAGAATATAGGAGCAGACACTCTGTCGAGACAGGGGCCGAGGCCCGGGGAATGGTGGCTCCACCCCCGAGGTGGTGGAGCTGATATGGAAATTATAAGTGGATCTGTTTGCGTCTCGAGAGACGTCTCACTGTCCACTTTGGTTCTCCTTCACGCATCCAGCTCCTCTGGGACTGGATGCTATGGTACAGACGTGGCCGAGGCTATGTCTGTACGCCTTTCCCCCAGTTGCTCTGCTCCCGGGAGTTCTGGAAAGAGTTCGCAGGGACCGGGTTTGCCTGCTTTTTATAGCCCCGCGCTGGCCGGGTAGAGTATGGTTTCCCGATCTTGTGTCCCTCCTCGACGGGCATCCTCTGGAGCTACCCGTCAGGAGGGACCTTCTGTCCCAGGCAGAGGGCTCGATATTTCACCCTCGGCCAGAACTGTGGAACCTGTGGGCTTGGCCTCTGAGGGGGCCCAGCTCATAGAGTCAGGTCTCTCAACCGAGGTTGTTGAGACCATTCTACAGTCCAGAGCTCCCTCCACGAGGAAACTTTATGCCCTGAAGTGGAGAGTATTCACTTCTTGGTGTAGTGACCGTCGGTTGGACCCAGTCCACTGCCCAATTGGTACAGTTCTGGAGTTCCTGCAGGACCGGTTCACTGCAGGTCTGACCCCGTCCACTTTAAAGGTTTATGTGGCGGCTGTAGGTGCTTACCACAGTCCTTTGGGTGGAATGTCTGTGGGGAAAGACCCTTTGGTATCTCGTTTCCCTCGGGGCACTTGGAGGTCCTCCTCCCTTTCGAAATCGGACCAGGAGGCGAATAATTTGCTTTGCCCTGTTCGGGCGTTAGACGCGTATGTCCACAGAGCTGCCCTGTGGCGTAAAAGTGACTTTTGCTCCCCTAACAAGGGAGGTCCAGTGTCTAAGCAAAGGATGAGCAAGTGGGTGGTTGAGACTATCTCACTGGCTTATGAGGCGGCTGGACAGCCTTCTCCTTTGGCTGTCCGGTCGCTCTCTACTAGGAGTATGGCGGCCTCTAAGGCCCTTATATCAGGAGTATCGTTACAGGACGTCTGTGATGCGGCAGGCTGGTCCTCACCGCACACCTTCGTCAGGTTCTACTCTCTGGATTTAGACTCTACTCCAGGGTCTCATGTTTTGTCTTCTTAGTGCTGCTCACATGATTACACACAGGACAGACATTTGTAGCTATGGAGGCGTTGGTATAGACGTTCCCATAGCGTCAGTTTTCGACGCAACGGGAGTTCCCTTGAAAGGGAACGCCTCGGTTACGACTGTAACCTCGGTTCCCTGAAGAGGGAACGAGCGTTGCGTCGCCTTGCCATATCTCCTTCATGCCTGTCAGCGCGACTTCAGACTTTACGAAGCTTTCGTTTTCTGTTTCGGGCCGGCTTTTATAGCTTCCTGGTACGTGACGTCACCCGCCTCTGACGTTCCGCCACACCATTGGACTGATTTTACATGTGCTTCAAGACGTCATCACGCAAAGCGTTCCCATAGCGTCAGTTTTCGACGCAACGCTCGTTCCCTCTTCAGGGAACCGAGGTTACAGTCGTAACCGAGGCGACTTTTAGTCGACTGAAACTTGACTAGACTAAAAAGAGTATGAACGTGACTAAAACTAATAAAAACTAAAATGACAGCTTGACACGAAGACTAGACTAAAACTAAAATTAAAACCGGCCGCCAAAAACAACGCTACATAATGAGATAGATAGATAGATAGATAGATAGATAGATAGATAGATAGATAGATAGATAGATAGATAGATAGATAGATAGATAGATAGATAGAAATGTGTGTATAGTAAAAGTGGATCTCATCTCATTATTCACTTCCACCCTGTTGCCTGATTTTTCTGCACACACCTCTTACACCTTCTCCTCTACCTCTTTCATTGGCAAGCACACTGGCACTATCCTATTTCTTTCCCTTTTATCTCTTTCACCATGATCCAAACAATACCCAGCTGCAGTGACAGGTACGCATGTAACAGACCAATTAGAACAAAGGAGATTATCTTAAAATAAATACACGTAATGGTCCATATGGTTTGTGAGAACATTTCAGGGATTATAGAGACAAAGAGATAAAAGAAGATAGCTCCTTTACTGGCAGACCATTTCACTATCTTTAGTGCTGTGTAGCCAAAACATAGTAATAGATATAGCCAATATCACTATCATTAGTGATAAATATGATACACATTATTTGTAGGTGGTCATACAGCTGAACAAGCTGTCACATGAGCACAGGATGAAATTTTGACTGTCAGTGACCAGAATTGTAAATGTAATCAGAATGCGGTATTGAGTTTTGATGAAAATCAATTTATTGATAAGCAGTCACATTTTTGATCTATCTGTTGTTTGTTTTGAAGTTGCTGTACCGTCACAGACTGCAGAACCAGTATGGCCAGTTGGACGATGGCCCAACCTATACTTCAAATACCTCAAATATGAGTCATTGTGGGGAAAAAACAACTATCAATAATATTTTATTATTTATTTATTTATTTTAGGCCTTGCTAAGAGATTTTATATTTTACAAATAAAAACAAGACACGCTTTTGTGTCAATAAAGAAAGAAAGAAAGAAAGAAAGAAAGAAAGAAAGAAAGAAAGAAAGAAAGAAAGAAAGAAAGAAAGAAAGAAAAATCCACAACTTTTAAGTCAACTGTAATTTTAGTTCGCAAGATAATTCAGTCGGATTGATTTCCCGTTTTAACAGTTAAAATGCAATTCATCTTGCTGGTAACAAGAAGACAAGAAACATGATACCTGGTGAAGATTGGAATGGTGAGAGTGCAGTGTTCTGTTCTGTTTCTGTTTTTGATTTTATAACATAGGCCTATTCAGCACTTTGCCTTGTATAATGAAACTCTCAGCTGTTGTTTGCTGTAGTCATGCCTACTTTTATTCACAAAAAAAAAAAAACGTTGTTTCAAAAGGACTTAAAGGGGCCACTGCTGCCCCCATCTGAATAAATCACTTAAGCAATAATGTAAATAAAAGCCTAAATTCAATCTGTTCATCACATAAAGGAGTGAGTCTCTTCAGAAAAATATACGGTGGCCGAGAAGTGCAAAACAAACCACAATTCCGAAAACAAAACAACAAATTTATAAACGCAATGGAAAGACTAAAAACAAATTAACAAGTAAGAAAACACAATAACATGCGCAAAACGACTTTCTTCTGCCGCAGTCTGCTGTACTTTCTGCATGTCTTGATTGACAGATGTCTCATCCAATAAGCGGTCCGTATTCCATTAGCCACATATACCTACCTTTTCGTTTTGTCTGACTTGTCGTTGTGTTTTACGACTTGTTAATTTGTTTTCAGATTTGTCGTTGTGTTTTTTTTATTTGTTAATTTGTTTTCAGATTTGTCGTTGTGTTTTTTTTTTTTTTTTGTTATTTTGTTTTCAGATTTGTCATTGTGTTTTCTGACTTGTTGATTTGTTTTCAGATTTGTCGTTGTGTTTTTTTATTTGTTAATTTGTTTTCAGATTTGTCACTGTGTTTTTTATTTGTTATTTTGTTTTCGAAATTGTTATTGTGTTTTCTAACGTGTTAATTTGTTTTTAGTCTTTCTATTGCATTTATAAATTTGTTCGTTTTGTTTTCAGAATTATTGTGGTTTGTTTTGCACTTCTCGGCCACCTTAAAATTGGACTAAACCGCTCTATTCATATGGATTTGTTTTACGATCTCTTTATGAACTTTTCGAAGCATCAAAGTAGTACTTGTGTAGACTGTCAGTGGACGGACCGAAGTCTCTCAGATTTAATTACAAATATCTTCATTTGTGTTCCGAAGATGAGCGAAAGAAATCCCACAAGACACATTTTCAACAGGAAGTTGCATCATCTGGATCTTCTGAAGTCAATGGACCATGGGTGCTTCTTAATATCCCTCCTCGTCTCCTCCAGGGGGGCAGTGTTTTCGGAAAACATTGAAGCTTCCCCGGGCGCCTCCATTGATTAGCGGACCCCCACCTGCTGTTAGCATTCCATTAGTCTCAGCCTCAGACGTCACGCCCACACAACGTTGGCTAAACGTCTGATGCATATGGTACGCTTAACTGGAAACACTTCAGGAATGTCGAAGTCGTCATCTGATTGGTTGAATTTTATCGGATTTCCGGGGGGCGCGAGTGTCGCGTTTATTTTCGGTCCGCCGGGAAACAAATGTCATGACGCCAAAACCCCTCATGGAAGAAGAAAGCCGTTGTTTTTACAACTGAGACAATGAGCGCTTACCACGATCAACTAAACGCTGTATTTTCAAAAGTATGTGAAGTTCGCGGCTCCATTGATGCAGTAAACTTGCACAAGGTTCTTGAATGAATAATTTATTAGATGCACGCCGGTCTGTTATTGTAGGGACATCAACATTATATTGTCACGCCCCTAAATATGACGCGGTACAAAACAAACTGTGATTGGTTGTGTTACATGTCAGTCAAACGTCCTCTTGGGCGGTCCTTGGCCAAGAAATGCTGCGATAGAGTCCAGACCTTCTGCCGTCAGTCTGAAGGTCTGGCTATGCGAGACTAGCATTCCATTGACTCCCATTCATTTTGGCGTCACTTTGACAGCGAATAACTTTACATCTGAGGTGTTTAAAGACTCCATTTGTCCATTATTTATTTCTAAAGAAACACGAAAATGTATAAAAGGCTCCATTACCTTGTATCTTACGTTATGGCCCCGTAGAAGCAGTTTTTGTAAAAATAGGCTAACGATTGCGTCATAACCACGCGACTCTCTGTCGCACAGTAGAGAATTACCATATGGACAGGAGGAGAAGTTCGCGGGCAATCGGGGGGACGTGGAGGCGAAATGACAAAGTAATTAATCAGAATACTTAGCAAAAGTTGCTCCTGCTCCTAGCTCATGGACACATCCTGGCACAGCTACTAGTAGACAGATGGGTTGCTCACGTCACATCTACGTCGTCAAGCTCAGTTTGAGTCTGCGCAGTACGCTCAGCCATCAGGAAGTGAGAGCTTCTAATTGACTTCACTTTTCTCAGTTGAAACCTATGGGGTCGCTGTGTCCAGTTTATATACTATCTATGGTCTCCTCGCTCCTCCGTCCTCCATCCTATGACCCGGAAACCGATCGAGCTCAGCCATCTTGAAGGACATCTCAATTCTCTTATTGCACCGCGAGGAGTCGAGGATCGAGGAGTGAGGAGGCTTCCTGATGAGTCATGAGCGATCCACCGTATCCCAGCAAACGTGATGCACGTAGAAATTCTCCTCCCCCTTCACATCGGTCACAATAATTTTAATTTATACTTTACCTTTGCAGTTTATATAAACCACACATCTCACATATTTCAACAGGGTATCTTGCTTTATTATTATTTATTATGAATTTCTTAAACAACTTCAACAATACAAGGGAAGATCCTTTGAGCGCAGCTGATGACGCTATTAAGTGACGCTCGAGTGATCAAGTATTCCAATGTATAAAAAAGCTTTCATTCGATTCCTCCGTCCTCTTTTTCTTTCCTTGCAGCCTTCCCTTGCATCCTACAGGGGGAGGAGCTGAGACACGAGGAAAGGGAACGAGGGTGCACAAATAAGAATTGAGAAGCACCCCATTATTAAGTCCTCTCATTTTAATTTCTGTATATTTGATGAAATTGTAACGATTGGGTCAGCCTCAACATACTGTCCTGTTACCTAAATTATTTCTTAGATTTCATTTGTTTATTTTAAAAACATTAACTTTTGGTATGTCACTAGAACTTTTTCAGTGTCTTCATGCTATTAGTATGTATGCTATGTGGCCATATGCCATGTATTTAACTTTTTGCTTAAAAACTCAATCCTGTTAATTATATGAAAAATAACAGGAGTGAGTTAAAGTAACAGGAATAAGTAGAGTCCTCTGTTTTGTTGATTTAATACTGTAAATATTATAAATATTGATATGATACTATTCACCTGAATTATGAGATTTAAGGTTGCAATTACTTATATTGTAGACATTCGCATTAGTTTTACAATGTGAACACCATACTTCCAGGAAGCCACTCCACAACGAAGTGACTTAAACGTTTTGTCTTTGTCTTTCTTATATTTTGTAGAAGATGGAGAGAACCAATACTATGCAGGTGCCAAAAACACCCACCTATGGCATATTGCAATCAGTGATGCGCGGGTCAATGTATAAACAACCCGGACCCGACCGACGTTTTCAACTAACCCGCCCGCAACTCGGACCGCAAAAAAAAAAGAAAGAAAATATTGTACCCGACCCGCTTCCTGACCCGCATTTTTTAAAAGTAGGCTAGTAAATGCATAGCAAGAAATACACATGACAAAGCCAGCACTTTGGTCATTATCTTTCATTATTTCGGCAACTTTGCTCTTTCTGTTTGTGTATTTGCGGAGCTTCCACTCCCCAGTCTTCACCTTTTCTCTTGCCGCCTCCATCTCTACCTGCAGACTGAGCTCGTGCGTCATCTTCGCGCCAGTTATTCAGCCAATAAAGTGTAGGCCTATGTATTTCATAGAAAATTGCATGTGAGCGGAGTGGAGCGGGAGCAAGCGGGCGGATCTTGGACAGAACGCAGAGCGGCATTTTTAAAAGGATGGAGCGTCGCCCTATTTCCCGCTCCAATTTCGCTCCGCGCACACCAAGATTCTGAAGCATGCTCAGTCAAGCCTGACTCAGTCTACTGTTGATGACTGCAAGATGGATTCTATTTTCAGTCAAAACTCGGCTCAATAATGGAGTTCAAAAAGTAGGCTACTTCAAAAAGGAAAATAAGAAGTCATACAGGTGTAAAACTAACTATTATGTGGTAGAAGAAAACGACATCGTTTCAGTCAGTAGGCCTAAAGATTAATTTTGGAATCTAAAAAGACACATCTCTCGAAAACATGCAGTGTGATATGTGAACACGCTGGGAAGAAAGCAAAAGGTTAGCAAATTGAATACGGTAACTTAAAGTGTAGCCTAAATTAAATACAGCGTAAAATGCAAACAATTGATACAAGCCCATTTAAATTTTAATCCTGCGCGCTGCGCACAAGTTCAGTTATAAGAATGTTGTCCTAATAGTTAATTTAGCCTAGGCCTACTTTTAAAACGTTTATGTATATTTATTTTATATTTTTGTTTATATAAATTTTATTTATATTATTAGGCCCATTTATTCGTTTTATTTTACAGCAGTTTGTGTGTACAATGGATATAAGCCCATTTAAATTTTAATCGTGCGCGTTGCACAAAAGTTAACTTATCAAAATTCTGGCCTAATAGTAAATTTACTTTTAAAATTTTTATGTAGGCTATATTTTTGTTTATATAATTGTTATTCATATTATTAGGCCCATTTATTCGTTTAATTTTACAGGACTTTGTGTAGGCTATATTCCTTCTTACATAGGCCTAATTTGTCATTTGAAATAAAACATTTCTATTTGAAAAATGTTGTTGTTGCTCATTAGTTCTTTAGGAGGTAAGGCTGTGGTCTAAGCTACAGTGATATAGGCTACATGTAGATTTTTTTTCCCCTTTTTGGAGCGAGCGGGGGGCGATTTGAGTGGAGCGCGGATCAAACTGCGTTGAGCGCTGATCGAGCGATAATGAGCGGAGCGGCCTGATGTAGCTTTGAGCGGGGGAGCGGGGAGCGGAGGGGTGGACAGTTCCGTGAGCGATGAGCGAAGATTCTCACCGCTCCACTCCGCTTATGCTCTCTATACTACTATATAAATTACAAAGGTTTAATTGGCATCTTTATTTCAAACGACCCGACCGACCGCGACCCGAATATCATTAAAAATATTTTTGGATGACTCGTAACCGCGGGTAACCGCGGGTGACCGCAGGCACCCGCTCATTTCGGATCAACCCGCGCATCACTGATTGCAATGGAAGGAGCGAAACACACCCGCAACCCTCTCTTTTTTGTCTTAACTTCCCTCTTTCTCCCTCCCTCTCTCTTCTTCTCTCTCTCCTTCTTTCTCTTTCCACCTCCTTCGCTGTGAAGTAGGCTACTACCAACGCTATCTCACGACCAATTCGTACGAATTCGTACGAATGATAAAAAGTTGGCTAATTCGTACTAATTCGTACGACCTCACTCGTACGAATTTGTACGATTTGTCTAAACCCACGTGATGGGTAGGTTTAGGGGCGGGGTCAGGGGTAGGTCATTCGTATGAATTCATACGAATTGGCCAATTCGTCAAATATGTACGATTTTGCAAAAATCGTACTAATTCGTACGAGTCAGGTCGTATGAATTCGTACGAATAAGCCACTTTGTAGAATTTGTACGTTTTCCCGTGAGATCGGGCTGCTACTACTAGCACATAGTAGGCTACATCACTTCAACACAGAAATCTTATGCACACACACACAGAGGTGGCGTCAGACGATTTTTCCGGGGCTTCTGCCCCGAATGTTTGTAAACCTATATGTAACCCCCCGAAATCATAAGTTGCCTTATTTCATTGTGCTATGGCTTTGCTGCTGTCTCTGACTGGTGATTGTTGAAATCGGTCTCTCACACAGAGACGCACCAGGCACCACGTGAGTGATTTAAGCATATCCTAGAATATCTCCAGGATTTACGCGCAACAGCAAACAATCTCACAGCAATTAAAAATAATAATAAATAACGCAGTCAGCACCGCCGCACAGTCCTCTGTCAGACCAGATGTTGTCAGGCTATATGTCAGTAAAACTCAGGAAAAAGAACTTCCTGTCGTGTCCGCCGTTTGCTCGCGGCGAGCACTCTATATCACGCGCAAATGCGGCGCGCCCTGTATCACGAAAAATAAACTACGAGCATGTAACGTGGTGTTCTGTCGGCAATTAAGTATTGAAATAACCAAAAGGGAGATTAAAACTGCGTCAAAACTCTGTGTCGGGGCTTTTGTATTCCTTTGTAGGATTTTTTTTTATTAAAATACGCCTTTATTTAATTTTTTACAAGCAGAAGATGGACGCATATTTTCTCATTCCTGTTACCGAAACTCATGTGCCATTTAAAAAGCATGTTTAAAAGTATTTCAATTTAATTCCTTTGTTTTCCCCACAAGAAAGTGTTTATTTTAAAGAAATTGTTGGTTATATGTTCAAATAATTTATATTTGACAAAAAAAATCACTAGGCTATAAGTTGCCTGAGATTGACCAATACATATTTTGAATAGTTATATATGTGTAGTATTAGATTCAGTGTTGAAAAAAAGATTTTAAAAAATAAGTTTAATTTTGAAGAGTTACAACAAGCAAATGTCACCCATTCGGTGGAATGGCCCATTTAATGCTCTATTCAAGGATTTCATCCGGTCCCTTTCCACAGGTGTATTAATCAAGCACAATTCAGTCTGCATTCATAATCTAGGTGCTTGATTTTATACACCTGTGGAAAGGGACCGGATGAAACCCGAATAGATCATTAGATCCACGGACCTGCTGCATATTTAAAACTTGACTGAAGAAGGAAAAGCTGTTGGCCGTTGTGACAGTAGGGGAGAGCGGGGAACAACGTAATGTAGCTGGTTTTAAAAAAAATATATAAAATGTAATGAAGATTATTAGTGATCTTCATCAGAACTTAATTTATTTTTTTGTGTTTTCATATTTGTGTTCTGAGTTATAATCAGGTACAATGTACATAATTCTAGTGGGAACCATTAATGCAGAATATTGTTTTATATGGGGCACATAGAGGCATAAAGTCCGATAAAGTCAAGGGAGAAGCCCACAATATGCTATTCTATTATATACTTTTATGAATTCTATTGAGAAAACATGATAAAAAGGTGAATTAAGACTGAGAGTCAATGTTCAGAAATTACTAATAATTAATATGTTTTGAACTGCTGTGTTCGTGGTCAAACTCAAAAATTTGTTTTATTTTTAATTATTAAAAAAATGCCATTCTTTTATATGAAAAAGTTAATAATTGTATTTTATTGATAAAATATTTTAGTTTGTCTTGTATATTTGTTTGATTATATCAGATAGTATTTTAATCTGTCATATGGTCATGTTACAATGTGCCCATCACATGTTACAATGTACTCCACCTATGGGGCATTTTGTCACATTTAATTATTTCGGGGTAGGCTATAACGCTATATCAAGAAAAAAGTATATGCTGTATTAATAAAACAAAACTACATAATTGTACTAGACATGTGGGAAATTAATGTGGGAAAAATAAATACTCTGAACCCTAAGTACATTTACACAAACTGAGAAAGTCAAAAAGCGTAACTTTGTGCCCCGCTATCCCCTATTTCACCTATATTACACAAACTCGCGTATATATCACGAGGTTGAATCCAGTTATTCATTAGTCAGCAACTTATTGATTATGACTAGTGGAAAATTACATTTCCAAGGATACCCTGGTGAAGGAGAAGGAGAAGGAGTAGTCTATCCTTCCTTCGCCGTCCGTGTAGATTTTTGAATAGGATTGATAGGGACTGCTGACGACAGACCGGCGGCGACGTCACAGCGAGTTCACGGTAGGAAACCTGACGGCGACGTGGCGACGGCGTACGCTATATGAGAAAATATCGCCTTAAAAGACGGCTGATACGTCGTCTCCATGTAGGTTAGGCTATATCGCCTTTAAAAGCATTTAAAAGTTTGCATTAGTAGATGTATTTGTTTAGAAAAAAAGATGTAGCCTTTTAGTCAACTTATTTCCCAACAAGTGGCAATACTGTTTCATATTTGACATATACTGTGTGTGTGTGTGTGTATATATATATGTGTGTGTGTGTGTGTGTGTGTGTGTGTGTGTGTGTGTGTGTGTGTGTGTGTGTGTGTGTGTGTGTGTGTGTGTGTGCCTTTATTAGCTGTTACGTTTGTGTTGAAGTGTAGTTCACTTTGCTCAGAGAGGGACAACTTGTTCTTGGCTGCCAGAAAGAGAGTATATGGGATATTAACGACTGTAAAAATAGTACCTATATGTTTCAGATGACTAATTTACAATATTAAATGTAAATAAATGAAACTAAGAAAACAATTTAATACATTACTGAAAATACGTTGAAAGATGTTTTTGAACAACTGAAATGTAAATTTAAGAATGTATTGGTTTACTTCTAATGAAAAGTATAATAATAAAAAAATAAAAAAAATAAAAAAAAATTCACTTCATCTGGACTGAAGTATCCAAGCTTGCTCACGATGGAATGAGCATAAATACTTCTGTGCATTTGGAAATGTATATGGTCCAGAGCTTGATTTTCCTGTTGTGAATAATCAAGCATGAAGTACTTTGGCTCCCAATGCAGGTTCCACTCTTTCAGGATGGTAAGAGCTTCAGCTATCGCTGTGGTTGTCTCGTTTTCACATATAAACTCAGCAACCGGTTTGTAGCCAACATTAGTCCGAACAACAACCAGAAACAGGGGCAATGCATATTTGGTGGTTCTGTATGTGGCATCACGTAGGACCATATCTCCATAACGCTCAAGTAAATGCTGCTGTTGTATATTTTGATGAATAATCAAGAATGTTTCTTGTGATGTGGTCATCTCCAGTGTGTGTTTATCCTCAAAATCAGAGTCTTTGGAAATCCATTTCTTTGTGCATTCCCTTCAACATGCATTTATGTCTGATGTCTGTAATTCTCTGTGCACTGCCTAAAGAAAAACTGGGCACCTGAATCTGTCCATTTCCATTCATCAGTTTTATTTTCCAGTTGCGTTTGCTCAAAGCCAGAGTATTTTCCAGCAAGTACAGCCTGATGCACATGGTTTTGAATAACATGGCTTGATGGGTAGTAATATGATGGGTCCTGTGGGTATGGTAGAACACTTCCCATGCCTGAAAGCTCTTTTTGGACAAAGGTTTTCAGAACCTTCTTCAGGAAAGGGACAGGGGTCATTCCAAGTGAAACATATCCATGTATTTTGTCACGCACCCGCTGATGGATCTTATTTGAGAAATGACAGTTTTCTGAAATGTTGTGCTTTTTGTGTGCTTCTGCCAAAGGTGTTTTGACATGAATTACTTCAGAAGTGGCAGTGGAGTTATCTTTTATTGACTCCATAAGCCTCTTTATAGCTGCTTGTTTTTCACTTCTAAAACTTTTGTCTCCAACAGCAAAGTTGTCATATCTGTCGAGAACAACATTCCATAATGAGTATCTGTCGGAAAAATATCCAAGTAGTCCCATGATGTTGCAACACCCTTACATGAGACAGAACTAAAGGGTGCACTCTTTTCACCATTACCTTTATAATGGTAATAAAGTTATACATATTAAATGAGTGCATTAAATGAGCCATGACAGTCAAATTTACCTTAATATATCTGACATATAGTTTTGCTGGGCAATCAACTTTCTTGCTGCTTTGAATGTGAAATCTTCTTCTGCTGATATATTCATGTTCAGTATACTGCAGATTGAAAGACAAATGATTTCTACACCGGTTGTGGTTTTCCAGAAGGAGTTTCAGGTCTTCATCTGAAGAAACTATGCCTGTGATGTACTCTTCTGAAGATGAACATATTTGAAAAGATGATGGAAGCCAGTCTGGTTTCGCTGATTCGCTGGTCACAGATTTAGCTGTTTTGTCCTTGAGTGTCAATGGCTGTTTAATGTTTAACAGTTTGCTCTTCATCGTCCACCAGTTCTGTCTCTAATTTGAAAAGACCGCGGGAAGAACGCTCTATACTCTGCGCATGTGCGCTGACCTGCAAATTATTCTTTTTTTTTTGGAAAGCGGTGTGATGGCCACACCATCGGATACGCCACCATCGGCACTGAAACCCTTCTACTTTAGTGAATACCGCGCGCGGCTTAGGACTTTCTCGTCCATCTTTTTTTTTTTTTTACAGTCTTATGTTTACAATCCACAGATGCATAAGGGGATTTACAAATGCACAGAAAGCGGTTCACAAATAAATACCAAGCAGAGTTTTTTTTTTACACATTTGTAAAAAAAAAAAAAAAAAAAAAAAATCATTTGCAAATCTCATTTTATTTATTTGTGAGTTTAGGAATTTTTGTAAAACTATTTACATTTATTTGTGGATCTTAATCTATTTATTTGTGAATTTGATACATTTTTGTGAATCTCTTTACATTTGTTTGTGAATCTCAATCTATTTATTTGGAATAATGCATCAATTCTAACCCCATGCCATACCAATACTTATTTTTGGTGATCTGTCCCTTAGAAATTGGACATTAAATTTACACATTAAGATATAGTTATTTTTTCAATGTTTGATTCTTAAAATAATAGCCTACATTTAATCCCTAGTCCTGATTTTTTTTTTTTTTTTAAAGAAGGAGCCACATCCCTGGGATAATTGGCATTCACGTTTACAGAGTTCTCTGAAGCGGAAGTCGTTGGGTAAACTTCAATAGTAGCGAATGGAAACTACAACAAATGTATTTTTTGCATTCCCATTTCCACCACTAGCAAAAGGAACATCCAAGACAGCTTTTATAAAACTTTCCAGAAGAGGAAAAAAAAATATTGAGAGATTGATTATGGTAGTCTCAGCCAATGCTATTAGAAACACCCACACAGGAGTTCAATATTTCATGCCAAGGTGATATAACACAATATATATAGTGACAGAGCCGGTCCTCCCTATAAGCAAAGTAGGCCCCCGTGTAGGGCCCCCGAACCACCAGACGGCCCCCTTGCATTCAAATATGATTTAATGACTAGGGCTAAAGGCTGATTTCTTCTGCCACTGCGTCGGACTTACGCCTCTACGCTGTAGGCTACTACGCATTGGTTTTCATACTCCTGCATCGTTGTCCGCGTTGACGCGCGATTACACATGCAGAGGGAGCATGTGAAACCGAGGGAGCGGTTCAAACAGACCAATCACAGCGCTTGCGTCCGCGTAGAATTGACGCATTGTTACATTTTTGGAGGGGTGCACGTCAGAGGACGCCCAAGGGTACGCGTGCTACACAAAGCCTATGACGTAGCTACGGCGTGAGTTCGACGCAGAAGAATAAATTGGGCTTTTAGTGAGTAATAGAATCTTAGTTTAGTTCTTGTAATTTTCTTCTTTTTTTATTGTATTACTAACTGTTTCAACTCACTGTTGTTTGTTAATAACTGGAAACATGTCAATAGTTTGTGAAAAGGGTCCATTGTAAATACAAAATAAAAATAAAAACACATAAACTTGTTTGCACATAAACTTAAGTCATCTCTGTTCCATCAGAGAAACAAAAAAGTAGCCTATTGTGTTTTCTAGTCTGATTTGGTCACAGCATTACAAAACATTCTGAGATGTTCTTTTCTGTGTGAAAGTAAAAGTTGCCTTTAATAGTGATAGGATAAAGTAATCTTCCCCCTAAGAATGCACGCTGAGGACATCTGCTAATTAAAGCAGCATATGGAAAGATTCAAACAAATGAGCTAAATATACAATATCCTTAATAAATCGTTTGCAAAACATCTGTTTAGTCAATGCATCCAAACATTCTCGCTGAGTGCAATATAAAACTGTAAAAACAGCTATGTTGATTAAAATAACTTTTTTAATAAAATTCAATTTATTTCTGTAATGGCAAAACTGAGTTTTCAACAGCCATTAGTGTCCTCATTTTGAACACACTGGCTTAAAAGAACTCCAAGATACAGACAGAAATGTCAAAAATGTTACAATCATCTCCGGTCTCCTAGGCCATATTAGCCGTCTACCAGAGTCAACGAATCAAACACTCTGCTTAAAACCCCCACATTGACGTTAAGTAATTTACCTGTCAAAAGCAATCTTGTAGTCTGTTTTGAAGTTCTCTCTCTCTCTCTCTTTCTTTTTTTTTTTGAAAGACGAAAACAGCTTAACCCAGCACGGTCTCGTGTCTTCCAGACTGCCATTTCACTCAACAACAACAACAACAACACAAAAAAAAAAAAAAATGAAAGAAAATAAAGCACTTTTAATCAACACGTAAAGTAAACTCATAAACTGAAAAAGAGAATGCGAGATTATCGTTATATCGTTACAATTTTATCATTGTTTTGTTATTATTTTGGGAACCAAACAAGAACGTTATATTCTAACCTTCCTAGAATGTTTTTAGAAGGGGATAGCGGGGCACAACCTAACGCTTTTTGACTTAGCCTATTAAGTTTGTGTAAACCTAATTTTGAATTTGAATTTTACCTACTTAGGGTTCAGACTAAGTATTTATTTGTTCCCACATTAATCTCACACATGTCAAGTACAATTATGTGGTTTTGTTTCATTAATACAGTGTGTACTTTTTTTCTTGATATAGCCTACCCCGAAAGAATGGAAGTGAAATGTGACAACATGCCCCATTGGTGGGGTACAATTGTAACATGACCATATGACAGCTTAAAATGTTATCTGATCTATTATCTAATCAGAAAAATATACAAAGCAAACTAAAATATTTTCTCAACAAAATACAATTATTAACTTTTTTTATGTAGTTTTTTTAATAATTAAAAATAAACAAATGTTTCAGTTTGACAACAAACACACCGGAAAACACAGCTATGCCGCATAGTTCAAAACATTTTTATTTTTTCATGGTTTTTCATAAAGGTATAGAATAGAATAGCATAGTTCTAATAGGGGCACATTGTAATGCAGGGTTAAAACATGCACAACTGGGATTTAAACCCGGCTAGAGTCTTCGGCTAGTTAGATCAGCATTAAAGGGGTGGTTGAATATGATTTCACTTTTCTATTCTAACTTTAGTTAGTGTGTAATGTTGCTATTTGAGCATAAACAACATCTACAAAGTTCCAACCAAGTTCAATTTTAACATGCAATATAAAAATATCTGGGGTATTTTGAGCTAAAACTTCACATACTGGGGACATCAAAGACTTATTTTACATCTTGTGAAAAGGGCATTATACCACCCCTTTAAAGAACTATCTCAACTGTTAAATAACAGATATAAGATTAAAATAATATCAGATTTGTCTAATTTTAAATAAACACAAAAAACAGAGATGAAAAATTAACATAAGTTAAAAAAAAAATACTTTTGCTATAGTTAAAAAAATGTTCAGTGATATTTTACAAAGATTTCGGAAATTTGGATCATTATTTTTCTCTATATGGTAACTAGTAAATACAATAAGTTTCATCATGCTAGTATGTGTAGTATTTCAAACAAGTGTGTTACAACTAGCTCCGCGTTAGGTTGTGCCCTGCTCACCCCTTTTAAATTATAATTAGGCCTACTGTTCCTAAATTCTAATAATACTATTTTGAAATTCATGTGATTCATGACTTATGTTAACAATTAAACAATGTATCAACAAACATACAAATTGTGTGCTCATATTGATTTACTATTAATGTTCTGGGAACATTCTGGGAACCAAAACCTAATGTTCCCAGAACATTCCAAAAAATATTAGCTACAGGTAGTTCTTGTTTTATACTCTTGTTACCAGATGTGTCTGTTAAAACAAAGAAGTCAGACGGCACTACAAAATGGCTGACACCATATTTAGGAAATGGAGTGTGATGAGTGTAAGTGATGAAAATGCTTTATAATCATCATAACCTTTCTGTCTTTAAATATTGCCTGTAAAGCTCTGCATTGAATATCCCTGGATACAACAACATTCTTAAAATGAACAATTGCTTTTATTTTATTTTTTAACAAGACAGTTTAAAACATTCACGTTGAATTTGTGGAAACTTTTCAGTAGGGAGCAATATATTATATTAGATGAAGATAAAGTACATGAAGTGTAAATAAAAACGTGATCAACACATTCTACATTTGTCCCTTAACATTAAATGTACGACTAAATAAATTGTCTATTTGGAAAACAAGATCATCATCACTTTATATGACAGAACTTTCAAATAAATACAATTTCATAAATAACAGTTTTAAAAACACAGTTGAAAAGGTCCTGTATGCCCAGCAATACAGGAAAAATAATGTATCTTTTAAGCATCAATGTTTTGATCTTGAATATCTCTAGAAGAGGCTGTTTCGAGTGGTGTACTGTACGTTGTACGACTGTCTTCTGTGCCAACGTTTTCTGACTGCTGCACAGCATCCACAGAGTAAACACTAAAGACATAAACAGACAAAATGAGAGTTAACATCCTGAGAGAGAACACTTTACACTTTAAATTTTTTTTATTCAGCTATACAATTATAAACCTCATTTAAAAGGCAGATCTATGGATAACACATCCATGCTGTCATGAATCTCTTCACTACCTATGCACATATTTGACATTCAATCATCATAAAACTTACGCAAAGGAGAATCCAGCAAGGTATAAGCCCGAGGACAATAGCCACAGGCACAATGATCGCC
This sequence comes from Leuciscus leuciscus, assembly GCF_965113295.1. Classification (NCBI taxonomy): domain Eukaryota; kingdom Metazoa; phylum Chordata; class Actinopteri; order Cypriniformes; family Leuciscidae; genus Leuciscus; species Leuciscus leuciscus. Next base: position 38,376,693 of record NC_138727.1, on the reverse strand, counting down.
ACAATCCATGCTACGTTTGTGCCGTTGTTTGAGGTTGTAGTGTTTATAACTGTAGGGTAAACTGTGGTTGGAGCAGGTGTGGCGAGAAGAATGGAGACCAAGCCAAAACCGTTGATATCATCATCCGAAAAAACATACTCAACATTGGCCACAATCACGCTGGAATTATCGCTGTGGAGAGATAAAAATGTACAATGAGAAATGAAACAAAATAAATCAATTGAATTTACAGTGCATCTTCCCTCACCCATGTACCAAAAGCTACCCACTGATATAAGCAGATCTCTTAAGAATTCCTGCTCGAAATAAAGGGAAAAATTACTGAGCCAGAACTTACTTGAATTTGATATTATTGAAATTAAACGGAGTAGTTGTTGTTTTATTTAGGATCTTGGACACCTGAAGAGAGCAGAAATAAACATAGATTAATTTGTTTATTACTATGGTGTGGTTAATGCCATTGAAATAAAGCAATTTTAATTTCAGGGCAAGTTTTTTTTTTAAGTGTCTCTAACTTACAAATGTGTTTATATAGGTCTTGATCACTGTGTAGGTTTCATTCCTGAAATCAACTTTCTCCGACATGGATACATTGCTGATTTCAAATCCAAAGTTCAGAGAGAAGGCGGTTTTGTTGATTTCTTTTGGAAAAAAGCAAAACAATAATTAGCTGTGTGGTTAAATGTGGATGATAAAATTTCACATTAATTATTAGAGGGCAGTGCTGGTTTAAACATTTTCATTCAAATAAAGCTGTAAAAGCTTACTACATAATGCACACCCTTTGCATACAAATTATATATTCACAACAACAACAACAACAACAACAACAAAGGAACGTAAACTCACCATTATAGGTGACATTAACAGAGCTCACAAGGTCATCCAGAGCTTTTGCTGTGAAGGCTCGATTACTTTTTAGTTTCAGTCCAGTTAACAGAGAGTTAGCCACTTGTAGAACCATACTCTGACTTGGTAAAGTGCCCCGTGTTTTAAACACAAGCTTAATGTGTATAATCACCTTCCCAAGCCTGCAAAAGATGGTACATTTATTGATTTAGATGATATATTCCATGTCACCATCTATAGCTGTTTTCACGGCAACAAAAAGGTAAAATCAGTTCAATACAATGTGTTTAACAGTAAGCGTTACAGGAGTGGCAAGATGGAAGTTTGCAAAAGATAAAGAGAAATGTAATGACTGGCATTGCAAAATTGTACTGCAATTATTGCTCTTACAAGTTCGGTGGAGAGGTTGTGCTTGTCGTTAGAGTGCTGGCGGTCGTTAAGTCTGTAAAATAAAGTAATAATTAGTGAAGGACAATCCTGCTTTAAATTACAGTATTTGGTGTTTGTGGAGAAATGTATTTAAAACATGGCATAGCAGGTGTGGATGTGGTAATACCTCCAGTCATTTTGAGAAGTTCCTTGACAAAGGTGCTGTTTGTGTTCATGTTACTTTCTGAGAAAACATATTCAACATTGGCCTGAATCTCGGTGTTAGTATCCCTGTGGGGAGATTTAAACATGCAATGAAGATCAAAAGTCATCTACTCGCATACTAAAAACTACTCACTGACAAATACAGATTGAGACATTTCTGATCAAAATAAAGTAAAACAACAACAACAACAACAACAACAACAACAACAAATAACCACTCAGAACTTACTTGAAATCCACTTCTTTGATATTAAACTGAGGAGCTGAGGGGTCATTTAGGATCTTAGTCAGCTGAAGAGTGGAGTAATAAATATAGAAATGAATGCATTTATTAATATATTAAGGTTAGAATAAGGCATATTCATTTTCAGGGCAAGTTTTTGTGAAAAAACACTGTATCAAAGTGTCTCCAACTCACCAACTTATTTATAGAGGTTTGGATTGAAATGTATGTCTCATTCTTGAGTTGAACTTTCTCCGACATGGATACATTGCTGATTACAAATCCAAATTTGAGAGCATAGGAGGTATCATTAATTCCTTAAAATATATGTACACAAATAAAAATAAAATTAGTTGTGTGGTTATATGTGAGTGGTAAAACTGCATTACACATTCATTCTCAGAAGGGTATAATTGACTGAAACATTTATTATTTTCCCTGAAAGAAAGCTATTGTTACAGGTCTACACTATTTACACTATTTGCAATCAAATGTAAAATTTAGAACAAAAGTGAGCCTAAAGTGGAGAGAAATACTCACTTATAAAGGTGACATTATTAAAGCTCACATCTGAAGTTTGTGTTGAGCCATCTTTAGTTCTTAATCGTGGGTCGATCAAAGAGTTGACCAGTTGTAGAACATTAGCCTCACTCGGTATCGGGCCCAGTGTTTTAAACACGAGGAGAATATTTATATAAACCTTCCCCATACTACAAAAGATGATAAAAAACAGGAATGTAAAACCATTCAGACAACAACTGGCTTTTAGAAAATTAAACTGGAATAATTGCTCTTACAAATTAGGTGGAATTGTTGTGCTTGTTGTCAGAGTGGTGGCTGTCGTTAAGACTGTAAAATAAAGTAATGATTAGTTGAGGATGCTTGCGGTTACACTATTTGGATTCAGTGGAGCAATTAATTGTCAGTGTTGACATACCCATCTGTGAACGGAGCTCATTTAGGAAGCTGACTGGTTGTATGGCATCTCCATCCTGGAAGGTGTATTCCATCCTGCCATCAATCTGGTTTGAAGAGCTTCTGCAGGAAAAATCAAACAGATGTTTAACGAGTTTCAATTCATTTGTGCAATACAGATTTATTGAAATTTTCAAGCAAATGTAAATATTTTTATTTTTTGCTTTTTTAATGTCCTGAAATCGAAAACTGAACATAATGAATCAACAATTAGATTCCAAGATAGAAGTAAGATTGCATCTCACGTGAAATTGGAGGACTTGGGCGCAAAAACTTGTTGCCCAGGTTCATTCAGAAGAGTGTTCAGCTGCAGGAGAAAAATCAAATCATTCATCAAACTCTGGCGAAGATTGGCATTGGAACTAAATATATTTACAGTGTTCATTTTTATATATTTACCGCATTATTGATAATATCCTGCAATCTCTGGTCGGTGTTGCGTCTGATATCAGAATCTGCTGGCATGCTGATGTTAATCAGGTTAAATGTAAAGACGACAGCATAGGAAGTTTCTGAGATTTCTGTTTGGAGAGAAATGAGACATTTTTATGGTTAAAAGATTTCCATTCATGAATATTTGACTAAATACCATTTCAAAAGCATTTCGACCTTAAATGATGAAACTTACTCTGATAAGTGACATTCACCACCTTCACTGATTCATTGAGCTGTGACTGTCTGGATTTCAGGAGAGTGTTGACAGCACTGAGGACCAGAGCTTCACTGGGGACTGGAGATGAGGTGTTGAACAGCAGCTTGCTCGTGACCACTGCTGAACCAGATCTGTAAAGATAACCTCTTTTGTTTAATATATTTCACATCTTTACAATGAAATTACTCCATGAATGATAATGAGCTCTCAAAATGGTAAGTCAACACTAACATTAGGTTTGAAGGAGCCATAGAGGAACCGGCTGTTGATTCTGGAAACACTGTTGTAGTGATCACTTCTACAATTAATTGTAAAAACAAACAATTAGTCTTTTGTGATTTACAGAAACATTTTTATTTTATTTTTTGCCTTTTAGAATTTTGTATAGCCATAGATCATTTTTATTGACGTACCCAATTGTGAACGAAGCTCATTTAGGAAGCTGACTGGTTGTATGGCATCTCCATCCTGGAAGGTGTATTCCATCCTGCCATCAATCTTGTTTGAAGAGCTCCTGTGGGAAAATCAGAAAATATTGTTTAAGGACTTCAATTCATATTGCAAAACAATTTATGAAAATTACAAAGAAAAAGTATTTTTCATTTTGGATTGCTTTAATAAGCTAAAATATGCAGAGACAAAGTGAAGATTGCAAGACAGTTTGCATCTTACATGAAGTTGGATGAATTGGGCTTCAATGTTGGACTGTTAGGTTCATTCAGAAGAGTGTTCAGCTGCAAAAGAAAATCAAATAATTCATTCAACTCTGAAGAAGCTTTATATCAGATTCAGACTTCTTTATTTTTTAAGGATAAATCTTTACCGCATTATTGACAACATCCTGCACTTGTGTGTAAGTGTTGTTTCTGAGCTCAGGGACTTCAGACATGCTGATATTACTCAGATTAAACGTAATGACGATGGCATAGGAGGTTTCTGAGATTTCTGTTGGCAAACAATCACACATTTTTATTCAGTCAAAGCTTGACATTAAATCACTGGTTGAAAATGTGTAGCTGAAATACTTTTCAATTCAAGATGATGAAACTTACTCTGATAAGTGACATTCACCACCTTCACTGATTCATTGAGCTGTGACTGTCTGGATTTCAGGAGAGTGTTGACAGCACTGAGGACCAGAGCTTCACTGGGGACTGGAGATGAGGACTTGAACAGCAGCTTGCTCGTGACCACTGCTGAATCAGATCTGTAAAGAGCACCGCTTTTCATTAATACAGTTTCCTTTTTTGTGATGAATTTAGGACTCCATAAAAGGTTGCAATTTTTGCAAATAGAAAATAAACACTTGCATTGGGCTTGGAGAAGTCGAGGGGAAACTGGTTATTGTGTCTGGAGACACTGTTGTAGTGGTCAGTTCTACAATGAAAGGCAGAAACACAATAAAACTCAGATTCAGAGCAAAACAAATTTTGTATTTTTTTTATTATTCATATAGATATCGTGAGTATTGACATACCCATCTGTGAACGGAGCTCATTTAGGAAGCTGACTGGTTGTATGGCATCTCCATCCTGGAAGGTGTATTCCATCCTGCCATCAATCTGGTTTGAAGAGCTTCTGCAGGAAAAATCAAACAGATGTTTAACGAGTTTCAATTCATTTGTGCAATACAGATTTATTGAAATTTTCAAGCAAATGTAAATATTTTAATTTTTTGCTTTTTTAATGTCCTGAAATCGAAAACTGAACATAATGAATCAATAATTAGATTCCAAGATAGAAGTAAGATTGCATCTCACGTGAAATTGGAGGACTTGGGTGCAAAAACTTGTTGCCCAGGTTCATTCAGAAGAGTGTTGAGCTGCAGGAGAAAAATCAAATCATTCATCAAACTCTGGCGAAGATTGGCATTGGAACTAAATATATTTACAGTGTTCATTTTTATATATTTACCGCATTATTGATAATATCCTGCAATCTCTGGTCGGTGTTGCCTCTGATATCAGATTCTGCTGGCATGCTGATGTTAATCAGGTTAAATGTAAAGACGACAGCATAGGAAGTTTCTGAGATTTCTGTTTGGAGAGAAATGAGACATTTTTATGGTTAAAAGATTTCCATTCATGAATATTTGACTAAATACCATTTCAAAAGCATTTCGACCTTAAATGATGAAACTTACTCTGATAAGTGACATTCACCACCTTCACTGATTCATTGAGCTGTGACTGTCTGGATTTCAGGAGAGTGTTGACAGCACTGAGGACCAGAGCTTCACTGGGGACTGGAGATGAGGTGTTGAACAGCAGCTTGCTCGTGACCACTGCTGAACCAGATCTGTAAAGATAACCTCTTTTGTTTAATATATTTCACATCTTTACAATGAATTTACTCCATGAATGATAATGAGCTCTCAAAATGGTAAGTCAACACTAACATTAGGTTTGAAGGAGCCATAGAGGAACCGGCTGTTGATTCTGGAAACACTGTTGTAGTGATCACTTCTACAATTAATTGTAAAAACAAACAATTAGTCTTTTGTGATTTACAGAAACATTTTTATTTATTTTTTTGCCTTTTAGAATTTTGTATAGCCAGAGATCATCATTATTGACGTACCCAATTGTGAACGAAGCTCATTTAGGAGGCTGACTGGTTGAATGACATCTCCATCCTGGAAGGTGTATTCCATCCTGCCATCAATCTTGTTTGAAGAGCTCCTGTGGGAAAATCAGAAAATATTGTTTAAGGACTTCAATTCATATTGCAAAACAATTTATGAAAATTACAAAGAAAAAGTATTTTTCATTTCGGATTGCTTTAATAAGCTAAAATATGCAGAGACAAAGTGAAGATTGCAATACAGTTTGCATCTTACATGAAGTTGGATGAATTGGGCTTCAATGTTGGACTGTTAGGTTCATTCAGAAGAGTGTTCAGCTGCAAAAGAAAATCAAATAATTCATTCAACTCTGAAGAAGCTTTATATCAGATTCAGACTTCTTTATTTTTTAAAGATAAATCTTTACCGCATTATTGACAACATCCTGCACTTGCGTGTAAGTGTTGTTTCTGAGCTCAGGGACTTCAGACATGCTGATATTACTCAGATGAAACGTAATGACGATGGCATAGGAGGTTTCTGAGATTTCTGTTGGCAAACAATCACACATTTTTATTCAGTCAAAGCTTGGCATTAAATCACTGGTTGAAAATGTGTAGCTGAAATACTTTTCAATTCAAGATGATGAAACTTACTCTGATAAGTGACATTCACCACCTTCACTGATTCATTGAGCTGTGACTGTCTGGATATCAGGAGAGTGTTGACAGCACTGAGGACCAGAGCTTCACTGGGGACTGGAGATGAGGACTTGAACAGCAGCTTGCTCGTGACCACTGCTGAATCAGATCTGTAAAGAGCACCGCTTTTCATTAATACAGTTTCCTTTTTTGTGATGAATTTAGGACTCCATAAAAGGTTGCAATTTTTGCAAATAGAAAATAAACACTTGCATTGGGCTTGGAGAAGTCGAGGGGAAACTGGTTATTGTGTCTGGAGACACTGTTGTAGTGGTCAGTTCTACAATGAAAGGCAGAAACACAATAAAACTCAGATTCAGAGCAAAACAAATTTTTTATTTTTTTTATTATTCATATAGATATCGTGAGTATTGACATACCCATCTGTGAACGGAGCTCATTTAGGAAGCTGACTGGTTGTATGGCATCTCCATCCTGGAAGGTGTATTCCATCCTGCCATCAATCTGGTTTGAAGAGCTTCTGCAGGAAAAATCAAACAGATGTTTAACGAGTTTCAATTCATTTGTGCAATACAGATTTATTGAAATTTTCAAGCAAATGTAAATATTTTTATTTTTTGCTTTTTTAATGTCCTGAAATCGAAAACTGAACATAATGAATCAATAATTAGATTCCAAGATAGAAGTAAGATTGCATCTCACGTGAAATTGGAGGACTTGGGTGCAAAAACTTGTTGCCCAGGTTCATTCAGAAGAGTGTTCAGCTGCAGGAGAAAAATCAAATCATTCATCAAACTCTGGCGAAGATTGGCATTGGAACTAAATATATTTACAGTGTTCATTTTTATATATTTACCGCATTATTGATAATATCCTGCAATCTCTGGTCGGTGTTGCGTCTGATATCAGAATCTGCTGGCATGCTGATGTTAATCAGGTTAAATGTAAAGACGACAGCATAGGAAGTTTCTGAGATTTCTGTTTGGAGAGAAATGAGACATTTTTATGGTTAAAAGATTTCCATTCATGAATATTTGACTAAATACCATTTCAAAAGCATTTCGACCTTAAATGATGAAACTTACTCTGATAAGTGACATTCACCACCTTCACTGATTCATTGAGCTGTGACTGTCTGGATTTCAGGAGAGTGTTGACAGCACTGAGGACCAGAGCTTCACTGGGGACTGGAGATGAGGTGTTGAACAGCAGCTTGCTCGTGACCACTGCTGAACCAGATCTGTAAAGATAACCTCTTTTGTTTAATATATTTCACATCTTTACAATGAAATTACTCCATGAATGATAATGAGCTCTCAAAATGGTAAGTCAACACTAACATTAGGTTTGAAGGAGCCATAGAGGAACCGGCTGTTGATTCTGGAAACACTGTTGTAGTGATCACTTCTACAATTAATTGTAAAAACAAACAATTAGTCTTTTGTGATTTACAGAAACATTTTTATTTTATTTTTTGCCTTTTAGAATTTTGTATAGCCATAGATCATTTTTATTGACGTACCCAATTGTGAACGAAGCTCATTTAGGAAGCTGACTGGTTGAATGACATCTCCATCCTGGAAGGTGTATTCCATCCTGCCATCAATCTTGTTTGAAGAGCTCCTGTGGGAAAATCAGAAAATATTGTTTAAGGACTTCAATTCATATTGCAAAACAATTTTTGAAAATTACAAAGAAAAAGTATTTTTCATTTCGGATTGCTTTAATAAGCTAAAATATGCAGAGACAAAGTGAAGATTGCAATACAGTTTGCATCTTACATGAAGTTGGATGAATTGGGCTTCAATGTTGGACTGTTAGGTTCATTCAGAAGAGTGTTCAGCTGCAAAAGAAATTCAAATAATTCATTCAACTCTGAAGAAGCTTTATATCAGATTCAGACTTCTTTATTTTTTAGGGATAAATCTTTACCGCATTATTGACAACATCCTGCACTTGCGTGTAAGTGTTGTTTCTGAGCTCAGGGACTTCAGACATGCTGATATTACTCAGATGAAACGTAATGACGATGGCATAGGAGGTTTCTGAGATTTCTGTTGGCAAACAATCACACATTTTTATTCAGTCAAAGCTTGACATTAAATCACTGGTTGAAAATGTGTAGCTGAAATACTTTTCAATTCAAGATGATGAAACTTACTCTGATATGTGACATTCACCACCTTCACTGATTCATTGAGCTGTGACTGTCTGGATTTCAGGAGAGTGTTGACAGCACTGAGGACCAGAGCTTCACTGGGGACTGGAGATGAGGACTTGAACAGCAGCTTGCTCGTGACCACTGCTGAACCAGATCTGTAAAGAGCACCGCTTTTCATTAATACAGTTTCCTTTTTTGTAATGAATTTAGGACTCCATAAAAGGTTGCAATTTTTGCAAATAGAAAATAAACACTTGCATTGGGCTTGGAGAAGTCGAGGGGAAACTGGTTATTGTGTCTGGAGACACTGTTGTAGTGGTCAGTTCTACATTGAAAGGCAGAAACACAATAAAACTCAGATTCAGAGCAAAACAAATTTTGTATTTTTTTTATTATTCATATAGATATCGTGAGTATTGACATACCCATCTGTGAACGGAGCTCATTTAGGAAGCTGACTGGTTGTATGGCATCTCCATCCTGGAAGGTGTATTCCATCCTGCCATCAATCTGGTTTGAAGAGCTTCTGCAGGAAAAATCAAACAGATGTTTAACGAGTTTCAATTCATTTGTGCAATACAGATTTATTGAAATTTTCAAGCAAATGTAAATATTTTTATTTTTTGCTTTTTTAATGTCCTGAAATCGAAAACTGAACATAATGAATCAATAATTAGATTCCAAGATAGAAGTAAGATTGCATCTCACGTGAAATTGGAGGACTTGGGTGCAAAAACTTGTTGCCCAGGTTCATTCAGAAGAGTGTTCAGCTGCAGGAGAAAAATCAAATCATTCATCAAACTCTGGCGAAGATTGGCATTGGAACTAAATATATTTACAGTGTTCATTTTTATATATTTACCGCATTATTGATAATATCCTGCAATCTCTGGTCGGTGTTGCGTCTGATATCAGAATCTGCTGGCATGCTGATGTTAATCAGGTTAAATGTAAAGACGACAGCATAGGAAGTTTCTGAGATTTCTGTTTGGAGAGAAATGAGACATTTTTATGGTTAAAAGATTTCCATTCATGAATATTTGACTAAATACCATTTCAAAAGCAATTCGACCTTAAATGATGAAACTTACTCTGATAAGTGACATTCACCACCTTCACTGATTCATTGAGCTGTGACTGTCTGGATTTCAGGAGAGTGTTGACAGCACTGAGGACCAGAGCTTCACTGGGGACTGGAGATGAGGACTTGAACAGCAGCTTGCTCGTGACCACTGCTGAACCAGATCTGTAAAGATAACCTCTTTTGTTTAATATATTTCACATCTTTACAATGAAATTACTCCATGAATGATAATGAGCTCTCAAAATGGTAAGTCAACACTAACATTAGGTTTGAAGGAGCCATAGAGGAACCGGCTGTTGATTCTGGAAACACTGTTGTAGTGATCACTTCTACAATTAATTGTAAAAACAAACAATTAGTCTTTTGTGATTTACAGAAACATTTTTATTTTATTTTTTGCCTTTTAGAATTTTGTATAGCCATAGATCATTTTTATTGACGTACCCAATTGTGAACGAAGCTCATTTAGGAAGCTGACTGGTTGTATGGCATCTCCATCCTGGAAGGTGTATTCCATCCTGCCATCAATCTTGTTTGAAGAGCTCCTGTGGGAAAATCAGAAAATATTGTTTAAGGACTTCAATTCATATTGCAAAACAATTTTTGAAAATTACAAAGAAAAAGTATTTTTCATTTCGGATTGCTTTAATAAGCTAAAATATGCAGAGACAAAGTGAAGATTGCAAGACAGTTTGCATCTTACATGAAGTTGGATGAATTGGGCTTCAATGTTGGACTGTTAGGTTCATTCAGAAGAGTGTTCAGCTGCAAAATAAATTCAAATAATTCATTCAACTCTGAAGAAGCTTTATATCAGATTCAGACTTCTTTATTTTTTAGGGATAAATCTTTACCGCATTATTGACAACATCCTGCACTTGCGTGTAAGTGTTGTTTCTGAGCTCAGGGACTTCAGACATGCTGATATTACGCAGATGAAACGTAATGACGATGGCATAGGAGGTTTCTGAGATTTCTGTTGGCAAACAATCACACATTTTTATTCAGTCAAAGCTTGACATTAAATCACTGGTTGAAAATGTGTAGCTGAAATACTTTTCAATTCAAGATGATGAAACTTACTCTGATATGTGACATTCACCACCTTCACTGATTCATTGAGCTGTGACTGTCTGGATATCAGGAGAGTGTTGACAGCACTGAGGACCAGAGCTTCACTGGGGACTGGAGATGAGGACTTGAACAGCAGCTTGCTCGTGACCACTGCTGAACCAGATCTGTAAAGAGCACCGCTTTTCATTAATACAGTTTCCTTTTTTGTGATGAATTTAGGACTCCATAAAAGGTTGCAATTTTTGCAAATAGAAAATAAACACTTGCATTGGGCTTGGAGAAGTCGAGGGGAAACTGGTTATTGTGTCTGGAGACACTGTTGTAGTGGTCAGTTCTACATTGAAAGGCAGAAACACAATAAAACTCAGATTCAGAGCAAATCAAATTTTGTATTTTTTTTATTATTCATATAGATATCGTGAGTATTGACATACCCATCTGTGAACGGAGCTCATTTAGGAAGCTGACTGGTTGTATGGCATCTCCATCCTGGAAGGTGTATTCCATCCTGCCATCAATCTGGTTTGAAGAGCTTCTGCAGGAAAAATCAAACAGATGTTTAACGAGTTTCAATTCATTTGTGCAATACAGATTTATTGAAATTTTCAAGCAAATGTAAATATTTTTATTTTTTGCTTTTTTAATGTCCTGAAATCAAAAACTGAACATAATGAATCAATAATTAGATTCCAAGATAGAAGTAAGATTGCATCTCACGTGAAATTGGAGGACTTGGGTGCAAAAACTTGTTGCCCAGGTTCATTCAGAAGAGTGTTCAGCTGCAGGAGAAAAATCAAATCATTCATCAAACTCTGGCGAAGATTGGCATTGGAACTAAATATATTTACAGTGTTCATTTTTATATATTTACCGCATTATTGATAATATCCTGCAATCTCTGGTCGGTGTTGCGTCTGATATCAGATTCTGCTGGCATGCTGATGTTAATCAGGTTAAATGTAAAGACGACAGCATAGGAAGTTTCTGAGATTTCTGTTTGGAGAGAAATGAGACATTTTTATGGTTAAAAGATTTCCATTCATGAATATTTGACTAAATACCATTTCAAAAGCATTTCGACCTTAAATGATGAAACTTACTCTGATAAGTGACATTCACCACCTTCACTGATTCATTGAGCTGTGACTGTCTGGATTTCAGGAGAGTGTTGACAGCACTGAGGACCAGAGCTTCACTGGGGACTGGAGATGAGGAGTTGAACAGCAGCTTGCTCGTGACCACTGCTGAACCAGATCTGTAAAGATAACCTCTTTTGTTTAATATTTTTCACATCTTTACAATGAAATTACTCCATGAATGATAATGAGCTCTCAAAATGGTAAGTCAACACTAACATTAGGTTTGAAGGAGCCATAGAGGAACCGGCTGTTGATTCTGGAAACACTGTTGTAGTGATCACTTCTACAATTAATTGTAAAAACAAACAATTAGTCTTTTGTGATTTACAGAAACATTTTTATTTTATTTTTTGCCTTTTAGAATTTTGTATAGCCATAGATCATTTTTATTGACGTACCCAATTGTGAACGAAGCTCATTTAGGAAGCTGACTGGTTGAATGACATCTCCATCCTGGAAGGTGTATTCCATCCTGCCATCAATCTTGTTTGAAGAGCTCCTGTGGGAAAATCAGAAAATATTGTTTAAGGACTTCAATTCATATTGCAAAACAATTTTTGAAAATTACAAAGAAAAAGTATTTTTCATTTCGGATTGCTTTAATAAGCTAAAATATGCAGAGACAAAGTGAAGATTGCAAGACAGTTTGCATCTTACATGAAGTTGGATGAATTGGGCTTCAATGTTGGACTGTTAGGTTCATTCAGAAGAGTGTTCAGCTGCAAAAGAAATTCAAATAATTCATTCAACTCTGAAGAAGCTTTATATCAGATTCAGACTTCTTTATTTTTTAGGGATAAATCTTTACCGCATTATTGACAACATCCTGCACTTGCGTGTAAGTGTTGTTTCTGAGCTCAGGGACTTCAGACATGCTGATATTACTCAGATGAAACGTAATGACGATGGCATAGGAGGTTTCTGAGATTTCTGTTGGCAAACAATCACACATTTTTATTCAGTCAAAGCTTGACATTAAATCACTGGTTGAAAATGTGTAGCTGAAATACTTTTCAATTCAAGATGATGAAACTTACTCTGATATGTGACATTCACCACCTTCACTGATTCATTGAGCTGTGACTGTCTGGATTTCAGGAGAGTGTTGACAGCACTGAGGACCAGAGCTTCACTGGGGACTGGAGATGAGGACTTGAACAGCAGCTTGCTCGTGACCACTGCTGAACCAGATCTGTAAAGAGCACCGCTTTTCATTAATACAGTTTCCTTTTTTGTGATGAATTTAGGACTCCATAAAAGGTTGCAATTTTTGCAAATAGAAAATAAACACTTGCATTGGGCTTGGAGAAGTCAAGGGGAAACTGGTTATTGTGTCTGGAGACACTGTTGTAGTGGTCAGTTCTACATTGAAAGGCAGAAACACAATAAAACTCAGATTCAGAGCCAAACAAATTTTGTATTTTTTTTATTATTCATATAGATATCGTGAGTATTGACATACCCATCTGTGAACGGAGCTCATTTAGGAAGCTGACTGGTTGTATGGCATCTCCATCCTGGAAGGTGTATTCCATCCTGCCATCAATCTGGTTTGAAGAGCTCCTGCAGGAAAAATCAAACAGATGTTTAACGAGTTTCAATTCATTTGTGCAATACAGATTTATTGAAATTTTCAAGCAAATGTAAATATTTTTTTTTTTTTGCTTTTTTAATGTCCTGAAATCGAAAACTGAACATAATGAATCAATAATTAGATTCCAAGATAGAAGTAAGATTGCATCTCACGTGAAATTGGAGGACTTGGGCGCAAAAACTTGTTGCCCAGGTTCATTCAGAAGAGTGTTGAGCTGCAGGAGAAAAATCAAATCATTCATCAAACTCTGGCGAAGATTGGCATTGGAACTAAATATATTTACAATGTTCATTTTTATATATTTACCGCATTATTGATAATATCCTGCAATCTCTGGTCGGTGTTGCCTCTGATATCAGATTCTGCTGGCATGCTGATGTTAATCAGGTTAAATGTAAAGACGACAGCATAGGAAGTTTCTGAGATTTCTGTTTGGAGAGAAATGAGACATTTTTATGGTTAAAAGATTTCCATTCATGAATATTTGACTAAATACCATTTCAAAAGCATTTCGACCTTAAATGATGAAACTTACTCTGATAAGTGACATTCACCACCTTCACTGATTCATTGAGCTGTGACTGTCTGGATTTCAGGAGAGTGTTGACAGCACTGAGGACCAGAGCTTCACTGGGGACTGGAGATGAGGTGTTGAACAGCAGCTTGCTCGTGACCACTGCTGAACCAGATCTGTAAAGATAACCTCTTTTGTTTAATATATTTCACATCTTTACAATGAAATTACTCCATGAATGATAATGAGCTCTCAAAATGGTAAGTCAACACTAACATTAGGTTTGAAGGAGCCATAGAGGAACCGGCTGTTGATTCTGGAAACACTGTTGTAGTGATCACTTCTACAATTAATTGTAAAAACAAACAATTAGTCTTTTGTGATTTACAGAAACATTTTTATTTTATTTTTTGCCTTTTAGAATTTTGTATAGCCATAGATCATTTTTATTGACGTACCCAATTGTGAACGAAGCTCATTTAGGAAGCTGACTGGTTGAATGACATCTCCATCCTGGAAGGTGTATTCCATCCTGCCATCAATCTTGTTTGAAGAGCTCCTGTGGGAAAATCAGAAAATATTGTTTAAGGACTTCAATTCATATTGCAAAACAATTTTTGAAAATTACAAAGAAAAAGTATTTTTCATTTCGGATTGCTTTAATAAGCTAAAATATGCAGAGACAAAGTGAAGATTGCAAGACAGTTTGCATCTTACATGAAGTTGGATGAATTGGGCTTCAATGTTGGACTGTTAGGTTCATTCAGAAGAGTGTTCAGCTGCAAAAGAAATTCAAATAATTCATTCAACTCTGAAGAAGCTTTATATCAGATTCAGACTTCTTTATTTTTTAGGGATAAATCTTTACCGCATTATTGACAACATCCTGCACTTGCGTGTAAGTGTTGTTTCTGAGCTCAGGGACTTCAGACATGCTGATATTACTCAGATGAAACGTAATGACGATGGCATAGGAGGTTTCTGAGATTTCTGTTGGCAAACAATCACACATTTTTATTCAGTCAAAGCTTGACATTAAATCACTGGTTGAAAATGTGTAGCTGAAATACTTTTCAATTCAAGATGATGAAACTTACTCTGATATGTGACATTCACCACCTTCACTGATTCATTGAGCTGTGACTGTCTGGATTTCAGGAGAGTGTTGACAGCACTGAGGACCAGAGCTTCACTGGGGACTGGAGATGAGGACTTGAACAGCAGCTTGCTCGTGACCACTGCTGAACCAGATCTGTAAAGAGCACCGCTTTTCATTAATACAGTTTCCTTTTTTGTGATGAATTTAGGACTCCATAAAAGGTTGCAATTTTTGCAAATAGAAAATAAACACTTGCATTGGGCTTGGAGAAGTCAAGGGGAAACTGGTTATTGTGTCTGGAGACACTGTTGTAGTGGTCAGTTCTACATTGAAAGGCAGAAACACAATAAAACTCAGATTCAGAGCAAAACCAATTTTGTATTTTTTTTATTATTCATATAGATATCGTGAGTATTGACATACCCATCTGTGAACGGAGCTCATTTAGGAAGCTGACTGGTTGTATGGCATCTCCATCCTGGAAGGTGTATTCCATCCTGCCATCAATCTGGTTTGAAAAGCTTCTGCAGGAAAAATCAAACAGATGTTTAACGAGTTTCAATTCATTTGTGCAATACAGATTTATTGAAATTTTCAAGCAAATGTAAATATTTTTTTTTTTTTGCTTTTTTAATGTCCTGAAATCGAAAACTGAACATAATGAATCAATAATTAGATTCCAAGATAGAAGTAAGATTGCATCTCACGTGAAATTTGAGGACTTGGGCGCAAAAACTTGTTGCCCAGGTTCATTCAGAAGAGTGTTGAGCTGCAGGAGAAAAATCAAATCATTCATCAAACTCTGGCGAAGATTGGCATTGGAACTAAATATATTTACAGTGTTCATTTTTATATATTTACCGCATTATTGATAATATCCTGCAATCTCTGGTCGGTGTTGCCTCTGATATCAGATTCTGCTGGCATGCTGATGTTAATCAGGTTAAATGTAAAGACGACAGCATAGGAAGTTTCTGAGATTTCTGTTTGGAGAGAAATTAGACATTTTTATGGTTAAAAGATTTCCATTCATGAATATTTGACTAAATACCATTTCAAAAGCATTTCGACCTTAAATGATGAAACTTACTCTGATAAGTGACATTCACCACCTTCACTGATTCATTGAGCTGTGACTGTCTGGATTTCAGGAGAGTGTTGACAGCACTGAGGACCAGAGCTTCACTGGGGACTGGAGATGAGGACTTGAACAGCAGCTTGCTCGTGACCACTGCTGAACCAGATCTGTAAAGATAACCTCTTTTGTTTAATATATTTCACATCTTTACAATGAAAGTACTCCATGAATGATAATGAGCTCTCAAAATGGTAAGTCAACACTAACATTAGGTTTGAAGGAGCCATAGAGGAACCGGCTGTTGATTCTGGAAACACTGTTGTAGTGATCACTTCTACAATTAATTGTGAAAACAAACAATTAGTCTTTTGTGATTTACAGAAACATTTTTATTTATTTTTTTGCCTTTTAGAATTTTGTATAGCCAGATATCATCATTATTGACGTACCCAATTGTGAACGAAGCTCATTTAGGAAGCTGACTGGTTGTATGGCATCTCCATCCTGGAAGGTGTATTCCATCCTGCCATCAATCTTGTTTGAAGAGCTCCTGTGGGAAAATCAGAAAATATTGTTTAAGGACTTCAATTCATATTGCAAAACAATTTATGAAAATTACAAAGAAAAAGTATTTTTCATTTCGGATTGCTTTAATAAGCTAAAATATGCAGAGACAAAGTGAAGATTGCAATACAGTTTGCATCTTACATGAAGTTGGATGAATTGGGCTTCAATGTTGGACTGTTAGGTTCATTCAGAAGAGTGTTCAGCTGCAAAAGAAAATCAAATAATTCATTCAACTCTGAAGAAGCTTTATATCAGATTCAGACTTCTTTATTTTTTAAGGATAAATCTTTACCGCATTATTGACAACATCCTGCACTTGCGTGTAAGTGTTGTTTCTGAGCTCAGGGACTTCAGACATGCTGATATTACTCAGATGAAACGTAATGACGATGGCATAGGAGGTTTCTGAGATTTCTGTTGGCAAACAATCACACATTTTTATTCAGTCAAAGCTTGACATTAAATCACTGGTTGAAAATGTGTAGCTGAAATACTTTTGAATTCAAGATGATGAAACTTACTCTGATAAGTGACATTCACCACCTTCACTGATTCATTGAGCTGTGACTGTCTGGATATCAGGAGAGTGTTGACAGCACTGAGGACCAGAGCTTCACTGGGGACTGGAGATGAGGACTTGAACAGCAGCTTGCTCGTGACCACTGCTGAACCAGATCTGTAAAGAGCACCGCTTTTCATTAATACAGTTTCCTTTTTTGTGATGAATTTAGGACTCCATAAAAGGTTGCAATTTTTGCAAATAGAAAATAAACACTTGCATTGGGCTTGGAGAAGTCGAGGGGAAACTGGTTATTGTGTCTGGAGACACTGTTGTAGTGGTCAGTTCTACAATGAAAGGCAGAAACACAATAAAACTCAGATTCAGAGCAAAACTAATTTTGTATTTTTTTTATTATTCATATAGAAATCGTGAGTATTGACATACCCATCTGTGAACGGAGCTCATTTAGGAAGCTGACTGGTTGTATGGCATCTCCATCCTGGAAGGTGTATTCCATCCTGCCATCAATCTGGTTTGAAGAGCTTCTGCAGGAAAAATCAAACAGATGTTTAACGAGTTTCAATTCATTTGTGCAATACAGATTTATTGAAATTTTCAAGAAAATGTAAATATTTTTATTTTTTGCTTTTTTAATGTCCTGAAATCGAAAACTGAACATAATGAATCAATAATTAGATTCCAAGATAGAAGTAAGATTGCATCTCACGTGAAATTGGAGGACTTGGGCGCAAAAACTTGTTGCCCAGGTTCATTCAGAAGAGTGTTGAGCTGCAGGAGAAAAATCAAATCATTCATCAAACTCTGGCGAAGATTGGCATTGGAACTAAATATATTTACAGTGTTCATTTTTATATATTTACCGCATTATTGATAATATCCTGCAATCTCTGGTCGGTGTTGCCTCTGATATCAGAATCTGCTGGCATGCTGATGTTAATCAGGTTAAATGTAAAGACGACAGCATAGGAAGTTTCTGAGATTTCTGTTTGGAGAGAAATGAGACATTTTTATGGTTAAAAGATTTCCATTCATGAATATTTGACTAAATACCATTTCAAAAGCATTTCGACCTTAAATGATGAAACTTACTCTGATAAGTGACATTCACCACCTTCACTGATTCATTGAGCTGTGACTGTCTGGATTTCAGGAGAGTGTTGACAGCACTGAGGACCAGAGCTTCACTGGGGACTGGAGATGAGGTGTTGAACAGCAGCTTGCTCGTGACCACTGCTGAACCAGATCTGTAAAGATAACCTCTTTTGTTTAATATATTTCACATCTTTACAATGAAAGTACTCCATGAATGATAATGAGCTCTCAAAATGGTAAGTCAACACTAACATTAGGTTTGAAGGAGCCATAGAGGAACCGGCTGTTGATTCTGGAAACACTGTTGTAGTGATCACTTCTACAATTAATTGTAAAAACAAACAATTAGTCTTTTGTGATTTACAGAAACATTTTTTTTTTTTTTTTTTTTGCCTTTTAGAATTTTGTATAGCCATAGATCATCATTATTGACGTACCCAATTGTGAACGAAGCTCATTTAGGAAGCTGACTGGTTGAATGACATCTCCATCCTGGAAGGTGTATTCCATCCTGCCATCAATCTTGTTTGAAGAGCTCCTGTGGAAAATCAGAAGATACTGTTTAAGGACTTCAATCCATATTGCAAAACAATTGATGAAAATTATATAGAAAAAGTATTTTTCATTTCGGATTGCTTTAATAAGCTAAAATATCCGGAGACAAAGTGAAGATTGCAAGTCAGTTTGCATCTTACGTGAAGTTGGATGAATTGGGCTTCAATGTTGGACTGTTAGGTTCATTCAGAAGAGTGTTCAGCTGCAAAAGAAAATCAAATAATTCATTCAACTCTGAAGAAGCTTTATATCAGATTCAGACTTCTTTATTTTTTAAGGATAAATCTTTACCGCATTATTGACAACATCCTGCACTTGCGTGTAAGTGTTGTTTCTGAGCTCAGGGACTTCAGACATGCTGATGTTACTCAGATTAAACACAATGACGACGGCATAAGAGGTTTCTGAGATTTCTGTTGGCAAACAATCACACATTTTTTTTCAGTCAAAGTTTGACATTAAATCACTGGTTGAAAATTTGTAGCTGAAATACTTTTCAATTCAAGATGATGAAACTTACTCTGATAAGTGACATTCACCACCTTCACTGATTCATTGAGCTGTGACTTTCTGGATTTCAGGAGAGTGTTGACAGCACCGAGGACCAGAGCTTCACTTGGGACTGGAGATGAGGAGTTGAAAAGCAGCTTGCTTGTGACCACTGCTGTTGTTGCATTGTTTGCAGTTGTTGCAGCTCCAGATTCAGTCATTGGAGTCACAATTGTAGTTGGGGAGGCACTAGTTGTTGACATTGACAATGACATAGTGGTTTCTTGAGTTACAATTATGAGTGTTGGTGCACTGGTTGCAGTGGTTGCTAAAGACATAGTGCTATGAGCTTCAAATGTATTTGGAGCTGGATTGTGTGTCGCTGAATTTTGAGTTGCATTTTGTAAAGATGTTGTTGTCATAAATGTTGTAATTTCTGAGAATATTGGCATGGTTGTGGGAGTGAAAAATGTTGTGGTAGCAGGTCTGGTTGTTGTAGTGAAAAGTGAAGAAGTTGAAGATAGTGCTGTGGTTGCAGCATCTGTTGCTGGAGGTGCAGTTATAGGTGTTGAGAATATGGGCATATTTGTGGGAGTCACAGCTGTGGTTGTATAAGATTCAATTGTTATTGTTGAAGATGGTGTCCCTGTTGGAAAAGTATTTTCTGTGGCTGGAGGTGCAGTTGTAGGTTCTGAGAATACAGGCATGGTTGTGGGGTTCGCAGCTGTGGTTGTTGAAGCTTCAGTTGTTGAAGATTCTGCTGTTGTTGTTTCAGCAGCATTTGTTGCTGTTGTAGTTTGTGAGGATGTGAGTGTGGTTGTGGGGGTCACATCTGTGGTTGTATAAGATTCAATTGTTATTGTTGAAGATGGTGTCTCTGTTGGAGCAGTATTTTCTGTGGCTGGAGGTGCAGTTGTAGGTTCTGAGAATACAGGCATGCTTGTGGGGTTCGCAGCTGTGGTTGTTGAAGATTCTGCAGTTGTTGTTTCAGCAGCATTTGTTGCTGTTGTAGTTGGTGAGGATATGAGTGTGGTTGTGGGGGTCACATCTGTGGTTGTATAAGATTCAATTGTCATTGTTGAAGATGGTGTCTCTGTTGGAAAAGTATTTTCTGTGGCTGGAGGTGCAGTTGTAGGTTCTGAGAATACAGGCATGCTTGTGGGGTTCGCAGCTGTGGTTGTTGAAGATTCTGCAGTTGTTGTTTCAGCAGCATTTGTTGCTGTTGTAGTTGGTGAGGATATGAGTGTGGTTGTGGGGGTCACATCTGTGGTTGTATAAGATTCAATTGTCATTGTTGAAGATGGTGTCTCTGTTGGAAAAGTATTTTCTGTGGCTGGAGGTGCAGTTGTAGATTCTGGGAATACAGGCATGGTTGTGGGGTTCGCAGCTGTGGTTGTTGAAGCTTCAGTTGTTGAAGATTCTGCAGTTGTTGTTTCAGCAGCATTTGTTGCTGTTGTAGTTTGTGAGGATGTGAGTGTGGTTGTGGGGGTCACATCTGTGGTTGTATAAGATTCAATTGTTATTGTTGAAGATGGTGTCTCTGTTTGAGCAGTATTTTCTGTGGCTGGAGGTGCAGTTGTAGATTCTGGGAATACAGGCATGCTTGTGGGGTTCGCAGCTGTGGTTGTTGAAGATTCTGCAGTTGTTGTTTCAGCAGCATTTGTTGCTGTTGTAGTTGGTGAGGATATGAGTGTGGTTGTGGGGGTCACATCTGTGGTTGTATAAGATTCAATTGTCATTGTTGAAGATGGTGTCTCTGTTGGAAAAGTATTTTCTGTGGCTGGAGGTGCAGTTGTAGGTTCTGAGAATACAGGCATGGTTGTGGGGTTCGCAGCTGTGGTTGTTGAAGCTTCAGTTGTTGAAGATTCTGCTGTTGTTGTTTCAGCAGCATTTGTTGCTGTTGTAGTTTGTGAGGATGTGAGTGTGGTTGTGGGGGTCACATCTGTGGTTGTATAAGATTCAATTGTTATTGTTGAAGATGGTGTCTCTGTTGGAGCAGTATTTTCTGTGGCTGGAGGTGCAGTTGTAGGTTCTGAGAATACAGGCATGCTTGTGGGGTTCGCAGCTGTGGTTGTTGAAGATTCTGCAGTTGTTGTTTCAGCAGCATTTGTTGCTGTTGTAGTTGGTGAGGATATGAGTGTGGTTGTGGGGGTCACATCTGTGGTTGTATAAGATTCAATTGTCATTGTTGAAGATGGTGTCTCTGTTGGAAAAGTATTTTCTGTGGCTGGAGGTGCAGTTGTAGGTTCTGAGAATACAGGCATGCTTGTGGGGTTCGCAGCTGTGGTTGTTGAAGATTCTGCAGTTGTTGTTTCAGCAGCATTTGTTGCTGTTGTAGTTGGTGAGGATATGAGTGTGGTTGTGGGGGTCACATCTGTGGTTGTATAAGATTCAATTGTCATTGTTGAAGATGGTGTCTCTGTTGGAAAAGTATTTTCTGTGGCTGGAGGTGCAGTTGTAGATTCTGGGAATACAGGCATGGTTGTGGGGTTCGCAGCTGTGGTTGTTGAAGCTTCAGTTGTTGAAGATTCTGCAGTTGTTGTTTCAGCAGCATTTGTTGCTGTTGTAGTTTGTGAGGATGTGAGTGTGGTTGTGGGGGTCACATCTGTGGTTGTATAAGATTCAATTGTTATTGTTGAAGATGGTGTCTCTGTTTGAGCAGTATTTTCTGTGGCTGGAGGTGCAGTTGTAGATTCTGGGAATACAGGCATGCTTGTGGGGTTCGCAGCTGTGGTTGTTGAAGATTCTGCAGTTGTTGTTTCAGCAGCATTTGTTGCTGTTGTAGTTGGTGAGGATATGAGTGTGGTTGTGGGGGTCACATCTGTGGTTGTATAAGATTCAATTGTCATTGTTGAAGATGGTGTCTCTGTTGGAAAAGTATTTTCTGTGGCTGGAGGTGCAGTTGTAGATTCTGGGAATACAGGCATGGTTGTGGGGTTCGCAGCTGTGGTTGTTGAAGCTTCAGTTGTTGAAGATTCTGCAGTTGTTGTTTCAGCAGCATTTGTTGCTGTTGTAGTTTGTGAGGATATGAGTGTGGTTGTGGGGGTCACATCTGTGGTTGTATAAGATTCAATTGTCATTGTTGAAGATGGTGTCTCTGTTGGAAAAGTATTTTCTGTGGCTGGAGGTGCAGTTGTAGATTCTGGGAATACAGGCATGCTTGTGGGGTTCGCAGCTGTGGTTGTTGAAGCTTCAGTTGTTGAAGATTCTGCAGTTGTTGTTTCAGCAGCATTTGTTGCTGTTGTAGTTTGTGAGGATGTGATTGTGATTGTGGGGGTCACATCTGTGGTTGTATAAGATTCAATTGTTATTGTTGAAGATGGTGTCTCTGTTTGAGCAGTATTTTCTGTGGCTGGAGGTGCAGTTGTAGATTCTGGGAATACAGGCATGCTTGTGGGGTTCGCAGCTGTGGTTGTTGAAGATTCTGCAGTTGTTGTTTCAGCAGCATTTGTCGCTGTTGTAGTTGGTGAGGATGTGACTGTGGTTGGGGGTGTCATAGATTCTTCCTTTGTTGATGTTGAAGCAGCTGAATCTGTGGTTGTTGAAGATTCAGTTTCTGTTGTCATTAAAGATGACACTGTGTTTGAACCTGTAGCTGTTGTTGGAAATTCTGTAGAATCTTCATTTGTTCTTGAAGATACCGTTGATGTTGAATCCGTAGTTGTAGGAGGTGCAGTTGTGAAAGTCACAGCTGTACATTTTTTATTTGGTTCGGGGGTCATAGCTGTGGTAATGGACGCTTTAGTTTTTATTATACAAACTTCACTGGTTGTTTGTGAATCCGGTGTTGTTGGTGCAGTTGTAGTTGGGGAGGATGTACCTCCACAAACGGTACACCATACACATACTGTCAAGAAAAGAAACAAATATATGTCATGATTACCTTGATCTTTCAAAATTCAATTTAGACTATTTTTGATATGGATGAACATTATTTAATAGCTTTTGATTACATTTGTTATTTTCTATATTTATCAATTTCTCAGCACATAATATCCATATTTAATGTAGAGTATACTTACATATGGTGAGAAAAACTGTCCATCTGGCATTTTTTGAAATGAAACACCCCCTAAAATAGAAGAAGAAGAAAAATCATTTATATTATGTCTTTAAGGAATTTCAGAACATTTACATTCAAAGAGCTTTATGAGTTATGAGTTATGCGCTACAAATGATAAATCTTTGTAGTAATAAATCTATGTAGTAGGCTAAACTTTCCTCTAGAGAAGATTTAAAGAACCAAAATCGTGAACAATTGTCAGGTTTTCAGAGAAACTGAAACGTTTTACCTATTAATTCTGTCACAAACGAAGTAGATTTGAAAAGGTTTAAACTGAGGCATCTATGACAACATGCTTTTATCATACTAAAAAGCCAGGTCAAACTACATGGACAAGGTTTCAAAGCACTATTTGATCAATTTTGAATGCTTATGTCTCAAAATGTCCTTCTATTTAGAAATATTTCTCATGACATATATTTGCATGTCATTGTCTGAAGCAGCTCATTTGGCATTTAAAATGTATATAGTTATTGGTTAATGCATTCCCTGGGAATCAAACCCATGACCTTGATATCAAGTTATATTGTTTGTGCTACAGGAATGCACAGAGCTTTCAAACAAACATTGAAACAGATTAAGTGTGGATTAAAGATAATAAGACACAAGGCACTGTGGTCCCATCCCAATTTGCATTACATTAATACTTAGTAGATGTCAAGCATGTCACAATGTAACTGAATGAGTTTCAGATTCATGATATATTTTGCAGTAGTTCTGTATAATAAAGTAAATAATAATTATTCAGAAGAGCTAAACTTTGAATTAGTCACACAAATCTCAGCATGTATGCCCTAAATTTAGATGAAAGCTGTTCCCAATTAACACAGAGAAAATTACTGATCCAGATGATGATGAAAAATGTAATTTGGTTCTTAAAAGCTTTTTTTTCTTTTTAGACAAATCAGGCCCTGACGCAAATTATACATTTGATGTTTACTCATGGCCTTGCTATGACTGTCAAATGCTAATGTCTTTGAAGTCCATTGGTTTTTCTATTTGTCATTTTAGGTTTCAAAAGGCATAGCCTCAATGCACACTTTTGAGCCAGTTAGGCTGCCGGATCCAGCAGGAACGTAGGCTGCTACAAGGAGCTTCCAATGGCAAGTGACGAGTCCTACACAGTACGTTTTTTTTTATTTTATTATTATTTTTTTTATTATGTTTATGCTTCATGAGAGATGTTTTGCGTATTTCGGATTCATAATGAGGTCTTTTAGGTTTCGTAACGTTAGGCATTTTTTATCCGACACGTTTGTAGCTGCAGCTGTGGTAACTAGAGCAGAGCTGGCAACCCGGATGCTGAAACACTACTGACTTTGTGATTAGTAGATAGGTGGAGGGTGGAGCATCAGGCCAAAACACAACATCAACATCACCATCAGTTGAGGGCTGCAACTTCACTTTTAAATGACAATATCCTGGCCGGACTACTGTTGTCAGTGATATAAGTATTTGAAATGAACATGATTTCTTAATGTCTAGTGACATATCAGGGCCATTTTATGATTAATTGAAATACATTTCTTACATACGGTTCCTTTAAAGTGCTTCAAGCTGTTAGCTTCAAGTGTTGTATGGTGATGTGATCTGTTTTCATGTTATATGTTGGGTATTTTAGTAAAATAAATAGGATTTTTAATAGACTTTTAACTATTGATTTATTCATGATCATTTATTTATTAACTTATTTATTTATCTATCTATCCATCTCTGTGTATATGTCTGTCTATCATTCTATCTTTCTGTTCATAATGCCTATAAACCTTAAAATTTTAAGACTTTGGTCACACTTTATATTAGGTGTCTTTAAGTACTATGTACTTACATCAAAAAAAGAAGTAGTCTACAATGTACTTATTGTGTTCAAATTGTATTGCAAAACACTTTTGCTGCTATTGATGTGGGATACAGGCTCAACAGTGCAATCATAGATGTTATTACAGAATTACAGTGTTATTACATATGTAATTACAGAAATTAATTACAGCTGTAATTACATGCAGGTATTTAAAACAAATATATAAGTACAAAGTAAAAACATGGATGTACACAATAAGTGCATTGTATCAAATTATTAATTTAAATGTTAGTACATAGTAGTTAAGGTCTTGACAAACTTTGCTTTTCTACTCAAAAAAATGTGATCCAATGTTTTCAATTCACTTTAATTTTGCTTCCTTGGTACCCCAATTCACTTTCAATTCATATTAAAAAATGTAATTGTAATTTAAAAGGCATTCACATTAAATTTTGAATGGTGCACAACCCTCCTTTGACATGAAGTTGATACAAGTTGACAACAAATATACAAGCAGATACAGGGGCTAATGTAATCATATAACATATTTACGTAGAATACATTGAATAAAGTATTATATAGTATTATAAGCTACATTATGTCAATCAATTCATGTGTAAGAATTTCCTACCTCAATATGCTGTTCAAAGTCATAACCATGTATACCAAATGGTATTGCAGCGCTCTATGTGATTTGTCTTCTTAGTTCAAAAGTGAAAAACTGAATAGTGCAATTTTGGGTGATACTATATCAAAGGCAGATTGACGTGTGTAGGGTGTGGTAACAAGTGTAGTTCGGTTACCAAACCCTGTAGTACGCAATACAGAAGCATACTGATGGTATCAATTTCTCACAATGAAGGGTGTAAATACAATGCTGATTACTGCTAAGGTGAATGTCAAGAATTCATTTCTGTCAGGATGATAAAAGGTGTTTTGGTGACAAAAATGTGTCTATTTTGATGAAAGATTATTAATAAATATATAAAAGGTCAAATAAAACCTATAAAAGAATTTCTGAAATGGATGAACAATAAAATAGAATTAATCAGATTTTATTTGCTACACACATTACATAATCAGTGGTCCTAATTGTTGTAGAAGCCTATAAATGTTTCATTATACAAAGTTTTGAAGTTTGTTTCAAAGTTATAAAATGATGTTTTAACAGATGTTTTTTTTAAATTTATTTTTTACTAATATGTTTTATTTGAATAGTACATTCATGGTGATTCTATGAATGATTTAGATACATTTGATAAAGCACTAGGCTGTTTCTAAAATTGTGGGTACCCTTTCCCCACCCCCACCTCCCTGCCAAGGGACAGCCTTCTACCTAGATTTGATAGAAGAGAGGAGGTGATAATCATCAAATGTAAAATGATAATCCTCAAATGTACAATTAAATCATTATATTGTATAGGACTTTCTGCCAAACTCCCTTAGGCTAAGGAGTGATATCATGTGTAATATGTTATTTTAATAATTGTGTCAACAGTATATTGATTCTTAAAAAAAAAAAAAAAAAAAAAAAAATCTCATTACAAAAAAAAATAAAAAAAATAAAAAAAAGAAGAAGAAAATAATGTCTTCTAATTATAGATTTAGGGTGAGTTTAGGGTGAGTCTCAATGTTTATTTCATGCATACGCACAGATGGACGTCTATCAGATAAAAATGGAATTGCTCTCATGTTTTGTTCTCATACTGGTATAAGGTGTGTCTTGGAATGTTCAACACAGTGCGCACACACACAAACACACACACACACACACACCCACACACACACACACACACACACACACACACACACACACACACAAGCACACACAGCAACTTAAACAGAAGGCTATTTGGAATGAACAATCACTAGCCCCAATATTTAGACTATATATAGGTACAACAATACAACAGTGTATCAATTGACTTAACCTAGCAAGCAAGCGCTATTAAAGATTTAACTAATAATTGCTTTTCTGTCATTTTAATCACTTCTGAATCAACCATCTTAGGCTAACTGTTCACACTGCTTGTTCACGTGCTGTAAAGTTTACAGCGTCTTATAACCTGCCTTCTATTGAACGGCTTGTAAAATAAAGCCAGCTGATAAGACTATTGGTGGTGGAAGATTCCCCCTTCCATGTAAAGCGCTTTGAGTAGCCTACCTAGAAAAGCGCTATATAAATGTAACGAATTATTATTATTATTATTATTAACTGGCACTCTCAGAAAAAAAGGTACAAAAGCTGTCGCTGTGGTGGTACCTTTTCAAAAGGTACACTTTTAAGGTCCTTTGAGGGACTAATATGTACTCTTTAGGTACAAAAGTGTACCTTTTGAAAAGGTACCGCCACAGTGACAGCTTTTGTACCTTTTTTTCTGAGAGTGTGAGCATAATTTACAAGACATTTTGTAATTATATAGTCCCGTTGATCAATGTCATGTGCAATTTAATATGCCAGTAAAAGCCAGTGAATCAGCCGTATTTCAGAACTTTTTTTGTTCTGAAAATGTGCAATATAGAATTATAGACCCGCTGTTGTATTTTGGTATCTGCTCATGTTTATTATATCCTGCTTAATTAATTATAGCACCTAAATGCCAAAGTTGCTCAGAGTCACATATAATTCCAGCCTAGCTATAATATTAAAACACACACACACACACACACACACACACACACACACACACACACACACACACACACACACACACACACACACACACACACACACACACACACACACACACACAACCATAAGAAAATGTGTAGTCTAAACATAAAAAATAATCATCTAAACTTACAAATGTAAACCATTTAGTCAAATTGTTGACCATTTACATGCTACACAGATTCATTCACTTAGGCTACTATATTTGCTTATTCACTGTTTGTGGACATGCAACTATTCTTTTCCTATGATGTCAAACTTCATTCAAAACATTGCTTACCTCTGAAGAGGGTGTAGACTGCCCTGAGTACAAATATCTCACTTGGGATGGGCCAAGTGCAAAGATTTAGCAATAGTTGCAGGTTCACTCCTTTTATTAGATTATACAGCTATCAATATGAAATTTGTTTAATTATTATTGTTCATTTATAATTTAATATAAGTAATATAATATTATGTACTATATTACTTACATTATGAATAAAACTATAATTAGTGATTGGCTAAAAAAAAAAAAAAAAAAAAAAAACATGCCTGAAGCAAAGACGTCAGTGCCCTTCCATGGAAGATATGTGTTTTTTGAAAGACAGTAAAAAAAAAAAAAAACATTTATGCAGAATAAACTAAACCAGTTTGACCAGCTTTCATGGTAGCAGTTTAATGCATACAAATACTGGAGTGAGACTGTGGTTAAAGTTGCTAGGATATACGAATCAACAGTAAATCGCCATATCAACATAAGCTTGGTTGCCACATTTTAAAACAGGTCATCTGATAATGAAACGTACCTACATAAAAAGAAAAGGACTGCACCCTTAAGAAAAATTGTTCTAAACAGTACCAGATATACATATATATATATATATATATATATATATACATATATATATATATATATATATATACATATATACATATATATATATATATATATATATATATATATATATATATATATATATATATATATATATATATATATATATATATATATGGGATGTACTGTATATATCCCTCTATCTGTCTGATCTTGTAGTCTCTATTAGGGTTTAAAAAAAAAATAATTATAAAAAAAAAACTCAACCGCATGTTTTCAATTAGGTATTGTAGCAAAATTGTAGCTAAAATGACAGTGCTGTAACAATAGTTATTAGCTGAATACATTATAAAAGACAAATGACACTGAACATGAATAGGCCTACGTAAAGAACCAAAACAAAATAGAAACAGAAAGAAGATGTGAAGACTAAGTTCCAGTGAAATATCTTTACAGTCCTCTGTGATGACTTTAAATCCATCATTTTGTGTATTTGTTTGTGTAATTCAGTGGCAGTTTCAAGTCCGGTCAAGTCAGCTATTATTTTTATAGCACAAACATACCAAAATAATTGACTAAAAATGTAACAGTTAATTTTAGCTAAAATTTTGTTATATAAAAAAATTCACTAAAGGAATTTAGTATTTGACTAACCAATTATTTATTTATAACACACTTAATATATTTGTGAAATTTCTATCAAAATATCTGAGAATGGAGAATTAAACTGCTCTGTTTCAAGAACCACAAATATTACCTAATTCAAATCAATATTATTAATATATTTAAAGGCACACTATGCAGCTTTCCGTTTTTGTCAAGGAGTACTTGTATTTAACATTACTGTCGTAAATACCACTCGCGGCCTGATCCCTTCCGCCCTCTATGCTGGTACCTGTTCAGTAGGATGGAAGCTGTAATGAGTGGAAATATGGTGTGGCCCCTTTAAGAGCTGCGCATGCCCTGTTGAACTGTCGGCAGTCTGTATTGTATGTGCACCTCGAACACATGTACTGTATGCGGGTTTTTTCAGTTTGATGCTCTTATCCTACTTTTGTTTATCAAGTAAAGCTGTGGACAGTAGAACGGGTGACAGACAGTTACACGAGTTCGACTGGGGAATAAAGTGCAAGTTGTGAGATGCCAATTGCCTCCGTGAGTCTGTCTGGCCTCTGTGATAACTTGAGCTATCCCTATTTCTCCTCCTGACACAACGCGTTATAAAGCGTCAGACATCTAACAAGCACAGATAACCTCTGAAGATGTCTACTAGTCCATTAATAAGAACGATAT
The DNA here is from genome assembly GCF_965113295.1 of Leuciscus leuciscus. Taxonomy (NCBI): domain Eukaryota; kingdom Metazoa; phylum Chordata; class Actinopteri; order Cypriniformes; family Leuciscidae; genus Leuciscus; species Leuciscus leuciscus. The sequence goes on along the minus strand of NC_138727.1, from coordinate 38,346,561 downwards.
TTACTCGAGTCGAGTCTGACTCCTTGCTCGGTCAGTCTGCCGTTTCCTCTTTCTTTGGTCCTCCAACAAAGCTTTCCTAGCTTTCTGCTTCTTTTTTACCGGTTCAGCCATGACGAAAGTGTGAAGAACTATCTAACATTACCTCTTTCTACGTGTACGTGTGCAGTGCCAATTCGTTCATTCGCGAGACCTGATATCACGTGATACTTCCTGATGCTGAGGCCGGCGGGCTTGATGCAGGGGGGCAGGGTTCATAAAATATTGAAGCTTCCCCGGGCGCCGCCATTGATTAGCGGACCATCACCTGCTGTTAGCATTCCATTGACTCCCATTCATTTTGGCGTCACTTTGACAGCGAATAACTTTACATCTGAGGTGTTTAAAGACTCCATTTGTCCATTATTTTTTTCTAAAGAAACACGAAAATGTATAAAAGGCTCCATTATCTTGTATCTGACGTTATGGCCCCGTAGAAGCAGTTTTTGTAAAAATAGGCTAACGATTGCGTCATAACCACGCGACTCTCTGTCGCACTGTAGAGAGATTACCGTATGGACAGGAGGAGAAGCTTGCGCGCAATCGGGGGGACGTGGAGGCAAAATGACAAAGTAATTCATCAGAATACTTAGCAAAAGTTGCTCCTGCTTCTAGCTCATGTACAGCTAGGACAGCTAGATGGCTCCTACTCACACTCTCCATCTCTGCAAGTTTCGGAAGGGAATGATTCAGATTTCTCTTGGCACAGCTACAAGAAGACAGACGGGTTGCTCACGTCACATCTACGTCATCAAGCTCAGTTTGAGTCTGCGCAGTACGCTCGACCATCAGGAAGTGAGAGCTTCTAATTGACTTCACTTTTCTCCATTGAAACCTATGGGGTCGCATCGTTAAAAATGTTTATTGTATGTTGTTACAATGAAGATATGATATTTTTGTGACCTTTCACAAGGTCAGGTTGCTCAAGGTCAGGTTTTTATTTTTTTATTTTTTTATTTTTTATTCGATTGATGTCCTCTGTCTGATGTAACGATGTGTTGGTGCCTGTATTCTGGATTTGTTCCGGCCTTCCAGTGGTTCTGAGGAGGGTTTGGACTGGCAAGCCTCCCTTGAGTCTGTTCTTGGATCTTTCAGTTGAGGAAAGTCTTAGCACTGATTTGAACTGTGAATGGTAGGAAAAAGAATAACTTTCCTCATCTTTTGTTCTTTTCTCGGATGGAGACCCTTTTTCATCATCAACAGATAAAGGACAATTAACTTTTTCTACGGACTTTTCAAAGAACTCTTTTCAGAAAGACTGAACATTTTGATTATATTCAATTGAAAAAAACTTTGTTGTTCATTTGGGTTCTGTATTGTTTATTTGGGGTTTTGATCATTGTTACGGTTTGTGTCTCGTGTTTTCCTCTCCTTGTGATGACGTCATGACTGTTCTTTTTTTTCCTGTGTCTGAGTTTGTTATTAGGTCCGCACCTGTGTATCATTATACACCTGCGTCTCGTTGGAGTCGTTTCTGATTCACTATAATAAGGACGCTGAAGCGGAGCATGGCAGGAGAGAGGAGAACCAGCAAACAAGCTTTCTTTTTCTTTTGTTAAATTACTTTGCTGTTCGTCTTATTAATATTTGTTACCTTCATATTATTTTGAAGTTTATTATGTTTCTTTATCTGTGATACGTGTTTCGTGAGTTTTTACATGTTTGTGAGTACAATAAACGTCAACGCAGCGTACTCGTGTTTCACGTGTCCTTCTTTATGCTGTGAAACCCTTACGTAGCCACTTTTAAAGAAAGGGTTCGTAACATAAATTGGGGGCTCGTCCGGGATATTGGATTATGTTAATTTTGTTTAATGAGCAGATAAAGGTTAGTGGTGCTGGGCGATCTCCGGGTAGGTAGAGTAAATCAGGGGGGCCGTGCTTAGCGCCGGTTCTCACTACGGTTTACTATTTATTGTTTTCTTTATTATTTTAGTTTGTTGTTTTTGGAGGTATTCCGGGGGAGAGGCTTGCCTCTTAACTGGTACCCTCTGAAGACTTGAGAGGTCTTAGTTAGGTCTCGGTTAGGTAGGTTTAGGTCCGGAGTCGTTCGTAGCCTGCTAATTTATTATGTTTGTTCTTTGCTCATCAATTTATTATGGCGACGTTTGATTTAAATGAGTTTGTAAGTCAACCTAGCATTGCAGTGTTGGAAACATGTAGAAAGGACGATTTGTTCCTTATTGCTCGACACTTTGAAATACCTGTTTCTAAAACATTGCTTAAGAAAGACTTGAAAGCTTGTTTGTTAACTGGTTTAATTAATGATGGGGTGTTGTCTTTATTGGAGGATGTTCCTGAATCAGCAGAATCAGTTGCAGCTGTTGTGGATGAGGAACAAGTCCCACTGCATTCTTCTACCTCACTGCGTTCTCTCGCTGGCAATCCAGTTACGCCGGGTGCCGGTGGTGGGGTGAAGGTAGGACTACCACCTCTTTCTTTGCCTAAGTTTGAACCTTTTTCCCTCTCTACTGAAGAATCACCTGTACATCAGGGAGGTTTGCGTTTAAAAGTACGTTTAGCTCGTTTACAGCTTGAGACGCAAGACAGAGCTCAAGCACGGAAGGATTAGTTGCAGCATCAGCTGGAATTGCACCGTATTGATGTGGAGATGAAAATTAAAATGCGCCAGTTAGAGTTAGAGTCTGGTCGAGATGATCCAAAAAGATCTAAAAAATTTGCTTTTAAAGATAGACCTAGTTCTGAGGTTGAAGCTGTTGCATTAGTGCCAAATATTCCTGCGATACCTATAGTTAACTCTTTACCTGTGTTAACGGATTCTCTTGATCATTCGACTTCGTTTAATGTAGCGAAAAATATTGTAATTGTTCCACCTTTTCGGGAGAAAGAGGTTGAAGCTTACTTTCAGGCATTTGAAAGAATAGCATCTGCTTTGAAGTGGCCAACAGAGGTCTGGTCATTAATGTTACAATGTAAGTTAACAGGGAAAGCGCAAGAAGTTTGTGCATCTCTTCCGTTAGAGGAAAGTGTTCAATATGAGACAGTAAAAAATGCGATTCTCCGTGCCTATGAGTTAGTACCTGAACATTACCGACAACGTTTTCGCTCAACGAAAAAATCTGCTTCTCAGACATATGTCGAATTTGCCCGTGAGAAGGGTATACTTTTTGATCGATGGATAAAGGCGTGTAAAGTCGCGGATTATCAATCTTTGTGTGAACTTTTGCTCATTGAAGAGTTTAAGAATTGTGTTCCTGAGCGTACTGCTTTATATTTAAACGAACAAAAGGTTACTACTGTGCAGCAAGCAGCTGTTTTAGCGGACGAGTATGCACTCATTCATAAACCTGTGTTTGTAAAGCGTGCAAGTGATTTAGGATACACTTCACAAAGAGAGAATGAAGTTAATTCTTCTGACTTTAAAGTCAGGCCTAGTCCATCTAGCCCGAAAATGCGTAAAGAGTGTGGCTATTGTCACAAGGTTGGACATATTATTGCTGAGTGTCGAATTTTAAAACGAAAGCATGACCGTCAGGATTTTTCAGCTCAACCTCGTGGTTCAGTTTTAGTAAAAATTGTGTCTCCACAGACCATGATTTCAGTAGCTCCTGATGAGTGTTTTCAGCCTTTCGTGTTTGACGGTTATGTATCATTGACTGGTTGTGTTGAGGATCAGAAAGCTGTGAAGATCTTACGTGATACGGGAGGATCTCAGTCTTTTATACTGTCTGACACTTTGCCTTTTTGTGCAAGCTCCGAATGTGATACTAGCACTATCGTGCAGGGTGTAGAAATGGGTTTTATCACTGTCCCTCTTCATCGCGCCTGGGTGACATCTGAATTAGTTTCTGGATGTTTTAATGTAGCGGCTCGTTCTTCCCTACCTGTGAAAGGTATTGATTTTATCATGGGAAATGATCTTGCTGGAGGAAAAGTGATGCCAGTTGTGCATGTTACCAAAATCCCAGTTACTGATCAGCAACCAGATGCGCTCGCACAACATTTCCCAAATGTTTTTGCTTCTAGTGCAGTTACGACACGCGCTCAGGCGAAAAGTCTCGGTAAGGAGAATGAAGTGAATTTAGGTGAGTCTATCTTTGCAGAGATTTTTGAGAAAAATGCTGTGATGGAGCATGTGGATGTTAATTCGATCCAAAAATCTGTTTGTCCCAGTCCTGACATATTTTTGCCTATTTCGTGCGATGTTCTTACTGCAGCTCAGAAAAGTGATCATACGTTAGAGAAATGTCGTTTAAGTGCTGACACTAAAAAGTCACCTTCGTATAACCATCAGTTCTATTGGAACAACACTGTGTTAATGCGTAGTTGGAATGCTCGATTATCGAATGATGAAAATTCGGATGATTGGAACGTGGTCCATCAGATTGTGGTACCCTCGAAATTTCGACAGCATATTTTAAGCTTGGCACATGATCATCCTTGGGCTGGGCACCTTGGTATAAATAAAACTTACCATCGGGTGCTCCAGCATTTCTTTTGGCCTGGGTTGAAAGCTGATGTGTCTCGATATTGTAAGACGTGTCATGTATGTCAAGTAGTAGGAAAGCCCAATCAGATTGTGCCACCTGCTCCACTTCGCCCTATTCCGGCTGTAGGTGAACCGTTTGAACGCGTCTTGGTAGATTGCGTGGGGCCGCTGCCGCGAACTAAATCTGGTTCTCAGTATATTTTAACAATCATGTGTACCGTCACGCGGTTTCCAGAAGCAATTCCGTTACGGAATATAACTGCCAAAAGCGTCACTAAAGCTCTAATAAAATTTTTCACAACATTCGGATTGCCGAGAACTGTTCAAACAGACCAAGGAACTAATTTCTTGTCAAAAATATTCAGAAATGTGTTGAAAGGTTTGAGCGTGTCACATGTCACATCCAGTGCCTACCATCCTGAATCGCAGGGGGCACTTGAGAGGTGGCACCAGACGCTGAAGTCCAGTTTGCGAAAATATTGCCTGGAGGCAGGGAATGAGTGGGATGAGGGAGTCCCTTTGGTTTTATTTGCACTGCGTGAAGCGCGACAAGAGTCACTTGGTTTTAGTCCGTCGGAATTGGTCTTTGGACATAATGTACGGGGTCCTTTAAAAGTACTGAAAGATGAATTTTTCTCTACTGGTGTGACTGAGAAACATAATGTGCTTGATTTTGTTTCTCGTACCCGTGAACGATTGCGAAATGCTTGTGCTGTCGCGAAAGAAGCTCTTTCTCATTTACAGAAGAAAATGAAGTGTCATTTTGACAAGATCGCGGTTGTGCGTAATTTTACGCCTGGAGAAAAGCTTCCTTTGCCTGGTTCTGCTTTAGCTGCGCGATTTGCAGGTCCTTATGTAATTAAGAGCAAGCTGAGTGACACTGATTATATAGTCCACTCCCCAGAACGACGACGGAAGACACGTTTGTGTCATGTAAATATGCTGAAACAATATGTAGCATGAACTGTGAAGACTGATGAGGTGACTGACTTGTCTCAGAGTGAGGTACAGCCGGTGTCAAATGTGAAACGAGTATCTTTGCTGTCCAGTACCATGGGTGCTGAAGATGTAGATGATGGGTTGAAAATATCAACAGAGATGTTTAGTGGTGGTCCTCTAAAGAATTCAGAGATTTTAAGAGTTTTACCATCTCATTTGTCTTATTTATCTAGCGACCAGCGTCAGGATGTGATTGACTTAATAGAAGATTATCCTAACTTGTTTAGTGATGTTCCGTCTGGTACCTCTGTCATCCAACACGATATTGAGGTGGGTAACGCACTTCCCATAAAACAGCATGCGTATCGTTCTCCAGTAGGTAAACGGGAGATCATGAAATGTGAAGTGAACTATCTGGTTACAAATGGTTTCGCCAAAAAGAGTAATAGCCCGTGGAGTTCACCGTGCATTTTAGTACCTAAAGCGGACGGTTCATTCCGTTTCTGTACCGATTTTCGCAAGGTGAATTCTGTTACTGTGCCGGATGCGTTTCCGTTGCCTCGAATAGAGGATTGTATTGACAACCTTGGTACTGCTCGGTACATTACGAAATTAGATCTTTTAAAAGGCTATTGGCAGGTGCCATTGACTGAACGTGCTTCTGAGATCTCCGCATTTGTGACTCCCGATTCTTTCTTTCAATATACGCGTATGGCGTTCGGCCTTCGGCCTTCGGAACGCGCCTGCTACCTTTCAAAGGTTAATGTCTACAGTGTTGAGTGACGTTCCAAACTGTAATATTTATCTTGATGATGTCGTTATTTATTCTTCTACGTGGAATGAGCACATCTCTACCTTGCACGATGTTTTTAGCCGATTAACAGCCTCCTCTTTAACTTTAAATTTGACTAAATGCGATTTTGCGAAAGCCTCCGTTACATACTTGGGGAAACAGGTTGGAAACGGTCAAGTACGTCCGGTTGACGCAAAAGTCACCGCTATTCTTGCATACCCTGTGCCCACTACGAGGAGAGAGTTGCGACGATTTTTAGGCATGGCTGGCTATTACAGGTGTTTTTGTAAAAATTTCTCGACTGTGGTCGCTCCCTTAACGAAGATGTGCAGCTCTAAAGTTGTTTTTAATTGGACTGATGTATGTCAAAGTGCCTTTTTGTGTGCAAAGTCTCTCCTTTGCAGTGCTCCGGTGTTGTCTGCTCCTGACCTGGCTCGTCCGTTCAAGCTTGAGGTAGACGCCAGCGCGACCGGAGTTGGAGCTGTCCTACTTCAGAGTGGTGCTGATGGAATATCCCATCCAGTATCTTATTTCTCAGCTAAATTCAACCGTCACCAGTTTAATTATTCTACTATTGAAAAAGAGACTCTAGCTATGTTGCTTGCTTTGCAGCACTTCGATGTGTACGTTGGATACAGCTCTACTCCCGTCATCGTCTACACGGACCATAATCCGTTGGGTTTTTTAAATAAAATGTACAATCATAACCAACGTTTGATGCGCTGGGCGCTAATGGCTCAATGTTATAATCTTGAGATCCACCACAAGAAAGGAACTGACAACATCGTGGCAGATGCCCTTTCTCGGGGCTAGGTAAATGTATAATTTAATTTTATATGTAGGTGTGTAAGTTGTAGTATTGTGACTGTTCTTGGTTGCTTTTACTGTTCGCTTCATCAAGAACCTGTCTAAAAAAGAAGACTGGTTCTTTCTTTAAGTGGGGGAGTGTTACGGTTTGTGTCTCGTGTTTTCCTCTCCTTGTGATGACGTCATGACTGTTCTTTTTTTTCCTGTGTCTGAGTTTGTTATTAGGTCCGCACCTGTGTATCATTATACACCTGCGTCTCGTTGGAGTCGTTTCTGATTCACTATAATAAGGACGCTGAAGCGGAGCATGGCAGGAGAGAGGAGAACCAGCAAACAAGCTTTTCTTTTTCTTTTTCTTTTGTTAAATTACTTTGCTGTTCGTCTTATTAATATTTGTTACCTTCATATTATTTTGAAGTTTATTATGTTTCTTTATCTGTGATACGTGTTTCGTGAGTTTTTACATGTTTGTGAGTACAATAAACGTCAACGCAGCGTACTCGTGTTTCACGTGTCCTTCTTTATGTTGTGAAACCCTTACGTAGCCACTTTTAAAGAAAGGGTTTGTAACAATCATTGATACTGATTGCTTACCAAAGGCACAAGTGTGTACAAGTACAAGAAGTGAGTATACTTAACCTCTATAGGCCTATGTCACGGAAAAATTGAAGACTGGAAGTACGTCTTTTAGTAGGGATTCGGCTCTTCCGGTTAGCTTTTTACAATGGCGGAGTCCGATAGATACCACTGGACCAAATCTCTCCGCAACCTGCCTGAAGTCACATATGACGATGTGGTTCGAATGGTAAATGAAAACTCTCAAGTGGAAAAGCGTGAAAGCTGAGGTATGGCTGTCTACGTCCTGACGCAGAGCAACCCGGTACACTACAACAACAGCGGCGGGCCGTTCGCCAGTAAGGTAAACGTTTCTATGGTAACAGCGAGTTGGACCAATCAGCAGACGTTGCTGCTACGTTAGGATTGTGGGTAGTGTAGTTTTTTTTTTTTATAAGATTGCGGATAAAACATGTTTTTCTTAAAACAAGGTTGATTTCATACGAACGTATAGCTTTTACAGGAGCAAAAACCTTCGTTTCACAACCTCATAGCTCGTGGTAAGTCTACCTCGGATGGTTTAGACATTATGGCTGATAATCTAAATCCTTATCGAGAAATACCATTGACCGGAAGTTCTGAATCCCGATTGGCATATAACGAGTTATTTATTAATCTACTAGTTAATAGCCAGAGAGTAAGCGCTACACATGTGTCCCTACCCGTGATAAAACGAGGGCAGGAATGCACACACTTCCTGAACTGTTCACTTGCCATTTCACAATATTATATATCACAGACAACACCAAATAGACAACTTCACACAACAGAGAGTGCTTGCTGAAGAGCGAAAGCTAACACTGTTGTGTGCCGGCGTCCCTTTGTAGCTTCTGTGTATGCCTTCACACGCTACGTCATCACACAACGCCAAAACATGAATATCAGTCACGTGAGCTCTTACTTCATCCGCTCTTTTTCCAGTTGACTGCCGTCATCTTGAGTACCTACCGAGTACTGTCTATGGTACTGACAAGCATTAACTAGCTAGCTTGCTACTATTTACAGTTTCGTACGGATACGGTAATGACTGTAAATGACAGAAAGACAACATTTCGCACCTCGACTGCCATGAAAAGAAATGCTACTTTCAAAAAATAATATCGTTAGGGTGTGATCCCTACGTGATACCTGATGCGTACTTCCAGCCTCTGTCCGCTGCTACCGAACTACCAATCCTGGCATTCAATGATATTATATGTTGATCCGACTATTTTAAGCGTGTATTTAAATGGTCCAGGGAAAGAACTTTTGCCAAGCGTGTCAGAGGTTCTGGGTTCTAATCCGCACATATAGGTTTTTTTTTTTTCATCAAAACCGATTATGTTTATCAGTGGTTGTATATCAGGCAGGGACACGTTTGTTTCGTAATTTCACCGGAACGAATAGAGAGTCTTTCCACATTGAAGCGCACGTCCGAGTGAAGACTGTGCGCGAGCCACAAACAAACACAGTATCCGCGCCACTGATCACAGCGGCAACGAGCACTTTGATCACTTGATTTCAGAAACAACACATTTCAGTGCTAGATCGCCTCTTATTTAACAAACGAACGAAATGAATGCTCTGCTAGTTAACTGGAGATGTTTTGTTTATTTGTATTGGTACATTAATGCCGCTGAGATGTTTCAAAAGTGGTGGGGACATGTCCCACCCGTCCCACCCGCAAATTACGGTGTCTTTTTTCGTCCAGAGGTAGCCTGTAAAAGGATATTTTGGGGTCTCCTTTTTTGTTGTTGCACCCCATCGCACAACATATTGAAGGCATAGCTAACAAGTTCCTTTGCGACTGACGTGAATACTCAAGATGGCGGCAGACAAGTTTTAGAAGTGAGTGACGTCAGTGAGTATATCATCTGATATTCATCTATACACAAAAAAAAAAAGATTTTTGCTCTTTGTTCAATTTCATTAATTAAAATGAGCATATACGACACAATCCTTCATAGAATTGATTCCAGCTTCATTTCATTAAATGTAATCAATGTAATAAAAAATAAAAAATTGGTTTACCACATTTTTTTTAATTGAGTCAACATGAATATTTTTCGTTCGTCTTAACCGGATTGGATTAGTTTCATTCATGCTTCAGACTCGTCACGCTAAGAGGCGTTCCCCATAGTGTCGTCATCGAGGCAGTGCGAGTTCCCTCGGAAAGGAACTGATATTTTTAGAAATATTTTACAATTTTCTTTTGTGTTCCACAGAAGGAAGTGCTACAGGCTTGGAATGACATGAAGATGTGTAAATGATGACACAATTTAATTTTCTTTCTTTTTCCATTGTTGAGGATCAACAGAAGTCTATGCATGAATTCTGCTCATCTGTGGTTTCTTTTTCTTCTTGTGTTGCATGTCTGTGCAGGTAACATCTTCATTGCCATCCTGGTGTGGAGCATCACAACAGACATCCATGATGAGAGGGGAAAATTCTCCTGAGTAATAACCAAATATTTAATTATATTTATATTATAGTGTATGGACTTTTTCTGACCTAATTATATGTATTTGTCCCTGTCTCCAGCTCAGGATAGTTGCTGTTGGACTGTGCAAGATCTTTTGTAAGTAAATTAACTTCTCGATTTAACAGATGAAGAAGTGGATGACTAATCATTGTGGACAATGCAGGTTCCGACCTTGTAGAATTGATACATTCTTCAACATATTTTTGGTTTATTTTGCGTTCATTACGATTATAATAGTCAATTTTGAATGATTACCATTTGCTAAAACAGGAGGAGCATTCTTGTTCTGATTGTTGTTGTTTGTTTTGTTTTTTTTTGTTTTTTTTTATCTTTGTAGTGTAAATGCAGTGTTCTTGTTGTTGTATGGAATTTGAATGAATGCATAAGAATGTAAAAGGCTGTACTTCAAAATTTAAAAAGTAAAAAATAAAATATAAATATAGTGGGGAATTTTTTTTACCCCTCATCCTGAAACATTGTGGTGCAATCTGCCAGTCAGCATTGCCATGATGTTATTCTTCTGCACCTCTGGAGTAATCAGTAAAATGGCATGTTCAGCTCAGGGGATTGGCTCAGAAAGCGTTATCAAGAATAAGAACACCTGAGCAACTGCCTCTGAGATGAATGGGAATACTGACAGATGGTTTTCTCCAGGTAGACCTCCTAGAGAAATGCACTCCTTCAGTCTCTGCACATACTGAACAGTGTACAGCTCATAATGTTTTGATAGAAAAAATATGTAGCCAATAAACTGATTTTAACAATACACTATGTGTCTTCTTCAGCTTTGTTTGTGTATTTAAAGGAAAAGGGAAATGCTAAGAAAGTGTAGGTGGCATTTATACATTACATAGAAGAAAAATATTTTTCTGCCTTAATGTAGATCAATGGTTCTCAACCTTTTTTGGGCCAGCACCCCCTATCTAATATCCAGGTCCCTGAATGCCCCCCCCCCATCCGCCCCCACTCAAATACAACAAGCACCAACAAATTTTCATTTATTAATACAATTGAACATACCCCACAGTGATTAATCCAAAAAACAAGCTATAAACTGCATTGGCATAGCAATACCATTGTTTCTCACAGGATTTTTGGTAAATCTGTGGTGGGTGGACCTTGGGCCTTCAAGGGGGATTCGGGGGGCATGCTTCCCCGTAAAAAAATTGTGTGCATTTTAATGTTAAATTCATCAATCTGGTGCACTTTGAGAGTTCTAAATTAAAAGCTCCATCCCATATTCACTGTGCAATTTAAACAAAGAAAAATTCAAACCTCTTAGTTGTGACTGTCTACATTACACTACTACATAATAATAGTTATAATATTAATCCCATGACCGTAATAGCCATATATTGTAAAACAAATGCACTGAAAAATAAAGGACGGTCATTAAAGCCGTCATGTTTGCACTTAGGTTTTATTACGCATTTAGGAGAGTATTGCAAGAAGCTGCTTACATTAACCTTACTTTTGGAAAAATAAATAAATAGGCCTACAACCATGATTTTTCATGAAAAATTATGTTAGAATTGTAGGCCTAAAATTGGTATCAGCTTGTTTTCATCAATGGTATAATTAATACAATTACAATTAATTTGGTTTGTCATGATTAATTTGTGTTCATAATCAGTAAAAAAAAAATATATATATTCTAACAAGAATAAACATAGCCTATATGAACAATTAAATTATTATTGTATTATTCATTATTTTTATATCTTGAAACTACCCAAGCAGCGTTTCGCGCTCAGATGTGATGGCGGAATGAATACCAAAATGTGATTGCAGAATATTTTTAAATTATCCATCAAATTGTCATTTTCTCCTTACTGTCTTGCGAGTTAACAATAATGTCTGACCAGTAAATTACTTGGTAAATAAAGAAAACATTTTGGCATTAGGGATTGGAATTAGTTAATGCCTAAAAATGTTAAAGTTGACCTTATAAATATAATTTAGTTTAATTAATTTTAAAATTCGTCGCCGGAGTGAATGGGAACATGATTTATTGAAAATATTTGAAATATTCTTAAGTCAATACTTTTTAATAATGGCTTGTCAACTTTCCATTCCTCCGCTGCGTGAAAAACACAGTTTTTGAGCACGTGAATGCTGATTCGTGTCAGCGCTGGATTCTAGTCAGTGCTTGAGCGCTTGTCTGGAAATATAATAGAGTCGATGCAAAAGTAACGCATAGCTTAGGCTACATGTCGCATTAAACTGGAAGATTTTAGAATGTTAACCATGGTACATACTATATAGGCTAGTACTTCAGATATTATCATGGTACCATGGTACATTGCATGGTACTGTAGATGTTACTATGGTAGGCCTACATAGTATGGTACTTCAGATTTACCATGGTACCATGATACTTACCATGGTACAAATACCATAGTACCTCAGATATAACCCTGGTACATACTTTATAGTACTTCAGATATTATCATGGTACCATGATAATATCTGAAGTACTATACTGTAGTAGTATGGTACCTCAGATTTACCATGGTACATACCCTAGTACCTCAGATATAACCATGGTACATTCTGCCATACCGATATTACCATGGTACATACCTCAGATATAACCATAGTACCTCAAATATTACCATGGTACTTTGCACGGTACTGCAGACATAACTATAGTATACCCAGTATTACCATGGTACAGCTTGAGCAAATAAATAAATAAATAATATAAAACAAACCACACTTCAGTATTTTGAAAAACAAAAACACTGTACCCACACAAGTACTAGTAACTGATTGTTGACGGCTCAAGCAACATCTAGCATGACCCATTGTCCTCCTACCCATTGTCCGACTTAACAAGTAGGTTTACAAGTAGTTTTACTTTTGATACTTTAACTACTGTTTTACTAACAAAGCCTGTGAGCTTATGTAAAATTTTGAAAGAAGGCCATATAGCTTTAGGTTAGTATTTTGCAACTTTTAGTAGTTTTAGTTAGTTTCACTTCTAGTCAAATATTGTATTTCTTTCTCAACACATGTTTGCTAAAGAAAGTCCTCAAAGAATTACACTTGATATTATCATATGACATAAATATGTTCTCAATGTTTTTGAATGAGACAACTTAGTTCATACAGCACTACAATGTGGTGTTTAGGCTTTTATTTAGCAATATTTTATGCAGCATCCATACAGAAACACCCAAACCCCAAACTTGCATGCACAAATTCATTAGGATTACAGTGTAAAATAAATGAATACAACAATCATATGTAAAAAAATAAAATTAAAATAAATAAATAAAAAATATTGCAATAAAGAAGTCCTGCTTATCAATTTTCATTGGTTTAATTTACCCAGAGATTATATGGTGTAGAGACACACTACAAGCCATTAGAGGGCGCTATATGCTCACCTGTATAAGGAAAAAACTGAGAAACAATTTGGTTTTAAGCTCAATGTTGAGAACTGTTCATTTACTCACGTCTTAGGGTGAATTGGGAAGCCGATATAAGTTAGAATGGGTTCAAAAGGAGGCTGTGGTGAAGTGGATCTGTTTGTTTTGTTATCTCCTGCCTGAATGGACAATTTTAAAGAAGAGAAATAAACTGCAACGTACTCAATGTTTTTTCTTAATGGTAACGGATTTCAACGCACTCAATGTTTTTCTTCAGTCAAAATTATTTTAACTCTGCTCAAACACAGGCATTTTCATCACATATAACTGACCCTCATGTTCAATTGCAATAGACTTAACTACTATGTCCTCACGTCATTGCACACTTGAGATCCTTACTTTCACAAGAAATTTTGCAATGTTTGTATTGATATCTGCATCATAGATAGTTGTCTGTGTTCCCGTTTTAGTTGCTTATAGAAAATAAGAAGTTCTCTACAAGAGCAGTTAGGCACTCTTTCACAGTTGCAGGGTTTTGGTACAACAACCAAGGATTCTACCATACCAAAGCAATTAGCGGTTTCTATTACAGAATTGTTTCTTTTGAAATTGACACTGTAATCTCTGGTGGTGACTATACCATTATACACGCAACGCTTATATACAGTTGAACTGTTCTCATGTTGGTACTCTGTGAGCGTAGAACTGTTTTGCAGTGCAACAATTTCTTTGGTAGTTAACAGTCTGTGAGAGCCACACCCCAAAGTCACTAAATGTTCTCTTATGTAACATGAAGACCTCGTAACAATGTTGCCACTTGTCATGGAAGAGAAAAAATCTTGGATTTCTCTGCTTGAATCCTGAAGTACAGCATTTCCTTTCCTTACAACCTTCTGATATGAAAAGAAATTCTTAAAGATCTGTGATGAAACTGACTGTGTGCCAGAATACAGCTGCAAGAGTTTGCCATTCATGTCTTCAAAAACAAATGCTGAATTGGTCCATAGAAGACCCCAGTCCCTGGCACTCTGGGTAAGATGCGTCAACAAATGGCAGTTATATGAACAATGCTCGAGACCATAAAGAGCTGGCACTTTTGCTACAAACTGACCTAGACATAACTCTGCACAATTGAGCTCATCATGTGTGGCAAACTGGGCGAGAAGGATGTGAAGTGCACATGCAAGAAGCATCCAGTGTTTGTAGTATAGCCCTGGTAAAACATTCCTTAGTATTACAGGAGAATAGAGGAGAGCAAATGCCCTCCACTCAGAAGCTTTCCAATATACTCTCTCACTTAAGCACCTAGGATTTCTTCTCATTTCATTTGGTGGCTGAATTTTACACAAACCTTTGTCTAGGTCATTCAACTGGCGAGAAGTCAAGTGGAAGTCCTTGTTGGCATAATGAGGGTCAAACCAAAGATTGACAAATTGACGGACTACACCAAGACAAAAACAATGCATGTAATCTGGAATAAACCCCTTGATAATGTCAAATGATGGCAACAGTTAGTGGACTTGGACCTTTAACACCCCTTTGAGATTGGGCATTACCATTTTCCATCACTAACAGTAACACAGCAAGTTGTACTGTTTCAGCCATATGTCTCAGGTCGCAACCAACTATCTGTACAGGATAAACTCTAGTAAAGCCTCTGCCTTTTTGTACCATCTCCCCTTTATGGTAGCAAAAACCACATCCAAATTCTCCATTGAACTGTTTAAAGTTCTGCACCATAGCCCTTGCAACTGCATCACAAATACATATTTTGGCTGTTATACTTTGGTGTGATGTTCTGTCCCAGTTTCATCTTTCCAACAGAATCCTGTGTCCCCTAGTTTTTGAAGTTCACGGATGAATGGGGTGAAGAAACTTTTAACCTGGGGTTCCCTTTCAAGGGAACTCGCGTTGCGTCGAGATTGACCCTATGGGAACGCATTGCGTGATTGCATCATGAAGCACTTGTAAAATCAGTCCAATGGCGTATAGGCGGGTGACGTCATGGCAGGAAGCTATAAAGCGCACCAAGACCAAACATTGTCAGCTTCTGTGTCTTCAGCAAGCGCACTCTGTGAAATCTGTCTCTGTCTATTTATTGTTGTTTGTCCTCAAGCATATTATATATATAGACAGGAATATAATGGCGAGCAAACAGCATTTTGGATCGTGTGTTCCTCCCCGCCCTCGCTTCATTACGAGTGGGGATACACGCGATTTATGTGTTGTTTGTTTGGGAGTAGAGCACGCACGGTCAGCTCTAGTAAAATGGGGCTGACAGTGTTCATTCATAATTCCTGACGTGTAACATATGCACTTCGAGAGTTTTAGCTCTGCTCCTGTTGGCTTTCTTCTCGAGGGAAGAAAGTCGAGAAAGATTCTTTGGCTTGGATCTCGCGTTTGCCGAGGCAGCGCGTAGATTAGGCTACGGGTCTGCAATAAAGATTCTGTGACTCGATCTCGGATCTCGTGTGTGCTGAGGTAGCGCGTAGATTACGGGGCTGCAATAAGAATCTAATGGCTCAGATCGCGCGTTTGCCGAGGCAGCGCGTAGATTATGAGTCTGCATCTCTGCAATAAGAATCTAGTGGCTCAGATCGCGCGTTTGCCGAGGCAACGTGTAGATTAATAGGTCTGATATATTTATACACACAGGGAACTGAGCAGACGGGAATTTCCTTTTCTCTCTTTCTCTATTATGATTGTTTGCAATCTAATTATGTGTTAGTAGACTATTATTGTGGTTCTTTTTGTTTGAGAATATAATATGAATTTAATTCTGAGAAATTAAATATTTGTCTGGCTTTGAAAGATGATGTATGAAAATAATATATTCCATTTTTCATCCAGACCAAGTTCTATATCTGAGCTATTTCTGTCTGCATTTAATTGTGATTAAATTAAATGTTAAATGCTCATCTGAGTTGATGTCTGTATTAATACACTAAATTCAGCCTTTCACCTAGACTGTTTCTACTTGACATTTGGCTGCATTTAATTTTTGAGAAAATTAAATATGTACTTATCTGATCTCTGAGGAGTTAGATGTCTATATTAATGTAGTATTCAGCCTTTCATCCAGACCGTGTTTACTTGTCTGGTTGATATTGGCTGCATTTAATTTTTGAGAGAATTAAAATGTACTCATCTGATCTCTGAGGAGTTATGTCTATATTAATATAGTATTCAGCCTTTCATCCAGACCGTTTATACTTGTCTGGTTGACATTTGGCTGTATTTAATTTTTGAGAAAATTAAATATGTACTTATCTGATCTCTGAGGAGTTCGATTTCGGTATTAATATACTATTCAGCCTTTCATCCAGACCGTGTTGACTTGTCTGGTTGATCTTTGGCTGCATTTAATTCTGAGGAAATAAATGGTGAAATTCCTGGGGGGAAATTAATAACACCTCATTATACGGTGCCCATCTCCCTTCGGTGCTCTCAGGGGCCGTTCTGCCAACCCCATCATCTCGTGTGCTTCGGGGCGCAGCGGTCTCCAGTGAATTCTAGTCTCAGACGAGCCTTTATCGCACTGTCCGCCCGGAAACGTAGCGGCGCTGGGATTCTTGCCCCCTCCGAGGAGGGTCTCAGAGCAATCATTTTGGCTGTTCCCTGCCGGTGCGCCGCTTCAGGGCAACGAATTGGTCGCTTGAGTAATACCAGAGACCAGTCTTGAGAGGCTGGTTCTCTTCATTTCCGGTGGGAAGTGGTTAACACCTCACTATACGGAGCCCATTTCCCTTCGATGTCTTTGGGGGGCCGTTCTGCCAACCCCGCCACCTCGTGTGCGTCGGGGCGCAACGGTCTCTGACAAGCCTACATCTCCGTGTCTGCCCGGAAACGTAGCGGCACTGGGATGTTCGCCCCCTCTGATGAGGGTCTCAGAGCAGTCAGTTCGGTTGTTCCCTGCCGATTCGCCGCACAGGGCACCGAATTGGTCGCTTGAGTAACACCTAGAACAGTCTGGAGAGCCTGGTTCTCTTAGTAGATTTTTTGGCAGTGTGGGAACTTCTGCCAAACATATCTCAACAGAAACAGAGTGTTTGCTCCTGATCCCCCAATAAAAGACTGGGGTTGGGTTGGCACTCTCAACTGCAGCCTTCAAGGGGTAAGGCGGATCTGAGGACCGTTATTATTTCCAAGAAGGCTGTGGAGAAAAGGTCCTGATGCTCGAGGGGTCAGGCCAATGAGGGCAATCTCCTCTGAAGGGAAGCGGTTAACACCTCGTTATACGGTGCCCGCTGCCCTTCGGTGCCCTCAGGAGACAATTATGCTAACCCCGCCACCTTGTGTGTTTCGGGGCGCAGCGGTCTCCAGCGAGCACATATCTCAGGGTCCACCCGGAAACGTAGTGGTCCTGGGATGCCCGCCCCCTCCAAGGAGGGTTCCAGAGCAGTCAGTTCGATCGTTCCCTGCCGGTTCGCCATACAGGGCACCGAATTGGTCGCTCGAATAACACCTACACCAGTCTTGAGAGACTGGTTCTCTTAGTAGATTTGTTGACAGCGTGGGAACTTCTGCCAAACATATCTCAACAGTAGCAGAGCATCTGCTCCTGAGACCCCACTAAAGGACTGGGGTTCGGGCTGGCACTCTCAACCACAGCCTTTAAGGAGTAAGACAGATCTGAGGACCATCATTATTTCGAAGAAGGCTGTGGGGAAAATGTCCTGACGCCTGAGGGGTCAGGCCAACGAGGGCAGTCTCCCCTGAAGTAAAGTGGTTAACACCTCATTATACGGTGCCCGCTGCCCTTCGGTGCCCTCAGGGGACCATTATGCTAACCCCGCCACCTTGTGTGTTTCGGGGCGCAGTGGTCTCCGGTGAGCACATATCTCAGGGTCCACCCGGAAACGTAGTGGTCCTGGGATGCTTGCCCCCTCCGAGGAGGGTCCCAGAGCAGTCAGTTCAGTCGTTCCCTGCCGGTTCGCGTTACAGGACGACGGACTGACTGTTCAACAACAACTCAATCCAGAAGCCGGTCTCGAGAGGCTGGTACCTCTGCTAGAATTTTTGACAGCGTGGAAGATGCTGCCAAATATTTCTTGTTGGGTCCTGCAGACCATAGAAAAGGGTTATCATCGGGTCTCGCCCGCCCAGGTTTATGGGGGTCATATCCACCGTGGTGGGCCCCAAGCAGGTTCTGGTAATGGAACAAGAAGTGAAAACCCTTTTGGAGAAAGGGGCCATAGAACATGTACCTCCCTCCAGCAGGGACACCAGTTTTTACAGTTGGTATTTCATCGTTCCAAAGAAGGATGGGGGGTTGCGTCCCATTTTGGATCTGAGTGTTCTGAACGAGTCAGTCATTCAGCTAAAGTTCAAAATGTTAACACTGAGACAAATCATGCCACAGATCAGATCCGAGGACTGGTTTGTCACGATAGATCTCAAGGACGCATACTTCCACATTTCCATCCTTCCATATCACAGGAAGTTCCTGAGGTTTGCTTTTGGGGGCAAAGCATACCAATATCGAGTTCTTCGTTCGGCCTAGCACTATCACCCCAAACTTTCACGATCAGTGTCATCAGTTGGCAGTTCGGCATCGAGATGTCGATCTCGCACACAGGAAAGAGTTGCGGTTACGGCTAAACGCCAAAAATAGTGTGCTTTCTCCACTACAGAGGACCACTTTTTCTAGGCGTGGTTGGGACTTAATGTTGATGCAGGCATACCTCTCACCTGCACGCATAGAGTACATCCTGTCAGCTGTGAAAAGAATAAAGCTAGGCCAGTCACTCACTGTGAAACAGTTTCAGAGACTGTGGGGTCTGATGGCAGCAGTGTCCAACGTGATACCTTTTGGCCTGTTGTACATGAGACCCCTGCAGTGGTGGCTCAGGACCAAAGAGTTTCCCCGAGGGGCAACCCCTTTCACATGATCAGGGTCACGCGGCAATGCTTACGTGCCCTAGTTATGTGGAAGAAGCCTTGGTTCTTGTCCCCAGGATCCTGTGCTGGGAGCTCATTGTCGTCGCTTAACGCTTACGACGGATGCTTCCCTCACGGGCTGGGGTGCGATCATGGATGGTCGCTTGGTGCCCGTGGACGGGTCACCATCTCACCTGGCACTTAATCACCTGGTGATGATGGCTCAGGCTCTTCATCCCTGGGCACCAGATTCAGGAAGCAGACATCCTGTCGAGGCAGGGGCTGAGGCCCAGGGGAGGGAGACTCCACCCCGAGGTGGTGGAGCTCATATGGACTTGCAGACGTGGCAGTTCAGCATCTGTACATGGTTTCCCTGATTGTTCTACTTCCGGGAGTTCTGGAGAACAGAGTTATGGGAGTATGGGTTTGGCCCCTGAGGGGGCCCAACTCATAGACTCGGGTCTCTCAACTGAGGTTGTTGAGGCCACGATCTCTCTAGAGCTCCCTGCACAGGAAACAAACCGGTTTCCTCCATGGTGCGTTGAAGCAGGAGCAGTATGGCGGCTTTGTAGCCTTGTATTAGGGGTATCCCTACAAGAGGTGCTAGATGCGGCGGGCGGTTCCTTTATCGCACACACTCATCGGGTTTAAAACCTATTTTTGGGCTTCACTCCTGGGTCCCAGGTTATTCTGTCTTTGTTGTGCTCGCCTGATTTCACACAAGACAGGCACTGGTCACTATGGTATAGTATAGTTGGTATAGACGTTCCCATAGCGTCAATCTCGACGCAACGCGAGTTCCCTTGAAAGGGAACGCCTCGGTTACGACTGTAACCTCGGTTCCCTGAAGAGGGAACGAGCGTTGCGTCACCTTGCCATACTTCCGGCGTGCCTGTGATCGACTTGCTTCGACCTATCAGAAGTTGACAATGTTTGGTCTGGGTGCGCTTTATAGCTTCCTGCCATGACGTCACCCGCCTATACGCCATTGGACTGATTTTACAAGTGCTTCATGATGCAATCACGCAATGCGTTCATAGCGTCAATCTCGACGCAACGCTCGTTCCCTCTTCAGGGAACCGAGGTTACAGTCGTAACCGAGGCGTTTTCCTTTGCCGAACCATAACGAATGCAATAGGACATTTTTACATCGATCCACAAATGGAAGTTCATTAATAGTACACAGAATGGGCCAAATTGAAGTCTTCGATGAATTGAACACAGGGGAGCCATCACAGTTGAAGGTTAGGGTAATACTGTCAGTGTGTACTCCCTGTGTCTCGCGTCTGTATTCCGTTCCAGTGTTGACATCAGAAACACATGCATCTCTTGTGAAATGTTTATGTAGCTTTGAATGTACATGGGCCAGGGTATTTCTTAGCTGAACCTTAAGTGGCATGACAAGGAAATAGTATGCCTTCTCACGTAGACCTTTTTTGTTGAAGCTCTGCTGGCATTCACCACACTTATTACCAGATTCAACACCAAGGTAGTTTGAACAGCTAGGACAGTAAAAATGAAGTTCTGTCTTGTTTTTGTAATCTAGAAAGTGTTTATTTAAAAACCAAACTGACTTTGGTACACATCCAGGCACCACAAAGTATAGGAGCTCCAGGAGGTCTTTGGTCGCTGCTTTTGACAGGCCATGCTTCAGCATGAATGCCAAGAGAAGAAGAAGAGCCCCCATTGTAATTGAAGAACCAGCGTAAATTTTCTTTTCATCATTGAAGTTAGGGTCAAAAACATGCTCCTAATAAAGAATTACAAAGGAAAATATATGTATTACAATCAAACCTGAATACAGAGAAAGCATTTTGTTGCATGTAACATTACAATTCAAAAAAAATAAAAAAAATAATGCTTTATCAAAGCTTATTATTATTTATATTATTATTAATATTTTTTCAACATTATATTAATTATTATTTTAATAATTGTAATAATTATTATATTATATTACATATATACACTGTAAAAAAAAAATTACATCCCCAAGTCAAAAATTTCAAGTGACCGATAACATCTAAATTTTTCAATTAGTCTGACGTATTATTTCTCATTGAGCCAATGTTAACAGACTATTGAAACAAGAATTTCACTTGGGCCAATTGAAAAATTTTGATGTTATCGGTCACTTGAAATGTTTGATTTGGGAGGGTTAGAAATTTTTTACAGTGTTTATATATATATGTACAGTATGTATATATATATATATATATATATATATATAATTATGTAATGTTTTTCACTCTTGATGTTTTAGAGTTTCACCCCTTCATTGCTGAGCACTTTTTTTTTGCATCATGGCCGATTTGTAGAGAATTTTTGTGTTTTTGTCAATTTCCCATTCATTTTCTATGGTCGGTAATTTAATATTTAATATATGGAAGCTTGTTTCCGCCACAGAGTGAAAAATGCGACTTTTTAATCTCACAATTCTGACTTTTTTTTTTCTCACACAATTGCGAGTTAACATCTCACAATTCTGACTTTTTATCTCAGATATAAAGTCGCAATTGCAGTTTATAAAGTCAGAATTGCGAGATGTAAACTCGCAATTGTGAGATAAAAAGTCACAATTATCTTTTAAAATGTTTTATTCTGTGGCAGAAACAAGCTTCCATAGCAGACCTAGCAGCTAGAGTAGTTATTCAAAGCTAGCATAACAACCTACTTGTTCAGTCAGTGATTACGAAAGATCTTGGTAAGAGCTTGAGAGCTTGGTAAGCTAGGAAGCTAGTAAGCTG
This sequence comes from Leuciscus leuciscus, assembly GCF_965113295.1. Taxonomy (NCBI): domain Eukaryota; kingdom Metazoa; phylum Chordata; class Actinopteri; order Cypriniformes; family Leuciscidae; genus Leuciscus; species Leuciscus leuciscus. Next base: position 38,324,460 of record NC_138727.1, on the reverse strand, counting down.
CAAAATCTAGGAAGCTAATATTATTTTTCTTAATTTAGAATCCTGCATCATGGAGAGAAAAAGAGGAAAAAGAACTTGTAACTTTGTTGCTCCAGAGTTAGAGGTTTACCTGTTAGATTATAGCCACTTTTCCAGACACCACTACAATACTGGGCCTAGCCCAAACCATGAAAAAAACATCCCAAGACCATTATCCCACCTTCAACATTGGTCCATATAATTTTGCCTACAGTATAGTGTAGCAAAATACGTTTTTAATAATTTAATAATTAAATTTGAGGGGACCCCCCAAGAGTCCTAAGTCATTTCGAACCCTGGAGAGCACTCATTTAAACAGCATATACACACCAGAACTTGACTGCTCATCATATTTTTTGACATTATTGATACTGCTTTCAATCATAATGCAATAGAAATTAACACAAAAAAAACTTGCCTAGTGCCTACCTACGAACACGGTGGACTTGCTAGTGATGTAGTAGCCTACTCGAGTCCGGTTTCTGCTTTCTCAGACTCGTCTCGGACTTGTTCCTTCAAAGACTTGGTCTTGACTCGGTCTTGGACCACAGTGGGTGGAGAAGGACTCGTAATTTCAGACCCGAGTCCAACGCATTTTTTTATGTTCATATAAAAAAACCACACAACACATAACAACAATAATAATTAAAGCTGCAAGCAGCATTTATCGGGGTTCAAGCAGTTAAGGCCTTTAAGGCCTTTAAGCACACAAGCATCAAAAGACATTAAGTTTTATTTAGCAAGCATTTAACAACTGCCATCATAGATGAAAAAGTCAATTTACAGCCAATACAGGCAGTTTACCATAGGAAATATATGGTTTTAAAGCATTTTTACAGTTATAGCACCTTTTGCCTAGTCTTCTTATAGTCTTGCCTGATCTCCACCACTTTTATTAGTAGTACTCAAAGTGTGCCCATATATATGTGTCAGATTTGTTGTAAATATTTAATTTTAATAAGGAGTTTAGATAATAATATTCAGTGGCGTAACGAATCCACCTTAAGTAGGATTATCAAGGCGGGCTCCTTGATGACGCAATTGATGACATTGATGACGCAATGTCCGCGAGTTGGCTACCATGAATAGGGCAGGATATGATCATACACAGCATATAAGAGATGAGATGACTAACAAAATCAGGAGTAGCCTACGCTAGAGCCCGAAGCCATTTGTTTTGAGAATAATGGCTGGCTGATGAAGTTATTGGCTGGCTAGCCGGCTCAGCCAAAACCTAAATGGCTGCTGCAGCCGCCAAACTTTTCATAGCTGTAAATGGCTGAAGCTGCCACTTCATGTCTACAGATGTCTATGTTATACTGATTTACTAGATCTCAATATTTCCAAGCAATGCATGGCTTACACTATATTTCTACAAAATGCAATACAATGTAATAAAGAAAACACCAGATTTTACTTTCACAACGTATGTACATATTTATTTTGTAGTCTGTATGCTACTAAACATTTTCAAATAGCGACGGCAGAGATCGCGGAGAAGTATGTTGATGAAGAACGCAAACTTTTGTTGAATTTAGGAGAAATCTAACTTACAGACGCGAACAGACAAAGTGTAGTAAAATAAAGACCTAAATGTGTATTTCGGACTTTTTTTCACCACAAGTCTGAAAGAAAACATGTTATTGAAGACAAATATCCAAAAATCTCAAAATTGACCAGTAAAAAACACACATTTCACATTTCACTTCAATGTACACTGAAGCATGCGACGTGAATTAGCAATGTGGAAACGGTGGGTTTTTTTACTGCAGTAATATCACGTTCAGTGCTATAAATCTCTCCGTTCCAGAATATTTGGTTCATAACATCAATCTTTGATTCAGGTGTTTGTGCAACCATGCCCTGAAGATTTAACAAAAGTCTGGGTTTAAAAAGTAAAAAAAAAAAGTAAGTAGGAATTAGGAAAATATGTGAGAAGTGAGATCAAAATTACCTTGCTTGCCTCTTTCCGCCATTTCACCTCAGTGCGAGAAAAAAATGCATCGCTTCTTCTGTACGGAAAACGAGCAATTTTAATTGGACTGTGCTGTTATGAATCCAGTGGGAAAATAGATCTCGTGTATTGTTTAGCTGCTATATATTTCGTGTGTGTATGTCTCTATTGGATAGAATTGTTATTTGATGCAAATAATTCTAGCCGGCTCAGCCAAACTTTATCAGATGGCGGCTCAATTTGGCTTACGAAATTATTGGCTGGCGACAGCTGAAATTCTAAATGGCGTAAATGGCGGCGCAAATGGCGGCGCAAATGGCGGCGCCTGGCGGCGGCTTCGGGCTCTAGCCTACGCTCACCAAAAACAAAACAAAAAAACAACAAAAAAAACAATGGGGACAGCGCACTATAAAACATTGTTAGGCCTAAGTCCAAATACATGAAAAAGATGCTCTCTTACATTATAGCAGGATTTTCCGGGCTTTCCTATGTGCAACTGCAAAGTTGTCGATTAGATCAGCATTGTGCGCACAGGCATTCTCAATTGACCCTTCGCAGGGAGTTTGATTGACAGGCGATCTGACTAATCATAATCCGCCATTTTGTCCAACAAAGCAGTCAGGAGAGTTAGTAGATTAACATAGGAGGATTTAAATTTGAAAAACAAAGTGTACTGACGTCTTAGCACTTTAAAACAACATTCCTTTTATGTTCATTCATGTTTATTTTAATGCTTTAAATTAACTAGAAGGAAGAGATGATCGGTTCACAAGCAGCTTTAACTGAGCCTCGAGTCTACAGCGATCTATTTGTTTCATATCAAAAGTACTTGTCTGTCACCGCTGTCTTTTTTCTGATCCGCAATGTATTTTTCACTGCGTGAGAACTTGGTGTGGTGTGAGAGTGGCGTCGCTTGTCAGACATAGCAACAGTAACTAAAGTGGGCGGGTCTTTGCGACCGGTCATTGACAGTATGGACGGGGATTCGCCAGTCCCAATTCAAAACAAATTTCATTACAATCTATCATTGTTCGTTTCAAACATGTGAGAGCATCAAAATGATCCATGGGTGAAATTGATTGGATTTAATAATTTTTTTTGTCAGTTCCTATCATAATTGTAACATTTTGGCGTTATTGTTTAGCTATTTACCTATGTTTTCAAATTTCCTTTGTTTTTTTGTTGTTGTCTAGATCAGACTAACGGCTTTGAAGATAACCACAATTTTTTAAAGCTCTAAATGACACTTACAAAAACCATAAGGCGAAACCTGGCATGTTTGGTATTGTTGGACTCGGCAAGGATTCTTAGGAGGTCACTCCTGTGAAAAAAACACGGGCTTCCTTGAAACTTTTAAGGCTCCTTCAAGGCTTTGTGCCAATGACGTATACTGAGTTTTTTGAGATACACCAATGTTCTCATAGACTATCATGGCACCCTGGACAAAGACACTGCGTGCCACTTTTCAATAGACTAACGGTTGGGTGCGCTTATAGCTATTTTCCAGATTTTTTTCACTGTTATAGCGCCACCAAGTGGCCAATTGTCACGATTTTTTTCAAGTCAACTCAGATTGAGCTCATGAACATGTGTCCCAAGTTTTGTGAAAATATCTCTTTCCGTTCACAAGTTATAACCGTTTTATAGTGCCACCTACTGGCCAATTGTTGCTATTTTTTGCAAGTGATCTCAGATTGAGCTCAGGAAGACGTGTCCCAAGTTTAGCAAAAAAATCTCTTTCCGTTCACAATTTATAACCGTTTTAGTAAAAGTGGCCCTGGTGCCATCAAAGATTTTGGTTCCCCTTATCGACCGTTAATTGAAATTTTGAATTTTTTGGATGATTATTGATTGTCTGACTCCAGAGAATATTCTTGCAGTGGTTTGGTTCCAATTGGTCGAAAAACCAAGGAGAAGTTTGCAAAAATAGGTTTTTCAAAAAAATGCAATTTACTCGAAATTGGAGCCGGCGAGCAAATCGGAGATAGCCATTTTGTCCGCCTTGAGCCAAGGATTCCAACGATATAAGACACTTGATCCTGGGACAAACGGTCTAAGAGTTATGAGCGATTTAGTACTTTTGGTTGCTGTAGCGCCACCTATGGGCCAATTGGGGTCATACTCTGATAGGTTGTCCCCAAATTGAGGCCTACCATCTGGCCAGGTTTCACGTCTCTAGGCCTTACGGTTTGTCCTGCACGATGCGTTTTACGAATCCTTACAATTACAATAGGGTTTCAGCATTTCATGCTTGAACCCCTAATAAATTGCAATGTTGACGGGCATTATTTGAAAATGACATCCCATGGTGCAATGCAAAGATACTGCCGTCAGAGATGTTTATTTATCTCTATGGCTCTGCTGCCAGTGAGTGTCAGTAGTCAGTGACTTCACTTCAGTTGATGCCTGGTGTGATCACAGAGCGGTGGCAAGATAAGCAACGAGTCTGCCATCATCATATAGGCAGAAGAAGATGCATGTGGTAGGGATTTTTTTAATGATAGTAAAAGCATAGTCCATATTAAGACGTTAAGACTGCTCCTCTACACAATTCCCAATCTAGCTTAGTCTGTAGGCCTAACTGTTGATTATTAACTGGGGTGATATTAAATCATGAATATGAAAACTGACATGTTTTTATGGTCTTGGTCTCGACTCCTAAAGACTCGGTCTCGACTCGGACTTGCTTCCTCAAAGACTCGGTCTTGACTCAGACTCGACTGTATTTGAAAACCAACGGACTGGTCTCGACTCGGTCTCGACCCTTCAAAGACTCGGTCTTGGCACAGGCGGTCTCATCCCCATCACTAGGACTTGCACTCAGGACTCAGGAGTAGAGCGGCTGCGGACGAATGTTTTTTTTGTTTGCTTGTTTGTTTGTTTTGAGCGCTGCTTACGTATTCTTTCACGCGCACCCACAATATGACATCACACTCTGTGCATATGTTTTACAACATAATTTAACATAATAGTCCTAACACTTTTTAAATAGCCCACTTAAAGTGTTTATTAGGCCTACAAATAAATTACTAAATGCTTAGTAATTTAGCTAAATGCTTACTAAATGCTTAGTAATAAATTACTAAATGCTTAAAATGCATTTAGTAAATGCCCCCCCCCCCCCCCCCCCCCCCCCCCCCCCGTTGTTCTCTGAACACCCCCGTTGAGAACCAGTAGTATAGATGACATTTCTGTGATGTCACACAACACAACAGGCAAACTTGCTTCGGGTTCTTTGGCTCGACATGATTCTAATGATCTGGTAAGTAATATTTCTTAATCTTAAAGAAACTTTGTGATGGTTTATAACAAAACCAGTATTTTTAAACTGCACAAAACAAGTTTTAACTTCTGTTCAGTATTGTTGGAAAAGTTACTTAAAGCATTCAAAATAAATGTGATTTGTGTATTATAAGGTTTTTATTTAGATATAGTATGCATGGTGTTTACACTGTTAGATCATCAGTAGTCATTTGGTCATACATTTATGAAAGCGGTTGTGATTTAAAAGGTGAAATCCGCTGTTTGTGTCTTTAGCGTTTGTGCAATGCTTTACTGAAATACAAATCATCTCGTCAGATTAGAACAGAAGTAATTTGAAAAGCACTTTCATTGCTTTTCGTTGTGTACATGGTGTATGATTTTTCTTTGAGTTACACGAAGATGAAGTGCATAAAAAGTGAATAGGTTTAACATTATCCATATTGCCCCTTAAATTAAATGTGTAATATCAAATAAATAAGTTGGGAAACAAATATTATTATTGTAAAATGTAAATATTGTAACATTAAATATATATTTTTAAAATTCTGAAAATAAATTACATTCATCACAATTTGGGATCCTGTCTGTCCAGCAATACAGGCACAAGAAAATAATAAATAGTATGTTGTGATTATAAAATCTCTAAGATTTCATATTCATTATAGAAAGATAAATCTGAACTTAAAGTACCATTGTCACAATTTGGATTAGTAATATGAATAATTCGTGTTAGTAATATTTCCTGATGTATTTCTCTTGTTGAAACGATTTTCTAGTGCTCTAGAGAAGGCTGTTTCGAGTGGTGTATTGTACATTGTATGACTGTCTTCTGTGCCAACGTCGTCTTAATGCTGTACAGCATCCACAGAGCAAACACTAAAGACAGAGAGAGAGCCTTGTTAGACTAGAATTGGCCATATAGAAACTTTTATAGGTTTCAGGTAATTTATTAAATCAATTGCATATCATATTCATGTTATCACTAATCATGTCAATTATAATATGCATATTGTTCGTTAAACCTTTATGATACTTACACAAAGGAGAATCCAGCAAGGTACAAGTATGATGGCAATAGCACACGGGACTATTATGGCTACAATCCATGCTACACTAGTGCTGTTGTTTATGATTGTAGTGCTCAGCACTGTGGGGAAAAAGGTGGTTCTTGTTGCAGCAGGTGTAGTTGTGGTAATAGTCTCTGTAGATGAGAATGTGTAAAATAATTTAAATAAGACAAAAAAAAACTTCCAGCTCAAAGAATTATGAAAATATTAATATTAACATTTATATGCAGAAGCACATACCACTATTAACCACAAGAAGTGCGTTGAGAAAGGCACTGGGTGTCTTGATGTCACTTTCTGAGAAAACATACTGTACATTAGCCTCAATAGTGGTGGAATTACCCCTGGGGAGAAATTAAAATGTACATTGACATTAGTAAACACTTTAAAAAGATCACTGTGTGCTTCTAATTTTACATCCGATCAAACCAAGTTCAAAGCAGATTTCTTAGTCTAAATCTTACGTGAAATTGGCGCCTTTGAACACAAATGGAGAGGCTGTGGGGTCAGTTAGGATCTGGTTCAGCTAATCAGGTCAGCAAGGAAAACAAATTAATTGGTGTGTTAATAGTTAAAGTTGATGGTAGATGTTGAAATCAAAGCTGACTAAAAATAAGCGTAGTTTAAATACAAATCAAACTCACCAGTTTATTTATAGAGTCCTGGATTAACTTATATGTGCTGTCCCTGAGTTCAAGTTTCTCTGACATGGAAACATTGTTGATTTGAAATCCAAAATTCAGGGCATATGAGGTATTAGAAATTTCTTAAAAAGAAAAATCATATAATACAAATGAGCTGATACTGTATGCACACATCTTTTTACTGTAATATGGAAATTTGTTTACTGGCGACTGAAGAAAAAAAGAAAGAAAACTCACTTGTATAAGTAACATTCACAAAGCTCTCAGGGGTACTTAGATCTCGTTTGATTCTGAGACGTGAGTCCAGGAGAGAGTTAACTAACTTTATTATTTTACCCTCAGTTGGTATAGGGCCCAGTGTGATAAATATGAGTCGAATGTAAATAATCACCCTCCCAATCCTGAAAAAGAAGGTAAATAAGAACAATGGTGGGTGAGTAAGAGAATGAATAAAATAGTTACCTTTTACACACACACACACACACACACACACACACACACACACACACACAAAATGTATTAATTTCCCTTACACATTTGGTGTTTCTACAGGTTTCAGAGATGTTTTGTCTGTCACTGTTAAAGTTGAAGTTGTGTTGAATCGGGTTATTGCTGCCTGAGTGACATTTGATGGTTTAGTTTCTGATATGGCGGTTGGAGTGATTGGCTTTACTGATGTAACATTGGCAGTTGCTGATGATGTAGACATGGCTGTAGTTGTTATTTGTTTTGTTTCAGGCACAGGTGAGATTGTTGCATCAGTTATAGTGGTTGCTGTGTTAGTCGAGAATGTTGGATGGGTCATTGTGTTTGTGGGAGCCAATGTTGTTGTTGTTGTTGTTTTTTCACTAATAGTTGTTGTTCTTGTTTCGGCCATAGTTGAGGTCGTTGGATAAATTGTAGTGTTTGGTTCTGTTGTTGAGTCCTTCACCAATTTTGTAGTGGGAGCTGTGGGAGCTATAGTTGTGCTTTTACCTTCATACATAGTTGTTGTTGCAAGAGTAGTGGTTGTGGTTTCAGTTATAGCTGTTGGTTGAATTGTAGTGGTTACTGCTGTCGTTGACCCCTCAACTACCAATACAGGAGAGCTGGTAATGCTAGCCAAAGTTGTTGTTGGACCAATAGTTGTTGTGGTGTTAGACATAGTTATGGTCGCTGAATCCGTAACTGACATTGGTGATTCAGGTGAGGATGTTGGAAGGGTACTTGTGGTAGCCAGATTTGTTGTCATTACACTAATAGTTGTAGTTTCAGGTGTAGTTGTAGTTGCCAATGTTGGTTCTATTTTTGAGGACGTAGGATGGGTGATAGTGATAGCCATAGTTTTTGATATTGATATTGTGGTGTCAGACATAATTGTGGTTGCTACATCAGTTGTCAAAGTTGATGCTATAGTTTGTGATGTTAGAGGGGTGGTAGTGCGTAAAATATTTGATGTTGTTGCATCAAGGGTTGTTGTCATATCAGAAATAGTGGTGATTGCTGCATCAGATTTAGACATTGATGATTCAGTTGAGAAAGGAATAGTTGTGATAGCCAAAGTTGTGTTTGTTAAGAAAGGAATGCTTGTGATAGCCAAAGTTGTGTTTGTTCTTGCACCAACAGTTGTGGTGTCAGATATAGTTGTGGTTGCTGTGTCCATTGTCAAAGTTGGTGCTACAGTTGAAGATGTTTGAGAGGTGTTTGTGGTTGCCAAAGTTATTGTTGTTGCATGAAAAGTGGTTGTGGTGTCAGACATGGTTCTGGTCACTACATCAGTTGTCAATGTTGGTGCTACAGTTGAGGATGTTGGTTGGTTACTTGTGGTTGCCAATGTTGTTGTTGCATCAATAGTTGTTGTGGTATCAGACATAGTTGTAATTGCTGCATCAGTTGTTGAAGTTGGTGCTGAAGTTAAAGATGTTTGAGGGGTACTTGTGGTAGCCAATGTTGTTGTTCTTGCACTAACAGTTGTTGTGGTGTCAGACATAGTTGTGGTTCCTGCATCGGTTGTCAAAGTTGGTGATACAGATGAATTTAATTTCATATAAGACATAGTTGTAATTGCTGCATCAGTTGTCAATGTTGATGCTACAGTTGAATATATTTGAACGGTGCCTGTTGTAGCCAATGTTGTTTTTGTTGCACCAACAGTTGTTGTGGTGTCAGACATAGTTGTGGTTCCTGGATCAGTTCTCGAAGTTGTTGCTACAGATGAAGATGTATGAGGGGTGCTTGTTGTATACAGTGTTATTGATGTTGCACCCACAGTTGTTGTTGTTTCACCCACAGTTGTTGTGGTGTCAGACAAAGTTGTTCCTGCAACAGTTGTCGACGTTGGTTCTACAATTGAGGATGTTGCAGGTTTATTTGTGGTTGCCAGAGTTGATGTTGCACCAATAGCTGTTGTGGTGTCAGACATAGTTGTGGTTCCTGCATCAGTTGTCAACGTTGGTGCTACATTTGAGGATGTTGGAGGGTTACTTGTGGATGCCAAATTTGTTGTTGTTGTTGTTTCACCAACAGTTGTTGTGGTGTCAGACATAGTTGTGGTTCTTGCATCAGTTGTTGACATTGATGCTAAAGATGAAGATGTTTGAGTGATGCTTGTTGTAGCCAATGTTGTTGTTGTTTTTTCACCAACAGTTGTTGTGGTGTCAGACATCGTTGTGGTTCTTGCATCAGTTGTTGACATTGGTGCTACAGTTGAGGATATTGGAGGGTTACTTGTGGATTCCAAAGTTATTGTTGTTGTTGTACCAACAGTTGTTGTGGTGTCAGATATAGTTGTGGTTCCTGCATGAATTGTCGACGTTGGTGCTACAGTTGAGGATGTTGGAGGGTTACTTGTTGATGCCAAAGTTGTTGTTGTTGTTGCACCACTATTTGTTGTGATGTCAGACATAGTTGTGGTTGCTGCATCAGTTGTTGACGTTGATGCTACAGATGAAGATGTTTGAGGGATGCTTGTTGTAGCCAATGTTGTTGTTGTTTTTTCACCAACAGTTGTTGTGGTGTCAGACATAGTTGTGGTTCCTACATCAGTTGGTGAAATTGGTGCTACAGTTGAATATGTTTGAGGGGTGGTTGTGGATGCCAAAGTTGTTGATGTTGCTGCACGAATAGTTGTTGTGGTGTCAGACATAGTTGTTGTTGTTGCATCAGTTGTTGATGTTGGTGCTACAGTTGAGGATGTTGGAGGGTTACTTGTAGTTGCCAGAGTTGATGTTGTTGCACCAATAGTTTTTGTGGTGTCAGACATAGTTGTGGTTCCTGCATCTGTTGTCAAAGTTGGTGCTAAAATTGAAGATGTTTGAGGGGTGCTTGTTCCAGCAAGTGTTGTTGTTGTTTTTTCACTAACAGTTGTTGTGGTGTCAGACATAGTTGTGGTTCCTTCATCAGTTGTCGACGTTGGTGCTAAAGTTAAGGATATTGCAGGGTTACTTGTGGATGCCAAAGTTATTGTTGTTTTTGCACCAACAGTTGTTGTGTTGTCAGACATAGTTGTAGTTTCTGCATTAGTTGACAACGTTGGTTCTACAATTGAGGATGTTGCAGGGTTACATGTGGTTGCCAAAGTTGATGTTGCACCAACAGTTGTTGTGGTGTCAGACACACTTATAGTTCCTGCATCAGTTGTGGATATTGGTGCTACAGTTGTGGATGCCATAGTTGTGGTTGCTGCATCAGTTGTCGACGTTGATGCCACAGATGAAGATGTTTGAGGGATGCTTGTTGTAGCCAATTTTGTTGTTGTTTTTTCACCAACAGTTGTTGTGGTGTCAGACATAGTTGTGGTTCCTGTATCAGTTGTCAACGTTGGTGCTACAGTTGAGGATATTGGAGGGTTACTTGTGGTTGACAAAGTTGTTGTTGTTTCACCAACAGTTGTTGTGGTGTAAGACATAGTTGTGGTTCCTTCATCAGTTGTCGAAGTTGGAGCTAAAGTTGAAGATGTTTGAGGGGTGCTTGTTAATGCCAAAGTTGTGGTTGTTGTTGTTGTTTCACCAACAGTTGTTGTGGTGTCAGACATATTTGTGGTTCCTACATCAGTTGCCGACGTTGGTTGTACAATTGAGGATGATTCAGGGATACTTGTGGTTGCCAGAGTTGATGTTGCACCAATAGCTGTTGTAGTGTCAGACATAGTTGTGGTTCCTGCATCAGTTGTCAACGTTGATGCTGCAGTTGAGGATGTTGGAGGGTTACTTGTGGATGCCAAAGTTGTTGTTGTTGTTGTTGTTGTTGCACCAACAGTTGTTGTGGTGTAAGACATAGTTGTGGTTCCTGCATCATTTTTCAAAGTTGGCTCTAAAGTTGAAGTTGTTTGAGGGGTGCTTATCGTACCCAATGTTGCTGGTGTTGCACCAATAGTTGTTGTGGTATCAGACATTGTTGTGGTTCCTGCATCAGTTGTCGACATTGATGCTACAGTTGAGGATATTGGAGGGTTACTTGTGGATGCCAAAGTTGATGTTGTTGCACCAACAGTTGTTGTGGTGTCAGACATAGTTGTGGTTCCTACATCAGATATCGATGTTGGGTCCACAGTTGAGGATATTGGAGGGTTACTTGTGGATGCCAAAGTTATTGTTGTTGCACCAATAGTTGTTGTGGTGTCAGATATAGTTGTGGTTCCTGCATCAGTTGTCGACGTTGATGCTACAGATGAAGATGTTTGAGGGATACTTGTTGTTGCCAATGTTGTTGTTGCATTTTCACCAACAGTTGTTGTGGTGTCAGACATAGTTGTGGTTCCTGCATCAGTTGTCAACGTTGGTGCTACTGTTGAGGATAATAGAGGGTTACTTGTGGTTGCCAATGTTGTTGATGTAGCACCAGTAGTGGTTGTGGTGTCAGACATAGTTGTTGTTGCTGCAACAGTTGTTGATGTTGGTGCTAAAGTTGAGGATGTTGGAGGGTTACTTGTAGTTGCCAGAGTTGATATTGTTGCACCAATAGTTGTTGTGGTGTCAGACATAGTTGAGGTTCCTGCATCGGTTGTCAAAGTTGGTGCTAAAGTTGAAGATGTTTGAGGGGTGCTTGTCGTAGCCAATGTTGTTGTTGTTGTTTCACCAACAGTTGTTGTGGTGTCAGACATAGTTGTGGTTCCTGCATCAGTTGTAGATGTTGCTGCTACAGTTGAGGATATTGGAGGGTTACTTGTGGATGCCAAAATTGTTGTTGCACCAACAGTTGTTGTGGTGTCAGACATAGTTGTAGTTCCTGCATCAGTTGACGACGTTGGTGCTACAGTTGTGGATGCCAAAGTTGTTGTTTTTGTTGTTGCACCAATAGTTGTTGTGATTTCAGACATAGTTGTGGTTGCTGCATCAGTTGTCGACGTTGATGCTACAGATGAAGATGTTTGAGGGATGCTTGTTGTAGCCAATGTTGTTGTTGCATTTTCACCAACAGTTGTTTTAGTGTCAGACATAGTTGTGGTTCCTACATCAGATATCGATGTTGGTGCCACAGTTGAAGATATTGGAGGGTTACTTGTGGATGCCAAAGTTATTGTTGTTGTACCAACAGTTGTTGTGGTGTCAGATATAGTTGTGGTTCCTGCATCAGTTGTCGACGTCGGTGCTAGAGTTGAGGATATTGGAGGGTTACTTGTGGATGCCAAAGTTATTGTTGTTGCACCAACAGTTTTTGTGGTGTCAGACATATTTGTGGTTCCTACATCAGTTGTCGACGTTGGTTGTACAATTGAGGATGATTCAGGGATACTTGTGGTTGCCAGAGTTGATGTTGCACCAACAGTTGTTGTGGTGTCAGATATAGTTGTGGTTGCTGCATCAGTTGTCGACGTTGATGCAACAGATGAAGATGTTTGAGGGATGCTTGTTGTAGCCAATGTTGTTGTTGCATTTTCACCAACAGTTGTTTTAGTGTCAGACATAGTTGTGGTTCCTACATCAGATATCGATGTTGGTGCTACAGTTGAGGATATTGGAGGGTTACTTGTGGTTGGCAAAGTTGTTTTTGTTGCACTAAGAGTTGTTGTGATGTCAGATATAGTTGTGGTTGCTGCATCAGTTGTTGATGTTGATGTTACAGATGAAGATGTTTGAGGGATGCTTGTTGTAGCCAATGTTGTTGTTAATTCACCAACAGTTGTTGTGGTGTCAGACATAGTTGTGGTTCCTGCATCAGTTGTCGACGTTGGTGCTACAGTTGTGGATGCCAAAGTTGTTGTTGTTGCACCAATAGTTGTTGTGATTTCAGACATAGTTGTGGTTAATGCATCAGTTGTCGACGTTGATGCTACAGTTGAGGATATTGGAGAGTTACTTGTGGTTGCCAAAGTTGTTGTTGTTGCACCGACAGTTGTTGTGGTGTCAGACATAGTTGTAGTTCCTGCATCAGTTGACGACGTTGGTCCTACAGATGAGGATATTAGAGGGTTACTTGTGGATTCCAAAGTTATTGTTGTTGCACCAACAGTTGTTGTGGTGTCAGACATAGTTGTGGTTCCTGCATCAGTTGTCGACGTTGGTGCTACAGTTGTGGATGCCAAAGTTGTTGTTGTTGTTGTTGTTGCACCAATAGTTGTTGTGATTTCAGACATAGTTGTGGTTGCTGCATCAGTTGTCGACGTTAATGCTACAGATGAAGATATTTGAGGGATGCTTGTTGTAGCCAATGTTGTTGTTGTTAATTCACCAACAGTTGTTGTGGTGTCAGACATAGTTGTGGTTCCTACATCAGATATCGATGTTGGTGCCACAGTTGAGGATATTGGAGGGTTACTTGTGGATGCCAAAGTTATTGTTGTTGCACCAACAGTTGTTGTGGTGTCAGATATAGTTGTGGTTCCTGCATCAGTTCTCGACGTCGGTGCTACAGTTGAGGATATTGGAGGGTTACTTGTGGTTGCCAAAGTTGTTGTTGTTGCACTAATAGTTGTTGTGTTGTCAGATATAGTTGTGGTTGCTGCATCAGTTGTCGACGTTGATGCTACAGATGAAGATGTTTGAGGGATGCTTGTTGTAGCCAATGTTGTTGTTGTTAATTCACCAACAGTTGTTGTGGTGTCAGACATAGTTGTGGTTCCTGCATCAGTTGTCGACGTTGGTGCTACAGTTGTGGATGCCAAAGTTGTTGTTGTTGTTGTTGCACCAATAGTTGTTGTGATTTCAGACATAGTTGTGGTTGCTGCATCAGTTGTCGACGTTGATGCTACAGATGAAGATGTTTGAGGGATGCTTGTTGTAGCCAATGTTGTTGTTGTTAATTCACCAACAATTGTTGTGGTGTCAGACATAGTTGTGGTTCCTGCATCAGTTGTCGACGTTGGTGCTACAGTTGTGGATGCCAAAGTTGTTGTTGTTGTTGTTGTTGCACCAGTAGTTGTTGTGATTTCAGACATAGTTGTGGTTGCTGCATCAGTTGTCGACGTTGATGCTACAGATGAAGATGTTTGAGGGATGCTTGTTGTAGCCAATGTTGTTGTTGCATTTTCACCAACAGTTGTTGTGGTGTCAGACATAGTTGTGGTTCCTGCATCAGTTGTCAACGTTGGTGCTAGAGTTGAGGATATTGGAGGGTTACTTGTTGTTGCCAAAGTTTTTGTTGTTGCACCAATAGTTGTTGTGGTGTCATACATAGTTGTGGTTCCTGCATCGGTTGTCAAAGTTGGTGCTAAAGTTGAAGATGTTTGAGGGGTGCTTGTCGTAGCCAATGTTGTTGTTGTTGTTTCACCAACAGTTGTTGTGGTGTCAGACATAGTTGTGGTTCCTGCATCAGTTGTCGACGTTGGTGCTACAGTTGTGGAAGCCAAAGTTGTTGTTGTTGTTGTTGCACCAATAGTTGTTGTGATTTCAGACATAGTTGTGGTTGCTGCATCAGTTGTCGACGTTGATGCTACAGTTGAGGATATTGGAGAGTTACTTGTGGTTGCCAAAGTTGTTGTTGTTGCACCGACAGTTGTTGTGGTGTCAGACATAGTTGTAGTTCCTGCATCAGTTGACGACGTTGGTCCTACAGATGAGGATATTAGAGGGTTACTTGTGGATTCCAAAGTTGTTGTTGTTGCACCAACAGTTGTTGTGGTGTCAGACATAGTTGTGGTTCCTGCATCAGTTGTCGACGTTGGTGCTACAGTTGTGGATGCCAAAGTTGTTGTTGTTGTTGTTGCACCAATAGTTGTTGTGATTTCAGACATAGTTGTGGTTGGTGCATCAGTTGTCGACGTTAATGCTACGGATGAAGATGTTTGAGGGATGCTTGTTGTAGCCAATGTTGTTGTTGTTAATTCACCAACAGTTGTTGTGGTGTCAGACATAGTTGTGGTTCCTACATCAGATATCGATGTTGGTGCCACAGTTGAGGATATTGGAGGGTTACTTGTGGATGCCAAAGATATTGTTGTTGCACCAACAGTTGTTGTGGTGTCAGATATAGTTGTGGTTCCTGCATCAGTTGTCGACGTCGGTGCTACAGTTGAGGATATTGGAGGGTTACTCGTGGTTGCCAAAGTTGTTGTTGTTGCACTAATAGTTGTTGTGTTGTCAGATATAGTTGTGGTTGCTGCATCAGTTGTCGACGTTGATGCTACAGATGAAGATGTTTGAGGGATGCTTGTAGTAGCCAATGTTGTTGTTGTTAATTCACCAACAGTTGTTGTGGTGTCAGACATAGTTGTGGTTCCTGCATCAGTTGTCGACGTTGGTGCTACAGTTGTGGATGCCAAAGTTGTTGTTGTTGTTGTTGCACCAATAGTTGTTGTGATTTCAGACATAGTTGTGGTTGCTGCATCAGTTGTCGACGTTGATGCTACAGATGAAGATGTTTGAGGGATGCTTGTTGTAGCCAATGTTGTTGTTGTTAATTCACCAACAGTTGTTATGGTGTCATACATAGTTGTGGTTCCTGCATCAGTTGTCGACGTTGGTGCTACAGTTGTGGATGCCAAAGTTGTTGTTGTTGTTGCACCAATAGTTGTTGTGATTTCATACATAGTTGTGGTTGCTGCATCAGTTGTCGACGTTGATGCTACAGATGAAGATGTTTGAGGGATGCTTGTTGTAGCCAATGTTGTTGTTGCAGTTTCACCAACAGTTGTTGTGGTGTCAGACATAGTTTTGGTTCCTACATCAGATATCGATGTTGGTGCCACAGTTGAGGATATTGGAGGGTTACTTGTGGATGCCAAAGTTATTGTTGTTGCACCAACAGTTGATGTGGTGTCAGATATAGTTGTGGTTCCTGCATCAGTTGTCGACGTCAGTGCTACAGTTGAGGATATTGGAGAGTTACTTGTGGTTGCCAAAGTTGTTGATGTAGCACCAGTAGTTGTTGTGGTGTCAGACATAGTTGTTGTTGCTGCAACAGTTGTTGATGTTGGTGCTACAGTTGAGGATGTTGGAGGGTTGCTTGTAGTTGCCAGAGTTGATATTGTTGCACCAATAGTTGTTGTGGTGTCAGACATAGTTGTGGTTCTTGCATTAGTTGTAGATGTTGGTGCTACAGTTGAGGATATTGGAGGGTTACTTGTGGATGCCAAAGTTGTTGTTGTTGCACCAACAGTTGTTGTGGTGTCAGACATAGTTGTAGTTCCTGCATCAGTTGACGACGTTGGTCCTACAGATGAGGATATTAGAGGGTTACTTGTGGATTCCAAAGTTGTTGTTGTTGCACCAACAGTTGTTGTGGTGTCAGACATAGTTCTGGTTCCTGCATCAGTTGTCGACGTTGGTGCTACAGTTGTGGATGCCAAAGTTGTTGTTGTTGCACCAATAGTTGTTGTGATTTCAGACTTAGTCGTGGTTGCTGCATCAGTTGTCGATGTTGATGCCACAGATGAAGATGTTTGAGGGATGCTTGTTGTAGCCAATGTTGTTGTTGCATTTTCACCAACAGTTGTTGTGGTGTCAGACATAGTTGTGGTTCCTGCATCAGTTCTAGATGTTGGTGCTACAGTTGAGGATATTGGAGGGTTACCTGTGGATGCCAAAGTTGTTGTTGTTGCACCAACAGTTGTTGTGGTGTCAGACATAGTTGTAGTTCCTGCATCAGTTGACGACGTTGGTCCTACAGATGAGGATATTAGAGGGTTACTTGTGGATTCCAAAGTTGTTGTTGTTGCACCAACAGTTGTTGTGGTGTCAGACATAATTGTGGTTGCTGCATCAGTTGTAGATGTTGGTGCTACAGTTGAGGATGTTGGAGGGTAACTTGTGGATGCCAAAGTTGTTGTTGTTGCACCAACAGTTGTTGTGGTGTCAGACATAGTTGTGGTTCCTACATCAGTTGTCGATGTTGGTGCCACAATTGAGGATATTGGAGGGTTACTTGTGGATGCCAAAGTTATTGTTGTTGCACCAACAGTTGTTGTGGTGTCAGATATAGTTGTGGTTCCTGCATCAGTTGTCGACGTCGGTGCTACAGTTGAAGATATTGGAGGGTTACTTGTGGTTGCAAAAGTTGTTTTTGTTGCACTAATAGTTGTTGTGAAGTCAGATATAGTTGTGGTTGCTGCATCAGTTGTCGACGTTGATGCTACAGATGAAGATGTTTGAGGGATGTTTGTTTTAGCCAATGTTGTTGTTAATTCACCAACAGTTGTTGTGGTGTCAGACATAGTTGTGGTTCCTACATCAGTTGTCGATGTTGGTGCCACAATTGAGGATATTGGAGGGTTACTTGTGGATGCCAAAGTTATTGTTGTTGCACCAACAGTTGTTGTGGTGTCAGATATAGTTGTGGTTCCTGCATCAGTTTTCGACGTCGGTGCTACAGTTGAAGATATTGGAGGGTTACTTGTGGTTGCAAAAGTTGTTTTTGTTGCACTAATAGTTGTTGTGAAGTCAGATATAGTTGTGGTTGCTGCATCAGTTGTCGACGTTGATGCTACAGATGAAGATGTTTGAGGGATGTTTGTTTTAGCCAATGTTGTTGTTAATTCACCAACAGTTGTTGTGGTGTCAGACATAGTTGTGGTTCCTGCATCAGTTGTCGACGTTGGTGCTACAGTTGTGGATGCCAAAGTTGTTGTTGTTGCACCAACAGTTGTTGTGGTGTCAGACATAGTTGTGGTTCCTGCATCAGTTGTCGACGTTGGTGCTACAGTTGTGGATGCCAAAGTTGTTGTTGTTGCACCAATAGTTGTTGTGATTTCAGACATAGTTGTTGTTGCTGCATCAGTTGTCGACGTTGATGCTACAGATGAAGATGTTTGAGGGATGCTTGTTGTAGCCAATGTTGTTGTTGCATTTTCACCATCAGTTGTTGTGGTCTCAGACATAGTTTGGGTTCCTGCATCAGTTGTCAACATTGGTGCTACAGTTGAGGATATTGGAGGGTTACTTGTGGTTGCCAAAGTTGTTGATGTAGCACCAGTAGTTGTTGTGGTGTCAGACATAGTTGTTGTTGCTGCAACAGTTGTTGATGTTGGTGCTACAGTTGAGGATGTTGGAGGGTTACTTGTAGTTGCCAGAGTTGATATTGTTTCACCAATAGTTGTTGTGGTGTCAGACATAGTTGTGGTTCCTGCATCGGTTGTCAAAGTTGGTGCTAAAGTTGAAGATGTTTGAGGGGTGCTTGTCGTAGCCAATATTGTTGTTGTTGTTTCACCAACAGTTGTTGTGGTGTCAGACATAGTTGTTGTTGCTGCATCAGTTGTCGACGTTGATGCTACAGATGAAGATGTTTGAGGGATGCTTGTTGTAGCCAATGTTGTTGTTGCATTTTCACCATCAGTTGTTGTGGTCTCAGACATAGTTGTGGTTCCTGCATCAGTTTTCAACGTTGGTGCTACAGTTGAGGATATTGGAGGGTTACTTGTGGTTGCCAAAGTTGTTGATGTAGCACCAGTAGTTGTTGTGGTGTCAGACATAGTTGTTGTTGCTGCAACAGTTGTTGATGTTGGTGCTACAGTTGAGGATGTTGGAGGGTTACTTGTAGTTGCCAGAGTTGATATTGTTTCACCAATAGTTGTTGTGGTGTCAGACATAGTTGTGGTTCCTGCATCGGTTGTCAAAGTTGGTGCTAAAGTTGAAGATGTTTGAGGGGTGCTTGTCGTAGCCACTATTGTTGTTGTTGTTTCACCAACAGTTGTTGTGGTGTCAGACATAGTTGCCAGAGTTGCATCAGTTGACGACGTTGGTCCTACAGATGAGGATATTAGAGGGTTACTTGTGGATGCCAAAGTTGTTGTTGTTGCACCAACAGTTGTTGTGGTGTCAGACATAGTTGTGGTTCCTGCATCAGTTGTCGACGTTGGTGCTACAGTTGTGGATGCCAAAGTTGTTGTTGTTGTTGTTGTTGTTGCACCAATAGTTGTTGTGATTTCAGACATAGTTGTGGTTGCTGCATCAGTTGTCGACGTTGATGCTACAGATGAAGATGTTTGAGGGATGCTTGTTGTAGCCAATGTTGTTGTTGTTAATTCACCAACAGTTGTTGTGGTGTCAGACATAGTTGTTGTTCCTGCATCAGTTGTCGATGTTGGTGCTACAGTTGTGGATGCCAAAGTTGTTGTTGTTGCACCAATAGTTGTTGTGATTTCAGACATAGTTGTTGTTGCTGCATCAGTTGTCGACGTTGATGCTACAGATGAAGATGTTTGAGGGATGCTTGTTGTAGCCAATGTTGTTGTTGCATTTTCACCATCAGTTGTTGTGGTCTCAGACATAGTTTGGGTTCCTGCATCAGTTGTCAACATTGGTGCTACAGTTGAGGATATTGGAGGGTTACTTGTGGTTGCCAAAGTTGTTGATGTAGCACCAGTAGTTGTTGTGGTGTCAGACATAGTTGTTGTTGCTGCAACAGTTGTTGATGTTGGTGCTACAGTTGAGGATGTTGGAGGGTTACTTGTAGTTGCCAGAGTTGATATTGTTTCACCAATAGTTGTTGTGGTGTCAGACATAGTTGTGGTTCCTGCATCGGTTGTCAAAGTTGGTGCTAAAGTTGAAGATGTTTGAGGGGTGCTTGTCGTAGCCAATATTGTTGTTGTTGTTTCACCAACAGTTGTTGTGGTGTCAGACATAGTTGTTGTTGCTGCATCAGTTGTCGACGTTGATGCTACAGATGAAGATGTTTGAGGGATGCTTGTTGTAGCCAATGTTGTTGTTGCATTTTCACCATCAGTTGTTGTGGTCTCAGACATAGTTGTGGTTCCTGCATCAGTTTTCAACGTTGGTGCTACAGTTGAGGATATTGGAGGGTTACTTGTGGTTGCCAAAGTTGTTGATGTAGCACCAGTAGTTGTTGTGGTGTCAGACATAGTTGTTGTTGCTGCAACAGTTGTTGATGTTGGTGCTACAGTTGAGGATGTTGGAGGGTTACTTGTAGTTGCCAGAGTTGATATTGTTTCACCAATAGTTGTTGTGGTGTCAGACATAGTTGTGGTTCCTGCATCGGTTGTCAAAGTTGGTGCTAAAGTTGAAGATGTTTGAGGGGTGCTTGTCGTAGCCACTATTGTTGTTGTTGTTTCACCAACAGTTGTTGTGGTGTCAGACATAGTTGCCAGAGTTGCATCAGTTGACGACGTTGGTCCTACAGATGAGGATATTAGAGGGTTACTTGTGGATGCCAAAGTTGTTGTTGTTGCACCAACAGTTGTTGTGGTGTCAGACATAGTTGTGGTTCCTGCATCAGTTGTCGACGTTGGTGCTACAGTTGTGGATGCCAAAGTTGTTGTTGTTGTTGTTGTTGTTGCACCAATAGTTGTTGTGATTTCAGACATAGTTGTGGTTGCTGCATCAGTTGTCGACGTTGATGCTACAGATGAAGATGTTTGAGGGATGCTTGTTGTAGCCAATGTTGTTGTTGTTAATTCACCAACAGTTGTTGTGGTGTCAGACATAGTTGTTGTTCCTGCATCAGTTGTCGACGTTGGTGCTACAGTTGTGGATGCCAAAGTTGTTGTTGTTGCACCAATAGTTGTTGTGGTGTCAGACATAGTTGTGGTTCCTGCATCAGTTGTCAACGTTGGTGCTACAGTTGTGGATGCCAAAGTTGTTGTTGTTGTTGTTGTTGCACCAATAGTTGTTGTGATTTCAGACATAGTTGTGGTTGCTGCATCAGTTGTCGACGTTGATGCTAGAGGTGAAGATGTTTGAGGGATGCTTGTTGTAGCCAATGTTGTTGTTGCAGTTTCACCAACAGTTGTTGTGGTGTCAGACATAGTTGTGGTTCCTACATCAGATATCGATGTCGGTGCCACAGGTGAGGATATTGGAGGGTTACTTGTGGATGCCAAAGTTATTGTTGTTGCACCAACAGTTGTTGTGGTGTCAGATATAGTTGTGGTTCCTGCATCAGTTGTCGACGTCGGTGCTACAGTTGAGGATATTGGAGGGTTACTTGTGGTTGCCAAAGTTGTTGTTGTTGAACTAATAGTTGTTGTGTTGTCAGATATAGTTGTGGTTGCTGCATCAGTTGTCGACGTTGATGCTACAGATGAAGATGTTTGAGGGATGCTTGTTGTAGCCAATGTTGTTGTTGTTAATTTACCAACAGTTGTTGTGGTGTCAGACATAGTTGTGGTTCCTGCATCAGTTGTCGACGTTGGTGCTACAGTTGTGGATGCCAAAGTTGTTGTTGTTGTTGCACCAATAGTTGTTGTGATTTCAGACATAGTTGTGGTTGCTGCATCAGTTGTCGACGTTGATGCTAGAGATGAAGATGTTTGAGGGATGCTTGTTGTAGCCAATGTTGTTGTTGCAGTTTCACCAACAGTTGTTGTGGTGTCAGACATAGTTGTTGTTCCTGCATCAGTTGTCGAAGTTGGTGCTACAGTTGTGGATGCCAAATTTGTTGTTGTTGTTGTTGCACCAATAGTTGTTGTGGTGTCAGACATAGTTGTGGTTCCTGCATCAGTTGTCGACGTTGGTGCTACAGTTGTGGATGCCAAAGTTGTTGTTGTTGCACCAATAGTTGTTGTGATTTCAGACATAGTTGTGGTTGCTGCATCAGTTGTCGACGTTGGTGCTACAGTTGTGGATGCCAAAGTTGTTGTTGTTGCACCAATAGTTGTTGTGGTGTCAGACATAGTTGTGGTTCCTGCATCGGTTGTCAACGTTGGTGCTACAGTTGTGGATGCCAAAGTTGTTGTTGTTGTTGTTGCACCAATAGTTGTTGTGATTTCAGACATAGTTGTGGTTGCTGCATCAGTTGTCGACGTTGATGCTACAGATGAAGATGTTTGAGGGATGCTTGTTGTAGCCAATGTTGTTGTTGCATTTTCACCAACAGTTGTTGTGCTGTCAGACATAGTTGTGGTTCCTGCATCAGTTGTCAACGTTGGTGCTACAGTTGAGGATATTGGAGAGTTACTTGTGGTTGCCAAAGTTGTTGATGTAGCACCAGTAGTTGTTGTGGTGTCAGACATAGTTGTTGTTGCTGCAACAGTTGTTGATGTTGGTGCTACAATTGAGGATGTTGGAGGGTTGCTTGTAGTTGCCAGAGTTGATATTGTTGCACCAATAGTTGTTGTGGTGTCAGACATAGTTGTGGTTCCTGCATTAGTTGTATATGTTGGTGCTACAGTTGAGGATATTGGAGGGTTACTTGTGGATGCCAAAGTTGTTGTTGTTGCACCAACAGTTGTTGTGGTGTCAGACATAGTTGTGGTTCCTGCATCAGTTGTCGACGTTGGTGCTACAGTTGTGGATGCCAAAGTTGTTGTTGTTGTTGTTGCACCAATAGTTGTTGTGGTGTCAGACATAGTTGTGGTTCTTGCATCAGTTGTCGACGTTGGTGCTACAGTTGTGGATGCCAAAGTTGTTGTTGTTGTTGTTGCACCAATAGTTGTTGTGGTGTCAGACATAGTTGTGGTTGCTGCATCAGTTGTCGACGTTGATGCTACAGTTGAGGATATTGGAGGGTTATTTGTGGTTGCCAAAGTTGTTGTTGTTGCACTAAAAGTTGTTGTGTTGTCAGATATAGTTGTGCTTGCTGCATCAGTTGTCGACGTTGATGCTACAGATGAAGATGTTTGAGGGATGCTTGTTGTAGCCAATGTTGTTGTTGTTAATTCACCAACAGTTGTTGTGGTGTCAGACATAGTTGTGGTTCCTGCATCAGTTGTCGACGTTGGTGCTACAGTTGTGGATGCCAAAGTTGTTGTTGTTGTTGTTGCACCAATAGTTGTTGTGGTGTCAGACATAGTTGTGGTTCCTGCATCAGTTGTCGACGTTGGTGCTACAGTTGTGGATGCCAAAGTTGTTGTTGTTGCACCAATAGTTGTTGTGATTTCAGACATAGTTGTGGTTGCTGCATCAGTTGTCGACGTTGGTGCTACAGTTGTGGATGCCAAAGTTGTTGTTGTTGCACCAATAGTTGTTGTGGTGTCAGACATAGTTGTGGTTCCTGCATCAGTTGTCGACGTTGGTGCTACAGTTGTGGATGCCAATGTTGTTGTTGTTGCACCAATAGTTGTTGTGATTTCAGACATAGTTGTGGTTCCTGCATCGGTTGTCGACGTTGGTGCTACAGTTGTGGATGCCAAAGTTGTTGTTGTTGTTGTTGCACCAATAGTTGTTGTGATTTCAGACATAGTTGTGGTTGCTGCATCAGTTGTCGACGTTGATGCTACAGATGAAGATGTTTGAGGGATGCTTGTTGTAGCCAATGTTGTTGTTGCATTTTCACCAACAGTTGTTGTGCTGTCAGACATAGTTGTGGTTCCTGCATCAGTTGTCAACGTTGGTGCTACAGTTGAGGATATTGGAGAGTTACTTTTGGTTGCCAAAGTTGTTGATGTAGCACCAGTAGTTGTTGTGGTGTCAGACATAGTTGTTGTTGCTAAAACAGTTGTTGATGTTGGTGCTACAGTTGAGGATGTTGGAGGGTTGCTTGTAGTTGCCAGAGTTGATATTGTTGCACCAATAGTTGTTGTGGTGTCAGACATAGTTGTGGTTCCTGCATTAGTTGTATATGTTGGTGCTACAGTTGAGGATATTGGAGGGTTACTTGTGGATGCCAAAGTTGTTGTTGTTGCACCAACAGTTGTTGTGGTGTCAGACATAGTTGTGGTTCCTGCATCAGTTGTCGACGTTGGTGCTACAGTTGTGGATGCCAAAGTTGTTGTTGTTGTTGTTGCACCAATAGATGTTGTGATTTCAGACATAGTTGTGGTTGCTGCATCAGTTGTCGATGTTGATGCTACAGATGAAGATGTATGAGGGATGCTTGTTATAGCCAGTGTTGTTGTTGCATTTTCACCAACAGTTGTTGTGGTGTCAGACATAGTTGTGGTTCCTGCATCAGTTGTAGATGTTGGTGCTACAGTTGAGGATATTGGAGGGTTACTTGTGGATGCCAAATTTGTTGTTGTTGCACCAACAGTTGTTGTGGTGTCAGACATAGTTGTGGTTCCTGCATCAGTTGTCGACGTTGGTGCTACAGTTGTGGATGCCAAAGTTGTTGTTGTTGTTGTTGCACCAATAGTTGTTGTGATTTCAGACATAGTTGTGGTTGCTGCATCAGTTGTCGACGTTGATGCTAGAGATGAAGATGTTTGAGGGATGCTTGTTGTAGCCAATGTTGTTGTTGCAGTTTCACCAACAGTTGTTGTGGTGTCAGACATAGTTGTGGTTCCTACATCAGATATTGATGTTGGTGCCACAGTTGAGGATATTGGAGGGTTACTTGTGGATGCCAAAGTTATTGTTGTTGCACCAACAGTTGTTGTGGTGTCAGATATAGTTGTGGTTCCTGCATCAGTTGTCGACGTCGGTGCTACAGTTGAGGATATTGGAGGGTTACTTGTGGTTGCCAAAGTTGTTGTTGTTGAACTAATAGTTGTTGTGTTGTCAGATATAGTTGTGGTTGCTGCATCAGTTGTCGACGTTGATGCTACAGATGAAGATGTTTGAGGGATGCTTGTTGTAGCCAATGTTGTTGTTGTTAATTTACCAACAGTTGTTGTGGTGTCAGACATAGTTGTGGTTCCTGCATCAGTTGTCGACGTTGGTGCTACAGTTGTGGATGCCAAAGTTGTTGTTGTTGTTGTTGCACCAATAGTTGTTGTGATTTCAGACATAGTTGTGGTTGCTGCATCAGTTGTCGACGTTGATGCTACAGATGAAGATGTTTGAGGGATGCTTGTTGTAGCCAATGTTGTTGTTGTTAATTCACCAACAGTTGTTGTGGTGTCAGACATAGTTGTGTTTCCTGCATCAGTTGTCGACGTTGGTGCTACAGTTGTGGATGCCAAAGTTGTTGTTGTTGTTGCACCAATAGTTGTTGTGATTTCAGACATAGTTGTGGTTGCTGCATCAGTTGTCGACGTTGATGCTAGAGATGAAGATGTTTGAGGGATGCTTGTTGTACCCAATGTTGTTGTTGCAGTTTCACCAACAATTGTTGTGGTGTCAGACATAGTTGTGGTTCCTGCATCAGTTGTCGACGTTGGTGCTATAGTTGTGTATGCCAAAGTTGTTGTTGTTGTTGTTGCACCAATAGTTGTTGTGGTGTCAGACATAGTTGTGGTTCCTGCATCAGTTGTCGACGTTGGTGCTACAGTTGTGGATGCCAAAGTTGTTGTTGTTGTTGTTGCACCAATAGTTGTTGTGGTGTCAGACATAGTTGTGGTTCCTGCATCAGTTGTCGACGTTGGTGCTACAGTTGTGGATGCCAAAGTTGTTGTTGTTGCACCAATAGTTGTTGTGATTTCAGACATAGTTGTGGTTGCTGCATCAGTTGTCGACGTTGGTGCTACAGTTGTGGATGCCAAAGTTGTTGTTGTTGCACCAATAGTTGTTGTGGTGTCAGACATAGTTGTGGTTCCTGCATCGGTTGTCAACGTTGGTGCTACAGTTGTGGATGCCAAAGTTGTTGTTGTTGTTGTTGCACCAATAGTTGTTGTGATTTCAGACATAGTTGTGGTTGCTGCATCAGTTGTCGACGTTGATGCTACAGATGAAGATGTTTGAGGGATGCTTGTTGTAGCCAATGTTGTTGTTGCATTTTCACCAACAGTTGTTGTGCTGTCAGACATAGTTGTGGTTCCTGCATCAGTTGTCAACGTTGGTGCTACAGTTGAGGATATTGGAGAGTTACTTGTGGTTGCCAAAGTTGTTGATGTAGCACCAGTAGTTGTTGTGGTGTCAGACATAGTTGTTGTTGCTGCAACAGTTGTTGATGTTGGTGCTACAATTGAGGATGTTGGAGGGTTGCTTGTAGTTGCCAGAGTTGATATTGTTGCACCAATAGTTGTTGTGGTGTCAGACATAGTTGTGGTTCCTGCATTAGTTGTATATGTTGGTGCTACAGTTGAGGATATTGGAGGGTTACTTGTGGATGCCAAAGTTGTTGTTGTTGCACCAACAGTTGTTGTGGTGTCAGACATAGTTGTGGTTCCTGCATCAGTTGTCGACGTTGGTGCTACAGTTGTGGATGCCAAAGTTGTTGTTGTTGTTGTTGCACCAATAGTTGTTGTGGTGTCAGACATAGTTGTGGTTCTTGCATCAGTTGTCGACGTTGGTGCTACAGTTGTGGATGCCAAAGTTGTTGTTGTTGTTGTTGCACCAATAGTTGTTGTGGTGTCAGACATAGTTGTGGTTGCTGCATCAGTTGTCGACGTTGATGCTACAGTTGAGGATATTGGAGGGTTATTTGTGGTTGCCAAAGTTGTTGTTGTTGCACTAAAAGTTGTTGTGTTGTCAGATATAGTTGTGCTTGCTGCATCAGTTGTCGACGTTGATGCTACAGATGAAGATGTTTGAGGGATGCTTGTTGTAGCCAATGTTGTTGTTGTTAATTCACCAACAGTTGTTGTGGTGTCAGACATAGTTGTGGTTCCTGCATCAGTTGTCGACGTTGGTGCTACAGTTGTGGATGCCAAAGTTGTTGTTGTTGTTGTTGCACCAATAGTTGTTGTGGTGTCAGACATAGTTGTGGTTCCTGCATCAGTTGTCGACGTTGGTGCTACAGTTGTGGATGCCAAAGTTGTTGTTGTTGCACCAATAGTTGTTGTGATTTCAGACATAGTTGTGGTTGCTGCATCAGTTGTCGACGTTGGTGCTACAGTTGTGGATGC
The DNA here is from genome assembly GCF_965113295.1 of Leuciscus leuciscus. NCBI lineage: Eukaryota > Metazoa > Chordata > Actinopteri > Cypriniformes > Leuciscidae > Leuciscus > Leuciscus leuciscus. The sequence goes on along the minus strand of NC_138727.1, from coordinate 38,297,541 downwards.
CAAAGTTGTTGTTGTTGCACCAATAGTTGTTGTGGTGTCAGACATAGTTGTGGTTCCTGCATCAGTTGTCGACGTTGGTGCTACAGTTGTGGATGCCAAAGTTGTTGTTGTTGCACCAATAGTTGTTGTGATTTCAGACATAGTTGTGGTTCCTGCATCGGTTGTCGACGTTGGTGCTACAGTTGTGGATGCCAAAGTTGTTGTTGTTGTTGTTGCACCAATAGTTGTTGTGATTTCAGACATAGTTGTGGTTGCTGCATCAGTTGTCGACGTTGATGCTACAGATGAAGATGTTTGAGGGATGCTTGTTGTAGCCAATGTTGTTGTTGCATTTTCACCAACAGTTGTTGTGCTGTCAGACATAGTTGTGGTTCCTGCATCAGTTGTCAACGTTGGTGCTACAGTTGAGGATATTGGAGAGTTACTTTTGGTTGCCAAAGTTGTTGATGTAGCACCAGTAGTTGTTGTGGTGTCAGACATAGTTGTTGTTGCTAAAACAGTTGTTGATGTTGGTGCTACAGTTGAGGATGTTGGAGGGTTGCTTGTAGTTGCCAGAGTTGATATTGTTGCACCAATAGTTGTTGTGGTGTCAGACATAGTTGTGGTTCCTGCATTAGTTGTATATGTTGGTGCTACAGTTGAGGATATTGGAGGGTTACTTGTGGATGCCAAAGTTGTTGTTGTTGCACCAACAGTTGTTGTGGTGTCAGACATAGTTGTGGTTCCTGCATCAGTTGTCGACGTTGGTGCTACAGTTGTGGATGCCAAAGTTGTTGTTGTTGTTGTTGCACCAATAGATGTTGTGATTTCAGACATAGTTGTGGTTGCTGCATCAGTTGTCGATGTTGATGCTACAGATGAAGATGTATGAGGGATGCTTGTTATAGCCAGTGTTGTTGTTGCATTTTCACCAACAGTTGTTGTGGTGTCAGACATAGTTGTGGTTCCTGCATCAGTTGTAGATGTTGGTGCTACAGTTGAGGATATTGGAGGGTTACTTGTGGATGCCAAATTTGTTGTTGTTGCACCAACAGTTGTTGTGGTGTCAGACATAGTTGTGGTTCCTGCATCAGTTGTCGACGTTGGTGCTACAGTTGTGGATGCCAAAGTTGTTGTTGTTGTTGTTGCACCAATAGTTGTTGTGATTTCAGACATAGTTGTGGTTGCTGCATCAGTTGTCGACGTTGATGCTAGAGATGAAGATGTTTGAGGGATGCTTGTTGTAGCCAATGTTGTTGTTGCAGTTTCACCAACAGTTGTTGTGGTGTCAGACATAGTTGTGGTTCCTACATCAGATATTGATGTTGGTGCCACAGTTGAGGATATTGGAGGGTTACTTGTGGATGCCAAAGTTATTGTTGTTGCACCAACAGTTGTTGTGGTGTCAGATATAGTTGTGGTTCCTGCATCAGTTGTCGACGTCGGTGCTACAGTTGAGGATATTGGAGGGTTACTTGTGGTTGCCAAAGTTGTTGTTGTTGAACTAATAGTTGTTGTGTTGTCAGATATAGTTGTGGTTGCTGCATCAGTTGTCGACGTTGATGCTACAGATGAAGATGTTTGAGGGATGCTTGTTGTAGCCAATGTTGTTGTTGTTAATTTACCAACAGTTGTTGTGGTGTCAGACATAGTTGTGGTTCCTGCATCAGTTGTCGACGTTGGTGCTACAGTTGTGGATGCCAAAGTTGTTGTTGTTGTTGTTGCACCAATAGTTGTTGTGATTTCAGACATAGTTGTGGTTGCTGCATCAGTTGTCGACGTTGATGCTACAGATGAAGATGTTTGAGGGATGCTTGTTGTAGCCAATGTTGTTGTTGTTAATTCACCAACAGTTGTTGTGGTGTCAGACATAGTTGTGTTTCCTGCATCAGTTGTCGACGTTGGTGCTACAGTTGTGGATGCCAAAGTTGTTGTTGTTGTTGCACCAATAGTTGTTGTGATTTCAGACATAGTTGTGGTTGCTGCATCAGTTGTCGACGTTGATGCTAGAGATGAAGATGTTTGAGGGATGCTTGTTGTACCCAATGTTGTTGTTGCAGTTTCACCAACAATTGTTGTGGTGTCAGACATAGTTGTGGTTCCTGCATCAGTTGTCGACGTTGGTGCTATAGTTGTGGATGCCAAAGTTGTTGTTGTTGTTGTTGCACCAATAGTTGTTGTGGTGTCAGACATAGTTGTGGTTCCTGCATCAGTTGTCGACGTTGGTGCTACAGTTGTGGATGCCAAAGTTGTTGTTGTTGCACGGATAGTTGTTGTGATTTCAGACATAGTTGTGGTTGCTGCATCAGTTGTCGACGTTGATGCTACAGATGAAGATGTTTGAGGGATGTTTGTTTTAGCCAATGTTGTTGTTAATTCACCAACAGTTGTTGTGGTGTCAGACATAGTTGTGGTTCCTGCATCAGTTGTCGACGTTGGTGCTACAGTTGTGGATGCCAAAGTTGTTGTTGTTGCACCAATAGTTGTTGTGGTGTCAGACATAGTTGTGGTTCCTGCATCGGTTGTCGCCGTTGGTGCTACAGTTGTGGATGCCAAAGTTGTTGTTGTTGTTGTTGCACCAATAGTTGTTGTGATTTCAGACATAGTTGTGGTTGCTGCATCAGTTGTCGACGTTGATGCTACAGATGAAGATGTTTGAGGGATGCTTGTTGTAGCCAATGTTGTTGTTGCATTTTCACCAACAGTTGTTGTGCTGTCAGACATAGTTGTGGTTCCTGCATCAGTTGTCAACGTTGGTGCTACAGTTGAGGATATTGGAGAGTTACTTGTGGTTGCCAAAGTTGTTGATGTAGCACCAGTAGTTGTTGTGGTGTCAGACATAGTTGTTGTTGCTGCAACAGTTGTTGATGTTGGTGCTACAGTTGAGGATGTTGGAGGGTTGCTTGTAGTTGCCAGAGTTGATATTGTTGCACCAATAGTTGTTGTGGTGTCAGACATAGTTGTGGTTTCTGCATCGGTTGTCAAAGTTGGTGCTAAAGTTGAAGATGTTTGAGGGGTGCTTGTCGTAGCCAATGTTGTTGTTGTTGTTTCACCAACAGTTGTTGTGGTGTCAGACATAGTTGTGGTTCCTGCATCAGTTGTAGATGTTGGTGCTACAGTTGAGGATATTGGAGGGTTACTTGTGGATGCCAAAGTTGTTGTTGTTGCACCAACAGTTGTTGTGGTGTCAGACATAAGTGTAGTTCCTGCATCAGTTGACGACGTTGGTTCTACAGATGAGGATATTAGAGGGTTACTTGTGGATGCCAAAGTTGTTGTTGTTGCACCAAGAGTTGTTGTGGTGTCAGACATAGTTCTGGTTCCTGCATCAGTTGTCGACGTTGGTGCTACAGTTGTGGATGCCAAAGTTGTTGTTGTTGTTGTTGTTGCACCAATAGTTGTTGTGATTTCAGACATAGTTGTGGTTGCTGCATCAGTTGTCGATGTTGATGCTACAGATGAAGATGTTTGAGGGATGCTTGTTGTAGCCAATGTTGTTGTTGCATTTTCACCAACAGTTGTTGTGGTGTCAGACATAGTTGTGGTTCCTGCATCAGTTGTAGATGTTGGTGCTACAGTTGAGGATATTGGAAGGTTACTTGTGGATGCCAAAGTTGTTTTTGTTGCACCAACAGTTGTTGTGGTGTCAGACATAGTTGTAGTTCCTGCATGAGTTGACGACGTTGGTCCTACAGATGAGGATATTAGAGGGTTACTTGTGGATGCCAAAGTTGTTGTTGTTGCACCAACAGTTGTTGTGGTGTCAGACATAGTTGTGGTTCCTGCATCAGTTGTCGACGTTGGTGCTACAGTTGTGGATGCCAAAGTTGTTGTTGTTGTTGTTGCACCAATAGTTGTTGTGGTGTCAGACATAGTTGTGGTTCCTGCATCAGTTGTCGACGTTGGTGCTACAGTTGTGGATGCCAAAGTTGTTGTTTTTGCACCAATAGTTGTTGTGATTTCAGACATAGTTGTAGTTGCTGCATCAGTTGTCGACGTTGATGCTACAGATGAAGATGTTTGAGGGATGTTTGTTTTAGCCAATGTTGTTGTTAATTCACCAACAGTTGTTGTGGTGTCAGACATAGTTGTTGTTCCTGCATCAGTTGTCGACGTTGGTGCTACAGTTGTGGATGCCAAAGTTGTTGTTGTTGCACCAATAGTTGTTGTGGTGTCAGACATAGTTGTGGTTCCTGCATCGGTTGTCAAAGTTGGTGCTAAAGTTGAAGATGTTTGAGGGGTGCTTGTCGTAGCCAATGTTGTTGTTGTTGTTGTTTCACCAACAGTTGTTGTGGTGTCAGACATAGTTCTGGTTCCTGCATCAGTTGTCGACGTTGGTGCTACAGTTGTGGATGCCAAAGTTGTTGTTGTTGTTGTTGCACCAATAGTTGTTGTGATTTCAGACATAGTTGTGGTTGCTGCATCAGTTGTCGACGTTGATGCTACAGATGAAGATGTTTGAGGGATGCTTGTTGTAGCCAATGTTGTTGTTGCATTTTCACCAACAGTTGTTGTGGTGTCAGACATAGTTGTGGTTCCTGCATCAGTTTTCAACGTTTGTGCTACAGTTGAGGATATTGGAGAGTTACTTGTGGTTGCCAAAGTTGTTGATGTAGCACCAGTAGTTGTTGTGGTGTCAGACATAGTTGTTGATGCTGCAACAGTTGTTGATGTTGGTGCTACAGTTGAGGATGTTGGAGGGTTGCTTGTAGTTGCCAGAGTTGATATTGTTGCACCAATAGTTGTTGTGGTGTCAGACATAGTTGTGGTTCCTGCATTAGTTGTAGATGTTGGTGCTACAGTTGAGGATATTGGAGGGTTACTTGTGGATGCCAAAGTTGTTGTTGTTGCACCAACAGTTGTTGTGGTGTCAGACATAAGTGTAGTTCCTGCATCAGTTGACGACGTTGGTTCTACAGATGAGGATATTAGAGGGTTACTTGTGGATGCCAAAGTTGTTGTTGTTGCACCAACAGTTGTTGTGGTGTCAGACATAGTTGTGGTTCCTGCATGAGTTGTCGACGTTGGTGCTACAGTTGTGGATGCCAAAGTTGTTGTTGTTGTTTTTGCACCAATAGTTGTTGTGATTTCAGACATAGTTGTGGTTGCTGCATCAGTTGTCGACGTTGATGCTACAGATAAAGATGTTTGAGGGATGCTTGTTGTAGCCAATGTTGTTGTTGTTAATTCACCAACAGTTGTTGTGGTGTCAGACATAGTTGTGGTTCCTGCATCAGTTGTCAACGTTGGTGCTACAGTTGTGGATGCCAAAGTTGTTGTTGTTGTTGTTGCACCAATAGTTGTTGTGATTTCAGACATAGTTGTGGTTGCTGCATCATTTGTCGACGTTGATGCTAGAGATGAAGATGTTTGAGGGATGTTTGTTGTAGCCAATGTTGTTGTTGCAGTTTCACCAACAGTTGTTGTGGTGTCAGACATAGTTGTGGTTCCTACATCAGATATCGATGTTGGTGCCACAGTTGAGGATATTGTAGGGTTACTTGTGGATGCCAAAGTTATTGTTGTTGCACCAACAGTTGTTGTGGTGTCAGATATAATTGTAGTTCCTGCATCAGTTGACGACGTTGGTCCTACAGATGAGGATATTAGAGGGTTATTTGTGGATGCCAAAGTTGTTGTTGTTGCACCAACAGTTGTTGTGGTGTCAGACATAGTTGTGGTTCCTGCATCAGTTGTCGACGTTGGTGCTACAGTTGTGGATGCCAAAGTTGTTGTTGTTGTTGTTGCACCAATAGTTGTTGTGATTTCAGACATAGTTGTGGTTGCTGCATCAGTTGTCGACGTTGATGCTACAGATGAAGATGTTTGAGGGATGTTTGTTGTAGCCAATGTTGTTGTTGTTAATTCACCAACAGTTGTTGTGGTGTCAGACATAGTTGTGGTTCCTGCATCAGTTGTCGACGTTGGTGCTACAGTTGTGGATGCCAAAGTTGTTGTTGTTGTTGCACCAATAGTTGTTGTGATTTCAGACATAGTTGTGGTTGCTGCATCAGTTGTCGACGTTGATGCTAGAGATGAAGATGTTTGAGGGATGCTTGTTGTAGCCAATGTTGTTGTTGCAGTTTCACCAACAGTTGTTGTGGTGTCAGACATAGTTGTGGTTCCTACATCAGGTATCGATGTTGGTGCCACAGTTGAGGATATTGGAGGGTTACTTGTGGATGCCAAAGTTATTGTTGTTGCACCAACAGTTGTTGTGGTGTCAGATATAGTTGTGGTTCCTGCATCGGTTGTCGACGTCGGTGCTACAGTTGAGGATATTGGAGGGTTACTTGTGGTTGCCAAAGTTGTTGTTGTTGCACCAATAGTTGTTGTGATTTCAGACATAGTTGTGGTTGCTGCATCAGTTTTCGACGTTGATGCTACAGATGAAGATGTTTGAGGGATGTTTGTTTTAGCCAATGTTGTTGTTAATTCACCAACAGTTGTTGTGGTGTCAGACATAGTTGTGGTTCCTGCATCAGTTGTCGACGTTGGTGCTACAGTTGTGGATGCCAAAGTTGTTGTTGTTGTTGTTGCACCAATAGTTGTTGTGATTTCAGACATAGTTGTGGTTGCTGCATCAGTTGTCGAAGTTGATGCTACAGATGAAGATGTTTGAGGGATGCTTGTTGTAGCCAATGTTGTTGTTGCATTTTCACCAACAGCTGTTGTGGTGTCAGACATAGTTGTGGTTCCTGCATCAGTTGTCAACGTTGGTGCTACAGTTGAGGATATTGGAGAGTTACTTGTGGTTGCCAAAGTTGTTGATGTAGCACCAGTAGTTGTTGTGGTGTCAGACATAGTTGTTGTTGCTGCAACAGTTGTTGATGTTGGTGCTACAGTTGAGGATGTTGGAGGGTTGCTTGTAGTTGCCAGAGTTGATATTGTTGCACCAATAGTTGTTGTGGTGTCAGACATAGTTGTGGTTTCTGCATCGGTTGTCAAAGTTGGTGCTAAAGTTGAAGATGTTTGAGTGGTGCTTGTCGTAGCCAATGTTGTTGTTGTTGTTTCACCAACAGTTGTTGTGGTGTCAGACATAGTTGTGGTTCCTGCATCAGTTGTAGATGTTGGTGCTACAGTTGAGGATATTGGAGGGTTACTTGTGGATGCCAAAGTTGTTGTTGTTGCACCAACAGTTGTTGTGGTGTCAGACATAGTTGTGGTTCCTGCATCAGTTGTCGACGTTGGTGCTACAGTTGTGGATGCCAAAGTTGTTGTTGTTGTTGTTGCACCAATAGTTGTTGTGATTTCAGACATAGTTGTGGTTGCTGCATCAGTTGTCGATGTTGATGATACAGATGAAGATGTTTGAGGGATGCTTGTTGTAGCCAATGTTGTTGATGCATTTTCACCAACAGTTGTTGTGGTGTCAGACATAGTTGTGGTTCCTGCATCAGTTGTAGATGTTGGTGCTACAGTTGAGGATATTGGAAGGTTGCTTGTGGATGCCAAAGTTGTTTTTGTTGCACTAACAGTTGTTGTGGTGTCAGACATAGTTGTAGTTCCTGCATCAGTTGACGACGTTGGTCCTACAGATGAGGATATTAGAGGGTTACTTGTGGATGCCAAAGTTTTTGTTGTTGCACCAACAGTTGTTGTGGTGTCAGACATAGTTGTTGTTGCTGCAACAGTTGTTGATGTTGGTGCGACAGTTGAGGATATTGGAGGGTTACTTGTGGTTGCCAAAGTTGTTGTTGTTGCACCAATAGTTGTTGTGGTGTCAGACATAGTTGTGGTTCCTGCATCGGTTGTCAAAGTTGGTGCTAAAGTTGAAGATGTTTGAGGGGTGCTTGTCATAGCCAATGTTGTTGTTGTTGTTTCACCAACAGTTGTTGTGGTGTCAGACATAGTTGTGGTTCCTGCATCAGTTGTCAACGTTGGTGCTACAGTTGTGGATGCCAAAGTTGTTGTTGTTGTTGTTGCACCAATAGTTGTTGTGATTTCAGACATAGTTGTGGTTGCTGCATCATTTGTCGACGTTGATGCTAGAGATGAAGATGTTTGAGGGATGTTTGTTGTAGCCAATGTTGTTGTTGCAGTTTCACCAACAGTTGTTGTGGTGTCAGACATAGTTGTGGTTCCTACATCAGATATCGATGTTGGTGCCACAGTTGAGGATATTGTAGGGTTACTTGTGGATGCCAAAGTTATTGTTGTTGCACCAACAGTTGTTGTGGTGTCAGATATAATTGTAGTTCCTGCATCAGTTGACGACGTTGGTCCTACAGATGAGGATATTAGAGGGTTATTTGTGGATGCCAAAGTTGTTGTTGTTGCACCAACAGTTGTTGTGGTGTCAGACATAGTTGTGGTTCCTGCATCAGTTGTCGACGTTGGTGCTACAGTTGTGGATGCCAAAGTTGTTGTTGTTGTTGTTGCACCAATAGTTGTTGTGATTTCAGACATAGTTGTGGTTGCTGCATCAGTTGTCGACGTTGATGCTACAGATGAAGATGTTTGAGGGATGTTTGTTGTAGCCAATGTTGTTGTTGTTAATTCACCAACAGTTGTTGTGGTGTCAGACATAGTTGTGGTTCCTGCATCAGTTGTCGACGTTGGTGCTACAGTTGTGGATGCCAAAGTTGTTGTTGTTGTTGCACCAATAGTTGTTGTGATTTCAGACATAGTTGTGGTTGCTGCATCAGTTGTCGACGTTGATGCTAGAGATGAAGATGTTTGAGGGATGCTTGTTGTAGCCAATGTTGTTGTTGCAGTTTCACCAACAGTTGTTGTGGTGTCAGACATAGTTGTGGTTCCTACATCAGGTATCGATGTTGGTGCCACAGTTGAGGATATTGGAGGGTTACTTGTGGATGCCAAAGTTATTGTTGTTGCACCAACAGTTGTTGTGGTGTCAGATATAGTTGTGGTTCCTGCATCGGTTGTCGACGTCGGTGCTACAGTTGAGGATATTGGAGGGTTACTTGTGGTTGCCAAAGTTGTTGTTGTTGCACCAATAGTTGTTGTGATTTCAGACATAGTTGTGGTTGCTGCATCAGTTTTCGACGTTGATGCTACAGATGAAGATGTTTGAGGGATGTTTGTTTTAGCCAATGTTGTTGTTAATTCACCAACAGTTGTTGTGGTGTCAGACATAGTTGTGGTTCCTGCATCAGTTGTCGACGTTGGTGCTACAGTTGTGGATGCCAAAGTTGTTGTTGTTGTTGTTGCACCAATAGTTGTTGTGATTTCAGACATAGTTGTGGTTGCTGCATCAGTTGTCGAAGTTGATGCTACAGATGAAGATGTTTGAGGGATGCTTGTTGTAGCCAATGTTGTTGTTGCATTTTCACCAACAGCTGTTGTGGTGTCAGACATAGTTGTGGTTCCTGCATCAGTTGTCAACGTTGGTGCTACAGTTGAGGATATTGGAGAGTTACTTGTGGTTGCCAAAGTTGTTGATGTAGCACCAGTAGTTGTTGTGGTGTCAGACATAGTTGTTGTTGCTGCAACAGTTGTTGATGTTGGTGCTACAGTTGAGGATGTTGGAGGGTTGCTTGTAGTTGCCAGAGTTGATATTGTTGCACCAATAGTTGTTGTGGTGTCAGACATAGTTGTGGTTTCTGCATCGGTTGTCAAAGTTGGTGCTAAAGTTGAAGATGTTTGAGTGGTGCTTGTCGTAGCCAATGTTGTTGTTGTTGTTTCACCAACAGTTGTTGTGGTGTCAGACATAGTTGTGGTTCCTGCATCAGTTGTAGATGTTGGTGCTACAGTTGAGGATATTGGAGGGTTACTTGTGGATGCCAAAGTTGTTGTTGTTGCACCAACAGTTGTTGTGGTGTCAGACATAGTTGTGGTTCCTGCATCAGTTGTCGACGTTGGTGCTACAGTTGTGGATGCCAAAGTTGTTGTTGTTGTTGTTGCACCAATAGTTGTTGTGATTTCAGACATAGTTGTGGTTGCTGCATCAGTTGTCGATGTTGATGATACAGATGAAGATGTTTGAGGGATGCTTGTTGTAGCCAATGTTGTTGATGCATTTTCAACAACAGTTGTTGTGGTGTCAGACATAGTTGTGGTTCCTGCATCAGTTGTAGATGTTGGTGCTACAGTTGAGGATATTGGAAGGTTGCTTGTGGATGCCAAAGTTGTTTTTGTTGCACTAACAGTTGTTGTGGTGTCAGACATAGTTGTAGTTCCTGCATCAGTTGACGACGTTGGTCCTACAGATGAGGATATTAGAGGGTTACTTGTGGATGCCAAAGTTTTTGTTGTTGCACCAACAGTTGTTGTGGTGTCAGACATAGTTGTTGTTGCTGCAACAGTTGTTGATGTTGGTGCGACAGTTGAGGATATTGGAGGGTTACTTGTGGTTGCCAAAGTTGTTGTTGTTGCACCAATAGTTGTTGTGGTGTCAGACATAGTTGTGGTTCCTGCATCGGTTGTCAAAGTTGGTGCTAAAGTTGAAGATGTTTGAGGGGTGCTTGTCATAGCCAATGTTGTTGTTGTTGTTTCACCAACAGTTGTTGTGGTGTCAGACATAGTTGTGGTTCCTGCATCAGTTGTCAACGTTGGTGGTACAGTTGTGGATGCCAAAGTTGTTGTTGTTGTTGTTGTTGCACCAATAGTTGTTGTGATTTCAGACATAGTTGTGGTTGCTGCATCAGTTGTCGACGTTGATGCTACAGATGAAGATGTTTGAGGGATGCTTGTTGTAGCCGATGTTGTTGTTGTTAATTCACCAACAGTTGTTGTGGTGTCAGACATAGTTGTGGTTCCTACATCAGATATCGATGTTGGTGCCACAGTTGAGGATATTGGAGGGTTACTTGTGGATGCCAAAGTTATTGTTGTTGCACCAACAGTTGTTGTGGTGTCAGATATAGTTGTGGTTCCTGCATCAGTTGTCGACGTCGGTGCTACAGTTGAGGATATTGGAGGGTTACTTGTGGTTGCCAGAGTTGTTGTTGTTGCACCAACAGTTGTTGTGGTGTCAAACATAGTTGTGGTTCCTGCATCAGTTGTCGACGTTGGTGCTAGAGTTGTGGATGCCAAAGTTGTTGTTGTTGTTGCACCAATAGTTGTTGTGATTTCAGACATAGTTGTTGTTGCTGCATCAGTTGTCGACGTTGATGCTACAGATGAAGATGTTTGAGGGATGCTTGTTGTAGCCAATGTTGTTGTTGTTAATTCACCAACAGTTGTTGTGGTGTCAGACATAGTTGTGGTTCCTGCATCAGTTGTCGACGTTGGTGCTACAGTTGTGGATGCCAAAGTTGTTGTTGTTGTTGTTGCACCAATAGTTGTTTTGATTTCAGACATAGTTGTGGTTGCTGCATCAGTTGTCGACGTTGATGCTACAGATGAAGATGTTTGAGGGATGCTTGTTGTAGCCAATGTTGTTGTTGTTAATTCACCAACAGTTGTTGTGGTGTCAGACATAGTTGTGGTTCCTGCATCAGTTGTCGACGTTGGTGCTAAAGTTGTGGATGCCAAAGTTGTTGTTGTTGTTGTTGCACCAATAGTTGTTGTGATTTCAGACATAGTTGTGGTTGCTGCATCAGTTGTCGACGTTGATGCTACAGATGAAGATGTTTGAGGGATGCTTGTTGTAGCCAATGTTGTTGTTGTTAATTCACCAACAGTTGTTGTGGTGTCAGACATAGTTGTGGTTCCTGCATCAGTTGTCGACGTTGGTGCTACAGTTGTGGATGGCAAAGTTGTTGTTGTTGTTGTTGTTGTTGCACCAACAGTTGTTGTGGTGTCAGACATAGTTGTGGTTCCTACATCAGATATCGATGTTGGTGCCACAGTTGAGGATATTGGAGGGTTGCTTGTGGATGCCAAAGTTATTGTTGTTGCACCAACAGTTGTTGTGGTATCAGATATAGTTGTGGTTCCTGCATCAGTTGTCGACATCGGTGCTACAGTTGAGGATATTGGAGGGTTACTTGTGGTTGCCAAAGTTGTTGTTGTTGCACTAATAGTTGTTGTGTTGTCAGATATAGTTGTGGTTGCTGCATCAGTTGTCGACGTTGATGCTACAGATGAAGATGTTTGAGGGATGCTTGTTGTAGCCAATGTTGTTGTTGTTAATTCACCAACAGTTGTTGTGTTGTCAGACATAGTTGTGGTTCCTGCATCAGTTGTCGACGTTGGTGCTACAGTTGTGGATGCCAAAGTTGTTGTTGTTGTTGTTGCACCAATAGTTGTTGTGGTGTCAGACATAGTTGTGGTTCCTGCATCAGATGTCGACGTTGGTGCTACAGTTGTGGATGCCAAAGTTGTTGTTGTTACACCAATAGTTGTTGTGATTTCAGACATAGTTTTGGTTGCTGCATCAGTTGTCGACGTTGATGCTACAGATGAAGATGTTTGAGGGATGCTTGTTGTAGCCAATGTTGTTGTTGCATTTTCACCAACAGTTGTTGTGGTGTCAGACATAGTTGTGGTTCCTACATCAGCTATCGATGTTGGTGCCACAGTTGAGGATATTGGAGGGTTACTTGTGGATGCCAAAGTTATTGTTGTTGCACCAACAGTTGTTGTGGTGTCAGATATAGTTGTGGTTCCTGCATCAGTTGTCGACGTCGGTGCTACAGTTGAGGATATTGGAGGGTTACTTGTGGTTGCCAGAGTTGTTGTTGTTGCACCAACAGTTGTTGTGGTGTCAGACATAGTTGTGGTTCCTGCATCAGTTGTCGACGTTGGTGCTAGAGTTGTGGATGCCAAAGTTGTTGTTGTTGTTGCACCAATAGTTGTTGTGATTTCAGACATAGTTGTGGTTGCTGCATCAGTTGTCGACGTTGATGCTACAGATGAAGATGTTTGAGGGATGCTTGTTGTAGCCAATGTTGTTGTTGTTAATTCACCAACAGTTGTTGTGGTGTCAGACATAGTTGTTGTTCCTGCATCAGTTGTCGACGTTGGTGCTACAGTTGTGGATGCCAAAGTTGTTGTTGTTGCACCAATAGTTGTTGTGGTGTCAGACATAGTTGTGGTTCCTGCATCGGTTGTCAAAGTTGGTGCTAAAGTTGAAGATGTTTGAGGGGTGCTTGTCGTAGCCAATGTTGTTGTTGTTGTTTCACCAACAGTTGTTGTGGTGTCAGACATAGTTGTGGTTCCTGCATCAGTTGTCGACGTTGGTGCTAGAGTTGTGGATGCCAAAGTTGTTGTTGTTGTTGCACCAATAGTTGTTGTGATTTCAGACATAGTTGTGGTTGCTGCATCAGTTGTCGACGTTGATGCTACAGATGAAGATGTTTGAGGGATGCTTGTTGTAGCCAATTTTGTTGTTGTTAATTCACCAACAGTTGTTGTGGTGTCAGACATTGTTGTGGTTCCTGCATCAGTTGTCGACGTTGGTGCTACAGTTGTGGATGCCAAAGTTGTTGTTGTTGTTGCACCAATAGTTGTTGTGATTTCAGACATAGTTGTGGTTGCTGCATCATTTGTCGACGTTGATGCTACAGATGAAGATGTTTGAGGGATGCTTGTTGTAGCCAATGTTGTTGTTGTTAATTCACCAACAGTTGTTGTGGTGTCAGACATAGTTGTGGTTCCTGCATCAGTTGTCGATGTTGGTGCTAAAGTTGTGGATGCCAAAGTTGTTGTTGTTGTTGTTGTTGTTGCACCAATAGTTGTTGTGATTTCAGACATAGTTGTGGTTGCTGCATCAGTTGTCGACGTTGATGCTACAGATGAAGATGTTTGAGGGATGCTTGTTGTAGCCAATGTTGTTGTTGTTAATTCACCAACAGTTGTTGTGGTGTCAGACATAGTTGTGGTTCCTGCATCAGTTGTCGACTTTGGTGCTACAGTTGTGGATGGCAAAGTTGTTGTTGTTGTTGCACCAACAGTTGTTGTGGTGTCAGACATAGTTGTGGTTCCTACATCAGCTATCGATGTTGGTGCCACAGTTGAGGATATTGGAGGGTTACTTGTGGATGCCAAAGTTATTGTTGTTGCACCAACAGTTGTTGTGGCGTCAGATATAGTTGTAGTTCCTGCATCAGTTGTCGACGTCGGTGCTACAGTTGAGGATATTGGAGGGTTACTTGTGGTTGCCAAAGTTGTTGTTGTTGCACTAATAGTTGTTGTGATGTCAGATATAGTTGTGGTTGCTGAGTCAGTTGTCGACGTTGATGTTACAGATGAAGATGTTTGAGGGATGTTTGTTTTAGCCAATGTTGTTGTTAATTCACCAACAGTTGTTGTGGTGTCAGACATAGTTGTTGTTCCTGCATCAGTTGTCGACGTTGGTGCTACAGTTGTGGATGCCAAAGTTGTTGTTGTTGCACCAATAGTTTTTGTGGTGTCAGACATAGTTGTGGTTCCTGCATCGGTTGTCAAAGTTGGTGCTAAAGTTGAAGATGTTTGAGGGGTGCTTGTCGTAGCCAATGTTGTTGTTGTTGTTTCACCAACAGTTGTTGTGGTGTCAGACATAGTTGTGGTTCCTGCATCAGTTGTCGACGTTGGTGCTACAGTTGTGGATGCCAAAGTTGTTGTTGTTGTTGTTGCACCAATAGTTGTTGTGATTTCAGACATAGTTGTGGTTGCTGCATCAGTTGTCGACGTCGGTGCTACAGTTGAGGATATTGGAGGGTTACTTGTGGTTGCCAGAGTTGTTGTTGTTGCACCAACAGTTGTTGTGGTGTCAGACATAGTTGTGGTTCCTGCATCAGTTGTCGACGTTGGTGCTAGAGTTGTGGATGCCAAAGTTGTTGTTGTTGTTGCACCAATAGTTGTTGTGATTTCAGACATAGTTGTGGTTGCTGCATCAGTTGTCGACGTTGATGCTACAGATGAAGATGTTTGAGGGATGCTTGTTGTAGCCAATGTTGTTGTTGTTAATTCACCAACAGTTGTTGTGGTGTCAGACATAGTTGTTGTTCCTGCATCAGTTGTCGACGTTGGTGCTACAGTTGTGGATGCCAAAGTTGTTGTTGTTGCACCAATAGTTGTTGTGGTGTCAGACATAGTTGTGGTTCCTGCATCGGTTGTCAAAGTTGGTGCTAAAGTTGAAGATGTTTGAGGGGTGCTTGTCGTAGCCAATGTTGTTGTTGTTGTTTCACCAACAGTTGTTGTGGTGTCAGACATAGTTGTGGTTCCTGCATCAGTTGTCGACGTTGGTGCTAGAGTTGTGGATGCCAAAGTTGTTGTTGTTGTTGCACCAATAGTTGTTGTGATTTCAGACATAGTTGTGGTTGCTGCATCAGTTGTCGACGTTGATGCTACAGATGAAGATGTTTGAGGGATGCTTGTTGTAGCCAATTTTGTTGTTGTTAATTCACCAACAGTTGTTGTGGTGTCAGACATTGTTGTGGTTCCTGCATCAGTTGTCGACGTTGGTGCTACAGTTGTGGATGCCAAAGTTGTTGTTGTTGTTGCACCAATAGTTGTTGTGATTTCAGACATAGTTGTGGTTGCTGCATCATTTGTCGACGTTGATGCTACAGATGAAGATGTTTGAGGGATGCTTGTTGTAGCCAATGTTGTTGTTGTTAATTCACCAACAGTTGTTGTGGTGTCAGACATAGTTGTGGTTCCTGCATCAGTTGTCGATGTTGGTGCTAAAGTTGTGGATGCCAAAGTTGTTGTTGTTGTTGTTGTTGTTGCACCAATAGTTGTTGTGATTTCAGACATAGTTGTGGTTGCTGCATCAGTTGTCGACGTTGATGCTACAGATGAAGATCTTTGAGGGATGCTTGTTGTAGCCAATGTTGTTGTTGTTAATTCACCAACAGTTGTTGTGGTGTCAGACATAGTTGTGGTTCCTGCATCAGTTGTCGACTTTGGTGCTACAGTTGTGGATGGCAAAGTTGTTGTTGTTGTTGCACCAACAGTTGTTGTGGTGTCAGACATAGTTGTGGTTCCTACATCAGCTATCGATGTTGGTGCCACAGTTGAGGATATTGGAGGGTTACTTGTGGATGCCAAAGTTATTGTTGTTGCACCAACAGTTGTTGTGGCGTCAGATATAGTTGTAGTTCCTGCATCAGTTGTCGACGTCGGTGCTACAGTTGAGGATATTGGAGGGTTACTTGTGGTTGCCAAAGTTGTTGTTGTTGCACTAATAGTTGTTGTGATGTCAGATATAGTTGTGGTTGCTGAGTCAGTTGTCGACGTTGATGTTACAGATGAAGATGTTTGAGGGATGTTTGTTTTAGCCAATGTTGTTGTTAATACACCAACAGTTGTTGTGGTGTCAGACATAGTTGTTGTTCCTGCATCTGTTGTCGACGTTGGTGCTACAGTTGTGGATGCCAAAGTTGTTGTTGTTGCACCAATAGTTTTTGTGGTGTCAGACATAGTTGTGGTTCCTGCATCGGTTGTCAAAGTTGGTGCTAAAGTTGAAGATGTTTGAGGGGTGCTTGTCGTAGCCAATGTTGTTGTTGTTGTTGTTTCACCAACAGTTGTTGTGGTGTCAGACATAGTTGTGGTTCCTGCATCAGTTGTCGACGTTGATGCTACAGTTGTGGATGCCAAAGTTGTTGTTGTTGTTGTTGCACCAATAGTTGTTGTGATTTCAGACATAGTTGTGGTTGCTGCATCAGTTGTCGACGTTGATGCTACAGATGAAGATGTTTGAGGGATGCTTGTTGTAGCCAATGTTGTTGTTGTTAATTCACCAACAGTTGTTGTGGTGTCAGACATAGTTGTGGTTCCTGCATCAGTTGTCGACGTTGGTGCTACAGTTGTGGATGCCAAAGTTGTTGTTGTTGTTGTTGCACCAATAGTTGTTGTGATTTCAGACATAGTTGTGGTTGCTGCATCAGTTGTCGACGTTGATGCTACAGATGAAGATGTTTGAGGGATGCTTGTTGTAGCCAATGTTGTTGTTGTTAATTCACCAACAGTTGTTGTGGTGTCAGACATAGTTGTGGTTCCTGCATCAGTTGTCGACGTTGGTGCTAAAGTTGTGGATGCCAAAGTTGTTGTTGTTGTTGTTGCACCAATAGTTGTTGTGATTTCAGACATAGTTGTGGTTGCTGCATCAGTTGTCGACGTTGATGCTACAGATGAAGATGTTTGAGGGATGCTTGTTGTAGCCAATGTTGTTGTTGTTAATTCACCAACAGTTGTTGCGGTGTCAGACATAGTTGTGGTTCCTGCATCAGTTGTCGACGTTGGTGCTACAGTTGTGGATGGCAAAGTTGTTGTTGTTGTTGCACCAACAGTTGTTGTGGTGTCAGACATAGTTGTGGTTCCTACATCAGATATCGATGTTGGTGCCACAGTTGAGGATATTGGAGGGTTGCTTGTGGATGCCAAAGTTATTGTTGTTGCACCAACAGTTGTTGTGGTATCAGATATAGTTGTGGTTCCTGCATCAGTTGTCGACATCGGTGCTACAGTTGAGGATATTGGAGGGTTACTTGTGGTTGCCAAAGTTGTTGTTGTTGCACTAATAGTTGTTGTGTTGTCAGATATAGTTGTGGTTGCTGCATCAGTTGTCGACGTTGATGCTACAGATGAAGTTGTTTGAGGGATGCTTGTTGTAGCCAATGTTGTTGTTGTTAATTCACCAACAGTTGTTGTGTTTTCAGACATAGTTGTGGTTCCTGCATCAGATGTCGACGTTGGTGCTACAGTTGTGGATGCCAAAGTTGTTGTTGTTGCACCAATAGTTGTTGTGATTTCAGACATAGTTGTGGTTGCTGCATCAGTTGTCGACGTTGATGCTACAGATGAAGATGTTTGAGGGATGCTTGTTGTAGCCGATGTTGTTGTTGTTAATTCACCAACAGTTGTTGTGGTGTCAGACATAGTTGTGGTTCCTACATCAGATATCGATGTTGGTGCCACAGTTGAGGATATTGGAGGGTTACTTGTGGATGCCAAAGTTATTGTTGTTGCACCAACAGTTGTTGTGGTGTCAGATATAGTTGTAGTTCCTGCATCAGTTGTCGACGTCGGTGCTACAGTTGAGGATATTGGAGGGTTACTTGTGGTTGCCAGAGTTGTTGTTGTTGCACCAACAGTTGTTGTGGTGTCAGACATAGTTGTGGTTCCTGCATCAGTTGTCGACGTTGGTGCTAGAGTTGTGGATGCCAAAGTTGTTGTTGTTGTTGCACCAATAGTTGTTGTGATTTCAGACATAGTTGTGGTTCCTGCATCAGTTGTCGATGTTGGTGCTAAAGTTGTGGATGCCAAAGTTGTTGTTGTTGTTGTTGTTGTTGTTGCACCAATAGTTGTTGTGATTTCAGACATAGTTGTGGTTGCTGCATCAGTTGTCGACGTTGATGCTACAGATGAAGATGTTTGAGGGATGCTTGTTGTAGCCAATGTTGTTGTTGTTAATTCACCAACAGTTGTTGTGGTGTCAGACATAGTTGTGGTTCCTGCATCAGTTGTCGACTTTGGTGCTACAGTTGTGGATGGCAAAGTTGTTGTTGTTGTTGTTGCACCAACAGTTGTTGTGGTGTCAGACATAGTTGTGGTTCCTACATCAGCTATCGATGTTGGTGCCACAGTTGAGGATATTGGAGGGTTACTTGTGGATGCCAAAGTTATTGTTGTTGCACCAACAGTTGTTGTGGTGTCAGATATAGTTGTAGTTCCTGCATCAGTTGTCGACGTCGGTGCTACAGTTGAGGATATTGGAGGGTTACTTGTGGTTGCCAAAGTTGTTGTTGTTGCACTAATAGTTGTTGTGATGTCAGATATAGTTGTGGTTGCTGAGTCAGTTGTCGACGTTGATGTTACAGATGAAGATGTTTGAGGGATGTTTGTTTTAGCCAATGTTGTTGTTAATTCACCAACAGTTGTTGTGGTGTCAGACATAGTTGTTGTTCCTGCATCAGTTGTCGACGTTGGTGCTACAGTTGTGGATGCCAAAGTTGTTGTTGTTGCACCAATAGTTTTTGTGGTGTCAGACATAGTTGTGGTTCCTGCATCGGTTGTCAAAGTTGGTGCTAAAGTTGAAGATGTTTGAGGGGTGCTTGTCGTAGCCAATGTTGTTGTTGTTGTTGTTTCACCAACAGTTGTTGTGGTGTCAGACATAGTTGTGGTTCCTGCATCAGTTGTCGACGTTGGTGCTACAGTTGTGGATGCCAAAGTTGTTGTTGTTGTTGTTGCACCAATAGTTGTTGTGATTTCAGACATAGTTGTGGTTGCTGCATCAGTTGTCGACGTTGATGCTACAGATGAAGATGTTTGAGGGATGCTTGTTGTAGCCAATGTTGTTGTTGTTAATTCACCAACAGTTGTTGTGGTGTCAGACATAGTTGTGGTTCCTGCATCAGTTGTCGACGTTGGTGCTACAGTTGTGGATGCCAAAGTTGTTGTTGTTGTTGTTGCACCAATAGTTGTTGTGATTTCAGACATAGTTGTGGTTGCTGCATCAGTTGTCGACGTTGATGCTACAGATGAAGATGTTTGAGGGATGCTTGTTGTAGCCAATGTTGTTGTTGTTAATTCACCAACAGTTGTTGTGGTGTCAGACATAGTTGTGGTTCCTGCATCAGTTGTCGACGTTGGTGCTAAAGTTGTGGATGCCAAAGTTGTTGTTGTTGTTGTTGCACCAATAGTTGTTGTGATTTCAGACATAGTTGTGGTTGCTGCATCAGTTGTCGACGTTGATGCTACAGATGAAGATGTTTGAGGGATGCTTGTTGTAGCCAATGTTGTTGTTGTTAATTCACCAACAGTTGTTGCGGTGTCAGACATAGTTGTGGTTCCTGCATCAGTTGTCGACGTTGGTGCTACAGTTGTGGATGGCAAAGTTGTTGTTGTTGTTGCACCAACAGTTGTTGTGGTGTCAGACATAGTTGTGGTTCCTACATCAGATATCGATGTTGGTGCCACAGTTGAGGATATTGGAGGGTTGCTTGTGGATGCCAAAGTTATTGTTGTTGCACCAACAGTTGTTGTGGTATCAGATATAGTTGTGGTTCCTGCATCAGTTGTCGACATCGGTGCTACAGTTGAGGATATTGGAGGGTTACTTGTGGTTGCCAAAGTTGTTGTTGTTGCACTAATAGTTGTTGTGTTGTCAGACATAGTTGTGGTTCCTGCATCAGATGTCGACGTTGGTGCTACAGTTGTGGATGCCAAAGTTGTTGTTGTTGCACCAATAGTTGTTGTGATTTCAGACATAGTTGTGGTTGCTGCATCAGTTGTCGACGTTGATGCTACAGATGAAGATGTTTGAGGGATGCTTGTTGTAGCCGATGTTGTTGTTGTTAATTCACCAACAGTTGTTGTGGTGTCAGACATAGTTGTGGTTCCTACATCAGATATCGATGTTGGTGCCACAGTTGAGGATATTGGAGGGTTACTTGTGGATGCCAAAGTTATTGTTGTTGCACCAACAGTTGTTGTGGTGTCAGATATAGTTGTAGTTCCTGCATCAGTTGTCGACGTCGGTGCTACAGTTGAGGATATTGGAGGGTTACTTGTGGTTGCCAAAGTTGTTGTTGTTGCACTAATAGTTGTTGTGATGTCAGATATAGTTGTGGTTGCTGAGTCAGTTGTCGACGTTGATGTTACAGATGAAGATGTTTGAGGGATGTTTGTTTTAGCCAATGTTGTTGTTAATTCACCAACAGTTGTTGTGGTGTCAGACATAGTTGTTGTTCCTGCATCAGTTGTCGACGTTGGTGCTACAGTTGTGGATGCCAAAGTTGTTGTTGTTGCACCAATAGTTGTTGTGGTGTCAGACATAGTTGTGGTTCCTGCATCGGTTGTCAAAGTTGGTGCTAAAGTTGAAGATGTTTGAGGGGTGCTTGTCGTAGCCAATGTTGTTGTTGTTGTTTCACCAACAGTTGTTGTGGTGTCAGACATAGTTGTGGTTCCTGCATCAGTTGTCGACGTTGGTGCTACAGTTGTGGATGCCAAAGTTGTTGTTGTTGTTGTTGCACCAATAGTTGTTGTGATTTCAGACATAGTTGTGGTTGCTGCATCAGTTGTCGACGTTGATGCTACAGATGAAGATGTTTGAGGGATGCTTGTTGTAGCCAATGTTGTTGTTGTTAATTCACCAACAGTTGTTGTGGTGTCAGACATAGTTGTGGTTCCTGCATCAGTTGTCGACGTTGGTGCTACAGTTGTGGATGGCAAAGTTGTTGTTGTTGTTGCACCAACAGTTGTTGTGGTGTCAGACATAGTTGTGGTTCCTACATCAGATATCGATGTTGGTGCTACAGTTGAGGATATTTGAGGGTTACTTGTGGTTGCCAAAGTTTTTGTTGTTGCACCAACAGTTGTTGTGGTATCAGATATAGTTGTGGTTGCTGCATCAGTTGTCGACGTTGATGCTACAGATGAAGATGTTTGAGGGATGCTTGTTGTAGCCAATGTTTTTGTTGTTAATTCACCAACAGTTGTTGTGTTGTCAGACATAGTTGTGGTTCCTGCATCAGTTGTCGACGTTGGTGCTACAGTTGTGGATGCCAAAGTTGTTGTTGTTGTTGTTGCACCAATAGTTGTTGTGGTGTCAGACATAGTTGTGGTTCCTGCATCAGATGTCGACGTTGGTGCTACAGTTGTGGATGCCAAAGTTGTTGTTGTTACACCAATAGTTGTTGTGATTTCAGACATAGTTGTGGTTGCTGCATCAGTTGTCGACGTTGATGCTACAGATGAAGATGTTTGAGGGATGCTTGTTGTAGCCAATGTTGTTGTTGCATTTTCACCAACAGTTGTTGTGGTGTCAGACATAGTTGTGGTTCCTACATCAGCTATCGATGTTGGTGCCACAGTTGAGGATATTGGAGGGTTACTTGTGGATGCCAAAGTTATTGTTGTTGCACCAACAGTTGTTGTGGTGTCAGATATAGTTGTAGTTCCTGCATCAGTTGACGACGTTGGTCCTACAGATGAGGATATTAGAGGGTTATTTGTGGATGCCAAAGTTGTTGTTGTTGCACCAACAGTTGTTGTGGTGTCAGACATAGTTGTGGTTCCTGCATCAGTTGTCGACGTTGGTGCTACAGTTGTGGATGCCAAAGTTGTTGTTGTTGTTGCACCAATAGTTGTTGTGATTTCAGACATAGTTGTGGTTGCTGCATCAGTTGTCGACGTTGATGCTAGAGATGAAGATGTTTGAGGGATGCTTGTTGTAGCCAATGTTGTTGTTGCAGTTTCACCAACAGTTGTTGTGGTGTCAGACATAGTTGTGGTTCCTACATCAGGTATCGATGTTGGTGCCACAGTTGGGGATATTGGAGGGTTACTTGTGGATGCCAAAGTTATTGTTGTTGCACCAACAGTTGTTGTGGTGTCAGATATAGTTGTGGTTCCTGCATCGGTTGTCGACGTCGGTGCTACAGTTGAGGATATTGGAGGGTTACTTGTGGTTGCCAAAGTTGTTGTTGTTGCACCAATAGTTGTTGTGATTTCAGACATAGTTGTGGTTGCTGCATCAGTTGTCGACGTTGATGCTACAGATGAAGATGTTTGAGGGATGTTTGTTTTAGCCAATGTTGTTGTTAATTCACCAACAGTTGTTGTGGTGTCAGACATAGTTGTTGTTCCTGCATCAGTTGTCAAAGTTGGTGCTAAAGTTGAAGATGTTTGAGGGGTGCTTTTCGTAGCCATTGTTGTTGTTGTTGTTGTTGTTTCACCAACAGTTGTTGTTTCACCAACAGTTGTTGTGGTGTCAGACATAGTTGTGGTTCCTGCATCAGTTGTCGACGTTGGTGCTACAGTTGTGGATGCCAAAGTTGTTGTTGTTGTTGTTGCACCAATAGTTGTTGTGATTTCAGACATAGTTGTGGTTGCTGCATCAGTTGTCGACGTTGATGTTACAGATGAAGATGTTTGAGGGATGTTTGTTTTAGCCAATGTTGTTGTTAATTCACCAACAGTTGTTGTGGTGTCAGACATAGTTGTTGTTCCTGCATCAGTTGTCGACGTTGGTGCTACAGTTGTGGATGCCAAAGTTGTTGTTGTTGCACCAATAGTTGTTGTGGTGTCAGACATAGTTGTGGTTCCTGCATCGGTTGTCAAAGTTGGTGCTAAAGTTGAAGATGTTTGAGGGGTGCTTGTCGTAGCCAATGTTGTTGTTGTTGTTTCACCAACAGTTGTTGTGGTGTCAGACATAGTTGTGGTTCCTGCATCAGTTGTCGACGTTGGTGCTACAGTTGTGGATGCCAAAGTTGTTGTTGTTGTTGTTGCACCAATAGTTGTTGTGATTTCAGACATAGTTGTGGTTGCTGCATCAGTTGTCGACGTTGATGCTACAGATGAAGATGTTTGAGGGATGCTTGTTGTAGCCAATGTTGTTGTTGTTAATTCACCAACAGTTGTTGTGGTGTCAGACATAGTTGTGGTTCCGGCATCAGTTGTCGACGTTGGTGCTACAGTTGTGGATGCCAAAGTTGTTGTTGTTGTTGTTGCACCAATAGTTGTTGTGATTTCAGACATAGTTGTGGTTGCTGCATCAGTTGTCGACGTTGATGCTACAGATGAAGATGTTTGAGGGATGCTTGTTGTAGCCAATGTTGTTGTTGTTAATTCACCAACAGTTGTTGTGGTGTCAGACATAGTTGTGGTTCCTGCATCAGTTGTCGACGTTGGTGCTACAGTTGTGGATGGCAAAGTTGTTGTTGTTGTTGCACCAACAGTTGTTGTGGTGTCAGACATAGTTGTGGTTCCTACATCAGATATCGATGTTGGTGCCACAGTTGAGGATATTGGAGGGTTGCTTGTGGATGCCAAAGTTATTGTTGTTGCACCAACAGTTGTTGTGGTATCAGATATAGTTGTGGTTCCTGCATCAGTTGTCGACATCGGTGCTACAGTTGAGGATATTGGAGGGTTACTTGTGGTTGTCAAAGTTTTTGTTGTTGCACCAACAGTTGTTGTGGTATCAGATATAGTTGTGGTTGCTGCATCAGTTGTCGACGTTGATGCTACAGATGAAGATGTTTGAGGGATGCTTGTTGTAGCCAATGTTTTTGTTGTTAATTCACCAACAGTTGTTGTGTTGTCAGACATAGTTGTGGTTCCTGCATCAGTTGTCGACGTTGGTGCTACAGTTGTGGATGCCAAAGTTGTTGTTGTTGTTGTTGCACCAATAGTTGTTGTGGTGTCAGACATAGTTGTGGTTCCTGCATCAGATGTCGACGTTGGTGCTACAGTTGTGGATGCCAAAGTTGTTGTTGTTACACCAATAGTTGTTGTGATTTCAGACATAGTTGTGGTTGCTGCATCAGTTGTCGACGTTGATGCTACAGATGAAGATGTTTGAGGGATGCTTGTTGTAGCCAATGTTTTTGTTGCATTTTCACCAACAGTTGTTGTGGTGTCAGACATAGTTGTGGTTCCTACATCAGCTATCGATGTTGGTGCCACAGTTGAGGATATTGGAGGGTTACTTGTGGATGCCAAAGTTATTGTTGTTGCACCAACAGTTGTTGTGGTGTCAGATATAGTTGTAGTTCCTGCATCAGTTGACGACGTTGGTCCTACAGATGAGGATATTAGAGGGTTATTTGTGGATGCCAAAGTTGTTGTTGTTGCACCAACAGTTGTTGTGGTGTCAGACATAGTTGTGGTTCCTGCATCAGTTGTCGACGTTGGTGCTACAGTTGTGGATGCCAAAGTTGTTGTTGTTGTTGCACCAATAGTTGTTGTGATTTCAGACATAGTTGTGGTTGCTGCATCAGTTGTCGACGTTGATGATAGAGATGAAGATGTTTGAGGGATGCTTGTTGTAGCCAATGTTGTTGTTGCAGTTTCACCAACAGTTGTTGTGGTGTCAGACATAGTTGTGGTTCCTACATCAGGTATCGATGTTGGTGCCACAGTTGAGGATATTGGAGGGTTACTTGTGGATGCCAAAGTTATTGTTGTTGCACCAACAGTTGTTGTGGTGTCAGATATAGTTGTGGTTCCTGCATCGGTTGTCGACGTCGGTGCTACAGTTGAGGATATTGGAGGGTTACTTGTGGTTGCCAAAGTTGTTGTTGTTGCACCAATAGTTGTTGTGATTTCAGACATAGTTGTGGTTGCTGCATCAGTTGTCGACGTTGATGCTACAGATGAAGATGTTTGAGGGATGTTTGTTTTAGCCAATTTTGTTGTTAATTCACCAACAGTTGTTGTGGTGTCAGACATAGTTGTTGTTCCTGCATCAGTTGTCAAAGTTGGTGCTAAAGTTGAAGATGTTTGAGGGGTGCTTGTCGTAGCCATTGTTATTGTTGTTGTTGTTGTTTCACCAACAGTTGTTGTGGTGTCAGATATAGTTGTGGTTCCTGCATCAGTTGTCGACGTCGGTGCTACAGTTGAGGATATTGGAGGGTTACTTGTGGTTGCCAGAGTTGTTGTTGTTGCACCAACAGTTGTTGTGGTGTCAGACATAGTTGTGGTTCCTGCATCAGTTGTCGACGTTGGTGCTAGAGTTGTGGATGCCAAAGTTGTTGTTGTTGTTGCACCAATAGTTGTTGTGATTTCAGACATAGTTGTTGTTGCTGCATCAGTTGTCGACGTTGATGCTACAGATGAAGATGTTTGAGGGATGCTTGTTGTAGCCAATGTTGTTGTTGTTAATTCACCAACAGTTGTTGTGGTGTCAGACATAGTTGTGGTTCCTGCATCAGTTGTCGACGTTGGTGCTACAGTTGTGGATGCCAAAGTTGTTGTTGTTGTTGTTGCACCAATAGTTGTTTTGATTTCAGACATAGTTGTGGTTGCTGCATCAGTTGTCGACGTTGATGCTACAGATGAAGATGTTTGAGGGATGCTTGTTGTAGCCAATGTTGTTGTTGTTAATTCACCAACAGTTGTTGTGGTGTCAGACATAGTTGTGGTTCCTGCATCAGTTGTCGACGTTGGTGCTACAGTTGTGGATGGCAAAGTTGTTGTTGTTGTTGTTGTTGCACCAACAGTTGTTGTGGTGTCAGACATAGTTGTGGTTCCTACATCAGATATCGATGTTGGTGCCACAGTTGAGGATATTGGAGGGTTGCTTGTGGATGCCAAAGTTATTGTTGTTGCACCAACAGTTGTTGTGGTATCAGATATAGTTGTGGTTCCTGCATCAGTTGTCGACATCGGTGCTACAGTTGAGGATATTGGAGGGTTACTTGTGGTTGCCAAAGTTGTTGTTGTTGCACTAATAGTTGTTGTGTTGTCAGATATAGTTGTGGTTGCTGCATCAGTTGTCGACGTTGATGCTACAGATGAAGATGTTTGAGGGATGCTTGTTGTAGCCAATGTTGTTGTTGTTAATTCACCAACAGTTGTTGTGTTGTCAGACATAGTTGTGGTTCCTGCATCAGTTGTCGACGTTGATGCTACAGTTGTGGATGCCAAAGTTGTTGTTGTTGTTGTTGCACCAATAGTTGTTGTGGTGTCAGACATAGTTGTGGTTCCTGCATCAGATGTCGACGTTGGTGCTACAGTTGTGGATGCCAAAGTTGTTGTTGTTACACCAATAGTTGTTGTGATTTCAGACATAGTTGTGGTTGCTGCATCAGTTGTCGACGTTGATGCTACAGATGAAGATGTTTGAGGGATGCTTGTTGTAGCCAATGTTGTTGTTGCATTTTCACCAACAGTTGTTGTGGTGTCAGACATAGTTGTGGTTCCTACATCAGCTATCGATGTTGGTGCCACAGTTGAGGATATTGGAGGGTTACTTGTGGATGCCAAAGTTATTGTTGTTGCACCAACAGTTGTTGTGGTGTCAGATATAGTTGTGGTTCCTGCATCAGTTGTCGACGTCGGTGCTACAGTTGAGGATATTGGAGGGTTACTTGTGGTTGCCAGAGTTGTTGTTGTTGCACCAACAGTTGTTGTGGTGTCAGACATAGTTGTGGTTCCTGCATCAGTTGTCGACGTTGGTGCTAGAGTTGTGGATGCCAAAGTTGTTGTTGTTGTTGCACCAATAGTTGTTGTGATTTCAGACATAGTTGTGGTTGCTGCATCAGTTGTCGACGTTGATGCTACAGATGAAGATGTTTGAGGGATGCTTGTTGTAGCCAATGTTGTTGTTGTTAATTCACCAACAGTTGTTGTGGTGTCAGACATAGTTGTTGTTCCTGCATCAGTTGTCGACGTTGGTGCTACAGTTGTGGATGCCAAAGTTGTTGTTGTTGCACCAATAGTTGTTGTGGTGTCAGACATAGTTGTGGTTCCTGCATCGGTTGTCAAAGTTGGTGCTAAAGTTGAAGATGTTTGAGGGGTGCTTGTCGTAGCCAATGTTGTTGTTGTTGTTTCACCAACAGTTGTTGTGGTGTCAGACATAGTTGTGGTTCCTGCATCAGTTGTCGACGTTGGTGCTAGAGTTGTGGATGCCAAAGTTGTTGTTGTTGTTGCACCAATAGTTGTTGTGATTTCAGACATAGTTGTGGTTGCTGCATCAGTTGTCGACGTTGATGCTACAGATGAAGATGTTTGAGGGATGCTTGTTGTAGCCAATGTTGTTGTTGTTAATTCACCAACAGTTGTTGTGGTGTCAGACATTGTTGTGGTTCCTGCATCAGTTGTCGACGTTGGTGCTACAGTTGTGGATGCCAAAGTTGTTGTTGTTGTTGTTGCACCAATAGTTGTTGTGATTTCAGACATAGTTGTGGTTGCTGCATCATTTGTCGACGTTGATGCTACAGATGAAGATGTTTGAGGGATGCTTGTTGTAGCAAATGTTGTTGTTGCATTTTCACCAACAGTTGTTGTGGTGTCAGACATAATTGTGGTTCCTGCATCAGTTGTCAACGTTGGTGCTACAGTTGAGGATATTGGAGGGTTACTTGTGGTTGCCAAAGTTGTTGTTGTTGCACCAATAGTTTTTGTGGTGTCAGACATAGTTGTGGTTCCTGCATCAGTTGTCAAAGTTGGTGCTAAAGTTGAAGATGTTTGAGGGGTGCTTGTCGTAGCCAATGTTGTTGTTGTTGTTTCACCAACAGTTGTTGTGGTGTCAGACATAGTTGTGGTTCCTGCATCAGTTGTCGACGTTGATGCTACAGTTGTGGATGCCAAAGTTGTTGTTTTTGTTGCACCAATAGTTGTCGTGATTTCAGACATAGTTGTGGTTGCTGCATCAGTTTTCGACGTTGATGCTACAGATGAAGATGTTTGAGGGATGCTTGTTGTAGCCAATGTTGTTGTTGCATTTTCACCAACAGTTGTTTTGGTGTCAGACATAGTTGATGTTCCTACATCAGATATCGATGTTGGTGCCACAGTTGAGGATATTGGAGGGTTACTTGTTGATGCCAAAGTTATTGTTGTTGGACCAACAGTTGTTGTGGTGTCAGATATAGTTGTGGTTCTTGCATCAGTTGTCGACGTCGGTGCTAGAGATGAAGAAGTTTGAGGGATGCTTGTTGTAGCCAATGTTTTTGTTGTTAAATCAGCAACAGTTGTTGTGGGTTCAGATATAGTTGTGGTTCCTGCATCAGTTGTCGACGTTGGTGCTACAGTTGTGGATGCCAAAGTTGTTGTTTTTGTTGTTGCACCAATAGTTGTTGTGATTTCAGACATAGTTGTGGTTGCTGCGTCAGTTGTCGACGTTGATGCTACAGATGAAGATGTTTGAGGGATGCTTGTTGTAGCCAATGTTGTTGTTGCATTTTCACCAATAGTTGTTGTGGTGTCAGACATAGTTGTGGTTCCTGCATTGGTTGTCAAAGTTGGTGCTAAAGTTGAAGATGTTTGAGGGGTGCTTGTCGTAGCCAATGTTGTTGTTGTTGTTGTTTCACCAACAGTTGTTGTGGTGTCAGACATAGTTGTGGTTCCTGCATCAGTTGTCGACGTTGGTGCTACAGTTGTGGATGCCAAAGTTGTTGTTGTTGTTGTTGTTGCACCAATAGTTGTTGTGATTTCAGACATAGTTTTGGTTGCTGCATCAGTTGTCGACGTTGATGCTACAGATGAAGATGTTTGAGGGATGCTTGTTGTAGCCAATGTTGTTGTTGCATTTTCACCAACAGTTGTTTTGGTGTCTGACATAGTTGTGGTTCCTGCATCAGTTGTAGATGTTGGTGCTACAGTTGGGGATATTGGAGGGTTACTTGTGGATGCCAAAGTTGTTGTTGTTGCACCAACAGTTGTTGTGGTGTCAGACATAGTTGTGGTTCCTGCATCAGTTGTCGACCTTGGTGCTACAGTTGTGGATGCCAAAGTTGTTGTTGTTGTTGTTGCACCAATAGTTGTTGTGATTTCAGACATAGTTGTGGTTGCTGCATCAGTTGTCGACGTTGATGCTACTGATGAAGATGTTTGAGGGATGCTTGTTGTAGCCAATGTTGTTGTTGCATTTTCACCAACAGTTGTTGTGGTGTCAGACATAGTTGTGGTTCCTGCATCAGTTGTCAACTTTGGTGCTACAGTTGAGGATATTGGAGGGTTACTTGTGGTTGCCAAAGTTGTTGTTGTTGCACCAATAGTTGTTGTGGTGTCAGACATAGTTGTGGTTCCTGCATCGGTTGTCAAAGTTGGTGCTAAAGTTGAAGATGTTTGAGGGGTGCTTGTCGTAGCCAATGTTGTTGTTGTTGTTTCACCAACAGTTGTTGTGGTGTCAGACATAGTTGTGGTTCCTGCATCCGTTGTCGACGTTGGTGCTACAGTTGTGGATACCAAAGTTGTTGTTGTTGTTGCACCAATAGTTGTTGTGATTTCAGACATAGTTGTGGTTGCTGCATCAGTTGTCGACGTTGATGCTACAGATGAAGATGTTTGAGGGATGCTTGTTGTAGCCAATGTTGTTGTTGCATTTTCACCAACAGTTGTTGTGGTGTCAGACATAGTTGTGGTTCCTGCATCAGTTGTCAACGTTGGTGCTACAGTTGAGGATATTTTAGGGTTACTTGTAGTTGCCAGAGTTGATATTGTTGCACCAATAGTTGTTGTGGTGTCAGACATAGTTGTGGTTCCTGCATCGGTTGTCAAAGTTGGTGCTAAAGTTGAAGATGTTTGAGGGGTGCTTGTCGTAGCCAATGTTGTTGTTGTTTCACCAACAGTTGTTGTGGTGTCAGACATAGTTGTGGTTCCTACATCAGTTGTCGATGTTGGTGCCACAGTTGAGGATATTGGAGGGTAAATTTTGGATGCCAAAGTTATTGTTGTTGCACCAACAGTTGTTGTGGTGTCAGATATAGTTGTGGTTCCTGCACCAGTTGTCGACGTCGGTGCTACAGTTGAGGATATTGGAGGGTTACTTGTGGATGCCAAAGTTATTGTTGTTTTGTCACCAACAGTTGTTGTGGTGTCAGATATAGTTGTGGTTCCTGCACCAGTTGTCGACGTCGGTGCTACAGTTGAGGATATTGGAGGGTTACTTGTGGATGCCAATGTTGTTGTTGTTTTGTCACCAACAGTTGTTGTGCTGTCAGACATAGTTGTGGTTCCTGCATCAGTTGTCAACGTTGGTGCTACAGTTGAGGATATTGGAGGGTTACTTGTGGTTGCCAAAGTTGTTGATGTAGCACCAGTAGTTGTTGTGGTGTCAGACATAGTTGTTGTTGCTGCAACAGTTGTTGATGTTGGTGCTACAGTTGAGGATGTTGGAGGGTTACTTGTAGTTGCCAGAGTTGATGTTGTTGCACCTATAGTTGTTGTGGTGTCAGACATAGTTGTTGTTCCTGCATCGGTTGTCAAAGTTGGTGCTAAAGTTGAAGATGTTTGAGGGGTGCTTGTCGTAGCCAATGTTGTTGTTGTTGTTTCACCAACAGTTGTTGTGGTGTCAGACATAGTTGTGGTTCCTGCATCAGTTGTAGATGTTGGTGCTACAGTTGATGATATTGGAGGGTTACCTGGGGATACCAAAGTTATTGTTGTTGCATCAAAAGTTATTGTGGTGTCAGACATAGTTGTGGTTCCTGCATCAGTTGACGACGTTGGTCCTACAGATGAGGATATTGGAGGGTTACTTGTGGTTGCTAAATTTGTTGTTGTTGCACCAATAGTTTTTGTTATGTCAGACATAGTTGTGGTTGCTGGATCAGTTGTTGACGTTGATGCTACAGTTGAATATATTTGAGGAGTGCCCGACGTAGCCCATGTTGTTGTTTTTTCACCAACACTTGTTGTGGTGTCAGACATAGTTGTGGTTCCTACATCAGTTGTCGATGTTGGTTCTACAGTTGAGGATGTTGCAGGGTTACTTGTGGTTGCCAAAGTTGCTGTTTTACCAATAGTGGATGTGGTTTCAATCATAGTTGTGCTTGTTAGATGAATTGTAGTTTTTGCTTCTGTCATTGACTCCTCCACTTTTGTTTGAGGGTTCATTGTGGTTGTAGAAAGCAGTGTTGAGGTTAAATCTTTAGTTGTTGTTGTTTGATGCACATCTGTGACTTTAAAAGCCTCATTTTCTGTCGTTTGAACTGGTGTTGTGGTATAAACTTCTGAATTCGTTAGAACTGATTCTGTAGTTTCTTTAAGTCCTTTCGTACATCCGTAAACCGTCCACCACAAATATACTGTCAAAATACGTATTATTTTCATTTCATATTTCATTGTTGTTTATTTCTTAGCTGTTTTTTAATTAATAGAATTTTGGTTCACATAAATATCAGTTATTCTTGTATTATTTTGGTTAATTTTGTCTATTATATTATTATTAAGCCTGTCATATTTTCCTTAAATTTCATTTTAAACACATTGTATTATTTAACATAGATTTACTCACATATGGTGAGGACAGTTTTCCTTCCGCCATCATACCTAAAAGTAAAAACATAAAATTAGGTTTTGTTTCAATGATTTAAGACATGTTTCATTTTATATTTGTATAATTTATATACCCATAATATAGCAGAGCTTAAAGAATAATGATTTGTTTCGATTTTAAAGTATGTGTTTTTGCATTATAGGATATTTGAAGCAAGGTTTTCCAACTAGAGATCTCCAGACTTCCAGAAAAACACTAACCAGCCATCCATCTTCACACTGGTTGTAATGTGTGTGTTGTTTTTGTTTTTTTGGATGTACCTGTGAAACCTTAAATAGCCACAGCTAGCCGGTTAGATTTTTTTGCAAAATGCCACATCATTAAATCCTTAAACCAGCCAGGCCTATATCAGCAGACTTTTTGAAATATGCAGTTTAAATTCATCACGTAATTATCGTATTCATTGTGGATGTTGTGTATTTAAAAGTGAGTAAAGCGTTTTGAATGAAATCCTTACAAGTGCAGTATGTTTTTAGTCCCACACAGGGCTCGCATGTAAAATCTCCGGGAAATTAGTCTCGAGGCTAATGTAGCTAGTGAGTTGTGTGGAAAGTCTGCTGGCATATTGTATAAATACTCGTCAGAAGAAGCGACTGGGTTAAGTTCCAGCATAGTCTCCTCCTGCGTGTGTCTTCTCTAATGTCTGTCGGAACCAGGATTGTTCAGAAACATTTTAACTGAGGAATAACATCACAGTACGCGCCGTCACATTGTGATCTGGTTAGTAGCCTAGTGTAACGGATTATTGTCAATGGACAGGCGCCAGTTTTGAGAAGAAAATTATTAAGAATGATCGTCAATATTTAAAACTGAAAAAATGTTGACTTACATGATACCCTACCATGCATCTCATCTTTCATTTTATTGTGTAACATTATCTAAGCGTGGCAATCATCAGCGCTGCCGGTGCTGCCAGTCAGGAGATTAACGAGCAGCTTATTTGGTTTGTGAGTTTTAAAGGGTTAGTTCACCCAAAAATGAAAATTCTGTCAGTAATTACTCACCCTCATGTTGTTCCAACCCCGTAAGACCTTCGTTCATCTTCCGAACACAAATTAAGATATTTTTGATTAAATCTGAGAGCTGTCTCACTCCCATAGGCTTCTAAGACATTATAACTTGATGGCCCAGAAAATGCATTAAAGACATCATTAATATAGTCCAAGTGACTACAGTGGCTCAATCTTAAGTTTATAAAGCGACGAGAATAGTTTTTGTGCGCAAAAAAAACACTTTATTCCACTATTTATTTCCTTATCTCTGGGCCTCAAGTTTTTTCACGTAGTGTTTTAGCGCAGCGCGTCTGTGTTGCACGTCACCACGTAGGCTCACTATTGGCCGACGCTGGTCATGTGTGTCATGCGTGTGACGTACAACACTGAAGCGCTGCGCCAGTGTTGCCAGATGTACGATAATTATCGTATTTGTACGAGGACAAATTTTGACCTCTGTACGATGTACGATCAATAATGAAAAAAATCCCATAATGTACGATAATTTCAGAGTTTTCAGTCGTTCGTCCAAACACACATCCTACCGCTTCTCTCTCTGACCCTGAATCATTTCGCAGGCTCACCGGCCTGCACGCAAGCACACACACTACACGGTGTCGACCACACGTCAACACTACACTACAGTTTTGCCGAAGAAGACAGTTCAGTTTAGATCAGTTCCATGACGGCATCTGTACCGTAAAAGGATTCCCCAACCAACAACATCTGCCAACACAGCACAAGTGGATGTGGCATCCGATGATGACAGCGACTTAGAGATCGAATTTGAATCTTTCTAGTGTTAATTGTGCACTTTTTTCTCTCTGTATCATAGTTTAATTATGGTCTAGTTCAAAATGTGGACTGTCGGCATATCTTTTGCACTTTGGCAAAAAAAAGTTAAGTAGCCAGACTTCCTCCAGTTAGTGTGAGCGTATTACACAGCTTGTTTAAATTGGCTGTAAAATTATTTGGAAAATACAATTTTGGAAAATAGCTATATTTTATGTGTTTGGTTCGTGTACGATAATCTTTCTCAAAAAACGATAATTTTGAGGTTTTGGTACGATACTTCGACATTTCTAATCTGGCAACACTGCGCTGCGCTATTACACTACGTGAAAAAACTCGAGGCCCAGAGAGAAGGAAATAAATAGTGGAATAAAGTCATTATTTTTGTTGTTTTTTGCACACAAAAAGTATTCGTGTCGCTTTATAAACTTAAGATTGAGCCACTGTAGTCACTTGGACTATATTAACGATGTCTTTAATGCATTTTCTGGGCCAGCAAGTTATAATATCTTAGAAGCCTATGGAGGAGTGAGACAGCTCTCAGATTTAATCAAAAATATCTTAATTTGTGTTCGGAAGATGAACGAAGGTCTTACGGGGTTGGAACAACATGAGGGTGAGTAATTACTGACAGAATTTTCATTTTTGGGTGAACTAACCCTTTAATGTTAAAGACACTATCAACATCACAGTAATATTTTGACTTTTATTGCCTAAATGTTGACAATATTAGTCTAAAGTACTCTTTTATTGGCCTACTATAATTCGGTTTGCAAATACTGAATTTAAATAGACATTTTGTTTGTTTGTCACATTTGGTCATATTTGGTAATATTTGTAATAATGTTTTTTTTATATATACTTCCACAAAAAAAGCTTAATTTGCATGTTAGTTATATTGCAACACTCGTGATTATGTGTAATCAACAGGTGGGGACCAACATGGTTGAATATTCACAAAATGAGATGACTGGATCATTGCTGCATATTCTGTGCCTCAAGGATGAGATGAGGGGGACATGTCAGACCTTTGCCATTGTTCCAGGCCACGCCATCGAGACCGAGTCTTTGCTGGAGGCTGTTGATCTTTGTTTCAAAGCTTTTTTTGTTTTTGATGTTAAATACACGCAATGTCTCCCCGCGTGAGAGTTTCTCCAGCATGCCTTGCATCAAATTAATGGAAAAGAGTCCTCCTCTGTAAAATTTGAGGACAACAATTGTTTCAGGCCCATGTGATATTTAGTCGCATTTTAAATGTTTGTTGCTGTTCTTAATAAACAACACATCTTAATAAACAAACTCGTAATCATATAAGTTCAAATGAGTTGCTTAATGACTTTTAAAGGTGCGTTGTGTAATATTTACAAGGATCTGTTGACAGAAATGCAATATTTACATTTATGCATTTGGCAGACACTTTTATCCAAAGCGACTTACATTGCATTCAAGGTAGACATTTTACATTTTGTCTGTTCTTGCTTTCCCTGGGAATCGAACCCATGACCTTGGCATTGCTAGCGCCAACACTCTACTGGTTGAGCTACAGGAAAGGTAGCTCAATCAATATCAAATACACAACTATGTGGTGGTATAAAGACCTTACTTAATGAACGTTATGTTTTTATTACCTTAGAAGTAGGCTATACATTGTATAATTGTAATAATTGTATACAAAAAATTATTAAAGAAATTTATTTTAAAAAAATCAAAAAAACAATTAAACGAGATTTAAATCAAATTTACAGTGCCCTCTCTTTATTGTATTACAGAGACAATAATTATTTTACATTCGTAACATAACAAATATTTGTTTCTAATTTTATTAAGTCAATGAGACATGAAATAGCCCAGCATATAAGTAGGACTTAACCCAGCAAGAGGGTTAATTCCACCCACAGGTTGGGTCAAATGAATGACCTAGAAATATGGGTTAAATGGTAAAACCCAGCAGTTGGGTCAAACCAACCCAGCCCGTGTTCTGTCCAATAGTGGCCCAGCGGTGTGGTTAAAGGTGCAGTGTGTAATTTTTAGCGGCATCTAGTGGTGAGGTTTGCGAATTGCAAACAGCAGTCACTCACTGCCTATCCCTCAAATTGCAAACTCGAAGGAGAAGGTACGACATAGGATCGGAAGATGTCGTCGTCTGAGTCAGCAGAGAGTAGCAAGTCAAGCAATGAGGTTTCTTTATATTATATTTTATATTAAATTATATTTACTTTTTATTCAGTAAAACCACGTTATTGCGATTGTTATTTTTACTTGTTCATCATTGTGTTAGTCTTTTATTCACTGACTTTACTAGAGATGGGAATTGCTAAGATTTTATCAATATCAATGCCACTAACGATTCTGCTTATCGATCCGATTCATTAACGATTCTCTTATCGATTATTGATAGCACTGTGTGTAAAAATTTTGTCATATGCTTTTCAAAAAAACAAGTTGTTTTATTTATTTTAAAGCTTAAGCAAGCAAACTATACTTTTTATGTAATTTATGTAATAAATAGAACCTTATTGTAAAGTGTTACTGATTAGTTATACACCGATTCAGACGTCTACTGAGTTCACTGTTGGAAAGATCAGTTGTTTTAACCATTCATTAAAATTAAAGGTGCAATGTGTAATATTTCTGAGGATCTATTGACCGAAATGCAATATAAGATCCATAACTATGTTTTCAGTGGTGTATAAAGATCTTACTTAATGAACCATTATGTTTTTATTACATTAGAATGAGTCATTTATATCTACATAACCGCGGGCACCCCCATTCTATGAAGGTCGACATATTGTGACGTCATGTTTCTACCGTAGCCGACAGCGAACAAACAGCGCTACAGAGCGCGTTTCGTTACTAACTTGAATGAGAAGCAGCAGAAAAAGACGCAGCAGAATACTCAGGTTGTTCCTGACTCTGCAAACGTGGAGAAAAACATGCTGTCTGAACGACGCCTCGGACATCGTAACGTTAGCTATTTCTATTTGATTTGAGCAGAGGAGGTAATCATGGAGAGGAAGAAGCGATCTAAAGCTTGGCTTTATTTTACTAAACGAGACAAATTATGCCGTTTGCAATAACAAGGTTTTTCCTGCATTGAACTTGTTTTAGCGCCCACCAAAGCGAATTTTTGTCCCGCCAAAGTCTTATTTGATCGGTGAGTAATGTAGATGAACTGCTGCGCTTGTGACAGGGCGCATGTTTAACTGAAAGAACGAGCAGAGAGAGAGACCCGGTCGCGCGCGCGCACTCTCTGTCTTCGGAGCCAGGCGAAAGTGTAAACAAGACTTCACCGTCTCCAAACTAAGCTCTCTCTCCCTTGCACATATTAATCAAAATAAATCGACACGGTGGTAAAAGGTCGGAAGACCAAAGTTTCATGTGGAGCATTCAGAGATTTTTTTTTCAGTCATTAGTTCGCAAATTGGACGTGTCATGTGCGTTGTGTGATTATCCCAGCAGTTAGGACATGGACATCCAAGATTTGTGTCAACACAGAAAACATTTCATCACTGGATAGTTTTTTAAAGTGTTAAAGTGTTGTTTTATGTCAGCTGAATGTCCGGAATGCTTTTCAGAGAAGATAAGGCAACTTATTTAGCACAATTCACACCCAGCGGTAATTCAGGAAAAGAAAAGAAAAATCTCTGAATGCTCCACATGAAACTTGGTCTTCCGACCTTTTAACACCGTGTCAATTTATTTTTATTTATATGTGCGAGGGAGAGAGAGCAAGACAGCGCTTAGTTTGGAGATGGTGAAGTCTTGTTTACACTTTCGCCTGGCTCCGAAGACAGAGAGTGCGCGCGCGCGACCGGGTCTCTCTCTCTGCTCGTTCTTTCAGTTAAACATGCGCCCTGTCACAAGCGCAGCAGTTCATCTACATTACTCACCGATCAAATAAGACTTTGGTGGGACAAAAATTCGCTTTGGTGGGCGCTAAAACAAGTTCAATGCAGGAAAAACCTTGTTATTGCAAACGGCATAATTTGTATTCAATTGTGACAAGAACATCATCGGTCCTTTACTAAGCATGTATGCGAGGCGAGTACGATTCACCCTCAGCTTGTGACAGCTGAAATGGATCTTGTGAAATGTGCAATTGCATCGCCGATCACCCTTAAAAAACTTCAAGATGAAGTACGGAAGGATAGATATCCAAACTTTTACCATCTGCTGCAACTTGCACTCACACTGCCTGTTGGCTCTGCTACGTCAGAAAGAAGTTTCTCAGTTATGAGAAGAATAAGAAACTGGCTCCGATCTGCAATGGCTCAGGACAGATTCTCAGATATTTCCCTACTGCACATAGAGAACGATTTGACTGCAAATTTATCAGAGGAGAAGATAGTGGACATCTACGCAACTCGGAAAAAGAGGCGGCTTCTTCTGCATTAGATAAGATATGTTTTTAACACTACTCTTTGTATAGCAGTCCTTGTACATTGTAAATGTATTTTAAATGTAGAAGGTATGATATATGAAGCCTATATGGTAGCCTATATGAAAGAATCTGAGCTTGTGGTCTGCCAGCAGGTGGTCGTGTGATGGCTGTATATATGGGCTGTCACCCAGATAGCAAGGTGACATTGATTCAATATTGAAATTCTATCAGAATCATCATTTTGGTTGAGGTTGAAAATTCAATGCTAAATAATATTGGATCAGTTTTTATATTTCAATGCTTTTCAGTGTTGAAAAAGACAAACATTGAATCAATATTGTTTTTTGGTCAGCTTCATTTTTCCCCACTGGGGGAACTTGAGAACAACGCGTCAGACATTTCTCTGACGTCACAACACGAGCGTCTTGAACTTTCTGGCTCCCCGCTCGCGATATTTTTTTCCCCAGGATGGTAGGGGAAGACTCATAAATATTCATTAGGGAAGTCATCCCTGATTGGTCTGATGACCTACCCCAACCCCACCCCTAAACCTACCCGCCATTGGGGGTCTGATGACCTACCCCTAACCCCACCCTAAACCTACCCGTCACTGGGGTTAAGACCAATCAGGGATGACTTCCCTAATGAATATTCATGAGTCTTCCCCTACCATCCTGGGGAAACAAATATCGCTCCCCGCTCAACCACCGGACTTGGATGAAAGGTAGGTTGAACTTGGAAATTAGTTTTAATAAATATACTTCTATTAATATAATGCAACGTTTGAATTTGTGTTTTAGCCTGATCTCATGAAAATGCGTCTCTATTTTAAGCATTGTGTTTATCGTGCAATAAATACGCAAAAATTAGTTTTTACGTGCATATGATACGCAGTTTTCGCGTGCATTTGATATGCACTTTTTTGCGTGTAATACACACGCACCCCACACGACTAATCCTACCCATGCGTATCATATGCACGTACCCTACCACTACTAAACCTACCCTAAACCTACCCATGCATATCATATGCACGTAAAAAGTCATTTTGGCGTATACATTGCACGATAAACACAATGCGTGCTATAAAGACGCATTTAGTGTGATCGGGTTGGTTTTAGAGTTAATTAATGTTGTTTGTGAACATGAATACTAAGAGTAGCCTATGTATTTGAGCTGTAATTAATCAAATTCTTTCATTTGCGCAACCGTTTGTGATAGGCTATAACGTTACAGGTTAGCCAAGCTACATTACTGAATATATTTTATACAAGATGTTGCATTTACTCGTTTATTTTCCATAAATGTATTCAGTTTAGACCTTGGGTGTATGAGTATAAAATAATTTAAAAATAAATCCTTTACCGTGTATGCAGCGCAAGATATTTGAAATGCTGTGGGCGGGAAGTGTGCGGGGAGCGGGACAAAACGGCTGTGTGAATTCATGCATTATATTATTGAGTATATACATACATACCTTTTTATCTCCGTGTGTGCTGTAACTCTGTCTGACACACCCACCGCTAGCCTAGCTTAGCACAAAGACTGAAGGTAAACAGCTCCAGCTAGCATACTACTCCCAATAAGTGACAAAATAACGCCAACATTTTCCTATTTACATGTTGTGATTTGTATAGTCACCGCGTGTACTAATAATATACCATATACATACTGGGAACTATATTCTCAGAAGGCGAAGCACTGCTACTTCTGCTGAGTGATTTACTCCAACTCTGACCGAACTCTCTGCTCCTCACCATGGGGCTTCTCAGGTGCTGCGAGCAAATCACTCCGCCCAAGTAGCAGTGCTTCGTCTTCTGAGAATATAGTTCTCAGTATGTATACGGTTAATGTCTGTGTCTCATGTGACCTTGTTATTTGTACACGCTGTAACTATACAAATCACAACATGTAAATAGGAAAATGTTGGTGTTATTGTGTCACTTATTGGGAGCAGTCGGGACATTTTTTTTTATTTATTTTTTTTACAGATCGGGCTTGGTCGGACTCGGGCTCATTTAGCTTCTCTCCTTTCATCGTGCCCATAATATACATGCAGAGCGCAGGCTATGACATATTGTTATATTGATAATATTATAATAATGCAACGCAATATGCGATTACGCGAGTCACGCAACACACATGCAATGCATTAGGTGACAGTTGACCATGCAGAGCATCAGGGAGAAGTTGGAGCGTGGGGAGTTAATAAAAGTTCCCAATACTTCAGGAAAAGCTGCATTTTGAAAGAGTTTTGATTTGATTACCGCAACAAACAATGAGCCTGAAGCCTTCAACAGTGCGTGGATGCTATTCTTTTTCTTCACAACACTCGCGAATAAACAGTGAATGAGCCTATCAGTTAAACAGATTTTTTATTTATTTATTATATTTTTATTATTATTTAACGTTAGCCAGTTGGCGAAGAGTTCTTTGAAACGTTGTTCTTCAGTAAAGTTCTTCAGTTAAAGCTGCGTCATATCATTACGCCTGCTGGACGGCAGCAAAGTTTCTTGATTATTACGCAGGAATGAGAGTATAGTTCCTAGCCATATCAGCCTAGAAAATCGCAACTTTTCATTTTCCGTCGGTCTTAGTACACGATGTAACTACAGAAGAGTCAAGTTTTAAATAGGAAAAATATCGAAACTCTTTGGTCATTTTTTTGAGAGAGATGCTAATGGTCCTGTCCGATTCAATGATCTATGCTAAGCTATGCTTAAAGTGGTACCGCCAGACCCGGAGATCGGCTGAATGGATTCGAAAATGGTAAGACTCAACTATTTAACTCTGGGGGAGTTGTAAAATGAGCCTATTTCCAAAAAAAAGTGGAGTATCCCTTTAACGCTAGCTGCATTTGCCTATAGGTGTTTTTCTTCGTCCAGGGAAAAATTTTAATGTTTAAAAAAATGAATGATAATAATAGTACAGTTTACATAACTAATTAATGTACCTGTAGCAAAAAAATTCGGCCACATATAAGTACTGTAATTGTTTTTCTTCTCCTTAGGACCAAAAGCTTTTTTAATGTTGTTTGACGACTGAGGACACTTTGCAATTCATGGTAAGTAATTTCTATAAAAACTGCTATAATTGTTAACAGATCATATTATTTAAAGCTGCAGTCCGCAGTTTTTCCTCTTTGTCGCCATCTCTGTTCGAAATCTGCAATTGCAGTTATTCGCGGAATTATCAACTTTATGTGCGTTGTGCGTTGTGCGTTGTGCCTCGGCATGGCACAGCACGGATGAATCCAATGTTTTGAGGAGAATGTGCGGCTGTCAATCATGCGTTGGTGGTGTGGATACTGTCATTTGCAATTACAGATTCTGCTTTTTGGAAGTATGACCAACATAAGAATTTTCTCTGGAAAATGTCATCTGAACAAGTAACATCCACTTTTGTTCTGACCAACTAAGGGGAAAAAAGCATTGCAGTAAATCGCACTGATTAAATAATCGCTTATCATATCACGTCAAACCGTGCAAATTATACTTTGTTCTCAAATTGTTAATGTCAACAACATCAGCATTGGGTGACTACATTTAATGCCCTTCCGATATTTATCCTTGTTTTCGCATGGGCCCAGTTGCAGTCTCTTTTTTTTTCTCCGAAGTCTTTCGCGTTTTACAACGGGTGAATCTCCAGTTGTCACATTGTCGTTTGAACCTTTCTGGATCCGCCATCAAATTGATACGTTTAATTCAACGCTATCTCACGACCAATTCGTACAAATTCGTACGAATGATAAAAATATGGCTAAATCGTACGAATTCGTACGACCTCACTCGTACGAATTTGTACGATTTGTCTAAACCCACGTGATGGGTAGGTTTAGGGGCGGGGTCAGGGGTAGGTCATTCGTATGAATTCATACGAATTGGCCAATTCGTAAAATATGTACGATTTTGCAAAAATCGTACTAATTCGTACGAGTGAGGTCGTATGAATTCGTACGAATTAGCCACTTTGTAAAATTTGTACGTTTTCCCGTGAGATCGGGTTGGTTTAATTATATCAAGTGCTGCGAGAAAAGACTATAAATCTCCACCTCCAACATCCTTACACGCAACATAGCCTACTAGCCGAGGCTCCTTCTTTATGTGTACAGATGTGACGTAATGCGGCAAAGACATGCTCGAATTTCCCGCGGAAATCCACCAGTACCACTGGAATTAAAAACATTATTACAAGACACTTAGCCTACATCTCGGATGGCCTGAAGGTGTGTAAATTACCAGCAAATTAAAGTTTTTGGGTGATCTATCCCTTTAATCAAGAATGATTAATTATGAGTATAAAGATAATTTATGATTTGTTGATGTATGTTTTATTTTCAGACTAAATTATAAATGAAACCATTGATTGGTTCAGATGCATTTCTTGATTGCAAATCTGTCCAGTCATCAATACAAATTATTTTAGTTTTGTACATTTTAATTTTTTCCTGTCCTTTATAACATATCTGCAAAATCGGATTACCTATTACAGATTATTTGGATTTTTTTAAAATAAGAAAAATAATCACAATTGCTTTATCAACATTCTCCTGAGAAGAGTGTGTGCTGAAGGCCCTATTTATTTTCCTGAGAGAAAATCCTGAAGACCTCATCAAGGAGTGCCTTGTGAGTTGAACGTCTGCATATTTTTATTTATTTTTCAGAAAAAGTTATATTTGTGTATTTTGTAGTTACGATCGATAGCAAAAGGCAATGAAACCTGCTTGTTTGTTTTATGTACACTACTTTAGGATAACCAGACA
This sequence comes from Leuciscus leuciscus, assembly GCF_965113295.1. Taxonomy (NCBI): domain Eukaryota; kingdom Metazoa; phylum Chordata; class Actinopteri; order Cypriniformes; family Leuciscidae; genus Leuciscus; species Leuciscus leuciscus. The sequence continues at coordinate 38,255,071 of NC_138727.1, read as the reverse complement.
GATCACTGTGAGGGTGACCTTGAGCAGCTCACCATGGCAGTGTTTATTATTCGGAAGGCGAGGGAGAACTTCATGATCAACCTGATGACACCGTCCCACTTTATCATGAAATATAATCATTAAAATCTTTCAGAAATCTTTTTTTTTTTTTTTTTGCATTGTTGTTTGACTCCATATTTTAGTCGTGTCCCCAGGTTTTCACTCAGTCATGTTACCCTCAAAGATAGCCCCCTCTAAAAAACCTGTGCAAAAATCTTGTCTGTCTCGTTCTCATGTCTGGTCTTGTGAGATAAGTGTCTCATCACACCCCTACTGTCTGTACATTAAACTATTTTATGGTCTGTCTGAATATTCGATTCTAATTGGATGGACGGTGTGCAATAAATCCAAGTCAGTTTAATCACTGTTCGATATTGAGCTGAGCGCACACACAGGAAGTTGCATCATCTGGATCTGATGCAGGCCACGAGAAGACCAAAAGTAATTCCTTTCATTTTAATTTCTATATATTTTATGAAATTATAACTGAGAAGGTCAATCTCAACTGTTCTGTTACCTGAATAATTTCTTAGAAGTTATTTGTTTATTTTAATTATTAAAAAAATACTTAATGTAAGTCACTAGCATTTGCTCAGTGTCCTCATCGTATTAGCAGGTAAGCCATATGGCAATTTGTCATGTATTTGCTCTTTTTTTATATATATATTTTTTTATATATATGGAAAATAACATGTTTGTTGATCACCTGTGTTCACCTGGTTATGAGTTGCCTTACCAAGGAAATGGTAGTTTTTAGTTTAGTTCACCGCCCTCCGGGTGCCTCCGGGCGGTGTCAGGTATCATATTACAAAATGTATTTTTAACTACTTTATAATCAAAACCTTTTCTAATCTTGACAATACACAAATGGTCAGAAAGGTCTGAGTTTCAAGGTTCCATATTTGGCGACTATTTTGTGATATAAGTTATATTTGGACAAAAAAAAAAAAAAAAGTTGAATTTGTTAGGAGAATGCTTCAACAACAAACGAACAAAAATCAATGGAGTGTGGGTGACACCCGCTGATTATTTTTGGCACAGCATTTAAACAAAAATCCCATAAGAACAAATTTGGAACACAACTTGGTTAGATAGGCTATGTGGCTTTGATTTTATAGTAATTGTAGAGTAAAAAATATTTAGTAAAATAGGCTACATATTGTGTGTAAAATATATTTTTGGTACAGTAGGCTACATTTGATTTACAGTAAATTTAAACTTCCATAACTTTTTCATACTTTAATTTTTCGAAATGCAATAATCTGCTGAGTGTCTTCTTTAAAACAAGACCAATAATATATTTTGGTCCCCTTCACTCGATTATCCCTTCACTCGATAATATAATTGTCAACAGTTAAGGGGTTAAATAAAATTTCATGCACAAAATGTAAACTGATGTCCTTGTCTTCTGTAGCCTATCCACCCCATCTACCAGTTGGCCATAGTGAGCTTAAAAACTGCACAATTTATGAATCTGGAAGATTTTAAATAACTTTCATTTTTATCAGATTAATATGAAAATATAAAGACACGGAGCAAGAAAAAAAACTGCCAAAAAAATGAGGACTCAATTCGCTCAATACATTTATATAAATATGAAATTCAAAACGACTGAAGTTGTTATTTTGCATTTTGTATTTCACTTAATGGCAGAATAACAAGATTCGGAGAATAAAGACAAACACTTTTAATTAGCCTGTTTGTTTGTTTGTTTGTTTGTTTGTTTGTTTGTTTGTTTGTTTGTTTGTTTGTTTTTATTTGTTTGATGTTATTAAAAAAAAATCTTGATGATGTCTCGAACATCACCCAATTACAATGACACATTAAATATATAAATTAAATTGTTAAATGCGCTGGACCAGACAAAGAAATGCCTGGTCCAGAGAAATGACTTCGTTTTAATCCAACACAAGATTAAGAACAACGAACAAACAAAAACAAACAAAAAATCTCGTTAAAGATTGCAGTCTAGATTTCATCTTACAATTTACAAATAGTTTTAGCTTTTTAGTAACCTACCCTTCCTCGCTGTTCAAATTCATAACCATGCGCACCAAAACGCTGTAATTCTTCTTGCAGAGCTCTCTGCGATTTGTCCTTCAATCTTAAAATTAACAGACTGGCAAGAAAAATGTAGGTGATTGTATTAGAATGGTATTAGTTTGTAAGGTGTGGTGATTTGTGACTGATCACTGAAGCGTGCACGACCAGTGGTGTTCCCTGCTACTCCCTGTCAACAAGCAAGGGTATAGCACAATGTTTTAGCCAAAAACGAAAGTGAGTCGGTTATAACAGATTTTCCATTTAACGTCGGTGACATTTAACTGCATGAGCTTAGAATAAATCTGCTCTTGTGCGCAAAATTAAATAAATTAGAGCTTCAATAAAGAGACTTTATAGCCTGATGTTCTACGGGGCTGTTATGTCGCATGTGTTTAAATCAGCGACCAAGAGACAGATTTAAAAGGCAACATTTGTCCACGTTGTCTAAAAGTTGATTAGCTTATAGCCTAACTGATATTCTCTTTTTCCATCCGCAGAAAGTAGCGCCTCACTCTTAAGCAGTGAGTAGCAGCTAGGCCTATTTCACTTTTTTTCTTTTAATCGTATCTAATTTCATAGAGTAGGCTATCATTTGATCTAGTATTTAAGTAGAATTAAGTTAGGCCTAGGGGAGACCGGGGACAGTTGCAACACTTTTTGCATTTCTCTCAGTTACTCAGAGACTACTTGGACTAGACCAACCAAATTTGTATATATTAAACTTGCATCTGTCTGCTAATTACCCATACCATTTAAAGATGATTATATATGACATATCGTTCACATTATTTATTTGAATGGAAGAAGTCAGATGTTGCAACTGACCCCGCCCCAGGGGACAGTTGCAACACAACCCAGGGACGGTTGCAACATGTTAAAAATACCTTAAATTTCATTAATTAACTTAAGCTTTTTGTCTCAATGAGCAAAGAATTCTGAAAATATTAACTGTTTTAGGCCTACTATAATATTATAGTATTATTTATTTCAATAATATTATTGTAGCCTATAATTTATTTATTTAGTCATATTTATCAAATAACAGTTATTGAGTTTTGTTTGTTCATGTGTAGAACATAGGCCTACATAGATTCAGTGTGCAGGAGTTACAGATGCTATTAAATCTCTCCATATTTCAGTGTCAGACAGGAAGAATTTAACAATTTGCAATGCAACAAACTTTTATTAAACATGCAATTTATAACATGTTGCAACCGTCCCCAACCCTATCAGCCATGACAGAACATCATATGCCTGCTAGACACACTGACTTTGACACATGCTAACCATGTCACTTAGTAGTCAACAAAACAACAATTCAAACTATGTACGTTTTTATTAAATCATACAAAATTTCAGGACAGTATGACAAAAATATATCTCATGAAAAAAATTACTTTTATACCTCCAAAACAAGTTTTGTTCAATAAATACATCAGCAGATGTTGAATATGTCTACTGTCTTCTTGGTGGGTGGAGGGTCTAACTGTGCATGTACAGTATGAGTGTCATCACTCTAGCTTGTTTCTGATTGGAGAAAAATGACATGTTGCAACCGTCCCCTGTTGCAACTGTCCCCGGTCTCCCCTACTTATGAATTCCGATTGTTCACGATTTACGATCTCGGTAAATTATACATTTAAAAAAACGTTGAATTCATGGAAACGTGTAAATAAGCACTTTATACAATTTAAAGCTGCTTTACAGTGATAAGCAGGAAAATAATGATCAATGATGCACACACATGTAAATTCAGCAGCTCTAAAAAGACAATAGACTAGTGTCATTTTTTAATAGTGTCATTCAAGTTTTCTTTTGAGAAATTCAGGTAGAAATGCTTCGAAAGCCACACCACCTTTAATGACGCATGCAGACACAAAGGATTGAGTAATGACCAACTTTAAGCTTGAATACCTTTCTACTTTGAAATACCATATCATGATTACAGGGTTTGCACACAGCAGAGAATGTGACAATTATATAATCATCATGTGCAGTTACCAGAGGTACCATTGTCTTATAATGAATAGCAAAATCATACAACACCATTTATTATTAATATTATTATTATTATTATTATTTATTAACATTCACATCAGCACGCTTAACACTTAAGGAGTGGCATCTTATTTATAGCAGCAAGCAACATGGGGGGAACACCATCTGGTAACTTGTTTCTTTCGTGGTACCCTGAGAATGAGGCTCGTGGCTCAGGTTAAGAGTCCCGACTTGGGATCTAGCCATTACATTGGAAGGGTTGTCCTTGGCACCCTTCGAGCCCTTGCACTTGGCAATGAATAAGTGCCAAGAACATCATCCCTACAGTCAAGCAAGGAGATGGAAACATTATGCTCTGGGGCTCTCTGCTAAGGGAACAGGACGACTTCACTGTATTGAGGGGCTGATGGACGGGGCCATGTTCGTAAAATTTTGTACGAGAACCTCCTTCCCTTAGCCAGAACACTGAAGATGGGTCGTGGATGGGTCTTCCAGCATGACAATGACCCAAAACATCCCGCCAAGACAACAAAAGAGTGGCTCGAGAAGAAGCACATTAAGGTCTTGGAGTGGCCTAGCCAGTCTCCAGACCTTAATCCTATAGAAAATCTGTGGAGAGAGCTGAAACTTTCTAGTTGCAAAGCGACGGCCAAGAAACCTTAAGGATTTAGAGAGGATCTGTAAAGAGGAATGGACCAAAATCCCTCCTGACATGTGTGCAAACCTGGTGACCAACTACAAGAAACGTCTTACCTCTGTGTTTGCCAACAAGGGTTTCTTCACCACTGAAATGCAAATCAATTTATAACCTATATATAATGTGTTTTTTCTGGATTTTTTGGTTGATATTCTGTCTCCATTCATTAAAATAAACCTACCATAAAAATTATTGACCCTTCATTTCTTTGTAAGTGGGCAAACTTACAAAATCAGCAGGGGATCAACAAATAATTAAATAATTAAAATAATTAAACAAATAATTATTTTCCCCACTATATATCTCGGTCAAAAGATTGAGTACAACTAGGCCAAATATATTAGTATAAGTCAAGTATACTTAAGTGCAATTATAAGTAGGCTATATTTCTGAGAAGTACATAAAAAGTAGACTAAAAGTATATTCTTATTTTAGTTTAAAAGAAGTATACTAATAGCACATTTGAATAAACTTCTTCTTTTTTTTAAAGGGAGTAGAAGAGATAACACCAGAGCCATGGTGCTTTTCAAACTACACACCCTCAGCATAAGCAACGCTATCTCACGACCAATTCGTACGAATTCGTACGAATGATAAAAAGTTGGCTAATTCGTACTAATTCGTACGACCTCACTCGTACGAATTTGTACGATTTGTCTAAACCCACGTGATGGGTAGGTTTAGGGGCGGGGTCAGGGGTAGGTCATTCGTATGAATTCATACGAATTGGCCAATTCGTCAAATATGTACGGCTTTAGTAACATATTCACATTAAACCTAATGGGGAATCTATTAGACTGGGATATAAACACAACGCTATTGGCTACTTTAAAAAATGGGAGTCTTTCTGTTTCAGTGGAAATAACGTCAAAAGACATTAAATAATACTGCACGTTTCAAGGCACTTCAGTGGGCCTTTAAAATAGAGCTATGACTTGCTGAAATTTTCAACCCAATTTTATGGGAAAATATAACTATTTTACAAAGCTGAGACTTCGTATGAATTTGTATATGACTTGTACAAAAACTTAATTAATGCTGTTGCCTGCTGACATAAATCTGCATTAAGTATTTAACTATTGTATATTCATCCTATCCTGTATTCAGTTTGCATTTCAAATGCCTCAAATCTTTTCCTTGATTGGGATGCTGGAGGAATCCGACATTCTTCAGAGGTCTTACAGGAATGTATGGATGCGTAGAGGTTCTTATCCAGACTCTTTTGCTAGTGTGTTACGATTCCTAACCCAAATTTCAGGTACATTAATTTCAACACATTTAGTGAAGTGTTTTTAATGTTAATTGCTTTAAAACTATACCAAGTTAAGAACTTGTTTGCCAGAAATAAGCTTGATAAATTTTCCCCTTTTAATCATAATAAGGGATAACAGCAATATTTGTAAAACTGGTTGCTCTGAATCTTAAATGTGAAGTTGTGAAGCAGGTTTCTCTTGTTACTTGAATACTATGGGTCTAAAATAACAAAGGAGGGGATCAAGGTTGGGAGTGGAGAATAAGTGAGAAAAAGCAGCATGTCATGAGTAATGAGGGTAATTCAAGGTTATTTATTGCACAACATAGACTCATAGACTAAAAAAGTAACCAAAGACATCTCACTCATTGTGATTCTAGCCTGTAGGAGTCGGTAAGAAAGATCATTTTAAACTGTTTTATTGTTTAAAATATCAAGTGTTAGAGGGAGAGTTCACCTAAAAACAATTTGCTCACCCTCAAGTTGTTCAGAACCTGTATGAATTTATTTCTTTTACTGAATACAGAAAAAGATATTTTGAAGAATATGGGTAACCAAACAGTTGACTTCAAAGTATGGAAATATGTTATTGAAGTCAAAGGCTACTGTCAACTCTTTCATTTCTGGGTGAACTAACCCTTTAAAAACCCGTTATTTTCTTGTCAGCTGACATCAGTATTCCCTATTTTTATAAAGATTAAATATTCAAATTGCAAAGGTTTTTGGTGGAAAAGTAAACTTCATGTGAACTTCAAATAATTATCTCATAACAAGTGATTGATCGCATTAACAGGTATTTTTCAGGTCCTTTTTCTTTAAAAAATACCATAAATTACGCCAAGGGACTGGCCATATTGCATACCATTCTCATTATTCAACCAATAATAAAATAACACTCCTAATCTTGTTTGACTGGGTTGATTGCTTTTCTGTAGAGAATATATAATCATATATAATCTTTAAAAAAGGTCAACACATTCTGCGACTATTCCGATAATGATTTTGTCAAAGTCAAAAGAGTATCCTATAAATTTTAAACAATGGTTTAAGACCACAATATGACACATCTTTTAATTAATGTCAATGTCGGTGTCACTTTATTTATAAAGCACTATTAAAACAACAGCTGTTGACCAATGTGCTGTACATACAGTAATAACATTACATAGGATTAAAACTCAATACAGAAAATCACATTAAAACAAAAAAGCCATCACATCCTTGATTAAATGCTATATGCCAAATTTACACTGCAAAAGTGTAAATCCACATTTGTTATATATTAGACTGGCATGCCAACAGAATAATACAGAATACACCACATTTCCAACAATCAGTCAGCAATTCAAGTTCACATGACCGTCCCTGTACTTCTTAATGTCTATTGCAATGATGAACCTTACTATTAGTATTTCTATAGTATTTGCAAGGACCAGACTAAATCTTAGAGGGAGCGTTTGCAGTGACAGCACCAAAACTGTGGAATAGTCTGTGGAATAGTTGTATTAGTAATAATACAAAATGTAAGGTGTAAGAACCAGTTCAACGGGTAAATAGGAATGCCTAATGTTGCATTTGCTTTCAGGGGGAATGGGGTGTAGGTGATGTACGCTTCAAAAAATATTCAATGTGATCTTATAATTGCCACTTCCACCAAAACACCATTGTCACTACATGTTTGTTCTGTAGATACATTAATATAAATATGAATCAAATCACGAAATGACTGATTCTGAAAACTTTGCATGCAGTTTGATGGAGGTGTAGTGACAATATTTGGGCTTAAACAATGGTTGCCATGGAAACATTTTTTGTAAACGATCTTTTGTCTTGGCCCATAAATAAGTATTCTTTCATAACTGTAGCTGCTCTGAAATTCATCAAGTGTCCTTTTGCTTTGAAATTGCTCATATTGTTCATTTAATGTCAAGAACATAATTGCGCAAGTGCATAAATCATTAGACACACCTCATCTAGTTGACTTGGCACACCCATTGTGGTAGGCTATAGCATATTCAGTGAAAAATAATAACATAGCCGTTCTATGTCAAACCTCATTGATGTGAATACATTTTATGGCTGTTTTGAAAAGAGTTTTTTGAAAAGATGAATATCTTTAAAACATGGTGGGTTATTCTTAAAGGGATACTCCACCCTTTTTTTCATATTAAACTATTTTATTCCCTTAAAGGTACAATATGTAAGAATTTTGTAATAAAATATCCAGAAATCACTTGCACAGTGTGATATATTTCCTGCAGTTGTGTACTTACAATATCCCAAAAGTTCCCAAAGATTTTTACAGTAAAGAGGTGTAGCTTATGCTTGGCATATTTCATGACAACTTACTGTAAATGATTCATCAATAATTACAGCATGAGCATTGGAACAAAACTTTGGAAAAAGCGAGTAAGCGAGAGTGCAGCAAGTTGTCCAGAAAATATGACAAATTATTGATTTACATGGTAACACTTTACAATAAGGTTTAATTAGTTAACATTATTAACTACTTTAGTTAACATGAACTAAAAATTAACAATACTTCTACAGCATTTATTAATCTTAATTTTAACATTTACTAGTACATTATTAAAAATCTAAAATTGTATTTGTTAACACTAGTTAATGCACTGTGAACTAACATGAACAAACAATTAACTGCTGGATTTTTATTAACTAACATTAATAAAGATTAATAAATACTAAAACAAATGTATGCATTGTTAGTTCATGTAGTGAATACATTAACTAATGTTAACAAATGAAACCTTATTGTAAAGTGTGACCTTTTACATAGTTAATTATCTGATGATGAATTATGTATGAACGTTCCAGTTGTAAAAGTAAAGTTCTGTAATTTGTACACCGTGCAATGAATAAATTGGCTCAAATTGAGATCAATTTACTTATTATGAAGATCTAGCTTGTTTCATAGATGATTTCATGTCTTAAGCGGCTTGACATGCTCCTCTGCTCCCAATATCCTAATTTGCTTGGTCAATTTATTATTCATTTCAATCAGATAATTAGTTTTGTTCACCACTATTTCGATGCTGCAATCACAATAGTCGATAGACAGCTATATTAGAATAGTGTACAGGACTATAGCATTAAAAGAGCACACAAATAAGCCATTTTAGGGTTTATTCTCAACATTAATAGTGTTCCCTACATATAGTCATTCCCACAACAAACACAACAAAACAAAACTCTGGTTGACATTGTGGCAAAATAGCCTGCATTGAGCTCATGACATATAAAGCTGATGTACAAAAGCATGCCAAACTAGAAATGTGTTATTCATCTTTTGTAATGTCAGTGTCTGTCAATCCTGAACAATGAATATGCTGCCCTGAAACAAAACTTCTTTATTTGATAATCCTTTTCATTCAGCCTGTTTTCAGATAATCATCTCTATCATGAGTCATACTCATTATATTGTTCGACATTCTTGACCTCAGATTCACATGATGGCACATGAAACCAAACTTTGCCCTCAGACAGGACACACAAGCCCTCAAAATCACACACACTACAACATAGTCTAACACACTGGTGCAATAAATTCAAAACAACATTTCCAAAACTGGTAAGTTATGTTGCTTGTGTCCCCCCATGTAAGACATGGGCAACTAGAGTGGCTTGAATTTCATCTGAGACTGCTTGTCTTCTTGCCTTTGCCCTTCCTCCTCCTCTTTCTTATCCCTCCTCAATCTCTTCCTTCATGTCTTTCTGGATCAATTGTTCCAAAACTCAATAAACTGATTTGGGCCATTTTATCTGTCCATTTAAGGTTCTGATTGGTGTGTGTTCAATTTTGACTCTTAGTGTTTCCACTTGGGTAATTGTGTGGTAATTTAGCTGATGCTGTGCTGACTTGAGTGAACAATATTGAATGCTAGTGCTTTCTAAATGACAACATGGTCTAGGCAATGAGAAATGAAGGGATTTGTGTTTAGAGTTTTGCAGTGACAGTTCAACAAATCTGACTCATGTGTCAAAACAGGGAATTGTGTTTATAGTTTAGTGAAATGGGTGTGCTTTTTGATAAATGGCATTATGGTTTTGAAATTTTAGTTCAAAAGCCTGTAGTGTTTAAGCAATCGAGACAAACTGTAAATGCATTGATTGGTTTCAGAAGATTGTGGTAAGAATGTGGTCTAACGTTGGAGAAGAGGTGCAGTAGCTACACAGATTAATTGAATATTGATTGTATTTCATGTTCATCTAATCCTTGACAGTAGTCAGAATAAATGGATTAGTAAATTAAACATATGTAGCTTGTTGAGAAGGAAACTATAATTGAATTGAGCTGGATGACATCTGCAGAGCTGCTTTTGCTAATTTGATTTTGTTCCATAATTGATGTATTTTGCAACATTGACACTGTTGCTGATCTGAATAGAATTAACATCTATTCTAAATCATCTAACATCTATAGATCTAAATCATAGTGAATAATGACACTGTTGTCTTCTATAGAGCTGCTTACAGCTAGACTGAACTCATTTCACAATGGATGATCTTCACACAGTTATTACAGTTTTTCTTAATTGCAAACACATGAAAGAATGCACAATTTTCTCACAACTAAAAACACAATCTCATAACTACACCAATTTGTACAGATGGAAGGGTGCAAATACAGTAAAATACAACAATGAACTTTACAGTTTTTCTGAATTGCTAAAACACTAAACCCCATTTTCTGTACCATATTATCATAGCCTAAACCAATTTGTCGAATAAATCACTCTTTCTGTAAAAACTTAAAGTTTTAAGTGTGTTACAGTTACAGTGATGTGTTGTAAGATGTGTTACAGTAATCAGTACTTCTATTTTTCTAGGACACAGAGACGATGAAATGGAAGAAGCCTGACAAATACTTAAGTTGATTAGATTAGATTTCTTTATTTGTCATTGTACAACATACAACGACATTTTTAGACTCTCCAACATACAGGTAAGAGTAGTTAAATACATATTACAAACAAGGCCGTATTTCTCATAAATAAATAAAGTGCTCGTAGTGCTTCACATAAGTTATCTTGTGTGTCAAGAATGTCTTGTAATGATGATAGTTTGGGGATGTATTTTCAGTTCTACCAGAAAGACTCGGGAGAATAAATACTGTGACAATTATCCATTTATTAGCAACCCAGCAAGCAATAAAGTTCTTTGGTGTAGGCCCCGTCCGTAGCTCGCACTCTGAGGGTCCGGACTCTGCATATCCTGCCTGAAGATCAAGGCAGGGGCGCAGCCGACCCCCGTGAGGTATGGAAGGGACCATCCTGGTGGTGGTGGTGAGGAGGATGGAGGGAAGGATTCAATTTGGAGGAGGTGGGGAGGATGGTGGTGAATTGAAGCGTCAGCATCTGCGAACTCAAACATGAGTAAGTACCGAACTTTTATTCCACAAGTGTTGGAATGTGATTGGATAGATGAAAAGGTAGAGTGACGTAACAATTAAGTCTTCCTGGCAGAACTTAATGCTAAAGCTTTCATTTCTACCAGAAAGACTCGGGAGAATAAATACTGTGACAATTATCCATTTATTAGCAACCCAGCCAGCAATAAAGTTCTTTGGCGTAGGCCCCGTCCGTAGCTCGCAATCTGAGGGTCCGGACTCTGCATATCCTGCCTGAAGATCAAGGCAGGGGCGCAGCCGACCCCCAAAGAATAAGTGGAAGAATGCTTCCACCTGGACGGAGCCTACCCAACCCCCAAAACAGAAAATAAAGTATACCCACCAGTCTTGTGTCCTGAAGTTCCTAGAAAGTAGAAGAACAAGAGTTAACGTGAAAAGCGTGAACATGGAACGCCACGTGGCTGATAGCTAAGAAAGGCCACTTCATGATTAGAACAGAACCTGGAGATATAATCTGTAGATGTGTAATACGCTGAGCATATAATACTGCTAATGGATTTATTTATTTGTTTATTTACTTATTTTTAAAAACATAGACAAGGCCGCAGGGCCACACGATCTGCTAGACCACAGAGACAAGGCCGCAGGGCCACACAGTCTGCTAGACCACAGAGACAAGGCCGCAGGGCCACACGATCGCTAGACCACAGAGACAAGGCCGCAGGGCCACACAGTCTGCTAGACCACAGAGACAAGGCCGCAGGGCCACACAGTCTGCTAGACCACAGAGACAAGGCCGCAGGGCCACACGGCCTTTTAGACCACAGAGACAAGGCCGCAGGGCCACACGGTCTGCTAGACCTCAGAGACAAGGCCGCAGGGCCACAAAGACTGAAAGACCACAGAGATAAGGCCGCAGGGCCACACGGCCTTTTAGACCACAGAGACAAGGCTGCAGGGCCACACGGTCTGCTAGACCACAGAGACAAGGCCTCAGGGCCACACAGACTGAAAGACCACAGAGACAAGGCCGCAGGGCCACACAGACTGAAAGACCACAGAGACAAGGCCGCAGGGCCACACGGTCTGCTAGACCACAGAGACAAGGCCACGGGGCCACGCAGCCTGCTAAACCACGAAGACAAGGTAAGGGCCGCATGGCCTACTAGACCACAAAGACAAGGCCGCAGGGCCACACGGGTCTGCTAGACCACAGGGCCATATGGCCTACTAGACCACAGAGACAAGGCCGCAGGGCCACACGGTCTGTTAGACCACAGAGACAAGGCCGCAGGGCCACACAGACTGAAAGACCACATAAAAAAGCATTTATTTTTTATTTTTTATTATCATTATAAAACCCACCACCAGTAGTTGTGTAGGAATTTACCTGGACCATTATTGGAGAGCTTGCTGAGCTTCGAGGATGATTCTTGGATCAGGTCTTATATATGACTCAAATGCAGAGGAATACCATCTGCCCAGGATCTTGATGGCTGCAGTGGATATGCCACGATCAGCTGCTGTAGTGGCTGCCCCGATTCTGAAGGAATGCCCAGTATACTGGGAGGGAGATAGGCTGCAGCTTTAAAGGACGGAAACTAGGTGATTCCTAAACCAGGCTTTAGAAAGGGGTGCTCCGTTAAGTAGGATAAATAGAGGGGAAAGTTCTGAAAATCTCTGGCGAATTTTAAGAAATTTAAGCATAGATGAGAAGGGGCAGAAATTGTTGTTAATTTTTGAAATTGTTAGTGTAACACCAAAACCTTCAGAATCACTCTTAGAGTGCTTGAGAAAAAGTGTAAAGAAATTAGGTGAAAAGCGTAAATCAGAGTTCGTGAACATAGAGAGAGAAAAAATATATTATAACTTGTGTTCTTTTTTTTTATATATATATCTTTTTAATATTTTTAATATGGGGACCACGGCTATCTTATGATATAACACATGGACCACATGCCATCTCTTGATACTGACACGTGGGCCACAGGCCATCTTTGGAACTGGCACATGGCCACGGGCCATCTTTTGATAAGACACATGGGCCACAGACCATCTTTTGATAGGACACATGGGCCACAGGCCATCTTTTGATAGGACACATGGGCCACAGGCCATCTTTTGATAGGACACATGGGCCACAGGCCATCTTTTGATAGGACACATGGGCCATGTATGGGTTTACGGTGGAAATTAGATGCGGCTGAGCCTGCGCATAACACACGTCATAACCAAATGTTATATGATTGGCTTACGGGTAACCAATGATTTTAAACTTCAGACAAATAGCATGATCATCTAACAAGAAGACCTTAGTGATGCAACTGAGCTTCGTTAGCACATACAACATAAATGTTGCCACCACTTTGAACCCAAAGGATGTAAACTGCTGCTATAGGATAATTTCTGTGAAGCGCGAAAGAACGAAGCCTGAGCAGGCTCGGTAATTCATCTGACCTTTGCTGTTCCAAATGTCCAAAATCTGAACGGATATGCGCCCTTCGTCTAGCTGATCGGATCGCTTAATTAGCACTGAGTGGGCCAGTGATAACAGACGAGAGATAAACGTAGGTTTTTTTGTTTTTTTTGTTGTTGTTTTTTTACATCTTAGTACGATACTTACCTGAAGTAAGGTGACGGCAGGTATAAGATACAACCTCAATCACACTTGATATTCTGTTGTTGACTTGAGTGTAGAATCTATTTCTCAGCTGCGCAGCGCACGCCTGACATTACTCTCGAGTTGCTCATGAGTGAAGTTTTATTCACAGCCGAGAGATCACTGGCCATGGCAACCAAGGGAGTCCCTTGAATAGAAAAATAAGTGAACATTTAATCATACAGATGAGTAAATATAATGTCACTCGAGTCTTCTTGACTGTGATTTGTCTGTGATTGGTTTGAATTATATGGTCTAAACTTATAACTGTTAGTTTTACTGTGTTAAGCAGTTTTGGCAAAGTCTGTGACCTTTAACCTGAGCATCCTTAGTCTGCCTTTGTACATTTAATATCGAATACCTATAATGTAAATAATTCTATGACACATATCGGTGGATTAAGTAGACGCCAAGAAATTTTGTATTACAGTGATTGTACCATATTTATGTTAGTTAAGAATTTAAATGCAAGTATTAAAATATCTTGATATGAAAAAATAAATAAAAAATAATGTATATAGATATATAGTGTAGAACAGTTTGGAGAGAATTATCAGCACTGTAAATGTATCATTTACTTCCTTTGTATTAAATACTCCTGCAACATATACCCATATAAGTCCTACCCTTCATAACCATGTCTCCTGGCATACGCATAACATCCAATGACCAACTTGCTTTCTTAAAGGTCAGCTTCTTCTTTATGATAAGGACATATTTACATGTATCATTTAAAAATTTGTACAACCCTTTTTAAATTTATAACTTTCCCGGCGGTCGGGAAGAGATTTGGAAAAAACATCTCAATAAATGCCGAAGCAATAACAAATCAGAGAAGGGCGTAAAACAAGTTGAATAGGTAACTTACTGCTCCTTTAAGATGGAAGGCACTCTCACGTGGTGAGTGAGCAGATGAGGAGCGCGAACTGTGAATGGCATAAGCCGATTTAATAACTTAGTTGCTCTTAAGCTTATTTTTAAATCTATTCAGCAGCCCAGTTGTTCGTATTTTGTAACTTACCATGAGTGCGTGGGATCGACGACGCTGAAAATAGATTAGCACTGCGCTGTGGATATCAGTTACGTTAATATTGGTTTACACTTGCAACAACCATTCAGCGAGCTATCCAGCCCTACTTTTTAAAGCGTTACAGTATGTTGCGTTGCAGACTACTGTACATCGGCAGATTTAAGAAAACTACCACTTCGCCACAGTCACCATTTGATCTTTACCGCTGATGAAGGGAGCAGAAGAGCAAGTTTATACTTACCTGAATAAAGTTTAATCATAGTAAATGGGGACATGTAAACAGTGGCCGCTGGAAGCGCCTACCAACGTAAAAGCCTTGAAGTGGAACTTGAACTTGAAAAACCCTGTGATGAGATCGTCTCTCATGAGATTTAAAGCCGCCACGTCCTTGTTTCCTACACAAACGTGTCACACTCGCGCCCCGCGAAAGTTGCTGAGATCAAATCAACGATATGACTTGTGCTGATATGATTGGAATCGAAACGCGAGTGAGTGAACGCCGGTGTCGGTTTCTGCGAACTGAATTGAAGCGTCAGCATCTGCGAACTCAAACATGAGTAAGTACCGAACTTTTATACCACAAGTGTTGGAATGTGATTGGATAGATGAAAAGGTAGAGTGACGTAACAATTAAGTCTTCCTGGCAGAACTTAATGCTAAAGCTTTCATTTCATGGTTCAATATCGTGATAGCTTTAGGATAGAAGCTGTTCATGAATCTTGTTGTGCGTGATTTGATAGACCTGTAGCGTTTTCCGGATGGTTGTAGTTCAAATAAGTGATGGGCTGGGTGATAAGGATCCTTCAGAATGCTGTGCGTTTTCTGCAGACAACGAGAGGTAAAAATGTCATCCAGGGCAGGTAGTGTTTGTTTTGTGATGTTCTGTGCGGTCTTTAATACTCTCTCCAAGGCCTTTTTATCTGCTGCCGAGCTTCCTCCATACCACACCAGCATTCCATATGTGAGGACACTTTCAACGGAACAGCGATAGAATGACACCAATAGCCGTTGTGACAGGTTTATTCTCCTAAACATTCTTAAGAAATACAGCCACTTTTGTGCCTTCTTGACTAACGCTGTGGTGTTTGTAGTCCAAGAAAGGTCATCAGAGATGTGTGTGCCAAAAAATGTAAAGCTAGACACTCTCTCCACTATCTCCCCGTTGATATACAATGGCGTGTGAACAATCTGTTTCTTCCTAAAATCAATGATGAGTTATTTTGTTTTATTATTGTTTAGAGTAAGATTATTATCTGTGCACAACATCGTCAGCCTCTGCACCTCCTCTCTGTAGACATACTCCTCTCCTTTGGTGATCAGCCCCAGCACAGTCGTGTCATCAGCTAATTTAATAATGCTGTTAGTGTCATAAGATGGTATGCAGTCATACAGAGAGTAAAGAAACGGGCTCAGCACACAGCCTTGTGGCTCCCGTACTGATTATCAGAGTGGGGGAATGATGCGGGCCCATCCTCACTGACTGTGGCCGTTTCGTTAAGAAGTCCTTAATCCATAGGCAGATGTTATGCTGTATGCCTAGGTCAGACATCTTGTAGAACAGCCTGCTTGGTAAGATGGAATTGAAAGCAGAACTGTAGTCGATGAATAGCAGCCGTGCATACGTCCCTTGATGTTCTAGGTGGCATAGTACAGTGTGGAGGGCAGTAGTAACGGCATCGTCTGTCGACATATTGGCCCTGTATTCGTACTGGTGGGGGTCCATGGTGGATGGCAGAGCAGCCTTGATGTGATACAGAACCAGCCTCTCCATGCATTTCATAATTACCGGTGTTAGTGCAATGGGCCTATAATCATTGAGGGATGTTATAGCAGTCTGCTTTGGCACCGGCACTATTGTGGACGTCTTCAGGCAGGTTGGAACAGTGCACTGCAACAGAGAAAGGTTAAAGATGTTTGTGAGTACCTCACCCAACTCTGCTGCCCAATCTCTGAGGGCGCGCCCTGGAATGCTATCTGGAGCAGGTGCTTTCCGTGTGTTGATTTTACGTAAAGTGCATATCACCTCAGCAGGCTGAAAGATGAGTGTCTGGCAATTTGTGTCTGGAACTGGATTGATGGTAGTCCCAGTTTTGTCCACCTCAAAGAGGCTAAAGAACTGATTAAGCTGCTCTGCCAGTGAGGCACTGCTGTTGGACAGGCTCCTGGTGTTATTCTGCCCGGTGATGTGCCGAATCCCCTGCCATGCCCGGCGTGGGTCAGAGTTACTGAATTGGTTCTCAATCCTCTGCCTATAGGCTGCCTTAGCATCCCTGATGCCCTTCTTCAGATTCTTCCTGGCTGTGCTGTAATGCTGCATGTCACCAGACTGAAAAGCAGAATTACGGGCCTTCAACCGGTGTTTAACGTTCTTGGTCATCCACGGCTTGTTGTTAGGAAACATGAAAACCCGTTTCGTGGTGGTGACATTTTCGATGCAGCATTTTATATAAAATAGCACAGAGGATGTATAGATGTCAATTTTGTCATCCTCAAATACATTCCAGTCAGTGCGACTGAAGCAGTCCTGCAGCTGCTCAGTCGCTCCCTCTGGCCATATTTGTATTGTTCTAGTAGTTTGTTAAATCCTGTTGATAAGTGGTCTGTATGCTGGAGTCAGAAGCAGTGAGATATGGTCGGACAGTCCTAGATGGGGAAGAGGTGATGCCTTATATCCATGCTTGATGTTGCTATAAACATGGTCAAGTGTGCTGTTTCCTCTTGTATGGCACTTTACATGCTGATAAAGTTTTGGGAGAACAGTTTTTAGACTGGCTTTGTTGAAATCACCTGCTATGACAAAGACTCCTTCTGGATGAGCCCGCTGTTGTTTGCTAATGGCAGTTAGCAGATTGGCCAACGCTGTTTTGGTGTTAGCATCTGGAGGTATGTAAACAGCAGTGATCACAACAACTGAAAATTCTCGCGGCAGATAGAAGGTGCGAATTTTTATTGTTAAATACTCCAGGTCCGGGGAGCAATAAGTGTCAGTTATTACAGTGTTTGTGCATCAGTTATCGTTGGTGTAAACACAAAGCCCCCCTCCTCTTTTCTTACCGGAGTCAGCAGTCCTGTCGGCACGGTGCGCTACGCGGCCCGCTGAATAGCCTCCGTTGGGATCACTGGGTTGAGCCAAGTCTCCGTAATTACCATGGCACAGCAGTCCTTGATGGTTTTCTGCATAGATGTAATAAGTTCCAGCTCCTCGATTTTATTGGGAAGTGATCTTGCGTTTGTGACGAAGAGGCTCGGCAGTGGAGGCTTGTGTGAGTCTCTGCCTAGCCTAGCTCGTATCCCGGCTCTGCAGCCTCGCTTCTGCTTTCTCTCTCCGCGCCGCCTCTGTCGCTTCTCGGCTGGAAGCGTCAACAGAGACCCCGGTGGTCTGACGAGCTCAAACGGTATGTTGTGTCTGGGATCTTCCTGGTTGAAAATACAGCCCCCGGGCATCAAACTGATGACGAGAAGTTTGTGGCGACTGTACTTAATATATGCCTGTGCATTTGTGGTACTTAGTAAAAAACAAACTATCAATAAACAACTCAAAACATGCCAATACGTGGAGAGCTGAGCCGCTGCGTGTGCACGCGCCGCCATCTTGACATTTCTTGCAAAATAATGGCAGCGGGGAACAGGCATGCAAGAGGATTTCACCCCCGCTGCCTGGCTAGGGCCAATATAGACTGTGATGCTGACCAGATTCTCTGGCCTGACCCTAACCCAGATGGGATGCTGAGGTGGAATAAAATGAATGAATAAAAATGTGCCAATGTATTTATTTATTGTGTCTTTTGTGTTCATCATGTGAAAAGGTTTTTGAGTGGGGAAACCACAAGCAACAAAACTTACCAAATTGATTGCACCAGTCTGTAGGACTATGTTGTAAATGTGTGTTTGTGAGGGCTTGTGTGTGATGTCTGAGGGCAAAGTTCTGTTTTTCAGCAAGAGTGAATGGTTTTGAGTGTAGAGCTTAATTTTGACCTGAAAATTAGGGGAATTGGGTGATACGTTATGGATTTGTGTTTACTTGTTTTGAGAATACGAGGCATAGTTTCAAGAAATGTGTTTAAGCAATCGAGAAAAACTTTAATAAAGTCTATCTACCTACCTACTAGACTTGTAGTCAAGACCGCCTAAACCGAGACCAAGACACTACCAAGACCAGAGGGTATCGAGACCAAGACAAGACCAAGACCAAGACCAAGACCAAGACAGACCAAGTCAAGACCAAGACCAAGTCGAGACCAAGACCGAGACCAAGTCGAGACCGGAGGGGGAAAAAAACAGACTAGTGTTGAAGCTAAGAAAATAACTTGTATGAATTCAAGAACAGCAGCATACTAGGGTTCAGCCGCAGTTTACATTCAATACATATTAGACGGTATTACTTCAACTACACAGGCAGAACAATACAGAGACAGACCATGTCATGTGTGTGACTGTGAGCTCACTGTAAATGTTTTTGCAGACTGGGTGAGATCAACTATGTGTAGCAATTGCATGACGGCTGGTACTGCACTATTAGAGGATTGAGACTCCCTTAACTTTTGTGTACTGTTGAGGACTGACATGACTGGTACTGACTGGTTCATCTGACAAAACATCAAACACCTCCAACACCATCTTGCTCCTCCAACAACTGTCTAAAGAATGAGAAATATGTAACCAATTGAAATTATACTTAATGTGTAGATGAAATCGTAACATCAAATTAAAGAAAATCAAACATCACTTTATGACACTGTTGGCGGTTTATCAGAGATCCACCAGAAAAAATGCTCTTACGAGTAGCATAAGTAAGGAGATTAAAAAAGTTCCTGTTTGAAGCACTCCTTAAATTATCAGCAGCACCTAACAAAAGATAAAGTGGATTGAAGTCATATTGTGTATTAAATATAAGACTAAAGGCCCATTCACACCAAGAATGATAACGATAACTATAACAATAACGTACTCTGTTACTAACATAACCTCAGTTCAGTGAGATAATGGGAACGAGTACTGTGTCGCTAGACGCATTTGGGAAACTCCTTTTTCTCCAATTTACTGAAACTCATAGAATCACGCAGTGTAACTGCATGAGCCAATGGTCGTGCCGTGGAGTTGGACGAACCAATGGCTGCGCGAACCTATGGTGTGAAAGCCCATCAGAGCCTACCAGAATGGGCGGGACTACCACTCTATATAATGTGGGCATTCTGCCATAGGAGCTCAGGTCAATTCGGCTGCATCTAGTCGAATTGCATGGATTATAGAATAGAATAGAATATACTTTATTGTCCCCTAGGGGAAATTTGTCATGGACTCAAAAGTGCGTAGTGCATAGAAGCATCTGCAATTACAGACAATAAATACACATAAAAAAATACAAATAACAGCTAAAATAATAATAAATAAATAAAAATTATAAAAAAAAAATTATAATAATAAAAAAACGAGAACACAGAGTTATTGCACACTTCTCAGGCCTATCTATTACAAATCGTACAAATCTATTTAAAATTTTGATTTAGGATTTTGATGGAGACTGGTACGAAGGAGTATTTAAAACGGTTCAATTTAGTTTTAGGGATTCTGTACCTTCTGCCAGAAGGCAAGAGCTCATATTCCATTTGAAGGATGTGGGACGGGTCCAACAATTCTCTCCGCGCCTGCCTAAGTACAGATTGCTCATAGATGGACTGAAGGGAGAGCTTTTCAATTCTCCCCATCACCTTCATAGCAGTCTGTACCAGGCGCTGCAACTTTGACTTGGACTGTGTGGAGAGATTGCCGAACCACGCCGTCATCCCATACCTAATAATACTCTCCATCACTGCCTGATCAAATAAAAACATGATGTTCTGGCTGACGCCAAACACTCTTAGTCTGCGTAAAAAATACAGTCTTTGCTGTAAACGGGAACATACATAATCTACATGGTCACTCCAACTTAAGAGATTATCCAGGTGGATACCCAGATACCTGTATGAAGTGACCTGTTTGATCTCCTCCCTATGAATGGACAAGAGGGTATGATCCCCCACCAACCGAGGATCAAACACCATCTCCTCCGTTTTTTTTATGTTAATGGTGAGATAGTTCTTGTCACACCACACAACAAATTGTTTAACCTCTGAGAAATACAGTGATGGGTCTGAGTTCTGGTGAAGCAGACTAAGAATGGCAGTGTCGTCAGAGAATTTAAAAACCAGGTTGCCCGGGAGACTGTTAGTACAGTCATTAGTATAAAGAGTGAACAGAACCGGTGAACTTACACAACCCTGAGGTGCACCCGTACTGATGCATTTTGATTCAGAAAGTGAATCGTTAATCCTAACATTTTGGGTTCTATCTGTTAAAAAAGAATAAAACCATTTAATAATAGAAGGATTAACATTCATCTTAGTCATTTTCTGTAAGAGCAGATGAGGCCGTAAAGTATTAAAAGCAGAACTAAAATCAATAAACAAAAGGTGTGCATAGGCCTTGGGATCCTCCAGGTGCTTAAGAATTAGGTGGGTGATGCTATTAATTGCATCGTCTGTACTCCTCCCCTGCCAATAAGCAAACTGGAGTGGATCTAGTGCAGTGTTGACTTCAGATTTCAATATGGATACCATGTATTTTTCAAAACATTTCATGACAACAGAAGTTAAAGCCACCGGTCTATAATCATTGTTTTCTGTAGGACAGGGTTTCTTTGGAATGGGAATAATGGTCGATTTTTTCCAGAGGGCAGGGACCAGATGGGAATCTACAGACCTCTGAAACACAGGGCACCATGCAGGGGTTAGCTCTGCAGCAAAGGTTTTAAGGAGAAAAGCAGAGATGCCATCCGGGCCTGCAGATTTCTTTTTACATACATGGCTGAAAAGTGACTGAATTTTGAAGGGATCAACCACTAACCTAGAACAGGGGTCAGTTGTAAATGACTGTAGAACATTATTACATTCCAAAGAGTAATCCTGTGTATCAAACCTCAGAAAGAAATCATTAAGTTCATCTGCTTTATTCTGCTCATCATATGGTGTAAGGCCCTTTCTTTGTGTTGTCATATTTGTAACAGATTTCATGGAGACCCAAAGTTTTTTATAGTCCATAGAGGCAAAATTCTGTTCTATAACATCCCTATGTTTCCTTCTTGCATCCCTTAACGACTGATTAAGCTCCCTTTGAACTGATTTCAACCCCAACCTATCACGATTCCTTAAAGCCTTTAACTCTCTGGTGATGTATGGCTTATTGTTAGGGTAGATTGTAATAACCTTCTTGGTGGCCACACAATCCTCACAGAATTTAATATAATCCGTAATAGTGTCAGTGGCCTCATCAATACCCAAACCGTGGAAAATGTTCCTGTCTGTACAGAGAAATGAGCCCTTCAGTGTCTCAATACTGTCATTAGACCATACAGTCACTGTCTTGGTTACTGGTTTGCTGCTCTTCAAAACAGTCTTATATGTAGGTATTAGATGGAGTGTATTATGGTCAGAGTTTGACAAAGGTGGCTTTGGACTGGCCCTGTATGCATGTTTTATATTACCGTAACATTTGTCCAACACTCTATTGTCTCGGGTGCCACACTTGACATATTGTTCGAATCCAGAGTTCCAATTTACAGTGGTTAAAATCTCCAAGAATAAAAACCGGGGCTTCCGGAGTGCGTTGCAGTTGGTGGTGAACACAGTCTGCAACACGAGCTGCAGCTCGGGCCGCATTCCCGCTGGGTGGCACATACGCTAAGCAAATTATAATATTGCCAAATTCCCTCGGGAGGTAAAAGGGTCTTAGAGAAATGCACAGCAGTTCAATATCAGGGCTGCACACCGTCTCTCTCACAGAATAGTTCCTGCACCAGCTGTCACTCACAAACACACAGATACCTCCTCCTCGACTTTTCCCCGAAGTTATATCCCTGTCTGCATGGACAAGGGAGAAACCCTCCAGCTCAATCAAGGAGTTGGGGATGTCTTCGTGGAGCCAGGTCTCAGTTAACACCAGCAAACCCGCCTCGCGGTATTCAAAACATACCCTCATGTTGATACGGAGCTCCTCCATTTTGTTTTTAAGAGAGCGAACGTTGCTCAGGATCATGCCGGGCAGTGGAGGTCTGCTGCCTCTCCCGCGGAGACGCTGTCGGGTACCCTTACGTCGACCTCTCTTCCATAGTTTTCTGCGAAACGGCAGGATTTTAAATGCCTCGGGTAGGTTGAATAAATCCGCGGGCGGCGATGTTGTTGTTCTTGTGTAATGAAGAGACAACAGCGTGTCTCTGGAGTAGATAAGTGGTAGCCCGCCCTCCACGTGTGGAAAAGTTTGGCACATCCTTAAAAGCTGTGATACAGTCAGTACTAGTAATAGTCCTTGAGCAAATAACGCCATGGTGCTCTTCTAAAGACGAGTAAAACAACAAACAAACAAGTAAAGTAAAAAGCAGAAGCAGCAGCACACGAGCACACAAGTCCGGGTCGCCAGCAGAGCAGCACCACCGGAAGTGGATTGCATCCACTATCCAGTGGGAAAGTCTTTTCTTCGTGACTGGATGCCCTTTGGTGCAGCCTCTGAAGCACACGTAGCACTGCTCCGACTGCCTGAATTGGGCAGAGCGGTCAATATATACTCAGTAGGCTTGAACAGGGAAGAGTAATTGCAACTCCTGCTTGCCCTCAGAGGGGGTAAGAGCAGAGAGAGTGAGGACCTGTGTTCTGAACTGAGTAGAGAGCGCCTATGAACATAGCCATGTCTTGGTTTGAGGACAACTTTGCAGCTGTTAGGCCCAAACTCAAGAAGCTCTCAGAAAGGGGTTGCGACCCTTTTCCAGCAGCTCTTGAAAGAAAGACAGTACCAGTGAAATGTCACAGGACGTCGGGTTTTCACTCCGGCTGTCCACCAGCCAGAGAAAACAGACCACTTAAGGGCATAGAGGCGTCTAGTGGACGGGGCTCTAGCCTCAGAAATAGTGTATAGCACACTTTTGAGAGGTCCATAAACTCCCGTCTAGGGGCCAGAGGTGAAGGGCCCACAACTCTGGTTGGGGGTGCCAGATCATTCCTTTCGCTTGGAAAATGAGGTCCTTCCTCAGGGGAATTGGCCACGGGGCTGTTGAGAGCAGTTGTGTCAACTCTGGGAACCATAACTGGTTTTGCAAAAAGGGGGCCACCAGAAGGAATGCATGTCTGTCCTCCCAAATCCATCTGATGACCTTTGGGAGCAGCGCGACAGGAGGGAAGATGTATAGGGGAAGACTGGGCCATTTGTGGGCCAGTGCATCCTTGTCCTTCGAGAACTATATTAGGCAGTGAGAGCTGTCTTCTGAGGCGAAGAGGTCGACCTCTGCCTTGCTGAAAACCCTCCAGATCATATGAACTATCTGGGGATGGAGCGTCAACTCTTCTGAGGAGACGTTCCCCCTGAACAGCATGTCTGCCCCCTGATTCTGTTTGTCTGGCACTTCTGCTGCTCTCAGTGAGCACAGGTTGTGCCTATAAGAGGAGGCGTCTGGCTAACTTGTATGGAGGCCTCGGTCTGAGCCCACCACTGCCATGTTGTCTGAGCGGACTAAGATGTGGTGCCCTCTCAGGTCTGGTAGGAAGGTTCTGAGGGCCAGAAAGACTGCCAGCATAGAGCTGTTGAATCATCAAGGCTCGCTCTGGTGTGAGCGTGGCCAGCTTTTGGGCTAAAGCGAGGACTGCTCCCAGGAAAGAAATCCAGTGACAGTGAGCTCCTGGTAATGTTGATCCTGAGTCCCAGGCATTTCAAATGGCATAGGAGCAAGGATCTGTGAGCGTCCAGCTCGGTCTCCAACTGGGACAGTATGAGCCAGTCATCGAGAAAATTGAGGATGCATACTCCCTTCTGTCTCAGGGGGAGAGATCCGTGTCCATGCACTTCGTGAAAGTGCGTAAGCCTCTACCTTGAACACCTGGGTTGCTGCTGAGCCGTGGAACGCGGGAGCAGCGCGAGCATCCATCTTTGATGAACGAGGCTTTCGTGGGCGCGACCCCAACCGATGCACTTATTGGTGCAGGGATGTAAAACAACCGTTGGTGAAAAGATGCTCTTCAGAGAGAGATATGCTCTATGAGTCACACCCTATAGTCACAGGGGTGAAACATTATTCGAAGTTGCAGAGCTGTCAGCGCATTGCTCGCTTTTGCAGTGCAAAAAGAAATAATATGAGTTCCTATGGCAGAATTCCCGCATTGTAAAGAGGGGTAGCCCCACCCATTCTGGCGGGCTCTGGCAGGCTTTAACACATCATAGGTTCGTGCAGCTATGTTGTTCATCAATTGGTTCGTCCAACTTCACGGCACGACCTTTGACTCATGCAATTACACTGCGTGATTCTATAAGCTTCAGTAAATTGGAGAAAAAGGAGTTTTCCCAATGCGTCTAGCGACAGAGTACGAGTGAACCGTATCGATAGCGTCCACTCCAGCGGACGACATTGTTCTGTTTATTCGATCACCTGCTACAGTTTTGCCATCTGCCGCTTTAAATGCTTGAGCTTGTTACAGCAGAATGGATTCTGATTGGCTGTCGAAGTTTTTATCGTTCATCAGCTGGATAAAATCGGTTTGAAAGGGATTTCAATGATAAACCTGTCGTTTCTCTGTGCCCTTATTGTTCTAGCTGTGGTGTGAACTCTGCTATTCTTTAAAGGAATAGTTCACCCAAAAATTAAGTAGAATCATAGTAGAATGGAAGTCAAAGGCTACTATCAACTGTCGGGTTACCAACATTCTTCAAAATATCTTATTTTGTGTTCAACAGAAGAAAGAAACTTGTACAGGTTTGGAACAACATGAGGGTGAGTAAATGACAGAATTTTTATTTCTGGGTGACCTAACCCTTTAACCCTCTACTGCATACATTTTGATGGCACATGATAAAAATTATTCAGCATAATTTCTTGGCTCATTTGGGAACGTTTTATTGATTTATTGATAATTCCCCCTCCCCCGAATTTTTTTCGTGAAATTTCCTCACTACTAAATATTCCACGATGAACTTTTATTGGTATTATAACAAAGTGGAAGCAATTGGAAACATCAGCAACTCAGCCACGAAGTAGTAGGCCAGGTAAAATCACAGAGCGGGATCAGCGCATGCTGAGGCACACAGTGCACAGATTTTGCCAACTTTCTGCAGAGTCAATAGCTACAGACCTCCAAACTTCGTGTGGGGTTGTTTTTCAGGGGTTGGG
The DNA here is from genome assembly GCF_965113295.1 of Leuciscus leuciscus. Taxonomy (NCBI): domain Eukaryota; kingdom Metazoa; phylum Chordata; class Actinopteri; order Cypriniformes; family Leuciscidae; genus Leuciscus; species Leuciscus leuciscus. The sequence continues at coordinate 38,228,803 of NC_138727.1, read as the reverse complement.
CTTGGCCCCTTAGTTCCAGTGAAAGGAACTCCTAATGCTTCAGCATAATTTCAGGAACCCTGCATCGTCCCTTCTTGTAACACATTATGAGGTTGTGAGGTATTGTCCAAGACATCCTTGAAAAGTACCCCTTATTGCACAACGTTGCCCTGAGGCAACAAAAAGAAAAACTGAATTTGTGAACATGCTAAATAAAATAAAAACTTCATAAAACCTGCCAAAAGGCTTCTCTACACATTCACACACACACACACACACACACACACACACACACACACACACACACACACACACACACACACACACACACACACACATATTTTTTTATGTACAGTTCATGTAATTTTAAATAAGATTACTAAAGCAAACAATCTTGCCTTCTCCTTACACCATGTGCTCCTATAACCATGTGTCAGAAAAGGACATCCCACCTTCAAATGGTGCATAATAGTGACTCCCAAACCTTATTGGACTGTTCTTTGATACTTTTTCAAACATTCTAATTGGTTGCAATCATTTAAAGAAAAATGTACTGAACATAGGGCTTAAGAAAACTTTACGTTGCCTGAGGGCAATGCTGTGCTGTAGAGGGTTATAAAGGTTATTAGAGTTAAAATATAATTTAGTCCTTTTTTTTTAGAAGGGCCTTTGATTCATTATCTAAGTAGCCTATGTCAGTGGTTATCAAAGTCTGAACACAGTTTCAGAACCGAATGAACAGCTCCTTCTGGTGGACAAAAAATTGACAAAACATGGTTACTGACATGAGAAACTTTCTTAAATTATTCCTCTTGTACTAAGCCTTTTAAATAAAATGACATTACACATGATATAAGGTTTTGAGAGTGACCTATCACAAAAACAATGAACATAAGCAACATAAATCACTGGTTATTAGCAATCCCATAAAAAAGAATGTGTAATCATTAATTCATTAACCATTTCAGTCATATTGGTGATTCTATGGGTAGGTTGCCAGGTCTTTCCCCACAATACATGGCTTAGGACTCTCACCCGGAGGAAACCCACACAGATTAAAGAAGAACATCCAAACTCCACACAGAAAGGCCTCCTTGCTCAGGTTCATTAAATAGGCAGACTTTAATAATATAGTACCAACATTTACATTTTATTAAATAAAAAGTTTGTTAGCCATTTATGATACATTTCTTTCCACTTATTTCCACTGAACTCGTGACTAAGAGTACAAGGAATTTTTGGGCCAATTTTCAGTTTTGACTGGGTTTGTGCATCCATAAAGTATTTGGACCCCTTGTTTTTTCCACATTTTATTATGTAGCATCATATTTTTTTTCTTATATTTGCAGTCATTACAGATCTTGTTTTTGCTTTGTAATTATGGGTATAGAGTGTAGATTGATGTGAACAAATTTATTTAAAGCATTTAGCCTAAGCACAAGGTTAACCACCACTAAAGCACAAGGTTAGTGGTTGAGGAGAGATCCCCTGATATGACTGTAAAGCGCTTTAGGTGTACAATAGTACATATGAAAGCGCTATATAAATGCCTCATTCATTTATTCAAGGCTGCAACAACTTAAATGTATTTTTAAAAAGTAATATGAAAAAGTAAACGATTTTAACAGAAGGCTGAAATTGAACAAAATGTAAAAAAATAAAATTAAAAAAACTTTCTGTTCAATACTTCAATAATTTCTGAAAGCACAGAATATTTTTTAATCACGATGGCCCACGGTATTTAATGAAGAAAAACAGCTGGATAGAGATACAATGAAGGCAGAAGCATTTGATTCCATTTTTCTTTATATATATATATAAAAGACGGAAAATAGAGTCACCGCCTGGCTCATGGTCTAAAAGGGTTGTTTTGGGTGTAACGTGCAATAAACCAATCAGAGTCTCATCTCCCATTCCCTTTAAAAGCCAGTTGCGCTCGCGCCATGGCGGATTCCTATTTACATGACGGAATTTGCAAGCGGAAAGACTGAACGCTCCTCTAGCGAGGAAACGGATCTGCTCGTGCGCGAGGTTAAAGCGTGCAAGCAGACCATCTACTAGGGATGGGCAAATAAAGCCTCACGAAGCACTGATTCTTTCCCCTGAATGTTTTATGGAATTATTTTTGTGCCAATAATAAAGAACGTAACTTTTGAATAAACTAATGAAAATATAAATTGAAACTGAATAAAATATCTTTGAAACTGAAAAAGTTTTTGACTTCGTTTTTAATACAATGCATGTTTTGATAACTGTTCCCTTTCGAGGGAACTCGCGCAGCATCGAGAATTGACACATTGGGGAACGCCTTCGGCGTGACGCATCTGAAGTCTGTATAGAACTAGTCCAATCTTGATTGGTGTTGCGTCATAACGTCACTCGTGACGTCGCATGTGATGGCGATGCGGAAGCTAGAAAAGGACGCCGGCACATAACAGCGTCAGCTTTCTGGTCTTCAGCAAGCGTTCTGTGTCTGCTGTATGTCTTATTTGGTGTTGTTTGTCCCTCATTATTAGTATGGCAAACAAAAGCAAACAGTTCAGGCAATGTGCGTCCCATTGCCCGCGCTATTTGAGCAAGGGTGATTCACACTCGCTCTGTGTAGTTTGTTTGGGAGTGGAGCATGCACAGGCAGCGCTTGAGGGCGCTGTCTGTGCAAACTGCGATCAAATGGCACTGAGAACGCTCCGCTCCGCTCCCGCCTGAGCCTGTTTGATGAATCAGGCCAGGTTCGCGCTCCCTGTGGATCGGGTCCTGCGTCTGCCAAGGCAGCGCGGCACCTGCATTCATGGGGATCGCAGATGGAGTTGGCGGATGATGCTGAGACGGCCTCGGCCTTTCTCAGCATTCAGAGGCCAGCTCCATGGATCCTGCTCAGGGTTCGGCAGCCCGCTCTGCGGCTTCTTCCGCCCACGAGGAGGATCCGATACTCGAACTATCTGGCTCCGAGGAGCTGGATATTTTGAGTGTCGATGCAGGAGAATGTGTGGACTCGCCACCCCATTCTCCTGCCTTTGAGGAGCTGCTGGAGGTTGTGACCAGGGCTGTGGCTAAATAAAACATCGATTGGCCACAGGAAAAGCAGGAAGAGAAAAGAAAGAGCAAACTCGATGAATGTTTCCTGCAAGCCCGGTCACAACCTTCGCGCCGGAGCCTTCCGTTTTTCACTGATCTCCACACCAAGGTGTCCAGATCGTGGAAAAAGCCCTTCTCTTCTCGAATTACGAGCCCCAATGTCCATCTATATTCCTCCATCCTGGGCTCGAAAGAGAAGGGCTATGGGATGATGCCACGGGTAGAAGAGTCATTCGCTGCCCATCTCTCGCCCGATTCCGCATCGTCCCTAAGAGCTCCGCCACTTCCCTCCAAGCCCTGCCGTACAACATGGGCCTTGGTTGGGAAGGCATATATGGCGGCAGGTCGGTCTGGTGCATGCCTGCACACGATGGGGCTCCTGTAGGCATACCAGGCCGACCTCCTCAAAGAGGTGGACGACAGTGGGGAGGTCGCCCTCGACAACATTAAAGAAATTCGTTGAGTGGTCGACTTGTCTCTCCGGGCTACCAAGGAGACGACCCGCGTCATCGGCTGCTCCATGGCAGCTTTGGTAGCTACGGAGAGACATCTGTGGCTGAACTTGTCGGGCATCGGGGACAAGGACAGGGCCTTCCTCCTCGATGCCTCGATTTCGCCCTCCGGCCTCTTCGGCGACGCCGTCAACACCGTTGTCGAGAGGTTTCAGGAGGCGAAACGACAGTCAGCCACCCTTAAACATCTTATTCCCCGCCGTCGTCCTAGGTCTCGTGGGTCTGCTCCCAGGGGGCAGTCCCACGAGGCAGCCGACAGATCCTCACACCTGCAGCTGCAGAAGGAGAGTGTTGCTTCTCGTGCTCCTCCGCAAAGGGCCTGGAGCCAGAAGCAACACTCTCAAGACAGATCTGAGGACTGTCATTCAGGCGAGGAAGGCTTCGGCAAAGAGGTCCTGACGCGATGCGCAGGCCTCTGAGGGTGGTCCCCCCCGCGATCGAGCACCAACATCTCGCTCCTTCGCGGAGCCCTCAGGAAATCGATGTTTGCCTCCCGCCGCTAAACGTGCTTCGGGACGCATCGGTTTCCAGCGAACTCGAACACGAATCGCAGAGTCCACCCGAAAATACTGCGGCCCTGCTGATTTCGCGCCCTCTCACGAGGCCTGCAGATTTTTTTTTTCGGTTAGCTCCTGCCAGTCAACTGCTTCAGGTCACCGAAACCCAAATTATGACAACCGAGGTCAGTCCAGACAGACTGATCCCCCTAGTAGATTATTTCGACACCTGGAAGGGTCTTCAAAATATATCTCAGTGGGTCCTGCATACAGTGGAAAAGGGATATAGAATTCAGTTCGAGTATCGTCCACCAAAATTCAACGGGGTCATACACACGCTTGTCAGCCCTGAGCAGGGTCAGGTCATGGAACAAGAAGTTCAGTCCCTCCTAGCAAAGGAAGCCATAGAGCTGGTTCCTCCTCAAGAAAGGGAAGCGGGCTCTACAGCCGGTACTTCATAGTTCCCAAAAAGGATGGGGGGTTACGTCCTATTATAGATCTCAGGGTATTGAACCGGTCTCTGAGGAGATTCAAGTTCAAGGTGCTAACTATCTCCTTAATCGTAAGTCAAATCAGGTCCGAGGACTGGTTTGTCACGATAGATCTAAAAGATGCGTACTTCCATATATCCATCCTGCCCCAACACAGGAAGTTTCTAAGATTCGCTTTTGGGGGGAAAGCGTATCAGTACAGAGTACTTCCATTCTGCCTAGCACTGTCTCCTCGCACCTTCACGAAATGCATGGATGCAGCTCTTGCTCCTTTGAGACTTCAAGGCATCCGTATCCTCAATTATATTGACGATTGGCTCATTCTAGCACAATCAGAGGAGGATCAACATCGAAATGTTGTTCTGAACCATCTAAGGTGCTTGGGATTAAGACTCAATGTCAAGAAAAGTTCATTAATTTCTCTACAGAGAACTATTTTCCTGGGAGTAGAATGGGACTCAGTCACGATGCGGGCACAATTGTCTCCTGCTCGTGTAAACACCATCTTGACCACAGTTACGATTATCAAACTAGGCCAGGCCATCACTGTCAAACATTTCCAAAGAGTTCTGGGTCTTCTAGCAGCAGCGTCCAACGTGATACCTTTTGGCCTGCTGTATATGAGAGCCCTGCAGTGGTGGCTCAGGACCAGAGGGTTTTCCCTGAAGGGGAACCCATTTCGCACAATCAAAGTAACGCGCAGATGCCTTCGTTCTTTGACAATGTGGAAGAAACCATGGTTCCTGTCCCAAGGCCCTGTACTGGGAGCACCGTGTCAGAGAAAAAAAGTGACCACGGATGCGTCCCTCACAGGCTAGGGAGCGGTCATGGAAGGCCGCTACACCAGGGGTTCGTGGAGGGACCACAATCTCTCTTGGCACATCAATTGCCTGGAGATTCTGGCTGTATTTCTGGCACTCAGATATTTCCTTCCAGACCTCAGAGGCCATCATGTTCTAGTACGAACAGACAATACGTCGGTGGTCTCATACATAAATCGACAGGGGGGCCTGAGATCACGCCCTCTATGCAGATTGGCACATCAGGTTCTTCTGTGGTCCCAGGGAAAACTTCTTTCAGTCAGAGCCATGTTTATCCCTGGGGACGAAAATGTGGGAGCAGACATCCTGTCGAGGCAGGGGCTGAGGCCCGGGGAATGGAGACTCCACCCCGAGACGGTGGAGTTCAAATGGAGGAAGTTCGGCCAAGCGGAGTCGATCTGTTCGCCTCTCACGAGAACACCCAATGCCCGCTCTGGTTCTCCCTCACTCATCCAGCTTCCTTAGGACTGGATGCCATGGTACAGACATGGCCGAGGCAACGTCTGTATGTAGCACTCCTGTAAGGGAGCACGTTTATCAATAAACAGTCAGACGAGATGCTTCATATCCAGAGTTCAATAAATGCAATAAATTAACAATTATTACACTCAACAATGCATGAGCTCTCTTATTTATATAATGTTATACACAAGTGCATGAGCTCGTATGTACTTCCCCTTTAAATCAACGCATCCCAAGTTCACCGTGAATAAATGAGTGCACTTAAAGTAGTGCGCATCCTAAAACAGCGACACTCTCTATATTCACAAGCCCCAATCTCACATAAAACACATGTGACAACACAAATCATACATCGACCTTTAACTAAACAGGGCAATTTATATAAATTCAACGGTATACATTTAATCACCCTACCGTTACATACACACATGAACGATTTGCGCGCGAACCGCGTGCTCCCCAGCTGATAACTATAGCATTTTACATTGGATTCGCCCTGTATCGCACTTCACCAAATAATACAACACAATACCTAGCAAAAATGCATTTAGTAACACTAATATTCACATGTGTGCAAATGTACGCTTCATATACCTGTAAGGGAGCACGTTTATCAATAAACAGTCAGACAAGATGCTTCATATCCAGAGTTTTTACGTAGAATGAAGCGTCTCACGAGAACTCCCCAACTATTAGTAAACGCACGTGCACACACACGACCAATCAGATACGCTCATCCCAAACATGTCATCATTACATTTTTAACCTCATACGAAATCACTAAACATATGAATTAATGCAAAACATAACATTTCAACGTCCTTAACAACATTCATATTTTATAATTATTTAAACTGATTACTGGATTAAACCTCAGGTGAACACATACAGTAAATCTTGTTCACATTTTACTCAGCATATTACATGTACGCATTTCCCCCGATCGCTCTGCTCCCAGGGGTTCTAGAGAGGGTCCGGAGGTACGGAATCAGTTTGCTCCTAGTAGCCCTGTACTGGCCGGGCCAAGTATGGTTTTCAGACATCATATTTCTTCTAGAAGGCCCTCCGTGGCAAATCCCGATCAGGAGGGACCTTCTTTCTCAGGCCGAGGGCACAATCTTCCACCCTCGGCCGGAGCTGTGGAAACTATGGGTCTGGCCCCTGAGGGGGACCAACTCTTAAATGCTGGTCTCTCAACTGAGGTTGCTGAGACCATCTTAAACTCTAGAGCCCCCTCCACGAGGAAACTGTATTCTTTAAAATGGAACGTATTCGACTGACAGAGAACATCAGTTGAACCCAGCTAACTGCCCAGTGGCTTCAGTGCTGGAGTTCCTTCAGAGTCGTTTCTCTGACGGGCTCTCCCCTTCCACGCTTAAGGTCTATGTGGCGGCCATAGCTGCCTTCCACACGCCGTTAGGGGTTGACACCTTGGGGAGACACCCACTTATTGTACGTTTCCTTCGTGGAGCTAGGAGGATGAAGCCTGTCGTCCAGTCCAGGGTCCCCACGTGGGACCTGGCTGTGGTTCTTTAGGGGTTATCCCTGGCACCCTTCGAACCATTGGACGAGGTGTCTGAGAAATTTGTATCTTTTAAGATAGCCTTCCTGCTCGCTATTACTTCACTAAAAAGAGTGGCCGGCCTGCAGGCACTGTCTGTTGCAACCTGCAGGCAATATCTGTTGCTCCCTCTTGCCTCGAGTTCGCTCCCGGCAGAGTGAGAGCTATTCTCCACCCTAGACCTGGCTTCGTACCTAAGGTACCCACAAATGTAGAGCGGTCTGTAATTCTTCAGGCATTCCATCCTCCACCGCATGTGTCGGATGAGCAAGAGAAGCTACACCTATTATGCCCGGTCCGAGCCCTGGAGGTCTATGTCCGAGGAACCTCGGGCTGGAGAAAGTCGGATCAGTTACTTGTGTGTTTTGGGTCACCTAAGAAGGGTTCCCCTGTTTCTAAAAAAACTATCAGCAGGTGGATAGTAGAGGCTATTTCTTCAGCTTACGAGGCGCGCGGTTTGCCTTCGCCTCTGCTAATAAGCGCCCACTCAACCAGAGGATTGGCATCCTCTAAAGCCCTGCTAGCAGGGGCTTCCCTTCAAGAGGTCTGTGATGCTGCCGGCTGGGCCTCCCCACACACCTTCATAAGACGCTACAGTCTGGATCTGCCCTCTACACCGGGTTCACAAGTGCTCTCGTCTTGAGTGTGCCAGATTGCTTCACACCAGGGCGTTTATCTCTCAGTGTGGCTCAGTGGGCAATTCGTTCCCCAATGTGTCGATTCTCGACGCAGCGCGAGTTCCCTCGAAAGGGAACGTCTCGGGTTACGACTGTAACCCTTGTTCCCTGAGAAGGGAACGAGACGCTGCGTCCCTCGGCCACACTTCGCTCGCTCCTGAGAACGACTTGCTTCGACCAATCAGAAGCTGACGCTGTTATGTGCCGGCGTCCTTTTATAGCTTCCGCATCACCGTCACATGCGACGTCACGAGTGACGTCATGACGCAACACCAATCAAGATTGGACTAGTTCTATACAGACTTAAGACGCGTCACGCCGAAGGCGCTCCCCAATGTGTCGATTCTCGACGCAGCGTCTCGTTCCCTTCTCAGGGAACAAGGGTTACAGTCCTAACTCGAAACGTTTTCTCATCTTTCTTTCGATGATTTAAACTAACAAATGCGCTTCCAGTGTTTTCATTTACGCTTCTAAAGTTTTCGTTTATGCTCCTTGAGTTTTCGTTTGCTATTCTGGCACATAGCTCTCGTGGGGGCGGGGGCTAGCAGCAGTGTGTTCTCATTGGCTACTGAGTTTTTTATTGACAGCCTCTTGACCTGGAAGTGAGGACATCAGTGTTGTGTTTATGTGTGGATGTGAGCGTCTGTATGCGCAGCTTTCTATTTTATTTGAGTGATATTAAGTTTGTTTGTTTTTTTGTTTTTTTTATCTGTATTTACCTGCTGCTACTACTTTGTCGACAGGAGCTTTTAGGAGCGCAAGAGATCTATTCAGTCTATTCAGGTGTAATTGTACATTAAAGTACTGTATATAATACTGAAAATATTGTATGATGTCCAATGTTTTCGGAGAATATTTGTTTATTCCGGATGATTATTTTGCATGTTAGGCTCTGATTAGGTTGTACTGTTACAATTTAAAAAGAATACTATAAAACATGTGTGATTATATTCAGCCGTCAAGAAAGTCTTACTTCAACTAGGTACTCAAGGTTGGCAACCATGGCCATCACACTACTCATTGTTGGCATATGCATTTACACCACACAAAATGAATGATCACTTAAATAAGAGGAATTTTAAACAATATGAAAATTACAATTGTGGCTTGCTGTCAGATGATACAGACCTCAAAGGGCATTTCATTATATATTTCACACAAAGAATGTTCTTGTTTGCATTTTTTTTTATCATGCCGCTAATTTTATTTAGTTATTTAATTTAGTTAATATTATCATTTAACATTTAAAATTGTAAATATATTTTAACAATCATCAACAGTTTCAATTGTGAAATATAAAACCAGTTGAATGAATGTAATTGAAAATATTAATTCAAATAAATTTACATTGTTTATTGAATACACAAAACATTAACTGCATACAATACATGTAATGCACAGTATTCTCATGATATAAATTAATATACAAAATGCACAATTACAAATACAGAATACATATTTAAAATTTGCATACATTTTAAATGATGCAATGATCCTTTGAACAGTTCCTGTTACAGTACAAGTAACAAAACAGTGACTAAATGAAGTAAATGAGTAAATGATGAGAGAATTCTAATTTTTTTGGGGTGGACTATCCTTGTACCCACCCACAAGGATAGTCCACCCAAAAAAAAAAAGAGAATTCTCTCATCATTTACTCACCTTCATGCCATCCCAGATGTATATGACTTTCTGTCTTCACAAAAACAAACAAAGATTTTTAAGAAAATAATCCATCTCTGTGAGTCCATATAATACAAGTGGATTGTAACCCATGTACGCAAGACAGTTGGTCGGAAGTGATTTTTAATAGTTAAAACAGTTTACGTTATTAGTATTTTTCTTATCTAGCCTATTGTTTCACTTCAGAAGGCATTGATTCATCCACTGAGGTCGCATGGACATCACGGTCACCATGTGTGGTTTTTATACTCGCAGAGATGGATTACTTTCCTTATAATCTTAATTCGTGTTTATCTGTAGAAAGAAAAATACATAAAATAAGTGAGATTTTTAATTTTTGGGTGAACTATCCCCTTAACATTCATATGCTGTTGGTATGCTAATCCAAGATCAGCATAGACTAGAAAGAATAAAGTGAAACCTCTTGTGTACTTGTGAACTGTGTTTGTTTTAATCTAGAGCTCCAAATAAATTAAAATAGTTGCTATTTTTTAATATTAAAATCAAATAAATCAGGTGTCTGAAAATCAAGATCCCAGTCATTCAAAGGTGATGTGTCTGAACAAAGTAAGATTCTTGTCTGATGGGGACAGTGGATCTCTAGTACTACCACTCCATCCTCTGTGACAGCATCAGAATTTTGTTTATGGAAAAGTTGCTCAACTCCCTGGAAAAATGAGAAAGGAAATGTATTATAATCTAACAATACAAATTGCTTTGAACTCCCATTCCTACAAATTGCAGGCTTAAAATATTTATTTCAAACAAATTATATTACATTTTTAAGGGATTTTACAGTACTAAATATTTCCCTCTGAGTCTTGCACCATTTATCATCTGTAATACTGTTGTGTAACCAGTAGATGGCTGTATAGACCTATATATAAATATATATCCATGGCTGTATATTCCCTAGGGTTTCTCAAACTCGGTCAGGGCCACTGTCCTGCACAGTTTAGCTCCAACCCTGATCAAACACATCTGAGCAAGCTAATCAATGTCTTCAGGGTCACTAGAAACTCTGAGCAAGCTAATCAATGTCTTCAGGGTCACTAGAAACTCACAGCTAGGTGTGTTTGATCAGGGTTGGAGCTAAACTGTGCAGGACAGTGGCCCTCCAGGACCGGGTTTGAGAAACCCTGCCCTAGTTGCTGGAGGTTTTCAGTCATAATTACTTGCATGTATTAGGTTTCGCATTTGGATATATATGTATTATTAAAGACGTTAAGTGCAATTTCTTGCATTATTATTAGTCAAATATGGACACAAAGGCATTTTGTTACTCATTCTAGCTACATAATAGCTTTGTTAGTCATCTTTATCACACAAAAGTAATCAGAATAAATATTGCGACCAGGGCGATAAACGGAGACGTGGTCTGTGGTCAAGTCGTGTCTCTCCTCTTTCAAAAACTCGGCATTAAATTCAGGTTAAAATAGCTTTATTGGCATGGTAAAAAAAAAAAAAAAAAAAAAAAAAGGCTTTACATTGCCAAAGTTGAATCAAGCAGTGATTGACAGCGCTCTGGTCCAATGGCATCGGTCATTGTCTGATATTTTTGTACTGTAGGCTATAGTACAGATACTGTACAGTAATCTAGCCCAATGTTGTTTGGGGTGGCTGGGGGGAAATATGATCTAATCGAAGCAAATATGATCTAATCGAAGACTGTAACTGTATGTAGATAAACAAGTCATGTAATGATCAAGTTAAATCATGTTAAATCAAGACAACACTGCTGTATAAATGTTATGGGCTCTCATTGAGCTCTAAAATGCCTCTCCACCTGAAAAAGCAAGTAGGCTACTGTATTATAAATAGAATTATATGCAGGGGTAAAATTGGGATTTATTATGTGGGGGGGCTCTCCCTAGGGGGGACCGCTTCCACATCCCTCGCAACTACGGATCTCCTAGGAACATTCATTATATATTGCTGCGTACATTTATCCGTGTCGGAGAAATCAGAAATATGTTTTCAAAAGCATCACTTTCATCAAATTTTATGTGACATAATTTCCTGTAGGCAACTGATTGCAAACAGGCACATCAGGACACAAACGAGCAGGCTTATGTGCCGGGGCTGAGCCCCGGAGAGCCCCGCGGTCCAATTTAACCACTGAGTATATAAAAAAAAAATATAATAATAATAATAATAATAAGACTTACCACGAGTATCCAGTATCCTGATATAGCGACGATGACTAATGATAATGATAACATTCGTCTGTACTATTCCTTCTATAAGAAATCATCTCTCAACAGTGTAATGTAACAGCAAATTAATCAGATATAAACTTTATTGCAATAAAATGAAATAGAAAGCTGCGCTTACAGACGCTCACATCCACACAACACTGACATCTTCACTTCCAGGTCAAGAGGCTGTCAATCAAAAACTCAGTAGCCAATGAGAACACACTGCTGCTAGCCCCCGCCCCCACGAGAGCTATGTTTCAGAATAGCGAACGAAAACTCAGGGAGCGTAAACGAAAACTTCAGAAGCGTAAATGAAAACTCTGGAAGCGCATTTGTAAGTTCAGATAGAAAGATGAAAGAAAGAAAGATGAGAAAACGGTTAGCAAAACATGCATTTTTTTAAAAACAAAGTCAAATATTTTGCCTGCGATTTATTCTTTTTGAGTTTCAAAGATATTTTATTCAGTTTCAATTTATATTTTCGTTAATTTCTTGAAAAGTTACGTTCATTATTATTGGCACAAAAGTAATTCGATAATGTTTGAGGAAAAGATTTGAGTGTCGAAAACAGCGCCATCTTGTGGCAGGTCAAATTTATAGCAGCCATGTTTATGAGCAGCTGAGTGCGCAGCGCCGTTGTTTTATCCCTTAAAGGGATAGTTCACTTTGAAATAAATTTTTGGTATGTTTTAGCTTACCTCAAGGGCATCCAAGATGTAGGTGTCTTTTTTTCCGCAGTAGTTTCAATTTTGATATTTTTAGGTCAAACCGTTCTTGTCTGTTAGTCATATAATGCAGGTCGATGGTCACATCTAGTGTATATCTATGCACCAGTCTGCGTACACGTCAGATCAGATCACTCGGACATGGCTGTGTATAAGCGGTAAAAACGATATAAATACTGTTCGTTTTCTCACACAAACCGCTCGTTTCGTGTCTTAGGCCATCAATGTGTACTTACGATGGGGAATTGTTTAATTTGGACGATGGGGAATTGTTTTAATTTGGACTCTGTGCATGCTCTTTGAGATAATGACCATAGACCTGCATTATATGACTGACAGACAAGAACGGTTTGACCTAAAAATATCAAAATTGAAACTACTGCGGAAAAAAAGACACCTACATCTTGGATGCCCTTGAGGTAAGCTAAAACATACCAAAAATGTATTTCAAAGTGAACTATCCCTTTAAGCACAAATAAAAGCCTGACAACGCTACATGTTCAGTTTTCTGATAATATAATTCACATATTAAAGTGTGGCAATAAAATAAATGTAACAATTATATTAATACTAATTATAAAAAATTAGTAAAGTAAATGTTGGTCTAATTATTTTATGGTTTCTGTGCTGTTTATGTGTCAGAATATATGATCATGTAACATAGGCTATAGGCTTATTTATATTTAAAAAAAAAATTTTTTACAATTTAGTAAATGGACTTAAACTTCCAAAAACCTGTAGAGTTGTGGTTTGGGTTCAAACCAACACACATAGTGAAGCATTCACGTGAGTGGAAAGAAAGTGAGGCTTCAGGCTTGTTCAACTTCCTTGTTCAACTTCATGCAGCTCTGCGCCGACCGATTCTCAAGACTGACTTGAAGCAGTGCATGCCGGTTAGAAATTTTGTCCGACTTGATACCTGCTTGATACAGCGTTGACGCCACATGACTGTGACGTATGCCATCAAAGTACAGCGAGAGCGATTCGAGAGTAGCCGGAGAACTCAGCCAGTGCGCAGCTTCTCAAGAGCGGCTGCACTGGGCTGCACCAGGGGGGTAATCGAGCTCTCGAATTCCGTACCACCCCTGGGGGCCGCCATTGGCTAACAAGCCATCACCTGCTGTTAGCATTCCATTGACTCCCATTCATTTTGGTGTCACTTTGACAGCGAATAACTTTACATCTGAGGTGTTTAAAGACTCCATTTGACCATTGTTTATTTCCAAAGAAACATGCCAATGTATAAAAGGCTCCATTACCTTGTATCTTACGTTATGGCCCCTTAGAAGCAGTTTTTGTAAAAATAGGCTAATGATTTCGTCATAACCACGCGACTTTCTGGAAATTACCATATGAGGAGAAGCTCGCAGTCAATCGGGGGGACATGGAGGCATAAAGTCCGATAAAGTCAAGGGAGAAGCCCATAGAGAATCCTTGCTCCTGCTCCTAGCTCATGGACAGCTCCTACTCACGCTCTCCGTCTCTGCAAGATTCGGAAGGGAATGATTCAGATTTCACCTGGAACAGCTACTTGAAGACTTACAACTGTCAGACAGGCTGCTCACGTCACATCCACGTCGTCAAGCTCGATCAGTTTGAGTCTGCGCAGTACGCTCAGCCATCAGGAAGTGAGTGCTTCTAATTTGCTTTACTTTTCTCCGTTGAAACCTTTGGGGTCGCTGTGTCCAGTTTATATAAGGCTTGTTCGACTTCATGCAGCTCTGTGCAAACCGATCGGCGGCTGACTTAAAGCAGTGCATGCTGGTTAGAAATTTTGTCCGACTTGATACAGCGCCGACGCCACGTGACTGTGACGTATGCCATCAAAGTACCGCGAGAGCAATTCGAGAGTAGCCGGAGAACTCAGCCAGCGCAGCTTCTCAAGAGCGGCTGCACTGGGCTGCACGTGGGCTGATGACGACACAGCCAGTTCCACGATTGGCCGGATTCACCGCATAACAACGATCACGTGGGTTTCGTGTTTATTCGAACACCTTTAGTTCCTCTAAAGCTCTCAAATCAGTTTATTATAACAGTGAACACTCTTTTCCTGTCGTTGTCATGTTATATTGTGAGTTATATTGTGACCAGAAAGTGTCCGACTTCACGTCTCCGTTTGCAGCTCCTCCCCGCCTGCACGCGGCTACTCTCGCCGATCGGTTACATCCAGCCGCAGCCGATAGGTGTGTTCGACATCGGCTGCGGCTGGATGTAACCGATCGGCGAGAGTAGCCGCGTGCAGGCGGGGAGGAGCTGCAAACGGAGACGTGAAGTCGGACACTTTCTGGTTCCCGTAGTGACCGCTCACGTGGTGTTCGCGTACTTTACCACAGCTGCAGTGAAATAAATGTAATATTGGCCAAATAATACACAGATGTTTCAGAGACATTTTCATTCAATAGGCCTACTTTATGTACTGCTTCATACAGCGTCTGTTTGAACAAGAATAAAGTTCAACATAATTGCTACTATTAATGAAGTGGAGTCTATACTTTTTTTAATCAGTTTTAATTTGATAAACATGACACAATACGACATGAAAAGAGTGTTTACTGTTATAAAAAACTGATTTGTGAGCTTTAGAGTAACTAAAGGTGTTCGAATAAACACGAAACACACGTGATCGTTGTCATGCGGTGAATCCGGCCAATCGTGGGACAGCTGTGTCGTGACTGTCGTCATCAGCCCTCCTGCAGCCCAGTGCAGCCGCTCTTGAGAAGCTGCGCTGGCTGAGTTCTCCGGCTACTCTCGAAATGCTCTCGCGGTACTTTGATGGCATATGTCACAGTCACGTGGCGTCGGCGCTGTATCAAGTCGGACAAAATTTCTAACCGGCATGCACTGCTTCAAGTCAGCCGACGATCGGTCTGCGCAGAGCTGTATGAAGTCGAACAAGCCTGATGTCGAACACACCTATACTGTATATGGGCTGCACGAGCTCTGATGACGACACTGCTGTTCCACGATTGGCCGGATTCATCGCATGACAACGATCACGTGTGTTTCGTGTTTATTCGAACACCTTTAGTTCCTCTAAAGCTCACAAATCAGTATTTTTTTATAACAGTAAACACTCTTTTCATGTAGTTGCAATGTTATATTGTGTCATGTTTATCAAATTAAAACTGATTAAAAAAACGTAGACTCCCCTTCATTGATAGTAGCTTATGTTGAACTTTATTCTTTTTCAGACGCTGTATGAAGCAGTAGCCTACAAAGTATTGAATGAAAATGTCTCTGAAACATAGTATTATTTGGCAAATATTGCATTTATTTCACTTCAGCTGTGGTAAAGTATGCAAACACCACGTGAGCAGTCGGGAACCAGAAAGTGTACGACTTCACGTCTCCGTTTGCAGCTCCTCCCCGCCTGCATGCGGCTACTTTCGCCGCCGATGTTGAACCATAGACTGTAAAAAATACAGTTTGTTTTTCATTGATCACGTGTTTCTCTGAAAACAATACGCGCTCGGGCACGGAGCTTCATGAGAAATTACGCTGCGTAGCCTACTCGATGCGCGCTTTAAAGCTTCAGTGTCAAATGTAACATCACTGCCATATAGGGGACAAGCCGGATTCCACCATATCTTTGTGTACACAATATTAATCTTTTACATTTGTAATCCTTTAATTTTTTATATTTGGCATGTTTGTGTGCTGCTGCGCATCCCTGTGTGTAATAAGCAGAGTCTACACGCATTGTGGACCCGCCTAAAGGCGCATACTAACACGTTCTTTAAAGCAACACTAAGTAAAAAATTTTACCTTAAAATAATGTTTCCAAAATCGTATCAGTGGTTCATCAAGTCGTAACAGGGTGAAAGGCACTTATGGATTCGCTTTGCAGCCCTATATCTGCTATAACCACACTATGCAAGTTTGCCAAACCGGGTCGCGTTTCTGTAGTTCGAATGAGACATAAGAAGACTACAAATTTGACTTGCTTTACATCAAGCGGGGTGGACACACTATCCTAGTATTAGGATCATTTGGAAGGTAATGGTATTGATCCTGTATCGATCTTTTCTCGTTCTCATGTCACTGTTCAGTCACACATTACTCTTAGATCGACTACAAAATTATACTGGTGTTCAAGGACAAGCATTAAGCTGGTTCAAATCATACCTATCTGACCGCTACCATTTTGTCTATTTAAATGGAGAAAAATCGATGTAGCAACAATGACATCTGCTTTTCACATTAAGTGAATCATGTGATGTCGAACACATCGTCTTTGTCCAAACAGCGCTGGTTAATAATTCCCCACGGGGCAATTTACCAGCACCCGGGTGTCTGTTGCCCCCCCAGTTCAGCGTGGACTCCCTGTGACTTTTACAGCCTCATGACACACACACACATACACACACACACACACACACAAACATCCGTTGTGTTTAACTTAACATTCTTTTAAATGTGTGTAACTCAGACTTGTATCTGAACTTCCTGTATGTATGTGTGATTAATGTTGTTTTGATCATATAGTTATGATCTTCGAGTGTTTGGATCTGAAATGTATTTCTGAAGAATGTTCTCCCAGTAGAATCGCATCCCGTAATCCGATCTCATTGGCAGGTCATAAAAGTTGACCACCAACCCACACACAAACACACTCTGGACTTTGAAACAGAAACCCCCTACAGAAAAGGACTTTTACCCATAAAGTCGCTCTTAAATGTACTAAATATATAAATTTGTGTGTTAAGAGGTGTGTGTAAACCATAGGAAAGCATATGTCCTATTTGTAACATTAATAGAACTGCAAATGCCTATACAAATGCATAATAATGTATCTCTGCATTGCTACAACGCCTATATTCTATTTTTGATATCTCTGTAATCCTCTCCAGCTAACGGAGTTGAATTCCGATAGCAGAATTCAGTGATGCGCATTGTTTTATAAGTTCATATGTCTGGAGAAAATCCTCTCAAGTTAAAGTCACTCATGACTCATTCGAGTGGGCGTGTCTAACCGGACAAAGGAATCTTCCCGCTCGAAAATTCTCGACAGCTGATTCGTCCTACACGAAGGAGGGGACGGCACATGGGACACTGATAAAAGTCCAAACCTTCAGTTTCTCTCTCTCTCATTTCCAACTTCTCTTGACCCTCTTCCTCGGCGCAGCGCTTCTCCAAAGGAACATCTGGAGGAGACCCTGGCCTTCTCTATCGACGAACACATGTTCGAGTCGTAGCTGCGTCCCTTGCAACAAAGACTTTAAACCTCTCCCATCCCGGGAGATGAACCTTATTTTCCGGTAATATTACATTCAGTTAGCCTTTCAAGCTTCCCGCGACACCGGAAGACGCAGCAGAAACAGGACACCATCCTCGCTTCCTGCCTCAGCCTCAGCCTCACCCGAAAGAGCACAGAATCTTGCAAGTAACGTACTCTCTCTAAAAGCTGTTCCAGGTGTCTTGTGAACTTAGGTTTCTGTATGTAATAATTACTAGCTTTTCCCTTCTCTCTATATCTTTCTTTCTTTCATTTCATTTCATTTCATTCTGATCACGCAATGTTTTATGTTTGTTTCGGTTAAATGTTTATTTGTTTGTTTGCATTTTTACGTACGTTTATATTTGTAGTTTCTATAATCTCTAGGGTGTGCCATTTTATTAATAAACCCATTTATACTTTTAATTGTCTCTGTGTTTGAAGACCCGCCTTATAAAGTCAATAGAGACAGAGCGCAACGCGTCATAATTTGAAGACCACGCCCACCAAGGGGGAAAACAAACTAACTGTCTCCATTGACTTTGCATTGCGAGAGGCTGCCTCCTTGTCATTTCTTGCTTCTAACAAAAGACAGAATAATGCCTAAAAGCTGCTGTGTGACAAGGTGTACAGCAAACAAGCTAAGAAACCCAGAAATACGTTTTCATAAGCTGTCGACCCCAAAAAACGAGCGTTTGAGGACATAAAAGTGGATACAGGCTGGAACGAATGGGTCAATTGTGGGATCCTGACACTCAGTATGCACTAAAAATACACTACGTGTGCAGTAAGTTAAACATTTGGTCACTGGTGAGTCAAATATCCAAATGTCAGTTTTATATATTATATTTCTGTAAGATAAACTATCCTGTGTTGCCGATTACGGTTTCCTCCAGCGGGTGTACGTTAGTTCTCATAGTAATGAGACACGTGACGCTCTGTCTCAACTGCCTGTATCCACTTTTATGTCCTAAAAACACTCGTTTTTTGGGGTCGAGAGCTAATAAAAACTTATTTCTGGGTTTTTTAGCTTGTTTGCTGTACACCTTGTCACACAGCAGCTTTTAGGCATTTGTCTGTCTTTTGTTAGAAGCAAGAAATGACAAGGAGGCAGCCTCTCGCAATGCAAAGTCAATGGAGACGGTTTGATTGTTTTCCCCCTGGGTGTGGGCGTGGCCTAAATACGCTCTGTCTCTATGAAACTTCAAGATCTAAGCTACAAGCTCGATATAAACTACATTTAGTAGTTCTTAATTCAGAAACTCAGTAAGTTTGATATTCGTGGCCAGAAGATAAAACTTTCTCGGAGTTTGTAAAGGGATACCCCCTTCTTAACTGTAATGATCTTACATTTATTCGCTGGACGAATTAGATGTTGGTCAATCCAGTTACAGAACAAGGAAATCTCGATAAATGTACATGCGACTTATGAATTATGACCATGAGTCATAATTATTAATATTCCCAAGATTCCCCATTTTCTTGAGCTAATTCACATTTACCCAGAGTCGATATTGTTACATCGATCATAACTCCAGTAAACTATGGAGTGCCGCAGGGATCTGTGTTAGGCCCTCTGTTATTCTCAATATATATGATGCCACTTGGAAATATTATAAGGAAACATGGAATTAGTTTCCATTGTTATGCTGATGACACTCAAATATATATTTCATCACGGCCGGATGAAAACGCTAAATTTTCCAAATTGACAGAGTGTGTTAAAGATATAAAAGATTGGATGACGCGTAATTTTCTTTTATTAAATCCAGACAAGACAGAGGTAATACTTATCGGTTCAAAAAACCACCCACAAAACCTTGCACAATACAACTTTAACATCATAGGATGTCCTGTTACTTTATCCTCTACAGTAAAAGACCTGGGTGTTATACTCGATTGCAACCTGTCTTTTGAAAATCATATTTCATATGTTACAAAAACAGCCTTTTTCCACCTTAGAAACATTGCTAAGCTACGTAATATGCTATCAGTTTCTGATGCAGAAAAGTTAATTCATGCATTCATGACCTCGAGACTGGATTACTGTAATGCTTTATTAGCTGGTTGTCCTGCATCCTCAATAAACAAGCTACAGTTCTTACGAGAATGCCGCCGCTAGAGCCGCCAAAATGCCGCCGCTAGAGTTCTTACGAGATCAAGAAAATATGATGATCATATAACACAGATTTTATCATCACTGCATTGGTTACCTATAAAGTTCCGTATTAATTACAAGGTATTTGTAACAGACTTTGCTTTGATAAATATTCGAATTCGTTTTTTAACACATTTTTTATATTTCTGTGAGTTTAAATGGGTTTAAGAAATGCATTATCTGTCTTACTAAGGAGGGACTTTTATTTTGACGGGTATTGTAGTCTACGGGGAAGGAAAGGGAGAGCACGCAGTTCAAGTTGATCAGAGTTGTTTCGCAGCTATAACGTTTGGAACACTGGAGCAACGTGACGATCGTTAACGGATTGCAACACGATGGAATCAGCGTGATGGTCACAAAAGAGCTGGAACGTCATAAAGTGAGTTGACTATGGAAATTGATACTGACGATCCAGAATCTGAAAGCCTGCTGCAGATGGAATCAGAAAGTAAAAAGGAAAAGGATGTAAAAGAAGCAGTTAAATGTAAAGATAAAAATGCATCTGAACTTCAGTGTCATGTACAAGACAGTGCAGAACTCCCTCGATGTTCAGAACGTCCACATATTCCTACTGAGAGAATGCTTGCTTACCAGAAAGATGAGTGCTGTAAGAAAGAAAGAAGGTTAATGGCTTTGTATGATCAATGGAAATTAGATGCTCGTAAAGCAAGACATGACTTAAAATCAGACATCTCTGATAAGCAGCTTGCTGACATTGCTGACTCTCTTGATGATAAAAAGAACTGTATCATAAAAATCTTCTGTGAAATAAGGTAACATTTCACACCTGCTGCTGATTTAAGACGTAAAATTGATGCATGTGAAGCCGTGACCAATGACATCGTCAAAATTGTGCTGGAAAGGTTGACAACAGTAGATGGTGAGTTTGATGCAGAACAGGAAAAGGGCCGTCTACATGAACTTTTAGCTCATAGTTATGCTCGTTCCATATATGGTTCCAGTGCTTCACAAACAGTCAGCAACCATTCTAGATCTTCTTGTACATCAAGCAAGCGAGCAGATGCGGCGGCAGAGCTGGCTGCAAAAGAGGCCGAATACAAGATAATGCAAAAGGAAAGACAACAAAAGGAAAAAATAAGAACTCTAGAAGAGCAGCTCAGACAAGAGCTAGAAACACAAAGGTTTGAATTAGAACAGCTGCAGATAGAAAAGGATTTAGAGGTTGCTCGGGCCAGAGTAAAATCATATGATGAAGGAATAAAACAAGAGACAAAGAGTCAGTCTATACAGAATGAACGTGAAAGTCGGAAAAACTAAATCTTCCCAACGACACAGCAGCAATACAATGTTGTCCAGCCAACATCTCTTAGTGAAGTGTCTCATCTTGCTCAGGCAGTTCAGGACAGCATAGCCATCAACAGGTTACCCATACCCGAGCCTTCAGTGTTCAGTGGAGACCCAATTGAGTTTGTGGACTGGAAAGCCTCATTTGTGTCACTTATAGATAGAAAAGGCATCTCTGCAGCTGATAAACTCTATTATCTGAAAAAGTATGTCAGTGGCTCAGCACACAAATATCTTGAAGGCACCTTTTATCGTAATGATGAAGAAGCGTACAAAGATGCTTGGAACAAGCTTAACCAAAGATACGGGCAGCCATTTGTCATTCAAAGAGCATTCCGTGAAAAGCTGTCAAAGTGGCCTAGAATACCATCCAAAGATGCAGAAGGCCTGAGAACATTTTCAGACTTCTTAAATGCCTGCCTGCAAGCCATACCTCATGTTAAAGGCCTGGAAATATTAAACGACTGTGAAGAGAATCAAAAGCTGGTACAGAAACTTCCTGACTGGGCAGCCTCCAGGTGGAACCGCCAAGTCACAACATCACTTATGGACGGCAAGGAATTTCCAAGCTTTCAAGACTTTGTAAAATTCATGTCAACTGAAGCAGAAATAGTGTGTAATCCTATCACTTCTCTACATGCTCTTCATTCACGTGAGTCACCTCATGAGAGAAGAATCTCAAATGAAACCAAAAGAAACAAGGCCATAGGGGTGGTGGCGCAATGGATAAGACACATGCCTTTGGTGTGAGAGACCCGGGTTCGAATCCACTGTGAGACACCAATGTGTCCCTGAGCAAGACACTTAACCCCTAGTTGCTCCAGAGGCGTGTGACCTCTGACATATATAGCAATTGTAAGTCGCTTTGGATAAAAGCGTCAGCTAAATGAATAAATGTAAATGTAAATTGTCCACAAAACACAAACAACAGTAAACCGTGATAAACAGACAATGGCTAAAGGACAGTTAAAAACACCATGCATGTTGTGTCAAGATGACAGCCATCAACTCTGTAAGTGCCCACAATGCATGGTAAAGTCTCTGAAAGACAGAAGGTCCTATGTCAAAGACAACAAACTCTGTTTTGGGTGTATGAAACCAGGTCACTGTGCTAAGGATTGTCGGCGTCGCCACACGTGATGTATGCAAACTGCGACATCCCACATGTCTTCATGATTACAACTATGAGAATAACAGAAACAGAAAGCAACCAACGGTAAGCAATGAGCGTGCACGTGAGAGTGAGATTACAGATGCCATGTCGCTTAATATCACAAGAGAAGGTCGTTCAGTCATTACATCCATGATTGTACCTGTATGGGTGTCGTCCATCAAAAATCCATCCAATGAACAGCTTGTCTATGCTTCGTTAGACACTCAGAGTGACACCACTTTCATTGATGAAGAAGTGAGTAATGCACTGCAAGTGGATACTCAGCCAATAAAACTCAAACTTACCACCATGATGGGAGACAGTATGATAATTAAAAGTAAAAGAGTGTCTGAGCTTCGTGTGAGAGGGTACAATTCATCAGTACATATCAATCTACCTCCAGTATATGTGACCCGTCACGGAAACCAGGGACACAAGTCGGCAGCACAACTTTCGAGCAAAATGAGAAAGAAGCGTTTTTTTTCAAAATTGGTGATTTTCGTTTTTTTGCAGAATCTGTTAATCTGAAGCCTCTCCGTGTTTGAGATAGCAGTATTGGTATATTGAAAAGCGTACATTTTGATGTTGAAATCAGCTTGTTTTTCGGAGATTCTAGCACGCAGTAGGGGCGTGTCATTGTCGGTGTGTATTTCCATACTGAAGCCGGCGTGGCTACTTATTATGCAGCGCTCTGGCCGGCTCTATCTGATTTCAAAATTCAATGAAGATGGACGCCAATAACATTACGATGTCCAGCAATCGATTTAAATAATAGGTTACATGGGGTTTAATTTGAGCCAACCGCCTATGTGACTAGCGTGCATATGAATGGTACAGTTGGTAGAGCGTTCGCCAGCCGTGTCAGAGGTTGAGAGTTCGAATCCGCCCTTGTATAGGTTTTTTTTTTTTCTCGTAGTTTTTTTCTCTCATCAAAACGATTATGTTCATCAGTGGTTGTATATCAAGCAGGGACACGCAAACGTTTGAATTATTTTGTTATTTCAACAGAACGAATAGAGAGTATCCGCAAGCAACGCAACGGATTGAAGCGCGCGTCGAGTGAAGACAATGCAGTGTGCGCGCGCGCAGTGCAGACTACACTTTCAGAATATGTGAATAACTCAAAATGCCCCAGAACCGACTTGTGTCCCTACTTTCCGTGACTGGTCACATATACCAAGGAGTGTATTCCTGTCAATCGTGATCACATACCAACGCAGGAAACGGCAAAGAACTGGAGTCACTTGAAGGTAATCACAGACGAAATGTCACCTCTTCTCAGCTGTGAAGTAGGTTTACTTATTGGCTACAACTGCCACAGAGTGCTAGCTCCCAGGCAAGTCATATTAGGTAAAGATGATGAACCTTATGCTATTCTAACTGACTTAGGATGCAGTGTTGTGGGCTGCTCCACACCAGGTATCAACGGATCAACATCAGTCAGTCTTTGTCACAGAATAGCCACAAAGGAGATTCCAGCTTTGACACCTATGGATGCCATGGATGCCACCAATGTCAATGACTTCTTTTGGACTGACTCAAAGGTGGTCTTGGGTTACATCAATAACGACGCCCGTCGTTTTCATACGTTTGTATCCAACAGAGTCCAAAAAATACGCCAAAGCACAGCACCCAAACAATGGCTGTATGTCCCAACGGATGATAACCCAGCAGACAATGCTTCAAGAGGAAGAACAATAAATGAATTGCTCTCATCCAACTGGTTCTCGGGTCCTTCATTCCTGTGGAAGAAAGAAATAGAGACCTCAAATGTTGTACCGGAGCTTCCAGTAGGAGATCAAGAAGTTAAAAAGATTGAGATGTTTCAAACAGAAACCACAGAAAGTAAAGATCTTGTAGACCATTTGTCAAAGTTCTCATCTTGGTCTAATGCTGTCAAAGCCATTGCACGCCTTGTGAGACGGATTAAGAAGGATAAAACTAATTCGCCAGCTTCTGTAGGTGAACAGGAACATGCAAAAGGCTTGATTTTAATAGGAGTTCAAAAACAAGTATATCAGAAAGAAATGGATGTCCTGAGTCAAGGAAAACAGCTTCCAGGTTATAATAAACTTCATCACCTGGACGCCTTCATAGATACGGATGGTATGATCAAGGTGGGAGGAAGACTTAGCCACTCATCATGCACTCACTCGTTCAAGCACCCACTGATCCTTCCTAAAGATCATCATGTAACAAAGTTGATTATTGCACACTATCATGAAAGTGTAAAGCATCAAGGAAAGGGTTTCACAATTAATGCAATCAGATCTTCCGGCTATTGGATACCTGGAATAAACAGAGCTGTCACATCTTACATTCGCAACTGTGTACCTTGTAGAAGGTTGAGAAAACCTGTGGAGGGCCAGCGGATGAGTGATCTTCCCACAGAACGTGTAGAGCCTTCCCCACCGTTTGTGTATTGTGGTATGGATTGCTTTGGTCCATTCATGACTAAAGAAGGAAGAAAACAGCACAAAAGGTATGGTCTGCTTCTAACTTGCTTTTGTTCAAGAGCCATTCATATAGAAATGTTAGAAGATATGTCCTCAGATGCTTTCATCAACAGTTTACGATGCTTTATTGCAATTCGAGGCACAGTACGGCAGATCAGATGTGACCAAGGTACCAATTTCGTTGGCGCAAAAAACGAACTGAACTCGGCATTACAGCAACTTGACCCAGAAAGGCTCACTGCTTTCCTTGCAGATAAACAGTGTGATTTTGTAATGAATCCCCCTCATTCCAGTCATGCAGGTGGTGTATGGGAGCGTCAAATCAAAACTGTACAGAGTGTTCTTAATGCTACAGTTTCCCTCTCATCAGGCAGGCTCAACGATGCTTCACTGCGCACTTTATTTTATGAAGCCATGGCAATAGTCAACAGTCGCCCACTTACAGTGGATAACCTGAACGACCCCAAGAGCTTAGAACCGCTCACACCTAACCATCTGATTACCATGAAAGCCACCACAGTCCTACCACCACCAGGAAAGTTCATAAGAGAAGACATTTATGGGAGAAAGAGATGGAGACGGGTGCAGTACCTTACTGAACAGTTTTGGAGTAGATGGAAAAAAGAGTATCTCCACAACATTACGGCTAGACAATGCTGGCATGCTCCAAAAAGGAATTTTCAGATTGGTGATGTGGTCATGGATACAGATGAGAACCTTCCAAGAAATGAGTGGAGACTAGGACGGATCGTAGACACTGTAACTAGCCAAGATGGACTAGTAAGGAAGGTCACAATAGCACTTGGTGACAAAAAACTAAACAAGAAAGGAGAACGGTTAAACAAGGTCTCAGTCGTAGAGAGACCAGCTCAGAAGTTGGTCTTATTATTGGAAGCGGAGTGAACAAATCTTCAAAAGGACTTTGCTTTACACATATACACACAAAATGGTTATTATAAGTGAAAATTACTTATGTTTGAAAATTATGCATGTTGAAATAACATTTATAATTTGGTGGGAGTGTAACAGACTTTGCTTTGATAAATATTCTAATTCGTTTTTGAACACATTTTTTATATTTCTGTGAGTTTAAATGGGTTTAAGAAATGCATTATCTGTCTTACTAAGGAGGGACTTTTATTTTGACGGGTATTGTAGTCTACGGGGAAGGAAAGGGAGAGCACGCAGTTCAAGTTGATCAGAGTTGTTTCACAGCTATAACGTTTGCAACTTTGTTAAGCACCCCCCGAAAAGGCATAAGGTCTGTATATATTTGGTAACTGTTTGTTGTAATGACTGTTTTGTGTAATTCGCTGTATGTTAATGTTAATGAGTTTTGAACTAGTCGGTAATTCGCGCTTCTTGTACTTTGTTTGTTTAGCTCTTACGGTGATTTTTGGAGTCTTACGGTGATTTATGGAGTGAAAACGGACTCAATAAACTTCATTAACATCAGTAAAGTTTTGGCCATCATTCGGGCGGGGTCCGCTACAGTATTGCTACTGACTTATAAAGCCCTAAACGGCTTAGCTCCAGTCTATTTAACAGATCTTCTATCGCCCTATAATCCATCGCGCTCTTTAAGATCACTAAATTCAAGGTCATACCTAGGATATCCAGAACCACCAAAGGAGGGAGAGCATTTTCACATTTGGCTCCAAAACTCTGGAATAGTCTTCCTGATACTGTTCGTTGCTCAGACTCGCTCTCCCAGTTTAAAACTAGATTAAAGTCGCATCTCTTCAGCCAGGCATTCATATAATCTTACAGTTCAAACTACAATCCGGCCTCTAGCTCATAAATGCCAGAGGAGAACTGGCCCCCGACTGAGCCTGGGTTCTCCCAAGGTTTTTTTTCTCCATTAGGTCACCTGATGGAGTTTTAGGACACCATTAGGTCACTTGATGGAGTTTTTCGGTTCCTTGCCACTGTTGCCTTTGGCTTGCTCAGTTGGGGATATTTTGGGGATATTTAATTTAATTTTATCAATCAATAAATTCCTCTTGAAACAAACTTTGTTGTATTATTTTAATTTAATACTGTCAAGCTGCTTTGATACAATCTGTATTGTGAAAAGCGCTATACAAATATTCTTGACTTGACTTGACTTGACTTGACTGTTCACGAACGCTCCAGTGGGCGGGGCCAAAACTGCTATGTGACGTCACAAGTCCCCACTTTTTAGATCCTGTCGTTTGCTGGCCTTGGTTTCAATAAAAGCAGTTTTTGGAATAACAAGAAAGTTTTGAGTTTTGAAACTTACAGGGTATTTTTATAGTATAACGAACTGTCAAAGGATCAAGAAACATCATTCTATGACCCCTTTAAATAACAAAAAAATATTGCGCCATTGACTTTAGACCAGGTGTTTGTTGGTCAATAGCGCAGTCTATTTCAGTTGCCTCAAAATAGCAAAGCTTTAAACTCAATTGTGTATTTTTTCGGATCAATTTCAGATGCTGTCATGTACCATAACCTCATCATCTGCAGAGAGAAACTGCCACTTAGAATACACACATAATAAAGGACGTAAAGAGGATTGTGAAAGGGTAACTAAACCCCTGGTCAGAGCCTGACTCCACCCACTGGCAACATTTGAAAAATGCTGGAAAAGTGGGCAGAGCATCTGAGACATGTCTCTCTGTAGGCAAGGGCGTGGTTAGCTGGTACCAGAGCCATAGAGAGAGAGAGTTGCGACACTCTTTGATGTCGCCGCTATGGCTGTCACGTGGTTCATGTAAGCCCCAATAGTTCCAAAACGTACGCTGGCTGTCATGTTCTTCTATGGGACAGACAGCAGCGATTGCATTATTGAACGGTAAATATAAAATAAAACACACACCCAAGTACTTTTTCAGCTGTTATTGCATTATTGCATTTTGTTAATGTCAGTTTTGCATTTGGAGATAAGTTTTAAGCTATATTTTTGGAGGGAAAAGCTTAGTGTTCATGTTCGCATGGGTAGTAGCACTGGCTTTAGCGGCTCTAACTTAACTTTTCCATATCATTCATCTGATGATGGACGTCTCATGATATTTATTTTAGCACAACTGGGCTGTATTAGGCTATTGATTCCCGTGATTTTGCTTATAAATTTTGATTCAGCCATTAGCCTACCTTCGTGATCACGCAAAGAGGTCTGCCGTGGCGGTCCGTTCAGAATTCGCTTAGAAGCTAGCTCACTTCTTCTGATGAAAGTGGCCACCCCCCAGGACCACAACGTGAAACATGATCATGTTAAGACTAAGAATATTATTTTAAGATTAAGGCCATACACATTATCAAAACTATAACAGATTAAAAACGAATTTAAGCATGGCTGATACAAATGAAGGTTTTCAAATAAAATATTTTTTATTAAACAATGACAGACAACAAAAATGTGTGCTTGTGTGTGTGAACAAGAAAAACAAAAACCAGGGGCAGGGGCAGGTGATCCATGAAACAGACAGGACTGGTGATGGCCATAACAATCCTAAAGGTCCAGCATTGTTCTCACAAGCCGCTTCACTCAAGACAATAATAACATAATGAAAAGTTAGTATATCCCAAAAAATTAAATTAAATAAAAGTTGCTATAAAGGTGGTAGCGATTCATTACCGAACTCTTAGCTGACGAAGTCGCGCTAGCTAACTAACGTTAGCTAGCAGGCAGTGCTTGAAAATTGGTTGAAACAACCAACATAAAATATAAATAATTACGCTGTGCATGTACAAATGAAGACCAGTATAAGCATCGCAAAGGGCCTCTGATACAATATAGACAGTTGACAATTCAAAAGAGGTCGATATTTCGGCAACTTAACTCTGGAACAACTCGACGCGCAGCAATGTAAGTGAATGGTGTCCAACGCCCAAATGACAGTGTTTGGAACTATTCCGATCTTCATATCCCGGAAGTAGGCGGTTAAAAGCGCCGCCATTATTTACAACGGAGGTCTATGGGAGTGTCGCAACTCTCTCTCTCTATGGCTCTGGCTGGTACCCTCTGACGTCACAGGGTACTACAACTTCCAATAGGAAAATTCAACTGCAGTAGCCACCGTTCAACCTGAAGAGGGCAGCACTCAGACGTTTTTACACCATATATTGTAGAATTAAAACACTTTAAACCCAAATGTAAAAAAAAAAATTAACAGCATTAATAAAGCCCCAGTCTTACAGATCATTAACTAAAAAAAGTGGTTTAAAGCGACACTATGTAACTTTTCAACCTTCATAATATATTTCCAAGATCCTTGTGATGGTACATCGACTTACAATAGGTTGAATGACACGTCTGCCATAGCCTGACAGGGTGTGTATCGCTTTTACTGGCACTATGTAACTTCGGTGTTCGGGTAGTAACAAGAGCACAAAAAGAACTACAAAATTCGACTGCTTTACGGCATACGTCACTTCCCCCATCACTTCGTCAAATTTGGATGTGAGAGGCCAACCAGCGTTTGTTTTCAGCTTTCGTGCGTATGTTTTTGTCATGGGGGTTGTTTACACCTGGGCACCTCATGCATTTTCTCAGATCGGATAGCAATCCGATCGTGAAAAGTCCAGGTTTAAATGCCCTCCGAAACACATTTGAGACGGATTTGAATCCGATCCCTCAAACCACTTCAGGAGGAGATCTGAGACGCATTCCAGACGAAACTGGACAAGTATGCATATGGTTGTTGAAACCACATATGTAAATTGTACTCCTCCCAAAAATGCAAAAATGCAAAAAAAAAAAAAAACGTGTGAGAGCGTGTTATAGGCTATATGTTATATCCAGATATGACGACGCGCTGGAACACGCATCACCGCAGATGAGCAACTGCATCAAGCCAACGTGCAAACTATCGCAAATCAAAGTGAAAGTAGGCTAAGTCGCAGACGCTTATCACACAATCTTCATCATTAAAAGTAAAGAAACGAAATGATCTTACCAGGGCTGTTACTGCTCTCTCTTATTGCGGTCTTTGATTTTTAAATTTTAGCTGATGATCTATAAAATGCAGCTCATATCTCGGTGACGTGCACTCCATTAGATCTGCATATAGCGCGAGAATTGAAGATCGAATTTAAATCCGTTTCGCAAAAAATACATTTATGTGACCAGGTGTAAATGGAATCGTTTTGGTAAATCGTACTCGGTTACTAACGTAACCTCGGTTCTCTCTAGAAGACTCCTCTGCGGTGGTCAACCGAGTGGGGGAGGGCTGGGCGAGTCCCGTAAGACCTTTTTTTTTTTTTGCCACTAGACCCGGGATCGAACACGGGTCTATCGCGTGAAGACCTGAGAATCTGCCACTGGGCCACAGGGGAAGACACAAAGACTTTTATATAGCGCGAGTATTATCAGAGAAACCTGTGTTTCTGTGTAGGAATGAGCACTGGGCAGGCAGTGGGCATTTTGTCTACACTCATAACACCATCGGCCGTGGCCGGAACACCAGAGAATACACTCTATGGGATTTATCTGGGTAGCCGTAAAGCGGCGTTTGTGTGCAGGCAAGCGGGCTGTGTCGCCGACTTGTTTACTGCAGAATACACTGGAACAGTCGCATTTACTGGAACTGAACGAGCGAGAAGTTGCCATAGAAACAGAGAGCGTCAACATGCTGGCTTTTGTTTGCAGGCGTGCGTGCCTTACAACAGGCTCGCTCACTGCAGTATGACATTTCCAGTCGCCCGAACTTCAGAGGGGAATGAGAAATAGAATTCGGCCCGGCCGCAGCGGGACATTAACACTCTTTTCTCCTTTCGCCAGTGGCGCACGGGAACCATAGAAACGGTGTTTGGGTGCAGGCGAGCGGGTTGTACAACGCGCTCGTTGGCTGCAAAATGCACATCTGCAGTCGCCTTTCAGGGAACTGACAGAGCGAAGCATTGGAGGCATAATTAATCTGCCGTTAGACCGAGATTCGAACACCGGTCTCTCGTGTGAAAAAACTAAGATTCCGCCACTGAGCCACAGGGGGGGAACACAAAGGCTTTCAGATGCACGAGCATATAACAGCGTCAACATGTTTTCTTCGGCGTTGCAATATTTATATTTCCAGTCGCCTGATCAGGGAACTGAGAAATGTGTGAGAAGATTCATGTCAGTCCAGCCTCGGCAGGACTAAAACACAATTTTCTCCTTTCGCTGGTGATTGACGCGTGAATGGGGCGCAGAGGCAGGGTAGCTTTCTTGTACGTAAAGAAAAACTAACCCCGACCGTCCGCTTCCAGCCTCCCCTGTGAACGGCGCGGTTTGCGCGGCTCGAACAGAGGGAGAGCAGGTATCATCCTCCAAGCAGGCAAGGCAAGCGGGCGCACCGGCGAGCTTTGCGGGTTGGGGGGGGAAAGGGGCGTCTTGAAAAAGACGCCCGGCTCTTTTAGTGCAATGAGAGTGTGTGTCGCAGCGGCGAACACACACACATACACAAAACACAGTAACAGAGAAAAGGATATGTACGCCGGAAAGCGTCAGCAGGAACGGCGACTGAAGGCGGCGAGTTGTCGACCGGCAGCTTCAGATGCAGATAAATCCCGCTGGGTGCTTGAGTCAGACGGCGCGGCTTCCTCTCAGGATCCAGCGATGCGTGAGCCCGCTGAAGAGATGAAAAACTGACCAAACCAGCCTCTCTGGGTCGTATTTATAGCCCTAGCCCCACCCGCTTTCGGCGGGACATGACGTAATGGGCGCGAAGCACCCTCATTGGTCCTGACGTCATGAGGGGCCTCTGTCGATAGGCTGGTGCAGTTGCTGCAGAGCAGCCTATGGGCGCGCGAGCTGTCTCGCCCATGTCTGCATGCTGCTGCAATGCGTTTTACATTATTGCAAAATTAAGGATAATTTTTGGCTTCAATATCTCGAGGAAAAGAGGTTTTCCCCTAGCGTAAGATACTTACGCAAGTACGAGAGAACCTCTCGTAAGAGAACAGATAGCTATGCCTCACGAATTAGTTTGCCAGCTGAACTCAGGTGTTGTGAGGTGTATTTATCACGTAGTCCTGAGGGATATCAGACGCTGTTGATTGATTCCTGCGATTATCATGAGAACAGCTTTCAATATCTCACATAATTATCATAAATAAGCCTAACGTAGAGGTTGTAAATAGTGTAAACGAGCACAATTTGCAAACTATTATGATAAATTGCAATAATCATGTCTAATGACATCATAACGGCCAATGTTATGAAATAATGCGACGTACATTTAACTTAATTGATGTTATCTGGCATTTTGTAATGTTTACATTCCAATAAAAACAACACAAATTAAATTATACAGTAGGCCTAGACTATAGACTATTTACTTGTGATTTAGCTGCAATCATGTAAAAATGTTATAATATAATTTACGACAGTGCAAGTATTCCACAGCGACTCTAGGGGTCGCTGTTTGACAAAAACACAATTTCTACTTAGTGTGGCTTTAATGTTTAGTTACCCTTGAAGATATTTAACTGGAACTTGGTCTTCATTACATCTATATCATGTTCAATGTCAATTGTTATGTATTATTGTATTCAGCTAACAACTGTTGTTAGAGCACTGTAATTTGTTGCTACAATTTGCCATGTCAATAAAAAATAAAGAGTATAAAGATACTAATATTAATGAAAATAAACTATTTAAAAGGTTATTTATAACACCATTAAGGCCCTATAATACTTTAAAAGCATGGTTCTTTATGGAACCTTATAAAAAGGGTTCTATTTAGCACCAAAAGAGGTTATGCTATTGTTACAAGCCAAAGAACCCTATTTGATCCTGTTTAGAACTGTTGATAAAAAGATGCATTGAACATACCTTAAATGACAAATGATCTGGATGGTATTTTGCATACATTACGTAGCCTACTTCTAGAGAAACAAACGAGGGGGTGAGAGGTTAACATTTCCAATAAAAAAAATGTACTCCCCAATAAGGGCCACCCTAATATATATGTGTGTGTGTGTGTGTGTGTGTGTGTGTGTGTGTGTGTGTGTGTGTGTGTGTGTGTGTGTGTGTGTGTGTGTGTGTGTGTGTGTGTGTGTGTGTGTGTGTGCGTGTGTGTGCGTGCATAAGATCATTACCAAAAATGTTAGCACCTCTTTATGGAAATAACATTACACATTTTTTTCCATCAAGAGGTGCATACATTTTTGGTCAAGATCTTGTATTGACAATGCAAGGATCAAGCACTCTGTAAAGTCTCCTCCATCACAACCCAAAGACTTTCTATGAATCATTGAAAGTCTGGACTCAGAGGTGCCAATTCATGTGAGAAAATGATTCTTCATGCTCCGTCCCAATCATTCTTTCACAGTTTGAGCCTGATGAATCTTGACATTGTCAGCCTGAGATATGGCCATGATGCGTTTCATACATGGTTGCTTAAAGGGATAGTTCACTTTGAAATAAAATTTTGGTATGTTTTAGCTTACCTCAAGGGCATCCAAGATGTAGGTGTCTTTTTTTCCGCAGTAGTTTCAATTTTGATATTTTTAGGTCAAACCGTTCTTGTCTGTCAGTCTTATAATGCAGGTCGATGGTCACTGTCTCAAAGAGCATGCACAGAGTCCAAATTAAAACAATTCCCCCTCGTCCAAATTAAACAATTCCCCATCGTAAGTACACATTGATGGCCCAAGACACGAAACGAGCGGTTTGTGTGAGAAAACGAACAGTATTTATATCGTTTTTACCTCTTGAACACAGCCACGTCCAAGTGATCTGAGAGCGCGGGCGGGTATAGATATATACACTAGATGTCGTATTGGCTACGGTTTCGCAGATTTGAGGTAAGCTAAAACATACCAAAATTTAATTTCAAAGTGAACTATCCCTTTAAGAAATGAAAAGCTACACACTCCATCAATTACGGTTACAACTGTTGACACACATAAAACAATATAGAAACATAATAATCACGGCAATAATGATCTTAGACTCTTAAGAATGTGCATATTTAAATCCAAACAGCAACATGGCCAGGCAGTATATGATTTTTCATGTGCAGGTGTTTTGATGTTTGATTCTCCATGTCAAAACTTCGTCTCTTATATATATATATATATATTTAGATCATCTTATCTTAATGAAGGGGGAGGTTGCTGGGTCTTAACAGATTACAAAAAACTTCACAACATTTTTTTTTTTTTTCTTTTTTTTTTTTTTTTTTTACAACTTGAGAAATCTCTACAATTCATATGATCAAAAATGGCATTTATTATGTAGGAAAAAAAAAAGAAACCAAAAACAGTTGAGGCTCACCTTTAAGTATAAAAATTCTCAATATGAAAATATTGTAAACTATGAAAATAGAAGAAAACATCAATGCATAAGAGAAATACATGAAGAAAATTAAACAGATGAGTAACACACCGTACCTCTGGGTGGTGGATGCATAGCATACACTCTTCTATTTAATCACGCACAAATGGAAGCATACAAATGATGCATGGGCTCATACACGCAAGAATCCACGTGCACAGATACACACATGCCAAACAATGGCATGTTTTTTAGGTTATTAGAAGTGGATCATTATAAAACAGGTCAATAATTGACCTAACATACAGACTGGCCTAAAAACAGGGTACATGTCAGGAAAGAACAGTTAAAAAGAGCTAAATCATATTTATTCAAAATATGTTGAGTTTGCAAAATTCATTTTGGCAAACGATTACTAAATTGACCCCTAGGGATCTATGAAGTGCTTGTCATTTCACTGTATCCAGCTCAATATTTATTCATTTGCTTATTCTTCTGTATTAAATATGCTGAACATATTTCTTTTTTCATTGTATTCGTAGTTAAGCATCACTTCTTAGCTTAAACCCCCAAATTGGTTTTCTGTACCGTGAAAAGGTGATATTTGATCATAACTATAATACGCATTGCAGACAACTTTTTTCTTAATGAGCATATCAAGTACTTTTACATTATCTGAAGAACAATTAGTTAGGGTTCTCGTGCTTCATTTAAACTAGCGTAAATCAATTCAATGTTTCCATTTAACTCATTTTTAAATCAATTTGACATTTAAATTTCTGCTCTATTTTGACATAACAAAAATCTGAATCTTATGCACACACCATCATCTGTACAAAAATAGTATAAGTTCTCAATACATTTTGAAAACAAGGAATGATGCATGATAATACAAACATTCATATGCAAACTGTACTTCTCAGTTCTAGTAAACAGTTTCCAGTTAGTAGGTACAAGAGTTGACTGTTTTACACAACTTACACAAACTCACACTGCAACATAACTTAAGCAAATAAAACATCTGTTGCTTCATTAACCAGCATTTTCATAGTCTTTCTATTCCCTCATTTTTCTACATCACAATTCCCCTCCACTTCCCATTTCTGCTTGTCACACTTTCCTTTCTTTCCATTTTCCTTCAAACCTGTCTTTCACCTTTAACCAAATATCATCTTAGTTGTGTTACTTCATGCGCAAGTTCTTCGCATTGAGATTATAGAATACACACCGACTTGTACCTCTGTGCTAATTCAAACAGTTATCTGTACCAATTGGTCACATTAGTTATTTTCATATTAAATCACATATTTCTGTGCTCCCTATTTCAAATGCACATCTAGTACCATCCTTTTTCTTTCACTACCATCGAGCACATCCTCTCACAGCTGTTGTTCCTCATCTTCAGTGATGCCCTGGGCTTTAAGCTCCTCTAGTACATTGGCAAGATAGCCAGAATCTGGAAAGCCATGTCCAGTAAGATTGGAGCCAAATTCTGTCTTGTGATGGACCTCATTCCAGATGACAGTGTCTGATTCTCCGGTGGTGCTGGAGGTTCCCACGGAGAAGATCAGCCGTCGGTCCCACGCCACCAACAAAAGCCTCAACACCTAAGAACCGGACAACATATTGATATCATTGGAAACCTTAAAGGGGTGGTTGATTGTGATTTCACTTTTTTCATTTTAAATGGTGTGTAATGTAGCTGTTGGTGCATGAACAGTATCTGCAAAGTTGCTGCGCTGAAAGTTCAACGTAAGCAGAGATATCCTCTTTTAAAAATCAGGAAGTTTAATGCCTACAAAAACGACTCGAATGGGACTACAACGAGATACTTCCCGGGTTTTATACGTAACTAACCCATGCAAAAAAGGGGGCATGGCCATATTTCTGCGGCTTTGTCGAAGAGGAAGAGTTATAGTGGAGAGCTGTAGCCATGCCGTCGAAAGTGTGTTATTTTCACCCAGCTGCCAGGTCTTCTGTGTTCGGGCTTCATACGGACGCTGTAGTTCGTCAACAATGGCTAAAATTTATGTTTGATTATGTTCCTGAAAATTTCAATCGTAATAGCTCTCTGTGCTGCGCATTTTACGGAAGACAGCTTCCAGAATCTCCACGAATTCAATGCCGGATTCAACAAGAAACTGTTACTAAACATGAAGCAGTTCCAACTTTAAAACCAGAGGTAGCAGTTGTTGGGCCACAACCTGTAAGTAAGACTTAATAATGTTTGCATGTATAATTTCAGACGTAATGTTTTAGTTTTATCAAGGACATAAACAAATGCCAGCGCTGGCTTTAGTAGCCAATTACACGTACAAACGCGTACAAACATTTTGGACCTGAATTTGTAATTATGTACTAATTTTGTAAATGTATATTTTATGACGTAATTTTTCGATTTGATCAAGAACGTAAACCAATGCCAACGCTGTTTGTTTATAGCCAGTTAGTTCGATGCTATTTTGTGTGTATAAGACAAACGTGTATAAAGTTAAAAAAAAATTATGTAATTGCAACAGCCAACTTCAGCTGCTGAAGTTAAAACAATAACTTTAAAAAAAAGGTATTACTCAGTCATTTATTCAGTTAATATTAAATGTTTAATCAGGAGAAAATCGTATCTCAAAAGCTAACAAGCAGCAGTAGCATTTTCAAGTAACATCGTATCGAAATTCTTATATAA
Organism: Leuciscus leuciscus; assembly: GCF_965113295.1. Lineage (NCBI taxonomy): Eukaryota > Metazoa > Chordata > Actinopteri > Cypriniformes > Leuciscidae > Leuciscus > Leuciscus leuciscus. The sequence goes on along the minus strand of NC_138727.1, from coordinate 38,191,929 downwards.
TAATAGTAGATTAGAATAGAATAGAATAGAATAGAATAGAATAGAATAGAATAGAATAGAATTGAATAATAATAATAAAAAATGTACCATTCAGAAACGTTTTGTAAGAGCCGTGTTTGCGGAGGTTGCTTGACTCTCTTCATTGCCGCTTTCTGGGTCTGATTCTGGCTCAAACTGATACGGCAGTATTGACACCATTATTTACATTTGACCGGAGCACATGCAACTTTCGCCCGTAAAGGTAATGGGCGTGAAGTTTCCGGACAACATGCACTACGCAGTTTAGCCAATTACAACACACCGGCCGAACTAACCAATCTGAGCCCATTGCCTGTTTCTGAGGGAGTGGTTTCATAGAATCAGGAAGTCAACCGGTCGTTCAAATGACAGAGGAGAAAGCAGCTTAGAATAAAGGTGAAATTTATTTTAAAAAAACAAAAAAAACAAAAAAAACACGAAGACATGTTATATTGCACCCCATAAACACAATCATGCAAAGAAAAAAAGCAGTAAACCACCCCTTTAAATAACAATTAGACCTACATTGAATCTTAATGTGTTCTAAGGCCCTTTTTGGTGCATTTGTTTTAACAGCATTTTACAATATTTATGAGAAATTTTATTTGAGTATATCATTATATGAAATGTATAACAACATGTAATAATTACCAGTATTAACTCCATTGACTTCAATGGATTTAATTAAATTCCTTTTAACTTATAACTCATGACTGCTCAAAACTACTAATTCTTTTTCTAACAAAACAACATCAATATTACCCTGAAATGTTTTCAAACTAAATATATTCATTTTAATTGCATAAACAAAAAAAGATGATGAACAGTCTTGCATGCTGCAGTGGTTCATCAATAGGTGGCAGCAGAGTAAAATGTGGACCTCTCCTGTTTCCAAACCTACTGTATTTCCTTTATCAAATTTAGACCATTTGGTCTATTAACTTTTGATCTACAGACAGACATTAATTTAATTTGTCAATATTTCTTGTGTAAAGCCACAGTTCACTTTAAGGTCAAAACGGACCAGCAAAAGGTGTAACAATTTAGTTTAAATGGTTATATCTTACATTAAAAATAATGATAATAAAAATCAGAAATAAATAAACAAACAAATAAATAAATGATGTGTATTTTGAAAGTCTTAATGCATATCCAGATTCAATTTTGTACTAAAAACAGAAATGTTTATGTATCTTGTCCGGGGCAAAAGAACCCAAATGCATTAGGAGGGTTAAAGCGGCGCTATCAGAGCCCGTCTACGGAGAGCCTTGGCACTTCCTATTAGCCCCATTGTATCGATCTTGGTTGCAGTTCCATTAGAATTCCACTGGGGGCGATCGCGGGCGAGTGCAGACTGAATGAGAGTCTATGGCGCTAGACGGCTAAATGTGTCTCTTTCACCCGATTGCCGTTGAGAAATCTCAGATTTTATTGTAGGTTTTGCAAGTTCAACATGGGTTATAGGTCGAAAGTTGAATGAACGAGTACTTATTTCTTTTCGATTTCTTACAGTTTGAGTTGTTGTTGCCCATAACACGCTAGCATTCTGCTAATGACGTCAGTATTCTGACGTCATTGACATTTTAAAAGACTTTTTAAACCAAATAAGTGACTCTAAAAAATCTAACACCCAGCAATGTGTAATTTCTTTGCATCTCCTTTCGAATACAACATTAAAATTACTAGACAAAAAATTATATCCTGAGAAAAGTGGATTTTGAGGGTTTTTCGCCATAGACCTCCATTCATTCTGCACTCGCCTGCGAGCGCCCCCGCATGGACAGAGACGTGTTACTGCAGCCAGTCCAGAAACCGGAAGTAAGCAGAGAGTGCCAATTCTCTTCCTATTAGACATTCTCTGGCGCTATGCAGTTTTGGCAATTTCGCTTTTTTGCTCACAGGTTTCTCTATAGAGCGCCCCCTACAGCTTCGGAATAGATATTTGACAACACTGTAAAACACGTTCCCATCTTCTTTTTGAACTTTTGAACTTCCTATTGAGCAAAGAATCCTGAAAAAATGTATCATGATTTCCACAAAAATATTAAGCAGCACAACTGTTTTCAACATTGATAATAGCAAGAAATGTTTCTTGAGCAGAACATCATCATATTAGAATGATTTCTGACGGATCATGAGACACTGAAGACTGGAGTAATGATGCTAAAAATGTTGCTTTGCATCACAGGAATAAATTACATTTTAAAATATATCAAAATAGAAAACAGTTATTTGAAATTTTAATAATGTGTCACAATATTACTGTTTTTACTGTGTTTTGAACAAATAAAAAATAAAATACGGAAAGAAATTGTACCAACCCCAAACTTTTGACCGGTAGTATAGAAGGTGAAGTTTTTTTCTTATGCTCTGTATGATAGGAGGACTTACCTTGCGTCCTTTTTCATTGTCTGGGAGATAACAATGACGGGGAAATCCTCTTGCAGTGAAAGGCTTCCTTGGATTTGGATGCTCAGGACCCTTGAGAGAGACAAGAGAGAAGATATTTTATCAAATATGACAATGATGGCATGCAGGCCAAGTGTAAATGCAACAAAGATGCATTATATATATATATATATATATAATTATGTGATGTAGTCATACCTGTATCCCGGGAGGTATGTTGTAGATGATGCGAATGGTTTTGCAGTCTGGGTATCCTGGAAGTGAGTGCGGGATGACATGGTACTCCATCTTACCGGGTGGCTGGTTTCCTGTCTTAACTCCATATATTGTCTTGCATGTGGGACACTGCAGGCTGCCATCTTTGTTGCCATTGTTGTACATGGCCACTAGGCATTGTAGGTGATAAAGATGCCCACATTGCGCCAGTCGTCCGACGGACTCAGCACGTGAAACACTCGCTACACCAGGACCTTTATACCCAGAGGGTCCCAACAGAGTCTCCATACAGATAGTGCAATCCTGAAAGAAATACACAATGCTGATTTAGAACGCCATTAGCCAACATGTAGATATAAAAGGTTAAGAAATGGATTTTATTAGTTTACATAAATGTTTTTTTTACATCCTCCTTTAGCCAATTAGATGCAACATTTTATGTCCAGCCAGTCATTTTATGTCCAAAGTGTGGTCTTTTTATTAGTTTGAGTGTTTGGTTTCTAAATGTCTCTTGAATTTCAATGGTTTCAAGATTTTGGTAACCAATAAATTACCACACAGAAGACATTGTAAATATGTTATACTTGTAAAATATACAGTACATACTTGTATATTCAACTTTATATAAGAGCTGGGCAATAATAAAAATCACATTTTAAAATGACAAGCAATCAAGCAGTTGAGATTTGCTATTTCACAAGTTCACACTTACATCAATTAAACAGAGTAACGATTATGCATTATTTGGCGTGCTGTCCGGGGGGAGGGATCCGAGCTCGGAATTTTTACCCAAACCTAGAGTACTCCCCCCAGTTGTTGTAAGAGTATTTAGGACTAGAACTGATGAGATGTTAATAAAACATCATATAGTATTAGGGGTGTGCGATATGACGATTTTTGATCGTGGACGATTAAAATGTCTCCACGATCTGCTTTTGAAGAAGTATCGTAGTATCGCGCATTCTCAGTTGCTGTTCTGGCGCCTCTGTCCCAACCATGGTCCCCAACATACTGAACAACGCGACGTATATTCAGATCAAATGTTAACGCAGCGGAACGGGACACTACAGTTCACAAAAGTTCATAATTTGCATGTGCTTTAATGCCTTGTCGGTTAAACATTTAATTCGCGTGGTGATGCGCTGTTCTAACGTGTGCGTTTCTCAATGCGTACATGTGAAGCTCACATGCACTAAAAGCCTGTCTACCAGCGCCTGGATACTGGACTAAGTTATCTTTCGAGTCTTATTGTGCTAATACCGTCAAATACACACAAGGTTTACATAAACAAAGTCGGTGATGTCTAAAGTGAAAGCAAACTTGAGAAAAAAATCTGCTTGTCAAATGCGTGTATAAAAGACGCGTCGAGTGCAGCTCTTAAAGAGACAGTAGTAATAGTAAACACGCTGCCGTTTGTCCTTAAAGGGATAGTTCACCCAAAAATAAAAATGATCTCATTATTTACGCACTATCATGTTGTTCCAAGCCTGTATTAATTTCCTTCTAATATTTTCTAATATTAATATTTTGAAGAATGTGGCTATACAAACAGTAGCTGGTCCCCATTGACTTCCATAGGAGAAAAATATACTATGGAAGTCACATTCTTCCAAATAACTTTTATTTCAACAGAAGAAAAACTTATTCGAGTTTAAAACAACTTGAGAGAGTAAATTATGACAATTTGAATTTTTAGGAGAACTATCCCTTTATTGTTAATAAAACAACAAAATGCAAAAAGAAAATCACTCACTGCTCTTGACTGATAACTTTAATAGTAGCTTTAATAAGTATCAATTTATAATTTATACAGTGAAGTCTATGTTTTGTTTTATTTTCATATTTGTTCATTTAATTACTTTCTTCAATGCTACTGTTAAATACACCTGTAGCTGAAAACAAAGCACTGTTTATTTAATTTGTATATTAAGTTGTGTGTGCATTGTAATGCAGCCTTTCTCAAAGTGGGTGCCGCGGCACACTGGGGTGCCCCGACTGCCCCTGCCCTGACTGTATCAGGGGTGCCGCCAAAAAATTACGTAGGCTAAAAAAAATAATAAAAAAAATCGGACATTTCATATAAATATATTTGAATTTACATAAATACATTCTTCTTCTTTTTAACCCTTTCGCACGTACGCTCACACCGGTGTGATCAGTCTAGGCTGGTCCCTGGAGCACCGGTGTGATTAGAACGGTCAGTGCATGACGTGATCAACTGCTAAATTCAAATGTGCTTTCGCGCGTTGGCTGGAGCTGAGCCAGAGACAGGCGCGCTCAGAGGAGCTGTCATATATCACAACTTTTCAGTGTTTTCATCCACATAATGTTTGTTTTAGGTTTCAGACATAAGTACTAAAAAAAACAATACATTTAGAGTTTGTAAAATACACACTGATGTCAAAGGAAGAGGCAATAATAATCCTTTCCATTATAATTAGTTGTATTCATATCAGATACACATTGTGTAAGTAACTTTAAAGTTTACTCTATTCTTCTCCCAGTTCACCTGCCACTTACTTTTATGTATTTCGGGAGAAGTGGATGAATTCACTTGTTGTAAATCCAACAGATCCGATTCTCTGAACTGCGTCTGCGGCACAAACTAACATGGCGGCGCCCATCGCGCATACAGCTCAACTAACACGATCGTTATAATTGTGTTCAAAAAACAAAACACTTCCACTTGCATATATTTGACAATCGGAATATCAGATATTTCATGCCATATCTAACAAATTTGTGAATATTTTGAATAAAAAAGGAAAAATGACATAAAAGCAGATCATCATTCATTCAGCTCTGTAGTTGCTGCGGTGTGTCACGTGACAAGCAATGACGTGTCACCATGGAAACCATAAAGTGACACAGTGACTTGAAAAACTCACGCTGGCGGGTCAGCCAGAATATTTTTAATTTACGTGTGAAAGGGTTAAACATATGATCGGATTAATAAAATTGTAAATTCATTTTAGATAAATATATATATAAAATGTACATTCACATTTGGGTTATGCAGTGTTTTTAAATTATATTTTACACTGGGGTGCCTTGAGATTTTATGCACTTTTGAAAGGTGCGAGGCATCTTGAAAAAGACGCTCGGCTCTTTAGAGAGAAAGTGTGTGTCGCAGCGGCGAGCACACACAGCAGAGAAAAAGCATATCAATACACAGTCCTGCCGTTTGGCCTGTCCCTAGCACCTCGTACATTCACGATGTGCATGGACGCAGCGCTCGCACCCCTGAAACTCCGGGGCATACGAGTTCTGAATTATTTGGACGATTGGCTGGTTCTAGCTCGATCTCACTCAGAGCTCATCGAACACAGGACCATATTACTCGATCACCTCGAGAATCTAGGTCTCACAGTCAATTGGGCGAAAGGTTCGCTGTCTCCCAGTCAGACAATATCTTTTCTGGGCACAGAACTGGACTCGCTGTCTATGACAGCACAACTATCGCTACAGCGCAGACTGAGTATTCAGCGCATGATAAAAAAATTTCGCCACGGCACTTTAGTCTCGCTCAAAAAGTTTCAGAAGATGCTGGGTCTCATGGCATCAGCATCTCCGGTGCTCCAGCTGGGTTTGCTTCGCATGCGCCCGCTGCAGTTCTGGCTGAAAGCACGGGTACCGCGCCGAGCGTGGACCTCCGGTCTCTTACGCCTCAAGGTCGATCAGAAATGCATCTCAGCTCTGAAACCCTGGACAGCGACAGATTGGTACCGGTCAGGTGTCAACCTGGGGACTTCCTCGAGTGTGAAGGTGGTGTCTACGGACGCCTCAACCTCGGGATGGGGAGCGCTGCTCGAGGGCAGGCCGTTCTTCGGCCAGTGGTCAGAACGGGAAAAGCTTCTGCATTTAAACTGCCTGGAAATGCTGGCAGTCGACAGCGCTTTCGTCCCCAGATAAAAGGACACCACGTCTTGGTCCGTTCGGACAACAAGTCGGTGGTGGCTTATATAAATCACCAAGGGGGTATCAGATCCAGAACCCTCCACAGACTGACGGAGCGCATTCTGATCTGGGCCCAGCACAATCTGCGCTCGCTGAGAGCAGCGCACGTGCCAGGTCACTTGAATGTAGGACCAGACAGACTGTCCAGGAACATCGTTCCAGCAGGAGAATGGTCCTTGCACCCACAGACAGTCCAACTGCTGTGGAAAACATTCGGCAGAGCGGAAATAGACCTATTTGCGTCTCAGGAAAACGCTCACTGTCCGGAGTTTTTCTCCAAGAGCAGGGATGCACTGGCCCACATCTGGCCCCGCTGCCCGCTCTATGCTTTTCCCCCTGTCACGCTCTTACCCCAGGTATTAGAACGGATCAGGGAGAACGGATGCTCAGTGCTACTCGTAGCCCCATTCTGGACGAACTAAGCTTGGTTCCCAGTTCTGATGCAGCTGACGAGTACCGCCCCATGGCCAATACCAGTGAGGAGGGATCTCCTCTCGCAGGCCAACGGCTCGATCTGGCATCCTCGCCCGGAGCTTTGGTCCCTACATGCGTGGGCCATCAACGGGAGTGTTAAACACGATCAGGCAGGCTAGAGCCCCGTCTACTAGGCGGCTCTATTCCTCGAAATGGTCTGTGTTCACGAGCTGGTGTACAGCTCGTGACATATCGCCCTCAGACTGTGGGGTGTCGGAGGTTCTTTCTTTCCTACAAGAGCTACTGGATAAGGGCAGAGCCCCATCCACGCTCAAAGTTTACGTAGCGGCCATAGCAGCGTTCGCCGAACCAGCGCTTGGCCAGTCACTGGGAAGAAATGATCTCGTCATTCGCTTCCTTAGAGGAGCTAAGAGGCTGAATCCGCCCAGACCTCCCTCAGTTCCCATTTGGGACCTTTCCACGGTTCTGGAAGCCATGAAAGGCGCCCCATTCGAACCAATCCAGTTGATAGACAGTGTTTCTTCTGGCTCTCGCTTCGGTGAAGCGCATAGGGGACTTGCAAGCGCTCTCAGTGAGCGCGACGTGTATGGAGTTTGGGCCTAATGACTCGAGAGTCATACTCAAACCGAAGCACAGATATGTTCCTAAATCCCTCAACACACCGTTTAGGGCGCAGGTGATTTCCCTGTCGGCCCTGCCTGTCCCTGAGGAGGAGGGAGACGCGGGCTTCCTTTGCCCGGTCAGGGCGTTAAGAGCCTATGTGTCTCGCTCATCTGTTTTTAGACAGACAGAGCAGCTCTTTGTTTTGTTCAGCGGACGTTCTAAGGGACTAGCTGCGTCAAAACAAAGTCTATCCAGGTGGATAGTTGATGCTATAGCGCTAGCCTATACATCTAAGGGCCTGCAGTGCCCGTTAGGTGTAAAAGCGCACTCCACGAGAGGCATGGCCTCGTCGTGGGCTTGGTCTAGTGGGATTGCCTTACAAGATATCTGTATGGCGGCAGGCTGGGCCTCCCCGTCTACATTTATAAGGTTTTACAACCTAGAAGTTCCCGCTCTGCAGGCTAAGCTGCTCTCGGTTTAATAGTGCGGTGTTGTCTGCCCGATGCTATCGGCTCAGGATGCTGAAACCGCTAGAGCATCGATCACTGATCGACTACATACCTCTGTGGGCAGTATGTAAGTCTCCCATACTTTTCAGCTCAGGCCAAGTTCGCCTTGGCTGTTTGGAACACCTATATATCTGCTCTTATTAGAGCGTTATACTCTGCAGGAATTATGCTATTCTAGCCCCTCTTCCCAGACTCTCTGTGAGTCCCTTATGATTATGCACTGTATGAGCCCGGCGTTTTACACTGTGTTCCCCTAGCGTAAGCTATTATGCAGTACGAGAGAACCTCTCGTAAGAGAACGTACTCGGTTACTAACGTAACCTCGGTTCTCTCTAGAGAGGGAACGAGTACTGCGTATCTTGCCGTGCATGCATCACGCTCTGGTTCGCTTCGGCGATGAAAAACCAGCTAGACCAGCCTCCCAAGCCTGTATTTATAGCTCTAGGCTCCGCCCATTTCGGCGGGACGTGACGAAGTGGGCGCGAAGTGCCCTCATTGGGTCTGACGTCATGAGCAGTCTCGCTCGATAGGCTGGTGCAGTTGCCGCAGAGCAGCCAATGGGCGCGCGAGCCGTCTCGCCCATGTCTGCATGCTGCCGCAACGCGTTTTACAACATTACAAATTAAGGATAATTTTTTGGCTTCAGTATCTCGTGGAAAAGAGTTTTTCCCCTAGCGTAAGCTATTACGCAGTACTCGTTCCCTCTCTAGAGAGAACCGAGGTTACGTTAGTAACCGAGTACGTTTTCTCCTGTTTAAAGTAGAGGGGGAGACAGGGAACTATTTATTTCCTTTTCTTTCCTTGAAAAGGAAAATGTAGATTGGGGCTCTATAGTTAGAGGTATTTAGTTTTTTGGGCTTTTCCCATATCTGGGAAAATCCGAAGTTATTTTACACTTCCAACACTTGTGTTACTCCAATAAACCTTGTTGTACCATATTTCTTTTGTTTTTGGTGTGTAACTTTTGAATCCAAACTTTTGTTTTTATGTTAATGCTTTAATTATCTTTAACTTTAATGTTGCTACCCCTGTCCTAGACTGGGTGGACCGTGGAACATAACAATATAGTATATATTTGTTTACGCGAGTATGCAGATAAAGTAGGATGTACTATACATCCAACTTTTCAATATATGGCAGGGTGATAATATAGTTTACATATTTCAACAATATAACAATCGAGAAGTTGAGTTTTGCTATACAGTACATAATGCTTAACGTGAGTGTAATGTAAGTATCTGGGTAAAGCAGGATATATTTTTATATATATTTTTATAAGAATTATTCATTTGTTATCTGGTGATAATTAGAATGATTACACCTCAGGGCTCCAGACTAACTTTTCCACTGGTTGCACTGGTGCTACCAACTTTCTCAGTTGGTCGCACCAGCACATGATTTGGTCGCACCAAATTGTTTTTTTTTTACAACATGGAATTAATCAATGCATGCTGATGAATAGTTGTCCTAATCTGCGTACCCTAGTTTTGCACTGATGTGAAAAGACTGACAGTGACAAAAGACCTCATGTTGGCAAAATGTTTTAATCTTTTAAATGAAAACCATTAAAAATAACTATCAAAAAAACACAACGTATGTTTTTTAATGTTTGATTGTATTTTATTTAGTACTGTCAATCGATTAAAACAATTAACTAGCCTAATCACGATTCATCACACTTAACATTAAAGTTTTTAATATATTTTTATATTGTAATAATTACACATTTAATCTCCAAATTAATGTAGAAACAACATAAAGTATATTTTAAATATTTGATCTATTAGGTAGGAAATATACATAAATTGAATAAAGTTATCAAACACCTCTCATAGAGTTCTCAACGGGCCTGAAAATTACAACCCGACCCGGCCCGTGGCTTTTAAAGGCCGGACCCGATGTAACCCGACACATCAACATGAATTATCTGTCCGAACCCGGCCCGCGGCCTGGGTCCGCGTCGGAATTTTTTTTCTCATACACGTATTATCATGACCAGCAGACGCGAATTCAAATCAACCTTTAATGTTCACGCCTTTTAACAATACAAACAACTGAAACAATAAACTTTAAATATATAAATAGGCTGTAGTAGCGACGGTGAATTCACCTGCGGCAAGTTTACTTTTCACCAACTCCATCTTCTTCTCCAGGCTAAAGGCGTGCACGCAGCGGAGTCTGCCCCCGCCCCTCTCCATGATGCACGTTGCACGCAGCAGCCAGACTTTCTTTACGGTGGACAGCAGGGATGATTAATAAATGTTTTGTTTTTTTACTGAGCGGAAAAGATTAAGCCCGAGGTCCGACCCGACCCGAGTCATTTGCTTATATTTTCGTCCCGAACCCGGCCCGAACCCGCGGGTCCCGTCGGGTTTGTCGGGCCGACCCGACCCGTTGAGAACTCTAACTTCTCAGTCTTCACTGTAATTTTCTCTGACTTTTTTCTTTGATTTGATATTTTTGCATTGATGTATCACAGAAGCGGGTTTATTAGGCTGCTGTCGCTTTAAAGGTGAACTAAGTAACTTTTTTTACCTTAACTGAACAGCTTCGGAGTCATTGGAATGGTTATATTACTTATTTCGGGTTGAATGGTGGTCGTTTCGCACCCCCCTGGTGCCCGTGAGCGGAAAATACGCACTTGCAACTTTGAGCCGGCGGGCCGCCGGCCGCTGCGTCAGGAAGTCTCGCGTGATATCAGGTCTCGCGATGTAAACAATTGCTTTACGGCCAAAAGAAATCTGCTAAAATGCTGTCATTATTGCGCTCCCTCACGCTGTCCGAACCCGAATGAAGAAGACGTTTTAAAGAATGTCCCATCTGCTTTGATGTCGTTGATCTATAGCCTCTGGTGTCTGAGAATCACCAACGAGTTTTTACAACAGTGTTGTCAAATATCTATTCCGAAGCTGTGGGGGGAGCTCTAGAGAGAAACCTGCGAGCAAAAAGCGAGAATACAGCGAAGAAATTCCGAAGCTACTGAGTGCTGCTTTAAGATCTGATGCATACAATGCGGATCTTGATCTGACAAGCATCCGATGTTGTCACAACTCCGTGCGTTCATTTAACACTTTTATAACTAATTTAATACTGTGCTTACAAGGATACTCGATAAAGTGAACATTTTGGCATACTTTTGTGTGTTTTTGTCCGTTCAAGCGTGAAAGAGAACTCAATGCGGCTGCGCGCTGTCTGTGCGCTGCGCATGAGTCCTGTGTGTGTGTGTGTGTGTGTGTCACACAGAGAGGAGATTTAGGAGATTTATTCCTTTGCTCACTTGGTTCCTCCCTGTCCGCACCTGTGCTCTCGTCATCAGTTGTGTGTGTCTGAGGCTGTATACGCTGATTTCACGCAGCCGCCATTTTGAAATCGAAAGTGAGGCTCCGGTGGTAAGGTCTTGCCTTGGATTACCAACCTGAAGCTGCTGCCGCGATTTACACTATTGGATGTTAATATCCAATATAGTATCTCATTCCTGCTTCTTTTTTTACTTTCTGAATTATATATAAAAAAATATTTTATTTATAAATGAATTTCACTGTATATAGTCTAAAGAATTAAAAGAAATGTATGTACAGTTTTAGAATTGACACAACATCATTAAACACAACAATACGCCATCGCATTCACGACTCTCCTGTGATTAAAGGCGACACTTCCGGTTTTTTTCCCACCGGAGCCTCGCTTTCGATTTCAAAATAACGGCTGCGTGAAATCAGCGTATGCTGGAGCGTTGGCTTGTAATTCCTGAATTCCTGTACGTTCGTTAATAAATAAACTGCAAGTGTCTTGCGGAAGAACATTGTAGCCGGAGCTACTTCTCTCAGTTAATGTCTATGGCGAGTCACGCAGGCACTGGGCAACTCCGCAGCCGAGCCGACCCCGGGATAAAATAGTCAGAATATAAACACTTATTATAGGCGTCCCGTAGTGATTTTGAACATAATTTACGGACTGCAGCAGCTGCTGAAACAACGGCGTTCTGTTGCGCATGCGTGAATTTAACTGATGAGTACATGACCATGCACTCGCACAAATGCGACCACATATATTTTAACTCGCACATTCTCAAAAAATGGTCGCATATTTTGGTCGCAGTCTGGAACCCTGACCTGTGAGATTTTGTTCAATTTAGAGCAATTTTGTTTTATACATTTTTTATTAATGTATGACTTATGAATTTACACCAAAATACTGTAGAATTATTTTGCACAAAATCTTTAATTTAAAGAAAAAACACTTATTGCAACAATTCTAACTAATCACAATTAAATGGTTAGTTGAATATTATTTGTGTGTGTGAGTGTGTGGCCTGGTAAACCCTACATTATGGGGAGAAAAAGTCCCCACAAAGATGGCAATGATGGACATTTTTGGTCCCTAGAAGAAAAACAGCTTTAAAATCATACTCAGTGATGTTTTTTGAAAATGTAAAAACACCTAAATCTGTGATGGGTATGTTTAGGGGTAGGGTTAGTGTAAGAGGATAGAATATAGTTTACAGTATAAAAATCATTCTGTTAATGGAAAGTCCCCATAAAACACGAAAACACAACGTGTGTGTGTGTGCAGAGTTTCGATTTGAGAGAATTTTTTAAGGTAAAATTCATTCTGAAATAAACTGATTCGGCTTTGAAAAATACACTTTTCCAGTCTCTTTATGTTTCCCAGAGGATCTGTAAAACCACACATATACAGCACTATTTGCCCTGTATGCACCCTTTGCTAGCAGCTCAGATATCTCCTAGGTCTGGGTTAACAGAAGAGGTTTAGATCACGTAGAGATTAAGGAAATAAAATAATAAGGATGTCTTACTTCTTCTGGTGAATTCCTGACCTTCTGTAAGTACCTCTTTACCACTTCCTCAGGTGTTTTACCTGGAAAACAAATCACTTATGTTTAAGTATGCAGTATGAGATTTCAAATTTCATTTGTTGTGTGTATAAATCTGCTGAGTGACAATCGATGGGAACAGCTGGTAGTGATCGGTGGCCATTGCATTTCAGTAGTTGCCTCAAGTCTAAATCTGTCACTCCAAGCAAGACTCCTTTTGCCACCAGAACAGCCTGAATGTTTTGTGGCATGGATTTAGAAAGGTGCAGGAAAATTTCCTAAGGGATTTTGGTCCTTGCTTCCTCAATATCAAATTTCAGAAACAAACTTATGCAGCACTGCAGTACAATGTATTTCTCTGTGAATATGTCAGTAAGTACATATATTCTCACCTTTGCGGGCTTGTTTCTTGGTGGTCTTGCGGCAACAGTTCCCGATGCCAGGAATTGGTCTGATGTCACTCTTGCTGACAGGTGGAGGATGTAGAACCAGTTTTGGTGGACGGGTTAAACATACAGGTAGTCCTGCTGCACTCATCAGAATACCAGTAATACCTGCAATGCATCATAATACACATGTGTAATGTATTGTCAGTTTATAATTTTTATTTTAAACAATTACTGTTAGTGTATTAAGAATGTGTCTTGTTTTCCTACCAGCTAATGCCGGATGGACAGGGCTGGAGCCATTAAGATTCTTCACTGGTACTGTCGGTACCCTAGGAGAATAAAAAAAGCTCTATAAGGCCAGTGGACACACTGACTGCTGCCTTACAGAATGTTCTCCTGCATCTCCAAAATGCAACTCTTACCAAAGAGTCAAACCAACAGATTAAGTAATTTACCAGACTAATTATTTAACATCACTCACATGAGATCAGAGCATTAGACAACGTTCCAACAATCCAAAAATCAATACATTTTTTCATACGAGAAGCCATTTCACTCGGATACACATCACAAATTCCATTTCATGCTGACTTTAAGAGACAACAATTTGTTTCATAAAAGCAATGGACATGCTAAACCTACAAACTTCAAAACTGCAGTATTTTCCGCTCTTGAACTTGAAGATTTCATTCATAGTAGAGGTGTCGCAATATAGTGACGTTTCAGAAAATTATTTATTTATATCATGTTAATACTACACATTTGATAATAAACAGCACCAGTAAAAAATATATAAATAAACAGTTTAAGATAAATCATCAAAATATCAGTAGATACTGCGATAATATTGTTATCATGAATTCTTTTAGACACGATAATCGTGTAGTGACAATCTCATATAGTGACAGCTGTAATTCAGTGTTAACTGCCTCTGAACCTTCTTCTGTAAGATGATTATGAAATGTGTAAAAATATGACAGACATTCTAACAGTTTCTTCATCACCAAGTATTTTCTTGCAACCTATTAAATTTCAAAAGTTCAACGTGAAGTTCTTGTTTAACGACTAGCATGCACATAAACCATTGTTCTTCTTCCAACATCAACAGTAATATGATATCTAACTGAATGTACTTTTTGACACTTTCTGCTAAGTATCAAATTACTATTTTACTCTTATATAAGCATATTTTTGGTCAAATCAGTGTGAAAAATGGGGAAAAAAGAAAGCAACTCTAATATACAGCCATTTTACTTCCCTCTTCACAGCCTCAATGGTCTTGTCTGTAGTGTTTTCCCACGCTCATTTTCTTATCTCCTTCTTATCTCTTCTTACTGGAAGGTATGTTGGCCGCTAGACTTTTTTTTTTTTGGGGGGGCTTGTGTCTGTACGTAAATTTATAAAAAATCTGAACGAATGTAGCAAAGTGTGTTTGTTTCTGTCACAGCTGTTACTGGGTCTTCCTAACTGATAAGTCCAAAGCTGTGTTCTCGCTAGCGACACGATCCCATTCATTTTAAGAGGGCTGGCGATTTCCGGCGACACGAGCGACAGCAACCCTTGGCGACAGGATGTAGGCATGTCCAGCGACACGACAAAGTTGAGATATGTTTAACTTTATGATTATGAAGAGCGACTTTCGGGAGCGACAGCCAATAGGAGTGAAGTCAGAAGCAAGATGGAGAAGTCAGCAACTTTTCTATAATTTATGATATGTCTGTGGTGTTTTTTCCTGCCAAAATGTTTGTTTGTAGCGGCAAGAATACTGAATGGTTACAACATGGAGTAACATCTGTGAGTGTCATTCACAATTCTTTCTAGGCAGGCAACCAGTAGTGGGAATACCCACTAGCGACCTCACCGCCAGCCACTGGTAACATGCAGTGACAAAGTCACCGGTAGTGTGAACGCAGCATAACACTTTATTTTCCAGATGGCAACAGACAAATGCACACAGGCACGTCTCTAATGTTTGTAGTCAGAAAACATAAAACATTTTTAGATTAACAGTCAATGGTTCAGTATGAAGGAACAGGATTTCACTTTTACTTCAAGATGAACAGTCATCCATCTAAAACAGAGGTCTTCAATCCTGCTCCTGGAGGGCCACTGTCCTGCAAAGTTTAGTTCCAACCCTAATCAAACACACCTGAATCAGCTCATCAAGCTCTTCAGAATCGCTTGAATATTCAAAGGCAGGTGTGCTGAAGCCGGTTGGAACTAAACTCGGCAGGACAGTGGCCCTCCAGGAGCAGGATTGAAGACCTCTGATCTAAAAGAAAAGCGGTAGAAAATCTGCATAACTAAATAGATGTATATCCATTATAAAAACAACCAAATATTAAGAAATCTCTTGATTGTTAGTTTTTTTTTTTGCCAATTTTAATGCTTGTTTTGTCTTATTTTAAATAATTGTAAGTTATCTGGATTCCCCCATGGAACTTTGTTGAGGCCCCCTGAGTTGAAATCCACTCTTCTAGATTCTTCCTGTTTGTCTGTGCATAAAAATGCAAAATGTGTTATTTAGAATTATATTTGAATAGCTTAATTTCAAGTGTAACAGGTACATACTACATAGCTGACCTAAATAGCAATGCCCCCGTTTACGGTTACATATCCTCATTGTCATGCTCCCTTCCTTCTGAAACTCAAATAACAATACGTTCTGATGCCAGCAAAAGATACGTCAGTTGACATAGAAACAAAAAAAAAGAGCTGTGGTGTGACATTTAGGAATAGGTGAATCTGTAATCAACAACACCACAATAATACTAAAAAAATAAAACACCACTACTGCCACATTTTTTCTCTTGAATGGAAGTTCTGTTTAAGGCACACTATTTGCAACATAGCCTATGTTTTTCACACGAAAGTGAAAACTGAACCAAATATGCTGAAGTGGTTAAGCGGTAAAAGAAGGACTTGTGGAGTGTTTGCTTAAAATGATGAGATGACAGGTTACTAATGCATTTTAGCCAATCATCAACACTGCAGCAGTACATTTTATTTATATTCCTGTTTTGTTTTCCATTGAAAAACAGAAGTGTCAGACATGGGAAGGTAGATGGCTGTTTGGATAGGGCCAATGGGGAAGCTTTTGACCTCCCCTGACCCTTGATCTTGCCTCTACAACAGACTTGTCTCTTTGTTTTCTCTCTCACACATGCTCAACAACTGCTGCTCTATGACTCCAGATGGCTTCACGTCTGAGGCAGAACATTCCATTAGAAAGAGCACCAGACTCACAATGTTCTCCTGCATTAGCACACATGTATGTCACTACACCTGTGTAGGATGATAGTTTATTTTGTAATTGCTTTACAGTCTAGCCTAGGTAAAAAATGTATTTAAAATAAGATGAAAAAGAGTAAAAAATACTCCAATTCTACCTCTGGCTGCATCTTCACATAGTTTATTCTCAAAGCCAAAGGCATCCAGCACTTCAATCCACCCTAGCTACACTCCAAACCTTCATCACCAAAAGTCACATCTAATGCTTCAGGAAACACTGGGACACCATTGTTACTACATTCAATGTCAAAACCTTTTCCTCGTTACCCCAACTCCTTCCTAACATAGACATGCACACACACTCTACTATGTCAAACGCTTTAGTGAGACAGCATTGTGTTGCTAATGCAGACCAGCCCATGTCATGTCAACAAAGGTTGCTGCAGAAACCCAGCGTGAACACGAAATCACCACTGAGAGCTGAGGAAAAAGCCACAGAAACAGCTATAGATATAAAGGGGGTGGGGATGGAACGAATAAGACCATTCTGTCCCCAGATGGTCATCAAACAGAGCAGACATGGATGATTTAGCAGTGTGAGAAACGTGAGAAACACGCTCCTACACAGAGGAGGGGGAAAAACATGAACAGACTCATACATGAGTGAGGCTGACACCTAAATTATATAGGCCTAATACACTGGTGATTTTAGTCGATTAAGTCTGTTTCCTAAAGTTCACAAAGTTTTCCTAACTAGGGTTGGGCACCGATATGGAACCGGTACCTAAGTAACCGGTATGTAACCGGACCGAATCAAAACGCAAATTTCGGTGCCACTTAAATTCCTCAGCTGTCGGTTGAAATATTTGCACTGGTTCTCCGAAACGGACGCAAAAATCATCACCGCATGTGATCGCTAGTTAACCCTTTGACGCATACGATCGTTCACACCACCAGTGTGAATAGAACGTTCAATCGCGTGATCATCAACTTCTAAATTCAAATCTGTGTTCGCGTGTTGGCTGGCGCTGCAGAGACAGACGCGCTCAGCGCTGTTATTAGCCTATCACAACTATTCTGGGTTTTCAACCACGTAAGGTTTATTTTTAGGTTTCAGACGTTCAAAAACACATAAATTATTAGCAAAACAACATTTATAGTTTGTAAAATACACACTGATCGCTATGGAAGCGGCAATAACAATCCTTTCAATTATAAATTGATGATGTGTTTAGATACACGTTGTGTAGGTAACGTACTCGGTTACTAACGTAACCTCGGTTCTCTCTAGAAGAGGGAACGAGTACTTGCGTAAGTATCTTACGCTAGGGGAAAACCTCTTTTCCTCGAGATATTGAAGCCAAAAATTATCCTTAATTTTGCAATAATGTAAAACGCATTGCAGCAGCATGCAGACATGGGCGAGACAGCTCGCGCGCCCATTGGCTGCTCTGCGGCAACTGCACCAGCCTATCGATAGAGGCCCCACATGACGTCAGAACCAATGAGGGTGCTTCGCGCCCATTATGTCATGTCCCGCCGAAGCGGGTGGGGCTAGGGCTATAAATACGGCCCAGAGAGGCTGGTTTGGTCAGTTTTTCATCGCTGAAGAGAATCAGAACATGACGCATGCACGGCAAGATACGCAAGTACTCGTTCCCTCTTCTAGAGAGAACCGAGGTTACGTTAGTAACCGAGTACGTTCTCTTACGAGAGGTCTCTCGTACTTGCGTAAGTATCTAACGCTAGGGGAACACAATGTAAAACGCCGTGCGTGCTTGAGACATAACACTAAAGTCCCAAGGGCAGGTGCCCGGGGCTCATACAGTGCCTAATCACAAGGGACTCACAGAGAATCCGGGAAGAGGGGCTAGAATAGCATCATTCCTGTAATATTGAGCTCTGATAAGAGCATGTTATATCAAGTGTTCCACACAGCCAGGGCGAACTCGGCCTGGACTGGTAAATATGGGGGACTTACGCACTGCCCACAGAAGTATACAGACGATCAGTGATCGACGCTCTAGCAGTTTCAGCATCCTGAGCCGATAGCATCGGGCGGGCAATACTGAAAAATTAAACCGAGAGCAACCTAGCTTGTAAAGCGGGAACCTCGAGGTTATAAAACCTTATAAATGTAGACGGGGAGGCCCAGCCTGCCGCCATACAGATATCTTGCAAGGCAATCCCACTGGACCAAGCCCACAACGAGGCCATGCCCCTTGTGGAGTGCGCTTTGACACCTATCGGGCATTGCAGGCCCTTGGATGTGTAAGCTAGCGCTATAGCATCAACTATCCATCTGGATAGACTCTGTTTTGATGCAGCTAGTCCCTTAGAACGTCCGCTGAACAAAACAAAGAGCTGCTCCGATTGTCTGAAAACAGATGAGCGAGACACATAGGCTCTTAACGCCCTGACCGGGCAAAGGAAGCCTGCGTCCCCTTCCTCTTCAGATACCGGTATGGCCTACAGGGAGATAACCTGTGCCCTAAACGGTGTATTGAGGGATTTAGGAACATATCCGTGCTTTGGTTTGAGTATGACTCTCGAGTAGTGTTGTCACGATACCAAAATTATTGTTTCGATACCGATACCAAGTCAAGTATTGCGATTTCGATACTTTTTCGATACTTTTCCTGAAAAGGGAGAAACACTCTCAAATATCACTGCTGTGCTTTATTTTAAAACCGGGACAACATTCTAATCATATAACACACTAATAAATGAACATATGAACAGCAGATATATTAAACATTTGAACAAAATATGAAATATGAAATATAAAAAATAAATTAGAGCAATGACATTCAAGGAAAAAAAAAAAGATAAATTTAGCAGCATTATCTCATTTATCATAAGAAACATAAGAGCTTTATCTTGATTATGAACTTTGAATAAAAATATGAACAGCGATTATATTAAACAATGTTTAATATTGGTAACATATGATAAGCCTCATTGGTGATATATTTGACATGTGGGGAGAGAGTTGTGGAAGGCCTATACTTCATGTTAAACATAAATATATAGCAGCAAAGACAACAATAGGCTACAGAATAATTCGTTCTGTATTGAGAGGTGCAATATTTGAAAATCGATAATATTTTTTTAAATTACATTTATATTGTATTTATGTCAAAACTTTCAAACATCAAAATGTCATTTATTAATATGTATTCGTGTCAAAATGACATAGAAACATCTTTTCCTATTCTATTTTGCCTGGAAACGCTTCCAACAGGCTTGCGTGTCGCGTGAAAAATAGGCGTCGGTTCTATTTATAGCATACACGCGTTTTCCGCGCGTCTCGAGCTGCGCCCAGACGCGTGAGTCACGCAGGCAGTTAACATGGGAGCCGAAATAAAAACGGACACGACACGCAGCCAGTGTGTCGCCGGCCTTACAAATCTGGAACGTGGTCATTCTTAGAAGTATGATACTAATAAATTAAGGAATCGTGACGTTTTTCATTTCCTATTTACTTTTGAAGTATCGGTGCACCGTGCAACAGAGCAAGGTAGGCAACGTACTTCCATATGTCACTCCTCGCGTCATCTTTTTCTACGAGTCGTGGACCACTTGTCCTCGCACATGCAGCCATCTCGCTGTAGTGTTTTGTCACATGACACTGACAGCGGCAGGTTCTTTGCTGCGTGCGTCAGGAAAAAAACACAGACGTCCATAGGGAGGCGTTTTTTCAAAAAAAAAATGTAAGTATCGATACTGATAAATTTAGGTATCGTGACGTTTTTAATTTCCGAGTATCGCGATACTTTTGAAGTATCGGTACACCGTGCAACACTACTCTCGAGTCATTAGGCCCAAACTCCATACACGTCGCGCTCACTGAGAGCGCTTGCAAATCCCCTATGCGCTTCACTGAAGCGAGAGCCAGAAGAAACACTGTTTTGAAAGACAAGAGTTTCAGGTCTATTGACTGTATTGGCTCGAATGGGGCACCTTTCATGGCTTCCAGAACCGTGGAAAGGTCCCAAACGGGAACTGAGGGAGGTCTGGGAGGGTTCAGCCTCTTAGCTCCTCTAAGGAAGCGAATGACCAGATCGTTCCTTTCTAATGACTGGCCAAGCGGTGGTTCAGCGAACGCTGCTATGGCCGCCATATAAACTTTGAGCGTGGATGGGGTTCTGCCCTTATCCAGAAGCTCTTGTAAAAAGGAGAGAACCTCCGGCACCCCACAGCGTGAGGGTGAAGTGCCACTCGCTGTACACCAGCTAGTGAACACAGACCATTTTGAGGAATAGAGCCGCCTTGTAGATGGAGCTCTAGCCTGTGTGATCGTGTTTAACACTCCCGCTGGGAGGTTAACGGGTACCCGTTGATGGCCCACACATGTAGGGACCAAAGCTCCGGGTAAGGATGCCAGATCGAGCCGTTTGCCTGCGAGAGGAGATCCCTCCTCACCGGTATCGGCCACGGGGCGGTACTCGTCAGCTGCATCAGGACTGGAAACCAGACTTGGTTTGTCAAAAAATGGGGCGACGAGTAGCACCGGGCATCCGCTCTCCCTGATTCGCTCTAACACCTGGGGTAGGAGCGTGACAGGGGGAACCACAAAGAGCGGGCAGCGGGGCCACGTGAGCCAGCGCATCCCTGCTCTTGGAGAAAAATTCCTGACAATGAGCGTTCTCTTGAGACGCAAATAGGTCTATTTTCGCTCTGCCAAATGTCCTCCATAGCAGTTTGATTGTCTGTGGGTGTAAAGACCATTCTCCTGCCGGAAGATAGTTTCTGGACAGTCTGTCTGGTCCCACATTCAGATGACCGGGCACATGCGCTGCCCTGAGCGAGCGCAGATTGTGCTGAGCCCAGACCAGGAGGTGTTCCGTCAGCCTGTGAAGGATTCTGGATCTGATACCTCCTTGGTGATTTATATAAGCCACCACTGACATGTTGTCCGAACGGACCAAGACGTGGTGTCTTATCTGGGGACAAAAAAGTGCCTCAGCGCGTTGTCGACTGTCATCATTTCCAGGCAGTTTATATGCAGAAGCTTCTCCCGTTCCGACCACTGGCCGAATAACGGTCTGCCCTCGAGCAGCGCTCCCCATCCCGAGGTTGAGGCATCCGTAGACACCACCTTCACACTCGAGGAAGTCCCCAGGCTTACTCCTGACCGATACCAGTCGGTCACTGTCCAAGGTTTCAGAGCTGCGACGCATTTCTGATCGACCTTGAGGCGCGCGAGACCGGAGGTCCAAGCTCTGCGCGGCGCGCGCTTTCAACCAATACTGCAGCGGGCGCATGCGAAGCAGACCCAGCTGAAGCACTGAGGATGCTGAAGCCATGAGACCCAGCATCCTTTGAAACTTTTTGAGCGGGACTAAAGCGCCGTGGCGAAAAATCTCTGTCATGCACTGAATACTTAGTCTGCGCTGCGGCGACAGCTGTGCTGTCAAAGACAGCGAGTCCAGATCTGTGCCCAGAAAAGATATTTTCTGACTGGGAGACAGCGAACTCTTCGCCCAATTGACTGTGAGACCTAAATTCTCGAGGTGATCGAGTAATATGGTCCTGTGTTCTATGAGCTCCGACTGTGATCGAGCTAGAACCAGCCAATCGTCCAAATAATTCAGCACTTGTATGCCTCGGAGCCTGAGGGGTGCGAGCGCTGCATCCATGCACATCGTGAATGCGCGAGGTGCCAGGGATAGGCCAAATGGCAGGACTGTGTACTGATATGCCTGACCCTCGAAGGCGAATCTCAAAAATCGCCTGTGACGTGACGCTATTTGTATTTGAAAATAAGCGTCTTTCAGATCTATCGACATGAACCAGTCCCCTTGGCAAATTTGCGAGAGGATTTTCTTGGTCGTGAGCATTCTGAACCGTCGTTTCAGAAGTGCTTTGTTTAGTCGTCTTAGATCTAGAATGGGTCTGAGACCCCCGTCTTTTTTGGGTACCAGAAAATATCTGCTGTACATGCCCCCTTCGCTCTGAGCTTGTGATATGGGTTCTTTAGCCCCTTTGCTCAGTAACTTTGCTATTTCGGCTCGAAGTAGGTGTGCTACTTCCTTTTTCACCGTAGTATCAATTCGCGCCGCTTTGCGTTGCAGGCGTCGACCGAACTGTAGCGAATTTCTATAATGTCTAGCACCCACTTCGAAACCCCGGGTAGCCTTGCCCATGCGTTTGCACGAATGGCTAGGGGTTGAATGCGAAGCGCGCTCTGGTCGCTCAGCGACAGAGGGGCTTCGGTGTGCTGCAACATAAGCGTCGCGCTTATGACATTTGAGGCAGGGGGCGCGCTGATAACAGCGGGCAGATTGCCCGCGCTCGACTCCTCTGCGGTGGTCAACCGAGAGGGGGAGGGCTGGGCGAGTCCCGTAAGACCTGTCATGTCTATGTGTGAATGTGGGCGTGGGATAGCGGGCACATTTACAACACTGAGAGCATTGTCCGCCTGAGCAGAGCGAATGCATGTTGGTTTCGTTTTACAGAAACCTTGAGACATGTAGAACGTAGTGTTTGTGGGCACTGGGCAGTGGGCACATTTACCACATTTAAAGCGCAATCGATCTGGGTCGATTTCATGTGCGCGACCCCTGTGTGACGGGCTGTGTTTCTGTGTAGGAATGAGCACTGGGCAGTGGGCATTTTGTCTACACTCATAACACCATCGGCCGTGGCCGGAACACCAGAAAATACACTCTTATGGGATTTATCTGGGTAGCTGTAAAAGCGGCGTTTGTGTGCAGGCAAGCGGGCTGTGTCGCCGACTTGTTTACTGCAGAATACACTGGAACAGTTGCATTTACTGGAACTGAACGAGCGAGAAGTTGCCATAGAAACAGAGAGCGTCAACATGCTGGCGTTTGTTTGCAGGCGTGCGTGTATTACAATAGGCTCGTCCACTGCAATATTGACATTTCCAGAGAAATGTGTGAGAATGGAGGTAGATCCAGCCGCAGCTGGACTAGGAACACTCTCTTTTCTCCTTTCGCCAGTGACGCACGGAAACCATAGAAACGGTGCTTGGGTGCAGGCGAGCGGGTTGTACAACGCGCTCGTTGGCTGCAAAAATACACATCTGCAGTCGCCTTTTCAGGGAACTGACAGAGCGAGCATTGACGGCATAATTTTATCTGCCGGTAGACCCGGGATCGAACACGGGTCTCTCGCGCGATAGCCTGAGAATCTGCCACTGGGCCACAGGGGAAGACACATAGGCATTTAGTTAGCGTGAGTATTATCAGAGAGCGTCAACATGCTGGCGTTTGTATGCAGGCATGCGTGCATTACAACAGGCTCGCTCACTGCCGTATTGACATTTCCAGTCGCCTGAACTTCAGAGGGGAATGAGAAATGTATGAGAAATAGAATTCGGCCCGGCCGCAGCGGGACATAAGCACTCTTTTCTCCTTTCGCCAGTGACGCACGGGAACCATATAAACGGTGTTTGGGTGCAGGCGAGCGGGTTGTACAACGCGCTCGTTGGCTGCAAAATGCACATCTGAAGTCGCCTTTCAGGGAACTGACAGAGCGAAGCATTGGAGGCATAATTTATCTGCCATTAGACCGGGATTCGAACACCGGTCTCTCGTGCGAAAAACCAAAGATTCCGCCACTGAGCCACAGGGGGGAACACAAAGGCTTTCAGATGCACGAGCATATAAGAGCGTCAACATGTTTTCTTCTGCGTTTGCTTGCAGGCGCTGCAATATTTATATTTCCAGTCGCCTGATCAGGGAACTGAGAAATGTGTGAGAAAATTCAGGTCAGTCCAGCTTCGGCGGGACTATAAACACTCTTTTCTCCTTTTGCCGGTGAGTGACGCGTGAATGGGGCGCAGGGGCAGGGTATAGCTTTCTTGTATGTAAAGAAAAAACTAACCCCGACCGTCCGCTTCCAGCCTCCCCTGTGAACGGCGCAGTTTGCGCGGCTCGAACAGAGGGAGAGAGAAAGCTAGCCCCGTGACCGTCCGCTCCTGACATCCCCTGTGAACGGCGCGGTTTGCGCGGCTCGAACAGAGGGAGAGCAGGTATCATCCTCCAAGCAGGCAAGGCAAGCGGGCGCACCGGCGAGCTTTGCGGGTTGGGGGGGGGGGGGGGCGGGGGGCGGAGGCGCAGTCTCGGAGAAGGATGCCAGGTGAGTCCGCAGAGTCACCATAGGCAGTAACTAGCTCGCAGTGAGGGCAGTCGCCGTCAGCGAGCGCGAGAGCTGCGCGTCCTCAGGAAAGGGGCCTTGAAAAAGACGCCCGGCTCTTTTAGTGCAATGAGAGTGTGTGTCGCGGCGGCGAACACACATACACAAAACACAGTAGCAGAGAAAAGGATATGTCCGCCGGAAAGCGTGAGCAGGAACGGCGACTGAAGGCGGCGAGTTGTCGACCGGCAGCTTCAGATGCAGACTAATCCCGCTGGGTGCTTGAATCAGACGGCGCGGCTTCCTCTCAGGATCCAGCGATGCGTAGGCCCGCTGAAGAGATGAAAAACTGACCAAACCAGCCTCTCTGGGCCCTATTTATAGCCCTAGCCCCACCCGCTTCGACGGGACATGACGTAATGGGCGTGAAGCACCCTCATTGGTTCTGACGTCATGAGGGGCCTCTATCGATAGGCTGGTGCAGTTGCCGCAGAGCAGCCAATGGGCGCGCGAGCTGTCTCGCCCATGTCTGCATGCTGCTGCAATGCGTTTTACATTATTGCAAAATTAAGGATAATTTTTGGCTTCAATATCTCGAGGAAAAGAGGTTTTCCCCTAGCGTAAGATACTTACGCAAGTACGAGAGACCTCTCGTAAGAGAACTATAAAATGTATTCTATTCTTCTCACACTTCACCAGCCATAGACAGTATAAGTGCTTTGCCTACTAACATGGCGCCCATTGTGCGTTATAGATCAACTAACATGAATGATCATTATAAGGGTTTCTTAAATGACAAAACACATTCACTTATGTATTTAAGAATAAAAAATATCAGCCAAAGACTGACTGACATGTAACGCAACCAATCATAGTTGGTTTTGTTCCGCGTCATGTTTAGTGTGAAAATGTGAAGTCGACGTCCCTACAATAACAGACCGGCGTATACATCTAAAAATTATTCATTCAAGAACGTTGTGCAAGTTTACTGCAACAATAGAGCAGCGAATTTCACATACTTTTGAAATCCAGTTGTAAACATGACGGCGTTCTTCCACGATGGGTTTCGCATCACGGAATTTAAGGTGATGCGTTCACAAATAACGCTCACCTTGTGCAGGACATGCACAATAAGTCAGGTAGGTGTCGTTTTTGGCCGGGAAAAGGCAAACATTTTGAAAAGGATTGCTGAAATTTAAAGCTTCTTTGTAGCATACCAAGAACACAGACTTTGCTGTTATTAGTAGGCTACCGTAGTGTTTTTTAGCGTTAAATTATTGTTAGGTGGCTTAAGGTTTTATTGTGAATTTATTATGTAAATTTGTGGTTTGTATTTGGACTAATATTTATATACTTAAATCTAATATACTGTATTCAATTTTAAGAATTTTTTTATTTACATTTTTTTCAATAAAAAAGCATTTTTTTTAATGTCATTCACCATAGTTTTGAAGCTCTTTTTTAAAAGTATTGGTTCAGGCACCGGTACCGTTTTAAAAGTATCGATTTGGGACCGGTATCGAAAGAGTATCCACAGGTTATTCTTTTGCCGCTTTCAAGCTGTCAGTTCTGGTTGTCAGTGGAACACAATAACATCAATAAAGTGTTCAATTATGAACAGTTTATTTATTGTTTTAATAATAATAGAATAGAATAGAATAGAATAGAATAGAATAGAATAGAATAGAATAGAATAGAATATTGTTGCTTTTATATTTTGTCATCTACAGCAATAAAGTGTGGCTTAAGTGTCCATGTAATAAATTTAAATATAATATTAATATACTAATATTATAAGACGTTATAATTTCATAAAAAATACCCTATTGGGCAAAGGTTTGGGGTCGGGAAGATGTTGTGTTTTTGTTTTTGATAGAACTTTTTTTTTTCTTTTTTTTATAACTGTTTGCATACATTTAAAATGTATTTTATTCCTGTGATGAAAAGCTGAATTTTCAGCATCATTACTCCAGTCTTCAGTGTTACATCATCCTTCAGAAATCATTATAATATGCTTAATAATATGTAACATTTCTTCTTCTGATCAATGTTTGAAACAGTTGTGCTGCTGCTTACATTTTTGTGGAAACCATCCATTTAAAATTTGTCTTTGCTTAAGTATTAATTTCTTCCAAAAGATCTTACTGATGGTACTGTAATGGTATGTATATGAAACTGATAAAACAGGTAAAATGCCTTTTCTTACCCAGAGGCAATAAGCGCCCGTGACTGTGCCATGGCAATTCTCTGCAAAGCAGGTCGACTAAGCCCTGCCAGACTGGCACGGGGTGGTATAGGGGCAGCACAGGCAGCGGAGCGCTGAGAGGCCAACGTTGTTGAAGATGACGTAAAAACTGTGGATGGTGTGGGACTTGTTGACGTGTTAACAAGTATGGCAGTTGGCACAAACGTTGCTGAAGATGATAAGCTTTGTCCGGATGGAGGCTGCTGATTCTGTGATGGCAGAGTTGGGGGCAAAGATGAAGGCGTTGGGCGGCTAGAGGAGATTGAGAGATTGGCAGTGGCCGATGTGAGAAGGGACAACGACTGATCAAAAACAGCAGAATTCTTGGCTTCTTCCGAGGGCATGGATTTTAAAGATGTTCCATGTGGTAGTGTATGAGAATACGAGTTTAAAACAGAGGAGGATGGAAGTGTCCCAAAGCTGGCTTTCGGACTGTTTGGCTTTGTTGCACGTCCTAGTGTCTGTGAGGCAGTGCCATTTGCCTTTACACTCAACACCAGCATGCACTGCTGGCAGGCACAGGGCTGTCCAAGAGGAGCAAGAGATGATACCGAAAGTGTCCCGCTTGGGTAAACCGCACTTCCTTTTCTACTCAAGGTAGAACCAGAAACGCCGACCCCAAGAAGAGCCCCGGTTGACCCTCCACCTGATGTAACCCTTCTAGCCATGCCTCCAGTCCCTGAGCCAGTACCCCAAGCCAGTGAATTTTTAGGCAGTGGCCCAGTAACTAGTGGGTAAACCATGTCTGAGCGTCTCTGGATGCGCCTCTGCCGCTGCGTTTGCCTGTTAATCTGGGTCATGGTCTGGAAGTCCACAAAGTAGCAAAAGCCCAACGATGTCAGGTCCAGCCAGGGTTGCTGTCGGTCCCGTGCCGCTTGCAAGGCAATGCTCACCTCCATGTCAAAGGCTGTCCAGGAACCTGCATCATTTTCCCACTCCCATATCCAACCTTGGCCTGGCGCTGAGGTGGGGTCATAGAAACTCCGTCGCACTGGTCTTAACGTACCTGAGGAGGAAAACAAAAGGGTTATAGATCAAATATAATAAAAGAGATATAATAAATCAGTTCAATAAAGTGTTTTCTTATAAGAGAGGCAGCCAGTCAACATGTTACGCATCTAAAGGCTTTATAACTTTATACAACAGGTTGCTTTAAAGCAAGCAGCTTTACAGCATAAAACATGAAAAAAAGAAGCAGTGTCACTTTCGGTTAGATGTCCAATGTCTCCAATGTAAGCATTCAATCCTCCATTATACCGACTGAATGCCTATTGTTGTGCTTTGCGCATCCTTTGAATTTAAACCCATTCATCGGAGCAGAAATAAGTTTACATTCTCTCCAGTAAGACTGATCAGATCAGGATCTTGAGTGTTTAGAGTAATAATTCTTCAATCAAATTTAAAGCAGTAACTGGGACAACACATGCAATATCCATTTAGCTAATGCACAAAATGCATATAGGAATTCATGACGTAGTGCTGGGACACACAAACAGAAAGCCAAAACCCATGTGAATAGATAGATTTGAGCATAAAGCAAAAGCCACTGAGCACAAAAGACCCACTGAGGCATAAACTTTAGCACAAGAGGAGAACTGGGAATTCGCGGAGTTCTAGAAGCCATAAAACTTGTGAAAGGACATATTCTCTTTTTAACACCCATATACACCTACTAGACCTTCAAATGGTACAAAACACTTAATGTGTTGCATGATTCTGTAGACATTATGGAACTTTATAAAGCATGTTCCAGAAATGAGGTGGAGTAAAGCAAGACATCAGTATGCTTTGATCATCCTTTATTGCGTTTGAACTCACTTTACCAGCTCTGTGCCTCAATCACAGTCATGCCCTCTCGGCTCTATTGTACATGAATGAAACAATGTCTTTTGTTAACAGATGAATAGATAACTATTTGCCAATGCTTTTTTTCTTTCGCTGCTTGTGAGAAGTCATTTCACTGAATTATACAGTCAAGCTAATGATAAACACATGTATTGTGGGATTGTGTGGGATTTAACTGCATGCGAGTACCATATATTTCTGAAGGCAGGTCCACTGATATTATGTATCTCTTTTTGAATATTATGAATCTTGCTTTTAGACAGTGTGATGTGTTCAGGGGCCAATGAACATAATAATATGATAAGAAATTAGAATATATATAAAAAAAAAAAAATTATGTAATGTATTCCTGTAATGGCAAAGCTGATTTTTTAGCAGCCATTTCTCTAGTCTTCAGTGTCACATGATTCTTCAGCTCTCTAGTGTTCATGTTTTTACGTGCAGACGTCTGACCTTGATGGCCTGAAATTTTCTTGTCAAAGGCAGAGCCCCAGAGCATGCCTACTTATTGCGTAATCGCCACAGACAAATGGTAAGTGTTTACCATTTGGAGCAAACTTTTAGGGAACGTTTGCATCGGCTGGGATCAGATCAGGATCTTGAGTTTTTTATTCCTGTGATTTTCAGCATCATTACTCCAGTCTTCAGTGTCACATGATCCAGAAATCATTGTATTATGCTGATTTGCTGCCCCTTTGATCAATTTAATACATCATTGCTAAATAAAAATAAAAATGTCTTTTTTTTAAAAAGAAACATCTTTGACCCCAAACATTTGAACGGTAGTGTATTTGCATGTGCCGATTTTTTGCATTACACTTTTGAAGAAAAAAAAAAAGAAATAAAAATAACAATAATTACTTGGGATTAATTGGGATAAATTTTTTTGACTAAATCTGATAATTCTACCTATTAATCTAATTTAAGTTTTTCAACCCCACCTGCACTGCAAGCAACATGGTGTGACGCTCCCATTAGTCGCCCAACAAGGCAATCCGCACTTCATTATAAACTTACATTGGACAATTGTCATATTCTTATACACAGACAAATGCTAGATTTTTTTAGCCACACTTGGAAACATTTTTAATATAAAAAAAAACAAAAAACATTTTTAAAGTTCAACATGTACTCTAGTAGTCTATTACAAAAGAAAACCTCATTATATACGTCATTAAGTCAATGATTCCATCAGGATCTGTCAGTATTGATTGTGATGCACCAAAATTGTTTCAGTTTCAGTTCAATATATTTGATAGTCCAGATAAAACTATAATACTGTGCCTCCTCTCAACATTACGGCCAGAGCAACAGATGGCCATGTCCACTTTCACATGCCAATCATACAGCCTGCTCTTAAGTTTGCAAGCTTGTGCTAGTATGTGAGTGGGAGTAAAAGGCTGTGCTTCAGCAGATCATAAACTGTGACATTGGGTTAAGGATCCCAGGACCTTTGCAGCGGCACAAAGCCCTATACAGCAGGTGTACAGAGACCGTCCATCTGTTCCATTGTTGCTGGCTTTGTGCTTCCATCATTGCCCCAATTTTCATTCCCCTTCCCTCTTTCAAACTAACAACTTTATTCCCCTTTCTTTTCTAAAAATGTTTTATAATTTATAAAATACAATACAAATAATTCCATCTGACACGTGCAGTGTTTCTCCTACCATTGTTTTGATTACCAGAAAAAAATACAACACTGAATTTCTGTGGGGAAAAAAAATTCATATAATTTGTTTTTTAAATGTTGTGTAAGTTTAATAATTGTATACGTTTCATGATTTCAATTAATTAGACATGCTTTTTGATTACAAAAAAAATGACACCACGTTTCCGTAACACACCTGCTCCGCGAGTACACTAGTAGTACCACCCACCCTGAAAAAAATCCCAGGGGAAACACTGACGTGCCTTATGTAGTGGATTATACCGCCTCTGTAGTATTTGATTAAATATGATCACCGATGGATAGCAATTTTGGGGGACAATTTAGCTCTTTCTTAAACACTCTCTTTTATATTTTCTGAGCTGAAGTATTTTCTGTTCATATTTCTAGATTTCTGTCATTCAGAAAAGTCAGTCAGTCAGTGGTGGAAATGTAAAGATTTTAACCAATCATCAAACATTTGACCGTGACATAAATGAGAAGGAAGCTATCTGAAAATGAAGCTTGGGACTTAAAACTGTTGTAGATAAAGTGAAGATAAAGATGGGACCAAACGATTTATAAAGTGGGTTTCAGAAATGAAAATCAGTGCTTAAAGTACACAAGCAGAAAGTAAGCTCAACAACTACACTACCTAGAAAATATTTTTTAAAGGAGTCTCTCAAGCTTAACCAAGGCTGCATTTATTAAATTTTTTTTTTTTACTGATTTATCTGTGATATTATTACCATTTTAAAGAACCGTTTTCTATTTTAATACACAGTACTCTAAAATGTAATTTATTCCTGTGATGGCAAAGCTGAATTTTCAGCATCATTACTCCAGTCTTCAGTTTATATGATCACGCGATCCTTCAGGAATCATTCTAATATGCTGGTTTGGTGTTTAAGAAACATTTCTTTTAATTATCAATGTTGAAAACAGTTTTTGTTGCTTAATGTTTTTGTGGAAACCATGATACACTAACACTACCATTCAAAGGTTTGGGTTAAGTGAGATAAAAAAAAAAAACTTTTATTTATAAAAATAAGTTAAGCTTAAAAGTGACAGTAACATGTATAATGTTACAAAATTATTCTTATTATTTTTAAATAAATGCTATTCGTTTGAACTTTCTATTCAAAGCATCAGCAACAAACATGTTTTCAACATATAGATATAGTAAGAAATGTTTCTTGAGCAGCAAATGAAGGATCATGTTACACTAAAGACTGGAGTAATGATGCTGAAAATTCAGATTTGCCATCACAGGAATAAATTACATTTTAAAATATATTAAAATAGAAAACAGCCATTTTAAATTGTAATAATTGTACACAATATTGTTGTTTTTACTTTGTTTTTGATCAAATAAATGCAGCCTTGGTGAGCATAAGAGACTTTTTTCAAAAACATCTTAATTATTCCAAACCTTTGACTGGTACTGTAGGTGTGTGTTTATGGGAAGGAGGGAGTGTGATACCAACAGAAATGATTCACAAAATGGTCAGCCTGAAAGAAATTATAACATTCCCTCAACTCTTTAGCCTAACCATGTGAGAGTCATTGGATGAAAAGATTGGAAGAAAAACACAATCCTGTGTGTGTGTGTGTGTGCGTGTGTTAAACTAATCTCCAGTCTGCAATGGAAAACAGAGTAACTGACAGCACCCCTGGGCCCAGAGTTTATGAAACTACATCCTAGCCTGTTGCACAATAGCAACCGCTCCCCATCTCTCCGCAATCTATCTTTATAGTTTCGTTCTTTCCCTTGGAAGTGTGCTCATTTCCCTAGGTAGTGCTTTATGGAACTTCACTCCACAATATGTAGCCTAAGTGTGACTGAGCAAGTTAGTTTGCAGGTTTTTTAGGGCAAGTCTTGACAGAGCGATGAGGGTTGTGAACGTCACTAACCTCATGTCATGGATGTTTGGTTGCAAAACATTACCTGAGAAAAAAAATTGCGTTTCAAAAATGATTTGGGTGTTAATAAAAAGATCATTTTGGGGAGCTGCCTGGGTGTGTATCTCTAAACCATTATTCACTGTAGGCTGGTGCAATTATGTGTTTTTTTTCTCTTATGAACTAGATCAACACAAATGCCCTTTGTCCATGGGGATTAATAGGCAGTTTTGCTGCAAGAATTTGCAATCACTTTGAGTAACTTTAATCTGTGTCCTCTTACATACCAAGGCCTCAGTCTGACTAAAATTGTGTGATTTTGCAAGGCCAGACTAACAGACCATGATAATGTGCTTGTGGAAAATTTACAAGAAAACAAGGGTAGTGTTATGTCTGTTTTTTTTTTTTGTACCTCTTTTGTCTCACTCCCTCTCTTTATGTTGTCCAGTCATACAGTGGCCTCAAAAAAGTGTTTGGACACATTGGAAAATGTATGAATTTCATTGAAGATCTATTGCAATCTTTTATCTTAATTTTGAAAAAATCGACTTTTCTATTTTAAATTGTACAACATATATTGCATGTTTTTATGCTAAAAAATGTCACTTGGTCTCATATAATGCGAAGACATTTTAAGTGTGGCATATATATTTAAATACTTTTTGCCACCAATGTATATCCATCCAAAACAACAGCTTTCTGAGTGGAAAGTAGACATAGTTCAATGTGGTTTAAACTCAAATGAGTGCATACGTATAAGTAGATGCGTGTTAAAAAATAGGTGTGAACAACATTTCGTCAAAATCACTGAATGCAGACTGAAAGAGATAAGCATAGGTGTGCTTTGAAGTCATATTACATCATGTTAAAATGAAATATTTGCCACACACTTTTTATCAATATATCACTGCTTGAACCATACCTGAGAGGCACTTAACTATGTCAAGACGTTTTCACAATCATTCCATAAAACAACTTACAATCTGTTACTAGTACTTTTTTTAATTGCTAGCAAGTAACCCAATCATGACTAGAATCTTCTTTAGTTTCACCAAGAGATACTAGCACTCATTCCTTCGCTACTACTCATAATCACAATAGTGTCAACTAACTAACCCACTGTTAGTTATAAGACATTCTAAATGTACATGGGAATCTGTGGTTCAGTTTTGACTAGTATGTATTCTAATTGTCACTGGATTCTATTACAGTTTTGATCATTAGGTACTAGCACTTATGGTTTGGTTACTAGTAATTTCAAGTTACTAGTATCTATTCCAGTTTTACTAGTACCAGTTTATGAGATGCTAGTATCCATTCCCAAATGGTACTAGTAACATTTCTGATAACATTTTACAATAAGGTTTCATTAGTTAACATTAGTTAACTACATTAGTTTACATGAACAAATAATGAACTGCTCTTCTACAGCATTTATTAATCTTTGTTCATGTTCATTTCAGTATAATAAATGATTGATATCAAAAAGTTGTATTTGTTAACATTAGTTGAACAATGAACAGCTGTATTTTTATTAACAAACGTTAACAAAGACTAACAAATACAGTAACAAATGTATTGTTAGTTCATGTTAGTTAATACATTATAACTGATGTTAACAAATTAAACCTTATTGTAAAGTGTTACAGTTCAATTAAAAATCTTACTGATAATGGTAAATGTAATGATAATAAAATGTAATGTTACTAATAAAACTAGTATTTTAGTTGTCAATACTGGGATCGTGACTAGCTGCAAAATAATAAGTTATACTAGTATACAATGAATGCTTGATGAAGGCATTTCAATAAAAGACACTAGTCACGAGTAATATAATAGATAAATCCATAAAATAGTAACATAAAATAGAAACTAGTTCGTTGTAAAGAATGAATGTTAGAATGGCTTGCCACAGGTATAATGATGCGCTGCTGGTTTTCATCTTACCGGTGTCCTGTCTGAACTGATGCATGGAGTGTAGATCGATGATGTAGGGCGACAGGCGGCTGTCGGCTCGGCCTAGAACGATGCTTCCGCCGCGGGGATCGCTTCTTATCACCTCCTCTATGTGGTGAGACACGGTCGGGCTGTACGGCCGCCAGCGCCCGTGCTCGCTGAGCCATTCCCAGACGACCACGGCGGAGGCTTGTAACATCGTGTCCCTTCAAGTAGAACAGAAAAACGAAGTACGCATCTCTTTATTTCAACAACCGGTTTTGTAAAAGCAGGAGGGCATATTTGCTAATGCTAATGTAAAGCAATGTAAAGCACGGCAAAGTTGTAATGCCTGGTCTGTATAACGTCGATAGACACACGAGGATTTGTTTTGAGCTTGAATATTCTGGTTCTCGGTATATATAAGCATAAACTCTCAGGTGCACTCACATTTATGTAGAAAACGCTTATCGCAGTAT
Organism: Leuciscus leuciscus; assembly: GCF_965113295.1. NCBI lineage: Eukaryota > Metazoa > Chordata > Actinopteri > Cypriniformes > Leuciscidae > Leuciscus > Leuciscus leuciscus. The sequence goes on along the minus strand of NC_138727.1, from coordinate 38,157,171 downwards.
CAGGAAATAAATCTCCGTATCACTTCTTCCATGGTTGGTCGCAACAACTCCTCACGAGTGTCAACAAATAGTAAACGGTCCAATATTCTTCTTTCGTCTTCCACACATACGGCGTTGACTGTCGCTCAGTTTGCGCTTATTCTCTTTCTTACTAGTTTCTTTCTCGCGGCACGATGTGCAATTTATCGAAGATCATGTAGACTTTAAAGTAAATGATTTCTGGTGAAAAGCTCGTGGTTTTGTGTTCCGCGCACTGAGTTGATAAAGTGACACCCAACACCTCCCCATCATCACAGTTTAGTAATGCTGTGAGTAATGCTGCCTGAATTGGTGCTGGAAAGTCCGACTCATATCCACGAATCGGTTCTTTCGAACAGCTCGTTTTATTGAACCGCTTAAAAAATGAGCGTCAACCCAACATGATATACATGCTCTAAAATACACGAGTCGGTTAGAGAAGGGCTGAATTTCGAATAGAATAATAGTAGGCTGCCATATTACTCTTAATCATATTTCATATCTTTGTATAGTATGATAGTGTGATGTTTATTATTCCGCCCAAAATCAGAAAACAGTCACGGTTCAGTTAAGCGCTCGGACCGATTCAGTTCGATTCGTGTAAGACTTGTTTTGTGAAGTGATTCAATTGATTCATTAAAATGATATGACTCAAAGGAACGATTCATTCACAAATTAGACATCAAACTTTAACGCGCACCACAGAGGACGAAACCTGTTTGGTTGGTCATGTAATTTCATGTACTTTGCTGACGAGTAAGTAAGCAACGATTTTGTGTCGCAACGGAACGAAACAAGCAACAATCAAACAACTGCATAAAAGAGAAATGACTTAATTTAGCCTGTTTGCCTAAATAAACAGTCAACGTTGCAATCAACTGAAACTTTACTTCTAAACATGAAAAATATGAAAACCTTTTTTTATACGTAACTAAAAGTTATGTTAATTCCATGGAAGCTTGTTTCCATCACTGAATAAAAAATAAAAACATAATTGCGTGTTTTTATCTCACAATTCTGACTGTTTCTCTAACAATTGCTAGTTTAATAGTCTCGGTATTCTGACTTTTTTCTCCGAATTGCAAGATATAAACCATATAAACTATGTTTTTCTCAGAATTGCGTTATAAAGTCAGAATAGACCTAATTCACAGTAGCGCCACGTTTTTCCTCAGAACTGGACTTTATATCTCGCAATTCTGCTATAATAAACCGCAATTGCGATGTAAACTGTGAGATAATTGTGCGATAAATTGTGAGATAAAAAGTCGCAATTATCTAATGTTTAGTGTCAGCGAATTAAGCTACTGCTGTTTTTTGTATATTTCTATCTAGAATATTTTATTGCCCAATTCATGTTTTAAATCCTGAAAATAAATAAAACAATTGAATCAAGTTCCCATGCAAACAATATTTGCCATGGAACAGACTAATTTGAATATTACAATCTATATTAGGCCTACATATGGTATACATATTCAATTCTGTATTTGTTGAGGAAAATATTCAATTCTGAATTAAATACTTTGCATCTAACATTTGCTGTTGAAAAATAAATTAGCATATCAAAACATATCAGGCAATGAAATTATGCTTCGGGACACTGGTTCAAGACCCGAAGTTCCTTGTAGATTTAGCTACATTTTAGTGCCATCTATCGTTCACAGCGAAGCACTAGGCTACTTGTCATTTTGCGCAATAGTCATCAAAGTGCTGACCAACAAAGGTCCTGTTGAGCTCCTAAAATTCTGAAATATAAATACATAACACAATGCAGTGATGTATAGGCTATACAGACCTTGTCTGAACTCTGAAGTAAATATTCCAGAATCACTGGCAGCGGTATCCGTAATACAAAAACAATAGCAAATGAATTGATATGAATTCGGTGTGTAATGTTCACGAAAGTTAGCTTGTTTTATATTCTAAATTCTCGACATGGGATCGGCAGCACAAAACGGAAGTGAGGCCCCAGCGAGATTTGAACTCGCGACCCCTGGTTTACAAGACCAGTGCTCTAACCCCTGAGCTATGGAGCCTGTCGAGCAATATGAGGTAAAATGTTTTGGAATTTTGAAATATAAATACTCATATTTACATTAGATACAACATATAGTTTCACATTGAAAATCAATCTTTATATAAAAAAAAGAAAATAAAGTTTTTCAAACATTTCATCAGTAGGAGTGAAATCTTTCCGTGGCAGGGGCAGCTAACGTTACCGCTCGACTTGTCGCGACCGTTGAAAATGTTCCATGTTTTAAAAATATAAAAGAATGAGAAAAATGTATTTGAAATTTCTAAGCGTTCGTAATATAAATTACTTGGTCATTTCCTCAAATTCCTAACGCGTTTCCTAACCAGTCTATGGTTTAAAGCAACAATCGTGTAGTCGAGGAAATAGAAATCGCTATGTAAAATACTTCGCTCGAAGCCCGGATAGCTCAGTCGGTAGAGCATCAGACTTTTAATCTGAGGGTCCAGGGTTCAAGTCCCTGTTCGGGCGGTATGTTTTTTATTAATTTTTTTTTTTTACAAAGTTTTGAATCTAGCAGCTGATTTTGATTGAAATCAGTTGAAGAAAAAACTCATGCATTCATGAGACACACAAGTCAATGATTTGACGCTAGAAAAAATTTACACAAATCAACGATTTGACGCCAGGAAAAAGGTGATGGTAGTGTAAGGAAAATAACTAAAACAATGGTGTCACTGAGAGTTATATATATATTTTTTCATTTTAAAACCACAAACAGCTGAGCAAATGAGTAACTGAAATGGAATCATAACATATATACTGATAAAGCATGTTAACTTCGACCGAGATTATAGAACTAGTTTGTGAACTAAACGCTAATGAATTATAAATAAAACACATAAAAGGGAATCCACTTTAAAGCAATATCATCGCCTAGGGAGAGCTAATTAAAATACTGATGACGTGCTTACATGCTGTCGACTGCACCATGCTGATGATGAAACAGCTGCTCGTCATTGCCTGTCATACGTCACTATGTACAGTAGGTGGCAGAAATAGGTCGCACTGCAATCAAAGTTCACTAACGCTCCACAAGAAGAAGATGTAGAGCGCTGCTGGAAGATTCTGGAAGTCTCTTGTTTAGTACACGGAGGCATAAGACGAGAAGGGATTTCACCATATTTCACGGTACAAGATAGACCTTTGCTGTGTCGATAGAATTTTCAAAATCATCCGAAATGAAATGTCATGCCACGAGGTGTATGTTACTAAAAGCCAGGATTTTGTAGAAAAACAAGCAAAGACGAAAATCACGTGACTCATGCAATAACATTATTTTAATAAATAGAAATCAATTTTTTTTAAAGCGCTTGGTCAAGTTAATTCTTTGTGAATATTATGGTGGTTTTAATCGAGTTTAATTGCTTTCCAGTACTGTTGATATTACGAGACTGAAAATATGGGCAAGATTAACACTAATAATAGTCATGAATTAATTGTTGAACTGTTACAAGTGTAATTTTCTTCAGTGTTTTTTTTAAATGTTTCTTCTGACCAGATTAACCTGTTTTGAGGGCAACTATGGTGAAAGAGACTGGTTTTTATGATATGCTGGGTGTAAAGCCTAATGCTAGCTCTGAAGAGCTGAAGAAGGCCTATCGTAAACTGGCACTGAAATATCACCCAGATAAAAACCCAACAGAGGGAGAAAGGGTAAGTTTGTTACTCTTTTTTTGTATCATTACTGTCTAACGTTACATTATTCCACATTACAGTTTCTTGAGAAGATAGCTTTGCAGATTCTTCTGTGTTGCTGTCATATAAAGTGACCCAAATAAACTATACAAATATGTACCATACAGGGCCACATTTTATCATTTTATTTTAAATTTAAGCGCTTCTTGTGGCCAAATAAATAATGCTCTGTCTGTAAGTATGATATATATATATATATATATATATATATATATATATATATATATATATATATATATATATATATATAATTCCAAATTATAAAAATCACACATGGAAAATATTTAGTCAGTTCCCTTATATAGCCTATGTGTGATTTTATACTATGGAATAATATATATATATCTCAGTTGAGAGATCTTTGAGTGCTCTCAATGCTTGAACCATGAGTTTGGATTTTCACTATTCTCTGCCTTCAGTTTAAACAGATCTCTCAAGCATATGAGGTTTTGTCAGATGCCAAAAAGAGAGAAGTGTATGACAGAGGAGGTGAGAAGGCCATTAAGGAGGGAGGAAGTGGAGGCCCAAGTTTTGGCTCCCCCATGGACATTTTTGACTTGTTCTTTGGAGGAGGGGGACACATGCACAGGGAGAGGAGAGGTAAGTCATGCTTCTCTCTTGGCTACAGACTCCACAGTTTTTGCGAAACCTGTTCATCCATGTTATTCCATGGGTATCTTTTAAATTTTAGCGAATCCAAATCTTATCAATTCCCAGTTTTGATTCCAATATGGTAAATAAAATCAAACATTTAGACATCAAACATATTTATTCTGTGTCTTTTTGCAAAACATTGTTGAACAAAAATCAGCAGCCTAAAGAACAACTAACTAAGAAACAGACTAATATAAATTTTAAACATTCTTAGAGACAAGTTTACAGTCTGTAATACAATAAGAACAAATTAGCACATTAGCAATAGCACAAATAAATACAACTGAACAAAGTTCAATAATTGAAATCAAATGTAAAATAACACTGCATAGTTTTTTTTTTTATAAATAAATTATAGATTAATCCGTATTAATCTAAAGTTACAAAAGTTCAATCACAATCAGTGAAATTTTCAATTTCCAACCCAAGTTATTAGTAACCTAAAATAGTACCGAATTAATATTTATTATCTTTTTCTCTTCTTTATGTTTTTGTTTACATTTACATTTGTTTACATTTTAACAATTATAAAACATCCAGGTTTAAATTTCAAGTTAAAATTTTGTCTACACTTTAGAGGAGATCAAATGTTCGAACTGGCTTACATAAATACTTTGCACTTGGAGAAATCTACAAATTAGCCAGCCAAAGTCTCTTAGAGATCTTTTGTTGTTCCTGACACAGGAAAGAATGTGGTGCATCAGTTGACAGTATCTTTGGAGGACCTTTATAATGGAGCCACTAGGAAACTTGCTGTCCAGAAGAACGTAATCTGTGACAAGTGTGAAGGTAATGAGTTTATTCTAATGTTATTATTCCAGTCTTTAGTGTAACATTATGTTTTCAATATCATAATTACAGTTGAAAATGGTTGTGCTGCTTAATATTTTTGTGGAAACTGTGATACTTTTTTCATGATTCTTTTATGAATAGAAAGTTCAAGAGAGCAGCATCATTAGATATAGAATTTTTTTTAACAATGTAAAAGTTTTTACTGTCACTTGATCAATTGAATGCATTATTTCTAAATAGAAGTATTCATTTATTTTATTTTTAATTATCTGACTTCAAACTTTTGAATGGTAGTGTGTTTATAAGCATTGTATTACAATTATACTGCCTTGTTTTTTCTGGTAGTATTTTAATAGTTGGATTTTTTTTTTTTTGGAATAGTTTTTTACTGGATGTTTTACTACAGGTCGTGGAGGCCGTAAAGGAGTGATAGAAGTGTGTCCATTGTGCCGTGGGGTGGGTGTCCAGGTCAGACTTCATCACTTAGCACCTGGCATGGTACAGCAGATATCAACAGTCTGCACCGGCTGCCAGGGGCAAGGTCAGCGACTTGGACACCGCGACCGCTGCAAAACATGTGCTGGTCGCAAGATACTACGACAGAAGAAGATTTTGGAGGTGAACATTGATAAAGGTAATAATTAGGGCTGTCAAAATTAACACGTTAAGTATCCTCGTAAGCACAATCTTAAATGAGGGGAGGGGGGAGAGGGGGGGGGAGAGGGGGGGGGGAGAGGGGGGGGGAGAGGGGGGGGGGAGAGGGGGGGGGAGGGGGGGGGGGTGTAATAGAGACATCAGTGATACTGTTCTTCATTCATAGTGCTTAGTAAAAGATGTAATTAAACAAATATTTAAGATATTCTGTCTTTATGTTGTTTCTATATTATTTTGGAGATTCATTGTGAAAGTATTACAATATAAAAATGTATTTAAAACTTTAATGTTAGGTTCGCGAATCGCGATTAAGTAAGAAAATGTTATCGATTGACTGCACTATAAAATAATAGGACGCAATAAGAAAAGCACAGTTCATTTCAAAACACTTGTTTTCTGCAGCTGGTTGCTTTTGTTTGTGCTTAATTGTGTGTTATTGCAGGTATGAAAGATGGACAGAAAATAGTGTTCCATGGAGAGGGAGACCAGGAGCCTGGCCTTGAACCTGGAGATATCATCATTGTCTTAGATCAGAAAGCCCACTTGGTTTTCACCAGGTAAAATCACTCTGTGTCTTATGTAATCGGTTTTGTTTTTTATTTTATGGCAAATAATGCTGGTAATATTAAAGTGTAATGTTAGTACTGATTATTTTCAGAGGCATGTCATTGATTGTAGTGTCCTGTAGAGGGCAGTACTGTCTCATTTAGTTTTTTTCAATATTGGTGTCATGCTTTCTCTGTTTTATATATGATGCTGCCTTTTACAGTATTTGGTCATTTAGAGAAGGTAAATGAGGGAGTGAACATGTAGATATTATGTGTTAAGCATAAAAATGTATATACTTAACATTTCTCAGACAAGGAGAGGACATCGTCATGAACATGGAGGTGCAGTTAGTAGAGTCATTATGCGGTTTTCAAAAACCCATTAAGACAATGGATAACAGAACTCTACTCATCACATCCCATCCAGGTAAACCCTCCTGCATACATATTCCAGCATTACATTCAGGTTTCCATAACATCAGCAATATTGTGAGTCAGTGCTGGTGGATCAGTGAGTGATGGCATATACTGTAGCATGATGGTGGCTGATGGAAGTTTCTGTCTCAAACCTGTAACCATATACACTCTTAGTGATGCTCTGGCTCGGGGAGGATGCCAGGGCTGATAGTATGTCACCTTGGCAGATGGTGTACCATATGGTCACTTTTGCTATTGCCTTCTCCAGGGTTTCTAATAGGCATCCTTAGTGTCTTGTTGACCTTGTATATTACCAGACATCCAACTTGTGCAGTGCTCAAGCTGGTCTACCTTGTTTTGGATGAACTGGTTCTGATATTTTTCCCAAATCACTCCTGAGCCATTTGGAAAGTAAAAACTACCAACTGGAAGCTTGGCTAGTTGTTTAATTAATCTTAATAGCAGAGCAGATATAACTGTTATATACTGTAGATGTGTAAGGCAAATGTATTGTCATTCTTTGTTGCATTAATAGGAGAGCTGATTAGACCTGGAGATAAGAAATGTGTTCTGAATGAGGGGATGCCTCTGTACCGTCGGCCATTTGAGAAAGGGAAGCTCATCATTCTTTTCAACGTGAGTACCTATTATTGAATATGTTAACAAATTGCTAAAACTTAACTAAAATGAAAACAGAAAATCCTGCACAGTACAAAACCTGATAAATATCAAAGGGAGTTATTTTGAGAAAACAACCGGCTGGATGTACATTATCCCGCTTATTACACGGCTACTTGCCACGTAAGTAAATAATTAGACACTTCCACGGAGAGAGCAGTGGCTAGTGCGGCAAGTTCAAACCAGACGGAGATATAAGAGATGCTGTATACAGTCATACCATTTATTACACAACATTTCGCCATGGAGATATGATAATTATGGAGATAAGAGATATTGATTTCCGATTAAACTGTTTTAAAATCGTACCTGTTCATATCTTATAATCCAACAGTGTACAAAACAATAGTCACAAAATGGCAGCAGCTGTGTTTGTATGAAACAAGAGAGAGGGAGGCATAATTAAATAACTGTACACAAAACATTGATTCGACTGAGTTTTAATCATTTATTAGCTCACCAAATGCAAAACTTCCACGAAGAAAAAAACTTTCCTAGCAATGTATAGTGCTGCTGACTTAACCCGGATGAACCTGCGTTATCTGCTTTGAGAGGTTGTTATCCGGGAATAACATTGACCAATCAGAATCAAGTATTCCACAGAGCTGTGTAATAAATAAATAAATATATATATATATATATATATTAGTATATTTTAGACATACTTGCAGACACACACATAAACATTGATAGCTAGATTGGAAAAATCCCCTGATATGATTGTAAAGCGCTTTGGGTGAACAATAGTGTATAAATATATAAGCGCTATATAAATGCCTCATTCATTCATTTCGAGCCTAATCGGCAATAATGCCTGTTTGGTTAAAATTATGTTTGAAATATGGGGGGAAAAGAAACTTTAGAAACCCCATAGAAAATCTCTGGTGGGATTTGAAGAAGGCGGTTGCAGCATGCAAATCCAAGAATATCACTGAACTGGAGGCCATTGCTCATGAGGAATGGGCTAAGATTCCTTGGAAACGCTGCCAGAAGCTGGTGTCTGGTTATACATCTCGTTTGCAGCAGGTCATAACAGCAAAAGGGTGTTCTACTAAGTACTAAAGATGCTTGCCATGAATGGGGTTGAATAATTTTGAGACTGCAGAAGTCATTAAAGTGGCATTTTCAGTTGAATTTGGAGAAACCACTTGAAATATTTGTGTTGAGCTATTTCAATGACTTTTGTTTGATTTGTTCATTGGCTAATATCACTACTTTTCTTCGTAAGGTTGTCTTCCCTGAAGAGAACTTCCTCCCACTAAACAAACTGAAGGAGTTAGAAAGGTACCTACCTGAAAAACAGGCAAATATTGAGCCTGACGGAATGGATGATGACCTCTATATTTATGCTGACCTTGAAGACTGTGATCCGACCCATGAACGCAGTCGTTACCACTATATAGAAGAGGAAGACTGTCACACTTCAGGAGGAGTGCAATGCCAAACCTCATAGAGATTCCTGTTCCCTTCCCTTCCACAACAAATGCCACCTCTGCTGGAACACACACACAAAAAAAGGACCAAGAGGAAAAGTTCATTACCTCTCATCTAGTTCTGTGCCTAAAATAAGACCTCTTAGTGCCGATCTCTTTTGTCATCTCCTCGTCCAAAATTTTGTGCTAATAATTTGTAAAATAAATTTAGGGGATGTGTAAAATGAGTAGTGAGATGAGTATCTTATAGAGAGGAGAGGAGACACTGAGAGGAGAGTCTATGGAAATGTGTGTAGCAATTACGGAAATGGAAGGGGCATTCGGATTTGAAGTTGGTTGTGCCATAATCCCAGTAATTCCATCTCTAAAATGTATTCATCATGAAAATCAAATTTGCGTCATAATTTTGAGAAAACATTTCAAGCTTTGTTGTGTTTCGTTTATTGCCAATTGCGGGTTACATGTAGACCATTTGACCTTGGTGTTGTTGGACATTTGCTATGTGCCAGTTTATTGCTAAATGTTTTTCTAGAACATTTTAAACTAATAAGAGGGGTCTAATATACAAGTTAAAAATACATTTGAAATCATTACTACACTTACCTTTTTATCATAACTTAATAACCACCAAGGATTTTTATGAAAATAAGTCATGTTGCATTTGTTAATTCAAATCCTGTTTAGAAGCTTACCCAAACAAACAAACAAACAAACAATAATGCATTAACTGAATGGCACAACAAAATACTAAATATGCCAATTTGGTTTTGAAGGTGTTTTTGCTGCCGGCCGGCCTCTGCAGAAAACATGATTCAGTCTTAAGAGCACCTGGAAAGCTTAATTATCTGTTAATTCTGCCTACATTTCAAGGACAGTTTTGGATATTGCAAATGCACTTTTATCCCTTATGTTATTTTTATGTTTGCCGGCGGATACGTCTTTATTTTATTATCTGTATTGACTGAAGAATAATTGTAAAATGTGGAATTTTAATTACGACCAATAACTTTGCCATTTGTAGTTCTATTTATAAAAATGTCACAATGTTATTAATTTAGTCACTTGTATTTTTTGGGCTGGGGGAGGAGAGGGGGGGATGGAATTATGCTCCTGAAGATCCACCTTCCAAAAAAATCATGATGAACATTTTGCATATCAAGATGTCGCCACATCTTTATTGGAGATCTGTTGCAAATATCAAGCAATCCACATCTAACTAGTTAATGATGCATCTTAATGACAAATCTTTTTGAAAAGATTGTCATTAATTATTCATGCTTGAATTTTAATTAAATTGCAGCAACATCAGTACATTATTTACCAGCACTGTAAGATACTCAGAGACTTACACTGTAAAGCAGTGTTATACCAATATCCAAACAAAAGTGAATATCCTTGATAAAAAATAATCTGTAATAAAAGGAGCAATTCCACAGGGGTCCTCACACCATTGGTGCCCGGGCCCTAAGTATCAGAATATAAACCACACTGATTACTCTCATATAGTATTACAGTATAACTGCATAATATGTTCACCTGCATGCAGTACAAGTAGATGTGCTTGGTTGAGTGTTAAAACACACTAAACCATTATAATCAACAAAATATTGTACCATATGAATTCTAACCATATCAGAATTCTAAATGTACACAAGTACAAATATGTGAAAATGTCCTCAATGAGTCCAAGACTAGTGCAATGTCACATTATGAGCAAGTACATACTGATTATCTGTCTTTGGCCAAAATGATCAAAGATAATACATAAATTCACATTAAAGATGTCAAACTTCAAGAATAGTCTGTCAAGAAATCCAGTACATTTACCACATTAATTTTGTTCGGGCTAAATTTCGCATGCAGATATTATCACAGACAATACTACAAAGCCCTTAATAATAGTAAAAGACCAGTACATTCGTGCAGTTTTTCATGTTTAACACTAGAGACTTAGACTAAGTTAGATGTAGTTCGTTTCAGGTGTTGAAGAGGTCCTGCAGCTCATGATACTGTGGAAAGCCTCTCTCAATGCATGATGTGGAAAGATGAATCTTTGAATTCCTTGAATGGAACACAATTTCATAGCAGGTTAAAAGGCAGAGATGTGTGTGCGGGGATACCACAAATCCAGAATATAGAAACACAAGACGTGTATACAGAGTTCATGTTATGAAGGACGAGACTCAGGGCTTCCAGAGTTTGAGTAGGCCATCCTCGCTGTATGTGGCGATGAGATTCTGATGGGGGTGGTGAGTTATGCCAATCACATCTTTTTCATGTACCTGTGTAGAGGATGTACAGGGAAGAACTTGTTTAATTTAAAGCAGATACATTTTTATACCCGATTCAGATTTACTGATAACTCCAACTGGTCCTAATTAGAGTAACAGCATTAATCAAATGTTTTAATTATAAGTTCAGCATCTTAATTGATTTCTAACCATGAAGCCGGGCATTAGAAAAACAACCTTATTTCTTTAAAAAGTGAAGCTTGAGAAAAAGGAGTGACACCCAAAAACAAACCCAGACAGCAACATAGTGTTGGCCTAGATCCGGGCCACATCTGGTACATGTGGATTCCACGCGTACCAGATGTGGGCCGCATCTCGGCAGACACTGTGTTGCTGTCTGGGAAACAAAGCACAAAAGCAAAATACAACAAAAACATAAAAACAAAACATGTTATGATGTCATGAATCAATCATCAAAGAAATAAATGATTGATGTCTTTAAAAAAATAAATCCTCAAATTTACTTTCCTAAAATAAACTATCATCAAAGAGACTTATCAAAAACTATCAAAGAAATCCAGGAGATAAACCACAATCCACAATTTTCTTCTTTAAAAAGTAAAGCTTGGGCAAAGGAGCAACACCCAAAAACAAAACAAAAAAGAAAATTGTAATTTCTCATTCAGATTTAATGTATATCTCGAACTGCTCTAACATATATCACAATTCCCCAAACTGAAACAGATCTCGTGGATATGCAGCATGTGCTGTGAGGGCGGACGGTACCGTGAGGGTTCTCTCTAGCTTGCCAGTGATAGTGCTGAAGCAGTACAGCACATAGTCCTCTCCCACGCAATAAATCCACTCTCCACGTGGAGACAACGTGCAGCAAACAAAGTCTCCCCCCCTTCTCACGCCGGAACAGAAACTCCTCATCACCTGGGAAAGAAAGGGGAGGGGGGCAACCGAGTCAGCGAGTGCAACCCAGACGAAAAAGGTAAAGGCACGCTTCAGAGAGTACCAAAAAGCGTGCAAGAGTGAGTCATCAAGCACATCAAGAAAAGGGTGGGTGAGGCGGATGAATAAGGGTACGCCTCATACGCCATCAGACAGTTTAAATATTAAGTGCTTAGCTATTTTTAGCAAACCTCACATTCAGCAATAGAAGTTTGCTACTTAACTTCTGCTCAACATGGTATACATTTGTGCTGCCTTAATACTGCTGGTAAAATACAAACCAGTTACTATAATTTTTTACTCCAGTGTGATTATTATCAAAATAACCTTGGTATACATTTAGCATGCAGAGTACCTTTCTTTCAATCTGTGATCATATGCATATGTATCATATACAGGTACAATTTTGCTCTCACCTGGCCATGAATGTTTGTAACAACCACTGTGTTGGTCCTATTACACACCACAAAGTGCTCAGGAGTCTTTGGGACAAGCACAACATTGTTAACAGTGATGTCTGTACCCTCAGGAATTTCAGGGGTTTTTATTGTGTGGCTGCAATCCATTGTCTTCATGTTCCAGACCTGAACAAAAAAAGATAACCAAGCATTGAAATCCACACAAAATAATATAAATGTATAAATCGAAAACGCATATAGTTGTGGTTCGACACAGTATGAACACCTACCTTGACCATGCCATCTGCCGATGCGCTAATGACATGCTGGCCATCGTGCGAGAAGATGACATCATTTACATGAGACGTATGGCCTCTAAACTCCTTCAGTGTCTTTCCTGATTTCAAACCATGGAGCCTGATTAAACAAATCCAGGAGTTAGAAATGAAACCACAATACACAAATTCAACTTATCTCTTTAAAAAAAAGCTTGAGCAAAGGAGTGACACCCAAAACAAACACACACAAAAAAGCAAAATACAACAAAACATGTTATAAAGTTATGAATTGAATCAGTCATTATCAAAGAGATTTATTTCACACAAAACAAAACACAAAAGCAAAATGCAACTAAACAAAAACAAAACACTTTATGATGTCATGAATCAATCGTCAGAGATTTTTTTAAATCATACATCAAGGTCATCATAGAAGACAGAAAAACAACAACTTTTGTCTGCCAATTTCTTTTACAAAGTGAAGCTTAAGCAAAGGACTGACAAAACCAAAAGTTGTGATGTCGGCAATTAATCATTTTCATCAAAGAGGCTTTTCAAGATCAAAGATAATTTAATTTTAAAAGCATATATACATCAAGGTCATACTAGAAGGCAGCAAACCGACAACCTTTGCCTGCAGCTTACAACGTGATTTTATTATCTTTACTGAAAAATTCTCTCCTCTCGTGCACATGAAATTCCACCCACATGCGCCATGAGAGTCTAGCACTGACGCCCAGCCGCAGAATACTGCAGTCAGGACTGAGAGAGATAGAGAAAGAGAGGGAGAGACATTCGCTCCAGGCATGTGATGGAATTTTCCTGATGACTCGAAACACCTAGACCATGATTCATATAAATTTCTTCCACCCCATTGCTTACTGTCAACGATAGAGAACAAAACAAAATTCAGCATGTTTATTGAAATACCTCTTTACTAAACAGTCGTTTGTCATGTGCACGTACCAACCCCGTAAAATGTCCCTATACTTTCCTATAAAGATTTCCAAACACATACAATAACTGAACCAAAAATGACAAACATCTTTACCAATGATATAAATCATCTTTAACGTCAGGCATTCACGTGTTTCCCTCACACACTACCGACAGCATAAATCCAATCCATTGCAAAGGGGGAGGGGCTAGTATTTATCAATAAGGGGCCAATAGCAGAGCAGCTTGCCATTTCACCCCCCCTCCCGTTCCCTTTCCAGCTAAGGAGCTGGAATGACAAAAAGTCTGCCTCTGTCAGCCGCTGTTTGGGCTGAGCAAGGAACAGAAACACATTATCTGTGCATGCTCCCTCTCTCACGCACGTGGCCAATCATGGTTCTTTCCACCCACATGCACCATGAGAGCGTAGAGCTGACACCCAGCCGTAGAAGGTACTGCAGTCTGTTCTGCGAGAGTCTGAGCATGTGACGGAATATTCCTAATGATGTTTAACACCCAGACCACGAATTCAAATTCTCTCCTCCTCCCCCACCTTCTCTGTCTACAAAGTCTCCGCGGCAAAACATTTGACTATGGTAGCCTACTGTTCCTTGTTATTGCAACAATTATTACACCAATTATGAAATAATAAGATGAGTGAAACAATGCAAAAAGTCAGATTTTGCATAGCAAGGCTTTTTGAAATTCAGACATATAATAGCATGTTAAACCTGATGATCTGGTCAAAGGAGCCGCTTAATAGTTGACTGCTGTCCTTGTTGAAGCAGACACAGGTGACTGCTTTGCTGTGGGCTTGTTCTAATCTAGTCAGACATGTTCCATTCAGAATTCTCCAAACCTGGAATAACAAAATGATACGTCGTATCACATAACGGACTGAATGGAGATAGGTAAATTCCATTGAACTAATGGGGTGCAATGAGGTCAAATTGGGAACATCGTCATTCATGAACGTGTTATATCATACTTTTTAGCTCTGTGCTCCATGAAATACTGATTTAAAAATCACATCCAAACAGTGATGAAATAATAATGAAAGATCAGCCATTCTACTTTTTCAGCATGTTACTAAAGGACTGCAGTCACAATTATAATCAGATGCAGTGTGATTAAAAGGCCTTCAGACCTACTGCACCCTGGGATTGAGATCTCTTATAATAATCTTGAAAAGCCTCAAGATTCACTTCCATTCAAATTTTGGGATTGGTAAAATCGGTAAGTCTCTTATGCTCACCAAGACTGCATTTGGTTGATATAAACTGCAGTAAAAACAGAAATATTGTGATATATTATTACAATTTAAAAGAACTCTTTTCTAGAGTTACTTTAAATTTATGACTCAAAATGATAACGACATTTTGTGAAAGTAAACCAAGCATATAGGTTGACTATCTTTCACTTCTCTACTCATTGCCTAATACTAGATACTAGAGATAATACAAATACTAGAGATTCTGAAACAATAGAATACAAGTGAAAATGTTGATCGGTGATGAGCAAGGTCCATACCTGTATCATTCCATCCTGAGCTCCAGAGGCGATCATGTCGGAGTCATGACTTACTGCCAAGCACAGCACAGCCTCATCCATCATCATGAAATTATCCTGAGCTTGGTACTTCAGATCCTACTCACACAAGAAACAAATACAGACAGGCAAACCATCACACATAAACATAAAATACATTGAGGATTTAACCACAGTCTAAAGGAAAATACACCCACAGGATGGGTTTCTTGAGGTTGTATGGATACTTTATGTCTACTAGAAAGAAGAACCACCATCACAACACAATGTTTCAAACAGCCGGAAAACCACATTATTCGGAGTCTCATGCTGTAATCAAATTATCCAGTAGTGGTGGAAGTCCATGTCTAAGAACGGGGCAGAATTTATTTTCGGCCCCAACTGCTTCAACTCAACCTAATAGACGTCATAGAGTGTTGGGGTGACCCATATTCTATACCTCTGAGGTTTTAGTCAAAACCAAGGCTGTCCCAATATTAAAATTAAGCCACACTTAATGTGAGAACTTGTTTTTTGCTCCCACAAAACAGGTCTAGGACAGCACACGTGAGATAATAATAATAATAATAATTCATTACATTTATATAGCGCTTTTCTCAGCACTCAAAGCGCTTTACATAGAAGGGGGATCTCCTCAACCACCACCAATGTGCAGCATCCACCTGGATGATGCGACGGCAGCCATATTGCGCCAGAACGCCCACCACACACCAGCTTACTGGTGAGAGGAGACAGTGATGAAGCCAATCAGTATGGGGATGATTAGGAGGCCATGATGGACAGAGGCCACTGGGCAAATTTGGCCAGGATGCCGGGGTTACACCCCTACTCTTTCGAAAGACATCCTGGGATTTTTAATGACCACAGAGAGTCAGGGCCTCGGTTTAACGTCTCATCCGAAGGACGAGATGCCTCTACCATGCATCAAGGAGATGATGTTCTTGAGCTGTGTGGTTGAGAAGATCAGGCTCTGAGAATATAGAGATGAATATAGACTTAAAGTAAATTCTTTGTTAATATACATTATAAATAAAAGTTTTTTGTTAATATACAAAAAAAATAAAAGTTCCAAAATAGGGTTTTCACAGCGATGCCATAAAAGAACCAATTTTGGTTCCCCATAGAACCTTTTATTAGTGAAAAGTTATAAAAAAAAAAAAAGAAAATCTAATCTTAAAAACAAAGGTTCTTCATTGGCAGTGATGGTTCCATGACGAACCTTTAATATCTATGGAAGCTTTTTATTGCACAAAAAGTTCTTTAAAGTGGAAAAAGGTTCTTTATTTCATTAAAATTCTAAAGTAACATGACATGAAGGCCAATATACTAAAAACATTTCCTCTGCATTTATCCCATCCAAGGAGTCCACATTAGGAGTAGTGAGTAGTGAACACACACACACACACACACTGCAAACTGTGGACACACACACCTGGAGCAGTGGGCAGCCATTTTGCTGTGGTGCCTGGGGAGCGATTTGGGGGTTATGTGCCTTTTGCTCCGTCATTTCCTTACGGTATTGAGAATCAAACCTGCAACCTTCAGGTAACCAGTCTGACTCTCTAACCATTAGGCCACGACTGTAAAATGTACTTCACTCTATGAAAAAAAAAAAAAAGTTCTTTTTAAGAACTGTTTACAGAAAGGTTCTTTGGGGAACCTAAAATGGATCTTCTATAATCTAGGTAAATAACCTTTTGAGCATTTGAAGAGGGCATCGATGCCAATAAAGAATCTTTGCTTTTAAGAGTGCATAATAACTATTAGTTTACAAAACACTCTAGGGAACACTGCATATTTGTCAGAGAACCTTGGATGAACCTGCTGGAAAGACGACCCTCTCTGCTACACTCTACAAAATTAAGTATGGTACAGTGACTAAATGAAGTCATTCATTAAAAGTCAAATGAAAGTCAACTTGAAGTTATGTTACAGAACTTAAAGCATTTTACTGTCCATTTGCAACAAATAATTTAGTAAAGTTAACATAAGTTGACAAAGTTAACATAGCTTCTATTATTCTTATTATGATAACCAATTCATTTCTCTCTCCCCATCCTCTGACAACCAGTTACAATGCCCTCACAAATCATTTGTCTGGCAAGCATTTCTCCATGGATGAATGCCCATCATCTGAAGCTGAATATATTGAAAACTGCTGTGCAGCTGTTCATCCCTGCCAAGAGTTACCCTTGCCAATGCCTTGTCATTTCAATATACAACTCAATGATTTCATCCCATGTTTAGAACCTTTATGAATTTCTTTATTCTGCTGAACACAAAAGAAGATATTTTGAAGTTAACCATACAGTTGATGGACCCCATAGTATGGGGAAAAAATACTATGGAAGGCAAAGGGGTCCTTCAGCTGTTAAGTTACCGGTTTGGTTACCATACAGGTTTGGAACAACTTGAGGCTGAGTTTTCATTTTCATTTTTGGGTGAACTATCCCTTCAATATTGTAAAATTCATCAGTTTCAGCTGTAAAGCTGACAATTGTGTCATTATTCAGCTCAATTTAGTTCAATATTGATTCAGTTCAGTTCAATAACTATGTAAATGTTGCAAAATTCATCAAATATGTTCAATTCATTTATAAACACCACTTGAGAAGACCATAGTCATTAACCTGTTTAAATGTTATTCAATAGTGTCAGTGCAGTTAAATATATATAAAATATATTTTTCTCAATTCACGGGGAATATAATTTATTTGATGGCCAGTATATACTCACCTTCCGAATTTTACCAGTGGTGAAGTTCCAGACTTCAATGAAACCATCAACAGATCCAGTTATCAAATACTGTCCATCAGGAGAGAATCGAGCACACTCGACATGGGATTTTCGCCCAAACTGTATCATACAACACACAGAAAATGGAAAACATTAAAATAAAATATATCTTTGTATTTTTAATAAGCACTTTTTACGATAAATATTGTTCCAGATTAAAGTTTACATTAACATATTAAGTTATTAAAAATGCAGTTTGTAATATTTGGATAATTTTCTGCGGCCATCTCAGCACCCCTTTTTGCGACCCCCTGGGGTTCATTGGACCACAAATAAGAAAACCCTGACCTACACGATGCCTCGAGAGACTATCAATCCCCCAAAACTTGTGTGTTAATATTATTCCAAAAGTCTAATGTCAAAGTGAGCAAGGTAGAACACAGAGAGTTGCAGGATACAGATAAAAGCCTCAGGTCACAAAAGCAATTAAAATGTGCATATGCTGAGCCCTGTAGCATGTAAGATATTTTGATATTTGATGCAAGATAAGATGCCTTATAATGGAGATATGCATTACATCCATTACTTATTTTTATCTTAAATTAAAACATGTGCACCGCTTTCAAACAGTCATAGTCTTTTTCCACATTATTTAATATAGGCTTTTACCACATTCTTATTATTAGCTTTACATAATGAGATTGATATTTCTGCCTATCCAGCAAAAATGTTGTACACCACAACCTTTCTCACAAGCCTCTCTTGGCTATGAAGCTAGAAAGAAATTACATAGTGATATAACACTGATCACACCTTTATGAGGCGACTGAGCTGAGTAGGGAAGCGCTCTTCCTCCATGTCCTTCAATGCACCTTTGCCCCGGAACAGTTCCAATGACATACCTGGTGGTAAGAGACCCTGGTGCTGCTGCCACTTAAGAGACTTAGAAAAGACAAAGTGAAGGAAACAGAGAAAAGGACCAGTCATGAAGTTGAAAAAGAAAAAGAAAACAGGTAATACAGCTCCAGTAATAGAGATGGTATAGAATATACACAATTTTTTGAACAGTGCGAGTATACATATACACCGTAATATTAGCGATTCGACTGCACTGAAACTACTGGATCAGAACAAAACTTGAACTGAACTGAGCTGGACGATGACACTATTAACCTCTGTAGAGCTGCTTTATAGCTGAAATTGATGAACATCTACACCGTTATTGAACTGAATCAACATTGAACTGACTCGTGCTGAATAATGACACTACTGTCTTCAGTAGATCTGCTTAAAGCTGAATTAACTGATGAACTTTACACAGTTTTTGAGCTAACGTGAATCAACACAAAACTGACTTAATCTGAATAATGACACTATTGACTTTTTTAGATCAGCTTTACAGCAGAATTTGAGTTCGTCTCATTTCTGAAGACGTTCACATCATTGATTCTGTTATTTTCCTGTTCATTACTGAGAACCAAGCTAACAAAAATATATTCTAAGAACATTTTGGTACGGTTCCCATTAAGTTATCAAAAAGAAATTCCTGAATGTTATTTATTTTTAAATTAAACGTCGACATATTTTTTTCTTGGTTATGCGAACGTTACGGGAAACCTTCATTGTATCATTTTGCAAACATTATGGGACCATGACTTCTGAATTTTCATTAAAAAAACATTCCATAAGCGATGTATAAATAATGCTTTTATGTTAACATGATTTAAGACCAGATAACTTTGAACAAATGTTTTATTAACATTACTGGAAGAACGTTTGTTCACAACTTCTCAGAGAACCTTGCCGGAACGTTAGTCCAAGTTCTGATAATGTTCCCTGTTAGCTGGGAAGCTGTTTTGAAACTATCTACATAAATAAAGTTCTATATAAATAAAGGTGACAAACGAAAAGGTGACTTGACTTGTAAAAATGCATATCACAACAAAACTAGAGGTTTTTTTTTTTTTCTTACCAGCATTGCTAATGAGCCAAACTGCCTTAGTGCTTTGGTCTCCTGTAACCTGTATAGAGCCCCCTCACATATACGGCCCTATAAAAACAAAATAAATGTGATACACGCAATACAACAGGTGCAACGGATAAATAGAATGCAACAGGTTAGATAAAACATACATAAAAGGAAGCAAACCTGGCCCAGAAGACCCATGAGACGAGAAGGTGGCACCAAACAGACCTCTCCTGCAAAAGCTTGAGCGATAGCCAGTCTCCGCTTCTCTTTACTGCTGCCCACTGGATATGCCTGTAGGCGAGACAAAAAAAGTGTGAATTATTTTTAATATAAGAGTGGGTGAATCCATTTATAACTTGAATGTGTGAGGCTTTCGGTGGCATCCATTTTCAGATATTTTAGCTGTAAAAACAGCCTTTTATACTGCTTGATGTGGCAAACTTTAACTTTGCAAAAACATTAGAATGATTTCTGAAGGATCATGTGACACTGAAGATTGGAGTAATGATGCTGAAAATTCAGCTTTGCATCACAGAATTAAAGTATATATTCAAATAGAAAACTATTACATTAAATTGTAATAATATTTCACAATAATGCAGTTTTTTCTGTATTTTTGATCAAATAAATTCAGGCTTGATGAGCATAAGAGACTTCTTTCAAAAACATTAAAAATAGAAATGCTTCCAAACATTTGACCGGTATTGTATATAATTATAATCAGATTTTAAAAAATATTTACTGTAATTTACAACAGTAATGTATTACATTTATTTAAATTTTTATGTCAAAACTACTAATATATAATATATATATATATATATACTAGCAACCCTATTATATAAATAATTGTACAATACTTACTACAAAATTATTACATATTTTAACATGCAAAATAATGTAATGTTGAATTAACTAAGAAATCTCAGGTGGTATATTTTACATCTAAGGGGTTTAATGACAAAAGTTTGGGATAACCTGGACTAAAGTGTAAATCACCAATGTCAATTTCTGAGTCCTTTATAATATTTAAAATCTCATCAGAACCATTAATCCAATTATTAAATGAAACAATTTGCAAAATCAGCCTTAAACACTTACCTTTTGTGAGTCGAAGTATGGCTCGGTGAGAAGGTTCTCCATGTGCGAGTAGCGCTCAGGTTGAGTGTGCTTAAGCATGATCATAGGATCAGTTTGCTTCAGTAAGCACTGGGCTGCTCCCAGCTCGCCCAACTCGATCAACTCCAGCACAATCTACACATACAACAACAGAACCTATCCAGTCCTTGCCCAGTTAAAACAGATATGAATGGCAACCAGACACCTGACACCAATGTATCAACTATAGACAAACTTCTAACTTTAAAAATGAACATTTTGTCATCATTTACTCACCCTCAAGTTATTCCAAACCTGTATGAGTTTCTCTCTACTGTTGAACACAAAAGATGATATTTTGAAGAATGTTGGTAACCAGAAAATTGATGGTAGCCATTGCCTTTCATAGTAGGATATATATTTTTGTCCTACTATGGAAGTCAATGGCTACCGTCAACTGTTTGATTACCAACATTCTTTAAAATATCTTCCTTTGTATTCAGCAGAAGAAAGAAACTCATACAGGTTTGAAACAACTTAAGAGTGAGTAAATGATGATAACAGAATTTCCATTTTTTGGACTATCCCTTCAAGCAAGCAAAAGTTTCAAACTAAATGTTGAGTAGGCGTCTTTTTTTCTGAACATTATTTTAGTGCCATGTAAATTGCATATTTCTATTTACATTCTGCATTTGCCATTTTTATAAACGAACAATAATTATTTGTTAGGTTTGCCATTTCTGAGTTGGCTACAGGGTTTCCTTGAAAGTGAAAAGTGTCTTACCTGTTCGTACAGGTCAATGAGCAGCTTGTCAGGAAGTTTCAGATACTGGATTGCGAGCAACACTATATCCCAGTGGCCGTTGTTGATATCGGAGATGAAGCTGTCGATGCTGTCGACCGTGTGGAGCGAGACGGTCGTCTCCTCTTGAAGAGTCTCCAGAGTGCGGTGCAAATTATTTTCCTTCAGATATTGCATGATCAAGCGAATCACGCTGCAAAAAGGTGACGTTAATATATAAGGTGTCACATTTATTACCGAACTTTCCCAAAATAAACGGTCTATCTCTAATTTAAATGTGAAAATGCAGCGTTTAATCGACATTACTTTTATAACTGTTGTGAAGTAAGAAAAACAGTTATAGCACGCTGATGCTGACTGTCTGGTAGCGATTATAATTCATAAATTATCCTCGAAACTTTTGTCTAGCGCAGAGGCTGATGACTGCAGAAACATTGTATCGCTACGAAATTAACACACATAGGTCTACATAGTAAAATAATAATAATAATAATAATATCGAAAATGCATTTTATTGTCGATATCATCTATTTTGTGTTTTAACAATAAAAATCAGTTAAGTTTTTCATTTCTACTGTTTCTGTTTATCTGGAATCAAGAGATCATTAAAGACAGTAAGTGATGGAATCCCATTCATTCGATTCGAAGTGAATAAAGGTTAACTTACTCTGCGGATTCCACTTCGAGGTCCATGGTCGCGAGGTTGTCGATGAAGTCGCTGTCTGGATAGAATGTGCCAGGATTCTTCTCCAGCGCTGCGCTATGTTGTGTTGTGTTGGTTCTCAGCCACGTGAACACCGTGTGGCCGTGACCGCCCATTACACGTGCTGTTGTATTTATTGCTCACGCGTCTGAAGTCACAGAAACCTCTCACAAATTGTTGCGGATTTTTGGGAGGGCGGATTAATGACGCATGTGGAGGAATTAATGGGGGGGGAAAACCCGCAAAGCTGTCATCAGGTGACGAGAGATCGTGCGGGCAGATGGTGCACCAAAGCCATACAGCTAATGTATTATAAGCAGCACAATGAGTATCGTGAATCAATCATCATTTATAAGGAACTAATACGCAAGTGTATTATTAACCCTAATCATCTATTTCACCTGAAATATAAAGCATTGGTTTAGCACTCGAGTAATTGCCATTGTGCAATCTGGCAATGGAATACATGAATCTATTTACAATACAGATGAATCTATAGAATACAGAACACATCACAGGTGTCGCAAACCAGTATTGAGTCTGTTATGGCAAGCGTTATTAATATTTATTACTAGTAGCCAACATGTTTTTCAATTACTACTAAGTAAATAGTGAAATTGAAAAAGGTTGTCACTAACTATTCATTTGATACTACTTGATACTAACTAATTGTGTGGCTATCATCTATTCAATTAGTCAGTGGTACTTGTTCATTACCAGTTATTTAGTTTGCCATTACATTCACCAGGGAACTGTGGTTTAGATCATTTCAACTAAAACAAGTAAAGCTGCAACACTATCTGTTGAGATATAGTAAATGTACTGCACCAACAATTGCAATACAGTGAGAAATGAAAAGTCGGTCTCCGAACTAGTCACCCACAGCATTCAGTGGTAAAACAAAAATAGCAATTGATCACTACTGAGATTTTGACTACTGTTAATGTACAATATTACATTTTAAATGACTTGCCATGTCTCAAGAGCCCACATGCTAGTATGATTTTGCTGCCCCCCACTGAGCATACGTTAGCTCTGTCGGACACAGTAACAAAAAGGTATAATACATTTTAACATTTACTTTAGTTCGTGGACATTAAGGGGAGACTAGAGCTAACTATCATATTTCCACTGTTATTGCCCCGATAAAAGGTTCTACATGCAACCTTAAATCTTCAACACTGAAGTGCTGTATCATGGCCAAATTTACCCACTGGCCTCCATCCATCATTATGGCCTCCTAATCATCCCCATATACTGACTGGCTTCATCACTCTCATCTCCTCTCACCAGTAAGCTGGTGTGTGGTGGGTGGTCTGGCACAATATGGCTGCCGTCGCGTCATCCAGGTGGATGCTACACAGTGGTGGTGGTTGAGGAGATTCCCTCCTTCCATATGTAAAGTGATTTGAGTGCCAAGAAAGGCGCTATATAAAAGCAACAAATTATTTATAACGAACATACTTAACATGGGATACCATGAAAAAAAGGTTTTAATTGAGGGTCAAGCATAATGGCTTAAAGATCAATTCTTCAAGAGCATTTCAGAGGTAGAGCATTATAACAAAAACATGAATTGAGATGAGCATAAAACATTACATTCATGAAACCACCAATATTGGAATTACCATTTAAGAAGATTCTACTTAATGTTTTGAGTTTGAAAACAGCAGCTTTCCTTTTCCCCCCCATTTATTTTGGTCCTCTAGGTTGGATCTTATGCTCAATGTAAAATTACCGCAGTTAAAATGTGTTAATACTACACAAATGTCATCTTGATCGCCAAACCTTAATTGCATTTCTTATAAGTTAGTGTTGCAAGTGTACAGTCAAGATAAAATAGCCCAATGATAAAATTCAACTCAGAAACATACCACTTTAAGGGGAAATGAAGAAACAAGACAACAAATAGAAAGTTCAACAAAATGATGCTTTATTTGTGAGGCATGTCTCACTTCTGGCTTGACTCGGACTTGGATGTTGAGGCTCTCAGTGAGGAGAGACGACGTCTCTTAGCAATCTGTTCTTGACGTTTCTCTTTGGCCTCCTACAAAAAAAGAAAAAAGAACATTCAGCTTTACACAACATACCTTTCATTTAGACTGTTTGTGCTTAACACTTTTACAGCACTTCAGCATTCAAGATTCAATCCATGCATTTATTTTTTGTACAAATACATTAATTCATTCATGCACATTAAATTGTAGGAAAGTACCATCAATTAAACTTTAAGCTAAAAATTAATGTAAGTACCTTATTCCTCTTGGCCAGCAGTTTGGTGTAATCTGCGGCCTCCTCCTTGTTCTTCAGTGTGCGCTGCTTCTTGAGAGCAATGCGTCTGCGCTTGTGCTGCAGCACACGGGGCGTAACCAGGCGCTGAATCTTAGGGGCCTTAGTCCTGGGTTTCTTGCCTATCAGAAAGAGCATGATCATCCATGAGTCTTTGGACATTTTAAATCCTTCTGGGGCATCGGTTCCAGTAATAAACTAGATGCAGTCAGGCTAAGCTAATGGAAGTGACATTAAAGATCTGGGTGGAAAGCATGTATTCAAGTACAACAACAAAAAACATGTACTTTCAAACATCCATCACTCAAGAACTTTTCCCTCCAGCTTATGTCATTTATGAATAAAAAGGGCACGCAACTTCATGAGTAAACTGACTAAAGGTCCCAGTGAAAACAACTTGAACTTGGGAGACCTTTTAATGCATTTAAACAGGAAAATCAGTCTGCACAGAGAACCTTTCCAGATTCACTAAACAGTGCACTGCATGAAGTTTGACAGAGCTTTGCAGTACAACCAGCCACTTAAATGATCAGGTTGTTATCCGTTTAGCAGCTCCACTGTTCCTGTTGGCACCACACTGTCCCCCCTTATAAGCTACTGAAAAGGCAAAAAGGGTCTGCTAGTGCCGCAAATTTAAACCATCCATATTTTGTTTTTTAAAAATAATAAAAATGGGTCTTTAGGCAAACAATAACATAACTATTGTGACCTAATGATCAAGATATGCTGAAATGTTCACTCAATACATGACAAAAAATACGAAGCATTAGTTGTACCTTCTTTAGTGAGGGGTCTCCTGACCACATACTGCCTGACATCATCCTCTTTGGACAGGTTAAAGAGCTTGCGGATTCTGCTAGCTCTCTTGGGTCCCAGACGGCGAGGGACAGTGCTATCAGTCAGCCCAGGAATGTCCTTCTCACCTGAAGGAAAAACTATCAATTAGATGCTATGGACATGCATCACAAATTCCTGCTCCCATTTACAAATGAGCTTTGCATTGAGGACAAAGCTTGTTAAATATTCCAATCAATTTTCTTTTCTTTTTTTATAGTTTCCCATTGTATTCATTGCAATAATTTTGACAGAGCTTTGCAGTACAACCAGCCACTAAAAACAAGATCAGGTTGTTATCCGTTTAGCAGCTCCACTGTTACTGTTGGCACCACACTGTCCCCCCTTATAAGCTACTGAACAGGCAAAAAGGGTCTGCTAGTGCCACAAATTTTATCAAGCATAACATTTTCTCATTAAGATTTAATTATTCTTTAAATAAGGAGTAAAATTATACTATTGACAGAATGGCTCTTAAGACAAAGCAGATCCACAGCTGTGTACAATCTGAATAACATCCCATATTTAAATTATAGCTTACTTTTAGCTGTACTCACCCTTCCTGACAATGACCAAGTTCAGAACACTAAGGTTGGCATCGACGATGCAGCCCCGGACAGACTTGCGTTTACGCTCACCAGTACGGCGAGGGCGGTAGCAGGAGTGACCCTTGCTGAGGAGGAGACGCACACGACCATGGGTCAGCACACCCTGCTTCATGGGGAAGCCCTGTTTGTCATTGCCTCCGCTGATGCGCACAACATAGCCCTACAACACAAATGAACATGGTTGTGCCAATGTTAACACCAGTTTGAAGAAGATTTTGAAGTCATGTGTACAGCAGTTTAACACCAGTTAGTTTTATAAAGCCTGCACAATCAGGATAAGCCAACCATAAAGTCCACTAAAAGGAATAGTTCATCCAAAAATAAATTCTTATTTACTTTCCCCCAAAGTTATTACAATCCTGTATAAATTTTTCTTCTGCTGAACACAAAAGATTATATTTAGAAGAGTATCAGAAACCAAACAGTTGATGGGCAATGGGGTCCATCCACTGCTTGGTTAACTATGTTCTTCAAATATCTTTTGTGTTCAGCAGAAGAAAGAAATTCATACAGGTTTGGAACAACTTGAAGGTGAGTAAATGACCACTTTCATTTTCGGGTGAACTATCCCTTTAAGGCTGGAACACACTACACAACTTTTTCCCGGTTTGCACTCCAGAAGTCATAGCTAGTCTGCAGATTTTGGGACATCAGAGTTGACTAATTGCACAGAAAATTGTGATGTGTATGATGGACACACTTTTTTTTTTGCTTCAGACTATGATTCCATTTAATCTGAGGACATTTAACATGTTTGATATTTTGAGCAGATTTTAAGGCTGGAATACACAACTTTTCCCCAGATTTGTAGTCTGGACGGTAGTTGCCAAAAATCAGAGCCAGTCTGCAGATTTTGGGCAGTCCAAGTTAACATTTCACCGAAAAATCATGTAATTTGTGCACAGAATCTACATCTAATTTGAATGAATTCAGAGACTTTAATGCATTTAAACAGGCAAACGTGTCCGCACATGCAGAAAACCTTTCCAGATTCACTAAACAGCGACTGCATGACGTTTGACAGAGCTTTGCAGTACAACAAGCCAATTAATATGATCAGGTTGTTATCCGTTTAGCAGCTCCACTGTTACTGTTGGCACCAAACTGTCCCCCCTTTTCAGCTACTGACCAGCCAAAAGGGTCTGCAGGTGCCACAAATTTAAATCATCCATACCATATTTTTAAGCTTCAGACAGCAATTCCATCCAGAAAGCAACTTGCACCGAGATCTTAAAATATATCAGTACCATTGTTTTGTCCCGAGATGCACACCAGTAATGTTTTTTCTAAAGCACGTTTAAAAAGGAGAGATGCACCGATATGAAACTTTTGGCCGATACCAACTATTTATATTTGAAAGACGATAAATCTAAATTCAAATTTTTTTTTAAGAGCCTGATTAAACAAAAAAAAGTCTTACCATTAAAAGTCATGTCCCAAGCACACAATTATAATGTTCTCATTATAATTTTATGTAGCCTATATGATAGACTTGCATTTATAGACTTACATGTTGCACTTAACTGTATTTTCCTTTTTAAAAGTTATTCCAGTCATATTTCAAGCAATTCAAAGGCAGATAATGACAACATTAAAAATTAACACTACTTAAAAGTCCTGATTTAAATAAGGCCTACTCCTGGCTTAAAGGGATAGTTCGCCCAAAAATGATATTTAAGCCATGATTTACTCACCCTCAAGCCGTTCGAGATGCATATGTCAATCTTTTTTCAGACGAACACATTTTCAGTTATTTTAGAAAATGTCTTAGATCTTTCAGTGGTTATAATGTGAGGCAATGGGGTCCAGCTGCTTCAAGTCCGAGAATGTGCATGCATCCTTCACAAAAATAATCCACCCGGCTCCAGGGGGATAAACGAAGGCCTTCCGAGGGTAATCCGTGCGGTTTTGTCGTAAAAATGTACATATTTAAAACGTTATAAACGAAAATAACTGGCTTCCGGTGGCGGTTGGTGCGCGTTCATGGAGATGGATGCTGGTGTAGGACGTAGCGTAGGAAGCGTCGTGACGTAGAACGAACGTGACAGCGCAGCCAGAGAGCAGAGCAAAACAAAACTCTACGTTCGTTCTACGTCACGACGCTTCCTACGCTACGTCCTACGTCATACGCCAGCATCCATCTCCATGAACGCGCACCAACCGCCACCGGAAGCCAGTTATTTTCGTTTATAAAGTTTTAAATATGTACATTTTTACGACAAAACCGCACGGATTACCCTCGGAAGGCCTTCGTTTATCCCCCTGGAGCCGGGTGGATTATTTTTGTGAAGGATGCATGCACATTCTCGGACTTGAAGCAGCTGGACCCCATTGCCTCACATTATAACCACTGAAAGATCTAAGACATTTTCTAAAATAACTGAAAATGTGTTCGTCTGAAAAAAGATTGACATATGCATCTCGAACGGCTTGAGGGTGAGTAAATCATGGCTTAAATATCATTTTTGGGCGAACTATCCCTTTAATCTAAGCCCCTGTCTGAAAAACCAGACCATAGGGTTTTAAAATCTGTTCATTACACAGTGTATTCCAGCGAGTCAAATGTAGTCTAAAGGGTTAGCTCACCCAAAAATTCTGTCATTAATTACTCACCTTTCATTTTATTCCAAACCCATAAGACTGTCATTCATCTTCAGAACACAATTGAAGATTTATGTATTGAAATCTGAGAGCTTTCTGTCCCTCATTTAAAAAAGAATTACCCCAAAAAACTAAACATTCATAAAGAGATTGCAAAACAAGTCCAAGTGTTGAACAGACATTTTCATTTCATATGATCAACAGATTTAAATTAGGCTTTTATTCATAATAAACATTGATCAGTGAACATAGAGCACTCGATTATGGTAAAAGGAAGCTCAAACATGAATAAACTGTCAATTTGGGGTGTATAGGTTTTCAATAGAGGTTCAGAAATCTCTCAGGATTCATTTAAAATATCTTAATTTAAGTATATGCAATGAAATTGGTATGGGTTTGGAAAGACATGAGGTTGAACTAACGTTAACCCTTTAATTGAGACTTTACCGGCCTGTAGTGTCAACCATCAACACGTGAAGCATTCAAATGCTGGAAATACACAACATAAACGATGTGATGAAACAAGTTCTGATAACTTACCTTCCACTCATCACCCAGAGAGTCTGCGACCACCTCTGTGGCCATGCGCTTCTCATAGAAGATCCTCAGTTTGCGCTCATCATCAACTTCTATCAGCTTCTGACAGCCAGTGGCGGGGAACGAGATATTGAGCTAGTTGGAAAAGTAAATAGAGAATTACACTGTGTTCTGAGGCTATAATTGTTCAATACCAACCAGGAATAAATACATTGTCTTGAACAACATGGCCAAAATTACGAGTTCTTCATCTGACACGTCTCTGCTAGCTAGCCGCTAATGCTATGCTACCGAACAGCGAGTGTTAGTTTGACACTCAATACAAGGGTCCTAACGTTGCATTTAATTACAACATTGGCGACAACACTGGCTAATTACCCGCAACTTTAAAGCGTCCTCATTTATTCATTGCATGTCTATCCTGGTCGCTGCCATGTTGCCGCACTTCCACGGCCGTCCTCCAAATCTAACGAAATCAACGTCCATCCTTCATATTGTTTGAGCCCAACTCGATTCAGAAAAGTACATCGGATAGTTTTGAGATGGTATAATGCAACCCAATCGATATTTTGACCACACTGTGAATAACAAAACGTATAAAACAGCAATTTCAGTCCTCCTACCTTCATTATGGAGGACTTTCTCGCTTGGAGTCCACCACGGAAAAGAGACCGGATATCCGACTCGTAGTCTCACATAGACTTCCAGGTTATCGCGAGAGTATTGTGTTTTGAAACAGAAGGCGCAAACTAGTTTGAGAGCAAAATAGTAGGCTACACCTCTAGTGAAAGATTAGGCCTACACTACACGATAAAACTATAAACGGGTCATTGACAAAGAAAGCTAAAAAAAAAAAAAACAGTGTTGTTTATAGTATTTTCAAACCGGATGTAATGCATATTTTTGAGTCATGAACAATGTGTTTAAACAAGTTTCAGATTTTAAATAACATTTCAAAATGTTTAAATTAATCTTTTGACTGTTTTCGTGTCAGGCGATACTGTAGTTGAAAGGCTACTTGAATTTAGCAGTTTTCAGGGTTCTCAAGTTTTATCAAAAGCTTGGAGTGAGATCACATGCGGTTAGGGGAGGAGCCCTAATGGAGGCCCGCCCCCGCCTGTCCCCGCCCCCCAATTTTACCCATTGTTCATAATTAACCAGCACAAATTGAAATTATAACAATTGGTAAATCTGATAAATGACAGAGCAATTCATCACATCAAATATACTATTTAATGTTATATTTCAAATTACAAATATACAAAAATATAACAAATTGCCCCCCGTGAGAAAATTTTGTGCATTTTAATGTTAAATCCATCAATCTGGTGCACTTTGAGAGTTCAAAATTAAAAGCTCCAAACTATATTCAGTGTGCAAATTAAACAAAGAAAAATGTAAACCTCTTTTAGTTACAGTGTCTATTTACATTACACCTACTACATAATAATAGTTATAATATTAATCCTATGACCGTAATAGCCATATTTTGTAAAAACAAATGCACTAAAAAATAAAGGAAACTTTCATAATTAGATTTGTACCTATTTCTATACTTGAAAGAGATAAGCACATGATCTTTTATTTTGACGCAAACTGCATCAAGCTTTTATTTTGGCGGAAAACATGGTTTACAAACGCCTCTCATTAAATTTCTAGTGAATTGCGGTAATCGTCAAATATGCAGATATGGAAATAATCTGTAACTGGGTTATGGGTTCCTACACTCATGACATGGCCTAAGTGTTTTGAAAGTAGTTATGCTTACCGCGGATTACTCATCTCTCTCCTGATCCTCCTCACTATCATCATCATCACAGGAGCTGATGAAGGGCAGAAAACATACTGTGTATTTTGACACAGTTTACAGTGTCTGCTTTAAGGGCCAGTTTCTATTGTTTCACGCTATTTCTCTGCACATTCCTTGCGTTTCTTCTCCATCTCGCAGACTATTTTGACAGATACACACTGACACTGCTGCACGCTCGCTCACTCG
Source organism: Leuciscus leuciscus (assembly GCF_965113295.1). Lineage (NCBI taxonomy): Eukaryota > Metazoa > Chordata > Actinopteri > Cypriniformes > Leuciscidae > Leuciscus > Leuciscus leuciscus. The sequence goes on along the minus strand of NC_138727.1, from coordinate 38,125,723 downwards.
TTTAAAGTTGTGATTGGGCCAGCCCAGTGTCAATCAAGAAAAGAACCAATGGGCCGCTGATCTACATGTTTCATGGGCTGGTCTGTCAGAAAAAAAAAACCTACTTTTTTGGACCAATGCATTACACCAGCACAAACCCAGCGCGTTCGCGCGATGTTGTTGGTTACCTAGTAACGAACGTACGGTGCGTGTGCGTGCGCCTCGTACACAACGTTATAAAGCAACAACTTGGTTGGCATTGCCTTTTCAGCGTGAGAAATACATGGTGTGGCGTGTGAGCGTGTGAACTGGTTGAATTGCGTGTGTCTCACGGCCAATGCGTGAGACTTGAGAACCCTGAGTTTTTAACAGTTTGAGAGATCTAAACCTTTTCATTCTGCCACAAGACCTCATGGTCTGGATGATGCATTATCATGTTTATTGTAATTATTACCTTGTCAATTCTTAATAAAAGAGCCATGTTTGCAGTTGTGCCACCTTGACATTTTAGAATATACAAATTGCTGGACAAAAGTTTTTTCAATTATCGCAACAACTTTAAAACTATTGATATCTATAAAATGTGTTTATATGAAAGGTTTCAAACCTAAAATGATGACATAGTTTTTATGTTTTATTATTAAGACACCATTTTAAATAGTTTTCGTAGTCTGTTCATATGTACGCACAGTTGCACCACCTGACATTTTTCGGGTTTGAGATAAAAAAAAAAATGTATAGAATAAACTGATATATCATGAATGTATCAAATTATTTTCATAGGAAATGCACAAGGACACACAAATCTGCACGTAATTTCATTGACCCAAACATATTTCATAAAATGTAGATGTTAAAACCTGTAAGTTATAGGTAAATTGGTATTATTGATGCTAATTTTCATGATTTACATCAAAGTAATGCATTACATCTTAATGTCAAGTTTCAGTCAAGATTCATTCGTTTGACATAAATGAATAAAATTATTATATTTTCTGAATTTCCAGTGTTTAAATAGCGTAAGGTAGGCCTACATGATAGAGCCGATCAATGTTTATGTACATCAAAATTTAGCCTTCTATTCAACAGCAGGCAGAAACACAAATGGAAAGAGATAAGACCACACTACAAACAGTTCGTTTTCTTTTTATTAGCTTTTACATGTGTTTCTTCTAGTAATGAAAGTAGCCTAACCGTTCTTGTGTCCAGTGCAAAAGAATAGGCTATAAAGGGTTTAAGAGTAAACTATGTAGAAGTAGTCAAATGTATATTTAAAAATTCATGTTACTTAATAATTTTTTTTAATTAAAAACATATATGTGTGTATATATGTGTGTATATATATATATAATATATATAGCCTTTTTTTTTTCCTTTTTTTTTAAGGATAATAGGCCTGTTTAGAAACATCAGTACTGGGTAGAAAAACTTGGTGTGTATTTCTAAACACATCGTATACCTTATGACTATTTCTATGACCATTAAAACCAAGAGATAGGCCTACATAGCAACAGTTATCGTTAATTGTAGTTTATCTTTTTTGATGACAGGTCTATTGATGAACACTTGGATCAACCAGAACAGGACCGTTGTGATGTGAATGTTGTCCTTGGTTTGTTTTGCATTGACAGTCCTCAATTATTTTTACAACTTTTATCATCTCTGTGTTGTCAACGCATTGCAGTTTCACAGTCTTGTGAGCGACGATGACCGGTGAGCAAACAGCGCAGTGAAAGGAAACTCCGTCTTCACCACTAGAGGGCGACGTGTCGCATTTTCCGAAACAGACGTTGTTTTGGAGCTCCAACGTTTCACATTTTTCATGGAAAATCCTCTGTGAAATAGAAAACATCGTTTTGCAAATTGCTTAAAACATGTAAATCTACAAAAGCACACATTATGTATGCATCATACAAATCCGTAAACTAACCCGTACCTGAGAGAAATTGAGCGCACGACACTTTTCTTGACGGACCTCGATGTTCCTAATTGGCAGGACGTACCTGAAGTCTGATTTTCCACGAAACATGAACTGGTTCCAGAATCCTTTCGCGTTTGTAGAGGATGAGCTGTGAGCTAAATTCACAGCTGGTTTGGAGATCATAGTACTGTCCTGCAAGCTTATACTCGAAGGTTGGTTTGTATTTTCTTGAGTTACATTTCCCAACCTCACCACCCTTCTCAAATGCTCAATCCTGCTGCCCCCCTTTGGATCGCCAAATGAAGTTTCACGAGATGCACTTGTGCGGTGTGATACAAACTTTTTAGCCAAACGTGTCTGAAATAAAATTCCGAATACCTGCATCTGTAAGGTAAAAAGAAGAATTAAGTGAGCGGAACGCATGTTCTCAATACGAAGGGTCGCAGAACATTAGGTCAGTGCAAGCGGCGTTTGCTTTATCAGGTGTGAAACCAAATGGTATGACACCTTCACAGACATCAAAGACACAACATCTGAGGTACAACATGGTGATTCTTTCTTTCTTTCTTTCTTTCTTTCTTTCTTTCTTTCTTTCTTTCTTTCTTTCTTTCTTTCTTATTTTAAAGCAGACTACTGCCATGCATGTTTGCAAACAATTTTAACAAAGCATTAATAAGCACAAACAGTGACATAAAATATAAATAAATTAGCCTATACTTAAATATAAATTATTTCTGTAACGCAAAGCCGAATTTTCAGAATCATTACGCCATGCAGTCTTCAGTCTCACATGATCGTTCAGAAATCAATCTAATATGCTGATTTCATAGACTGTGGAAAAAAAAATATATAAAAAAAAATAATGTATAGGCCTACTAGGTTATTATCAGTGTTGAAAACACTATTATCAGTGGTGTTGTTGTTGTTGTTGTTGTTGTTGTTTTGGAACCTGTGGTACGTTTCTCATGATTCATTGATGAATAAAAAGTTCAAAAGAACAGCATTCATTCAAAATATAAATCTTTTCTAAAAATATAAATCTTTACTATCACTTTTTATCAATGTAACACATCCTTGCTGAATAAAAGTAGGCCTATTCATTTCTTTAAAAAAAGAAATATTGACCCCCAAAACATTTGAACAGGATATTGTTACAAAAGATTTCTATTTTAAATAAATGCTGTTATTTTTTCTTTATTTTTTTTTCTTTTTATTCATCAAAGAATCCTGAAGAAAAGTATCACAGGTGATAACAAATAAAAAGTGTAGCTTATGTGGTTTTAATCACATTTAAAAATAGTATTTATTATTTTAGCATCAAGAATCCCCCTCTCTGTTTTAATTTTGCTTCCTTCTTTTTTCAGTATGCAATTTTACTATGATATAGCCTATCTTGCATTATGTTCCTAATGTTCTTGTCAGCTTTACTTCAGAAGTGCTGATCTGTGTCCAGGTTGAAAGTGTAAAAGGCGGTGACAAAGCCATGGAAGCTCTCAATTATTCCTTCACAGCATCACCAAAGAGATCAAAAGCTAATTTTAAATAACAGAACAATGACATGCTCACCTATCCACATTATTATGTCTCAGAAGTAGACAGGTAATTGAATAACATTTCTAATTGAATTGACATGGTGGGTTCAAAGTGAGATGTCACCTCAAGGGATAAAGGGAATTACAAGGGCACATATAAATAAATAAAAAATGTGCACGAATAAATCATTTGTAATAAATACTGCAATATAAAAAGAAGAATTGTCCATTTTGATTTTATGGTGACTTTAATGATTTGATTACAATTCCTAGGGGGTAATGGAACAACAGTTTTTTTCAGTATTTACAACAGGATCTGCAATTTCATGCGGTTTAAATAAAGGATTTTTGTTATAGGCCTACGAGACAACTTTTTGTCAAGCCAAACATGTCAGTCTCTGAGTAACATGAAATTAATGCCACGAAAACCTCATTCTGTAAAATAAGTATAATGATCTACACAAAAAGCATTTTGAACGTCTCTAGCACATTTTATAATTACCCAAAAATCAAACAGAGTTCACCCTTTATGCATGTTATCACGTCCGTCAAAAACTTAGGCTGGCGGTCGGTTGGAATATTAGAACTAAAAACATTGACATAACACACTCATGGGCATCAATCACTTCACTGAATACTTGGCGGCTAAGAAATAAATAATTATTACCTTACAATCCATCTGTTTTCAAATCCACATCATTTGAATATCACAACATCGATGTCTATCAAAAATAACGTGCAAAATACATGGTAGTATTTACAAGAAGCATAGGTCCAGTGAGTAAACGCTAGAAAACCCACACCATGGGATGTTTTGAATGTGTCATCATTTTCCAAGAACAGGGAGAAAATGGTGGTCGGAGCGGCTTCAACATGCTGTCTGTCAGAGACGATAACATGCATAATATATAACGCACGCGAGTATAAATTTGTTCTTCACTCGCTGAAATTGAATCAGAGTGATGAGTGAAATACTTCACACTGCATGCTAAAGAGAATGTGCGTCAATCCAATTGAAAAACTATTCCATGTTAGTGAACATCGTTCAATGTGTTGGTTTTGACAGACATTTTTTATGCACATTATTCATTCTGATTCTGATATTACTGATTTGAATATTTTCAATAATTTTCTATTCTTGTCTGATCTTTTTTTCATAATTTTGGCAATAGATGAACTGTTAAAAGAGGGATCTTGAGATGAGTCCCTGTAGTCATCCATTTTTCAGTGGTACTCACCGCAGAGTCAAATGACGACCAGCTCCTCTCTAGAGCTCCAATGGAGTGGGATTAGTCCAGCTCCTCCTCTCTGGAGCTCCAATGGTGTAGAGGGGTAGAGTTGTGGGTAGGGCTAGGGTGTGGTTGGATATTCTAGCTCCACCCATTAGGCCCAAATTACATGTAAGCTCCACCCATTTGCTCTGCAGTGAGCAGCTACTCTCCAATTTGACTCACGTGCTGATAGGGTGACCACCCGTCCCACTTTGCGTTGTACTGCACAGCATTTTCACCCCTTGTCCCGCACGTCGCATATTGAGAATATGTCCCGCATTTTCATCGGTTTTAAATTTTTATATTAAGAAAACGTGCATGCGTTCTTTTGCCTTTTTAAGAAAGCATTTTATTTATTCTTTTTGCAGTATAGTTTTTCACCTATATTTAACAGTGCTTCGTCAGAAGTACAAACACAACAGCCTTTTTTAAAAATCCTATCCAATGGTTGAAAAGAAAGGAGGAAACACGGTCACTAGTAGGTTGTGACAGCTGTCAATAAAAATGTGGACCGGTGATCGTTCCATGTGTTTCCTGTCAGAAAACAAATGGATAATTCGGTCAATTAAAATGAACTTAATTGTTAAATAACTAAATAATTAATATTAATTAAATGAAACTATTTAATTTCACAGAATTTATCAACTTGTTGCCTGCTGTGGTTGTTTTAATTCACATCCTTTCTAAAAATATGAAAGTTTTTGGTTTAATATATTCTTAATAAGACTGTCAATGATCTAATTTCATGTTGTTTTATATTTTATTTGTTCATTGTTTATTTTAATTGGACTTGGTCAGAACTGTTTATAAAATAGTTATCTGCATGATGCCTGCTGCCTTTGGGCTCAGTGAATTTAAATGACATGTCAAATAAAGACGTTATGTTACATTGTGATGTAGGCTAATGGTGTTTTCTGGAAGGGACTAAAGAACAAAGAATTTTTATCAGCTGAAAGGCAGAATTCAAATGTTTTTATTAAGTTAGACATTATATAATAATAAATTAAAAAAACTAACAAAAAAAGTCCATCTTTAAAGATAATCAGTCTGAAGGGTGCAGAAACACCCCTTGGTTTATGTTTTAGTGTTGGTAAAATGCCCCACATTGTCCCATACAAACTTATAATCGTCCCACATGCTGATATAATATATCGTATAAACTTGACAGGTGATTTTTATTAAATGTAGTTTGATCACTTCTCAGTTGTTTATAAGATTAAGGCAATTATCAAACTTGGTTAAAATGTTGTTTAATTTTCCAACAAAAGATGATAAATCTGTACATTTGTACATTTAATTACCCCTTAGTAGATTTTGACTCATAACTAACATTAACATTAAAAAAATTGTTTTATCTTTAGTAAAATCACACAATGAACTCACACAGTTTGCCTATTCTGAGTGCTGTCACCCCGTTCTCATGAGACAGCATTTGTCAGTCGTTTAAAACGTAGATGAAAATCAGAGTCTTAAAATCTCTAAAACTAAATATCTGCACTTGTCTGACTGGTCAGATCGGCAGCCAGGTGCGTGTGTTGAATAACTTAACTGTGTGTTTGCCTGTTGGTATGCGGACACACCTGTTTCCAGGAGGTCTCCACTCCATAACTGAAGGTCTATTATACACCACTTTCGGAGCGGAAGAGAACCGAGGCAAAAAAAAAGACACGGACAGACAAGAGGTTAGTTTTTTAAGGTGTATCTACGTCTGTGAATTTGTCTTTTAGATTATATTTCCATATACTCATCTGTGTCTGTATGTAAAGTTTTTGTAAGGTTGGGTTCTACCTTTTATATCCTTCCTGTCTGAATGTCTAAATGACGACATGCAATTGACTGACATCATGTGATTTCAATTACTTTGTAAACACAGCATATTTATATTATATATTTTTTAAATTATTATTATTTTTGTTTACATGCTCTTAATGAGGTACATTTGTCAGAAGCAGCCCTACAGTGTTATAGAGCATAGGAAGTTTCATGAAGCATGTAATTGGCTGCAAATTTGGATTTAAGATAAACTCAAATGTGATGGTGTTCTAAGAGCACGTCAGAGTATTTTCTTGGTCTTGGGTTTTGTGACAGTATGTTTTATTTGATCGTTTGTACATTATGTAATGGTAAGTTGGCTGCTCCTATCAGCTTTGTTGTATGTGTGTAGCTGGTCTGACTTCATTCCAACATTTCAGTTAGCAATAGTTTATAATAAACGAAAATTGTTTTAAAAAACATTGTTTTTGACAGGTAAACATTCACTTTAAAGGAATCCATTCAAGTTTTGAGAATTCATATACACTGATTTCTGAAGGATCAGGATTTTTCTATGTATAAATGAGAAACTTGTAAAACAAACAATCTTTCTAGTAGTTATTTATGTAACAATGGTGTACGTGTTTGAGTGTATCTGCATGTTTTTGTGTTTTTCAATCAGTCTGTATGCTTTCAGATATACAATGTCATTTCCTGGTGAATTCCTGTCAGAGGAGCAGTTTACCTGTTCTATTTGCCTAGACGTCTTCACCAATCCTGTCTCCACACCCTGCGGCCACAGCTTCTGCTCATCATGTATCACTTCCTACTGGGAGGGCCAGGGAAAAAGCTGCTTCTGTCCCTTGTGCAAGGAAAGCTTCCGCAAGCGCCCTGAGCTCCACATCAATCACACGCTCAGGGAGATCACAGAGCAGTTTAAGCGGTTGGCGGAGACCACGATGAGCGCGCCCAGAAGTGCACCTGCAGATTTACCCACCAACCCTTTCTCTGCAGCGAAGCCTGGAGGGCAGCTCAGACTGGTAGAGCTACCCAGTGGGCTACTGCCAGAGATGAAGAGCCGCTTCCAAAGAACATCATCCAGAGAGCCTTTGGCATCCCCTGATGCTCATTCTCTCCCTCCGGCCAATACACCTAAAAGAAACTTTGGTGGAGCAGGTTCCAATGGGCCACAGTGTCCCAGACATGGCTATGGTTTGGAGCTGTTCTGCAAGACTGATCAGACATGTGTATGCATTATATGCGCAGAGAGGGAACATAACGGGCATTCTGTGATGGAGGCCAAGAGAGAGATGAATATTAAGAAGGTTAGTGTGAGAATTTAATATTGAGGTAGGGCTCAGCCTCAGTGTCAATGTTTATAAGTGTATGTGTCCATTTGATCATTTTGTATCTCTCCTCAGTCCCAGCTGCGTATCTTGGAGGTGGAGTTACAAGGATTGATCTCTGTCAGAGAGAAGAAGATAGAGGAGATCCAAAGATCACTTGCAGAAATTCAAGTGTGTGCATCTTTGTCATATAGTGTTTTAAAGGAATAGTTCACCCAAAAATGAAAATTGTGTCATTATTCACTCACCTTCATGTTGTTTCAAACACATATGCTGTTTTTATCCTATGTAATAGGATACAAAAGGAGAATTTTTGAAGAATCTTCACATGACCTTGTTGTGATGACCTCTGTTAAAGTCAGGATGAAACGGAAGTTGCTATTGTCATATCTTTCCTATTGTGACGTATATCCGAGTGAAAAGGCTTCTCGAACAAGAAAAAATGTAGGACAGGACTTGATTTTTTCCATCTTGAATTGATTGGTTCATTGAATGGTTGGAATTTACTATTCCTGTAATGTCATGTGAGTGACAGGTTGTCCCGCCCTCGGACCAGTAAACAAGTCATCAGAGAAGAGATGTCAAGTTATTTTGATTAAAGATTATGAGGGCACATGAATTTTAAAATAGAGTAATGATAAGCACAGATAAATAATTTATAATAAACACTTACATTTCCATAAAAAAGTCATTCTTTTTGATTTCATGGTAAATTTTAAGCCCTACACTCATGGTACAAAAGTTGTCCCTGGGGTGGTGCCCTTTTAAAAGTTATTAATTAACTGATTTTCACACACGAAAATTTGCTGAACAAAAGTAAATGTGATAGCCTTCTGAAGCCACGCAAGCTTTATGATAGGAACAAACCAAAAATGTAGGTGTTTATTCACTGTTTGTTTTTAATGACTTTTTGCACAAACCAATCTGTATTGTTCCAAAGACCAAAATCCTTTTTCTTTTTTTTTCGTCACTGGAGCTTAACTGTCATAGTCACCATTAACTGTTGCTGTGTGAAAAAGATGTGTGTGAATATTCTTCAAAATATCAAATTTGTGTTCCACAGAAGAAAGTCATATGGGTTTAAAGGATAAGAGGGTGAGTAAATGGTGATAGAATTGTGCATGTTTGGGTGAACTATGCCTTTAAATATTTTATTTGTACTTCAGCATTTCCTTACTCGCATAACTGTCTTTCGTTACATTCTTATCTGGTTTTCTGCTACATTATTTTCTCATCTCATTTACTTGCTATAAGGTGAATGCAAAGCAAGAGAAAATAGGAACAGTGAGTATGTTTGCTGAGTTGATGAAAGCTGTTGAGAAGTCCCAGGCTGAACTTCTGGAGGTGGTGGAGATGGGACAGCGGGCTGCCGAACTTCGTTCTCAGGCCTTCATACGTGAGCTGCAGACGGAGATCTCAGAACTTAAACAAAGATGCAGCAACCTCAACCAGCTAACCCAATCCCAAGATCCTCTTACCTTCTTCAAGGTCTCATTTAAATCCAGACTTTAATGTTTTAGTTAATGAAAGTCAAGAAATTGTCCAATATATTCAACCTTTATTTAAAGCTTAAATAATTTAACACGTCAAGTCAATTGAGTTGTTCTTTTTGTATTTTATACCCAAATATGTAACCAGTATTTTATTTATTGCTGTTTCTTCTCAGACATATCCAGCCTATAGTAGTTTACCTGTGACAAAGAGCTGGGAAGAAGTGGCCCTGACCCCTGACCCCACTGCAGGGGCAGTGCTGAGGAATGTCACTCGGATGGTGGAGGAGGCTCAGGAAAGGCTCAGGAGACTGTCAGCGATCTGTAAGAGAAAGTTCCTTCCTGAAATGCTCTTTAACATGTACATCCTTTACATCATGCACACTCACATCTTCTTTGATTCAATAGATCTTCAGATGCTTCACCTCACCAAACATTATTTGTTTAAAACCATTGAAATATTAAGAGCATTTTTTTCTTTCTTTGCATGCACATATCACTGTTTTCAGTCATGGTCATGGTATGTATTGTTGTACTTTCAGGTTTGCACACTTCCACGGAAAACTCACGGGAAATATATCAACAAAGTACGTTTTTTTTTTTTTTTACTTTTTTGAAAGTTTTTCCTCATCCACTCCAATTTCAGCAAAATCATAAAAAAGTTGTAATGTCACTACCGAGAACTGCATTTTCTACATTATAGTCCATTTTTCAAAGCCAGGGTTAATATCTACAACTAATCTAGTTTATACTTTAAACTTAAAAACATTATGTACTGCGAATATTGTTGGATCTTATGACAAATTATTTGTAGGTTAAAGTGTCTGCAAAAGGAATAAATGTATGTGTAAATGCAGTACATCCTCCCCAAGAGTATCATAACATTTTGAAGGATTTAAAGGATTAGTTCACTCCAGAATTAAAATTTCCTGATAATTTACTCATGCTCATGTCATCCAAGATGTTCATGTCTTTCTTTCTTCGGTCGAAAAGAAATTAAGGTTTTTGAGGCAAACATTCCAGGATTTTTCTCCATATAGTGGACTTCAATGGGGACCAACGAGTTGAAGGTCCAAATATCAGTTTCAATGCAGCTTTAAAGGGCTCTACATGATCCCAGCCGAGGAATAAGGGTCTTATCTAGCGAAAAGTTTACATTTATATTAAATTAATATACTTTTGAACCACAAACGCTCGTCTTGCACTAGCTATGCGATGCGGGTCCATGATTTCACGCATTACGTAATCAAGTTGGAAAGGTTACGTGTGACGTAAGCAGAAGTACCGACCCAGTGTTTACAAGTGTGGACTTGCGTTTGACTTGGCCTTCGCATGTTCACTTTGTAACCACTGGGTCGGTACTTCCGCCTACGTCACGCGTGAGTCGCGTGACCTTTCCAATGTGATTACGTAATGTGTGGCGAATCACAGCTAGTGCAAGACGAACATTTGTGGTTAAAAAGCATATCATTATTTATTTATTTTAGAATATGACCAATCATTTCACTAGATAAGACCCTTATTCCTCGGCTGGGTTCGTGTAGAGTCCTTTGAAGCTGTATATTGGACCTTCAACCCATTGGTCCCCGTTTAAGTCCACTATATGGAGAAAAATCCTGCAATGTTTTCCTCAAAAACCTTAATTTCTTTTGGACTGAAGAAAGAAAGACATGAACATCTTGGATGACATGGGCATGAGTAAATTATCAGGAATTTTTAATTATGGAGTGAACTAATCCTTTAACTTATCATACCTTCACATAAAACACTGCTTTTGCATTTGACAGAATCAGGAAATCTTACTTCTTAGTATAATCAATGTTGAAGATAGTTATTGCTGCTTAATATTTTTGTGGAAAGCGTGATATTTTTTCCAGGATTCTTTGAACGTTCAAAAGAACTACATATATATTTTAAATACTTTTTTTTAATGGTAGTTTCTTTTGAAAATATTAAGCAGCACACTGATAATAATAAGAAATTTTTCTTAAGCAGCAAATCATCATATTAGAATGATTTCTGAAGGATCATGTGACACTGAAGACTGGAGTAATGATGCTGAAAATTCAGCTTTGCATCACAGGAATTAATTACATTTTAAAATATATTCAAATAGAAACAGTTATTTTAAATTGTAATAAATAACATAAAATAAATGAAGCCTTGGTGAATATAAAAGACTTCTTTCAAAACTATTAAAAACTCTTATTATTCCAAACTTTAGTTGTGTATTGTGGCTCTGTAGTAAGTCTTGTACAAAGCCACTTAATTCTGAATTGTTTTATTTTAAAATGTATATTTTTCTTCTGCTTTTCTCTAACTAGAAGTGTGGAGAATGCCGGAATATGCAAGTATGAGATCATTTTTATTCTCTGCACACCATAAGATACTCTAAATATTTATGTCCCCACTTTCATTTGTATCACTGTGTTTTCAACTCTTCTGTTTCTCTGCTCAGTGGACGTGACCTTAGATCGAGACACAGCCCATCCACGTCTGATCATCTCTGAGGATGGTAAACAGGTGCGCTGCACTGACCGCTACCAGATGGTGCCAGACACACTCGAACGGTTTGACCGTGTGGTGTGTGTACTTGGCCGTCAAGGTATCAGCTCTGGCTGCCAATACTGGGAGGTCTTGGTGGGTGAGAAGACGGACTGGGATTTGGGCATTGCCAGCCGCTCTATCAACAGGAGAGGAAAAATAACCGCAAACCCAGCTAATGGATTTTGGTTCCTAAGTCTACGTGACAAGAATGAATATGTCTTTCGCACAGAGCCACCAACGCCTATAAACATAAACCCACAACCGCAGAGTGTCGGCGTGTTTGTGGACTATGAGAAAGGTCAATTGTCCTTTTATAATGCAGAGACAAAGTCACTGATATTTGCCCTCACAGACTCCTTTACAGAGACTTTATATCCTTTCTTCAGCCCATGCACCAACAAATCTGGCAAAAATGAGGCACCCCTTATCATATGGCCTGCCTATCCAGCTGACCCAAGCTGGCTGACTGAAAAATGAAAGAATAGTGGGATGGAAACAAATAAATATATCTCACAGGTTATTTACTTATTTACTTTAGTTATATAATTCCAATCCTAATTATAAAAAATATTATGGTTTTAATGTTCAATCCATGTGATCATATGGCTTAATTGCTTTATATATATATATATATATATATATATATATATATATATATAAAAACAAAACAAAAACACTCTCTTTTAGTTTGTATTTAACCAAGCATAAAAATGTATAATGTTCAAATATGTGTTTGGTACGTTATAATAAAACAAAAATAAATGTGAATCTGTATACAGTATTGGTGACTGCATCTCTCTTGTATTTTTGGGTTTCCTTTATGTACAGTACTGTATGCAAGGCAGGGGCTTTATGTTACACAATCATTTCTAATAATAATAATAAACAATAATTTTGCCTTTCATCAACAATTCACTATTCTCTTTTGTAAAAAACAACGTCATGTTTTATTTAAAAGCAACTTCTCTGTTGGTTTAGCCTGTATCTTGATATCTTGCATTTTCATTAAAGGGTTAGTTCACCCAAAAATTATGTCATTAATTACTGACCCACATGTTGTTCCAAACCCGAACGGTTCGTTCATCTTCGAAACACAAATCAAGTTCTTTTTAACTTTTTGAAATCTGAGAGCTTTCTGTCCCTCCATTGACAGATATGTTACGCAACTACCATTTTCAAGCCCCAGAAAGGTAGTAAAGACATCATTAAAGTAATCCATGTAAACCCATGGTTAAACCTTAAATTTTATAAAGTGACGCGAGTGCTTTGTTTGTGCAAAAAACAACAACAACAACAAATCATTTACCATTTTATTTACAAAATATCAATCTCCAAAACATGTTCACGCAACAATGTCTGCTCTCGCGTCAACATAACACGCATGTGTCGTGGTGCTCTCATGAACGCGAGTTGGAGATTTAATATTTTGCAAATAGAGTGGTAAATTGTTTGTTTTTTCGCAAACAAAGCACTTGCGTTGCTTAATAAAATTGTGACTGAAGTCACATGGATTAATTTTATTTGTTTATTTTTTATGTCTTTACTACCAATCTGTGGCTTGAAAGTGGTAGTTGTGTAGGCTGTCAATGGAGAGACAGAAAACTCTCAGGCCCTGTTTAGTGTTTACACCTGGCCTATTAAGATATGTTTTGGTTTTGAGCTTGTCCACTTTCGACCACTTCCAGAGGTATTCGAAAAAACACATTAGACCGGCATGTTTTCGTAGCCTCATGTGGTCGAATGTGTTGAACAGCCACAAAAGATCGCTGTCTCTCCGCCTACTGACCTAATGAATAAACATCATGGGAAGCGCGCTTGCCAGACGGGATTTAACGGCTGAAGACCCAAGTTTGGTTTGAAGATTACAAAAATGTACCATGCACAATGTTCTCTCACCATTCCTGATTTCTAACACACACTTACCTCGTTCGCCATGGCCTTGGCTGTCAGAGCAGAAACAAAAGCTGCTCCTCTTTTCCGCAATCTACAGTCGTATTCATGTGTAAATTGCTCGAGCTCATTTTGTCCATTATGGAAAGATCTGTTAATGCCCATACATTTACCCGCCCATAGACCCTGCCCTCAAACGAAATCAGGACAGAAGTGGTTGAAAGTGGACAAAAGATACAGATTTAAAAAAACACCAGATGTAAACGGGAATGTGTCTGCCTTGTCTACTTGTGAACCAAAAATGCATCTTAATACACCAGCTATAAACAGGGCATCAGATTTCCTTAAGATCTTAATTTGTGTTCCGAAGATGAACGAATGTCATACGACAATTTTGTGTGAACATTAAAGCAGCAACAGCATATTTTTTTCATATAGGCCTATTGCATCTTTGATTATGGGTGACCATTGATTGTGTCTCATTCTATTATTGTCAGGCATCCAAACACTTTTTTTTAAATAGGCTAACTGTAAAATTGTGCATTTGGAGTGCTGGGTGTCAGGACTGATAGTCAGGGGCTCTAGGCTTGGACTTCAATCCATGCTTGCTCCGCTATTCTTGACAGCAAATTTCCAAATGAGAGAGGAAGAAAAAACGAGAGACATTGAGTAACCATCAGTAACCAATGGCTGCAGCTCCTTTCTTGTGAGCGCGCGCAGCGTCAGACCTGCTGCACTTGTTCGAGGGGACTGATGGCACAGCGCGTCACGCAACGCCACAAACCTGCTCCTACTGTACATTCAAGATAGGTAAGTTTGATTTCCAGTGTATTTCCGGTCAGTATTATTTAGATATTCAACCATGTGTATATAATCTGTGTGCACGCGAACACAGTTTAAAGCCCCATTGCAGAATTTCAGTTGTTTTTTAAGTGGGACCTATTACTTCTGTAATAAACTGCCTTGTAATCTTGAGAAGACGTTTCCCCAGGTTTATTTATAATTCTGTTCAAGTCTATAACATATGATTAATAGACAAAACACGCATTTTCGCTAAACCAGTTATTATTTTAATGTCGAGTTGTTGTTTTTACTGTCAGTGGTGCCATACGGGACACTGGCACTGGCTCAGTGTTTTCCCATTTTTTTTACACAGAACATAGCAGTAACATGCTGCACTTTAATAAATTATGAACGAGAGATGGCTTGTCGTCGGGCGCTGCCTTCGAAGGTTTTGTTTATCCTCTAAAGCCAGGTTCCTCGGGGACGCCCCATATTAAAAATCGACATCTCAATAATTTGCATCGCCCATCTCACCGATGTCAAAATGATTATTGTTGCATAAGAAGCTTTTTTCTTTCTGTCATATTTGACGTGATTTTGCAGGGGTGGTTTAAAGAATGGCTGGGAACAAGTCAGTCAGGATGAGAGCGGTATCATAAGCCTCTTTTAGTTTGAATGTGAGTGTCATTCTCTGAAATAACCTTGACTAAACTGGTGTAATATCCCCGATTAAGCCAAAGATTTTCATGATAAATTGCTGTTGGGTCACTATAATCAGGATGGGTTTTGAATCCCATCTGCGTGCATGATCTACAGGGAAACAATCAGGGACAGCTTTACCTCTCTGCAGGTTTGTACACTGAGTTCTACACCCAAGTGCATTATTTATGGCACAAAGATTACAGTGTGCAACGATTTGATTACGACAGCTTTTGAAATGGCAATTAGGATTTATTCTATAAATTTGACAAAACATTTTGTTAGGGAGCACACACTATTAAAAGGTTTACACTTACGAACAGCAGTTTTGTGAAATATCTTTTATTTTATTTATGGGCGTTGCCATGCTGAGATCATGTGACCAGCTATATCATGCAATTGTTACTTAAGTAATAATAAAAGTGTGTAGTAATAATAATGCTTACTTTATATACCTTTTTATCTTTTTACCTTATATAGGCTACGTTTTAGGTCTACCTTTTTCATGCTGCAGTTTGTTGGGAATGTGTCCAATCATGTCTATTATATGGATAAGAATATGAGATTATAGTTGACATAGTTGAAAATAATTAAAAGAAAACAGCTTTCACATGAAACATCAGAAGTAAAGAAAAACATGCACCCATGCCGATTGATGTCAAGTCTAAAACTGACTTGGGGGCAAATACAGCAGCATTTGCAAATAGCCTATGTGTATTAAAAAAATTCTCCCTCCATAAGATGCAACATAAATTATGTTAAATGTTATTACATTATAAAATGCATGTCGGTTATTTTCCCAACTTCTAAATTATTAATTGTGCATCCCACGAGCTGTCTTGATTTGCATTTCATTGACTTTTCAGCAAAGTCCCACTGGGTTGAAAACCACAGGATGGAGGTCCCCCACAACTGTAATGCTTTATCATCATCATTAGTTCTCAGTAAACCGAGGTTAATAAGGCGAATCATCCGAGTAATCTTTCATGAGGCCTGTTATCAGGTCTGCCAATTATTATTATATTATATAACCACGTTGTTTCCTAGAATATCAAAATAGCGCCAAACATGAGAATAACAAGGGAGGATTAAAGGAAAAGGAAATATTTATTTAATTTATTTTTTTAGGTTAAGTCCTCACGGAAGAGATGAGTTTTCAGTTGTCTTTTGAATGTTGTCAGGGATTCTGCATTCCGGATGAGGGTGGGGAGATCATTCCATCAGAATAAAATACATAAATAATATAAAATCAACATTAATTATTTATATACAGGCTGGGTAGTAACTACATGTTACTACAGATTACATGTAATCTGGATTACATAATCAGATTCTAAAAATTAAGTATTTGTAATTAGATTATATTAAGTTTTAAAATACTCGTAATCAGACCACAGTTACTTTTTTATTGATTACATGTTATTCTCATTCTCACAATGTCATTAAATGATTAATTATTCTTTGATTCTCCCTACTACAGCTCTTTAAAATCAATTGAATTCAAGTCAATAATAATAATAATAATAATAAAGTTCATGGTTCTCTGAGTTCGTTAATAGTCACATGACATGCAGGTAAACAAATAAAACAATGTTTTAAATCTTTTTAGTAAGGGTTTTGTTTTGATTGTTTTTATTTGTAAATTATTTAAAAGAAAATATGATTTAATTAATAGGTTTTCATTAAACTCACAAATATATAATGTAATATTTAATACTTCATGTTGTTGATAAGAATGGAATGTAATTAAAATACAATAAACGAGTTAGGTCAAAAGTAATCTAAAAATAGTCAGTGTAATGGGTTGTGGAGATGCGAGGCGGAGAGAGAATTCAAATACATGCACGACTTTAATAACAAAAGGATAAAACACAGATAATCCAAACCAGAAATTGATGAAAATAGTCCATACGAGAAACCAGGAACATCCAGGAACATCCAACCCATAACACAAATACGATCCAACAACGACTAGCAAAACACAACTGAAAAGCACACGCTTAAATACACAGAGAAATCAGTGATAATTAAAGACAGGTGTAACTAATGATGGAAACTATAGAAACTAACACGAAAACAAGGAGAAACAGAAACCAAACACCAGAAGGGAGCACAGAGAAGATGAGAACAGTGAATACTTATTCTACATAAAAGTCCATACAAAACAAAAGGCACAGGATCATGACAGTCAGATTATATTACCTTAAATGTGTAATGTAATGGATTAAGTTACTAACAAAAAATGTTGTCATGTCATTTCGAATCAGTAATGACTACCATTTGTAAATAATCGAATCTTCTGAGTACTGTATACACACACACACACACACACACACACACACACACACACACACACACACACACACACACACACACACACACACACACACACACTTATACTGTATACACGCACATATATGTAAGGGATAATCCATGGCTAGCTGCATTGAATGATTTTTAAAAACAAGATGGAGCCAAAGAACTGCCCCGACACAAAGTGCATTCAAATCGTTTAATGCACAAGGACTTGATAAATTGTGGCATTTCTTTGTTGTAATCCTGTATCGTTTGTCTACTGTGCCCTGGTGAAAAAAAAAATATGCTTGCAGCCAGACTAAATATTAGTATGTTAAGTGTGTTAATGATTAGTGTGCTATTTTGAAACAACTAATTTTGTACTAAGTATATTTTAGTTGTAATTAAATTGTAGTAAAGCATAACTTTAAGTGTATTTAGTGTACTTTTGTGTACTAAATTGGAACAACTTGTATACTTTAAGGGTATACGCCTGTGTAGGGACTAATTACATGCTTGATTAGTGATATTAAGGTGTACTTTATTTGTGTTACAAGTACATTACAAATTCATTACGAGTGTCTTCGAAACATACAAGCAATATAC
Organism: Leuciscus leuciscus; assembly: GCF_965113295.1. Lineage (NCBI taxonomy): Eukaryota > Metazoa > Chordata > Actinopteri > Cypriniformes > Leuciscidae > Leuciscus > Leuciscus leuciscus. Next base: position 38,107,612 of record NC_138727.1, on the reverse strand, counting down.
CTTGTTGTAAAGTGTATTTATATATATATATATATATATATATTTTAAATAATTATTTTTGCCATTTTCACCTGTAATTAGGATAGGACAGTAGCTAGATAGGAAGTGAGAGAGGAGAGACAGGATCAGGAAAGGTCCACGAGCCAGGACTCGAATTCGGGTCTCCAGAAGCACATGTATACCTAAAATATATTTTTAATGAAGTGCAAATAAATACACTTTTAAAAAATAAACAGAATTTTCACTTCAAGTATATTTTTCTAAAATATATTTTTAGAAGATATACTAAATTACAATTATTTTAAAGTGTGTTAAAAGTTGTATTGTGAAAATAGGTAAAAGCATGATGCTAATATACCTTTGATATATTTAAAGATTTTTAAAAAACATTTTTGTTAGTATATTTGCAATGTAGCCTACTATTGAAAAAGGGAATATATTTCAAATACAATAAAGTATCCTTTTTTTTCACTAGGGTTTTATGAGTTTAATAAAGAACTCTGTCTCGTCTTCTATCCAAATGTACCCTGTCATCTTTAAAGAATGATCGACGTACGGTGACCTAGATGAACTATAAATGCTAAAATACTGTTACCATTGCAGTATTGCAAAATTGCCTGTAAACCACTTCATGCGAGTGTAATTATTATTATTATTTTTTGCACTATATGGCAGTTTTTGCTAAATTGATGTGTTTTCATTGGACGTATTTTCAAGTCGCAGTTTCAATTTGCTGGTTATGGAAATGCAGCTAATGACAGCAGCACATTATTATAGAACGGTGATTCAACTGACTTGACTGTCATAAACAGTTTTTTTTGCACACCTTCCAGCCAAACAGAATCGAGTATTTAGACAGACCATGGTGTAAATATATACACACACACACACACACACACACACACACACACACACACACACACACACACACACACACACACACACACACACACACACACACACACACACACACACACACACACAAATAGGCCAGTATAAGACATTATACTGTTGGACAAACTGATCATAGATTCACATGTGTCTTCTGTTCCTCTGCAGGGTTCGTTCTCTGTGAATCAATGTCTGTTATTTGGAGATGAAATCACATTGATGCCAATAATCATCTCTGGATTTCCCTGGCCTTATGTCGACATGGCAACAGGAAGGAAAAGTCAGTATGTGTGTGTGTGTGTGTGTGTGTGTGTGTGTGTGTGTGTGTGTGTGTGTGTGTGTGTGTGTGTGTGTGTGTGTGTGTGTGTGTGTGTGTGTGTGTGTGTGTGTGTGTGTGTGTGTGTGTGTGTGTGTAAATAATGGACATGCATGGACATTAGGACTTCACCTAAATGTGCTTAATATATTTATGGATTCTACTTTCTCATCGTCTCTAACACGTTCAGAGTGTTTGTTCTAACAGCTCCCCCATATCGGGTGCAGCCTGTATTAATCATCTCAGCATGCATCTTCTGGTCCAGTATCCATCTCTGTGATCTTAACTCAACCCTTGCTTTCTCTTGACCAGGCTCCACTTCAAAAGGTGGAGTACATTTCCCTGATGATGATGAAGACGCTTCCATTAACAATAGCTGTGATGAAAAGCTTCAGGATAAACTCATTGTTGCTCTACCAGAGCCTGATGGTGCATATCTCGTTAAGGTGAAAGAAAGCATTTATAAAAACCTTAAAAAAATAAACAAGCAATGAAAAAAGATATATATTTCAATAACATTTTATAATCTAAAAAAATAGCATTGCCAGTATAAGATGTTTTGCATGCTGAAATCGCTGACTGCTTAACTCTTTATTCAGGTGGGATTTTTAAGGAGCCATCACAAATATGAAATCGTCTTTTCTTTGCCCCAAGTCCCAACTCTGGGCAAAGATGTCACCCTTTCCCCCGCGCTTCGTGCTACGGCAAAACCACGGCTACGTGCAACACACATTACTCCACGACCTGAGGGTATGTGTTTTTGTGGTGGTTTTAAACCAGCTTTTACTATACTCTATAGCCTTTGATACGTGATATTATATCACGTATCAAAGGCTGCTTACCACTCTTGTGTGTCCATATATTCACATTAACCCTATTAAGAGCAGTTAAACAGAGGCTTCTACTGAAGCTACTGTAGCCTTATTACAGACAAGAGTCCCACTGGAGCAACCTCGGTTAAGTGCCTTGCTCAGGGGCACAATATTAACCTTTGTTAAAACAGTCCAGATTCTTAACCATTCACAATGAAATCAAAATTAAATTCTTATTTATTTATGGCAGCGATATTCAAATGGCGGACCATAATTGCACCATTTTACCATTTCTACAGATTAAAATGAGCAGCGCCTCAAAACAATGGAGCGATTCACACCACAAGCACTTAGGGTCTTTTACGGTAATGATCGTTCGGCACTTATTACAAAAATTACATCCTGGCTATAATATTTGTGTCTAGAGCCAAACGCGCTTCATTCAAGCCCTTTCCGCTTTGTGCGCATTTCTTCTCTCTTGCTAAAGATGTAAAGCGCCATATTAAAGGTAGGGTAGGTAATCATTTTTCTAAAAAAAAAAACATTTCAAATTTGTTTAAACTGTCTTTATATACCAATACATAATTAAAATGTAAGTACTCTGAAAAAGAAAATTTAAAAATCGAGTGACTGTAGACCTTTTAATCTGCAATAAACACAGCTCATTATTTCCATTCACTCCACCCCCTCCCTTCTGAGCTCCTTCCAAAGCCACGCCCCCAAAACACATGAACGCGCGACGCCAAACGCTCAGGCTGGAACAAGACGCATTTATTACCTGAGACGAGTGGAGAGGAAGGAGCGCAGTACATACAGTGACATCATGTCAGAATCACATGTAATAAAATACCTAACTTTATCACTATGAATATAAACAAATAAGATTTCTTTTAGTACTCACTATCAAGCTAGCATATCGATAATGGTAAAGTTTCATTCGGTAACGAGCTATATTTATAAGGCAAAACTAAAAACAGGTTGCATTGATACACGTTTTTCCATTACCATCAGCAACACTGTGATGAAGATGAATTTCGTGTAAGATTCATAACATATACGGTGTTTTGCATGTAAGAGTTTCCATGATGAAAACATTGTTGACTCTAATGAAGACTAACGTACACTCCGAGTCCGCAGACAAGTACCGCATCGTCGGTTCGAGGACAGGTCCGGGGTTGAGGGCGAAGCAGAGGAGGTCGTTCAAGAGCGCGGGCAGGGTCCGAGGAAGTAGTTTTTGCCTTGTTTGCCTTCGCTGACTGCATATGCAGGTGCTTTGAGCTGAATATTTCCGGGAACGGTGACATGTGATGAGTGCACGCAGGGCAGCGCGCGCAGTGGGGCTCGGGGCGGGCACGAGACATGAAGGCATCTGATTGGTTCTTTACATTCGCACCGAATGGCAGTGATTGGTCAGAGTTTTTACTGTCCTGCAGCTGCTACAGAGGTCTGATTTTTTTCATTCCTTTTTCTAAACACATAATGTATTGACTACTATCAGGATGGAAGGACCATTTCACCCAGTATAAAAAAAAGTGTTTCTGAACAGGATTACCTACCCTACCTTTAACACCGTGTCCTAACTACACGCGACACGTTTTTGTCCTAACCAGCCGTGACGGTGACAAGCATCAATTCTTTTTTAGAAACGGTTTCTATTTTTCTGCGATGTGGCTGGAACAACAAACACAAAGTGTGGCAATGATAATCTCAGGTACTGTTTATGTGCTTTATTTAATGTTAAAAGCATACAATGTGACTTTGAATATCATTTAGTGCTCCCAGCTTTGTAGCTGTAAAAGCAACAATGGATAATTCACCTCAGATCTTGAAATTAAACAAATAGAAACAAGAACGTTCAAACTGTGAACAAACAAGTGTTTTCTTTGACAAAGATTGTTTTAGTAACTGAGTAGCCGATGTATTTTTAATAATGTTTTAATAGTGTAATATTTGTGAACTTATCAATTTTCTTGCGATTGCCATCAAGATTACTCACCAGTGCTGTGCACAGTTTTTTTTCCCCATACATTTATCATTATTAATCAGCATATTTAATTTAATTTATCAAGAGCATTTCGTAATAAACAATGTTGTAATTTGGCAAGGGACGACAAAAAACGTATTAACTTTGTTTTGTGCTTATGAGGAGAGTTTCTGTTACGAAGTGGAGGACGCAGTAAGATCCATTTGCAGCTTTATTAGAATAATCAACAGGCAGGGTAAATCAGGGGCAGTCAGAACAATGAAGATAATCTCAAAGCAGAAACAGATAACAGGCAAGGGTCGAGGCAGGCGGCAGGAATCACAGTCCAATGAACAATCCGGGTCGAGACAGGCAGCAGAAAAATCAGAAGTCAGTATAAACAATCCAAGGTCAGTAACAGTTCAGCAAACACAGGGAAAACGCTCAGAGATTGTACGCCGGGGCAATGCAGTGTGACACAAACAAGACTTTGCGGTAAGTGAATGAATGAACATGGTATAAATAGACAGACTAACAGGATGAGACAGGTGAATGCAATCAGTGAATGAGGTACAGGTGAATGTGATCAGTGATAAGTGATGATGAGTCCGGGCAGTGAGTTATGGGAAATGTAGTTTGTGAGTGAAACATGATAGTCTGGTGTGGAGTGCCCTCTGGAGGCTTTCAAGGGCACTCCAGCTGGTTATCGTTACATAGCCCCTCCCCAAAGAGCTGCTTCCAGACGCTCCAAAACTGTCCAGGTGGGAGGTGGCCCGGAGGCGGATCCAGGGGCGGGATGGAGGGCCAGGTCCGTGGAGCGGAAGAGGACCTTGAGACTGCGGTAATACGGGAGGCCAGAATGGAGCAGGCAGAGCAGGCGACCAGGGCGGAGCAGGCTGTGCAGGCGACCAGGGCGGAGCAGGCTGTGCAGGCGACCAGGGCGGAGACGACCCTTCAGGCGGCCAGGGAGGAGACAACCCTTCAGGCGGCCAGGGCGGAGACAACCCTTCAGGCGGCCAGGGCACAGGAACAGACACCGGCTCAGGGACAGACACCGGCTCAGGGACAGACACCGGCTCAGGGACAGACACCGGCTCAGGGACAGACACCGTGGCAGCGGCTACTATCTTGTCCGAAGACACTGGCTCGGCGGAGACCATCTTGTCCTGAGACACTGGCTCGGCGGCGACCATCTTGTCCTGAGACACTGGCTCGGCGGAGACCATCTTGTCCTGAGACACTGGCTCGGCGGTGGCCATCTTGTCCGAAGACACAGGCGCAGAAAGAGGAAGAGGAACAAATTCAGGCTCAGTATCAGGATCAGATTCAGGCTCAGGAACAGATTCAGTCTCGGCGGGATGAGACTCTTGATGGGCGGACGTGATGTGAAGCTCAGTCTCTGGATCGGCTGACGTGACGTGAAGCTCAGTCTCTGGGTCGGCAGAAGTGACGTGAAGCTCAGTCTCTGGGTCGGCAGAAGTGACGTGAAGCTCAGTCTCTGGGTCGGCAGAAGTGACGTGAAGCTCAGTCTCTGGGTCGGCAGAAGTGACGTGAAGCTCAGTCTCTGGGTCAGGATCAGCGCGCTCTGAGCTTGACGGGACCAGTGGCGGCGAGGGCTTTGAGCTGGGCAGGACCAGCGGCGAAGAGGGCTCTGGGCTGGACAGGACCAGCGGTGAAGAGGGCTCTGAGCTGGACAGGACCAGCGATGAAGAGGGCTCTGAGCTGGACAGGACAAGCGGCAATGAAGAAGGCTCTGTGCTGGACGAGACCAGCGGTGAAGAGGGCTCTGAGCTGGACAGGACCAGCGATGAAGAGGGCTCTGTGCTGGACGAGACCAGCGGTGAAGAGGGCTCTGTGCTGGACGGGACCAGCGGTGAAGAGGGCTCTGTGCTGGACGGGACCAGCGGTGAAGGCTCTAGCTTGGCGGGCATGTCGCTTGCTGTCTCAGGCGCGGCGGGCATGACGCTCTCAGTCTCAGGGGCGGCGGGCATGACGCATACTGCCTTGGCTTCGGCAGATCTGGCGTGAAGTGCGGGCTCGGCTGGACTGGCGTGAAGTGCGGGCTCAGGGGATGCTGTGAGATTGTGGGACCCCTCATCCACAAAGCCCACAGTAAACGACGAGCCGCTTATCCGAAGAGCAAGGTCGACATATTGTATAAAAGTCCATTGAGGGGTGTTGTCAGGCATGAGGTACTCTAACATGTCCTCAAGCCCATAGCGGAACATGTCTTTTAAGACCGCATCGTTGAGGTCCACCCCATGGCAGAGCTCACAAAACTCCTCCACATAGTTCTCAATCGGGCGGTCACCTTGGCTGAGACGGAAGAGACGGATTACTGGGTCCATGGTTTGCATCGCTGCTGGATCTTGATGTGGCGAAGTCTTCTGTTACGAAGTGGAGGACGCAGTAAGATCCATTTGCAGCTTTATTAGAATAATCAACAGGCAGGGTAAATCAGGGGCAGTCAGAACAATGAAGATAATCTCAAAGCAGAAACAGATAACAGGCAAGGGTCGAGGCAGGCGGCAGGAATCACAGTCCAATGAACAATCCGGGTCGAGACAGGCAGCAGAAAAATCAGAAGTCAGTATAAACAATCCAAGGTCAGTAACAGTTCAGCAAACACAGGGAAAACACTCAGAGATTGTACACCAGGGCAATGCAGTGTGACACAAACAAGACTTCACAGTGAGTGAATGAATGAACATGTGCTGAGTCCCAATTCGCATACTATCCGTCCTAAATAGTATGCGAAACTAGAATTAGTACGTCCCAAATCGTAGTATGTTGCAATGAGTATTCCAAAGATACCCGGATGGTCTACTATTTCCGGTTAGAATTCGAAGTGCAGATCAATGCACACTCTGCGGCTAATATTGCCCACAACCCATTGCGTGCGGGAGGGAGGAGCTTTGCGGTGATGGTGGTGATGTAAAGGCAGTCGGATGCAGCAGCGGAGATGCGCCCTCAGTTTTTAAGTGTAAGAATTCAAATGTAGAATTCAAATGTTTAACCCTAATTAAAGTTATATTTTATTGTCTCGTAATATTAATGGGTTTATGTTGTGCCAATAAAGCACCGTGTTTATCTTGTAGTGTCCGATGAAGATACTGAGCGCCTCTTTGCAGGCTACAAAACAATAAATAAAAAGGCTCTAGTACAGAGTCATGCAAGTGTCTTTTTTATGTATTTATTTTGATGTTTCTGTCTGACTTATTTGTAGTAATACTGTGGCTGTACAAATGTTAACTTTATCAGTCCAACCAAAGAAACAGGGTTACTACACTTTTACTATAGTAAAAGCATGGTTCATTTTCATCTGGGTATTTTTAAGTATTATACATAAGTATAAGATTAAGTATAAAATACGTTAAACAATAGTTACACTATAAACTTTAAATATTTTAACTCAGAAAATAAGTAGCTTTCGTTACACACATTTGCACATGAACGTCAGAACCAGCAGCCTCACAAACGACCTGCGTTTAGTTGATCTACGACGACGCCCTGCTTCACTCCTACATTTGGTAAAACACATTGTAAATGTATTGTGGAAAAAAAGATGGGAATAGTAAATCAAATTATATTGGATATATAAGAATGAATGAAATGTAAAATGTTTTGTTAACAGTCGCGGTGTGCGTAACTAGGCAACCACGTTCTCGTTTACGTTGCATGACGTCATCGAAGTATGTCCCAGAACGTGCATACTCTTTTGCTACACACTCAAAAGTATGTACTTTTTCATCACAAAAAAAGTACATACTTTTAGGTCGTAGTATAAGTAGGCGAATTGGGACTCAGCCATGGTATAAATAGACAGACTAACAGGATGAGACAGGTGAATGCAATCAGTGAATGAGGTACAGGTGAATGTGATCAGTGATAAGTGAAGATGAGTCCGGGCAGTGAGTTATGGGAAATGTAGTTTGTGAGTGAAACATGATAGTCTGGTGTGGAGTGCCCTCTGGAGGCTTTCAAGGGCACTCCAGCTGGTTATCGTTACAGTTTTGATTATTAGATGTATACATTGTTTGTTTTTAGTAGTTTATTACTTTGAGCAAAATATAAAAATGGTCCATACTTTTCTTAAGAGATAAACCCTGCACCCCCCAGTATGTTTTCTCAGTCCCAAGGCCTTCTATGTGCCATACATGTAGGTGTATAAATATATAGTACTGTGCAAAAGTCTTAGGCACGTTAGTATTTTCACACACAAGAAACTAACACACATATGGTTTTAAGCCAGTTATTTGTATATTTTGCTGTAGTGTTTGCTGTATGAGCCTGACGACAGTCGGTATGATCTCACCATCATCGAGTCTGTCTGGGATTACATGAAGATACAGAAGAAACTGAGACAGACTAAATCCAGAAGAACTGTGGCAACGTCTCCAAGACTTGAAGAAACCTGCCTGCAAAGCTACCTTAAAAACTATGCGCAAGTGTACCTGGAAAAAAAGCTGTTTTAAAAGCAAAGGGTCACACCAAATATTGATTTGATTTATTTACATTTGACATTATTTTTGAAAGCATCCTCACTTTACAGCATTTTTACACAATGCCGAAAACTTTTCACAGTACTGTAGCTTTGCAGGTTGGTTTCTTCAAGCATCTTGGAGACGTTGCTACAGTTTTTCTGGATGTAGTCTGTCTCTGTTTATTCAATCCCTCCATGTATTTTCAGACTCCTTGTGCATTAAAAAATTTCACTGGATTTTTACAATTAATGGCAAAAGAAATGTTTGGAGATGTAAGCTGATATTTCTTACTGACACGGTACAGCAAAAGATATAAATAACTGGCTTAAAAAAAAATTTTGGGGGGAAAATGCTAATGCCTTTTTCACAGTACTATATATACTGTATATACTGTATATATATGCTTAATTATTCCAAACTGTTGACCAGCAGTGTAAGTAGCACTATCAGAGCAGTTAATGTAGATAAAAGATTGTTTGTATCCCTGACAGGTAATAAAACATCAAGCCAAATGCTAGTCGTCATGTTACAATCAATAGCCACACTCCTATTTCAACCCGTCATCATTCTCTCCATTAGCTGAAACACACTGTGCGCTTATAGTGGTTTCATTTTTCCCACAGTTGAATCTCTAGGGAAATCTTGGAAGGTTTGCCATATCCGAGAATACAATTTACATTCTAAAAGAAGATGCAAGCACTCTGCACTCAGTTAGATGATTATTTCTCTATAATGATTTCGATCTTCAACCTTATGCTGGTCACTGATACTTTTACTTTCACCTGTCTTTTTTATTGTCCCAGTTATTTTGTGATGTCTTTGTACCCCTCTCTATCTGTATCCATCCCACCCATTTGGCTTCTCTGCTTCGTCTTTCTCTGCTCTTTTAAGGGGGAGTGCGGGTGGTTTGCGAGTACAGCGCTCAGCAGGAGGGAGTGGTGCAGGAGGAACTCACCCTGGTCAACAGGAGCAGAAGGGACAGCAGCATTCGAGTTAGATTACAGGCCAGAGTTATGGGTGAGATACACTCTCTACACACACCAACTGCTGACAGATCTCTAGTCGTTCATAACAGAGCCTTCATGAGGTGAAGTCAAGTGTGTCGTTTTTGGACCAGTAGCTGTCTCTGAATAATAAGCTGGGAGAGGAGAAATTATAAAACATTTTTTTTAAATGACATGAAATGACAATACTGCTGGTAACACATTACAATAAGGTTTCATTTGTAACCATTAGTTAGTGCATTAAAGTTTCCCTATTATGCTATTTTAAAGTTCCTACAATTGGTTTACATGCATCCAAGGTTAATAAAAACACACTTTAATTTTCTGATAATATACATTGCAGCATCATATGGAAGCTTGTTTCCGCCACTGAATAATAAATAAATAATAATAATTGCGACTTTATATCTCGCAATTCTGACTTTGTAACACGCAATTGCGACTTTATTTCACGCAATTCTGACTTTATATCTCGCAATTCTGACTTTATAACACGCAATTGCGACTTTATTTCACGCAATTCTGACTTTATATCTCGCAATTCTGAGAAATAAAGTCAGAATTGCGAGATATAAAGTCAGAATTGCGTGAAATAAAGTCGCAATTGCGTGTTACAAAGTCAGAATTGCGAGATATAAACTCGCAATTGTGAGATAAAAAGTCAGAATTCTGACTTTTTTTCTCGCAATTGCGACTTTATATCACGCAATTCTGACTTTATATCACGCAATTCTGACTTTATAACACGCAATTGCGACTTTATATCTCGCAATTCTGACATATTTTCTCAGAATTGTGAGATATAAACTCAGAATTGTGAGATATAAAGTCCAATTCTAAGGGGAAAAAAGACTGACTTTTTTTTTTTTTTTTTTACCACAGAATAGTTTATCTCACAATTCTGACTTTATAACACGCAATTGCGACTTTATATCGTGCAATTCTGAATTGTCAGAATTGTGAGATAAAAAGTCGCAATTATTATTATTTATTTATTATTCAGTGGCCGAAACAAGCTTCCATAGCATCACCCTATTCTCACAGTGTCTGAAATGGTTCGATCAAGAATCTGGTCTCTCTAAACCCCTCCTTTCTAAGAGTCTACTCTGCGCTGATTGGTCAGATGGCTAAGTCTGTTGTGATTGGTCTACTGCTTACAGTGCATGTCGGAAACGAAACATCCATTACCATATCTGAATTTCAGCTCTGGAAGCTTCCTCAGCGCTTGATACACACACAGTGAGACGAACAGTAAAGATGACATCGGTTTCAATTCAAGCCCCGATTCCTCATCCTTTGGAAGTGCATGCAAAGTGGATTTCCCGGCATGTCGACAATACGAACCAAACTCTACCAGACCTCGGCTTCAACTAGTGTTTGAGGGCAGGTCAAAGGAGATGTTGTTCGCGGGCAGCCAATGAAGACCATTGGCATGCATTACGCAAATTTATTACAAACCTTTATAAGTTGCAGCAAGAAAGACTGGAATTACTGATGAATCCTTTCAGGCCATTTGTTGTGATCTTTGAAACTCTGTAGACCTTTTACATTCACAAACAGCCTAATTACACTTCATAAAAGGTAATATCCGAAAAAGCAGTTTAATTAACATGACCTAACAATGAGCAATATATTCATAAATAAGATTCATAAATGTATTTTAATAAAAGTACTATTCATTGTTATTTTATTTAAACTATTATAGTTAGCTTATGCTAACAAATGTAACCTTATTATAAAGTGTTACCAAAATATTATTCACATCACCTGCCACAAATGTAAGCCAAAACTCTAAACTTTCCAGTATATGCCTGGGTAACTATACCAGAATTGGTAATATTACTATTTTTGGAAATATTTTGTAGAATGGATTCTGATTTAGATTTGTATTAAAAAAAGCCCAAATGGCTCAATTTGATTATTAAGAAACATTGTGAGAATTAATTTGTAAATGGAAAAATGTCCCTCCACTAAAATAATAAACCACCTATTGTCTTTCACAGAGCGCCACCACGGAACACCAATGTTACTTGATGGAGTGCGGTGTGTTGGTGAAGAAAAACACACAAAATAATGACACGAAGAATATGTGACTAAACCAGTTTGCTTTGTGCAAATGATAAGAATAAACCGAAATGAATGCACATGTGAATGTGCCTCAGAATGTGAACAAACCATCCCACCGCTATCATGTAGGATCAGTTTCAACTGATTTGTTTCTGCACTAATGCAAAAATAGAGCCTCTGTTCTAGAGGCTACTTATCACGTCTGCTAATGGAATCACATATTTAACTTTAGTTTAATTGTTTAACTAACAGAATTGAAAAAGCTCATGGGTTATTATTACAACAGAATTGAATTAAAAAGCTATTTAAAGAGAAAAGCAATACCAATGCATCTGGCCAATGATAAAATAAGTCATAAGTTCAACTTAGTTCAGCTTTTCTCTGCTGTTTGGTATGAGTAGATATTCACTAACATTCACTCCAGAATTTTACATTAGCCACAAACTGAAACAATCTTTTTTAGTTTGGTTCAGCTTGATAATGCATTGAATTTAAAGTGTGTTTCAAGAGCACTCAACTTACTCTATTTGCCTAGTGCTAACTGAACCACATCATAGGGTTGTCTGAAGAAAATAATCTATGTATAATCATGTGCATACACTGTATATACATGATTATATTTATATTTATTTATTTATTTAAATATGCTAGACCAAGACAGTGGACTCCCTGCAAGGAAGGTAATTTTAAAGAGGATATACTATGCCTTTTTACAAAGTCTTGATATTGTTTTTGGAGTCTGCTAAAATAGGTTTTCATGCTTGAATGTTAAAAAAAAAATCCTTATTTTCACATATTTTACATTGTTGCAGTTTGTCAGTAACGTAAAAAAAAGCATATAGATCCTCTTTAAATTCTATAGAAATGTCTTACTGCAAAATTATTTGCAACTCATACAGACAAAGATGCTCTTCGGACCAAGACACATAAAAGTCATAATGTATTTATGAGTATTAGTGACATTGTCTTTGATGAAGCTGCAAATTTGACTATGAAGTTGACAAATGCAGTGTGAAGCGAGGCAAAACTTTCCAACAGCAAATCGAGATTTAATATTGCTCATTCTACTCATCTTTTGTATTTGAGAGATCTGGTATTTGAATTTGACCAATAAGCTTCCAAAACCTTTTAATAGTGATTGCTATAATTTTTGTTGAGGGCAATAACAAGCAAAAACATAACCTTGGCTTGGGTCAGGGAAGTAGCACCTTCTAGAAACACTAGATGGTGTTGCTCCCTGTGTTCACACAGCAGGAAAAACAAACAAACAGTTTAAGGAATACTAATAGAAGGTGTTCGTATTATGGTGTGTGTTCTGTATATACATATGTGGAAATCACTGAAAATGGTTTTAATTGACCAATAAACGCCATTCATGACTTATATATCTTGCCAAACCAAATAAAAGAAAATTCCTAAACTTTACAGTATTCTAACTTGCCTTAGAATCACGTTCAGAATGTTTTTGACTACAGGTATAAGGAAGTGCGTACTAGAAGAGACACTAATGCAAGAAAAAAAAAGAAAAAAATGGCTTAGAACAGCAACTGAATGGAGGACATACAAATAAAAAGACCTACTAAATATGCCTCCTTTTTTCAAAACAGCTTTAAGTTTGTGACAGTTTGCGATTTTTCGTGCAGGTATTTTATTAATCTCTCAGAAAGTCCAGCCAAAATTTGAGCTACAGACTTTTTACATTTTTTATTGGAGTATTCTTACATTAAAAATGATTTCTCTTTAGTCTTGTAAGCTCGCGCTCAATCTGCCCAAAACCGGCATCCGACCAGCGCGGAAGGTCTTAACGTGTTACTGTCTTTTCTTGAGGCAAAGTATTTTTTGATTAAATGCAATACATTTGAATATGTATTCTCTCGTTATTTCATCTGACTCCATAAATGAAAAGGTTTTAATGATATCTGTGCATCATTAAATGTGAGCGAATGTTTGACTATTCCTTTTAACTCTTTAATGAAAATAATGCCAAAGTCGGTTAGAATAATCAAATGTAACAATTTATTATGTCAGGTAAATGTATCATGCCAATTTCATAATCAATTCAAAGATAATCGATACAAAACATCAAATGCTCTGGAATAAAGAGAAAAGATGCAACCCAACATTAAGAAATACATGAGGCAGAGAGGTCTCACTCTCAGCCTCACGGGCTAATCTGAGGTACAGAAAAGGCCCAGAATCCCCTGCTGCATTTCATTATATAGTCAGGACCTCTTTCACTTGGAAACATCTTTTAACAATGGAAATTTGCATTCAGAAGTTACACCTTTTGGGGGGGTAGGAGACCATTTGTCTAGAAACCACCTTCCTTTGTGTGTCAGTTATCCCTAAACTCTTAAAAACCTTATTACCTTTTGTTTTACTTATTTGGAAATGAGACATTTGTACCAGTCGCAATGAGACACTTCAAATTATACTAAATATGTATAATACTCGATGTTAATCATTCACATTAAACTATATATTTTCTTGGGTGAATTCAGATGATCTGAGCATGAGAGAGAGGGGGTGAGAGAAGGGGGGAAGAGATGTAGATTAGGATGACTCGGAGGTGAGACTTTCGTCTCGAGGGCTAGTTCAAATGTTAATTTCCAGAGAGGTCCTTTGTTCTCTCAGGGTCTGGTCGCTCTTCAACCAGACTGTCCGGCATCTCCTAATTTCTCAATTCTTACAGTCTCTTTATTAAGCAGCTGAATTTAGTTTGAGGTCTTCAAATTGTAAATGTACAGTTGTTAGGAGCTATCTTGGTGACTAAGGTTAAGTCTAGTTTAACAGTCATGTATTCTCAGCTTCCTCTTGCACTATTTGCCAGTAAAGTTATTTGAGCACTGTAAATAGAAAAAATCGTATATAAAAGTAAATATTTTTAAAGTCCTGCGTCACTACAACATTCCCATTCTATAAATATGGTGGTTCACGTCAGAGAGCTCCAGGGCAGCATGTTAGAAAACTCACAAAGGATTTTTTTTTTACAAAATATATCTGCTTGAATCTTAGTCTGACTTATGAATTTGAATGCACATAAGTATTACATCCTTACTAAATCTCTACTTTTGAATTACTATAAATGTTTAATATGATCAACTTTAAATGTATTCACTACTTCAATATATCGGGAATACAGTTCCCTAAAAAGAATACTGTACATATAAAAATGTCATTGCATTCAATAAAAAATATCAAACCAAGTAGCATCAGCAAACAAATGATGTTGGACCTTTTCTCAGGCTTAAATGGAATAGCTAATGCTGTCAAATCGATTAAACACATCTAACATAAAATGTTTATATATATGTCACCATCACGATCATCGTCACTGTCATTGTAATCATCAGTCACTGTCTTCGTCATTGTCTGCACTACAGTTCCCAGCATCCTCCTTGGCCCACACCTGCACCTCTTCTACCATTACCCACACCTGCCAGTCATCATCATTGTCTTCAGCTGTTGTCTCGTTGTCTTCTGTGTATTTAGTTCCTGCTTGTTTTCAGTTGGTTGGTTACTGAAGTACTAAAACCTTGAATTACACACTCCGGTACAGTAGGTGGCGGTATGCACCTGAAAAAGTTGGTTGCGACCCGCCATTAATATTAGAGAAGAAGAAGAAGAAGTTGGTTGGTTATTGTTTGTGCCTTGCTGTCTCACCTAATGGTTGTATTCTGAGTTACTTATTAAAAGAATATTTGTTACTTTTCTATATTCATCGTCTTCATTGGATCTTTACCGTGACTAGTGATGGCCAAATGAAGCGTTTCGAAGCATTATTGCTTTCTGAAACAATTGTGTCGAAAATGGTTCATTACTCGAAGCTTCATTCATATAGAAATTGCAGCACCATCTCCTGGTGAAGTAAATGTAATGCAACAAAGCTGACAACCATAAAATGCAAGTAGGCTATTATGTTAACGGCCCGTTTATTACGTGTTTACCGAGGCGATCAAAGCTGAAACAGTGTTAGTGCTGTTAAACTCATTTATGTAGGTGAATTTTACAGATACTGATGAATTTCATGTGTTCACCTTGATAATAAAACATTAAGCATGATGTGTGTGTGTGTAATTATTTCTTTAGACAAGGACAGAAGATCAGACCAGCTTAAAAAAGTTGGAAACCATCACAGAAATACTAATGGTTTCTATTAAAATACCAATAGGAACCATTGGCTTTTACCATTTAAACCACTACAGAATTCTTTTTTGTAGTGTGTTTGGGACATATTCCATTAGGATGTAATGCCCCCACCAATAGAACCCAACACATATCAGTAGAGACCCACAGAGACCACTATAATTCCCATTACAACCAATACAATTCTCATGAAAACCATTAAATCCAATAGAATTTCGGTAATGGTTTCTATAGTTTTTTTTTTTTTTAGCAGGGCAGTATCTTGTGTGAAAGCTTTATCTTGTTTAGCTGTGGGAAGCAGAACTCTTAACTTGTTAACTGGTGGGACTGATATTTTTGTATGTTGAAAAGGATGTGCTTGTGTAACTGGTTGTACTTGTATAATGTAGCAGAGGGTTTTTGAAGTTTCGTCGGTGTCAGACGTAACATCCCTAACCGTGACATATATATATATATATATATATATATATATATATATATATATATATAATGTATATATATACACAAACTTTTTGGTTACATGCTATTAATCACAATTAATCAATTTGACAGCACTAGACATAGCCATTTTGTCTTTTCGTTTGTCCAGTGTAACATTTGACAACCAAATAGTTTTTGTCTTCATTTTTAAATCATTTTTTAAATCATGATTTATAATTTCAAGCTAAACAAACCTTTGTGTGTTTGTACTATCATTCTTCCCAAAAAAATGTCAAGTGTATGTAAAGTACTGTATACTTCCTTATTGTGCATAATATTTCCTTGAAGATGTTTATTGTCACCGTAAAAGGCTATAATAATATATAAACTATTGTTTGCATCGAGTCTTTTCTGATTAGCCTGTCTTTCTACTTAAGAGTTCCTTAAACCTGTTCAGTTTTGTTTTGTTTGTTTTTTTAAGAGGAATTTTGAGAACTTCTTGACTGGAAAGAGTGCGTGGCCTTCAGTTTAACAAGTTCAATTAGTGACAGTGTCTGAAATTCAACAAAGAGGATCATTCTCATTGGCTGTGCTGATGCTGTTCATGCTCACACTGCATGCTCATTGGTATGTCTGACGCATGAATATTACATAGGTAGCTGAACATGTTAGATAAACATGGCTGGGAAACATCAAGCTGTTGTTTTAACAGGTGTAATCAGACCAAATGAAAAGCATTTTTCACATGTGTTTTCAGGCCACTAAAGTCAAATCTATAGAAACAAACTTAAAATGATCAAACATCTACTGAATCATCATACACGTATTGGTAACTGTCACAGCACCATTTTCATTATTAGCAGTACTTTCAACCAAATCATCAGATTTGAAGGATCCTCATTTACCATGACCAACCCATCAGTTCTTGTTAAATAACTTGACTTGAAATATGCTTTCTAAATATTATTATTTCCTTCAGAAACAAATTCCAGTGTTCTCTTTGCCAACCAGTGACCGTATCATCAGCTACAAAACAGATCATCAGATAAAAAATTTAAACTCACATTTCAGCATCATCAACTTCATAATGACCCTCCTCATACTCCAAAATGTGGTTAAGCAGGTACACGCACACAAAGAAAATGAAAAGGAATTAAAATGAAAACTGAATGCATTTGTCAGGGGAAAAAACAACAACATTAGTAACAGAAGATAAGACAATAAAATATTTCCATAATGTTTCCTAATAAATTGCATTCAGCTAAACTATATTACCTTATGTTTACATTTTGATATCTATAGACTCTATACAATCAGACCAGTTTACAGTTAAACTTTATCTGTCAATGTCATTTTTTATCTTTTGGCAAGTATTCTGATTTGTCTAAGACTTGAGCAAGACAAAGAGTGGTTCAGTTGCACAATGTCATACAGAGGGTGTGAATTTGACAAAAAAAAAACATTACATAAAAATCCATGAACATCCTAGTCACACAATTAATGCTTTTAGGTTTGAGATATTGACTCCAGCGTTGAATATCATGGAATGACATGGAAATGTCATGTTGGCGTTAACCTCATATCTTGGTTTATTTATTGAATCTTGGACAGTTCTCTCAAGAATAAAGGAGGCCCATGCTATAGACATTCAGGCTTCAGGCATGATAATCTGTTGTTATACAGGTACATTAGCCGTATTTACAGCCATAAAATACAGCAAAGCGCTCCCAAATGCAGAAAAAACACAATCTGCACTGGTAGGGCTAAAGCTATTTTAGTGCTATTGTGGAACACAAGCCAGAAAAAAAGATCGATAAGATTTTAAAAATGTTTTTAAAAGTTGTCTCTTCTGCTCACAAAGGCTGCATCTATTAAATCCAAAATACAGCGAAATTGTGAAATATTTTTACAATTTAAAATAATTGTTTTCTATTTGAATATATTTTAAAATGTAATCTATTCCTGTGATCAAAGCTGAATTTTCAGCATCATTACTCCAGTCTTCAGTGTCACATGATCCTTCAGAAATCATTCTAATATGATATTTGGTGCACAAGAAACATTATTACTATTATTATTATTATCAATGTTGAAAACAGTTATGTATATGTTTTCAGGATTCTTTGATAAATAGAAAGTTCAAAAGAACAGCATTGATCTGAAATAGAAAGCTTTTTTTTTTTTATTAAAGAAATTAATACTTTTAATTTTTTTAATTTTTTTTTTATTAAAGAAATTAATACTTTTTTTTATTTTATTTTTTTTTTATTAAAGAAATTAATACTTTTATTTAGCAAGGATGCTTTAAATTGATCAAAAGTGAGAGTAAAGACATTTATAATTTTACAAAAGCTTTCTATTTCAGATAAATGTTGTTCTTTTGAACTTTGTATTATTATTATATTATTACTTTCTTTGTAAAGACTTCAAAAAGGGACTATAATATTGGCATTTGTGTTTAATAATCAGTTTGGACTAATTAGTTCTGAATAATGACTATATTTTCTTTTAAAGCTGCTTTACAGCAGAATTTGAATTGGTCTCATGTTATTTGATGAAATTTCCACCATTTAGTCTTTTATTTTCCTGTTTATTATTGTGAAGCTGCTTTGAAGCAATATGTATTGTATAAAGCACAATAAAAATAAAGGTGACTCACACGCGAACACTCGTAGTACCATACAGTGTCCTCCACTAATATTGGCACCCTTGGTAAATATGAGCAAAGGCGGCTGTGAAAATAAATCTGCATTGTTTATCCATTTGATTGATCTTTATTTTTAAAAATCCCCAAATTCGAACCTTTCACCGAAGTAAAACAATTGGGGGAAACTCAAATGATGAAATAAATGTTTTTCTCCAATGCATGTTGGCCACATTATTGGAACCCCAGAAATTCTTATGAGTAAAACATCTCTGAATTATATTCCCATTCATATTTATGTTGTGTTTTTTTTAGCACAAAAAATTGTCTATACCTATGACTTCTTGTTTCACATGAGTATAAATATGAGGAAACAGTAACGCAAAGGCCAAATTCCTTTAATCATTCATCAGAATGAGTAAAACCAAAGAATGTAGTTCTGATGTGCAGCAAAAGATTGTTGACCTTCAAAATAGAAAGTGGCTGTCAAGAAAATAGGTAAAGCATTTCCACCATCAGGGCAAAAATTAAGAAGTTCCAACAAAAGAGGTTAAAGGAACACTCCACCGGTTTTTGAAATAGGGCTTATTCACCTTCTTTCCTTCATTTAGATAGGTGGGCAAATGCATTTTTGTCTCAGTGCATGCATTGTTTTAGTTTGACAGGGTCGGCGCTAGCGTAGCTTAGCACAATGAATGGAATCCTTTGTTGCCAGCTAGCATGCCCTGAGTAAAAGTGATAAAAAAAAAATTAAAACCCACCTAATTACTTCTTGTGGCCTGCGTATTCACAACGAGTACAAATAGCGATGCAGATTAAAGCCCAATTTATACTTCTGCGTCGAACTCACGACGTAGCTACGTCGTAGGCTGTGTGTAGCGCGCGTACCCTTCGGCGTACCCTGACGTGCACCTCTCCAAAAATTTAACAACGCGTCAACTCTACGCGGACGCAAGCGCTGTGATTGGTCTGCTAGAACCCCTCCCTCGGGTTTCACATGCTCCCTCTGCAAGTGTAATTGCGCGTCAACGCGGACAACGACGCAGAAGTATAAATGAAAACCAACGCGTTGCCTACAGTGTAGAGGCTCCGGCGTAGGTCCGACGCAGAAGTATAAATCAGCCTTAACATTAGGCGATTTCCTAGGCAGATATTGACTTGGGACTATATTAGGGGGAAGCACAGGCGAAGCACTGCTACTTGGGCGCAGAGATATCACGCAACACATGAAATCCCACAACTTCCGTCAACATACCGGCGTGAATAGTAGCTGGCTATTTTTCCTACAGTACATGAATGGCGATGAACATGGCTGATTTTGTGAGAGACGAAGAGGGTGACTTCTCAGACAGTCAAGAGCCAGAGCCAGAGCCAGAGCCAGAGCCAGAACCATACCTTTATGAACCAGAGTTTTCATCAGATGAGCTGCGTGCTTTGGAAATAGAACGACAGGAGGAGGAGGTGAGGATGAGAGCCAACACGAACTGGTGGTGTGAGTGTGGGGGAATATGCCAATCTATGCCGACTGAAATAGAGTGTCTGTGCTGTGGCGAGTGGGACAAGTTACTGCCATCGATGACCAGGCTCAACGCGTCAGATCAAGATGAGCGTGCCCGCAGTTGTGTCACAGCTACCGAGGATTTCACGGCATTGATCCATCCTGCAGTACTCGATTTTTTTTCCGGTGTGATAAAGTGAACTGGAAAAAACGCCCCACGCCAAATGGACCAAATGGACAGCTGTCCACAGAGTAAGTGATTATTTTAAACATTACACATGCATAGATCGACCCATATTATACCTGCATTCACAAGTTGTGGGATTTCATGTGTTGCGTGATATCTCTGCGCCCAAGTAGCAGTGCTTCGCCTGTGCTTCCCCCTAATATAGTCCCAAGTCAATATCTGCCTAGGAAATCACCTAGTGTTAATCTACATCGCTATTTGTACTCGTTATGAATACGCAGGCCACAAGAAGTAATTAGGTGGTGGTTTTTTTGTGTGGTTTTTTTTTCACTTTTACTCAGGACATGCTAGCTGGCAACAAAGGATTCCATTCATTGTGCTAAGCTAAGCTAGCGCCAACCCTGTCAAACTAAAACAATGCATGCACTGAGACAAAAATGCATTTGCCCACCTATCTAAATGTAGGAAAGAAGGTGAATAAGCCCTATTCCAAAAAAACGGTGGAGTGTTCCTTTAAGAAATCTGCCTGGAAGAGGACATGTGTCTATAACGACTTCCTAATGCATGGGGAGGAGAGTTTGAGTGGTCAAAGACTCAAGGATCACAGATGGAGAACTGCAGAGATTAGTTATGTAATGAAAGATCAAAAGGATAAACAATGCAGATTTATTTTCACTGCCTTCTTTGATCATATTTACCAAGGGTACCTACAATTCTGAGCATGACTGTATATACATCGGACGGAGGCAGATAAATGCAACATTAAAGTTATGTTTAGATGAAAAATTATTGTGTATTTCTGATTCTGTAAGTCAGAATCAACTTCCAAGTATTGTATTCTGAAATATTTCTGCTGCCCCTATGCATTAAAAAAAGTAATTTTCATGGCATTTATGCCACTTCCCACGCAACTTCTGTTTTCACTATATATTTGTTCGCCTTGTTTTATTTAAGATGACATTGACTATGTAATCTCGCAGGAAACAAGTCAAGGGCCATAAAATCAATATAGCCAAAGGCAAAAAAAAAAAGTCTGTCTACATTTTAATTATGTATATATTGGCGAAGTGGTCCTGACTGAAATTGCAGACCTGCACATTAGTAAACAGCAGAAGTTCAACAAACTGTTTTCACATGGCTATAGTCTTTATTTTAAATGGAACTATGAATGATGTACTCTCTTAACAAGAATATTCTTTCCACATAACAAGAATACCACATAAAATGCACTGATTTGCTTTCATAACTGATTCTGTCTAAACATCATCACTTCTGTTACTTTGGTTGAAGGTTTCCGCAAACATTAAATATCCTTGCGATTTAACCATGCTCTCATTCAAAACACAAATGCATTTATTCTAATTAACTCAAGCTAATATAAGCAAATTATTATAGCTATTTGCACATCAGGGCAAAATTCACAACTGATCTGATATTATTATGGGTTGTGGTGATATTTTATTATTTTTAAAGGACTATGTAGACTGTAAAACAGACATAAACAACATTCTTTCCATTCTCCTTCAGTTAGTCTTTTTAGAGTCTTCAAAAACAGGTTGTGCATATTTTGCAGCTGATACGGTCACTGGTTGGTAAAGAGAACACTGGCATTTTTTTCTGAAGGAAATAATCATATTTAGAAAGCATATTTCAAGTCGAGTTATTAACAAGAACTAATGGATTGGTCATGGTAAAAGAAGACATACAGCACATGCTGATCTATATCACAGCTTACTCATGATTTTACACATTTCTCTGATCTCAGATCAGTTCCAAGATGTATATGTGATTTTAATACATGGGAGGGCAGTTTATAAATGAGAATGACTTAACTCAAATTAATAAGTTGGCAGAATGTTTTTTTCGGATGAACTTGCAAAGCGTTGTTCACAAAAACTCATATTTTTAAGTGTATATAAAAAAAATCTTGGATTAGGTTGACTGCATGAATTCAACTTTTTTGTGAATTTTTGCTGAACCAACCCAACAAACCAGTCATTTATACTTATTTCAAGTTGGGGTTTTTTACAGTGCAAATATCATAATCTAATTTAGTTTACTAATGTAAACAAATGTATCCTGTTGTAAAGTGTTGTTTTTCTCTAAATGTCAGATCAGTTATCGGACATGCAGCGTCATCTATTATTATTGTTAAATACATCAGATGTGTTAATGCCCAGTGTGAGTCTAAGACTTAAGTGTTCTGCACCAAGAAACACAATATTGACTGAAATGAAAATATCTGAAAAAAATCTACCAATTAACAGTGAAGGATTTTTTTTAATTAATCATAAAGCATACTCAAAGGCATTGTCTGGAGTCTGTTTGATTATTGCTGCGCAGCAGGCTAGACACTAGAGATCTTCTAGTGTTTTAGTGGAGCAAGTTAGAGGAACACTAAAGGCCATATTCCCAAGTGATAATGTTCAAAAAGGTAGAGACGTTGACCAACTCGAAGCCAGTTGTCGACTGTAGATGCAGTGTTAAGAGTATAAATATTATTAAGTGTCAACTGTAGAGGCTTGGGTGTCGACTGGAGGTAAACTCAAGTCAGGCCACAGGTGAGTATAGGGGATTTCTACCACATACGTTTTCTTCAAACAGTATTGTTCTTTGTTAGACACAATATATTAAATCTATCCTCAAAAGCAGACTATAAGATCGAAAAAAGTCAGCCACGGATTGACATCAGCTTATCGTCCCTAAGGCAGTAACCAAGAATGCTGAGCTATAATCAGTGCTAAGCTGAAATTCAGGTTTATGGTGTATGGATTCAGAAATGGGCTTGACATTTCAAATAAATGTGCTATGAGCTGTTCCACCTGTTATAGGAGAGAGTAAAAAAAAAAGCAACCCAGAAATAGCATGAATTGTTTGCACTTTAACTGGAAGAAATGACCTGACTGGTTTAGTCTCCACTCAGAACTGAAGGAGGAGGACAATCTTTGTCTGTAACACTTATTTTTCAAAATATGATCTGGATTTTATTATTTTTATGGTAATGTAGAGAATTGGACATGGGACTAATAATAGGTAAGGATCTGAAGCTGATAAATGATCACAATATGTATTTGTTAATTTTGGACACCTTAGAGTTGAGACACTGTAGAATCAGTCCAATTATGAGGATTTCTTTGGATTTTTTTAAATACTGCTATTTTATCAATTGCCAGATGAAATGGATTGAATAATTATTATAGTGTATTTTCTGCATATATGGTTTAAAAATATTTGTAAAAAAGTTCCAAAAATGGGGTACGTGTAAAAGGTCAAATACATGACATCCTATCAAATTACCACATCTTTTGCGGTCAAAACAGACTGCATCCACATATAGCGTGGATATGATAGGCTGCGTGCAGAGTATTGCTGCCTAAGCGAATCGCGCTACATTACTGCCGTTCTCAATGTACTTTTGTAAAAGTGGGGTTTTAGCACTTTCTAGCATGACAAACAAATATAGACAAAGACTGAGCATAGAGATCGATTTAAGACTCAAACTCTCTTCAATACAGAAACATATCCTGTGTGAGTTCTTGTTGTTTTTAATGTTGATTATATATTATACGAGTGTAACATCTGGAGTGTTGTCTCAAATTAAGAGATATGAGGATCTAAATGATAACAGTTTATTCCACACGTGCACAGTCACAATAATCCACAAACAGGCAAGACATGAATCCAGGCAAGGCAATAGCATGCCTACTAATAACAACTCCAAAGCAGACGAGGCATGAACACCATGACGAGACAATGCAACAAACATACGTTGAGGAACTCAAACAATAACCGACAAACGCTCACTCAAACATGGTCCTATTCAGGGGAGCTAACGAGATAATAAGGAGAGGGGTGTGTATTGTCGGGGAAACAAACAAGTGTAACCATGGAAACAGACAAAGTCGTGAGAGCAAACAAAAGGTGAGACAAGACATGACAAGACCAGGCAAAACCACACTTCAACATAAAAAAAGTCCCGAACTCAGACACCACAGCACTGAGTTTGTTACAGAGCCCCCGCTTAAGGAGCGGATTCCAGACGCTCCACACAAAAGAATAGTCCAGGAGGGTAGTGTTGAGGGCCATACTGGAGGGCCAGGCCTATGCAGTGGAACAAGACTAGGAACATGGGGCAATGGTGGACCTGGGCCTTGGGGTCAAAGAGAGTCCAGGCCATGAAACCATGGTGAGCCAGGGCCGTGGAATAAAGGCAGATTTGAACAATGGAGCATTGGCAGGCCTGGACCGTGGAGAAATGGCATGTCTAGGCAGTGGAATAGTGGGCCGTGGTGCAGAGGCAGACATGAACCATGGGGCATTGGAGGACCTGGGCTGTGGAGCAGAGGGCCATTTTGCAGTGATGGACCTGGACTAAAGAACACTTGGGGACCTGGAACGTGGAGCAGTGAGTCGTGGTGCAGTGGTGGACCTGGGCTGTGGAGAAGTTATGATCCTGGCCAGTGGTGCTGAGGTGGACCTGGTTCGAGGAGCAGTAGTCGGGGTAGCTCAAACTGGATTGGTAGGGCAGACGACCTACAGGGTGGAGCAGATGATCATCATAGCAGATCAGATGAAACCGTAGTCCTCCACTGCGGGGCAGAAGACCACCATAGCATACCTAATGGAACAGGTAAGGCTTAGTTAGGCAAGACTGGAACAGAAGTTACAGAGAGGTTAGCATTGGCCACAGGGGCCACAACAAAAAAGGCAGGTAGCTTGATTGTGTTCTCAGTGAACATGACTGGATCAGCAAAGTGTCTCTGGTTTTCAAGAAGTTCATGTACAACCTCTGTGGTTGTTGTCGTGGGAGACATGAAGTTCAGGTATGACCTCTGCTGTCGCGTTGAGGCAGACGTGAAACTCAGGAGCGGCCTCTGTGGTCGTATTATGGCAGATGTGAAACTCAGGGGTTGAAACAGACTGGTGAGATGAATCAGACCTTGAAGCAGACTCGTGAACTGAATCAGGCTTTGAAGAAAACTCTTGATCTGAAGCAGACTTTGAAGCAGACTCTTGGGCTGATGAACAGTATGCGGCCCAAACTCACATAACGGCTATAGCAGTGACGTGGAGTGCATTCGTCAGTGGGACCACCTCTGAGACCCCTTGACTTGGGACAACCGCCGGGATACCAGCAGCAAGCACCGACATAAGCGGCGCATTTTCCAGACTTGACACCAGTCTTGTACACCTAGGAATTGCCTTAGAGGCTTTATGAGCAATGTTCATGAAGACTGGGAACCCTGACATGACGTCCATGATGGCTGAAGACTCTAGCATAACACCCTTTATGGCTGGAGACTCTGGCATGTCCGCCATCCTGACTGATGACCCGGGCAGGGCAGCCACCTTGGCTGAGGGCTCAGGCGTGACACAAGGTGAGACAAGACATGACAAGACCAGGCAAAACCACACTTCAACATAAAAGTTCCGAACTCAGACAGAGCAAGAATACAATTTTGTAAAGCGACCCTGAGTTTGTATAAAGGTGCTATATTAATTAAAAAAAATAAAACATTAAAAAAATTCCCACATATCCACACGAATGTGACAGTAATTTTACACAACAGTTCAACAAACAAAAAGTTAATATTAAGTGTCGGACATTTTAAACACAGTATTGTCAATATTGTCTGCTCTATTTTGAAAATGAAAAAATAGTTAACAATAGTTCAAATGAAAGTCACAGTAGAACTGTTGTGCGTCTCCAACAAACAGCGGTGTTGATTATTTTGCTTTAAACAAATCAGGAACTGTCCGAATTCACTCGTTTTAATTCACTCCTCCTAGTGAACTATATTAGTGGAATGTAGGGAATAATGAATGAAGTTATAGGGGGCGATTTCGAACACAGATCTTATTTGTTTCCATGGTTTCTTGTGATTATCACCTGTCTCGTTATGTAGCTAGCAGGTGTGTAGCACACAACACAATCCAATAAATCCAATATTATAAGACAATGTTATAATCTCAATCAATATTCACAGTACTAATTCTCTTTGTTTTATATAACTTTTATACTGAGAACTCTGTAAGGATTTGTTACATGATGTTGCATTGTTTTTTTTAAATTGAATTTCCGGCAACATTATTTTAGAGCAGCAGTTCTCAAACAGGGGCAGCAAACATCCAAGGGGCCTCAAGATAATTGATTTATGTTGAAAAAATTATAATTTAAACTAAGATGAAACAGCAATTATAATAAGTACATTTTAATTGAACCCCCCTTAAAAAAAAAAAAAAACTATGGCAAGTCAAGAATTCAGGAACTTAATGGGGTTTCACTATCTGGATGTTTCAGGACTCTGAGAGTGGCACACTTGAATTTGTGAGCACAACAACAACAACAAAAAGATCCCTCGACAAACTGTACACACCATAAATTCATGGAATAGTGGCTCTGACCATCAGGGGGCCACGCTTGCCGCATAAGGTGTTGGGGCTTTGCGCCATTTATACAAAGTATATACGAGCAGATTTGATCATTCAATGGAACTAACATGTTAAAATTGAAATGACGTATAAATGCTGAAAATGATTTGTAAATGTTCTTATACCAGGTGATAAATAGAACTGACTTTAATTCTTAAACCATGTTCTTGTATGAGTTGTTCTTAGTAGTTTGTGAGAGGAAGTCAGGCCGTGTGGGGGAGGTCAAATATTAGCCATCAGGGCCCTTTTGCCTCATGCAGGCCTCAACCAGTATTTTCAGTCTTACAACACTTAACACTTGAAACAACTGAACTCAAAGTCTGGAAAAAGTAAAGAAATCTGGTAATGTCACCAACATCAGTATAAGCATATATTTTGCTTTCTGACTAATGTAATAATACTGTAGTATATCCAGTGTGCCAAAGTCCCCTTGCTAAAAACATTGCCTTGTTTTGTTGATGAGTTTGTGCAATAACTTTTAATGTATTTGCAGGAACACGGGGTGACATAAAAAGGACAATGTCCCCCTTAGTGGTTCTATTGATTATTATAGGTAAATATCTACTCAAGCTTTTAATGTTTGTGCAACACATTGCACTTTCGAACATGTGTTTGCATTCAGAAATACAGCAAAAGTGGTCAAACTAAAGCTAAATATATCTCTTCCATCAGGATTGTTGGGGCCAACGTGTGAAAATCAAAATAATTTGTCTGATTCAGGTAAAAACAAATTATCTGTCCTTGTCTACAGTGGGGAAATAACACCGGTAAATAAACAACAACAATATTGTTGTTGTTGTTGAATACTTTTGAATTTGAAAAGAAAAAAGTTTGGCATGATGCATAAAGAGTAAGTAATCTTTTTTTTTTCTCTCACATCATCAGCAGTTTCACATCATACGGCCTCATCAGACCAAAGAGTTATCAACAGGAACCAATTGAATGTAAGGTCATGGCACAGTCACAGTTTTTCAATATTCATTTAACACATTTTAAACGGCAGCATGTTTCTTTATTTCTATAGAACAGAGCACTGGAAAATTGGCCTGTGGCCAATCGTACAGATATTAAAATTTTTAGGTAAGTGAGAAAATACCTAATCTAACATGTAACATATAATTTTCCAAAATCATCTTGTGAAGCTCTGTGGTCTTGATCATTGCAAAACAGAGCTGATCTGCTGTTTTAGCCCTGAGATCGCATAAAGTCAGGATACAGGAGTAGGAAAAAGTGTCTGGTTTAGTCTTCAATGGTAATACAGAACAACTGATAATCAGGGGTGGATATAGTGACTGATTTGAATTTTACAGTTAACATTGTTTGCCTAGACTCGGTGCATTTCTTTTGAACAAAATGTGTTTTTGTCATGCACAATAATATATGCTAATAATTTAATCTGTCAGGAAAGGACCACTTGTTATTTCCAGACAATACTGGTACCCCGTTTTAGAAATAGGTAAGGAATCAATTCCAAAATGTTGTAATTTAATTAATTCAATTAATGTTGTAATTAAACCCTAATGGAAAGCATGTATGGTAAACCCTAATGGTAAAGCATGATGACAGATATTCTCTATTATTTTCTAAATTCATACAAAGAAAGTTCTCTGTACTTGTAACCAGGTATGTCAATGTGTTCTTTTCATCTGCATCTTTATGTAATATTCATTTAATTTAATTTTTCATTTTTTGCAGCCATTAAAAAACCAAACCCCACATCCCCTGCAATCACCTTGGCCACAACACCAACACTCTCATATACAACACAGTCATTCAACTCTGAGTCATTACCAGCTACAACAAGTATGTTGCCCACTTCATCTTTCCCAACAACTGCAGAAACAACCACTTTAGGGCCATCAACAACCAAAACAACAAAATCTACAATTTCATCAGAGCCCCTAACAACTAGCATTCAAGCACATACAAGCAAACAGACGACAACCTCAAGACAAATATCAGAAACAACTGAGTCACACATTTCAACACTAACAAAAGAAACCAATCCAACGACAACAACTGCCAACCCAAGACAGCCAACAACCATCACAAATTCCACAACATCAGTGCAACAAAAAACTGCCACCGCAAACGATGTACCATTAGACACCTCAAGGCAACTAACAGCCACCAAATCAACGGTGTCTGTATTTCCAGAAACAATGACTCCATCAACCACACCAGCAACTACTTCAATACAGCTAACAAACAACATAAACACAAGAAATATAGTCGGGACACCAGAGGAAACTTCAACATCAGTGGGTACTACAACCAGTATCCACACAACAACTGTAATGGATGGATCAAATGCTCCAGAAGTAACAGGAACTGGCATTTCATCTGCAAATCTGCCAGCCACATCAGGAACAGGAGTTAGTTTTGAAAGCTTAAAAACTACAATTGCAGTAGGTACAAGTGCTGAAAGAACATTGAGAACTGCAGCACCAGATTCCACTTCAACTTTATGGTCTACAGCGGCACCTGGAACAACAAGGGCAGCAACAACAACTATAATACCTAAAACAGGTTTGACTAAATATGTTATGACTATACACTTCTGTGCAAAAGTTTTTGTAAGAAGTCTCTATGGTCTCCATGTCTGCATTTATTTGATCAAAAATACAGCAAAGCAGTAATATTGTGAAATACTATTACGATTTAAAGTAACCTTTTTTTATTGCAATATATTTTAAAATGTATTCCTGTGATGGCAAAGCTAAATTTTCAGCAACATTACTCCAGTCTTCAGTGTGATCCTTCAGAAATCATTTTAAGAATTCATTGCTCGAGAAACATTTCTTTTTAACTTTTCTTATTTTTTCAGTATTCTCTTATGAATAGACATTTCAAAAGAGCAGCATTTATTTGAAAAAAAATGTTTTCTGTAGCAATGAATAAATGTTTTTGAATCAGACTAAAAAGGTTAAGGGCCCTATCATACACCTGGCACAATGCAGCGCCAGGTGCGACGCAAGTGTTTTTTGCTAGTTTCAGCCTGACACAGTTATCATTTTCACGTCCTGCGCCTTGTTTAAATAGCAAATGCATTTGCGTCCATTTGTGCACCCATGGGCGTGCTGGTCTGAAAACGAGTGTGTTCAGGCGCATTGTTGACGCGTTGCTATTTTCAGGCAACTGAGGGTACTTTCACACCTGCCTCATTTAGTTCGGTTGAATCGCACTAAAGTTCGTTTTCCCCATTGGTGCGGTTCGTTTGGGCAGGTGTGAATGCGACAATCGCACTCACATTGCGCGCCAAAAGCGTACCAAACAAGCGTACCGAGAACACCTCTAGGTCTCGGTACGCTCGTGAAATGAACTCTGGAGCGGTTCGTTTGTGGTGAGAATGTGATCTGACCTCGAACAGAACCAACTGCCAAAGAACTGCGCATTTTTGGATTGAACCAGTTGCCGTAGTCAGCTGCGCTGTGCATTATGGGATGAGGAGAAATGTTTGTTGACAGTTTGCACTTTAAGCATGGCAGCTCGCGGACAAACTTGGAGTTGTGAGGAAGTGCGGAGCCTGACATTATTTTCGAGCCGCATCCTCGCTTCATTCTCAAATATTATTGTTTGTCTAAAGTGGTGTAGACAAACTATATAATAAAATATGACCAAGGATACAATCAGCCCACGCAGTCGTCTCTCCATAGTAAACAGCGGTGTGTTGTCTGCCAGATTTTCCACCTCTTTGTTTACTTCCGGTAGTTCTGTTGGAATTTTCCCGCACGTTAATTCTGACAAACGAAGTGCAGTTATGGAAATGATGTGGATGTTGTCACGTGACTGCATTTTGGTTCGTTTTATCAACTCATAAACTGATTCGGACCAGAGCGATCAGTGTGGTGTGAAAAGGAACCAAAAACGCCTGAAAAGTAGTGAATGATAGTAGGCTATCATTATTCGCCCTTGGTCCGGACCAAATGAACCGAACTACAGATGTGAAAGCACCCTGAAATAGACTGACCAACTGAAATCTGGGGCCCTATTTTAACAATCTAAGCGCATGGTATAACGGCTCCTGAATGTTTTCTCCAAACCAGAAAAACCACGCTTCAACTGATACCTTCGATGTCTTCTATATTTAATGTCTTCCTCTCAAGAATCAGGAGAATCAACATCACAAACATCAAATGGACACCGTGAAAAAACTGAAAATAAACAAATTACAATCAAATTTGTAATGAAATGATTTTGCCATGACGTCGTTCGATATAACTGAATAAACTGAAACTATAAACTGAAATCACTACACACAGTACCTTAAATTATAAATAAACGATAACCAAGACATATGCAAACATACCGTGTGTTTTCCAATCAGGATTCAGGAGACATTAGGAGACATTTTCTGATCCATTTGCTCGCTTGAGAAACGTTCAGTCTTTCTGCTTGCAAATTCCGCCATGTAAGTAGCAACCCGCCATGGCGTGAGTGCAACTGGCTTTTAAAGGGAATGGGAGATGAGACTCTGATTGGTTTGTTGCACGTTACGCCCCAAAACACACCCATTACTCATTTTCCCGTCGGTATACTAGCAAATGTGGATTCGGACATGCCTTAAGTGCACTTTAGACCATGCGCTTAGATCATTAAAATAGGGCCCTAGGTATGTTATTCCTTCACTGCTTGCGGCAACAATTACCCTTAAGACAAGGTTTTTTTATTTTTTTTATTGAAATACCATATTAATGTAACCTTTTTCGAATAAAATGGCAAGTGCTGAACTGCACTAGTTAAGCGAGTGAGATAATTACATATTACGCTGAGCTGCAGGAAGAGCAGATAGACATTTTTGGGGTTTGCCATTTTTGCATTCTTTTCATGGCAGGGCAGTTAATAATGAATATATGGTGCTGGAAAACAAAAGCAACACCAAGCAAAGTAATGTTTGAAAGAACATTGATAAAAGAACATTTTAACAACAACATAAAACGAGTTTATTACTGATTACTACCAAAACTGTTACACTAAATTATTTGAATGTTATTATTGTACACTTACCTGTTGCTCATTTGCTTTACCTATAGAGGTCATGGTAACACTTCAGCCTACACAAACAGTAGCTACAACAGAGGCAGTGACAATCTTCCCAGTACAATCTGCAATAATATCTACGACGCAGTCAGCAATAACAGAGGCATCATCACCTCAAGTCACA
Source organism: Leuciscus leuciscus (assembly GCF_965113295.1). Classification (NCBI taxonomy): domain Eukaryota; kingdom Metazoa; phylum Chordata; class Actinopteri; order Cypriniformes; family Leuciscidae; genus Leuciscus; species Leuciscus leuciscus. The sequence goes on along the minus strand of NC_138727.1, from coordinate 38,075,584 downwards.
ACGGAACCATTACCAGCCAAAACAGATTCAATAACACCAAGTGAAATAACAGTGTCTTCATCAGAAACGGTACCACCAACAACAAAAATACCAGCATCTAGTGCTCTTTTTACAGCTGCAGAGGCAAAAAGTACAACTACTTCATCAACAGGAGCAACATTAGCAACTGCACTGGGCACAACCACAGCAGAAACTGTTAGAAATAAAACGGAAACAACCAAGACTACACTAGCTGAGGGTTCATCTACTGGATTACATTCTATGGCAGTAGATACAGTGACCACAACAACAGCCCAGATAGAGTCTGTTACTGCACCCAAAGCTTCAACATTGGTACCAGAAGCATCTCAAGTCACAATGGAACATTTACCAGCCCGAACAGAAACTACAACATTAATGTCGATGAAGCCAGTTACAGTGTCTCATACCTCAGAGGTCTCCACCACTGTCAAAAGAGTGACAGAAGAACCTACAACACACACTGATATGGGTTCTTCATCAGCAGGACAAACTACATTAAGAGCATCTGGTACAACAGTATCAACACTTACTCCTGCTACAGCTGCACCAATAACAGAGGAATCATCACCTCTAACTGAAGCAGGTGAAGTAAAGACAACAGCTGCAGGAACATCCAGAACTACAAAATCATCTGCAGAAGCTCCAACATTGTTAGTGCCAACAACAAGTGCAACTACTGCAGCATCAGCAGGAGTGACATCAGCATTGCCAGCAACTGTATCAGGGACAACCACAGCATCAACCATCAGAAATGAACCAGAAACAACCAAGACTACACTAGCTGAGGGTTCATCTACTGGATTACATTCTATAGCAGTAGATACAGTGACAACAACAACAGCCCTGGCAGAGTCTGTTACTGCACCCAAAGCTTCAACATTGGTACCAGAAGCATCTCAAGTCACAATGGAACCTTCACCAGCCCGAACAGAAACTACAACATTAATGTCAATGAAGCCAGTTACAGTGTCTAATACCTCAGAGGTCTCTACCACTGTCAAAAGAGTGACAGAAGAACCTACAACACACGCTGATATGGGTTCTTCATTAGCAGGACAAACTACATTAAGAGCATCTGGTACAACAGTATCAACACTTACTCCTGCTACAGCTGCACCAATAACAGAGGAATCATCACCTGTAACTGAAGCAGGTGAAGTAAAGACAACAGCTGCAGGAACATCCAGAACTACAAAATCATCTGCAGAAGCTCCAACATTGTTAGTGCCAACAACAAGTGCAACTACTGCAGCATCAGCAGGAGTGACATCAGCATTGCCAGCAACTGTATCAGGGACAACCACAGCATCAACCATCAGAAATGAACCAGAAACAACCAAGACTACACTAGCTGAGGGTTCATCTACTGGATTACATTCTATGGCAGTAGATACAGTGACAACAACAACAGCCCTGGCAGAGTCTGTTACTGCACCCAAAGCTTCAACATTGGTACCAGAAGCATCTCAAGTCACAATGGCACCTTCACCAGCCCGAACAGAAACTACAACATTAATGTCGATGAAGCCAGTTACAGTGTCTTATACCTCAGAGGTCTCCACCACTGTCAAAAGAGTGACAGAAGAACCTACAACACACGCTGATATGGGTTCTTCATCAGCAGGACAAACTACATTAAGAGCATCTGGTACAACAGTATCAACACTTACTCCCGCTACAGCTGCACCAATAACAGAGGAATCATCACCTCTAACTGAAGCAGGTGAAGTAAAGACAACAGCTGCAGGAACATCCAGAACTACAGAATCATCTGCAGAAGCTCCAACATTGTTAGTGCCAACAACAAGTGCAACTACTGCAGCATCAGCAGGAGTGACATCAGCATTGCCAGCAACTGTATCTGGGACAACCACAGCATCGACCATCAGAAATGAACCAGAAACAACCAAGACTACACTAGCTGAGGGTTCATCTACTGGATTACATTCTATGGCAGTAGATACAGTGACAACAACAACAGCCCTGGCAGAGTCTGTTATTGCACCCAAAGCTTCAACATTGGTACCAGAAACATCTCAAGTCACAACAGAACCTTCACCAGCCCGAACAGAAACTACAACATTAATGTCGATGAAGCCAGTTACAGTGTCTAATACCTCAGAGGTCTCCACCACTGTCAAAAGAGTGACAGAAGAACCTACAACACATGCTGATATGGGTTCTTCATCAGCAGGACAAACTACATTAAGAGCATCTGGTACAACAGAATCAAAAATTACTCCAACTACAGCAGCACCAAGAACAGAGGAATCATCAGCTCTAACTGAAGCAGGTGAAGTAAAGACAACAGCTGCAGGAACATCCAGAATTACAAAATCATCTGCAGAAGCTCCAACATTGTTAGTACCAACAACAAGTGCAACTACTGCAGCATCAGCAGGAGTGACATCAGCATTGCCAGCAACTGTATCAGGGACAACCACAGCATCAACCATCAGAAATGAACCAGAAACAACCAAGACTACACTAGCTGAGGGTTCATCTACTGGATTACATTCTATGGCAGTAGATACAGTGACAACAACAACAGCCCTGGCAGAGTCTGTTACTGCACCCAAAGCTTCAACATTGGTACCAGAAGCATCTCAAGTCACAATGGAACCTTCACCAGCCCGAACAGAAACTACAAGATTAATGTCGATGAAGCCAGTTACAGTGTCTCATACCTCAGAGGCTTCCACCACTGTCAAAGGAGTGACAGAAGAACCTACAACACACGCTGATATGGGTTCTTCATCAGCAGGACAAACTACATTAAGAGCATCTGGTACAACAGTATCAACACTTACTCCAACTACAGCAGCACCAAGGACAGAGGAATCATCACCTCTAACTGAAGCAGGTGAAGTAAAGACAACAGCTGCAGGAACATCCAGAACTACAAAATCATCTGCAGAAGCTCCAACATTGTTAGTGCCAACAACAAGTGCAACTACTGCAGCATCAGCAGGAGTGACATCAGCATTGCCAGCAACTGTATCAGGGACAACCACAGCATCAACCATCAGAAATGAACCAGAAACAACCAAGACTACACTAGCTGAGGGTTCATCTACTGGATTACATTCTATGGCAGTAGATACAGTGACAACAACAACAGCCCTGGCAGAGTCTGTTACTGCACCCAAAGCTTCAACATTGGTACCAAAAACATCTCAAGTCACAACAGAACCTTCACCAGCCCGAACAGAAACTACAACATTAATGTCGATGAAGCCAGTTACAGTGTCTAATACCTCAGAGGTGTCCACCACTGTCAAAAGAGTGACAGAAGAACCTACAACACACGCTGATATGGGTTCTTCATCAGCAGGACAAACTACATTAAGAGCATCTGGTACAACAGAATCAAAAATTACTCCAACTACAGCAGCACCAAGAACAGAGGAATCATCACCTGTAACTGAAGCAGGTGAAGTAAAGACAACAGCTGCAGGAACATCCAGAACTACAAAATCATCTGCAGAAGCTCCAACATTGTTAGTGCCAACAACCAGTGCAACTACTGCAGCATCAGTAGGAGTGACATCAGCATTGCCAGCAACTGTATCAGGGACAACCACAGCATCAACCATCAGAAATGAACCAGAAACAACCAAGACTACACTAGCTGAGGGTTCATCTACTGGATTACATTCTATTGCAGTAGATACAGTGACAACAACAACAGCCCAGACAGAGTCTGTTACTGCACCCAAAGCTTCAACATTGGTACCAGAAGCATCTCAAGTCTCAATGGAACCTTCACCAGCCCGAACAGAAACTACAACATTAATGTCGATGAAGCCAGTTACAGTGTCTCATACCTCAGAGGTCTCCACCACTGTCAAAAGAGTGACACAAGAACCTACAACACACGCTGATATGGGTTCTTCATCAGCAGGACAAACTACATTAAGAGCATCTGGTACAACAGTATCAACACTTACTCCAACTACAGCAGCACCAAGAACAGAGGAATCATCACCTCTAACTGAAGCAGGTGAAGTAAAGACAACAGCTGCAGGAACATCCAGAACTACAGAATCATCTGCAGAAGCTCCAACATTGTTAGTGCCAACAACAAGTGCAACTACTGCAGCATCAGCAGGAGTGACATCAGCATTGCCAGCAACTGTATCAGGGACAACCACAGCATCAACCATCGGAAATGAACCAGAAACAACCAAGACTACACTAGCTGAGGGTTCATCTACTGGATTACATTCTATTGCAGTAGATACAGTGACAACAACAACCCTGGCAGAGTCTGTTACTGCACCCAAAGCTTCAACATTGGTACCACAAGCATCTCAAGTCACAATGGAACCTTCACCAGCCCGAACAGAAACTACAACATTAATGTCGATGAAGCCAGTTACAGTGTCTAATACCTCAGAGGTCTCCACCACTGTCAAAAGAGTGACACAAGAACCTACAACACACGCTGATATGGGTTCTTCATCAGCAGGACAAACTACATTAAGAGCATCTGGTACAACAGTATCAACACTTACTCCCGCTACAGCTGCACCAATAACAGAGGAATCATCACCTCTAACTGAAGCAGGTGAAGTAAAGACAACAGCTGCAGGAACATCCAGAACTACAAAATCATCTGCAGAAGCTCCAACATTGTTAGTGCCAACAACAAGTGCAACTACTGCAGCATCAGCAGGAGTGACATCAGCATTGCCAGCAACTGTATCAGGGACAACCACAGCATCAACCATCAGAAATGAACCAGAAACAACCAAGACTACACTAGCTGAGGGTTCATCTACTGGATTACATTCTATTGCAGTAGATACAGTGACAACAACAACAACAACCCTGGCAGAGTCTGTTACTGCACCCAAAGCTTCAACATTGGTACCAGAAGCATCTCAAGTCACAATGGAACCTTCACCAGCCCGAACAGAAACTACAACATTAATGTCGATGAAGCCAGTTACAGTGTCTAATACCTCAGAGGTCTCCACCACTGTCAAAAGAGTGACACAAGAACCTACAACACACGCTGATATGGGTTCTTCATCAGCAGGACAAACTACATTAAGAGCATCTGGTACAACAGTATCAACACTTACTCCCGCTACAGCTGCACCAATAACAGAGGAATCATCACCTCTAACTGAAGCAGGTAAAGTAAAGACAACAGCTGCAGGAACATCCAGAACTACAAAATCATCTGCAGAAGCTCCAACATTGTTAGTGCCAACAACAAGTGCAACTACTGCAGCATCAGCAGGAGTGACATCAGCATTGCCAGCAACTGTATCAGGGACAACCACAGCATCAACCATCAGAAATGAACCAGAAACAACCAAGACTACACTAGCTGAGGGTTCATCTACTGGATTACATTCTATTGCAGTAGATACAGTGACAACAACAACAACAACCCTGGCAGAGTCTGTTACTGCACCCAAAGCTTCAACATTGGTACCAGAAGCATCTCAAGTCACAATGGAACCTTCACCAGCCCGAACAGAAACTACAACATTAATGTCGATGAAGCCAGTTACAGTGTCTAATACCTCAGAGGTCTCCACCACTGTCAAAAGAGTGACACAAGAACCTACAACACACGCTGATATGGGTTCTTCATCAGCAGGACAAACTACATTAAGAGCATCTGGTACAACAGTATCAACACTTAGTCCCGCTACAGCTGCACCAATAACAGAGGAATCATCACCTCTAACTGAAGCAGGTGAAGTAAAGACAACAGCTGCAGGAACATCCAGAACTACAAAATCATCTGCAGAAGCTCCAACATTGTTAGTGCCAACAACAAGTGCAACTACTGCAGCATCAGCAGGAGTGACATCAGCATTGCCAGCAACTGTATCAGGGACAACCACAGCATCAACCATCAGAAATGAACCAGAAACAACCAAGACTACACTAGCTGAGGGTTCATCTACTGGATTACATTCTATTGCAGTAGATACAGTGACAACAACAACAACAACCCTGGCAGAGTCTGTTACTGCACCCAAAGCTTCAACATTGGTACCAGAAGCATCTCAAGTCACAATGGAACCTTCACCAGCCCGAACAGAAACTACAACATTAATGTCGATGAAGCCAGTTACAGTGTCTAATACCTCAGAGGTCTCCACCACTGTCAAAAGAGTGACAGAAGAACCTACAACACACGCTGATATGGGTTCTTCATCAGCAGGACAAACTACATTAAGAGCATCTGGTACAACAGTATCAACACTTACTCCAACTACAGCAGCACCAAGAACAGAGGAATCATCACCTCTAACTGAAGCAGGTGAAGTAAAGACAACAGCTGCAGGAACATCCAGAACTACAGAATCATCTGCAGAAGCTCCAACATTGTTAGTGCCAACAACAAGTGCAACTACTGCAGCATCAGTAGGAGTGACATCAGCATTGCCAGCAACTGTATCAGGGACAACCACAGCATCAACCATCAGAAATGAACCAGAAACAACCAAGACTACACTAGCTGAGGGTTCATCTACTGGATTACATTCTATTGCAGTAGATACAGTGACAACAACAACAGCCCTGGCAGAGTCTGTTACTGCACCCAAAGCTTCAACATTGGTACCAGAAGCATCTCAAGTCACAACAGAACCTTCACCAGCCCGAACAGAAACTAGAACATTAATGTCGATGAAGCCAGTTACAGTGTCTCATACCTCAGAGGTCTCCACCACTGTCAAAAGAGTGACACAAGAACCTACAACACATTCTAATATGGGTTCTTCATCAGCAGGACAAACTACATTAAGAGCATCTGGTACAACAGTATCAACACTTACTCCCGCTACAGCTGCACCAAGAACAGAGCTATCAACAATTAGTCCTGCTACAGCAGAACGAGTAACCACAAATACTGATCCCCCTACCCTTGATGAAAGAAGCATAAGTTTAAGATTCAGTCTAAACGAAATTTTCCAAGAAATATATAGGAACAGATCATCCTCTGCTTTCTTTACATTGGCAACCAGAGTGATAAATGTGGTAAGTGTAACTTGTTTCATACATTAAGAACATAAATGCTATAAGATGACATTTATCAATTTAGCTTGTAGATGTTTACATCTTTTTATCATTCATAGTTCCTTAAAGGGACAATGTGTAGCTTTTTAGGTATTTTATTATCTAAAATCTATATTTTTATTCATAAATATGCCCTCAATGGTGTACAAATACCTATGCCAATGTTCAGACTAATCCTCGTAAACGAAGAATTTATTATCTTTATATACATGGGACGGGTAAGTCCACGGAGGCTTCCATGTAGTTCCGCCATCTTGAAAAACTATAATAGCAGAGAGGGACAAAAAGTACTAGGCCAACGCGTTTCCACAACGCGTTTCGTTCAGAGCCAGCGTCACGTGACTGAAGCCAGCAGAAGCGGAGAAGCAGAGCAGTGAGAGGTGCTTGTCACTGCCGCGGCAAGTTTAAAAGGCTGCACTGCACGGTTATTTATACACCGTTCATTCATACATACATATGAGTCACAGGATAAGGAGTCCTCGTCGTCGAAAAAGTCCAAAATAGATCGTAAAAGGAAACGTGACCGGAGATTACAAAAACAAGGGTTACTGTCAGGATAGCTAATGCAGGAGAAAGCTTTCAAAAGAGACCCTGAAGTTGCCTGCTTTCTTCTCGACAGGTAAGTCAATGTTACGGTCTTAATTACAAGCTTTTTTTTCATTGCTTGGTTGTGTACTTTATTATATAGACAGTAGAACATTTATAGTTAAAAGTTAAACAGGCTCTTTGATGAAGTAATGTAACTGTTAGAGAAGGCTCTGATCATGATGATATCTAACAATGCACATACTTCAAAAAATATAACGAGTAAAGAAGGCATTAGGCTACTACTAATTACCATAGTTAAAGTTTTTGACAGTCAGTAGTTCATACTGTAACATTCTTTTTTTCGTTGTTTCAAGTTTCAGTTTGTTTTAAATAACAAACATGTTCACCCGAAGAAAAACTCGAAGTGCTATTATAAAACATTCTGTCATAGCTTTCTGGTACATAACGGCTACCGTAGATGCAACGCGCATTTGAAAAAGTGAGGCGCTGGAGAGCATTATTCGTTTGAATGCAAAATACAATTTCACCACTAGATGGGAGAAATTCCTACACAATGTCCCTTTAAGACTAGTGCACACTACTACAAAAGCTTTCACATTTAAGTCTGCAACTAGTATGTGACAAAGAACCAGGGATCATTGCCGTAACCATCACTCTCAAAAAACTGAAATCTAGTTGGCCAGTCACCGAGATGAGACCACCGCAGAACACTCAAAATATATTTGTTAAATTAACTGAATTAAATTGATTTAGGTTTGTAGAAGAACACTAGAACAAGCAATAGCAGTATTAGAACTAACAATTAACATTTTGAACAAGCAGCAACAAAAAGAAAAAAATTGTGTGTGGGCATAAATAAATAAAAAATAAGTGGGCCACAAAGGTTATGGGTCTCCCCAACCTGGTAACTTGGTTCCCAAACAGAAGTTCACAATCATAATGGGTCACGCTTTAGATTAGGGCCAGATTAATTCTCACTATTAACTAACTATTAACTATGATTGTTGCCTCAATAAACTCTTACTTACTGCTTATTAATAGTTAGTAAGGTAGTTGTTAAGTTTAGGTATTGGGTGGGATTAAAGGATGTAGAATATGGTCATGCAGAATAAGGCATTAATATGTGCTTTATAAGTACTAATAAACAGCTAATATCCTAATAATATGCATACTAATAAGCAATTAGTTAATGTTGAGAATTGGACTCTAACCTTCAAAAGTGTTACCTCATTATGTTTTGAGAAGTGGTTCATGTGCAATTTCCAAGTCGGCTACTCACAATTACACTAATTATAATAGCATGTGAAGGGAGAATTAAACATGCAAAATAATGACGTCATGTGAAAACAATGTATTACTGTTAGAAATGTTTATCTCTTATTATTTTAAAAAGTAGCAGTAACTATACAGTAAGTGGAGTAAAGGGTAAAGTAGATTTATTGACACCAAATAAAATGCTGTGTAAAAAGTCTGCACAATAAATCGATGCAGCAGCTTGTTTACAGGATGTATGTAACTTTCTTATATTGAACTCACCTTGGAGATTTATGTTGGCCAAATACTTGCACTGCCTATATCTGAAAAGTTGCTAAGCTATCGACAAATTGCTAAATTGGCAAACACTGCCTGCTAGAGGTAACAACATGCATAGAGCCACAAGGAGGCGCCAAAAACCATAACATATTATATACCATATCCATCCATTCTCTAAGTATGGAGGACCAAACCTGCAGAAATTTAAAATGAATAAATACATAAATAAATATGCAAAGAAATGTAAAAAAATAAATGACTATTTATACTTTTATTTCCCTATTTATGTATAATTATATATTTTTCCACATTTATTTATTTTTTCATTTATTTGTGCATTTATTTATTTCCACTTTCATTTATTTATGTATATGTGTATTTATGTCTACATTTATTTATTTATACATTTATTTATTCATTTATTGCTCTGTATGCTAATGAAGGGGCGTGTTTTACCTCAGACATAGCAATCGAGCTCAGAGTGCCGTGGCAGTGCTGAAGCTTTGAGGCCACACAGTGAGTGATACCTTGCTTGTGGTGTGACCAAACAATACGCAAGAGGTTTGTGGACGTGACTTTACAGGTCATGCAAGAAATAAATGACTTAGAGATGGGCAATATGGCCAAAATCTTATATCACGGTTTATGTCCTTTAATATCACCCTAACTATAGGTTTAACATAGGCCTACTCTTTATTCCAGACATGGCCGTAAAACATCAGCTGGTCGGGATTTCTCAAATGTCTGGGCACACATGAACAGAATCCGCTGATAACAGACACTTTGACACGGAAGCGCGTCAAATTATCCACTATTAACCACATTTTATGCCATGCATTGTAGATCCGTACGCAGAAGCAAACTGCATTTTTAATGTATCTTCCAAAGCCAATGTTGACAGCAACAGAAACAAACTTTTCCATAAAGAGGTGATGTCCGCTATAAATTGATTCCTTGGGGCATTTTTTAAAACCTTATCAAATATTAGGCCTAGGCTATATGCATTTCCATGTAGCCTATAAGTTCTTAATTTTAACCGATCAATTCAGTTAATAGGGCACTACTATAGGCCTGTTACTAGTAGCCTACCTAAAATAAATTCAGTTTCAACAAAATCCATCTTCGCACTGCAGATGTGGGACATGCAGATGCTGACTCTGAATTGCATTAGATAATATTTACACAGACTGTTAATGCAGAGGAGCCATGGATGCATTTACATGCAATTACAATTGCATAAATAATGTTATGAGATCTTTTTATATATATATTTAACATTTTGAATATTTAAATATGAAATGATAGAATCGATGAAATTATACGTTTAAATATGAAACTAAAACAGCCAGTAGGTGGTGCCAAGCCTCCGTCTTAACGAGTGCATTAAGAAAACACCAGAGTTTTCTGAAGAAACAGCAAAAAAGAAAGAAAAAGTATTGTTCAACACTCTTCCCGTGTGATAGTATATCATATTATGTTATATTATAGGCTACAATTATCACATTCATAGGCTTTTTTTTACACCATTTTTAATCGGGGCATTTATTTATTAATTTTGTTGTTTACGAGGTGGCGGAAGAAAGTTATTTTTTTAAAGATATAAACCAATTTACATACAAAATAGGCATTGAACAAACAATAGGCTATTAACAATTTACGATTCTCAAAAGGCAGACATAGTTGCAAATTACAAGTCTCAAATCATATTTACAACCATGTACTTTTACATTTACTTGTAAATGGAACCATTTACTTCCAGCAAGGAAGAGAAAATAAATAATTGAAATAAAAAACATATAATTGAAATAATTGAAAGAACAACATTTATATTTATCTTAAAAATCATGCAACAATCATTGAAAGACTTCATCCATATAGAATTTTCAAAGATTCTCTTGAAAAATTCTTGTCAGTTTTGTGAAATTGATATTGAAACCACTGAAAATATTTTCTTTTATTGTAGGCCTGATTACTCAAATTTGTTTTGGTCTCAATTGTGCAGTAAAAGGTCGTGTAGGCTATAATGTGAATCCCCTTGAATGCAAACAAATTAAGTTTGGTGTAGGCCTACTGAAGAAAGATTGTTCACAACACTATTTGGTCAATAACCTTTTTGAACTTGCTAAACACTTCATTCATAAATGAAAAACCCCGTCCTTTCCTCATAATGAACTTAAAGCTTTTGCTACTTCTCTTTCAAATTAAAAAGCTACTACAGTAGCCAGTTTCTTCAATGAGCTATATACCCCTTGCAATAACTTACTTTGCTATAAATGTTGTTCTTTCAATTATTTCAATATAAATATAATATTTTTTTAATTCATTTATTTATTTTCTCTTCCTTGCCTTTCATTTTTTTCATGATTTGAGACTTCATTGCTGTTATTTATTGTAATTTGCAACTACGTCTGCCTTTTGAGAATCGTAAATTGTTAATAGCCTATTGTTTGTTCAATGCCTATTTTGTATGTAAATTGGTCTATATCTTAAAAAAAAACTTTCTTCCGCCACCGCGTAAACAACAAAATTAATAAATAAATGCACCAAATAAAAATGCTGTAAAAAAAAGTCTATGAATGTGATAATTGTATTATAGGCTATAACATAATATGATATACTATCACACGGGAAGAGTGTTGAAAAATACTTTTTCTTTCTTTTTTGTTGTTTCTTGAGAAGAAAAAGTTCCAAACTCCACAGAACCGCTGCGTGAAAACAAGTGGTGTTTTCTTACTGAACGTTAATGATTGAACTCACTCGTTAAGACGGAGGCTTGGCACCACCTACTGGCTGTTTTAGTTTCATATTTAAACGTATAATTTCATCAATTCTATCATTTCATATTTAAATATTCAAAATGTTAAATATATATATATAAAAAGATCTCATAACATTATTTATGCAATTGTAATTGCATGTAAATGCATCCATGGCTCCTCTGCATTAACAGTCCGTGTAAATAATATCTAATGCCATTCAGAGTCAGCATCTGCATGTCCCACATCTGCAGTGCGAAGATGGATTTTGTTGAAACTGATTTTATTTTAGGTAGGCTACTAGTAACAGGCCTATAGTAGTGCCCTATTAACTGAATTGATCAGTTAAAATTAAGAACTTATAGGCTACATGAAAATGCATATAGCTTACTATTTGATAAGGTTTTAAAAAATGCCCCAGGAAATCAATTTATAGCGGAAATATTATGGAAAAGTTTGTTTCTGTTGCTGTCAACATTGGCTTTGGAAGATACATTAAAAATGCAGTTTGCTTCTGCGTACGGATCTACAATGCATGGCATAAAATGTGGTTAATAGTGGATCATTTGACGCGCTTCCGTGTCAAAGTGTCTGTTATCAGCGGATTCTGTTCATGTGTGCCCAGACATTTGAGAAATCCCGACCAGCTGATGTTTTACGGCCATGTCCGGAATAAAGAGTAGGCCTATGTTAAACCTATAGTTAGGGTGATATTAAAGGAAATAAACCGTGATATAAGATTTTGGCCATATTGCCCATCTCTAAGTCATTTATTTCTTGCATGACCTGTAAAGTCACGTCCACAAACCTCTTGCGTGTTGTTTGGTCACACCACAAGGTGTCACTGTGGCCTCAAAGCTTCAGCACTGCCACTCTGAGCTCGATTGCTATGTCTGAGGTAAAACACGCCCCCTTCATTAGCATACAGAGCAATAAATGAATAAATAAATAAATAAATGTAGACATAAATACATACATAAATAAATGTGAAAATAAATGAAAGTGGAAATAAATAAATGCATAAACAAATAAATGAGGAAAAATAAGTAAATGTGGAAAAATATATAATTATACATAAATAGGAAAATAAAAGTATAAATAGTTTTTTTTTATTATTATTATTTTTTTTACATTTCTTCGCACATTTATTTATGTATTTATTCATTTTTAATTTCTGGAGGTTTGGTCCTCCACACTAAAGCACTTGTATGCATATGTAGCTTGGTGGGAATTGTTCGAGCCTACTCAAACTATATGTTGGAAAGATATTTCAAATGTTATATTCAGTAAGCAAATGAAATTACTTAAAATAAAGATTTTTTTAATAGTAAAATAAACATGTTCCTCTTATACTAAGTTAAAAATGACTACAGCTTTTGAATAATTGACTTTTTATTCGCATGAGGGGAGTACATATTAGCCTAATAGTAAATATATTTTTATACTGCATCTTTTAAGAACAACCCAAATGTATTTGAACTCACAGCCTATTGTTGGAGACTGTTTAGTTGTGCTTAAAACAGATCAAATATATCTTATATTATATATAAATTTTACAGCATTGTATAATGTTTTGTAATATAAAAATGGGAAAAGATACATTTCACATTGTACTCTATTTATAATAAAAGGACAATATTTTTCATTGCATGCAGATAAACTTAGTTTACGAGGCAAGTTATCTCAGAGGATACAGGCGAAGCAGAGTCGAATCCTTCACGTAAGCATGACAACTGTTGTCTTTCACTTTCATCATAAAGATGTCCAGGATGATAATAATAATCAGAGCACACTGTTATAGCACATTGGGGGTTATAATAATCCTTTTTTTTTTTTTTTTTTTACAGGAATGGCTCCATTAAAGTTGACATGTCTCTTATCTTTGAAAATTCTTCTATGGTCCCAAGCTCAGTTGAGGTAGAATCTATTCTTAATAAAAATGCTATGAATGGGAGCATTCCTCTGAACATAATACTGGACACTATCAAAGCAGGTGAGTGTGTACAAGTACAATACACAAATTAGCATAATGGTGAAACCTTTCAAATAAAGTTTAATGTGCTCTGCACATTTTCTATTACAGGGGAAATAGTTACTTCTAGCACACCTGCGCCTAACACAAATGTAACCATACAAACTACTACCATGAGATCCACAGCAAGTACAAACGGTATTGAATGCTATGTTTCAAGTATTTTATTTAATACTTTTAAATACATAATATATACTATTTTCTGTACTTCTTACCTTTTCAGAGAACACAAACACCACCTCTGGTGCCTTTTCTCAGATGGCATGCTGTTCACTAATGTCTATATCTCCAGCCATCGCTGTTTTATTAGCTCAAACTGTGATGTTTTTTTTAATTGTATAGTACACTAGTAAAGTTCAAAAAAGAGATAAAACACCATAGAAAGACACCATGTTTAATATAATATTTAAGCTGATTTTATTAGTTAAACTATAAACAAAAGTTGACTATTATATTAGGCACAGATTATAGTTTGTACTGTGCGTACATGTTTTAGGACCATAATCCTACTAATAATCTTATTATTTATTAAATTATTCACCCCACCTGCAGACCACAAAGTTACCTTTTTTTTTTACAGCATTTATTAATGTTAGATAATAAAAATGTTCTTGTTTATGTTAGTTTACAGTTAATTAACTAAAGTTAACAGATGCAACTTTTGATCTTCAAAATCTAAATGTTGAGATTAACATTCGCTAAGATTAATAAATGCTGTAGAAGTATTTTTCATTATGAGTTGATGTTAACTAATGTAGTTAACTAATGTTAACAAATGAAACATTATTGTAAAGTGATACCATATTTAAAAAAAAATGTCATATTAGTTATGGTCAGTAGAAGTCATCAGGGATTTGTGCAATTCAATAGTTGTGATTCATCTTATTCTTTTTGAATACGTATATGTTTAGTTAACCTTATTTGGTTGATATTTCATTTTAGCCTGCTATATTTTGAGGATTGTATCTGTGTATTCTATGTTATTAAAGTTTTGGCATTCTGACATCTATCTTGTTTTGTCTTCTGTTGTCCTCTTTGTTGTCTGTATTTAATCTTGGGATAACCGAACAGTAGGGATTGTGCTATAGCATTCAATAAAATAGGGGTCTTTGTATTCAGATTTAAGGAGTTTCAAATCTTTGTGAATACATATAAAAGATTTACAGGACAATAAATGTCCTGATTTAATGTATTTGTTATACAATATTGTGGATGATCTGATGTTTTTTAAAAGTAATTTCGATGATATGAGAACAGCCTGCATCCCAGCTTATATTGTTGTGACAAGTCAAAGTTGAAGTTGAATAACCTTAAATTTGTTCATAAAGTATACTTGAAGCAATGAAATGAAATGAAAAACATTCCCCCTTCATTTTATTAAACATACTTTCATACAGATCAATACAGATCATTTATCAGATTTTTTTTTTTTTTCATTTCTATTACTCAAAAATTAAATACATAGATTGCTCATGTGTACCTTTGTTGTAAGATACTAATCGAATTAATACAATGGAAGATATATTCAATTAAAAAGAAGAAAAACAATGTCAGTTCTGAATCACATTATTATACCTTTAAATATACATTTCACTTGTGCCATAGAGGAATGTTCAGATTTATCAGAAATTTTTTTCATTCTATTACTCAAAGATTAAATACATAGATTGCACATGTGTACCCTGGTTACAATATATCTCAGCATCTAACTAATACATTAGCACCTGTGCCATTTTTGCAGCATAGAGATTCAGATTTGGCTTCAATTAACCGATCCTCATTATTTCTCCAGCTCAGTGTACAGAGAAAAATTTTGCTTTTTGTAAATCACAGAACAAAAAATTGTAACGCACACATACCTTTTGTATCACCAGACTCTATATGTGGCAAGAAAGACCAGTAAATGTCACAGCAAGATCATAACTTGACTCATTTGCTTTGTAATTTGACCAAAAATATCTGAGATGTCAGTCACAGTCATGTTTTAGTAGCATGAGTTTTGTGATTAGTGCATCACAGCTGACAAAAGAAGTGACGCTAGGGTCATCCACAAAGCTGTGAGCATACTAGCCAGGACTGGAGACCTGTTAGCTGTAAAAAATAAAATAAATAAAGGAAATGCACATTAATTATTGATTAATTCAGGCCAGTAAACAAAGTCTTTGGAAACAGCTTAAAAATCCCTTTATGGACTTCCAACCCTTCATCATTCATCCATTCATTCATTCAGTTTGCTTTTGCTGACTGTAAACACAACAGCCCACACTACTCATACTCTTTCATTCTCATGTTACTTATATTTCTCTAAGGGTTAAGAGAAAAACAGAAACATTCTGTATAGATGTTGTAAATTACTTATTTATTATTTATCAAGGAATATTATTAGAGCTGCTAAAGCTGTCACATTTTTTGAGATATTATGTATAAATCATTGCACAAAAACATAGGAATAAATGTATACTGACCAGCGACTCCTGCGGAATCTGTAACTACGATAGTTTTTGGATCAATTGATAGTTTGACTGTTCCATTTCTAACAGCTTCAGCAAGACCCCTAGCCAGCTCTGACGCAGTAGGGTTATTGGCAAGACTATCGTTAAATCCAAGTAGACCCTCTACTGCAATAGAGCCAGACCTGAGAGAAGACAATGTTCATAAATTAATAAATGGAAAAAGTGTAACGCCACAACTGTACTAATGACTTATAAGCAACTATCCATTTAACTACTCAATCAACCAATAAATAAAAATTTAAACAAGCTGTGATGATGCAATTTTACAGAGCATTGACTGTTTTTAGAATTTTATAACATTTTACCTGAACCTCCAAACCAACGAGCGCTTGAAGTTCTTAAAACCTTTGTAAAATCCATCAAGCTATAATAAATGAATAAACAGTTCAGGAGAGATTTAATTTTATAATGAAAAACTAGAGAAATGTTCAAATTGTTTTTCAACTGAAAAATTTTAACTATTATTTAAAGGACAAAACAATTACCTCAGAGGTGATATTTTTTACCAGCTTTTTGGCTCCATCAGATTCAATATTTGAAAGGTCATTTGTAAAGTCACCGTTCAGTTTGAAGGTTATATTGTAGTCTGTAAGAGCAGAAGCTGCTGAGACTGTTGTAGCTTGAGTCGGAGTTGAAGTATTAGCAGTGGTCGTCACTTTGGTTCCATTTTTGGGCAGAATGAAAGGAAAATGGGTAACAATTCAATAATACTTTGTATAGGCTTACCAATATACAATAAATCTCAACCATGAAGACAGCATTTTGCTTCTCCTACAAGATTGTGTGTGTGTGTGTGTGTGTGTGTGTGTGTGTGTGTGTGTGTGTGTGTGTGTGTGTGTGTGTGTGTGTGTGTGTGTGTGTGTGTGTGTGTGTGTGTGTGTGTGTGTGTGTGTGTGTGTGTGTGTGTGTGTGTGTGTGTTATCATCAAACAAGAATGATTATGTCTATGTCCTTCATTTAAAGGGTTCACAATGTAACAGACAAGTATCTAACAGGAAAAAAAAATGATCTGTAAATACACTGACCACTGGTTTCTGGGATATCAGTAGCATTGATTGATGAGTTATTAATTGTGAAGTTGAAACTTCCATTCGTGATAGCCGTAACAAGGGTGTCTATCACATCTGTCACATTAGGACTAGTGCCATTCGTGGAGTCAAACTCGAGGACAGAATCAGTCACAATGGAGCCCTTGCTGTGGAGATCAACCATGTTGAAACACAGTCAGATAATTAACTAACAAATAACTGAAAGTTATCCAAATGGAACAATCAAATGGTCACTTGACTTACAAACTGATAAACTAAACTAGTCGGGAAAGCAATCACTGATCAAACAAATCATGGATATATCCATCTATGTTAATAACAGGGTGTTTGGTAATGACTACAAATGAATGTACTGTTACCTGAACTTCCGAATAATCATGCGGTAGAATTTTGGAAAACGTTTCTTGTAAACTTGAGAAAACTGTAACACATAGATAAATAATCATATAAATATCATATTACTGGCATACAAGCATTTCTGATATTGAGATCCAATTTCTCTGCAAGAAATGTAGTTTTAAAACAGACAAAAAACAAGTATTTAGCAAACTATTCAGGGTGTTAAAGCATATATCACCAGTGGTATATATTTTTAATGTTGCCAATACACAACATTACCAGAATCTACTGCTATTGCAATCAACATATATAGGAGAAAAATATTACTGCAGTGGTGATGCTATTTGACAGATCTTTGGTCTCAGGATTACTGAGATTGGAGTAGATGTCCTTGAAGTCTTGAACAATCCTGAAGACTAAATTAATCTGTGCAACTTTAGCAGGTGCAGAGACTGTTGTCACTGGAGTTGCAGTTTGGTTCGTAACTGGAGTTGCAGTTTGGTTCGTAACTGGAGTTGCAGTTTGGTTCGTAACTGGAGTTGCAGTTTGGTTCGTAACTGGAGTTGTTGCAGGTGTTGCTGCTTTGGGTAAAATTAAAATGGGACAAAGTTCAACAAAAGTGTCAAAAAACAAAATGAATGTGGCCTTGAAGCCTTATTTAACAACAAAGTTAAATTAAATCTGTAGTTAAGTTAAATCTGTAAACACACACTGACCAGTGGTTGACTGGTTCTGTGGTGTGACCTCAGCAATACTGGTGGCATTCTGAATGATTGTGAAGTTGAAACTTCCATTCGTGATAGCCGTATCAAGGGTGTCTTTCACCTCTGTCACATTAGGACTAGTGCCATTCGTGGAGTCAAACTCGAGGACAGAATCAATCACAGTGGAGCCCTTGCTGTGGAGATCAACCATGTTGAAACACAGTCAGATAATTAACTAACAAACAACTGAAAGACCAAATGGAACAATCAAATGGTCACTTGACTTACAAATTGATAAGCTAAACTAGTCGGGAAAGCAATCACTGATCAAACAAACCATGGATATGTCCATCTATGTTAATAACAGGGTGTTTGGTAATGACTACAAATGAATGTACTGTTACCTGAACTTCCGAATAAACATCCGGTAGAATTTTGGAAAACGAATTCTGTAAACTTTAGAACACTGTAACACATAGATAAATAATCATATAAATATAATATTACTGGCATACAAGCATTTCTGATATTGAGATCCAATTTCTCTGCAAGAAATGTAGTTTTAAAACAGACAAAAAACAAGTATTTAGCAAACTATTCAGCGTGTTAAAGCAAATATCTCCAGTGGTATATATTTTTTATGTTGCCAATACACAACATTACCAGAATCTACTGCTATTGCAATCAACATATATGCCTCATAGGAGAAAAATATTACCGCAGTGGTGATGCTATTTGACAGATCTTTGGTCTCAGGATTACTGAGATTGGAGTAGATGTCCTTGAAGTCTTGAACAATCCTGAAGACTAAATTAATCTGTGCAACTTTAGCAGGTGCAGAGACTGTTGTCACTGGAGTTGCAGTTTGGTTCGTAACTGGAGTTGCAGTTTGGTTCGTAACTGGGGTTGCAGTTTGGTTCGTAACTGGAGTTGCAGTTTGGTTCGTAACTGGGGTTGCAGTTTGGTTCGTAACTGGAGTTGAGGTTTGGTTCGTAACTGGAGTTGTTGCAGGTGTTGCTGCTTTGGGTAAAATTAAAATGGGACAAAGTTCAACAAAAGTGTCAAAAAACAAAATGAATGTGGCCTTGAAGCCTTATTTAACAACAAAGTTAAATTAAATCTGTAGTTAAGTTAAATCTGTAAACACACACTGACCAGTGGTTGACTGGTTCTGTGGTGTGACCTCAGCAATACTGGTGGCATTCTGAATGATTGTGAAGTTGAAACTTCCATTCGTGATAGCCGTATCAAGGGTGTCTTTCACCTCTGTCACATTAGGACTAGTGCCATTCGTGGAGTCAAACTCGAGGACAGAATCAATCACAGTGGAGCCCTTGCTGTGGAGATCAACCATGTGGAAACACAGTCAGATAATTAACTAACAAACAACTGAAAGTTATCCAAATGGAACAATCAAATGGTCACTTGACTTACAAACTGATAAGCTAAACTAGTCGGGAAAGCAATCACTGATCAAACAAACCATGGATATATCCATCTATGTTATAACAGGGTGTTTGGTAATGACTACAAATGAATGTACTGTTACCTGAACTTCCGAATAAACATCCGGTAGAATTTTGGAAAACGAATTCTGTAAACTTTAGAACACTGTAACACATGGATAAATAATCATATAAATATCATATTACTGGCATACAAGCATTTCTGATATTGAGATCCAATTTCTCTGCAAGAAATGTAGTTTTAAAACAGACAAAAAACAAGTATTTAGCAAACTATTCAGCGTGTTAAAGCAAATATCTCCAGTGGTATATATTTTTAATGTTGCCAATACACAACATTACCAGAATCTACTGCTATTGCAATCAACATATATGCCTCATAGGAGAAAAATATTACCGCAGTGGTGATGCTATTTGACAGATCTTTGGTCTCAGGATTACTGAGATTGGAGTAGATGTCCTTGAAGTCTTGAACAATCCTGAAGACTAAATTAATCTGTGCAACTTTAGCAGGTGCAGAGACTGTTGTCACTGGAGTTGCAGTTTGGTTCGTAACTGGAGTTGCAGTTTGGTTCGTAACTGGAGTTGAGGTTTGGTTCGTAACTGGAGTTGTTGCAGGTGTTGCTGCTTTGGGTAAAATTAAAATGGGACAAAGTTCAACAAAAGTGTCAAAAAACAAAATGAATGTGGCCTTGAAGCCTTATTTAACAACAAAGTTAAATTAAATCTGTAGTTAAGTTAAATCTGTAAACACACACTGACCAGTGGTTGACTGGTTCTGTGGTGTGACCTCAGCAATACTGGTGGCATTCTGAATGATTGTGAAGTTGAAACTTCCATTCGTGATAGCCGTATCAAGGGTGTCTTTCACCTCTGTCACATTAGGACTAGTGCCATTCGTGGAGTCAAACTCGAGGACAGAATCAATCACAGTGGAGCCCTTGCTGTGGAGATCAACCATGTTGAAACACAGTCAGATAATTAACTAACAAACAACTGAAAGACCAAATGGAACAATCAAATGGTCACTTGACTTACAAATTGATAAGCTAAACTAGTCGGGAAAGCAATCACTGATCAAACAAACCATGGATATGTCCATCTATGTTAATAACAGGGTGTTTGGTAATGACTACAAATGAATGTACTGTTACCTGAACTTCCGAATAAACATCCGGTAGAATTTTGGAAAACGAATTCTGTAAACTTTAGAACACTGTAACACATAGATAAATAATCATATAAATATCATATTACTGGCATACAAGCATTTCTGATATTGAGATCCAATTTCTCTGCAAGAAATGTAGTTTTAAAACAGACAAAAAACAAGTATTTAGCAAACTATTCAGCGTGTTAAAGCAAATATCTCCAGTGGTATATATTTTTAATGTTGCCAATACACAACATTACCAGAATCTACTGCTATTGTAATCAACATATATGCCTCATAGGAGAAAAATATTACCGCAGTGGTGATGCTATTTGACAGATCTTTGGTCTCAGGATTACTGAGATTGGAGTAGATGTCCTTGAAGTCTTGAACAATACTGAAGACTAAATTAATCTGTGCAACTTTAGCAGGTGCAGAGACTGTTGTCACTGGAGTTGCAGTTTGGTTCGTAACTGGAGTTGCAGTTTGGTTCGTAACTGGAGTTGCAGTTTGGTTCGTAACTGGAGTTGCAGTTTGGTTTGTAACTGGAGTTGCAGTTTGATTCGTAACTGGAGTTGCAGTTTGGTTCGTAACTGGAGTTGCAGTTTGGTTTGTAACTGGAGTTGCAGTTTGGTTCGTAACTGGAGTTGCAGTTTGGTTTGTAACTGGAGTTGCAGTTTGATTCGTAACTGGAGTTGCAGTTTGATTCGTAACTGGAGTTGCAGTTTGGTTCGTAACTGGAGTTGCAGTTTGGTTTGTAACTGGAGTTGCAGTTTGATTCGTTACTGGAGTTGCAGTTTGGTTTGTAACTGGAGTTGCAGTTTGGTTTGTAACTGGAGTTGCAGTTTGGTTCGTAACTGGAGTTGTAGTTTGGGCAGATGTTGTTGAGAGTGTTGCTGCTTTGGGTAAAAATAAAATGGGACAAAGTTCAACAAAAGTGTCTCATAATTAATGCTTAAGATTTACCATTATAGTTTAGCATGCGGTTAGTTCGGCTGACAAATGCAGACTGGTAAGAAATCAATATAAATTATAAATATATTAAAAAAATTCTATCTCTCTTTAGAGAAAAAAGTTACTTCATTACTTTGATTTTGGACATTAATGCTAAACTGCTAGATCACTATCCATCACCAACCAAGCCCATTTGACTGCAGTACATTCTATTTTAAGAGTAAATATACTTGTAATTATGTCCTTTTCTTATGATTCTTTTCCTATTTAGCACCAAAACTTTGGAACAGTCTTCCTCAATGTTAGGCTGCATAGATCAGCCGGAACTGGGTACACTTCCCATAAATCCTGTTAAGGATTTAACTAAATCCAAAGTTAAGGATTCATTAGTTTGAATATACATTGGAACAAATACTATAATAACATCTTAGTTGAAAATTCACTGTACCTACTTTATTTTTGACAAAACATCCCATGTTATATATTTAACATATGAGCAGAAATTGGTAAACAAAAGCTTATTTGATGTGGCAGTAGTCTATTTTACAGTAAAAATTATATAATCTATCCAAAACTAGCCTCTAGTTATCTTCTCTAAACATTCATATTTCGTCTGTAACATATCGTTTTTATGATATATTATATAGGGCATATAAATGTTAATTTGCAGTTTAAAATTGCTTACAGCCTACAAAGACATTCGATTTTTAATCATCTCAGTATAGCAATATAGTTTGGGAAAAGCTAAACTATTAGATGTGTTCATGTTCATGTAAAAATAGCATGCTTACTAATTATTCGCTGAGTTTTGTTTAAGTTTAGAGACGTGCTCTAGAAAAAAGTTCAGGAGATGGAGAGGCAGAAAGCACACTCATTTTCTTTATTTTACAAAAGCACAATGTTTTGTTTCGATTGTAAGTGGACACTTAAAAAAGTATACATTTTACGGTTTATTTTTTCATATTTCTTAAGTCTGCATGACTGCTATGTGAAAAAAAATCCAGCAAAAAGCGCCGGCGCGTTTGTCAACCTTTCTGTACGGTGTTGTGTAAGCGGCCCCTAAGTTAATAACTAATGATCTTTGCAACGGAAGTGAATCAATTAGCTGGACAATAACATTATTCTAGAGCTGCTGTAAAGCCAAAACAATCTGTTACTTTAATTTCCTATTATCACTGTAAAGCTGCTTTGAAACAATCTATATTGTTAAAAGCGCTATATAAATGAAGGTGACTTGACTTGACTTGAATTATGATATACAGCTGTCCCAACAGGCTAAAGATTGATCTATATACAGCTGGGTTGGTCACTTTTTAGAAAAGAATTATAAAATCACTTTTTAGAAAAGAATTATAATATATGTTACTTTCTTTTTCACTAACCTTTCTTGTGGTTATAATGATTTTATTTAACATTTTGGTTTCTGATAAGCCCTGTTTTTTTGTTTGTTTTTTGTAAATTAAGTGCAATGATACAGAATTATTTGGAATATATAGTAATATCACAACTAGATCCTTACCAAGACACAGAACAACTACAATAATCCTCCACTCCATTGCGATCTTCTTTTAGCAATACGCCTAAAAAATGAAGCATAGAAGTGTGATGAGCCGAAGTTCAAAATCAAGCATTTCTTCATGCAACATTAAATAGAGAGAAAAAATCCTCAAGGCAGGTGATCTTGATGTCACAATTTCAAAAAGTATCAAGAGCTGATTAAGCAACAAACAAATGCAGTTATATTTTCCAAGTATTTTTTTTATTTAATAAAACATAATATATTCTACCCACTCCTTTCAAGGATGCATTAAGATTTACAAAACAAAGTGCACACTTACATAATAATGTTTTATCACATGGATACAAAGAAGAAGAAAAAAAATTCTACTTACTTTTTAAAGATTTAGTGAAATGGGCAATAAAGGATATTCTGTATAGCAAGCTTTTCAAGGAAAGTTCCTGTCATCCGTTAAATGGTCACCTCTAACAGAGCACAGCAGACAGGTGAGAGGGCATTTAAAGGGAGACATCTTTCTTCTGAAGAAGAATGGACCAATGAGAGTTCAGTTGGGAGTTTGATGACAAACTTGATGAACAGCAGTATCAAGTTTGAATGAGATGGTACATGATGACAGTAGCCTGCCTACATGTTGCATCATGATCTGTTTTGACCAATTATTGCATTATTTAATTACTCTGTGCCATCACTTAGTAAAACTGTACATTATTCATGTGGAAATATGTTCTTCAACATCCTTGACTGAAGAATCTTTCTGAAGTAACATTTTCCCTCATAAAATTCATTCAAATTTCATATCCAATATGCAAAAAACACTTCCATTTACGATTAATGGAGAAAGTAAAGCCATTTCTTTCTCTTTTAGTGATTTTGAGAAGGTGATACGTGCTCTGTAAAGCTTGATCAGGCATTCATAGTAGTTGCACTGAAGTGTTGGAATAATCTACCGCTTCACAGACTGGGCCCAACTTTAAATATTTTTTAAATGACGTTTGAAGGCGCATCTTCTTTTCTAGTCTGAGTTATTCGTTGCTGTATGTTGTTTGTTTCTTGGTGTTTTTATCTGTGCCTTTTGCTATTTTTTATATGGTGAATTTTATTATTGTACAGCACATTGGTCAATACTCTACATTTACATTACATTTACATTTAGTCATTTAGCAGACGCTTTTGTCCAAAGCGACTTACAATTTAGGACTAAATTAAGCAAGTCATCGTGAAGAGGCAAAAACTACGCAAGAAGTGCTCAAAATACAAAGTTCAGGCATTGTTCAGAGTAGCATAAGCCTGATAAGGGAGGATTAAAGGATAAGGAAATAATTATTTTTTATTTTATTTATTTTTAATTATGAGGTTAAGTGCTCACGGAAGAGATGAGTTTTCAGTTGTCTTTTTAATGTTGTCAGGGATTCTGCATTCCGGATGAGGGTGGGGAGATCATTCAACCAGCATGGAACCATGAATGAGAATGTTCTCGACAGTGATTTTTTGGCTCTCTGTTATGGTACCACGAGTCGTTGCTCGTTGACCGATCGTAGGCTTCTGGTAGGGATGTAGACTCGTAGGAGTGAGTGAAAGTAGGAGGGAGCTGAGCCTGTGATAGATCTGTAAGCAAGCGATGCCTTGAACTCGGCCGTTTTATAGTCATAGGCAAACTAGGCGGTCGCCTAGGGCGCAAACAGCTGGGGGGCGCCAGTGAGAGCCCCCGCCCCACCAAGAGTTTTTATATATATATATATATATATATATATATATATATATATATATATTATTAATATTATTATTATTATTATTTCAAGGTCATATTATATTTTCATACTTTTGCTATTTCGAAGCATTATGATTACTTGCGATTATCTGAGTAAGTCTCATTCATTGGTGGTGATAGTGGCCGCTGCCGTTAGACATGTTAAAGTCGTGCATGCGCAATACAACGCCAGAAAGCCGTTGCCTTTCAACGTCGTCATCCGTGCTTACTTGAAGTAAATGTTTGAGTTTCATCATCATGAAAAGGTCAAAGCCATCAGGGGCTCAGAATCGAAAAAAGAAGATGAGAAAAAGAAAGCAAAATATACAGGTATGTTACAAATTGGTTAATTGTTCTACTACTACTACTGCTCCATCATCACAACGAGCAAAACATTGTGACTGCATTATTAGCAATACGGGACGGATTTACGTCATGCTCATTTCAGCAGCTGAATAAATAGCAGGGTTTTTCCTGCATTGAAATTTATTTGGCGGCTGCAAAAAAAGCGTATTTTTGTCCCGCCAAAAGCCCGCCCCGTTCACACTGCCAGCGATTTTGTCGCTGCATGTCGCTAGTCTCTGTACTGTGAAGTCGCTTGTGGGCGTTCATAGTGCTGTCGCTCTAATGTGACTGGTTGACTGCACGTCTGGCCATATCTATACCACAGTCTATGATCTATACAAAATACCATCACAAGTGATATATACAACTATATCATTTTAATTTGACTAGGATTTAGGCTCAAAAGAAACAGTATGCTGTTGGGAGAGTGTTTTTATATTACCACAGCAGTGTTCAGTGGATTAAATCATTTAGCCTACTGGATTAACGATCGATCAATCAACAGATTAACTCATACTGTCATACATTACTAAAACGTCATTCGAATTTGACAAATAATCAATTTTCTTGTCCCTAATAGTCAACATAATGCAGGGGAAACTGTAAAATGATCTGCAGCAGTGCTAAACTTGCATCATAATTACAACACTCGAACTAAATGTGTGAATTAAACTCACTGAGACTGTCGATAGTTTCTTTTCCATGCATCATTTTATTATATCCATGTATGTGGTTACACTCAAATCATATAAAACAGTGAAATCGCCCTCGAACTCCTGTCTTGCCTGCACTCGAGACGGTGACGTGAGCTGAGCTCCTCTGAAAGTCTTCTTTCCTATTGGTTGTCGCTCGCGAAAATCGCTTCTTTATTTGCATAAAGTTGAAATTTCTGAACTTTTGTCGCGCGTCTCGTGTCGCTTGACACGCCCACATTCTGTCGCCAACGGTCACTGTCGCTCGTGTCGCCGGAAGTCGCCAGCGCTCCATTGAAATGAATGGGATCATGTCGCTTTGTCGCTGCGTGTCGCTGGCAATGTGAACGGGGCTTTACTTACTCGGTGAGTGACAGTGCGCATGTCAGTTAACGTAGACTCACTGTATTTCGGACATCACGGTATTCCGGACACTTGACCTTTTCCCGCAAATTCTATAAATGAACACTTTCAGGTCACGGCATCTATATATATCCGTGTCGGTGTCATCTTTGCCGCCTCGTTTCAAAGAAATCAATGTGAGTTTCTAACGTACACCAACGACTGTTCAGATACCCGCAGGGGGGGGATTTTCCGGCAGGACAAAAGGAAGAGGGGAGAATACCTCGGCTCTTAAAACATGATCCCCCACCAGAAAATGACAAAAAAAACATATGTTTAAGTTACTTATAAGCCATAAAAGTAATGTTAATAACGTTAATCATAATTTCTATAACATTAAGTTATTTGAGGACCCAATAAAAATGAATCTAGACATTTTATAAAAGGAACTTTTAATAACATGAAAAAGATGAACATCAACAAAAAACTATACATTTAAGGTTAGATTTCCCCCTTTCCCTGGTGTGTCCTGGCCTCTCTCCCTGCCTATTAAAAAGAAAAACATTAATGCTTTGCCATAAGTATAAGAACTCACAACAGTGTAACATTACAATTACATTGCACCACCATTTTGCGTTTTGAGACCCTGAGTCCTCACAAGCTTCCCTAAGCTTTCAACCCTGGAAATATGTCAACAGTGTGCAACACTGAGTGACGCCCTGACTAGCAATGGTCAGTCAGATCTGAATGGAAAGGAACTTGCACTAGAAATGCAAAATTTTCCAGATTTCCCCAAGAACACCATGACAACACTGGAACTGTTGTCCTTCATAGAAGAAAAGAAATTGAAGGAAATTTTCCCCAATATGTGGGTGGCTGTCCGAATTGCTGCAACTTCTCCTGTAAGTGTGGCTAGTGCAGAGAGGAGCTTCTCAAAATTGAAGCTCATTAAAACATACCTGAGGTCTACAATGACACAGCACTGTCTCAATGGCCTGTCAATGATGAGCATAAACAGGGATGCTTCCAGGCAGATGTCCTATGATGACATTATTGACACTTTTGCAGCTATTAAGTCTAGACGTGTCCACTTTTAAAGCTATCGAAAATAGTAAACATGCTCAAATATGCCATGGTCAATTTGTTTAGTCCTTGGTTACCAGATATCTCGCCTAGGGTGCCAAAAAGGCTAGAAACGGCCCTGCTTGAACTTGATGCGAGCAGCGAGTGGTAGCCAGTGCAGAGAGATGAACAGAGGAGTGACGTGGGCCCTTTTGGGCTCGTTGAAGATGAGACGAGCTGCAGCATACTGAATCATTTGTAGAGGTTTAGTTGCACATGATGGAAGTCCAGCTAAAAGAGCATTGCAGTAATCAAGCCTAGAAATGACCAGGGCCTGGACGAGAAGTTGTGTTGCATGTTCAGTTAGGAAAGGCCTGATCTTCCTGATGTTGTGCAGTGCAAACCTGCATGATCGAGCTGTCTTTGAAATGAGGTCTGTGAAGGTCAGCTGGTCACCGACCTTGATGGGGTGATTGATGCTGAATCTAGCTAGTGAAGTCGTGCTGTAGAGACGGATTGGCAGGGAGGACAAGAAGCTCAGTCTTTGCCAGGTTGAGCTGCAGGTGATGTTCCTTCATCCATTGTTGTTTAAATGGTGCTTTATAAACAAATAAACTGAATTGTTATAGGCCAGGGTCTGGATTAGCATTGTAAGTACATGATGAGATGTGAGATATGTATGAGACATTCCTGATATGCCCTTGGATGACTCATAAAAGCAGCAATGAAATTTCTATTATGATAACTCTCTGAAGATTTTCAGTATTGTCATGGATATGACAATGTTTATGTATTTGGTGTTGGTGGAATGCTGCTTCAGAGCAAGTACACAGGTACTTTCTACGACCAATACATACGCCGAAACACTGCTGTGAGTATGTAAGACACGCTGCTGCTGCACAAATAGCACATATCAATTACCCATAGCAGATTTATACAGGTGGAGCTGGGGAAGTTGGAGGGTTTTAGACAAACTCTGAAAGCATGCTGCAAACTGCTATAGTGAATGTTAACTAGCCATTTAAATGTTGAGCCGCAAGCTCATTGGGTGCAGATGCGACATGTACCAGCTTATGCCAAGTATATTAATGCTGTAAATATCATCAGCTTGCGTTAAGGACCCATCAGCCTGCGCCATCTGTGTGTGTGTGTGTGTGTGTGTGTGTGTGTGTGTGTGTGTGTGTGTGTGTGTGTGTGTGTGTGTGTGTGTGTGTGTGTGTGTGTGTGTGTGTGTGTGTGTGTGTGTGTGTGTGTGTGTGTGTGTGTGTGTGTGTGTGTGTGTGTGTGTGTGTGTGTGCGTGTGTGCGTGATTTTCACTCTGGGAGGATAGGAGTCACTTGTCTTTAGAAACAAAGGGTGTGATAAAAAAGGTGTGTTTTTTTGATAATCATGTTGTATTTCAAGTTCTTGAACAAACATTAGGAAACTACGTAACTGGCTTTTCCATGAAATGCAGCTTCTCGTAACTCATATTGTTTGTTCCAAAACAAACTAGAGCAAAAATTTGCTAACCGCACAAATCTCTTAAAATCTTGTATGCTCTTATAATCTATTGATGCTCCTATAATTTCACACATTATAAGCTGTCATTATAAATTCTACAACAATTTTTATATGGATTACAGTCTTTATTTGGTTGTATGGCTGTTGTTAGTTTTGCATCTTTAATTTTACTTTGTTTTTCCTTGTGGCTTTTGGTAAACAGACAAGAATGCTTTCCTCATGCCAAAACTTCAACGTCAACTTCATCAAAGAATGGTCACAAGCCTCATATAATTATAGCAGTAGTTTTTAGGTTCCGCCTAATCAATTATTTTAAAAATGTCACATTAAACGGTTGTTGTACAGAATTGTAAATGCTTTTTCTCTTTTTTTTATGACATTTGAAACTGGGAAAATCATAGTGTCCATTTTATCACTGCTAAAATGTTCAACTCTTAGCAAATGATAAATGTGAGGTGTCAGACATGAGGACTGTCCAGAAAAGGAAAAGTCTCTTGACACCAGGGTTTGACTTGACTATGTGATAGCAGACCTCTGTAACAGGTGTGGCCTCTGGCTGGGATAGTAATACAGAAAGGGCAGTTGCTAATGTGTTAAGCATGGTCCCATTGAGATGCATATCACTGTATCACTTCATTTAACCTTGTTTCTGCAAGGCAGTTTAACCTGCTAGTGCGCACCTCCCTTTTGAACAGAAACCCAGTAAATGAACTACAATGAACAGGCATAATCGTGGCTTCTTTTGAATGAAGACATTTGGATGGTTTTTTTAAAGTCATACATAAAAATATACTATTTAGAAAGTGATCTAGAATGTATTTGCTTAAAATATTTTTCTTAAAGAAATGTATGACACTGTCCTTGAACTTGGAAACTGAATGGGGTCAAAGTCATTCATTTTTTTTGTTGTTTTTTTGCATGTTCCATTTCAAGTGTAAAGCAATGGATTTAAAACTCTGAATGAGTTTCAAAAACATGTCCTCATATTTCCCGATCTCCACGCTGAAAACCTTTAACATTTCCCTATATGAGTCTCAAACGATCTGACTCCAACCCTTTCTGTAGTCTCATCTCTAGTGTCCTCCACCCTCCTCATTCCTCGGATTCCACACATTTACCCATCTTTACCATTGTTTCAAAAGTCTTCAACCCGATTCCCCAGATGTTGCATGATTTGAAAAGCATTTAATTTACATTACAAACATCTGATAAACAAAGTTTGACTTAAAAGGTTATGGGTCTTCCCAACCTGGTAACTTGGTTCCCAAACAGAAGTTCACAATCATAATGGGTCATGTTTTAGATTAGGGCCAGATTAATTCTCACTATTATCTAACTATTAACTATGATTGTTGCCTCAATAAACTCTTACTTACTGCTTATTAATAGTTAGTAAGGTAGTTGTTAAGTTTAGGTATTGGGTGGGATTAAAGGATGTAGAATATGGTCATGCAGAATAAGGCATTAATATGTGTTTCTATTAATATGTTTAATTCTCCCTTCACATGCTATTATAATTAGTGTAATTGTGAGTAGCCGACTTGGAAATTGCACATGAACCACTTCTCAAAACATAATGAGGTAACACTTTTGAAGGTCCAATTCTCAACATTAACTAGTTGCTTATTAGAATGCATATTATTAGGATATTTATTAGTACTTTATTAGCTGTTTATTAGTACTAATAAACAGCCAATATCCTAATAATATGCATTCTAATAAGCAACTAGTTAATGTTGAGAATTGGACCTTCAAAAGTGTTACCTCATTATGTTTTGAGAAGTGGTTCATGTGCAATTTCCAAGTCGGCTTCTCACAATTACACTAATTATAATAGCATGTGAAAGGAGAATTAAACATGCAAAATAATGACATCATGTGACAGCAATGTATTACAGTTTGAAATGTTTATCTCTTATTATTTTAACAAGTGGTAGTAACTATACAGTGGAGTGAAGGATAAAAGTAAGAGTAGATTTATTGACACCAATTCAAATGCTGTGTAAAAAGTCTGCACAATAAATCGATGCAACAGCTTGTTTACAGGATGTATGTAACTTTCTTATATTGAACTCACCTTGGAGATTTATGTTGGCCAACTACTTGCACTGCCTATATCTGAAAAGTTGCTAATCTAGCGACAAATTCTCTAAATTGGCAAACACTGCAATTTAAATGAACTGAGAATAATAATGGCTGGGAGCGTATTAGAGGTCAAGGGCAATCACCACGACTACAAAATGTCAAAAACCATAACATTTCATACCATATCCATCCATTCTCCAAACCACTTGTTGTATGTAGCTTGGTGGAAATTGTTCGCAAACCATGTTGGAAATATATTTCAAATGTTATATACAGTAAGAAAATGAAATTAATTACTTAAAATAGAGATTTTTTAATAGTAAAATAAACATTATAAGAGGCATGTTCCTCTATGAGTTCAAAATGACTCCAACTGGCTTTTGAATGATTATAATTATGATTGTCTCTTTATTCGCACGAGGGGAGTGCATATTAGTACCCTGGAAATCGTACTTCGCTAGTTCTCGCGAGAGCACAAGTTGAATTTGCTCAGCGAGTTTACTCTGGCGTAGAGTAATGATGCTCATTAAATATGCCCTTGTAGCCGAGCTGCACCAATCACATCGGGTTATCTGATATAGGCGGGCCAGAGGCGAGCTAAACAGATGACGAAAGCGCTGTGATGTCGAAGTCATTAGTAAACATTGCAAGATGGATGAACACCAGTTGTTTGAAACGGCTTTGGCCGCTACAATGAATGTGTTAGACTTGGCTTTTTATCTAAAAGAGGAACAGAAGATGGCGCTTGATGGCGCTCCTTTTTCAAGAAGGGCGTTTTTGCTGTTTTGCCGACCAGATACGGCAAGAGTCTCTATCAGTTAGCTCCACTGGTATGGGGCTTGTTGTGATTGGTCGTAGTGTTATCCAGTTGCGTGCAGTGAGATTTTCAAATGCATGCTTGGTGGCGCCCCTCGAGCTGGCCGATTTTCATTAGTCGATGCCAGACCATTACTCTTTCAGATTTAGGTCTGGATTTCCAGGCTAGCATATTAGCCTAATAGTAAAACATTTTTCCACTCGAAAATCCGAAATATATTTTTATACTGGGACAACCGATCAGTAGGGCTTGTAAAAATTAGGGGAGATTGAAGTCTTTGTATTCAGATTTAAGGAGTTTTAAATATTTGTAAATAAATATACAAGATTTACTGGACAGTAAATGTCCTGTTTTAATGCATTTGTTATACAATATTGTGGGTGATCTGATGTTTTCTAAAAGTAATTTCGATGATATGAGAACAGCCTGCATCCCAGCTTATATTGTTGCCACAAGTCAAAGTTGAAGTTGAATAACCTTAAATTTGTTCATAAAGTATACTTGAAGCAATGAAATGAAATTAAAAACATGATTCACCCTTCATTTTATTAAACATACTTTTATACAACATGATACAGATCATTTATCAGAACTTTTTTTAATTTCTATTACTCAAAGATTAAATACATAGATTGTACCTTTGTTGAAAGATACGCAGCATATAATTAATACATTGGAAGATATATTTATTGAAAAGAAGAAAAACAGTCTGAAAAAATCTGAAAAAATGTCAGTTCCGAATCACATTATCTTACCTTTAAATATACATTTCACTTGTGCCATAGAGGAGTGTTCAGATTTATCAGAATTTTGTTTTCATTTCTACTACTCAAAGATTAAATACATAGATTGCACATGTGTACCCTGGTTACAAAATATATATAGATCTTCAGAATCTAACTAATACAGTGGCACCAGTGCCATTTTTGCAGCATAGAGGAATGTTCAGATTTGGCTTCAATAAACCGATCCTCATTATTTCTCCAGCTCAGTGTACAGAGAAAAAATTTGCTTTTTGTAAAGCACAGAACAAAAAATTATAACTCATACCTTTTGTATCACCAGACTCTATATGGCAAGAAAGACCAGTAAATGTTACAGCTAGATCATAACTTGACTCTTTTGCTTTGTAATTTGACCAACAATATCTGAGATGTCAGTCACAGTCATGTTTTAGTAGCATGATTTTTGTGATTAGTGCATCACAGCTGACAAAAGAAGTGACGCTAGGGTCATCCACAAAGCTGTGAGCATACTAGCCAGGACTGGAGACCTGTTAGCTGTAAAAAATAAAATGAAAGGAAATGCACATTAATTATTGATTAATTTAGGCCAGTAAACAAAGTCTTTGGAAACACCTTAAAATCCCTTTATGGACTTCCAACCCTTCATCATTCATTCATTCATTCATTCATTCATTCATTCATTCAGTTTGCATTTGCTGACTGTAAACACAACAGCCCACACTACTCATACTCTTTCATTCTCATGTTACTTATATTTCTCTAAGGGTTGACATGTTCTGTATGATTTATTTATTATTTAGTGCTGTCACATTTGTAGAGAAATTGTGTATAAATCATTGCACAAAAACATAGAAATAAATGTATACTGACCAGCGAATCCTGAGGAATCTGTAACTACGATAGTTTTTGGATCAATTGATAGTTTGACTGTTCCATTTCTAACAGCTGCAGCAAGACCCCTAGCCAGCTCTGACGCAGTAGGGTTATTGGCAAGACTATCGTTAAATCCAAGTAGACCATCTACTGCAATAGAGCCAGACCTGAGAGAAGACAATGTTCATAAATTAGTAAATGGAAAAAGTGTAACGCAACAACTGTACTAATGACTTATAAGCAGCTATCCATTTAACTACTCAATCAACCAATAAATAAAAAATTTAAATCAAGCTGTGATGATGCAATTTTACAGAGCATTGACTGTTTTTAGAATTTTATAACATTTTACCTGAACCTCCAAACCAACGAGCGCTTGAAGTTCTTAAAACCTTTGTAAAATCCATCAAGCTATAATAAATGAATAAACAGTTCAGGAGAGATTTAATTTTATAATTTTATAAAAACTAGAGAAATGTTTAAATAGTTTTTCAACTGAAATATTTAAACCATTATTTAAAGGACAAAACAATTACCTCAGAGGTGATATTTTTTGCCAGCTTTGTGGCTCCATCAGATGTTATATTTGAAAGGTCATTTGTAAAGTTGTCGTTCAGTTTGAAGGTTATATTGTAGTCTGTAAGAGCAGAAGCTGCTGAGACTGTTGTAGCTTGAGTCGGAGATGAAGTATTAGCAGTGGTCGTCAGTTTTGTTCCATTTTTGGGCAGAATGAAAGGAAAATGGGTCACAATTCAATAATACTTTGTATAGGCTTACCAATATACAATAAATCTCAACCATGAAGACAGCATTTTGCTTCTCTTACAAGATTGTGTGTGTGTGTGTGTGTGTGTGTGTGTGTGTGTGTGTGTGTGTGTGTGTGTGTGTGTGTGTGTGTGTGTGTGTGTGTGTGTGTGTGTGTGTGTGTGTGTGTGTGTGTGTGTGTGTGTGTGTGTGTGTGTGTGTGTGTGTGTGTGTTTATCATCAAACGAATGATTATGTCTATGTCCTTCATTTAAAAGGGTTCACAATGTAACAGACAAGTATCTAACAGGAAAAAAATAAATCTGTAAATACACTGACCACTGGTTTCTGGGATATCAGTAGCACTGATGGATGAGTTATTAATTGTGAAGTTGAAACTTCCATTCGTGATAGCCGTAACAAGGGTGTCTTTCACGTCTGTAACATTAGGACTAGTGCCATTCGTGGAGTCAAACTCGAGGACAGAATCAATCACAGTGGAGCCCTTGCTGTGGAGATCAACCATGTGGAAACACAGTCAGATAATTAACTAACAAACAACTGAAAGACCAAATGGAACAATCAAATGGTCACTTGACTTACAAACTGATAAACTAAACTAGTCGGGAAAGCAATCACTGATCAAACAAACCATGGATATATCCATCTATGTTATAACAGGGTGTTTGGTAATGACTACAAATGAATGTACTGTTACCTGAACTTCCGAATAAACATCCGGTGGAATTTTGGAAAACGACTCTTGTAAACTCGAGAACACTGTAACACATAGATAAATAATCATATAAATATCATATTACTTGCATACAAGCATTTCTGATATTGAGATCCAATTTATCTGCAAGAAATGTAGTTTTAAAACAGACAAAAAACAAGTATTTAGCAAACTATTCAGCATGTTAAAGTATACAGTATATCACCAGTGGTATCTATTTTTAATGTTGCCAATACACAACATTACCAAAATCTACTGCTATTGTAATCAACATATATGCCTCATAGGAGAAAAATATTACCGCAGTGGTGATGCCATTTGACAGATCTTTGGTCTCAGGATTATTGAGATCGGAGTAGATGTCCTTGAAGTCTTGAACAATACTGAAGACTAAATTAATCTGTGCAACTTTAGCAGGTGCAGAGACTGTTGTCACTGGAGTTGCAGTTTGGTTCGTAACTGGGGTTGCAGTTTGGTTCGTAACTGGAGTTGCAGTTTGGTTCGTAACTGGAGTTGCAGTTTGGTTCGTAACTGGAGTTGCAGTTTGGTTCGTAACTGGAGTTGCAGTTTGGTTCGTAACTGGAGTTGTTGCAGGTGTTGCTGCTTTGGGTAAAATTAAAATAGGACAAAGTTCAACAAAAGTGTCAAAAAACAAAATGAATGTGGCCTTGAAGCCTTATTTAACAACAAAGTTAAATTAAATCTTTAGTTAAGTTAAATCTGTAAACACACACTGACCAGTGGTCGACTGGTTCTGTGGTGTGACCTCAGCAATACTGGTGGCATTCTGAATGATTGTGAAGGTGAAACTTCCATTATTCAAGATTTGTGTCAGTTCTGCCACATTCGGCTTAGAGCCATTGATAAATTGAAGTTCTCCCTCTGTCACAATGGAGCCATTCCTGGGAGAGAACACAGGAAAATAATAAATGAATGAACTGGGTGAACAAATGGTCAGTTGACTTACAAAGTAACTAACCAACCAACCATTCAAACAATAAGCTAAAATAATTTATCATGATTTTAACAGTTTGCGTTTACCTGATGTGCAAAATTTCGAAGTGTGCAAAGTTTGTATATTTTTCCTTGTAAAGTTGCTCAACCTATAAAACATTAACAAACAGATTAAGACATTTCTCCATACAGCTCTACATAATATTTAATTATGGTTTTCATTTCTTTTTATTATACTACTTGACAAATGATCAAATCCTGTATCGTTTTCTAATGCTGCAAATAACTTTGTCTGCGAGACTTGAAAAATAGGCAAAGTAGGCATTTTAGCAAATTCAATCATGAACATACACATAGATATGGCCACACCCGCTCTTATGTTAAAAATAAGGTGGATATAATTACACATTATATCTGTTTTATTCTCAACCAATTTTTTTTTTTTTTCTCACGACCAATTCGTACGAGTGAGCAAAAGGTGGCTAATTCGTACAAATTCGTTTGACCTCACTTGTACGATTAGTCTAAACCCCAGTTTTGGGTAGGTTTAGGGGCGCGGTCAGGGGTAGGTCATTCGTACGAACTCATACAAATTGGGCAACTCGTAAAATATGTAAGATTTAGCAAAAATCATAAGGTCGTATGAATTTGTATGAATTAGCCACCTCGCAAAATACGTACGAATTGCTGTGAGATCGGGTTGGTACACCTTTAACTGAACCCACTGCGGGAAAGAAAATACAGAGTCATTTTAACCATTCCTCACTGGCCAAAAATATTACCTGAGAGGTGATGTTCTTTCTCAGGTCTACGGTTTCACTATTGGTGCTGTTTGAGTAGACATCCAGGAAAGTGCCGTTGATGCTGAAGTGTAGAGTGAATCGATAATAAATGGTGCTGTTGGCGCTGTTGTTCGTTTGAGCAGCATTTCCAGGCACATGTAGGATTCCTATTTAAGGTGAAATTAGTAGAAATTAGGGGAAATGAGAGAAGTTGAGGAAGATTGCTGAAGATTTACCTTCATAGTTTAGCATGTGGTTAGTTAGGCTGACAAATGTATACTGGTAAGAAAGCAATCCATATATAAAAATAAATAAAAATTACATTTTTTTTTTTTTTTTTTAATACATGTCTCTTTCAAGACAGTTACATTAATGCTGATCATCACCAACCAAGCCTATTTGACTGCAGTGGATTCCATTTTGAGAGTAAATATATTTTACAGCTGGATTGTTGTGAAAATTCTTTTGTAATTCATGTGCAATGATACAGGATGATTTGGAACAAGTATCACTACTAGATCCTTACCAATTAGACACAGAACAGCTACAATAATCCTCCACTCCATTGTGATCTTCTTTTAGCAATACGCCTAAAAAATGAAGCATAGAAGTGTGATGAACCGAAGTTCAAAATCAAGCATTTCTTCATGCACCATTACATAACAATGTTTGCATTTTGTATACCATTTTATATTTTATTTCACTCTGGATACAGAGAACAACTGAAAATGTTTTCTACTTACTTTTTAAATATTGGGTCAAAAAAAGCAATCCAGGTTATTCCGTATAGCAAGCTTTTCAAGGAAAGTTCCTGTCATCCGTTAAATGGTCACTTCTAACAGAGCACAGCAGACAGGTGAGAGGGCATTTAAAGGGAGACTTTTTTTTTTTTCTTCTTCTGAAGAATGGACCAATGAGAGTTCAGTTGGGAGTTTGCTGACAAACTTGATTAACAACTGTAAAAAATAATAGCTTTGTTTCGTGGTATGTGACGGTACATGATCACAGTAGCCTGCCTACATGTTGCATTGCCTGTTTTTGACCAATTATAGCTAATTGAAAAATTATGGCTGCAAAACAGTTTTTACATATTTTAACACTCAACAGTATCTGTGCCATCACTTAGTAAAACTGTACATTATTCATGTGGAAATATGTACTTCAACATCCTTGACTGAAGGTAATCTTTCTGAAGGAACATTTTCCCCCATAAAATTCATTCAAATTTCATATCCACTGTGTTCGCAAAAACACTTCCAAATATGATTAATGGAGAAAGTAAAGCCATTTCTTTCCCTTTTAGTGATTTTGAGAAGGTGATACGTGCTCTGTAAAGCTTGATCATGAGACATTCCTGATATGCCCATGGATGACTCATAAAAGCAACAATGACATTTATATCATGACAAGATTTTCAGCATGGTGATGGATATGACAATGTTTATGTATTTGGTGTTGGTGGAATGCTGCTTCAGAGCAAGTACACAGGTACTTTCTACGACCAATACATACGCCGAAACACTGCTGTGAGTATGTAAGACACGCTGCTGCTGCACAAATAGCACATATCAATTACCCATAGCAGATTTATACAGGTGGAACTGGGGAAGTTGGAGGGTTTTAGACAAACTCTGAAAGCATGCTGCAAACTGCTATAGTGAATGTTAACTAGCCATTTAAATGTTGAGCCGCAAGCTCATTGGGTGCAGATGCGACATGTACCAGCTTATGCCAAGTATATTAATGCTGTAAATATCATCAGCTTGCGTTAAGGACCCATCAGCCTGCGCCATCTGTGTGTGTGTGTGTGTGTGTGTGTGTGTGTGTGTGTGTGTGTGTATATATATATATATGAAGAGTTCAGATGCAAAAGC
Organism: Leuciscus leuciscus; assembly: GCF_965113295.1. Classification (NCBI taxonomy): domain Eukaryota; kingdom Metazoa; phylum Chordata; class Actinopteri; order Cypriniformes; family Leuciscidae; genus Leuciscus; species Leuciscus leuciscus. The sequence continues at coordinate 38,036,647 of NC_138727.1, read as the reverse complement.
CTCTAAGTGCCATCTGAAATTTTCTTCTAGAATGATAATTTTTTATCAAGCTTGTATATTTAAGTTCAATAATTTCACTTAAATGGCAATGCAAATTATCTATTAATTGTCATTTAAGTGAAATTACTTAACTTAAATATACAAGCTTTATAAAAATGACCATTCTAGAAGAAAATTTCAGATGGCACTTAGAGGCTTTTGCATCTGAACTCTTCATATATATATATATATTATTTATTTTTTATTTTTTATTTTTTAAAATGTACTGCGTACAAAAAGTACAAAAAGTACTGTGCATTGAGAACAGTCTGTGAGGATAGGAGTCACTTGTCTTTAGAAACAAAGGGTGTGATAAAAAAAAAAAAAGGTGTGTTTTGTTGCTAATCATGTTGTATTTCAAGTTCTTGAGCAAAACATTAGGAAACTACGTAACTGGCTTTTCTATGAAGTGTAGCTCCTTGTAACTCATATTGTTTGTTCCAAAACAAACTAGAGCAAAAATGTGCTAACCGCAAACATCTCTTAAAATCTCTTATAATCTCTTATGCTCTTATAATTTCACACATTATAATCTGTTATTATAAATTCTACAACAATTTCTATATGGATTAAATAATAAATCAATATTAAATCCAAATCTATTAAATAATATATCCATATTATCATGGTGTCGGAAAACTCAAATGAAAAACTCAGTTTCAAGCATATCGTTGTGTAAACGTACCCTAAATTATATAAGATACATAAAGAAATTACATTTTAAATCATATTAAAATAGAAAAGTTAATTTATTATTACAGTCTTTATATGGTTTTATGGCTGTTTTTACTGTTGCATCTTAATGTTACTTTGTTTTTCCTTGTGACTTTTGGTAAACAGACAAGAATGCTTTCCTCATGCCAAAACTTCAACTTCACCACAGAATGGTCACAAGCCTCTTATAATAATAGCAGAAGTTTTTAGGTTCCGCCTAATCAATTATTTAAAAAATGTCACATTATACAGGTGTTGTACAGTATTGTAAATGCTTTCATTTCAATATGCTTTCATCTTTTTAATTTTTTTATTTTTTATGACATTTGAAACTGGGAAAATCATAGTGTCCATTTTATCACTGCTAAAATGTTCAACAAATGATAGATGTGAGGTGTCAGACATGAGGACTGTCCAGAAAAGGAAAAGTCTCTTGACACCAGGGTTTGACTTGACTGTGATAGCAGACCTCTGTAACAGGTGTGGCCTCTGGCTGGGATAGTAATACAGAAAGGGCAGTTGCTAATGTGTTAAGCATGGTCCCATTGAAATGCATATCACTGTATAACTTCATTTAACCTAGTTTCGGCAAGGCAGTTTAACCTGCTAGAGCGCACCGCCCTTTTGAACAGAAACCCAGTAAATGAACTACAATGAACAGGCATAATTGTGGCTTCTTTTGAATGAAGACATTTGGGTGTTTTTTTTTTTTTAAGTCATACATATTATATTGATTAGAAATAATATGAGTACAATATATATCTTAAAGAAATGTATGACACTGTCCTTGTCAGAGCTTGGAAACTGAATGGGGTCAAAGTCATTTGTTTTTTTGCATGTTCCATTTCAAGTCTAAAGCAATGGATTTAAAACTCTGAATGAATTTCATAAACATTTTCTCATATTTCCCGATCTCCACGCTGAAAACCTTTAACATTTCCCTGTACGAGTCTCAAACGATCTCCAACCCTTTCTGTAGTCTCAACCCTGCATCTCTAGTGTCCTCCACCCTCCTCATTCCACAGATTCCACACATTTAACCCTTTACCATTGTTTCAAAAGTCTTCGACCCCATTCCCCAGATGTTGCATCATATATATGATAAACATCTTGCTAATACCAGATTGACACATTCTGATTCATAAATTTCTCAAAAATGTTGCCAGTTTGCATTTCTTAAGACATATTGAACATATTGAAGATTTCACACATCAAATAGATGTCTGAGTGATTTAGGTGTGCTATCATGTTTATGATTTTATGTTGATAGTTAAGTCAAGTCAAGTCACCTTTATTTATTTAATATAACGCTTTATACAATACAGATTGTTTGCAGCTTTACAGTGATAACAGCTTTGTTCAGCTGAAGTCAGTTCAGTGCGATTCACTTCCAATGAAAAGATGATCAATTATTAAATTAGTTAATTTCATCTACAAAGCAAAACTGTTCTCATACAGCAGCGTCAGTACAGTCAGTATCAAAATCAGTGACATGAATTATTTCTAAATAAACATAAGAATCAATGTTTTTGTTTTTTTATGTGCACAAGTTGCCTACTGAACTCTTCCCATGAGAAGTGTACTGACATGATTAAACATGTTTATGTAATAATGTTTAAGGATTAAACATTATTACACAATACCAGTAGTCAATACCTGTACTAACAAATAAAATGTTATGTACATTTCTGAAACAAATATTATTGTTAAAACTTTTCTATCATTAAACAGTCTTCAGATTTTAAATCTTAGAGCTGTCAAAAATGTATTAGTTATCACACAGTAAATATGAAAAATAACTGGCTACCTGGTGACACACCTATTGTGGAGAGATTAAATGATTTGCCGCCATTCCCAGCAAGTTCAGTGATCTAATACTCCCAGATTAGCTGCACATCAATACATCTTTTACATCTTTTTTTGTTGTCTAAAAGTGTGTTGGGCCACTCGCTTTCATTTATCCTTCCTCTACTTACCAGTGCTTTCACACTGACTGCGTATACACAATGTAGTTTTTGAGATTTGAAGTGTTCTTTCACACAGGGTTTAAAGGGATTCTGGTCAGCCAAAAACTGTCATAATTTTCTCATACTCACAAGTTTCTTTCTTCCGTGGAACATAAAAGAAGACATTTTGAGAAATGTGCTTTTTTATTTGTCCATACAATGGAAGTGAATGGTAACCAAAACACATTATGTTAGATTTACCATAATTATTAGTTTAAGTTTACAACTTATAAAAACTGTTTGCGTCTTCGTCAAACACACAATTACAAATTGGAAAAAGATTTTACGGAAGCTTTGACAATTGTGATCTAATGTAAAAAAAAAAATTGCATTAAGTTAAAAGCAGTTTATACATATTCTGTCACTGTTAACTAGTGTTTTTTTCTCCATAATTTTATTAAATTTGAACTGCACTATAATGCGCTATGAATAAAGGTGAATTGACCCCCATCACAGTAAGTTTGGTATTCATATACAGAAATGTTACAGTAAAAAAAAAAACAGTAAAAAAAAAAAGGTTATAGGGTTGTTGACCTAATTTTAAAGAACTCTTTATGCCAAAAAGGTTCTAGGATAAATGTCTTAAATGATTGCATAATACTGATGTTTAACAGGTTATTTAAAAAAAAAATATATATATATATAAAGTATGTTTCTGAGTGTTTTAATTCATAAAATGTATTTATTTTTAAATACAAAAATTAATTAAATGAAATTACATTTATTTTTAAATCCATTAGTCGAGCCCATAAAGGGAACACCTAAAAGGCTATATATAGAACATTTTCTTCTAAGAGTGAATAAAGTATATTGTTTAAAACAATGTTTAAATTTTTAACAAAAGATTTTTGTATATTCAACAATTTGTTCATTCTACAAAACAATATATATAAGTGTTATGAATGGCTAATTTTCCGATGTTACATTGAACAATTTATATATTTATTTATTTATTTTCGGTAACACTTTATTTGATGGGTCCACTTAAGACATTCTGTTGAGTCTTGACTAGAAGTAACAAGCAACTACATGCCAACTACCAGTCATTACAAATGTGTAGACTGCATAATATCTGCTAACTCTTTATTGTGATGCTCCCCCAACAGACATTCTACTGACTTTAAGTAACTTTGCAACTATGTCAACTTATTCTATTATCCCCAACCCTACCAGTCCACTAATACTCTAATGAGAGTGGGTTGACATGTAATGAGAGTTAGTACATATTCAACAGAATATTTAACAGTGACCATCAAAATAAAGTATCTGTGTCTCTGATCAGTGAAATACTAAAATGCTGCATCTTCCTGAGAATGGGCCTTCTATTTTGAACAAGGAGACTGTTATCACGTAGCAAACCCAAGCACACTTAAAAAAAAAGCCAGGGAATTCTACAGGTTTGCACAGTTACACATCTTTTAGTACATGACATGCAGTAACACTTTGTGAAAGCAACCTCACTCTAATCTCACAAACAGCAAAAAGTACACTTAAAAACTAGTAAGTTCACATTACAAGGAGCAGTCAATTTGACTGATTCACCAGTTTGCCATTCACTAACTGTGTGCAAGAGAGTGATAAGTGAATGGATGACACATGCACACTTGTTCATGAGATGGAATTCCCCACCCAAACAGAAACTATGTAATATAATGACAATGATATGCTTGATTCCAGACAGGCAAATTTAATTTAGTCCATTCAGGCCAGAACAAGAAGAAACAAACAAAAACAAACAACAATTTATTTGAATAGTTTAATACTAATAATTTGATTATTGATTTTAGAAATCTCTGTTGCATGAAATACAAGTTAAAGCGACATACAAGTTAAAGATGTTAAATCGTTTAAAAACGATGAAAAAACAAAACAAAAAACAATAATAAGAGCAGTGGTTGACAAAAATGGCAGAAGATAGCCTACTTCTACTCATACTTCTCCCCTCCCCCATTTTAAAATCACATCCACCAATCACATTCAAGTGATCGACTCCACACACCTGTCATGGAAACCGTACGAACTGCAGTGTTTGAACTGCCACTCCTTGATGACTGCAGGGTGAGTCAAAGGAATTAATACCAACAACACACATAAATTCCATGACCATGCTTCTCCCCATATTGTCTTTTCAACATTCCCTGAACAGATGAACGTCACAATGGTAGTGGCTTTTGGATTGGCCTCTGAGCAATGCAAATTTGCATCCTTTCAATACAGTTTAGAGCAATTCACCTTGGCAACAAGGTTGCTATACATACACTACCAATATCAAAAGTTTGGGTTAGTAAAAAAAATGTCTTTGCCATCAAAGTCACTAGGCCATTAGTGAAGCTGTCAGAAATCTGCAGTCCAAACAGAAATGTGACGTGCCTTGTAGGAACCTATAGCACTCAAGACCTTATCTGACATGTCAAGTTTTGCTTGTTTAAAACCAGGAGCACAAGCAACAAAAAGTTAAGCCTTGTTGAAAGAGTGTTTGGTGATAAGTTTCCCGAGGTCGTAGTGTCTCAAGATACCGATGCACCTGATAAAACCACCAACACTAGACCAGTCACACAGACTCCCTCATCTGTGACTGTATCATCACAGTTACGTCCTCTTCCAGTGTGAAACGAAGTTTCTGATCATTACCCCTCTCAATCAACTAAGGGGCTGTTTACACGACACCGTTTTCAACTAAAAATGTACAACTTTTTAAGCGTTTGGGTCGTTTGTTTACACAACAACGGCGTTTTGGGTGCCTGAAAATGGGGTTCGAAGTGCAAAGTCTCTGTGTAAACAACAAAAAAGCGAATTTGTGAAAATGATGACGTCATTACGTGTTAAAGCAGACTACATGGTTTTTAGTCGTTTTCGCGGATCCGTGTGAATGGGGATTGTTTTGACAAAGGTGTCGTCTGTATGCGGAAAAATCAAAGGAAAAACTTCTATTCTAAAATAATGTTGTCGTGTAAACGTACCCTAATAAATAAACTATAGGCTAAAGCAAATTGCGGCCCTCAAAGCACCATCGCAAACACCAAAACATTAATTCCCAGTGCTGTAACTACAAAACAAGATCTTAGTGTCCACACCAACGCATGGTAATGTGCTGTTTATTATGAGCGTGCGCTGCTGTTCTGTTGTCTGGCACTTTAAATGCTCAAGCTCCTTGAAAAAAATGACAAAATGACAAAATAATTTATCAGAATGCTTAGCAAAAGTTTCTCCTGCTCCTAGCTCATGGACAGCTAGGACAGCTAGATGGCTCCTACTCACGATCTCTGTCTCTGCAAGTTTCGGAAGGGAATGATTCAGATTTCTCTTGGCACAGCTACTAGAAGACAGACAGGTTGCTCACATCACATCTACGTCGTCAAGCTCAGTTTGAGTCTGCGCAGTACGCTCAGCCATCAGGAAGTGAGTGCTTCTAATTGACTTCACTTTTCTCCATTGAATCCAATGGGGTCGCTGTGTCCATTTCTTTACTGTCTATGGAGATAAGAGGCAAACTACAGTGGCCCAGTAGTGCACAACACAACGAAATTTAAAAAGCAAACATAAATTCACAACACAACCAAATTAAGCCACAACACAACGAAATGAATCCACAACACAACGGAAAATGTACAACACAACGGAAAATGTACAACACAACGGAAATAAGCCACAACACAACGGAAATGCTCCCAACCACTAGAGGGCTCTCACAACGTAGTTCGAATATGCCTACTATATAGTAGGAGAAAACAGTATGAAAGGAGAGAGTAGGCGAGAAGTTCCCGGATGATCTACTGCTTCCGCCCAGATTTTTGAGTGCTCAACTGATGGATACTTTTCTATCCGAGGAGGCCACGCGAGAGGAAACGTCATAATCGAACATCGCGGAGATCAGCGACGCAGGAGCTTTCAAATGTGAGTAAACATGGTTCCTTGTGTTAAAATCGCATTTGTTGAGCTGTAGAGTAAACTGTTGAATTGTTGAAGGTGTGAAGACGTTAGACCGTATAGTATAGTTGTGATTTTGCTGTAAAAACACGTTTTAGTATAGCTATCAAGGGAGCTCCAGTAAGCACACATTTACGTCTCCAAAGTGGATTTACATAAACCATTCATCTTAAAGATGCTCCATTTTAAATGACTATTTACATCCGGAATACAATTCTAAAAGTATTGCAGATGAGCACATCACAACATGAAAGACATCTGAGTGATGAATGTGTGCTATTATGTAAGAGAATTCACTGTCAACACTGCTTACATTAGATAAATGAGGGGGGGAGGGAGGGTATTTTAGGGATCTTACTAAAATATAAAGTAAGATAATGTTGTTACTTTGTTACTTTTGTACTTCTAATACAATCAAATGACATTGTGCTGTTAAAATGACTGCTTTTGTATTATGTTTGTGTATTTTTGTAGAATCTGAAATCTCTGCAGACTGGTGTGAGCACTGAGTATGAGGAGCCCAGAGCTGAATCCTGGAAACGGTGCCATGGATGAGACCCTTCATCACTCCACTGGCCCTTATTGCCTCAGATTGTGAAGCACAGCGCAGCACGCAGCAACCTCAGGCACAAAGGCACGGCTCACCTCTGGCGGTCAGCTGATTCATCAGAATAAAGCTGAAGAATGAGAACCGCTGTGTTGAGATGGCAGTAGGATGTGGGGTTCACCGCCTGTAAATACATGATTGTAGTTTGAATAAAGTTTCATGTGTTGTTGACTTGTATATGCATTTGTTTATTGATGGTTATATTTGTTGTTTTACTCATTTATTCATGTTTTGTATTGTCAGTAAATAAAATTAATTATAATGCATTAATTCATTGCTTGACTGAAAATGTAAATGTTTTCACTGCATTTATCTACAGTGTATTCATGCATAGCTATGTCATATGACAAAACAAATTACATTTTGCTTGTTTAATTAAATTATATAATTTTCAGTAAAACAAAGGTAACATAATTAAGTATTGGCCAGCATTATCATTATTATTGTGTGTAAGTTTTGGGTTGGGCTAGCAATACAATTTGTTCTGGGGTAATATACATTTTTAGGAGTGATACTTAAATTTTTCAAGTATAAAATCAACAGTTTTCTCCAAAGGCGAGATCTTCGAGCAGCTGCCCGTCTCGTTTGTGCAAACATTACAAACACTTTGGAAAACTATTCTAGGTCTGTCGAGTTACTGATGTTGTGAGGTGTTAGTAGACCTGTTGCTCATATTATAATTTTTTATTGCCAAACTTAGTTACATACAAGATCAGGGAAATATACCATGGTTGTATATTTAACAATGAACAATCATAATGATAAAAAAATTAAATAATAAATAATGGGTTTGCATAAATCATAATATGAGATTTTATACACAAAATTTGGTATAAAATGCCTCCAAGAGGTAAATTTAACAAGAAAAAGAGGGAAACAGATTTAAGCCACTTTTGCTAACGACATATTCAAGAGATGACGATTTGGGGTTTTCGTAATAAAAATAATATCGTTAATGAATGTATTCACAAAATAAATGGGCAGCTGTTTCTTCAATAAGACACTAAATGAGCCAATTTCGTCAATATCAAGATATTTACAGATAGATGAATTATGTCGCTCATATCTTTTAATCTGTTGCGCTTGTGATAACGTTGTAGGTCACATGAAAACGTCAACATGGTGGATGATGTATGAATGAATGAATGAATGAGGCATTTATATAGCGCTTTCATATGTACTACTGTACACCCAAAGCGCTTTACAACCATATCAGGGAATCTCTCCTCAACCACCACCAGTGTGCAGCATCCATTTGGATGATGCGATGGCAGCCACAGTACAACGGCGCCAGTGCGCTCACCACACACCAGCTATAGGTGGAGAGAGGGTGATAGAGCCAATTCAATGTAAGGGGATTATTAGGAGGCCATGATTGGTAAGGGCCAATGGGTGGAATGTGGCCAGGTTACACCCCTACTCTTTACGAGAAATGCCATGGGATTTTTAATGACCACAGAGAGTCAGGACCTCGGTTTTACGTCTCATCCGAAGGACGGTGCAGGATGGTGCTCTCTGACAGTATAGTGTCCCCGTCACTACACTCTGGCGTTAGGACCCACACAGACCACAGGGTGAGCGCCCCCTGCTGGCCTCACTAACACCTCTTCCAGCAGCAACCTGGTTTTCTCAGGAGGTCTCCCATCCAAGGTACTAACCAGGCACAGCCCTGCTTAGCTTCAGTGGGCAACCAGTCTTGGGCTACAGGGTGATATGACTGCTGGCTATATGTACGGCTCCGTATATGTACGGCTCGCATTCATACTTTACGAGATCTGGCTATAAAGTAGCCTACCTACTCTTTAGCGCTCGTTAATTAAGCACTTATTGAAATTAAGTACCTACTCAGTGAGTATGCGGTTTCGAACGCAGCCTTTGTCAAGTTTTGTTTCACTGTAATCACGGTTGGTAAGCGTCACGTCAGTGTTCATGTTTTTTTAGTTCATGCCATGCCATGACATGCTTTTGTTTTATGTTTGATCTTGTTATGTTTGTAAATAAACTGCACTTGGGTTCTCTCTACAACTTGCCTTCAGTGGAATACTTTACAAATATAAAGCTTTTGTAACATTAAATAGGCCTACCATTCAAAAGTTTGGGGTCAGTAAGAATTTGTATTACATTTTTGGGGGGAAATAAAATAAATTAATACTTTTATTCATCATGGATCAATTAAATTGAATAAAAGTTACAGTAAAGACATTAATAATGTTACAAAATATTCTATTTCAGATCAATGCTGTTCTTTTGAACTTTCTACTCTACTCTCTAAAAATAAAGGTGCTGTATTGCCATATTTGGTTCCATGAAGAACCTTTAGCATTCATGGAACCATAGCTATATGTTCTTGACAAGTCTCTACCACACTGTCAGAAAAATAAGTTGTAAATTCAGGAGTTTAAAGGGATAGTTCACTTTGAAATTAATTTTTGGTATGTTTTAGCTTACCTCAAGGGCATCCAAGATGTAGGTGTCTTTTTTTCCGCAGTAGTTTCAATTTTGATATTTTTAGGTCAAACCGTTCTTGTCTGTCAGTCATATAATGCAGGTCTATGGTCATTATCTCAAAACACAAGCACAGAGTCCAAATTAAAACAATTCCCCGTCGTCCAAATTAAACAATTACCCATCGTAAGTACACATTGATGGCCTAAGACACGAAACGAGCGGTTTGTGTGAGAAAACGAACAGTATTTATCGTTTTTACCGCTTATACACAGCCATGTCCGAGTGATCTGATCTGACGTGTGCACAGACTGGTGCATAGATATATACACTAGATGTCGCCTTGTCTACGGCAGTTCATTGGAACGAATGTCTTTAAGGCGACATCTAGTGTATATATCTATGCAACAGTCTGCGTACACGTCAGATCAGATCACTTCGACATGGCTGCGTATAAGAGGTAAAAACGATATAAATACTGTTCGTTTTCTCACACAAACCGCTCGTTTCGTGTCTTAGGCCATCAATGTGTACTTACGATGGGGAATTGTTTAATTTGGACGACGGGGAATTGTTTTAATTTGGACTCTGTGCTGTGTTTTGAGATAATGACCATAGACCTGCATTATATGACTGACAGACAAGAACGGTTTGACCTAAGAATATCAAAATTGAAACTACTGCGGAAAAAAAGACACCTACATCTTGGATGCCCTTGAGGTAAGCTAAAACATACCAAAAATTAATTTCAAAGTGAACTATCCCTTTAACAGCTTCTCACTGGTGCAGGACCCTTAAAGATGTACCTTTCAATGTTTGCAAGTGGGGAAACCTTTTCAGTCAACATAATCAAGAAGTAAATAGAGAACAAATAATATGGAATTCGAAAGACACAGAATACCAAGAAATGTGATAAGATCACATGGTCCTGCAAAATCCAAAACAAAACAAAAATACTGACATTAAGCAGTGACTGAACTAAACAATCAAACTAAGGCAAAGTGTGTCCTTATGAGACGATACACAATGTCATTCGAACCATCTGTGCAATGTGTGCATGTTTTTTCTGTCTTGCATTTCCTCGACTTTACAGGAAACTACATTCTTTAGCAGATTTGGGCCCTAAAAAAAATTCCTTATATTTTCCAAGAGAAGCATGCTGAACTGATATTATATAGAAAACACGTTGGAAATGCAGAATTGCATGCTGGAGCGGCATAGTTAACAATAAACAATGTAAAATATACAGAAAATATAAAATGTACTGAAATATCTAATAACCTATAAAATACAAATAAACACGTTTTCAGGACTATACTGTTTAGTCTGTCTCAGAAATAAAAAATGTCTCAGAAATGGATCACTTTAAAAACCTGAAGAAATATCATAAGTACAATTTTTTTCCTGTGTTGACTTATTTGCTTCTGAAACATGCATTTAGGGTGGGACATTATGTTTTTTAATAGGCATTAACCTTTAGTTTTTTTGTCATAGCCATGAACCATGATGTGTTACTTTTAGTCAAAGTAGGTGGTTTTAGAGGGATGTACATTCATATAAAGAGGAAGTAATTTGTCAAAAATTGGTACCCTCGTGACTGAAAAAAAAAGTTGTTGTTTTTTTGTTTTTTTCTCCTGGACAAGATAAACAGGAAAAAAATGTATTCACAATTTACCACATATCTGCTAAATGACAGTTTACTTTGGCCTAAGAGCTAATAGACATGAGCCGCAAAACAACCACTTTAATTTTTGATTTTTCATCTGAAACTTAGGAAGTCATTTCTATATTTTATATTCTATTATCTGTTTAGGATAACACAACATTCTAATTTACTTTGTTGAGCTGTCCAATCTTTTCTGTTTTCTTTCTGTCCAATGTTTAAGATATTTTTCTTTACATATTTTAATAATTTGATTTGGTCTGATGGGGATTTGAGGTGTTCTGGGGTGCTATGTGGATCGTTAGTTTCTGGCTTTATGAAAAGCAGGAGGATATCATATATCATTAGCGCCATCTTGCTCCAAAAACTAATAGCCTATACATAAGATGAACATAAAGGGATATTTCAACCAAAAATGAAATTTTCATTTACTTAATTTACTCACCTTCATGTTGTCAAACCTCTATGAGTTTCTTTATTCTGTTGAACACAAAAGAAGATAATTTAAAGAATGTTGGTAAAACATTGATGGTAACCACTGACTTCCATTGTATGAAAAAAATAAATAAAATGGAAGTCAATGGCTACCATCAACTGTTTAATTAATTAATTTGTTTGAGTTCAACAGGATAAAGAAACTCATACAGGTTTGGAACAATATGAGGGTGAGTAAGTGCTGAGAAAATTTACATTTTTGGGTGAACTAGGCTATCCCTTTAAAACCTTTGATGGATAGAAGCCCCCTATTTATTTTTTTTATTTTTTTTTTTGTATTTGACATGGTTGGGTAAATGGCATATAGGCCTATTCATTATTGATATTTTCACAGCTAGATTGACACATTTTAATATAATATCTTAAACAGCAACGCGTTAACAGCGCTACTTGAATACAAGGCAAATCAAGAATTGTGGCAAACATGTAATTTACATATAGCGCATAATTGTCAATGGCAAATTACACAGAATGGTGATTTAAACTTAAATCACTCTAGGGTCACTCTAGGGCTGGTGTCTCTCAGTAATGCTGTAAAATATAGCCTGCAGGTTCAGCCCTGTCAGTAACAACTGATTTCTATACAAACATTTAAATTGCACATAATGCAGTTTTTTTATTCATAATAATACATAATGGTAACCTTTTAATGTCTAATGTTTCTACACAATTATTATTATTATAAATTTTTTTTATATAAACATAAATGGTGGCTGTCATAAAATAACTGTTTTCATGATTTCTTCAAACAACCTAAAAGTATAAATGTAGTACAGTGCAGTGAACTGAAGAAGAGCTGCTTCTTCTACTTTGTCAGATTTTAACAATAGCTCGCATCCTTGATGTTGCGCTACTGCCATCTTCTGGAGTTAATTAACCCTTACACAATGCAACATGTCATATTCTTGTCATCATTAGTCCTGTTTTTATTTAAAAGGAGATCAGGCTGATGTTGAACAATTCTGTCAAAATCTTAAATCAGGGGAGAAATGTTCAATCAGCTGCATCAGGTGAGAAATGCACAAAAGACCTTTGTCCATACGCCAATTACAATCATTATTTTTTACCCCGGGGTAGACTGGGCTTAAGTTCTATTAAACATCTTTATGTTGAGGGGCAGTTCCTTTACTCGGTTAAGAGAGAAATTTGATTTACCTCATACATACTTTTTCTGCTATTTAAAAATTAGGCATTATGTGAAGTCCAGAATTTGTAATTTTGAACTCCACCTAGAGAAGCATGTTTTTTTTTTTTTTTTACTTTTTTTTACTGACTCTAGGTATCTTATTTATAAATGTGTTTGTTTGTTTATTTGAAAGCTGCGTCGCAGCCCCTACTGTAAGATTTGAAGAGGCCTGGGAGGAAGACCTGGGAGTTGAGCTCTCCGAAGTTACGTGGGACAAGTGCTTGGCTACGACACCAACTGATCCAATTCAAAGTTTTTTACCGCTTACTTTACACTATTAAGGCCAAACTGCATACAGTTTTCACAGCTGTTAACCCATTTGTGACAGGTGTAAGTTAGCAGTGGATACAGCTTCTCATGCTTTCTGGTTTTGCCCTTTAGATTTTGGTCAAGCAGGCTTTGCAATAAGCCTCTTCCACCAGATGCTGAACTTGCCATCTTTGGCCTCTCACAGCACACCTCTTGCCTTCCAGTCTCTAATGCTGGGTATGATCGTGGCTAAGAGACTTGTGCTTAGAAACTGGAAATCAGCCTAACCCCCTTCCTTCCAGATGTGGATTATGGACATGATCTCTGTTATACAGATGGAAAGACTATTGACAAAGATGCTATTGAACAGTTTCAATCAGAAATGCATTAACCATTTCTGTGGGAGTGAGGGCGGGACCTAAATATCACGGCTTTACTTCCTGCTCACTACTGTGCAGAATAGGGTGACCAGATGAGATTGGCTGAAATTCGGGATGGTGGTCAGATGATGGCCGATGATGACCATACATATGGTATCATAGTCCTACTATGATATTAGACTACATAGACTATAATAAAAGATAATGAATTTCAAACCTGAACCAAACATATTTTTATTCAAAGATCAACAGTCTGTCATTAGTCTTTAGTCTACCACAAAAAACAACAACATTAAAATCATGAACTCAAATGTCATTGTGAAAAAAACAATGACTGTTTTAACAGTGCGTAAATCAGACCTTTCAGGTTATAGCCTAACGCCCATAAGCCTTATGCCAAAATTATTATTGCAACTAAATTGTCGGTCATTAAATAAGAAAACGAAACAATTGTGTAGATGATTTGCAATTGTGTAATCAGACATTAGGCCGAAGTATTTTTTTGCACACAGAGCCACGACCAATCAATCACTCCTTTACGACTGGCTGGCAGAGACGTTTTTCTTTTTAGCGGCGTGTTGGGGTTCCGGTACACTAGCCATGTCAAGTAAACGAATTAATGAAAATTTGCTTATCAATGCATATCTAAATTTGCGCCTACGGTATCTTTGTAGAACTTCAAAAAAAGAAATAAAAAAGATGCTGCAGCCAATGAGCAGCCGGCGGGGGCTGCAGGACAACTCAACCTCCACGGACAGTTTTTAATGTTTTATCAGACAATAACTACTCAAGTTTTTGCTTTAGTATAATTTTCGGGACAATTAGGGCCGGATTCGGGACAACAGCTTAGATTTTGGGACTGTCCCAAATTTTTCAGGACGTCTCATCACCCTAATGCAGAAGCAGGTCCAGCGTTACTACTGCGCAGAAGCAGGTCTTAAATCTGCGCAAGATGTCAGCACCATATTAGAACTTTGGCGGCTTCACTTTTCACCAGTGGAAGAGAGTGAAGGGGCGCCATCGTCCATCTCTTTTTACAATCCCAGCAGGCATTGACGTTGGACCCAAACGTTGGACAGACGTTGCATTTTGTTAGAAAATGAAAATCGGGTTGACGTCATAACCCAACGTCAGTCTGACGTCAATATCCAACGTCTGTCCAACGTCTGTCCAACAAGGCGCATCTCAAACAAGCCTATTGTCAGTATTTTACGTCAGTATGACGTTGGTTTGAGACGTTGGCTCAACGTTGGATTTTTGTTACTTTACAACGCAACCTAAAAATAACAAAAGATCAACGTCTAATGATGTTAGAATTTGCCGTTGTGTGGACACTGCCATTACGACGTTAAGGAGATGTTGGGTTTTGGTCACCATAACTCACTACTAAATGTCAGTGTTTGACGTAAATATGACGTTGTCAGGAGACGTTGGCTTGACGTTGTATTTTGGTTAGTTAATACCACAACCTAAAACCAACAAAACTTCAACGTCTAATGATGTTAGAATTTGACGTTGTGTGGACGTTGCCATTACGACGTTAAGGAGATGTTGGGTTTTGGTCACCATAACTCACGACTAAATGTCACTTTTTGACGCAAATATGACGTTGTCAGGAGACGTTGGCTTGACGTTGTATTTTGGTTAGTTAATACCACAACCTAAAACCAACAAAAATTCAACGTCTAATGATGTTAGAATTTGACGTTGCGTGGACGTTACCATTATGACATCATAGAGACGCTGGATTTTGGTAACTTTACAACACAACCTGAAAACAACAAAATATCAACGTCAGCTGACATCGGTATTGGACGTCAACTTAACGTTGGCATTAGACGTTGAGGTGATGTTGGATTTTGGTTATCCGATGTCGCAACCAAAATTAAACCAAATATCAACGTCTAATGACGTTGTGTGCCTGCTGGGGTCTAGGGTCAGAACACATTTTATTTATCCTTTATTTTACCAGGATAGTCCCATTGAGATATAAAATCTCTTCTTCCAGGGAGTCCTGGCCAAAATGGCAGCACAAAAAGTTTCACATAAACAACATACAAACATAAAACTCAGAATCTTACATAAAATTTTATCCAGCAATAACAACAAAAGCTACTTAACAAAACATGCACACGTTTCCTTTAAATTTGTCAGTAAGAGATTTTTAAAAACTTTTAAAGAGGGGAGTGTTTGTCACAGTGTCTGGGTTGTGTTCTTTGGGTCACCACTAGATGTCCTCCTTCCCCACGGTGTCTGTCACATTCGAACTACATTCCCCATGATCCTTGTCTCTTCATTACACTCAGCTGTCCCTTGTCACTGATTATTACACTCAGCCAATTCCCCATTAGCATTGTCATTTACCTGTGTATTTATACCCTGTCTGTTTTAGTATGTGTTACGGAGTCCTTGTTGTATATCATGCCACTTCGCAAGTCTGTTCCTCGTCTGTTCCTCGTCTGTTCCTCGTCTGTTCCTCGTCTGTTCCTCGTCTGTTCCTCGTCTGTTCCTCGTCTGTTCCTCGTCTGTTCCTCGTCTGTTCCTCGTCTGTTCCTCGTCTGTTCCTCGTCTGTTCCTCGTCTGTTCCTCGTCTGTTCCTCGTCTGTTCCTCGTCTGTTCCTCGTCTGTTCCTCGTCTGTTCCTGTTTGTATCTTTGGACTGCTAATATGGATTTTGACCCCTGCATGCATGACGACGAATTGGAATTGCTGTTTTTGGATCCACCTGTTTCTCTCCCTTTCCTGTATGTGTGGATCGTGACAGTGTTTCTATCATTATTATACTCTGCAGCTCATTCCATAACCAGGGAGCATAGGAAGAGAAGACGGTTTTACCAAGCTCTCAACGTACTCTAGGAACCTTTAAAAGCAATTTAGTACTGGATCTAGTACTATAATTACAGGTGTAATAAGATAAAAGACGACAGATATAAATTGGTTATTTGCCTAACAATGCCTTAGCAATAAACATCAATGTGTATTTTTCTCCTTTGAAACAAAGAAGTCCAACCCACCAATTCATACAAGGTACAATGATGAGTGCGTGAAGAGGCACTCGTCACAAAGCGTAAGGCAGCATGGTATACACAATCTAACTTTTTTAGAGAAGATGAACTTGCATACATATAAATCACATCACCGTAATCTAATACGGAGAGGAAACAACTTTGAATAATTCTCTTTCTTGCTTCAAAAGGAAAGCATTTCTTTAAACTAAAGAGGAAACCCAGTTTTGGTCTGAGCTTTTTCAAGAGATTTTCAATATGTACATTAAAACCTCATTTTTAATCTAGCCATATGCCTAAGTATTTATAACAATTTACTCTTTCTATACAGTCCCCTTCTAAAGTTAAAATCGGGCAATCTGTTTTGATGGAACCACGGGTGAAAAGCATATAATTTGTTTTGGGGTTTTTTGTGTTTAAAACCAATTTCAAACTTAACAATGACAGTTGCAAAGACCGAAAAGAATCTTGCAGAAACTCTATGGCTTGGTTCAAAGAATGTGCTACTATGTAAATGATTGTGTCATCAGCATATAGATGAATTCTAGCTGGGGTTCTCCCACAACCTATGTCATTGATATAAATAGAAAATAAAATTGGTGCTAAAACAGAACCCTGTGGGACACCTTTTTTAATTGTTTGTTCTGCTGAAATAAAATTTTCAACTGAGATACACTGGGTTCTTTCGGATAGGTAATTATTAAACCAATTTAGAGCTGTTTCACTAAAACCCTCACAACTAAGTCTCTGCAACAGTAGTTCATGATCTACAGAGTCAAATGCTTTGGAGAGATCTACAAATAAAGCTGCACAATGCTGTTTACTATCCAAACATTTAATAATATCTTGGCTCCTGTTATACTGTGACCTGATCTAAAGCCTGATTGAAATTCATTTAAAATTTTATTTTCAGTAATAAACTGTTTTACTTGATCATTTCTAAAAGATTCAAATACTTTTGCCGTCTTGAAATTGGACGGTAATTATTCATCTCAGATGATCACCACCTTTTAACAAAGCCGATTTCCATGCAAGGGGAATAACATTTGAATTGAAACTTAAATTTAAAATCGAAGTGATGGGCTCTGTTATAAGATCTGCAGCAATTTTTTTAAAGTAAGGCTCTATTTTATCAGACCCCGCTGATTTTTCACAATCCAAGTTTGATAAGGCTTTATAAACTTGTGTAGCTAAAATAGGAGTAAAAGTGAACAGCTGAGAACAACACAGCGTATCCACATTGCCTTCTATATTATGTTCCTTTAAATTACTAAAATCTGAAATTATGTCAGCAGTGATAAAATGGTTGTTTTTTACAATATTTCTTTGTCCCGGATTACACTCTAATTTATTTTCAAACAGTCTGGCAGACTGTGGGGTTTTTTTTACCACAAATTGATTGGGTCAACTTCCAGAAATTTCCATTCACACAGCAGGATTTTGAATCGCTGACTGCTCCATAGATTATTTAGCATGCCAAATATCTCACGGGCGTCTGCGATTCTCTCAGATCGTGTCTTTGATAATTCACACTGCGTGATTGTCACTCGAGTGAACGAGCACCGATTTGCCTATGATTTCGGGCATTTGTCGACGATCTCCCAAAACCTGTCGGCGAGTGAAAATCGGGCCTAAAATTGTTCAGTGGGAACTCGCCATTAGCCACTTAGCCGGCCCGCAGTGACTTCTCTGAAGTTTAAGCTGCACATCACACTGGGTATCTTGACTGTTATGCAGCTTTTTACTATTGCACTTTTGTAAATTGGACTAAGTATTTGTTTATTTATTTATTTATTATTTGTGTGTGTGTGTGTGTGTGTGTGTGTGTGTGTGTGTGTGTGTGTGTGTGTGTGTGTGTGTGTGTGTGTGTGTGTGTGTTGTCTGAGCCAGTGTTGTTTGTTCTGTTTAACCAGAAAAATCCAGAAAAAGAAAGCAGATCAGGTATTTCCTTCCTTGTCCATGCCCATGTATAGCTGTGATCTCATAGTAAAAGGGACATTTAACATTTACAAGCAGGGACCAGAATTAAAACGTGTGACGCACACAAAAGTTTTAATTAACTAACTCACAAACACATAACTAATCTAAACAAACACATATACACACAATCACACATGGGTAAAATGGGAAGTGAAAGATAAGCCCCTTTCACACAGCGCTTTGAACCCGGCAAATTGCCAGAACACTTCTGTGCAAACACGACCCGGGATTGATGCCGGGATCGATGCCGGGTTGGGGACCTAGTAACATTGCCGTGTTCAGTCCCGGAACGCGCGCTGTGTGAACAAAAGCCGTAACAATGCCGTGTCGTAGTGATGACGCTGAAGCCGCGATCGTTCGCCAGCTGTGAAACGGTACGTAATGCGCAAGTTTATGATCGAATCTGAGAAAAAATGCACAAGCGTGGTTTCTAGAGAGAGAAATTGCAGCTCATAAGCAAACTTAAGACGCTGCGGAGACATTACAAGTCACATCGATGTCACGTGCGTGTCTTTACGGAATTTTTACGGGTTGTGTGTGAACTGATTCCTCTGATTCCGGAAAATCACTGGCAGTGTGAATGAACCAAAATCAAACGAACCCGGGTAAAATCCCGGGTCACTTTATCCGTGTATTTTCCGGAATATCTGTGTGAAAGGGGCTTAAATGGAACCGTTGGTGTTGAAGTTGCAATCAATTTCTTCCATGTTAAATGAAGAAATTATGATGAACTTGCGATGCTAGTCTGACTCTGTTATATATAGATAGCCTATATAGAGACTCTCTCTCTAGATTACACTGTGTTCCAGAGTTCTAAGAACAAGTTCAGTGAAGTCCAAGGGTGTGGGGTATAGATCATGAGCATTGTTGCCGCAAGGAACAGTTTGAACACCTTGTTGCTGGCAACCAGTTATTTGTGGTACTTAACGGAACATTCCACAGCTTGTGTGTCACGGTTCATGAATCGGCTGTCTCATTTCTGATGTGTGTGTGTGTGTCTGTGTGTGGGTGTGGTTGCTCATTGTGTTGATTAGTGTCGCCAGCTGTGATCAATCCCCGTTCCCTTGCAGTATTCCCATCTCATGTTGTCAGATCGTTGTGGTTTCCCCGGTGTCGTGTCCTGTTCCCGTGTGGCTCTCTGTTTCCCTGCTGTGGATTATCGTCGTGTGAATTCGTTGTTATTCTTCATCTCGTCTGGATGTTCCACTGGTTCCTGGTTTCCCGAGCACGCCGATCACTTCACCACCACCGGATGCCATCAAAGTCCCTGCGCCACAATCATCATCTGAGTGTTTGTTTTCCCCGATCTGTGTTGTCCGTTTCTGACCACCTCAATAAACGCCTTTTACTTGCAATTGTATCCGTTCTGATTTCCTCACATTGTGACATCAACGGAAGAAGGGAGAAAGTATCATCATTTTTCTTGCCTGTTTTCATGCTATTTGCATATTAGCATCAAAGTCAACACAGTTGATATAAATACATTTGTAAAACAAAGCAAAACACAAATACACTGAATATGAAAATACGCACACCCAAGAAAGAAAAAAAACTGGTTACAGAACTCGTTAAGCCTCATTCAGCATTTGGTGGTATTTTCGTAATAATCCCAAATGTCTAAAGGCATGAACACATTTTAAAGAGCAATTATGCTTAACTTTAAAGGGACAATGTGTAGCTTTTTAGGTATTTTATTATCTAAAATCTATATTTTTATTCATAAATATGCCCTCAATGGTGTACAAATACCTATGCCAATGTTCAGACTAATCCTCGTAAACGAAGAATTTATTATCTTTATATACATGGGACGGGTAAGTCCACGGAGGCTTCCATGTAGTTCCGCCCATAGACATGTATAGAAAGGCTAGATAGTTTACCGGCGCTGAGAGCCAATGGGACCCGACGACGTCACACGGCGGCCATCTTAGGACAGGACCGCTCGTCCAGTTATAACATTAAAGTCTATTGTGCATGTAGTGCTGAAATAACTATATTTTGCTCAATTTTCAACCGATTTTCAAACGGCTTGGTGTGTCATAAACGTCAGGGATGCGGCTATTTAACTGCATACTTGTGAAAAATTATAGCCACAAACGGCATCAGCACAAATCATAGCCACGTTAATAAGGTTTGTAATAAACCAAACCGTTTGTAAATCCGTCAAGAATTCAGCAAGTTACGAGCATTTTAGTTGGCGTATGTCACTCTCCTTCCGTCCACAGCAGCAGGGAGCAGCAGGGAGCAGCAGCGCAGTCTCCTGACCTAAGATGGCCGCCAAGTGACGACACAGCTGACGGCGGAGGATGTCGACTCCCAGGGTGGTTGGCAACAGCTGGACTGTGAATGGACAGGAGTGTGTGGAAGGAAGTGACGGATCAGGAAATGAACCAGGAGAGATGGAAGTAGGTGGCGGGATATATGAAAGCTGGGAGTCGGTTAGGAATAATAAACGGAAAAAGAAAAGGCAAAATAAAACTGATGAAAGTGACTCAGACAGAGGATCAAATACGGAGGAGAAGCGGAGGGAGGAGCATGTAATTTTTGCAAAACTTGTGGATGACGGGGACTCGTTTGGAGGTATGAATCCAATACAACTAACAAAATCGCTAAATAAGGAAATTGGTGAAATAAAGAGTGCCAAAGTACTAAGAAATGGAGCTCTGATGATTGTGTGTAAGGATGAGAAACAGCAAGGGAAAGCAATCAAAATGAACATAGTCAATAGAAAGAAAGTGGAATGTTTCAAGACTTACAAGAAATTTACAAAAGGAGTCATTACAGGGATTCCGGTTAACGTATCGGTTGATGATGTGGAAAGAAACATAACAAACGCTCGAGTAAATGAAGTCAGACGTCTAAAAGTGAACAGAAATGGCAATATGCAGGATAGTCTTTCGGTTATGATCAATTTTGATCAGGAAGAACTTCCAGAAAAAGTGTACATTGGTTTTATGTGCTACGATGTAAGGTTATATATTCCCCCTCCAATCAGATGCTTTAAATGCCAAAGATATGGGCATGTAGCGGCGGTGTGTAAGGGAAAGCAGAGATGTGGAAAATGTAGTGGAGAACATGAGTATGGAAAATGCCAGGAGGGTACAAAACTGAAGTGTTGTAATTGTGGAGGGGAACACAGTGCCGCTTACAGAGGATGTGAGGTTAGTAAGAGGCAGGCCGAAGTGCAACGAATCAAGGTTGTTCAAGGAATCAGTTATGCAGAAGCTGCAAAGAAGGTTTCAGAGAATATGACAGTGATCAAGCAATCAGAAATTAGCAGAAAAGAAATGAATCAGAGGGCCAAACTGGCGGAGCAGGCCGAGCGCAACGACGATATGGCCGACTCAGGAAAGAAATGTCAAGGATGTAATAAATTGAAGGAGGATACTTTGATAGTGGAAAAGAATGATTTTGTAATGTTCATGGCAGAAATAATAAATTGTTCTGCACAGACAAAAAGCAGAAATGAAAGGATTAAAATAATTGTTAAATCCGCAGAGAAATATCTAGATGTCAAAGGACTGCAATGGGAGACCATAAGAGACTCCCTTACTGAAGAGACACAGTCTTCTCAGGCATGTGCTGGATCTTCGTAATGTTATTGACCTTTCTACAGTGGAATGCAAGGAGTCTTATTGCAAATGGCCAAGAGCTTAAGAAATACATCGATATGTTAACAGAGAAACCTAATGTAATATGTATTCAGGAAACATGGTTAAAACCACAGTTGGATTTTATAATAAATGGTTATAATATAATTAGAAGAGATCGAGAATATGGTAGAGGAGGAGGAATAGCAACATTTATACAAAATGGGTTGAAATATAAGGTAGAACCAATAAATAAAGAATATGAATCAATAATAATTAAGGTATGGACTAAAAGAGGGAGAATAGATATTATTAATTATTATAATCCATGTGAAAAATTAAGTCGAATTATTTTAGAAGCTGTTGTAGGTTCTTTGCATGACAAAGTAGTGTGGTGTGGTGATTTTAATTCTTATAATACATTATGGGGAAGTAATAATACAGATGTGAATGGACAGCTAATTGAAAAATTCATTGATGATAATAACTTGGTGTGCATTAATAATGGAGAGGGAACACGATATAACAGTATAAAAAATACAGAGACTGCACTTGACCTAACATTTGTGTCTTCTGTAATGGCAGGGATCACTACATGGAATGTAAATAATGATAATACAAGTGATCATTATCCGGTAGTGATTACGGTTGGTACAGAAATATGCTATGAAAAAGAAAAGAGAAGTCCTAGATGGAAGTTGGAAAAGGCAGATTGGGAGATATTTCGAGTAATTTGTGAAAATAGATGTATGACTTTGCAAGAAGAATCCCAGATGAATGTAAATATATTCAACAGTAAACTAGTTAATGAAATAATTCAGTCGGCTGAACAAACTATACCTAAAACGACAGGAAAAAGACAGGTAAAAAATTTACCTTGGTGGAATGATGGTTGTAAAGCAGCTATAAAAGTAAGGAATAAAGCATTTAAGGAACTTAAAAAGCAGCATTCTATGGATGCTATGATTCAGTATAAAAGAGCCCAGGCAGTTGTAAGAAAAACAATAAAAACACAAAAACTTATTTTTTGGAAGCAGTACTGTGATAGTATTGGAAGAACAGTACATCTGTCAGATGTATGGAATATGATCAGGAAAATGGGGGGGATTAGAAGGAACTATGAGTTACCAGTGATTATAGGTACAGACAAAATGGCTGTCACCAATTTAGATAAGGCTGAACTTTTGGTAGAATCATTTAAGAAAATTCATAGTTCAGATAATCTTTCAAAAGAAGCAAAGCAGTGTAGGAGTAGCACATTAAAGAATTATCTTAATTTGGTGAAGGAAGATGAGATGTCAGATAGTTTATTAGACTTACCTATAAACATGTTTGAGTTAAAAAGAGCAATCAAAACTGCTCGGCAGACTACTCCAGGAAGAGACGGAGTGTGTTACAAAATGCTGGCTAACATGACAGATAATACGCTGGAAATAGTATTAAAATTATTTAACCTAGTATGGGAAACTGGTCAACTCCCTTCAATATGGAAACAAGCAATAATAGTACCTGTTCTTAAACCTGGGAAAGACCCATCAGATCCTTCTAGTTATAGGCCTATTGCACTAACTTCTCAATTATGTAAAACAATGGAAAGAATAATCACAGAAAGAATAACGTATTTTTTAGAGAGTAAAAATCTGCTGTCCCCTTATCAGAGTGGATTCCGTAAGGGACGGAATACAATGGATTCTATATTATGTCTAGAATCAGACATTAGAAAAGCACAGACAAACAAAGAAGTAGTGGTAGCTATCTTTTTTGATGTGGAAAAGGCATATGATATGCTCTGGAAAGAAGGATTATTAATTAAGTTAAAGTCTTTAGGAATTGGTGGTAGAGCATATAACTGGGTTCAGAACTTTTTATTTGACCGAAAAATACAAGTTAAAGTAGGTGAAGAATATTCTAGAATGTATACAGTAGAGAATGGAACACCACAAGGTAGTGTATGCAGTCCGTTATTATTCAACATAATGATTAATGGCATCTTTTCACAAGTTGAACATAACATTGGAAAATCTTTATATGCAGATGATGGGGCTTTGTGGATTAGAGGTCGCAATATAACATATGTTCATAAAAAAATGCAAAATGCGATAGAGGAAGTTGAAAAGTGGGCTAATAAATGGGGGTTTAAATTATCTGTATCAAAAACGCAGGTCATTTGTTTTTCAAGGCGGCTCAGAAGCATACCCCTCTCTTTGAAATTATATGGGAATCCTCTGGAGCAAGTAAAATTTATAAGGTTTCTTGGAGTTTGGTTCGATGAAAAACTTACATGGAAAATTCATCTGGATAAAATTAAGAATAAGTGCAAAAATATTATTAATATTCTTCGGTGTTTATCAGGACGGGAGTGGGGAGCTAGTAGGGCATCCCTACAAAGTATATACTGGGCACTCATGAGATCTGTGTTTGATTATGGATGCATTGCCTATATGTCCGCAGCAGAAACAAACCTCAAACAATTAGATGTATTGCAAGCACAAGCCCTAAGAATCTGTAGTGGATCATTTAAATCATCACCGGTATCAGCTATGCAGGTGGAGATGGGAGAAATACCGTTAGGTATAAGACGAATTAAGTTAATGTTGGCATATTGGGTCAATATCCAGGGACAAAGTGTTTCACATCCTGTAAAAAGTGTACTGACAGATTGTTGGGAACATAATGAAACCAATTTTATGAGTTTTGGGTGGATAGGTGATGCAAAGGCGAGGAATATAGGATTAAATCAATTACAGTATAGCAACACAGTCTCAATATCCTCCATCCCTCCTTGGTTATTCCCCTTGCCAACTGTTGACCTCAGTATACAACAGGAAATAAAGGATCAATCCAAACAACTTCCAGTGTGGTATATAGTGCGGAATTATTTTGAGAGGCATTTCCAAGATTCAGTGTTTTTGTTTACGGATGGGTCAAAAGACCCGAAGACAGGATATGCAGGTGCAGCCGTGTATATTCCAATGAATGATTCTCATATTAAGAAAAGAGTTTCTGACCATTTATCAGTTTATGCTACAGAACTATTGGCAATTTTAATGGCCCTGCAGTGGACAGAAGAAAAGAAAATGAATAACATAGTTATTGCATCTGATAGCTACTCGGCACTGGAAAGCATAAAATCTGGCAGATCATCTTTTAGGATGGATATAATTAATGAAATATTCCATAAATTGTATAACATAAAGCTTATGGGTATATCAATTCAATTTATTTGGGTTCCTGCTCATGTTGGTGTAGTGGGTAATGAGAAGGTAGATATTTTGGCTAAACAATCTTTAAAGTTAAAGCAGATAGATTTACAAGCAGTGCTCGAATTGAGGGGGGGCTGGGGGGATCCGGGACCCCCCATAAGGTATTAGGGACCCCCCATAAGAAATAAAAAATAGAATTAGGGGGGTCCCTCAGATATTTTTATTTTAGTAAAAATAATAATGACAAATCTGATTAAATGCATGCAATGGATACAGTACATTTCGTGAATTGATTATTTACAATAATTTATTTTAAGTTTGTTTATAGCTAGTTGTCTCTTTAAAATGTAAACGCCCCGCCCCACATCTAAAGAGCGCTGTGCGCGCGCATGACATCGTTGACTGACAGGATTGTTTGTTTGGCGCCGCTCCGGTGAAGCTAATTTTAGCTTTTTAAAAAATGGAGAAAAATAAACCTCCACTCCCAGTCGGGAAAAGAAAGCTTCTTACTGACTTTTTTGAGGGGTAATTGTTTCTCTCTGTATATCTTTCTACTTTATATCTGTCCACTCCATGCCGGGGCTTTTGTATTCCTTGCATAAATTGGAAACACTTAGGCTTAAGTTACTAATTTTTCATTATTAATAGTCCTCCTGGTTCTACAGGAGTGCTAGAGATCTCGATGAAGATGGATAAGTAAGGGTTAATGCCCGACGAGGTGTCCATTGTCAGGTATTAATGCGCGTCGGACGGTTGCCTCCGCCGAAGTCCATTAATACCTGACAATGGACACCTCGCAGCGCATTAACCCGCTTATACCATGTCACTTAACAAATAACACATTTTTAAACCATTAGTTTATATTTTAATTAGTTTTACAATCGAAATCTAAAGGCTGTCATTGATAAACGGACCTTATCTGAGCCACAAAGTCTGATATTAAATATAGAGTCATTTCAGCCTTAATAAGCCTGTTAACAAGCAGAATCACTGAAGGAAAGAAGAGGACAGAAAAAGAGACGAGCAGAAACACAAGAACTACAACTGACTTCAGCCACAGTCTAAGATGCTGTTTGTGGAGTTGTTTAATCCTCCTCTGCTGAGATCTTCACAGATTTAATGTCTCCTTTTCGCTTCAGTTCATCTTAGACTGTGGCTGAAGTCAGTTGTAGTTCTTGTGTTTCTGCTCGACTCTTTTTCTGTTCTCTTCTTTCCTTCAGTGATTCTGCTTGTTAACAGGCTTATTAAGGCTGAAATGACTCCATATTTAATATACACAGGTTTTGCGGCTCAGATAAGGTCCAGTTCTGGTTTATTTCTTTGCTCTTGGCTGACATGTGGCATTGCTATGGCCTGCTTGTGGCCCAGATCTGGCAAACAGGAGTGAGCCGCCCAACTGTCATCATTCCACGCTGCATGTGGGTCAGATCCGCATTCCACAAGTGCCAGATGTGGGCCGGATCTGGGCCGAAACGTGTTTTCTACATTTCTATGTAACACATTATATATAGTTATGTTCAGTTCTCCATTTCAGTTGTGGCAAAAGAGACTGAGTTTATATATATATATATATATATATACACTAAGTACACTGTAAAAAAATTCTAACCTCCCTAACTCAAAATTTTCTAGTGACTGATAACATCTAAATTTTTCAATTGGCCCAAGTGAAAATCTGTAAATTATAAAATTTAATTTACAGAATTTCACTTGGGCCAATTGCAAAATTTAGATGTTATCAGTCACTAGAAAATTTTGAGTTTGGGAGGTTAGAAATTTTCACCCTCTAAATCCATATTACTTTAGTAAGTAATTTAAAAGAAGAATTATATATATATATATACACAATTCTTTATCCAGCGTTTTTAATAAATAGTATATATACGCATATTATGATCAAATATACTGTATATTTTGTATAAAGTGTATATTGCGAGACTAACCAACCCCCCGCCCAAAAAAAACTTGGGGACCCCCCATAAGACTTGACTCAATTCGAGCTCTGTTTACAAGTTCCATTAAGTAGAGCAGAAGCTAAAGTGTTCATTAGGAAATATGTACAATCAATATGGCAGGTACACTGGGATGGTATTGAAACAGGAAGACACTTATATAATATTCAACAACAAGTTTGTGCTGGGAGGAGAGAGAGCAGGAACAGAAGTGAAGAGAATATTATTACCCGTCTGAGAATAGGTCACACAGGATTGAATAGTACATTGTTTAAAATTGGCAAGCACCCAACAGGGGAATGTAATCACTGTAGTCAGCAAGAGACAGTTGAACATGTAATACTTTACTGCAGGAAATACAACAATGAAAGACGTAATTTCATTCAGTCACTAATTAAAGCTGAGCATAAAGATTTTTCTATAATAGGTATACTAAAGGAAAAAGCTATATATGATAGTATTATTAAGTTTATTAAAGAAACGGAATTAAGTAAAAGAATTTAGGCTGTTTTTTTTTTTTTTTTTTTTTTTTTTTTGTTGTTTCCTCATGAATTTTCATTCATATGTCGCATTATGTCAATCCTATAAGCATGTATCCTGTCCACACTCCAGTCCAGTCGGTGGCGGTAATGCACCTACAAGTTGGTTTGCCAACCGCCAATAAACACCAAAGAAGAAGAAGAAGAAGAAGACACAGCTGACTCCGCCTTGAGCCATCTAGCCTTTCTATGTATAGAAAGGCTAGATGGCTCAAGGCGGAGTCAGCTGTGTCGTCACTTGGCGGCCATCTTAGGTCAGGAGACTGCGCTGCTGCTCCCTGCTGCTGTGGACGGAAGGTGAGTGACATACGCCAACTAAAATGCTCGTAACTTGCTGAATTCTTGACGGATTTACAAACGGTTTGGTTTATTACAAACCTTATTAACGTGGCTATGATTTGTGCTGATGCCGTTTGTGGCTATAATTTTTCACAAGTATGCAGTTAAATAGCCGCATCCCTGACGTTTATGACACACCAAGCCGTTTGAAAATCGGTTGAAAATTGAGCAAAATATAGTTATTTCAGCACTACATGCACAATAGACTTTAATGTTATAACTGGACGAGCGGTCCTGTCCTAAGATGGCCGCCGTGTGACGTCGTCGGGTCCCATTGGCTCTCAGCGCCGGTAAGCTATCTAGCCTTTCTATACATGTCTATGTTTCTATACATGTCTATGGTTCCGCCATCTTGAAAACTATAATAGCAGAGAGGGACAAAAAGTACTAGGCCAAGGCGTTTCCACAACGCATTTCGTTCAGAGCCAGCGTCACGTGACTGAAGCCAGCAGAAGCGGAGGAGCAGAGCAGTGAGAGGCGCTTGTCACCGCCGCAGCAAGTTTAAAAGGCTGCACTGCACGGTTATTTATACACCGTTCATTCATACATACATATGAGTCACAGGATAAGGAGTCCTCGTCTTCGAAAAAGTCCAAAATAGATCGTAAAAGGAAACGTGACCGGAGATTACAAAAACAAGGGTTACTGTCAGGATAGCTAATGCAGGAGAAAGCTTTCAAAAGAGACCCTGAAGTTGCCTGCTTTCTTCTCGACAGGTAAGTCAATGTTACGGCCTTAATTACAAGCTTTTTTTTCATTGCTTGGTTGTGTACTTTATTATATAGACAGTCGAACATTTATAGTTAAAAGTTAAACAGGCTCTTTGATGAATAGCAGCTATTGAGTAAAGTAACGTTAGAGAAGGCTCTGATGATGATGATATCTAACAATGCACATACTTCAAAAAATATAACGAGTAAAGAAGGCATTACTACTAATAACCATAGTTAATGTTTTTGACAGTCAGTAGTTCATACTGTAACATTCTTTTTTTCGTTGTTTCAAGTTTCAGTTTGTTTTAAATAACAAACATGTTCACCCGAAGAAAAACTCGAAGTGCTATTATAAGACATCCTGTCATAGCTTTTAGGTACATAACGGCTACCGTAGATGCAACGCGCATTTGAAAAAGTGAGGCGCTGGAGAGCATTATTCGTTTGAATGCAAAATACAATTTCACCACTAGATGGGAGAAATTCCTACACAATGTCCCTTTAAGGTAATGAACTCTCAAATAACAATAGTAGCTATGGCTGATTGTTGAGAACAAACCTTTTGCAGGCATCAGTAACGTTACCAATTCTGTTTATTCAATAAAAAATGGTTTTTTTTTTTTATTATTTAAAAAAAATCTATAAAAAGTATTTCTTGTGGATTAATTATGCATTCCTGTGTTTAAATTATTTTTCAAACTACAAAGACTAACCCTTAGTTTATCTAAAATGATATATTTCTATGGCATATTGTTATCCAGCTGTATAATAAGTAATGCCTTTAAAACTAAGGACAAATACTGTCTGACCTAAACAGACAAATACATTAGAGAAAGTGCTCCTCTAAATAACTGACATGCTGACATGTCTTCATATATTTCAACAACTTCAAAGGTTCTTGTGAGGGATGACATGTAACCTTTTCATTATGTTCTTTCCTTTTTTTTTAAGATTCAAAACAGAAGATCTAAATAAGATTGCTATACCTTTCAAGATGAGTCTCATTCCTGTTTTTTTCTCCACCTACAGCCTCCTGCAGCTAAAAAGATATTTTCTTTATTTTATTTTATTTGTTGTTGTTTTCTTGTAACAGTTGTTTTGGAAGCTGTAGGGAGGAGGTAACCATTTTCTTTATGAATCTTTGTTTTCTCCTGTTTATTGGTTAGTTATAGGGAGTAAGGGGAGGCTCTTGTATTTTATTTGGGATTTTTCCTTTGCTAAGATTCACCTTTGTTTAATATTTTGGCCTCAACCCCTCTTGAGATATGAAGAAGATATTAACTTTACAAAGTTAAATGTTAAACTAAATTAATGTTTAGGTCAAACTAAATAAAAAAATTTATTTAGAATTCCTGTTTTTACCTTAAACGTGCAATTAATCAAACCAAATAGTGCTTTTAGATCAATGTAAAATATTGCCTTAAAGTTTCAGAAACATTTCAGAAACATCAGTGATAAATAATTCTCAAGGTTTCTAAAAATTCTAGAAATATGCTACTTTGAATGTTGTTTTAACATTTTTTATATTTTGAAATGACAGCAATAACATATTACTATAAGCATAATTTTTCTTTCTTCAGTTCATTATTTTCCAATATATCAGAGAAGGAAATGAAAGCTTTAGCATAAGTTCTGCCGGGAAGACTCAATTGTTACGTCACTTTACCTTCTCATCTATCCAGTCATATTCTAATACTCGTTGTATAAAAGATTGGTACTTACACACCTTTGAGTTCGCAGATGCTAACGCTTCCATTCACCTCCATCCTCCCCACCACCTCCAAGACGGATCCTTCCCTCCATCCACCCCACCACCACCACCACCAGGATGGTCCCTTCCACCACCACCAGGATGGTCCCTTCCCATACCTCACAGGGGGTCGGCTGCGCCCCTGCCTTCGTCTTCAGGCAGGATATGCAGAGTCCAGACCCTCGGATTACGAGCTACGGACGGGGCCTACGCCAAAAAACTTTATTGCTTGCTGGGCTGTTAATAAATGTATAATTGTCACAGTATTTATTCTCCCGAGTCTTTCTGGTAGAATTTCTTTGACGTGTCAAAGATGGAATGCGAACAAATATTATTAAATATATTTCTGCTTTCTTTAACGATAAACGCTATTCGTTTAAATACTGATACAGGCAAAACATCAATTCTGGTACTACTCGACCCCAGTGCTGCATTTGACACTGTCGATCGTAACATACTTCTTGACAGGCTGGAAAACTGGGTCGGGCTTTCTGGGATAGTCCTAAAATGGTTCAGGTCATACTTAGAAGGGAGAGGTTATTATGTGAGTATAGGAGACCATAAGTGAGTCCCTCAAGGCTCGATTATTGTGCCACTCCTGTTCAACCTATATATGCTCCCACTGAGCCAAATAATGAAGAAGAACCAAATTGCTTACCACAGCTATGCAGATGACACACAGCTCTACTTCGGCTCTACAGCCCTATCGCCTAACGATTACAGCCCCATTGACTCCCTGTGCAAATGCATTGATGAAGTCAACAGCTGGATGTGCCAAAACTTTCTTCAGCTAAACAAAGACAAAACTGAAGTCATTGCGTTTGGAAACAAAGATGAAGTTCTCAAGGTGAACTCATACCTTGACTTTACGGGTCAAACAACTAAAAATCAAGTCAGGAATCTCGGTGTGACACTAGAGTCAGACCAAAAAAATTGCAAGAATTAGATGCTTTGTTTCCAGACTTAGAAAAACTTGTTCATGCTTTCATCACCAGCCGGGTGGATTTTTGTAATGGACTCCTCACTGGCCTTCCCAAAAAGACCATAAGACAGTTGCAGCTCATACAGAACGCTGCCGCTAGGATTCTGAGCAGAACCAGAAAATATGAACGTATCACGCCAGTCCTCAGGTCTCTGCACTGGCTCCCAGTTACATTTAGGATTGATTTAAAGTATTACCTCAATACATTGCAGATAAGCTCACTGAATTTAAACCTAACAGATCACTCAGATCATTAGGATCACATCAACTAAATACCAAGGGTTCACTCTAAGCATGGTGAGTCCGCTTTTAGCTATTATGCCAGCCACAGCTGGAACCAGTTTCCAGAAGAGATCAGATGTGCTGCTACAGTAGTCACATTCAAATCCAGACTCAAAACATCTGTTTAGCTGTGCGTTTACTGAATGAGTACAGTGCCACTGTACGTCTGATTATACTGTATTTTATTTCTGCATCCTCCTCCTGATTCTAAACTGAAATGGCACTGAAAATTGGATAAGAGACAAACATAAATTACTTAATTGGAGAAATTGAGAGAAGAAACCATGCTGATGACCTGGGTCTGTGGTGGAGTAGTGAGTTTGATGTGATTAAACTCGAGGTTCTGTGGGGTGCGGACTGGATCGACTCCATTCCTAGAGCTTCCAAACAAATGTTTTTTTGGGGGGGGCGGACTGATGGGGCAGTGAACCCAAGGAGTCAGTCCTAGAGCTCCTCCTGTCCGATTTTAGGGAAAAATCTGGTCTATTGGAGACGTCAAATAGATTTTTTAGGTGCGTCGAAAGATCACCACAGACACAGTACAATCCGCATGGGATAATCTTACAGTATAACAAGCAGCTGTTCAAAATATGATACACCAGTGTTTTGCCAGTTTATCTCTTTTAATTCTTTTTATTACTGTATCCACTGTACGTATGACTGTCTGCACTGTATTCTTCCTTTTGATTCTAAACTGAACTCAAATGGCACTGAGAATTGTGTAAGAGAGAAACAAAACCACTTAAAGGGATGGTTCGGAGTAAAATCAACCTAGGGTCCTTTGCACCATGACCTCGAGCCAAACACCCCCCAGAAGCCCTTTTTCCCTTGGTCGAACATTATTAAAGTTAGAGCTTATTTAGAGATATCAGCCGGATGGCTTAGTGCAGGCGCTAATGGAACCAAGGTTATATCTCGTAAATTACCCCACTAATAATGCCCGGAATTGTACCAAACTTCTACAGTAGTGCAAATAGGTTCTGTACTAAAGTTTGTAAGTACATCAGGAGTTTATTTAAATAACACTTGCATGATGCCTAATGCTACCGCTAACCCGCACGTCAAGGTCACTTAAGTGATTAGAAAGTCCTGTCAGAAAGCCAGTATATCCAAAAATGTTTATAATTTGTTTTCCTATAGGTGTTGACAACTTATTGTTAACTAATAATTGTTGCAAACTGGTACTACCAACAAAATATTCCTGGAACTGGGCGTCGTTACACTACATCCTTATGCATCGCTTTCTGCCAGGACTTTTACGTGCTCTTCCCTAATCACTGAAGTGACCTCGACGTGCGGGCTGTCGATTTAACACATTCATTTAATTAATTAGTTATGGAAAAGTAACACAAATAAAATGATTTAACAATTCATACAGTAATGACACGAAGAAGGGCAACAACTCAACTGCGTGATGGAGCCTATAGAATGCAGTTAGAAAGCCCCTAAAATTCAAGATAATGGGGCAAAAATGCCCTTGTATGAGTTTGTGTCTCATATTTATGACAGTTAAGCAATATTCACATGAGTAATTCAATTCAATTCAAATTTATTTGAAAAGCACTTTTCACAATACATATCGTTTCAAATCAGCTTCACAGAAAATGCATGTCTACATTACAATTTAGAGTGATCTGTTATCAGAGGTCTAAATTATGCATTTCAGAAATGTATATACAAATCAAGCAGTTACACAATGTATTAACGGCAGAAAACAATGAGCTGATTGAAGTAATGAGGACATGTTCCAGACTGGAGCTGACATACTCTCTTAGTTACCTCAGGATGAGTTTAAGCTATTGCAGGGCTGAAGAACAACAAAAGCGTTGGACCCAAGCAGCTGCATGATGGGATGCAAGCCAGAGTGCTCACGGGAGAACTCCAGTCAGAGTCCTTCGAGGTAAACTTTGGGGTGAAGAAAGGCTGTGTCTTGGCTCCGATGCTTTTTAACATCTTCCTCTCTGCCATCACCTGCCTCTTCCATCGTGTCATGGGACATGAAGACGGTGTCCATGTGGAATACCGACTTGATGGAAGCCTTTTCAACATCCGTCGGCTCCAGGCCCACACAAAGACAAAGACCCGCCAAATCTGTGAGCTTCAGTATGCTGATGACTGTGCAGTCTTAGCCCACAGCCCGGACTCTATACAGCACGCCCTTAACACAATTTCCAGTTTGTACCAATCTTTTGGCCTACAGGTTAACACTCAAAAAATTGAGGTCATGTCCTATCTCACTACCCCCGCCCCCACACCCCCCAGTTTTCATATAAATGGTGTTCGACTCAAAACTGTGGACCACTTCACCTACCTCGGCTCCACTTTGTCCTCATGCTGCTCCCTTGACACAGAAATACACACCCGGATAAATAAAGCCTCATCATCTTTTGGACGCCTACGCAACAGAGTTTTTGAAAACCGTAACCTGAAGGTTAGTACTAAGGTTGCTGTTTACAACATGGTATGTCTCTCCACTCTGCTTTATGGGGCAGAGTCATGGAACCCATACCGCCAGCACATCATCAACCTAGAGGCCTTCAATATCCACTGCCAACAGAAGATCCTCAGCTTGTCCTGGAAAGATCGAATCCCCCATACAGTCATCCTCAGTAACACTGACTCAATCTGTATGGAAGCAGCTGTGGCCAAAAAATATCTGCGTTGGATAGGGCACACCATACGCATGCCTGAACACCGCCTGCCCCGCCAAGTCCTCTACAGTCAACTAATGGGCGCAAAATGCTCCGCTGGAGGGCAAAAGCAGCGTTTTAAGGACTACACCAGGGACCTCCTGAAGCGTGCGAACATCCCCCTCACGCAGCTCGAATCTCTGGCACTCGACAGATCAACCTGGCAGGTCACCTGTGCGACTGCAATCTCTCAAATACACCAAACCAACCAAGATTGACGATCCAAGAGGCGAATCAAGAGACACCAATGGGCGGCTGGTATCCCCCAGTATCTGGTTTCCCCTGCTCCATCTGCGGTCGAGTGTGCGGCTCAAGGATCGGACTCGATGCCCACGTGAAGTGGCACCAGAGGTCGTTCATGATGGACAGCTAAGAGAATGCATAATAGTAATCTAGTCTAGAGGTTATGAATGCATTAACAAATTTTTCTGCATCAGAATCAAATAACATGTTCCGTAGCTTAGCGATGTAACAAGAGCAATATCACGAGTTCTGTTTTTGTCCCGAATAGCACGAGTGGAAATGTGATTTTATACAACTGTTCAATAAATAAGGAGTTAATGTTGTGTTATATTTTAGACACATTATTGTCTGTTTTTGCTAAATTTTGCCAACAAAAATATTACCTATACATCAAGAGCAGAACTGTTGTGCATCTCAGAGCAACACACAGCAGTGTTTCAATACTGAATGAATCCGAATGAATCCAGAATAGATTTTGGGTGAATCATTCGGGTGAACCAATAATTGAATGCCCCCTAATAAAGACAGCCATTTACTTAATTCCTGAATAAATCAGATGTTTGAGCAAATCAAATGAATGACTAGCTGACTCAATAGCTGCATCTCAATTCAGAGGCTGCATCCTTCGAAGGCCGCATTCGAAGGTCGATTGCGTCACCGCTGCACGACGAAGGCTGTCTCAATTCGAAGGCTCCTTCAAATGCGGCCTCCAAATGCGGCCTTCGTTTCCTGTGAAATTAAGGATACAGCAGATGTATCCTTCACGGCCTTGCTTACCCCAGAATTCATTGCGCGCCAGTGACGACAGGATTTTTTTAGATAAATTATCGAATTACACTTTTAAACGTAAGTATTGGGTTTCAGCTTACTCAAATATCTAATGATACAAATGTAAAATAAAAATAAAAAACTTTAGGCCATTCAAATGTTGATTTATAGCTTACTAATATGCGATTATATATAGTTTATACTCTTTATCATTTACAGAAATGGACAATGGTGAACATATTTAGTAGGGCTGGGAGAAAAAATCGATTCACCTAGGTATCGCGATTTTTTTTAAACGATTTTAACATCGATTTTTTTATAACAGAATCGATATTAATTCAAATTAAAATCCTTTATTTTTGCCCTTGCTTATAGATGAGGTTGACAGAAGTACGCTACTTTCGTGGTTATCTTTGAGTGTTGAGTGACGTAATGTAAGTGGATGCGTGAAAGCGTCGTGAGTCTGAATCCACTGAAAAGGCCTCGCGAGGCGCAGCGCTACTCATATGCTGAGAGAGAGAGAGATAAGACAGTAGAGCTGCACAATTCCTCTTTAAAAGACTGTAATCTCGATTTAAACACCCACGCGATCTTCTTCCATTTCGTCTGTCTATTAAACCTTTGACAAAATCATATCGCAGCATTAAAATGTGTGTTGGCGCTGCCGCTGACCCGGAGAGAGTTGTCATGAAACAGCAGTCTTTTCCTCATAGTGTCAATATTTCTGTGATACAATAGTTCAAATTATCATAGAAGAACTGGGATAAAAGTTTAAAGTTCAAATATAAACACTGATGTCTATGATAGCGATTTTTTATAAAAACTTGGTGCTTAAAGGGGACCTATTATGCCCCTTTTCACAAGATGTAAAATAAGTCTCTGATGTCCCCAGAGTGTGTATGTGAAGTTTTAGCTCAAAATGCCCAACAGATAATTTTTTACAGCATGTTTAAATTGTCACTTTTTGGTGCTCAGAAAAGCGCGCTGTTTTAGTGTGTGCCCTTTAAATCCAAATAAGCAGCTGCTGCACGGCACAGGGGCGGAGCTTCATGAGCTGCGCTCAGTCTCTTGTTTTCTTTGAAAACAAAATAATTCCTCCTCGTCTTCAGAGGCTGCCTCAGATTTCGGGAGTAAATAGAGAGAGCTATGTGGATGAATACATCTAGCCCACAACACCTACAACGCTTGGGAGACATTCTCGCCAGTGCAGTAAAGGCGGAACTCGCTGTGAACTCGATCAGGGCGGGTCGATGTTAAAACGGCAGTGTCTGTCAACACTCGTGGGCCGGGCCTGTGGCTTTAGTGACGTCACTAAAACAGCATTCTGAAAACAGGTCGTTGGGAGACACTGCTGATGATTTATGGGGATTAATAAAAAAGGAGTGAATGGATTTTTATCACTATTGGGTGGTTGTGTACACACACTGCCAACACACATTTATGTCCAAACAGCATGCAAAAGTGAATTTTGCATAATAGGTCCCCTTTAAAATAACGCATTTATCGATTACATTGTTTCGCCAGAAGGTGGCGACAAGTGACTGTTAAAAAATGAATTTGTTATTGAATCATTTATTAAAGAGAATGTAGTACTGTATGATGCTTCTAAAATAAGCTGCATTGTTTTTGTAAATATGACTCATCTTATACATCATGTACAGTCTGTATAAGTGTA
Organism: Leuciscus leuciscus; assembly: GCF_965113295.1. Taxonomy (NCBI): domain Eukaryota; kingdom Metazoa; phylum Chordata; class Actinopteri; order Cypriniformes; family Leuciscidae; genus Leuciscus; species Leuciscus leuciscus. Next base: position 37,999,226 of record NC_138727.1, on the reverse strand, counting down.
TTTAACTTTTCCCCATGGTCTAGTAGTGCTATAAAAAAAGAAAGAAAAAAATTGCGATATCGAATCGCAATACTTGTTGAATCACAATTCTTTAAAAAAATCGCAATACATATCGTATCGGCACCCAAGTATCATGATAATATCGAATCGGGAGATGCATCGTCCCAGCCCTAATATTTAGACAGTTTGTGAACCCTGTTTTGTTTTCAGACAGTTTAATATAACTTTCAAAAAAGTCCAGAACAAACATTACTGTCACTCATCAACGGCAGCTGTCACAGTTGCTAGGCGACAAGAACAATCCTTTGTAGACTAGACCGTCCCATTTAACAATGCTCGGTCTGACCTTCGCGGCCTTCAAAGGATGCAGTCTCTGAATTGCATGGAAGCTTGTTTCCGCCACAGAATAAAAATTAAAATGGGTAATTGGGCCTTTTGTATCTCACAATTCTTACTTTTTTTCTCATGAAAAACACAACAATTTTGTGTTATAAAGACAGAATTGCTTGTAATAAAGTCAAAATTGTGAGATATAAACTCGCAATTGCGTGTTATAAAGTCGCAATTGTGAGTTTATATCCTCCTGAGACCCAGAACAAAAAAAGTTTTTTGAATTTAGTTTTTTTCCATGTCATCACACTGTTTAGAGCACAAAAAACAAATGGTAAAAAAAACATTTTTTGCAAAAAAATTATTTTATTCATACGTTATGCTATGTCCTCTGTAGTGGACGCCAGGACTAAGTTGTTTAAAAAAAAAAATGACAAGAAATGATATGTATAGGCAAAAACAATGGGATTTTTTTTTCAATCACCAATACATTTTGGGGTTTCAGGATTTTTTCAACCAAAATTTGTATAAAGATTATTCTCAACTATGTTATGAAAGAAATAACGGAATGAATTGATACACCATACACCATGCAATATGTGGGTAAAATGGCCGTAAATTAATATTCCCATTCAATGCAATGTATCTATACACTGTATCTAATTTGCACATTAAAGTGTTCTTGGAGCAACATTTAATGAAAAAAGAAGTGTAATAATTGGAGTAATAATTGGCAACATTAATAATAATATCTAATATTTCATAGGAATATTGATGTATAATTTATTTCCATATTCACTTGCTGTGTCTCCTAAAATGCCTGATAAAGACGATTTAAGTCCTGATGTCCTCTACAGTGGTGACACGTTTGAAATCAATGCCCTGTTCTGTAACAGAAAGTCATTTTTTTATTTGAAACCCCATAACATTTTCCTGAGATGTTGTTTTATGAAATACAATTTGAAAAGTAGTCCAATTTAAATCATATTTCCATAAGAATGCTACATTTGATCACTAAATTAATGTCAGACATTTTTAAAGACCAAGGAGAAGTTGTTTTCATGGTGAAACCTCCAAACATTTGGTATCTCTGAAAAGCCCTGAATGTGCTCTTTACAGGACACCCAGGTTGTGTCATGTGACATGTGTGATGTCAGAGAAATTCACTAAAATATAATGTCCACTACAGTGGACAAAAGTCTATTCTTGGGTCCCAGGAGGATATCTTGCAATTGCGAGTTTATATCTCGCAATTCTGACTTTATAATAAGAAATATTCCGTTTATATCTCGCAATTCTGACTTTATAACACGCAATTTTGACTTTGTATCTCGCAATTCTGAGAAATAAAGTCAGAATTGCAAGATGTAAACTCGCAAATGTGAGATAAAAAGTCGCAATAATCTTTTACATTTTTTTATTCTGTTCTTAAACAAGCTTCATTTAGACATTTACCGCTACCTACTGGCAGTTTAAGTTTTTTTATTTAGAGTATCACTTCATTTAAAAAAAAGATATACTGTATATATATTTTGGGGATAGTTTGCCCAAAAATGAAAAATCTGTTTATTTACATTTACTCACGCCCTCATGTCATTTCAAACCTGTATGACGTTCTTTCTACTGTGGAACATAAAGGAAGAATTTTGGTAACCAAACGGTTTTGTTCTGTAAATATATTTAAATACCAATTCAGATTCCGCTTATGTTTATGTGTAATAAATTCTGTTGAATCAGATAAAATATTTCTTTATACAACACAATTTTCAACTAAAAATTAAAAAAACTTGTTATGCATTTTGGCAGTTTGTTTACACGGCAATGGTGTTTCGAGGGACTAAAATCGCAAACTTTTGAAAATGAGTTTCAAACTACAAAACTACATATTAACTACAAAAACGCGAATTTGTGAAAACTGTGACGTCATGCACATGTGTGCTACGTGTTCAGTCTATAGGCGCGTAGTGTTTCTTTACAAAGTGACATCACCAACTACTGGCCTGGCATGACATATACAGCGTTCTTAGTTATTTTCACGGATCTGTGAGAACGGGGATCATTTTGACCTGCAAATGTTCCCTGAGACTGACCTGTGTCAGATACACAGCACCCCCCTCTCTGCATTTTTTTAACTGAGGGGTTGGAGGGGCATTCTGCTGAACTCACTTACCAGTTAACCAGGTATTACACTTGCTATATTAATGGTATTCATATTAGTGAAGCCTCTAAACATCCTTGAGCACTTGTGACCTACTATAAAAGTAAAGTAAAGAAAGTAAAGAAAACGCATCTAACCTCCATTTAGTGACTCAAAGTGGATTATGTAAACATTTATGGATTCATGAAGGTGAGTATTTTGGTTTAATTAATTCTTTTCAAATTGAGTAACTGATTTAAAATTAATTGTTTAATATGTTTTGCTGTGCCCCAGACTGATAAAAGCCTATATTAATATGCTGAATAATTTAGAAAGGTTGTCACTTTCATGGCTGTGTGATTCTGTAGCTCCAAATGAAAGAAGATGACTAAATGCTTGACAGTGCCTAAAATTGTATGGGGTTTTAACAGCATTCATATGTGAATGCATTTTTTTAAAAGTATCCTATGTACTGTAAGTCACTTTGGATAAAAGTGTCTGCCCAATGCATAAATCAAAACACCTGAACTGATTTTAAGACATTTTAACATTTATCTTGTTGTGCTATATTAATAATTGTTTTAATGTAATCATATTGATAAAAAATGTATGAATTAGTATTAATGAATGAATGACTGAATAAATGAATGTATGTATGTAAAATTATACTATAACTGAATAGAAAGAAGAGTGTCAAAATACAATTCGACTACTTACCACCTTTAAAAGTACCCCACTGTATTTGGATTTTTTTATTTTATTTTTTTTATAGTACCTATAAATTTAACAAATGCAAATAAAGCTATGCAATGCACAAAATGAGAATAAATAAACCACTCATAGCTAAATCATTATTGGTCTCTTTATAAAGATCTAATTCCGCAAAAAGAAAGTTTAAATAGTCCAATCACACAATTTAGTTCATGGAACAAAGATACTACATCAAATGGACACATCACATGAAAAATTTTGCTCAACTTTGCTGCTGCGGTATATGAAAACGGTTTTGTCTATCAACACGAAATCCATAACTTTTAGTCGGCACATTTTGGAGATGATACGATTCGATTTTGGTGAAAATCAGACAAACGGTCTAGGAGGAGTTTGAAAAAGTATTGAATGAAAATCAAGATGGCGGACAGGACGTTTGGCCAAATACGGCAAACTTGGTATCTATGTTCTCCGTGTGGCCCAATGAATCTATTAAGACCAGTGTCATTACAATAGGCAGATTTATTCAAAAGTTATTAGCATTTTTGGAAATTTTGTTATAACTTTTGACCAAAAGGTGGCGCTGTCTCGAAATCTTTTGAGTACCTTCAGGGCATGGTGCTGATGGCACATACAGAGTTTCATAATGTTACACCAATACATTCGTTAAGTATAGCATTTTATATCACAATACTGTATTGAAGTCAATGGCAGTTTCATGTTTTGTTCTATTATAGCGCCAACAAGAGGCACAATCCTATCATTTGTCATCATAGTGAGCCCACACATGTGTGTGTCAAATTTGGTGAAAATATCTCATTTCGTTTTGGAGTTATAGACATTTATATGTATAAACAAATAAAAAATTGCCCACACCTGACTTTGTTTGCATTTTCTAGCCACTTACTATTAATATTTTGACATTTGCTGCATTTTCACAAAGCTGCGTTTGGATCTCCAACCCAAGTCTCGAAGCAGTTTGTAACAGATACCTATAAAGACTTTTAGATAACTATAAACTATTTCAGCATCCACTCTTCTTTCTATTCCTTTGTGCTGTAAATGTTATAGTTGTGGTGTGGATTCTTTGATTCTTTTTAATTTATAATGTTTTTAAAATGATGTCTATATTATTAATGTTATCGTACTTAGTGTAAATAAGCCTTTATAATACACAAATCTTCTATCAGAACTATTTTCAGTCATGAACCATTTCCTCCCTAATAGATTCTGAAGAATAAGTCAACATGAAAACATTATGGATATTTGCAGTACTGTTCCTGACTGGTAAGAAACCTGTTTTCATAATATTCATAGTAACATATCTAAAAGACTAATTCAAAAAATTACATTTTCTTACACAACTAAAAATAACTTATACACTTCCACAGCTATAATGTCAGAGTCTAACCATGAACAACCAGGAACAACAACTGTTACAACATATACTAGTACTACTAGTACTGTAACACCACCAATGACAACTACTGGCCATGAGAGTATAACTAGTGTAACAGATGAGATAATGCAATCAACAAGCATAAATAATCCTCCATATAAATTGTTGTCAGGAAGCATACAACGGATCCAGTAGCGAGTTGAAATAAAGTTTATTGTAAACAGTCAGTAGAACAAACTGTACAGCTGGCAAATAACGGCACCCAGCAGGTGCTAGGAAACACGAGAAAAGCAGAGTAGAATCCAAGCGGGGTAGAGGAGAGATGACGCGCTGTGAAACCCCAACACAGGCAGACCACAGCTCAGGCAGAACGACGACAGGAGATCCGTGCAAACCGGGAGCAGGACCAGAACTGTACAGAACAGAGATCAGCAAGGACCAGCAACCCAAAACGATCTGACACTGAACATGAGTAACACTGCTCTACATATAGGACTAATAACGAGACACACCTGCAACTGATCTGATCACGCATCAGCGCAGCTGGCGCTGATAGGCAATCAGATCAGCGCAGTACACACAGAATGAGCAAGCAAACCCGCAAACCGTGACATTACCCCACCCCCTAGGAGCGTCACCTGACGCTCTCAGAGGGTCCTACCTGGCGATTGTAATCATCGATAAGGGAATGATCCAATATGTCCCGGGCAGGAACCCAACTCCTCTCCTCCGGACCGTAACCTTCCCAGTCCACCAAGTACTGGAATCCACGTCCCCTCCGCCTTGAGTCCAGGATACGATTAACCGAATAGGTTGGTTCCCCATCTACGATTCGCGGCGGTGGGGGAACCGGGACAGGCGGATTAATAGCTGAACGAAAAACTGGCTTGATTCTAGATACATGGAAGGCGGGGTGAATCCTCCGGTACGCCGGAGGAAGTTTGAGGCGGACCGTCACCGGACTAAGGATCTTGGTGATAGTAAACGGGCCGATGAATTTAGGAGCTAATTTTCTACAAACGGAGCGGAGAGGAATATCAGCAGATGAGAGCCAAACTTTTTGACCAGCGACATAGACGGGAGGTCTCGACCGGTGGCGATCAGCCTGGACCTTAGTGCGCAAACCCACCCGAAGAAGGGTCTCCCTGGCCGTTCTCCAGATGTCTCTGCACCCCTGGACGAATTCGTGGGCAGAGGGGACCGCGATCTCAGATTCCAGACTAGGAAAAATTGGTGGCTGGTACCCTAAACTACACTCAAACGGAGATAGGCCCGTGGACGACACTGGTAATGAGTTATGCGCGTACTCAACCCATGAGATATGCTGACTCCAAGAGGACGGATTCTGTGACGCTAAACATCGCAAACCTCGTTCCAAATCTTGGTTGGCCCTCTCCGTCTGACCGTTGCTCTGGGGATGAAACCCAGAAGAAAGACTGACATTCGCCCCCAGCAACCGACAAAACTCTCCAAAATTTGGATATAAACTGGGGACCCCTGTCAGAGACCACGTCTGTCGGGAGGCCATGGATACGAAACACGTGGTCTATGACAGCAACCGCTGTCTCTCTGGCTGATGGTAATTTGGGCAGAGGGATGAAATGCGTAGCCTTCGAGAACCTGTCCACCACGGTTAAAACCACCGTGTTACCCTGTGAGGCAGGGAGACCTGTCACGAAATCTAGCGCAATATGTGACCAGGGTCTCGAAGGAACTGACAACGGTTGAAGGAGCCCAGCAGGAGGACGAGTGGAAGACTTAAAACTGGCACAGACAGAGCAGGCCAATACAAAACGACGAGTGTCGCGAGCCATAGTTTGCCACCAGAATCGTTGCTTAATGAGAAAAATGGTACGATTGACTCCTGGATGACAAGCCACCTTGGAACAATGACCCCACCGGATGACGTTGGACCGCAACTTCTCTGGCACAAATAAACGACCTGGTGGACATCCGGGCGGAGGCACTACCCCATCTAAGGCCATGCGGACCTTCGACTCGATCTCCCAGGTCAACATTGAAACCACACAATTACGTGGAACGATGGACTCGGGAGAAACCGGGCGTTCAGATTGGTCAAAAATGCGAGACAATGCGTCAGGTTTGATGTTCTTGGAACCTGGACGATAGGAAATGGAAAAATCGAACCGACCGAAAAAAAGTGCCCACCGAGCCTGCCTAGAGTTAAGTCGTTTGGCGGATCTGATGTATTCAAGATTCTTGTGGTCGGTCCAAACAATGAAAGGTACCCCCGAACCCTCCAACCAATGACGCCACTCCTCCAAGGCTAACTTCACTGCCAACAATTCTCTATTACCAATGTCGTAATTACGTTCGGCGGAAGATAAACGATGAGAATAATAAGCACACGGATGAACCTTGCCGTCCACGGAGGAGCGCTGAGATAGAACCGCACCTACCCCCACCTCTGACGCATCGACCTCCACCACAAACTGACGAGAGGAATCAGGGGCGACAAGAATGGGGGCTGAAACAAAGCAGTCCTTGAGTTTGGAGAATGCAACTTCAGCTGCACTAGACCACCTGAAAGTCGTCATGGTGGAGGTCAAGGCTGTCAGAGGCGCGGCTAGTTGGCTATAGTTGCGAATAAAACGCCGGTAAAAATTGGCAAAGCCCAGAAACCTCTGCAGGGCCTTGCGGGAATCTGGAGTTGGCCAATTAACCACTGCCTGAATCTTGTCGGGATCCATGCGCACCCCCTCAGACGACACGATGTATCCTAAAAAAGGAACAGACTGTGCATGAAAAGCGCATTGGAAAGGCCGAAAGGCATAACCAAGTATTCAAAGTGCCCCCTGGGGGTGTTAAACGCGGTTTTCCACTCATCCCCCTTCCTGATACGGACCAAATGATAGGCGTTACGTAGATCCAACTTTGTGAACAAAGAAGCGCCCTGCAGCCTCTCGAAGGCTGAAGACATCAGCGGCAAAGGATAAGTATTCTTTACCGTGATGCTGTTCAGCCCTCGGTAATCAATACAAGGACGCAGGGAACCGTCCTTCTTGCCCACAAAGAAGAATCCCGCCCCTGCAGGAGAAGAGGAAGGACGGGTGAGTTTGGCTGCCAGAGAATCAGAAATATATTTCTCCATGGCCTCCCTCTCCGGAGTGGAAAGAGAGTATAATCTGCCCTTAGGCGGAGACGTACCTGGCAATAAGTCTCACAGTCATAGGGACGCACCTTATTGCCAGGAAGAGAAGCAGCCCGGGACTTACTGAACACTTCCTTCAGGTCGAGGTACTCCCCGGGCACGTTAGACAGATCTGCTCATCCTGCAACACAGAACAAGACACAGAAGAACACGCAGACACCAAACAAGACGCATGACAGCTCTCACTCCAAGACATTACAGAGTTCTGACGCCAGTTTATGTGAGGATTGTGCAGGGTGAGCCAGGGGTGTCCCAACACCACAGGAGCCAATGTTGAGTCAATGAGGAGAAAGTGAATCTCCTCGACGTGGTTACCCGACGTGATCAGACTCACCGGTCCGGTGGAGTGGGTGACCGATGACAGGAGTTGTCCGCCCAGAGCGTTAACCGAGATGGGGTGAGTGACGGGAATTATAGGAACTCCCAGACGACGTGCCAGGTCACGGTCCATAAAACCCCCCTCCGCACCAGAGTCCACAAGAGCCTCACACTGATGATAAGAGGCGGCCCACTGCAGTCTTACCGGAAGGAGCGTTGCTTCTCGAGAGGATTCATCCCAGGAAATGCCACTCGTCAGTAACCTCCGTTCTACTGACGGGTGTTGGCTTTTACCGGGCACTTGGACGCGAAGTGACCCCCGGCTCCGCAGTACAAGCACAGTCCTTGCGCTCTTCTGCGCTCCTTCTCCTCCCTAGAGAGACGAGCTCTGCCCACCTTGCATGGGTTCCGGATCGAATGAGGGACCGACCGCATCACCTGAAGGGAAGACCGGATGGACCTCCATGTCTGGAACTCGACCTCTCTGCACCAGAAGACCTCGACGTTGTAATCTCGCGTCTACTCGGATAGCTAGATCAATTAATCCATCCAATGTTGCAGGTAACTCCAGAGTGTATATCTCATTTTGTATGCGGTCGGCCAACCCATGCAAAAACATGTCCCACTGCGCCTCGCTGTTCCACTTACACTCCGCAGCCAGTGTCCGGAATTCAATGGAGTAGTCCGTAACTGATCTGTGGTCCTGACGTAGATCTGCTAAAACTCTTGCTGCCTCCTTGCCTGCAACTGCCCGATCAAAAACCTTCTTGAGTTCAGTGCTGAAGGTCTGGAAAGACTCCAAACAATCATGTCCCTGCTCCCAAACGGTGGTTCCCCACAACGCCGCTCGTCCAGATAGTAGGGTAATGACAAAAGTCACCTTAGATTTCTCAGTGGGAAATGATGAGTGCTGTAGGGGAAAAAAATGACCGACATAGATGTGGCTCACCAGCATAGGCAGCAGGAGGACGCAGACGAGGCTCCGGATTGTAGGCGGGGCGATCCGTCGGCGGAACAGCGGGTGGTGGATTAGGCGCAGTGGGCGCGTGGGCAGGCTCGACTCTAAGAAGTTGCTGTTGCGCGGTTAAATCAGATACAGATACTACTGTACAGCTGGCAAATAACGGCACCCAGCAGGTCCTAGGAAACACGAGAAAAGCAGAGTAGAATCCAAGCGGGGTAGAGGAGAGATGACGCGCCGTGAAACCCCAACACAGGCAGACCACAGCTCAAGCAGAACAACGACAGGAGATCCGTGCAAACCGGGAGCAGGACCAGAACTGCACAGAACAGAGATCAGCAATGACCAGCAACCCAAAACGATCTGACACTGAACATGAGTAACACTGCTCTACATATAGGACTAATAACGAGACACACCTGCAACTGATCTGATCGCACATCAGCGCAGCTGGCGCTGATAGGCAATCAGATCAGCGCAGTACACACAGAATGAGCAAGCAAACCCGCAAACCGTGACAATTGTCAATGACAACTACTGAGCCATTAATCCATGAGGAATCAACTGTAAAACCGCACATGATAACTACTGGAAAGGAAACTAGTGTAACAGCTGAGATAATGCAATCAACAAGCATTAAGTAATCCTCCAGATATAACAACTGAAAAACCAACAACAAAAACCCCAAAAAGCACCAACCACTACCACAGCCAGTGTTCAAATAACATGTGATGAGCCATCGACGTCTACAGTCCATGAGACAAGAACTGCATCTGAATCAATCACTTCCACTGGACTGGCTACAAGTACTGCATCAGAGTCAAAAATGCAAACAAGTATAAGACATTCTCCAGATATAACAACTGGAATATCAAAAACAACTACCGCTCAAGAAAGCACAAGTTTTTTCACAATCCACAACTACTGTTCCAGTAACAACTGGTGAGCCATTAACATTCACAGTTCACAAAACAACAACTATAACTGAACCAATTATAACCACTGAACTGGCTTCTAGAAGACCTGCAGAGACAACAATGCAATCGACAAGTGTAATAAATGGTCAAGAAATGAGTAGTGAGCCATTCATCCAGGAGGAAACAACTGTAAAACCACACATGATAACTACTGGACAGAAAACTAGTACAACAGATGGGATAACAATGCAATCAACAATAATAAGAAATCCTCCAGATAGAACAACTGAAAAACCAACAACAAAAATCCCAGAAAGCACCAACATTCTGACAACAACCACAGCCAATGCTCCAATAACAACTGGTGAGCCATTAACATTTTCATTTCACGAAACGACAACTGTAACTGAATCAATCACAACCACTGGACAGGCAACTGGAAGACCAGAAGAGCCAACAATCAAATCGACAAGTGTAAGAAATGGTCAAGTAATGACTAGTGAGCTATTAATCCATGAGGAAACCACTGTAAAACCACCAATGATAACTGAAACTAGTACAACAGCTGAGATAATAATGAAATCAACAAGCATAAGTAATCCTCCAACAACAACTCATGAAAGCACAACTGTTTTCCCAAAAACCACAGCAGCTGTTCCAAGAACAAATGGTGAGCCATTAACATTTTCAACTTATAAGACATCATCTGTAACTGAACCAATCACAAACACTAGAATGGCAATGCAATCAACAAGTATGAGAAGTTCTCCAGATAAAACAAGTGTAAAATCAACAACAATGATTCACGAAAGCACAATTGTTATGCCGGCAATCTCAGATTCGACTAGTGAACCTTTAAAACCTACAACCCATGAGACAACTGTAACACCACCAACGACAACTGCTGGACAAGCGCAGACAGCAACAGTAACAGATCCAGCCACAACCAATGGACTTACAGATACACCAGTCGTGATGCTACCTAAAACCTCAGAAGGCTCAGTTATAAGTTCAGTAACTACAGTTGAACAAACCACTGCTACCCATTTAATCACTACCACCCTAGCACCTCTTGATCTTGATCCCCTCATGGAGAATGAGAGCTTTATTTATCAAAATTTTCGGATAAGGCTGGATTTCATACAAAATTATTATTACAAAACAACATATAAATATAAAGAATTGGAAAGAGATGTAATAATGACACTCGGTTACTGATGTAACCTCGGTTCTCTCTAGAGAGGGAACGAATGTTGCGTAAGTTTAGCTTACGCTACGGGAAAACTCCTTTTCTCGAGAATACTGAAGCAAAAAATTATCCTTAATTTTTAGAATGTAAAATGCATTTGCTGCAGCAGGCAGACATAGGCGAGGCAGCTCGCGCGCCCATTGACTGCTCTGCGGCAACTTCTGCAACCTATCAGTGCGTCAGACATGACGTCAGCGCCAATGAGAGGCTCGCCTTGCGCTGTCGTCATGGCCCGCCAAAAGGGGTGTGGCTTCAGCCAATAAAAACCTCTCGCCCAGGTTGCACAAGTGATTTCAGTCGACTGGAAGCGAAACCAAAGTGCAGCACAAGCACGGCAGGCTACGCCACACTCGTTCCCTCTCTAGAGAGAACCGAGGTTACGTTAGTAACCGAGTGTCGTTCTCTTACGAGAGTACTCTCATGTTGCGTAAGTTTAGCTTACGCTACGGGAACCCTATGTAAAGCGCCGTGCGTGCTGAGTTTCCAACACTTATGTCCCAAGGGCAGTAGCCCGGGGCTCATGTATAAGTGAAGTAATCGCAACGGCAGAACAGGGCGGGACGACTCGGTGTTATGAGATAGGTGCTTACACATATATACACAGTTAAGGTGGTATGACCAGGACTGGTACCAACCGGCTCTCATCCACGGTTTCAGAGCTGCTACGCATGTCTGATTCACCGTGAGACGAAGCAGACCTGATGTCCATGCTTGCGCTGGCACCCGCCGTCTCAGCCACAGCTGAAAAGGGCGCATGTGCAGCAGACCCAGCTGCAGCACCGTCGAGGCTGAGGCCATGAGACCCATCATCCTCTGAAACACTCTGAGGATTCTTCCTTACAGTGAATGTCGCTGCTAGGCGCTGGATCGCTGCCGCGCATTCTCGCACCAGGTGCGCCACCATAGAGCTGGAGTCCAACTCTATCCCCAGAAAGGATATTTCCTGGCTGGGGGATAGAATACTTTTGGCCCAGTTGATTCTGAGACCCAACTGTTCAAGATGGGTCAGCAGTAATGCTTTGTGTAGCCCCAGTTCCTCCTTTGACTGTGCTATAATTAGCCAGTCATCCAGATAGTTCAGGACTCTCATGCCCTTTCGTCTGAGGGGCGCGAGCGCCGTGTCCATGCATTTCGTAAATGTACGAGGTGCTAAAGACAGGCCGAAGGGAAGGACGGTGTACTGATAAGCCTGGCCCTCGAAGGCGAATCTTAAGAACGGCCTGTGACGGGCTGCTATTTGGATCTGAAAATAGGCGTCCTTCAGATCCACTGATATAAACCAGTCCCCCGGTCGAATTCGAGCGAGGATTTGTCTGGTTGTGATCATTTTGAACAAGCACATCATCAGCGCTTTGTTCAAACGTCTGAGATCTAGTATAGGGCGGAGCCCGCCATCCTTCTTTGGTACTAAGAAGTAACGGCTGTAAAACCCCGACTCGCTCTCTGCCAAGGGGACGGTTTCCACCGCCCCTTTCCTCAGCAAATTCGCTATTTCGGTGCGAAGTAGGTGTGCTACTTCCTGATTCACCGACGTTTCGACCCGGGCTGTGAAGCGCGGTGGTCTGCGAGCGAATTGTAGCGAGTAGCCCTGTTTCACTATCTTTAGCACCCATTTTGAAGCCCCTGGGATCCCTTCCCATGCTTTCGCGTGAATGGCCAGGGGTAGAATGAAATCTGGGTTCCGGTCGCTCAGATACGGGGACCCGGAGACCCGGCCATGATGACATACTTCGTTCATCATGCTCATTTCAAATGGGGCAGATGGCACTTCGTGCAGAGGCTCTGTAACTGGCACCCTGGCCGCATAAGCGGGGAGATGCTTTATGCTTTTATGCTTCCTCGACAGGAGGAACGGAGAGATATCCCCTGTCTTTCGCGCCGTCAACCGCGGAGAGCGTCGAAGAGACAGAGGATCTCAGCCTGGCCGAAAACGGGGCTCCGTACGACCTGGAGAACGGCTCGGCACGAGCCGCAGGACATGGTGGGCATTGAAAAATGCCTTTTGCTCTTTTAGATGAGAGAACGTGTGTGTCGCAGTGGCGAACACACACGGAGCAGTGAAAGGATATGAGTGCCGGATAGCGCAGAAGGTATGGCGAGCGAAGGCGACGAATATCCAGCCGGTGTCCTTGACTCGAGCTCGTCCCGCTGAGATGCTGTTCCACGGCGTTGCTTCTCTCTCGAAGACCCAGCGAAGTCCTTCGCTGAAAGGAGACAAAATCACTTGTGCAAACTGGGCGAGGGGTTTTTATAGGCTGAAGCCACACCCCTTTTGGCGGGCCATGGCGACAGTGCGAGGCGAGCCTCTCATTGGCGCTGACGTCATGTCTGACGCACTGATAGGTTGCAGCAGTTGCCACAGAGCAGCCAATAGGCGCGCAAGCTGCCTCGCCTATGCCTGCTTCAGCAAATGCGTTTTACATTCTAAAAATTAAGGAAAATGTTTTGCTTCAGTATTCTCGAGAAAAGGAGTTTACCCGTAGCGTAAGCTAAACTTACGCAACACGAGAGTACTCTCGTAAGAGAACTGAGGTAATGCACATTTGCACCCTTGCACATTACTTTACACCCAATTTGGAAATGAAACATTTAGATTAGAACATCGAAATACACTCCTGATTGCTTCACCATGTTCTTGCAATTTCATGACATACAGATGTAGGCTACTTAATGTTCTGCTTTTATGTAGATAAAATATATATTGTTATATAGTTTCTGCTCTTTGTTTGCTTTTTCAGCTAAATCAAGGATGCAAATCTCAATACCCATTTACATTTCGGAGATCAATTGTCATCAGTTTTTGGTGAGAAAACGTAACCTGATTTTTACATGATTATACTGTACAATTAAGGGAGATTAAAAGAACTGTACCTTTGTACCTGTGCATTTTACTAGAAATAGTAGAAATTTATTCACACTTAGAATCAAAGAAGCTGTCTACATAATGTCTCATCTACACAGCCAGCACACTCGTTCGCATTGTTGGGAGTAACACATTACTAAAGTATTTAGCCTATATTACAGTAATATATTACTTTTGCTGTAACGCAGTAATATAATGCATTACTAATAAAATGTGGGTAATATTACTCCCATTACAATCACAGTACAACAGCGCATTTTAACCCGAAATTAAGTGGTTCATTCCAGCTCCTGAGAAAAACTTACGCGGGTAAAATAGAAGTCTATTTATGGATTTTTTTTATTGCTTGACACAAATTTCACAATTTCAATTCAATTCTTATGATTTGATTCCGATCTTGATTAAATATCGATTCATTTGGATACATATTAGGTACAGTAGATACATGTAAATTTCAGCTGGTATTATTATTAAAGGTTAAAAATTACAACTCAATTAAATATAATGCAGTTTTTATTACAATAACAACGTTATAATATTTTAATGAAATAAGTAAAAATACAATAAATATGTAATATAGTGCACATATTTAGCAAAATAGCCTACTCTCTATAGCTAATTTTTCTAGCCAACTAATGTGCTATGGGCATTAAACAGATTTCCTGATGTAAATGTAACATTATGTGACATTGTTCTCCAGCTGTTTTATTGAGCTCTTTCCGCGGTTGAAAAACACTGATACATCAATATTATGTACGAGGGATACACTTCAGTAAGTTTGTCTGTCTTTCAGTTCATTCGTGATTATTTACTAGATGATCAGTTCACGTGCCGCTTAAACTGAGACGCAAGAACGATCTGTCACGTCACATTTACAAGCGCCAAAACGGTATTTATTGTTTGAAATTCGAAATAAAATTGACAGAATCTGAAAGCTGAGAATTTGTTTCATATCAAAAGTAACCTTCGCTGTCTTGTCTGTCGGTGTCAATGTCCTCTTTGCTTCGCGATTTTTCTCTGCATGAGAAAATGGATGTGTGGCCTGAGAGGGTGTGAAAAGTGTCAATTGCGTGAGTTTCACGCTGAATGCATTTGTTTTACATAACATAAATCATTTCAAACCTCATTCAGACCTTTTGTCAGATATACACATTTTTTTGTTCTACGCCCAGTGTAGACTGTAAGACATCCAGTGTTGTGACTGTCCAATGTAATTGCTAAGGTCTGCAACAAGGTGGTTGCTAAGCCACCTCAAGTAGTCCAATAGAGATTAGTTGATCATATTTTATTTTCCTAATTTAAATACCTCCATGAGAAAAAACATGATCTCTAGACTAACTTTACAGTTTTTGGACTACTTGAGATGGACTGACCCGGTACCTTTTTTGAATAGTAGCCTACATTGACTTGTTATAGGTCAAAAGATGAAAGAAAAATTAACTAATTAATCATGCTAATGTAATAGCCATTTTAACCCTCTAGTGCTCCTCATTTAGGAGACAAACTTGTGCTCTTCACGGTTGCTGTGTGTGTGTGTGTGTGTGTGTGTGTGTGTGTGTGTGTGTGTGTTTTGCACTCTTGAATGTCTTAGGGATTCACCACTTCACTCTTGTGTGCTTTTTTTCTGCATCGTGGCTGATTTGTAAATTGTACACACAAATTTTTTTTGTAATTTATTCTTATTCATTTCCTAAGATCACAAGTGTGACCATTTTTTTACAACCACTTAGCCTTTTCAAATCATGCCCTCATTTTTTTTGTGACTTCATATACCAAAGGCTATAAAAGTCACCAGGTTTCGTACAGTTCCGATAAAGCTATGATTTTTTTAATTTCTAAATGTAAATTTTTTCTAGCAAAAGTTACCGAAGAGCAGCAGAGGGTTTTAAAAGAACTAAAATATGAAAATATAATTTCTTTACTAAATATTATCTATTTGTGGGCATGTCTAAATAATAGATACAGTGCTTGGAGATATTACAATTTTGCCAACAACAACCACATCGACAAGCCATGATGCTGTGACAACATCTGAAATGCCAAATACAACAGCTGGACAAAGCACTACACTTTTGCCAACAACCTCATCTACGGTTCAAACAACAAGTGTTTTGCCATCACCTTCCACAAGCACAATCCTTGAATCAGTGACAACATCTGAAATGTCATTGGTCATTACATGCATGTACCGAATTTCATACCTGTACGTGAAACGTAGAGCCGGGGCAATATTGTATGGGGGGCAATTGAGCCATTTTGCCCCACCCAATTCTGAAACCCATATCACACGTAAATTTTCACCACTTTTGAAGCGTGTGCAAAGTTTCATGAGTTTTCAAGCAAGTTTAGGCCCTCAAAAAAGCGATTCACTTTGGAGAAGAATAATAATAATAATAAACGGAGCAGATCCAATAGGGTCCTCTCACCATCGGTGCTCGGGCCCTAATAAACGGAGCAGATCCAATAGGGTCCACTCACCATCGGTGCTCGGGCCCTAATAAACGGAGCAGATCCAATAGTGTCCTCTCACCATCGGTGCTCGGGCCCTAATAAACGGAGCAGATCCAATAGGGTCCACTCACCATCGGTGCTCGGGCCCTAATAAACGGAGCAGATCCAATAGGGTCCTCTCACCATCGGTGCTCTGGCCCTAATAAACGGAGCAGATCCAATAGCGTCCTCTCACCATCGGTGTTCGGGCCCTAATAAACAGAGCAGATCCAATAGGGTCCACTCACCATCGGTGCTCGGGCCCTAAACATAGCTGCAAGCAGCGATACAGGGCCAAGCCCCTGAAGCAGCTGCAACAGCAGTGCAGAGCAGGAAGAGCAAAACAGCAGAAATTGAACATACATGAAAAAACAGCTGGTTCAGAAGTACAGGGGTAAATTAACTCAAAATGAAGAGAAGTTCAGATGAGAATAAACACAGAATGAACAAGAGAAAGAACGATTAGTACAACGCTTGAATAATAAAGGAATCGAAATGATGCAATATTCCACACAATTTTTCTAAAGTCATCCCACGTAAGACTCAATCCAACTATCTCTGGATCAGATGCCTGTCACTTATCTCGTTGCGCCACTGGGAAGATGTGAATTCAATAAGATGCCAATGTCCCATGATTCAAGTGAGAATCAACTCAAAATGAATAATTTTTATATGCGCCACATCTCATTTATTGAGTTTCTTCTCAGATATCGTATCACGTCACATGTATTGGGGTGTACAATAGTGATGATGATGTGATGTGGAGTACCATTCATTCACATTAATATAATTGCATGACAATTTGTAATATTCTTATTCTTATTATTATGATTTTTATTATTAATGACGCTTATTGTTATTTAGAAGAAGAATGTCGTTAATATTATTATTATTTGTATTATTATTATTATTATTTAAAAGAAGAAGAATGTCATTTTTATTATTTTGTCAGTCTGAATTATTTTTTGGTCATTGAAAGCCTTTCATTACTGAACAAAAAAAAGAGGTATACTTTGCCTGGAGTGTTATAAAGTTGTGGATGGTTGTCTTTTTTAAAAAGTCTTTTGTCTTTTATTTTTCGTGTTCGCATTTATGAGGAAAAAACAATGTTACGTGACAGTTATCCATAACGGATGCGACCGCTCTGAAAGCGGCATGCTTTAAAACTTTCACAGAGACCTCAAACAGAAAGCACAAAGCCTTTCTTTAAAGCGAATTTCGTTTTGTATTAATTGTATCTTAATTTTAATCAGTGTTTCATTATCCAATTTTCTGGATTTAATAAATAAAAAGTAAATAGCAGAGATAATCACAACACGGAGGCGCCAGTGCCTGAACTGGAGCTAACGTTAAGCTATCATCCATGAACCGAAACTCAACGTATAAGGTAGCCTACTCGCCTCACACACCTACAAAAAAATAGAAATATATCTATTATCTACAGAAATCTCTTAAACAGAACCCTTCAAAACAAAATAAAACGATGTAGCCTAATCCGTATGAAATGTGCCTAATTCTCTTTGGCGCGTTCACTACTGCGAAGATCGCGAGTCAGACTTAATCTTTGCAGCCGACACAGAAAACCAAATGTTTTTATTGGTTTATTAAGTACAAACAGGCGAGTTATGAAAAATTGAGTGTGAGGGATTTGTTCACTTCACACAAAAAGATCTTGGAATGAGATGGCTAACTGTAGCGTTCAGTCCACTGTCTATAATAGCCTAATTTAGAGATCACTTTTTTTTTTAACCCGACCTAACTTTAATCGGTTAACGTTGATACGGTCAACCATCGGTCAAACGGTCATTGGTTAACATCCCTATGTTGTTGTTTTTTTTACAGTGGGTCATAATATATCATATCTTTTAGTTTGTCAGTGCGTTTTGTGGTGTTAGGAATTGTTTTTCTGCGCATTTCCACACTAACTCAAAACGTGCGTACATGTACACCACCTCCTGAGCTGGCGTAGGATTTGAGCGTGCCGTACGCCAACGTCCATATTGATAAATCTCAAAGTCACCGTGGTTTTGGGTGTACGCCAGGTGTACGCTGGAGATTTGGTGTACGCACTTTTGATAAATGAGGGCCAATGTCTGGAACTGAAGCATCTTTGCAACACTTATGGCCACAGTGCATATCGCAGTCTGGGCATGTGCCACACAGGATTTTAACCCACAACCTAAATGGTTCGGGGCTCGGTTTAGCAGCTTGCACCACTCAGTTGACGCTGACTTACCAAACTGCCGAGGAGAGGCTTCAGTGTAAGAATTAGCAAACAAAAGCATGTTAACCAGATTAGCATGCAAAGCTATCTTAATGCTAATGTAGCTTATGGTTAACCTGATAGCTGAAGAGCCACAATGCATTCGTAAAGTGTAGCATTTAATATCATATTATTATATTGTAATTAATGGCAATGTCCTTGTTTTGATCTATTATAGCACCACCAAGTGGTGCAGTTCTACTGCTTTTTTTAATGTGTTCTCAGAGTGAGCCCATACATCGTCATGTGTGTCAAATTTGGTGAAAATTTTAGAGACATTTATATGAATGAGAGCATAAAAAAATGACTCATGGACGACATAGATTGGATTTTTTTTCCACTTACGATCAAAATTTTGACATTTGGGTATTAACATGTAGTAAAAAATATATAAAGTCGGCAACACCTAAGCTCCAAAATTATCAAAAATATTTATTTTCAAGACAGCTGTCGCATAGCGTATGTTACGTTTCGAGCACGCAGGCTCTTCATCAGACTGATGAAGAGCCTGCGTGCTCGAAACGTAACATACGTTTCTTTCGTTTTATAACATACATTTTGCTTTCGTCTCGAACGGTTTTGAAGATATTGGCAAATGGTTTTTAAGCGCCAAATCACAATGCTGCACAAACAGTAAGGCGAAACCTAGCATGTTTGGTATCGTTGGACTCTGCAAGGATTCAGGAACCTCAGGAGATGACTCGCGTGAAAATAAGTCAACCACACCCAGAGTTAAGCATTTGGAAATTAATTTTTGCCACTAGGTGGCGCTGGTTTGAAACTTCTCAGGCTCCTTCAGGGCATCGTACTGATGACCCACACTGAATTTCATAACGATACATTCATAAAATACAGCATTTTGGTAAAAATATTCAAAATGGCCGACATCTAAAATGGTCGATATGGGAAAATTGGATATCAGTCGACTCGGCATGACTCCCTGAATCTAATGAGACCCCTTCTATGATTTTGGACAAATCGTTCAGAAGTTATAAGCAAAAATAGCCATTTTTTATCATTTAATTCAAAATGGCGGAAAGATTTACATGACAGAAAATGACATCATAGGGTACAATTGAATCAGCTTGAGCCAAGGAATCAGAGGGGAAAAGAATTTAGTTTAGTTATTAGCATAAACATGAGTGAAACTTTGGACAGCTGGGGCCTGTTTCAGAAAGGAGGTTAAGTGAAAACTCTGAGTATGTTAACCCTGAAATGAGGGAAACTCTGAGTTTTCTGTTTCAGAATGGGAGGTATGTTAAAAAACCTGAGAAAGCAGAGTAAGTCAAGCCTGTTTCTGAAAGAGAGGTAACTTATACTCAGAGTCAGTTACCATGGTAACTTACTCTGTGAACCTAACCTGGTCGGGAGCAGGTTTTCTTCGGTAAACCCAGAGTTTATTTCGGTCTCCTCCCCTTTTTTAAAGAGGAAGTGGTGTTTAAACACCTCATTCATTCTTTCAGTACATTTTTATTAATAAAAATAATATTGCTATTTTTACTGTTTTTTTTAATAATTTTTTTATTTTTATAAGATGAAGTCTATATAACTCCTTAACTGGCAAATGAAAAAACAGTAGTAGATTAGAGTTACATAATGTAGTTCTAAACAAATTCTACTGAATTAAACTGTGGCATTTACTGAAAATCACTGAACTGTGTTCATCTGTGCAACAGAAGAATACCCGTTTATACTTGGATATAAACTTATATTCTATAGGCTACTCCACATAAATATGTGAAAAAAATCTGAATGTGTAGATTGTGTGATGTGTAGACACATAATATTAACATTACCTCTCTGTGGCAGCAGAATCCTCATTGTCATGTGAAGATGAGCATTTGGTTGAGTATAACTTTATAACACTATTTATCATAATTTCTGGTGTATTGATAGGCTACTTACAACTGCCTGGGGTTCTGTTGGGACAGGAGGCTCCAAAAGACAGATATTACCATCAGAATATGTTGGGACCAACAAAAAAACCCAACCCAAAGTAAAATAAATGGAAATATCAAAAATAGCCTATAAAAAATGACACATGTAAACCTCTTACATTTTATGAAGGCCCTTGGATCTTCGGGAGTGACTGGCTCTGAAGTCCGTCCAGGAATTCCCTCAGCCAAAAATGCTGCTGCACTGCTTGACACTGGATGCCATTTAGTTAAATATGTCAAATGTAAAGTCAGGTAGCCTACACCCATGATATGCTCAAGCCTTACTTGATTGAATTATGTTTTTATATTTCATTTTCAGCTGCTGCCATGTTCTTTTAATGCCCGCAGGATTGCCCCTACATGAAAATTAAAATTAAGTTGAATAACATACAGTTCTTTCACCTCTGATATTATAACAGTTGAGTAAGTTACTTGTATTACTAACTATCTTCAACAGTGTAATTAGATGAATGTCTACTTATTACTAATTACTAAATCCCATATCAACCTCAACCACTTGAACAATACAAAGAGAGACAAGAAACTGCCCTTTTAATGCTTTCAAATAAACAATATACAATTGCATGAATTATTCTTGAATTGACCAAAGTGTGTAGAGGGAGAAGGTTACATTAAAAATATACCTTTTAAAAATGTATGTTAAATATACAGAATTGTTCTATAGTCTAATGCAATTACATCAGATTTTACTTTAAATTACAGAATAATTAAGAGAAATCCCTTTAATTAAATTGCAGTATTTAGATTACTTGGTAATTAATTACACCCAACACTGTATAACTAATTAAAATGTAAAGGTGAGAAACGTGCAGACCTCTTTTTGTCTGGCGCTGTTGCCATGGTGACTCATAATAATATCTGTGCTCCATTGATAATGGCTTTTTATAGTTGTGGTGCACGCGCTTAACTCAGAGTAGGTCAACTCAGAGTTGATTGAACTAACTCATTTCAGCTGTTCTGTAACCGAAAACTCAGAGTTTCCCACCTCAGGGTAAGTCAACTCAGAGTTCAAGTTTTAACTCAGAGTTGGTTGAACCTCCTTTCTGAAACAGGCCCCTGGTGGCGCTAAAGGGATTGAGTTAGAGACTCCAAATTTGCTATGGTGACTGTTCAGACTGTCCTCTATCAGTGTGCCAAATTTCATAACTTTCCCACAAGTGGTTCTATGGGCGGCCATAGACTTCCATACGGAAGCAGCAGCGGAAAAAAAATAAGAACGCCAACGATTTCAAGAGGTGCCCACGCACTTTAAGTTGGCCCCTTAAAAATTATTAAGTAGTGCAATATAAAGCCATGTTTCCGTGATATCAATTCTTTTTATCTGTTATTCTTAAGGATTATGGAGGTGTAGTTCTTCACTATTGCCGACTAAACCCCTTATTCCAGTTAGTTCAACCCCAATATCACTGAAGATGTTGAGGAGCCAGTTGACATTCTAGATCACTCAAAAAACAGAACAATGTTTTTAAAAGCACAACAGAAAAATAGCTTACTTTTAAGCTGTCTATCCATTAAACTAATGGAAGAAAGCATTAACAATGAAAATTGACACTTAATTTTTTTTATAATTTTAAATACCATACAGACAAATTATATAGTATAAAATGTTTTTAATTCTCAATCCATCAAACAACCACAATTAACAGAAGTAAAAAAGAACTCCCCACCAATCCCCTGGAACAATAAAATAAAATACACAAAATGGAAAAAGAGGCTTTCAGGGCATGATCATATGAAAATAAAATGGCCGGTTCTCTCTTCCGCTGTCACAGAAACTACACTGAGACACAGATACGGAGAGCTGGACAACCACCACCATTCACTTCAGCACACATCTAGCTCATCTGGACTGCTCAACTAGAGAGAGACAAAGAAAAAAGCAGCATTAGGAATAGGGATGTCGATTCACATAAATTCCCATAATCAATCATGATTTATATTAACGATCAATTAATTGTTAACCTCTTAAATCAAAAGTGATCACGTTACTTAACCAACACAAAATAGGTGTAGTTTTAAACAGGGTTCGTACACATTTTTACCATTAAATTTCCATGACTTTTCCATGACTTTTCCATGACTTAAAGGTAAATATTCATGACATAATGTTCCATAAAATGTCTGTGTATACATGTAAAATAAGAATAAAAATCCATGTTCAAATTTACCACCCCATATCTTGAATAAAATAAATGAACAAGCAATGTTTTAATACAAAATAAATATTTATTCAAATATGCTGGCACAGTAACACAAATAATGTCAAACCCTGACAACTCCTTAGACATTTATTAACGTAAATCCATAGGATAATGAACTCCTTGCGGGCGGGTATGGAAGCTTGTTTCCGCCACTGAATAATAAATAAATAATAATAATTGCGACTTTATTTCTCAGAATTGCGAGATATAAAGTCAGAATTGCGTGAAATAAAGTCACAATTGCGTGTTATAAAGTCAGAATTGCGAGATATTGTCAGAATTTTTTCTGGCAATTGCGACTTTATGTCACGCAATTCTGACTTTATAACACATAATTGCGAGTTTATATCTCGCAATTCTGACATCTTTTCTCAGAATTGTGAGATATAAACTCACAATTGTGAGATATAAAGTCCAATTCTAAGGGGGAAAAAGACGGATTTTTTTTTTCAGAATAGTTTATATCTCACAATTCTGAATTTATAACACGCAATTGCGACTTTATATCATGCAATTCTGACTTTATATCTCCCAATTGCGTGTTATAAAGTCAGAATTGCGAGATATAAAGTCAGAATTGCGTGTTATAAAGTCAGAATTGCGAGATATAAAATCAGAATTGTGTGTTATAAAGTCAGAATTGCGAGATATAAAGTCAGAATTGCGTGATATAAAGTCGCAATTGCGAGAAAAAAAGTCAGAATTCTGACTTTATAAGACGCAATTCTGACTTTATAACACGCAATTGCGACTTTATTTCACGCAAATCTGACTTTATATCTCGCAATTCTGACTTTATAACACGCAATTCTGACTTTATATCTCGCAATTCTGATAAATAAAGTCAGAATTGCGAGATGTAAACTCGCAATTGTGAGATAAAAAGTCGCAATTATCTTTTAAAATGTTTTATTCTGTGGCGGAAACAAGCTTCCATAAAAATGTGCTTGAAGAGCTCTTTTCCAAAACGCGATAAACGCCATAAAAAAAAACGAGATTGTCCCTATTCACTGCTCCATCAACGTTTCATGCCAAATCGCTATATTTCCTTGTTTAAAATGTAGGCCACTGCAAGATGCAGTTTCTTTCCAAACCGAGAAGCGCCGACCCTATTTTTAGCCTAAACGGATAAATCCTCTCGACTAATCAGAATTCGGTGAACGTTCTATCTTAACAGATCATTATAAGTCCTCAAAATGAGTCAAACTAATCATATATTCTCTCTCTCTCTCAATTTTAATTGTTTATTAATAAACAAGTGTTTTCTGTGTCGACTGCAAAGACGAAGTTGACTGACTCGCGATCTTCTTAGTAGTGAACACGCCGGAGAGAAATGCACATTTCATACGGATTAGGCTACATCGTTTTATTTTGTTTTGAATGGTTCTGTTTAAAAGTAGAGATTTCTGTAGATAATAGATATAGGCCTATTTCAGTTTTGTTTAGGTCTGTGAGGCGAGTAGGCTACCTTTTACGCTGAGTTTCGGTTCATGGATGATAGCTTAAGCTCCAGTTCACTCCGGCGCCACTGTGTCGTGATTATCTATTTTCTGCTATTTACTTTTTATTTATTAAGCAATTGGTTAATGAAACATATTTTAAAATCAAGATACAATTAATACAAAACGAATTTTTTTGAAAAAGGCTTTGTGCTTTCTGTTTGAGGTCTCTGTGTAAGTTTTAAAGTCTTTTAGTGCCGCATTCAGAGCACTCATTACCGTAATGGAGAACGGTCACGTAACATTGTTTTTTCCTCATAAATGCCAACACGGAAAATAAAAGACAAAAGAATTTTTTTTAAAGAAAAAATCATCCATATTAATTTGTATATATTTTAAATGTTTAACAAAGAGGCAAAAAGTCATCACAATCAAGGGAGAAACATGAAGAAACTTAGCCTATATGTGCTGTTTTTCATAAGGGTCTTTCCCTGACATTAATGCTTGGATAAGACACGTCTCCTTCCATTAATAATAATAATTTGTAGGGCGGTGGCTGAGATATAAACCTACTAACGTCCTCCGTTGCCATGATTTTTGGAATGACTGATCGCGAGAGGAAAAAAATAAGTTTTAGTTGCTTAACATCGGTTAATGGAAACGCCGTCATTTTGCAATAGTTATTTATCGATATTTAGAAGAAAAAAAAAAGTTTTGCTCAAATCTGTAATGGAAAGGCGCATACAGACGGTAGCTAGCCTATAGCTAATATGAAAACGCAAAGCAGCTTATTTTCATTTGAAGCACTGAGCTGAGGACAGCGACACAAGAGCCACACAGGTATGGCTACTAGTCGCTGTCCTCAGTGCCGCAGAAAAGCGCTGAAACGGACATGAAGGGGAACCCATTTCTTTTGGCCCATCTAGTTTGCTGGAGGCCCACCTACAATCAAAATCCGCCGCAAGTGAGTCACGTGATTCGACTGATCACTCTAACGAAAAAAGTATTGCAATTTGTTTCACCAATATTATTAATTAAACAAATTCAAGTACACGGATATTTTGAAAAACAAATTTCCATGACTTTTCCAAAACTTTCTGAGTTTATTCATTTTCCAAAACTTTTCCAGGCCTGGAAATTGCCATTTTAAAATTCCATGACTTTTCCAGGTTTTTCATGACCGTACGAACCCTGTTTAAAGCTTAGAAGCTTGGCTTTACAGTGAATATAGGGAATATGACCATGACTTAAAGGTATAGCGGAGGATCTTTCCAAATTTTAGATAAGACCCGCCCTCTCCACTTTTTGAAAAGTTTAATTGATTCACCAGAATGATTGACAATTAGGAGGACCAATAGTTTAGACTACCCACCAGGAAGTAAAACATCCTCCGCTATACCTTTAACAAGTGCTTTTAAATTTGCTGACATATTAGAAGTGCTCCATTTTCATATAGCAAAAAAAAAAAAAACTTACATGAAAATTTGACCTGTAAAATCTTAGTTCATAACAGATAAACCTGTCATATATCGTTGAAAATATTGTGGGATTGAACACTATCTCTTCTCTTTATGCTCTGCTATAAACGTATTGCTTACAGAGCTAGGCTTGCCAGTGACTCTTCAAATCCCAACATTCTGCGTCTGGAATGCGCAAAAACATGTGTCGCTATGCATTGGAGCCTTTTATATTACGATAGTTTTGCACAAAAACACAGCAAATGTATTTGTTCATTCACATCCATCAAGTTTGTAGGCCAATTAACAACACTGACGAATGCAAAGAGCCGAACCGTTTGTTAACTTTATCTCCTGTTTACAATAAAATATTTTTAGAGTGCAGACCTTTTTTGCATTTTTGGATTGTTACATAGGTCTCAGCACCTAATTAGCTGGGAGATCCCGGTGAGTGTTGATTGGAGTGTAGGCCAATAAAATAAAAATAAACATGCACCTTTAATGATGTTTTATTAAAGTTCAGGAGGAGAACGTTCAAATGATTCATCCAATCAGAAGGAGAGGAGGCCTTTAACTACGTAGCCGACTCATCCATGTTCCTTGACAATTTTTTTCTGCATCCCTCCACCACCCCATCTTCTCACACTAGCCTGGTTACTATCATAACCAGAGTTACGGGGGGAGTACTCTGGGTTCGGGCCACATTCCGAGCTCAGAGCCCTTCTCCCCCTTTTTAAATTTTACATATATATATATATATATATAAAACATTTTAGCCTATTTTTTCCTGTTTTCTCCATTTATAATGAAGCAGTGTGTAGTTCGCAAGTTAATGAGGTATGATCTCGCAAAAAAATAAATAAATAAATAATATATAAATATATATATATATATATATATATATATGTTTTGGATTAGCAGATACTCAAGGTTTTATCAGGCCACCTCCATCTTAAACCCACAGAAAGATCAACATAATTAGAACATTTAAATGCACATTTCTTGTGCTGATTTCTTACTGTAGGTGGAGATGTCAATTTCCTCA
Source organism: Leuciscus leuciscus (assembly GCF_965113295.1). NCBI lineage: Eukaryota > Metazoa > Chordata > Actinopteri > Cypriniformes > Leuciscidae > Leuciscus > Leuciscus leuciscus. The sequence goes on along the minus strand of NC_138727.1, from coordinate 37,972,316 downwards.
GGCAACTCAGCTACATTGACTTCAAAACGGTCCTGCACATCATTCAGGATCTTAGCATCAGTCTCATCTGACACAAAGGTGACAGCCAATCCTTTTGTGCCAAACCTACCAGCACGAGCAACCTAAAAGATAGAATAAGTTTAACACTCTTTAAGTTGTCCATGTTTCCAAGCCCAGTCCTAGTTTTAATCTTGAGGTTGGGCAGTTATTACACTTTTAGTATTGGTGAAAAATAGAATGCCACAGCGCATGATGCATAAATACCCTGTGTAGGTATGTGTCTGAGTCCTCAGGCATGTCATAGTTGAAAACTATATTAACACGCTCAATATCCATCCCACGGCCAAAAAGATTAGTAGCCACCAGGATCCGCCGTTGAAAGTCTTTAAACTGTTGATACCGAGACAATCTGCAGGGGAGAGAATGAGAAATGATTTCAGAATTTGCATTTCTCACCCAACCATTGCAATATCATGGGATCAACAAGTGTCTTACCTTTCTTCCTGAGCCATTCCCCTGTGGATCGCAATGGCTGGAAAATTCTGTTCCACCAGCAGCTGAGACAGAGCCACACAGCGTGGAACTGACTTGACAAATATCACCACCTATATTACATCCAAACAAACCGTTTGAGTTGACAAGGGCCCACTTTCAAAGCAAATGACTGTAAAAACATGATGAAATGACAGTCACCTGGTTGAACTCAAGAACGTCAAGAAGGTCAAACAGTTTGCGGTTCTTTTCACTGTCTTTCAGTTTGACATAGTATTGCTGAAGACCATGCAGCGTAAGCTTAGTCTCATCATCAACAAACACCTCCATTGGCTGTAAGAAGAGAAAGAAGCTTTACATTTCAGAACACCTTCGATCAAACGGTCTCTGATTAGAGTTTGAGGACCGCAGGTACATCCATAGACAAAACTGCACAACCCTAATTAAAATTGAAAATTAAAATGCATTTATAAGAAGAGAAAAGGATGACTCACGTCTTGCATGAATTTGCGACAGACCGGTCTGATCTCTTTGCTTAACGTGGCACTGAACATCATGCACTGCTTCTCGTGAGGCGTCAGTCTGAAGATATCCTGGACATCCCGTCTCATATCTAATACACAATCGCACAGTTAGACCTCTGGTGAATGGGAAAAACATCCACATAGCAGCCCATGCAATATTAAAAAATAAAAACTCACCCAGCTGCTCCAGCATCTTGTCACATTCATCCAAAACAAAGTGTTTGACATTTTTGAGGTTCAAGGTCTTGTTGCGAATAAGGGCAAGAATCCTCCCTGGTGTTCCCACCACAATATGAGGGCAGCTCTTTTTCAACACATCCTCATCCTTTTTTATGGACAAGCCACCGAAGAAGACGGCACACTTAACGTTGGACATGTACTTGGAGAAGCGCTCGTACTCTTTACTGATCTGGAAGGCCAGTTCACGTGTGTGGCACATAACCAACACAGAAACCTGCAGAGAAGACAATGACAAAATGGCGGTTTTAAAAATGTAGCTGACTTCGCCTTCCATAACTACAACAAGAACTGATACTAGTTTTTAAATCCAAGATAACAGTCTGCAACGGGATAGAAAACCACAGCATAGACCCAGATGAAAATGAATTCTAGTCCACTGCTGTTTTTTCTTGCAAGTGGGAAGATTTAATGCTAAACCTAAAAAGAATTCTGAGATCAATAGAGAAATAAATCATTTATTGGAACAATGTTAGTCCGGCCAGGCAAAAAGTTAAGCAAACTAGCTTACTTATCTAGCTCATGACAATGTGCCTCAACATTCCTTGACAATATATCTGTTTTTGAGATAGTAATGCAATTAACACACACCTGCCCATCGACTGGCTCAATCTGTTGGAGTGTGGCAAGCACAAATACGGCAGTTTTTCCCATACCAGACTTTGCCTGGCACAGGATGTCCATGCCCAGGATGGCTTGTGGAATGCACTCATGCTGGACTAAGGAAAGGAGAAAAACAAAAATACATTAAGAAAAGAAAACGTACTTTAAAAAAAGTTCTAACGAATGTAAAATAAATAAAAAAGTAGCTTGAACAAAGATTATAAAGTAGGAGTCAGTTTTTCACAAAAAAAAAGTGCAACCTGACCAAGAATACTCTACAAAAAAAAAACATCTGAACAAACAATTTACGTTGTACAAGTTCCCAGCATGCATTGCATTTTGAAGAAGAAAAATTAGAAAACGTAAAATTATCATTGCTGCTAGTTAGCTTTCATTTAGTTCAGAGTTTATATTTTTACCAAATTAGCATTTGTTCAACCCTTTTTTTTAGATTTGGGTGTTGAGGTATATGTGAAATGTAAAATATTTTCCCAAAATGTGCCCAAATATCTGTAATAAGTTTGCTAGGGGTGCTCCAATTGATCGGCTACCGATAGCTATTTGCTTCTAATGACAATCTGTGATCTCTCAATTTGCCAATCTCAGAAACCGATTTCATGTGGAGGACGCATAAAGCCTGCCGTGAGAGGCATGGCATCAACGACATGCTTGCAGCAGTTCCCTCTGAATTTCTGTAATGCTGAAGGTGATGTACAATTCTAACATCTTTATTAAATATCTTTTGAAAAATCAGTAATTTGAAAACTTTCTGTGAGACGTAACTTCTCAAACTGCATGAGTGAATCAGCACCTTCTCAAAATGAACAAATGGCTTAACATCACATCTGCAACACAAGCGAGCTGCACGGTTGGAAGAATTGACAATTGCACAGTATCATCACTAAAGTTAACAACTTGCACATCTTTTTAAATCTTGCCAATTTAAACATTAAAGCGTTCAGCACTTGCGCACTCTTTGAGAGATGGTGCGGTCACGTACTCAAAACACGCACACAAAGCCACCTCACAAATAGCTCGCAAGTACTAAATTTAGTTATTTTTGTTGCTAATTGTGACAAAATGGGAGTGCTCAAAACCAAAAATTAAAATGATGTAATTTACTCACCCTCAAGTACTTACAAATCCATATAAATTTCTATCTTTTGCTGAACAAGATAAAATTGAGGAATATGGGTAACCAAAAAGTTGATGGGCCACATTGACTACCATAGTATAGAGAAAAAAAATATACTATGGAAGTCAATGGGGCCCATCAACTGTTTGGTACATAATTTCTATTTTAAGGTGAACTATCCCTTTAAATGGTTATATACACACAAATTTAGGCAAAAAAAAAACAAACAAAAAAACACAGTCTTGGCATATTCAGGTAAAAAGTCTGTTCTCTTAAAAGAAGAGTAAAAAAAACAGCCACTATCACAGCCATAATCATTGTTTTGTCTCGATGTTTGAACGAAGGTCTAATCCTGGCTTAATCTAAGCCCTGTCGGTAAAATCAGGGCAGAGATGCACCCATGTATCAGCCGATATTTGATCAAACGAAAAACATCGGCATATCAGCCATAGCATGAAAAAGGCATGTTAAAACATGATCAAAATCTATCAATCTATTTTAATGACAAAAGTTAAAATAAGAGAGCAATTGACCGGTATCGGTATGGGCCAATAGTTGTTTGTTAAAATTGTATAGGCCAAAAAACTAAATCCTATCGGTGCATCCCTTAAAGGGATACTCCACTTTAAAATGAAAATTCTGTCATCATATACTCACCCTCACCCACAGAAAGGAAGATATTTAGAAGAATATCAGTAACCAGACAGTTTCTGGTCTCATTGACTTCCATAGTATATTTTTTTCCTACTATGGAAGTCAATGAGACCAGAAACTGTCTGGTTACTGATATTCTTCTAAATATCTTCCTTTCTGTTGAGCAGAAGAAAGAAATTCCTACAGGTTTGAAACAACATGAGGGTGAGTATATGATGACAGAATTTTCATTTTAAAGTGGAGTATCCCTTTAATACTTGTTAACTTTATGCAGTTATATGGCAGTCTACTCTAAAACCATTAAACTTTTACACAAATCCTCACCCTCAGAAGGATGCTCGAAGCCACAGTCGACGATTGCTCGGAGCAACTCTGGTTTCAGGAGGAAATCGCGGAAGCCGGAGCTGTGAATGGAGACGTATGAGCCTTTCACCTCCTTCTTGCCGGCTGGGACGACACTGTCCACGGCGGTCTGCGGCTCCTCGTCTTCCTCGTAGTCCAACAGCTCATTATCAACATCGTTTTCGGCCATGGTAACTTTGGGAGAAACAAGAGGGAATGCAGAGATGTAAATAACATGGTTGTGCCAACTATACAGATCTATAACTGTTAACTTAAGTTACCTCCACGAAAAAATGCTGCTCACCGTTTTTAAAAAGCCCAAGCTAATGAATGGATATAATATGGCATTATCCAGCTCATCGAAACTATGTTTAACGTTAAATGAGCACTCATATTGTTTTTTTTATCAGTTCTACCTACTCAATGTTAAAACTGAAACGGTTAACCATGATACAAGTTGCTATACACGTTCAACCTGCTCTAATTTAAGTTAGCCGATTGACTGCCTGCCGCTCAGCGTGTAGACAATAGAGCCGCCATTCACTGTCCCATCTATGCATCTAAACCGATCTTCTGATCTAAACCAGCGGCACAATCCGCATTCTTCAAAAGTATGTAGAATATCCATGACTACTAAGTTTTTTGATACATGGGAAGCCATGAAATACGAAACGGTTTAGACGCAAATGGGTTTCGAGTTCGCATTTAGGCTTAGAGCCTTGCAGGCTGCACGGCTAGAGAAACGCGAGGTATCTAACGTTACAACTGTCCGTTTAGATACTTAGATTTGTTGCTAAAAGTATCTCCAAAATAAGGTTGAATCCGGAAGTAAATACCATTAATTATCCTGCGTTTAACAAATTAAGGTTAGTAAATGTATAAGAAAAACATAAATTACCTTTCGACGTTTGTAATGAACGTCGGCACTCAGGAGTCTTGTGGTTAGGCCTTAAGTTTATAGCGCTTCCCGGATATAGAAACCGAGCTCTCCCATTGGCTGTATTCAACGTCAATGATAGTTGAGAAGAAGCGCATTGCGTGCGATTGGGTAACACAATTGCGCGTCGGTGTTGTGGGCGGGTCCAAAAACCAGTCGCCAGCCTTCATACTCTAAAATGGCCACACGATGTCACTATATGCATTCAGATTTTTGGCCTTCAATGACAAACGTGTATGGTATGAGTATAAACCATGGGTATAAACAGTGCGACCTAAAACTCGAAGACCTCATAAAAATAAATAAAATTCCTCGGTTTTGGAAATTTTTGGAAAAACTTTATACAAAAAATATATTATTATATGTGTTTATACAACACTAAAGCCAGAGCTTTGTTGTCATAATTGTCAGATTTTCAATATTTCAGATTTATAACAAGGCATTCAAATAGACAATACAGAACATAAATGGCTGCCTAATTTGGAAACAAATAAAACATGTGAGGTTAGTGTAAAAGTTTAATGGTTTTAGAGTAGACTGCCATTTAACTGCATAAAGTTAACAAGTATTAAAGGGATACTCCACTTTAAAATGAAAATTCATATAGTTATGGAATTAATTAATTAATTTATATATAAATAATGGAGTATATAAATTAAAAATAAATTGCTAAAATATAAATGCCTACTATCCACCACGTAAATATGTGACACTGACTGAACTCAGGTTAAATTTCCTTCTGTGACATTCTGAAATTCTGAAACTTTTTTTTATCGTTTGTAATGAAAACCATAAACATTTTCGCTAGTGATTTCACAATAGTGTACAACCATGAAGAATTCTCTATAGAACTAGATCTATACACTTAACAAAGAGAAGAGCGGATCATTAATAAACCTTAAAATATTACATTTACTAAATTTTATGAAGTAAAAATAATAGGTCTCTAGATTTTTTTTTTTTTTTTTTTGATTTATGAGACATTACAGTAATTATTATCGTTAAAAAAAAAGAACAACGTGGCTCATCTTTAGAAGATAATAAACGGGACAAAACTGTATGAACAGTTACACCAATCAACACCGCAACATCACCTGCCCGCTACCCAGTGTGGCTGAGGTTAAGAAAAATCAAGGATTGGTGGGATGAGCTGTCAATCATGGCTATTCCAGTTTAGTCTATCTTCCTATTGGTCAAACGTTTGTCAATCGCATGAGATCCGCTGACGTTAGAACATTGCACTACGGTTCATTTTGAACGAGACCGTGAAATAAACGGAAAACAGATGCACATTATGGATTGGTTCTCATCGAGTATTTATTGTAATAAGATAGCTTATGATTATTTATACCAGCATTTTTATTAAATCACGGCAGAGGTAGTAGGCGGGACTTGGGCGGGGTTTTCTCTTGTAGGCGTTGACCGCAGCTCTCCTTGAGGAAGCTCGCCCTGACGACTCATATTTTCCTCTAGATGAGCATCTACATCCAATAAATCCAATATGGTGCCCTATTCATTTCCTGCCTTACCGTAGTGGTCCAACGGTTTCGTACAAGAAAGGATTGCCGATATCTGCCGGTTTTGTGACCGATCATCTTTAATATGGCAAGATCGCCGGAGCAGCTTCAGTAATGAGACCGAAATTCAGGTGGGCATTGCTCTATGCATTTTCCATCACTGACAGTGTGTGGTGGCTGGTATATTATGCGTGCATTCATCCATTGGTATACAAGCTTTATTTAAAAAATGTTAATCAGGGTGATATGACAAAGAGAGTCTAGGGAAAAGCGGGGAAATTCCAGCGCATCACACTCGTGCTCCCATCTCTGGACCAGCAGGGCTGATTTGCCTGCCTGCCCATCTGCTAGTTGCCATGGGGGGAAAAATCTTCATCCACACCCCTTATTATCGTACACGGAAGCAAATGTGATTGTGACCTAATTTAATAGCTATTCATCAAAATACACATTGCGTTTAAGTCTTTGGGCTTTGAATTCAGTGCAGCTATAATTCTACATTGCAAAGGCGCTTGCATTTAATGTAAATAACCCTGCACAATCAGAACAGTCATATCACCAAAAATCCCTACGCAATAGCAAATATAATGTGTTGCTAATCCATTGCACACCTATAGTAAGAACTGGCATCCCCAGTGGTGGTGCATTTGCATGCAGTTTTGCTGAGTCCGGACTACAGGCTTTATTGTAGTAAAAAGTCGTTGACCATCGGCTATGGCTGTTTTTAGCCTATCTTCTTGAAAGACCTGAAGAGCATGTTATGACTTGTTATATTTTATATTTCGCGATGTGAAGCGTAAACATGCATCATACTGTCATCATGGCTGTCATGCACATTTCATTTTTGTCATTGACATTTTGGACAAACCAAAGGAAAATGTGCCTTGGTGAGCTGTTATGTCCTTTTATTTTGGTTTGTCACAGTTTAAGAGATTAATTGTCTGGCTCTTCCTAATGATTAAGGGCAGTCTGATTACATGTTTTGGTTGGGAGGAGGAGAGTTTACTTGTTTGAGTTGGTATTTAGCAAATGAATAGACTGTGGTTGTGCTACCAGCTAAAAGAAAAAAGGTTTGTGGGATCTCATGTCGTTGTTTTTGTCATTTTCTTTTTTTATTCATGATTATATAATTATTTGTTTATTTATTTTCTAAAAGAAGTAGATATTGTGATCATTCTGTGAAAAATATGTCATTGTAATATTTTATTGCTTAACAAGTATTGGAATGTGACATTATTTCATGCTTTATTCGAGTCATTAACAACGTCACTAAATCTGTGTGAGCAAAATTTCTTAACCATTGTAACCATTACATTTTTTAAAGAGCCAGGCCTGATAAGATAATAGTAACCTCATCATCTCAGTCCTCTTCATCAAGGCCGTAACTATGTCTTGATTTTTTTTGGGGGGGAGGGGGGTTGTGGAGGGTATAGTAAAGGTCATATAAAACAGTTAAACAACTAGAATTTATTGTTAAGGATTTTAAATTATTTGCAAATAATATTCACATAGGCTATTCACTCTTAAACTTGTGCCTAATATGCTGAAAAGGTCTCTGTTTATGTTTCGTGTCTCTTCACATTCGATTATGAATTACATGAATAATTGCCTATATTTATTTACTACATTTGATTTAAAAAGAAATTAGTAGTTTGCATCAATGGCAACATGGCTATTTACCCCAGTGCGCCTTTAGTCCTATTGTACTCTATTACTGTCAGTTGTTTAACATTTCTGTCATAAAACAGTTGTCAAATTAAATGTTTAGCGACTTACATCTTACCTCGCACTCTTTCACCTTTAAAACTAAAATGTTGTGCTGCAATTCATTCTCGGCTAATCTGTGAACACTAAATCCAGCCTTCTTTGTTTTAATTGACCACCTCAAGCATTTTGACATTGACAAGCAATTTTAGACCGCTAAGGCAGACCGGCCTAAAAATGTAACTTTTTAAACTTTTGTCATCCTAACAACAAACAAGGCAGTGTGTATGAAGTCAAGAATATCAAGTATTGAAGGGGATACTTGATTTGGCCATATCTAATTATTGCTCAGTGTCTATGGTGGTTACGGCCTTGCTCTTCATACACAATATGTGGTAATCCAGGCGTCCGACAGGTTGTGTGAACTCTAAAGACATTAGAGAAGATTATGATTTGCTTAGGGTTCCAGCTTAACTAGAACAACTTAACTGATGCCCTCATGCTGCATCAGTATTCGCTTGGTGAAACAGTTAGACTCAGGTTATTGTAAAGATGGTACAGTAAAGAAAAGGAAAATTTACTGAACTGGAAATTCATATAATCTCTCCAAGGGTTGACGTATTGGCTGGTTAGCATGGTCTAGTTAGCCACTGTTGGTAGTTGTCATTCAAACCTGTCATTGCTGCATCATTCCGCAACAAAAAGCATCTTTCTCTATAGAACACACGAATACACTATTGAAAACTGTGTATTCGGAGGGAATAGGTTTTTTAGCAAGTAACATAGCTACATTAACCTTATTTATCTATTTATATTTTACCCAGTCGGCTGGTGTTCTTGTGATGCAGTCAGTATTGTTATGACATTATTGCCTTGCAGCTCCAGAGTACTTAGTTCTATAGCTTTTACAATTTGGATGATTGGCACACAAATGTTCTGAATTTAGTGCCAATGAGCAAAGACTGCAGATTTCGAATCGCATACTTCAACTGGGTCCTGTGCTGTTTTGGAAATGTTAACAGATTTTTCCATGTAACTTAAAACTCTTTGGATCTCTCGTTTCGTTTTGTACTAATATAAATAAACGGTGGACACATTTTTGTTCCAGTGGCTGCACTTCACTCTGTGTTTCTCTGAAATGACATCATGATTTACATACAGTGCTTGATTGGTCATGTGAACTGTGAATGGTAAACTGATATGGTTACTGTTGTGATTTCATCAGGACAAACAAGCCGTTATGTAGTACACATGCCCTAGAGAGCCAGAGAGAAAGGCATTATCCGCCCTCTGCGACCTCTTTTATTCGCCGTATCTCTCTTTTCCTTTCTGTAGTTGTGTTGAAGTGTTCTGGCACTGTCTCACTTTCTCTTGGTTTACAGCTGCTGGCTAATTTCACGTCATCATTTCAAACAGCACATGAATGTAAAGGCTGGGCTTACCCTGCATGTATTTTTAAGGTTTTGAGTGTGTCTGACAGAAAGATGATGGCTTTGCTTCAGAGAAGCTGGGGCTCATTGACCATGACGATCATAACGGGCCTGTAACTACGTTTTCCTGTTTCCATCCGCTGCTGCTGTTTGTTGAGTTTTACTTAGTCATACTAATTTGAATTCACTGCAGCTGCACAGCAGATGTCTTATTCTTTTTCTACCTTCTGAATTGTTTATTAACCTCATTTTATTTTCTGTGTCATAGAAAATAAAAGTTTTTGTTGTTGTTATGACCTGTGGTTGTTGTCATTGTTATGGTAGATTTTATTTTGCCTGATTTAATTGAAAAACATTATTTATCAAAACCACTTTCGCCCCTGTAGGGCTGATTGATTATGGCAAATATCATAGTCACAGGTAACCACGATTATTTAAAATTTGGGGTGGAATAAAAAAAAACAATTCTTGATGCATCGCGATTCTCTCTTCAACAATTCTGAATCGATTCTGAGATTCGTTTTTAACCGTCGACGCGTGATGGCACTATATGTGCTAAAAACAGCCGTATTCTGCTTGCTTCCAATTCCACAAACACACACACAAAACCCCTTGAACCTTCCATAAAATATTCTTCTATACATTTCACTTGTAGGATGAAGGTGAGTAAATGATGACTGAATTTTCATTTTTGGGTGAACTAATCCTTTAACTTAGTGTTGGTAACACTTGCAACACAATTGTAACACAATTTTAAAGTAATTGCCCCATCATAGCCATTTATTGTCCGCCAAAAGCCATATTACTACATTGTTTGCAATTTAGCTAATAAGGCAGTTGTCATGTGAATTATGAAGTGCTGTAAAGGAACTTGGTGACTGGGGAGGAAGTTTTAAGTTTAGAAGTAGGGATGCTCCGATTGATCGGCTGATAATCACATTCTATGACTCGATCGGTAGTGACTAAATTTGGCCGATCTCACGAACTGATCGTAATTTGATGACGTAAAACCATAAAAAGCTGCCGCCGATGCACATGTAAACATTATGCAGATGAGGCTTTTGTGCCCCGTTCTGCTTTGTAACTTCACAAAACATTAGTAAGCCGGAGTAAATCGGCCATCTTTATTTAGAGCAGGTTATCTCGATTCAAACGAGCCCACAAACAGTATAACATGACGCGTCTATCATGAGAAAATCCTCACGGAGTGACATGACATGCTGCTTGGCTGAAGCTATAGGACTTCCGGGAACCGGTTGCGTCACGATCATGGCGCAGTGTTTTCCAATGTCATTTTAAAGTTCAACTAATTGAAACTGGATCTCGGGAATGATGGAACAATGGAACGATGTGTAGAGAGCAATCAGACACCGTTTTAAAGCTGAAGTGCGCTTGCATTGGATCGATCTCACAGATCGACAGGTCTAGATTTACCGTGTGTCCTAGAATGGGATTGCACTGTTGAAACAACGCTGGAAGATCATCACTCATCAACCAGGATCGTATTACTTGTATTCTATGTAATTATAAATGTATATATTTATGCTTTATTGTTTCAAAACAAAACAAAAAAAACGGTCGTGCTTTAAAATTTAAAATCAGCTGCTTGCATTCGAGTTTGTCCGATGTCTTCGAAAATATGTCATATGTCTTCGAAATTCATATGTCTTCGAAATATGAAAAAGCCAAGTGAGTGACGCGCTAATGTAAAACAGCTCTATTAGCCTGAACTACACTGAGGTGCTGTCACCAAGTGTTTGTTTCTTAAGTTTCATCTATTCTGTGTCTTAAGTACAATAAAACATTAGCCAATGGATCTTAACTAAAATTACCATGATAAACCAATAATAAGATACGATTAGAGTTAGCATTTAATAGTTCTTTAATACGGCCAAATCATTCACAAAATAGTACATAAAGGAAAGTGCATGCTCAGGCTTGAATCGTTTAGGCCAATAAGATTGCGGTAAAATAAACCAATTAAATTGGGACATGTGTCGCCCCGCCCTATCGTCCACTCCAGACTGCACTCTGGGGTACTACCACAGCTCGGCTCGCTTTAATTGGCTTGGTTTGATTTTCCACTGCAGTTAGTACCGCTTCAAAGTGGGTGGTATTATAGATTGATCGTTATAGTTGTGCCGCCTACTGCCGTGACATCATCCGCTCCTCAGCTACCAACGAGAGGAACGTCTGCACCTCGTCTAATGACCACGATTCAGCCATTTCTTTTTTCAAGTTGCGCCTGTCGTTTAAAGCAAGTCGTTAAAAAAGTAATAGGAACAAATTATACTGTGGTGGCTGTTTCTGCTAGTGGGTTTGGTGTCTTGTTTCGCAAATCCTATGAAGCTGGTAGTGACAATTCTCTCTGACCAATCGGTGATCTGCAGTGTTTACACGTCACATTTTAGTATCGGTACGGCACACTTGGAACCTCAACCGAGGTGGTACTATTTAAGCGAGCTGTACCATGCAGTGGAAAAGCACCAAAAAGTGAGGCGTATGGAGCCGCACCGAACCGTACCATGCAAAAAGGCCATGGAAAAGCAGATCACTTGTTTGAAGAGGTTTTGGGCTTTTGTTAAAAAGGCTACCATGGTTCCAAATGCCATAACTTTTGATTTCTTTAAGACATCAACACACAATTTTGCAGTTGACATGATTGTGAACAGGCAGTTGACATGATTGACAGATGCAGTTGTTGACATGATTGTCAACAAGCCCAAACATGATTTTATGACCTGTCATATACTGTTTACTATCTAATAATCATCGTGTCAAGCACGAATATGAATAATACGAAATAAATCAATAAATTGCATATTTTTTCTGGGGTTTTCTCAGCAGTTGTAACACCTCCAAACGTGATCAAAATCAAATGAGACCAAGTACTTGATGATACCTTTTTTTTTTTTGTTATAAGCAATTACTTTTCAGTATGCCACTTGAAATCGCATGAAATCATAAAAAAATGCCTTCAGGGTTTAAGGGGTTAACAGTGACCATCAACAGAGAGCTTACATGTCACTTATATTAAGCTTATTGGGATGATTGGGATTGGTACCGGACGATGACAAGCAATCGGTAGTTGGTATCGGCCGCAAAATTCCTGATCGGATCATCCCTATTTAGAAGTTAAAGCATTTTTTTGTAGTACATCCAAAGGGATTATGATGTTCCAAACTTATAAGACTTGGTTAATCTTCGAAACACAAATGAATATATTTTTGTTTGAACCCTGAGACAGTATTGCCAGATCCCGCAAAACAAGCGGCCAGTTCTGACCAAAATGATCTTAAAACCATACTTTATAAGAATACATTTCCTCAGTTTTCTCCTCTTCTAACATTATATTTAGTGTCTCAACATAACCTGAACATAAGCTTGTGCTTTCTGCTTTTTTTATGATAATAAATTGCAAATGAACTTAGGGATATTGTACACCTGGCCTGTTCTTGGAAATTATACTTTATCAGGGTCCCTGAATAAGAATATTCTTTATGATCTCTACTTAGTCTCACGTAGCCAGATTTTCAGATTGACGGCAAAAGGTCTGGACTCCATCGCAGCTTTCATTGGCCAAGGACCGCCTAAAAGCCTTCTGACTGACATGTAAAATAACCAATTACAGTTCATTTTGTTCCGCATCATATTTAGGGGCGTGGAAATGTAACGTCAATGTCCCTACAATAATAGGCCGGTATGTAAAACTCATCGCCGCGATATTTACATACTTCTCATACATTTGAAAATCCAGCGTTTAGTTGATCCTGATAAGCACTCATTGTCACAGTTGTAAACACGACGGCGTTCTTCTTCCATGAGGGGATTTGGCGACACTGCATATTTGTGTCCAGGCAGACCATTAAACAATGCAACACAAGTCTCCCGGACATCCTGTAGAGTTCAACCAATCAGATCACGACTTTGAAACTCTCAAGTGTTTCCAGTCAAGTGTGCCATATGCATCAGACGTTCATCCAGCGGTCCGTGGGCGTGACGTCTGAGGCTGAGACTAATCTCTACTTGGCATTAAAGTTCAGCTGCATATGTTTTCTCATTTTGAGAACTGATGAGGCAAGTTATCCCTCATGAGCTTACCTGGTAAGCCATTGTGTTTATGCAGTATCGTCCCTCCTTGGTTGCGTAGACCAGTTGAAAGATTTGTGCAACAAGGGATCCTACATGTAATGCAATTCTTCCTCTGATAATTGCAATGATCAAACATTTTATGCCTAGATTAACTGATCATATGGAATACCATATTTATTATACTTGATTGTCCACCCTAAAAGACTGTATCAGCCCTTCAGTCATGTCATGTAGTCTGTGAGTGACTCATTAGATGTCTTTGTGAAGGGCAGTTAATGGTGGAGAGGGTGTGTTCTTGTGCGTCTTTATGAGCTCAATGATCGTGGAATGTCACACAGGGCAGAGGAGCTCAATGATGAAGCTAAAGCTATTGTGGGATGTTTGAGTCATACAGTCCACCACGCCTATAAGGCATGACATATTTTGTTCTGCCATGTCTTTCTTTAAAGCTGTGTGTGTGTGTGCGTGCGTGTGCGTGCATGTGTGTGTGCCTGTGTTACTTTTGTGATCCTCTTAACTTCATAAAGATCACAGAATATTTCACTTTATAAAGAGTTTTATACTTTTAGAAATGTAGCACTTTTGACAAGCATGTTTAAAATGCTGTGCACTCACATGTGAGATTACATGGCCTATTATTATTCATGTTGGCTGCCATGTTGAGATGACCTGATGAAATCTGCTCAACTATCTCATTATCAGACATGTTTCAATGGTAAGTTAATAATATGTGACAAATCATGTATTTCTGCTTCGGCAATGATTAAAAAAAAGTTGTCGTTTAATTTAAGATTTATCCGCAAGAAACATTTATTATTATTGTCAATGTTTAAAACAGGTGTGTGCTGCTTAATATTTTTGTCAAAACTGCAATATATTTTTTCAAGATTCTTTGATGAATAGAAATCTCACTATATTCAGCATTTATTTGAAATGTAATTGAAATAGAATCCTTACAGCCACTTTTAATAAATTTAATCCAACCTTGCTGATATAAAGTTTTTTTTAAATCCCCCAAATTCTTACGGACCGCAAAGCTTTGAATGGTAGCTATATAAAATAATGTAAATATGATTTTTTTTTTTTTTCAGGACAGCAGCCACTGGAATGGCAAAAATAAGTTTTAGACTCTGTGTCATAGACAGGGTGTCGATGAAGAATGTAGGTGATTGTACCGGCAAAGAGATTGAGGTTTGGAGGTTTGGGTTTAATCGTGTGTTTGGGGGAGGGGTGTGTGTGTGATTGACACTGTGCTAAGAGCTACAATAACCACACTTACGCTGCTCATCAGGAGAAAAGGACAGATGCAGCAAACACACAGTGGTGTTATTGTATTCAGTGACTAAGATACACACACACACACACAGAGATTTAGTTTTTCTATGCCATTACCAAGGCGACAAGGCCTTTGCATCTCTCTCATTGTTTCCTGTGGCCATTCTTTTTTTAACTTTCTCAGTGTAAATTTGTACGGTTCAAATACATTTTGAAAGGTCAAAGGCTGAACTGGAGACAATCTAAAATGTTTCAGTGATAATGAATCAGTCATATTTTAATGCTGTTTTGACAGCTTTCTTTAATCTGAGAAAGATTGTCGTGTTCATCCTGAAATCTGCTGAGGTCCTCATAGCATTGACTTTGAATATGAAAGATGTTGTTGTGGCTTGCTGTCGATCTGCAGCGTGGTTGTGCTAGATGTTGCATTTTTCTCTTTAGGGGCCAGCTGCTGAAATTTAAAGGTGAAGGGTACAGTTTCAAAAAAGGAAATGCAACAATACATTTGTCAACATTTGTTATTTTATCATCCGAAAAATGACACACTTTAGCTTTAAAATAGAATGAGGAGCAGATGCTGAATACAAAAAAATCACGGTGATTATGATGGCAATAAACTCTTCCAATCTTGATTTATTTATCTTATTATCTTAATCGTATCTAATTTTCAAATCATATTTTTTGACTGCCTCTGCATTCCTGCTGCCTTACACAGATATTACTGCTAGGTTCAGGACATTGCTGTTGTGTTTGGTTGTGACTGCACTGCGTCGACTGGCCGGAGATGAGTGTGTGTTTTCTTGGTCGGGGGGGGGGGATTGGATTCATGCGCTTGTTAATGGTTCTTTTGATTGGGTTGCTCCTCTGATGTGAATACTGCCATTGTCCACAGTGCGTGTGTTTAGTTTGTTTAAAAAGGTTTCATCTTGGACTTTATTTGTAGCTGTGGGTTATCTTTCTGTTTTCTATCTCATTCTTCATTATGGTAGAATGAGCTGTTTTATGTTTGCGTATGTTAGAAGAAAATGCCAATGGCATGTGCATTTGAGCATTTACATTTTACATTTATGCAACTGCAACTCTATAATGCTAGTAAATCACTCACATATAAGACCAAATTTCCCATTAGGTGACAAAAAAAAATTCTTTTGGCAGGCACTTTTATCCAAAGTGATTTACAGTGCATTCAAGGCATTTTTTTTAATCAGGATGTTGGTTTTCTAGGTATCAAACTATTGGAATAGTAATGTCAGCCCACAGACTGCCTTGACAGTCGTTTAACGACTGTCTGATGCGTATTATACTCAAAACGGGAAAGTACTTTTTCAGTCTGGCATGCTGGTCGGCTGACTTCAAGGACAGGGTGTTTTTTTTATCAGTCTAGAAACAAAGTTGTGTTTACAAGGTATTGGTTTTATATGGGCACTGTTGAGAATAAAACAATCACTGTATATTCAAATGGTTGGAAGCTTAAAAAGGAGCTCAAAAGGAGCATGTAACACTGTAACAATATACGCATGTAACAATAATGATGCTGAAAATGTTGCTTTGATATCTGAGAAACACATTACATTTTAAAATATATTCAAATAGAAAACACTTGTTTTAAATTGTAATAGCATTTCACAATATTACTGGGTTTTTTTTCTGTTTTTTTATCAAAGAAATGCAGCCTTGATGAGACTTGATGAGAAAAAATCTTACCGGCCCCAAACTTGAAAGGAAGTGTATTCTGAATTATTATTATAATATTTTTTTTAAGGGGTCATCGGATGCAAAATTCACTTTTATATGGTGTTTGCATATAAATGTGTCTTTGCAGTGTGTAGACAACCATTATACAATGAAAAAAATCCATTCACTTTTAATCCTCAAAAAGCCTAAACACTCTCAATAATAAAGCCGTTTGGATTTTCTGAGCAATATGATGTCATATTGCTCATGCTCTGCCCACGACCACTGTATACTGACCATTTGTATACTGTCCACCAAGACAGGTTGCCAAGGCAGCACTTTACATGTCTTGTGTCGACACCTCACGGAAGAGAGGGGTGGGGTGAGCAGTTGCTCATTATCATTTAAAGAGACGTGCACCGAAATGGGTCTCTGTGAACAGAGCTGTTTTTTAGGAGGTAAAAAGGGTGTTGTTTGACACAACCATTGAGAAATTTTAACCAAATTATGTTACAAACTTTACATGAAGACCCTAAAGAATCATACCAATTTGTGGAAAATGGGCATCCGATGACGCCTTTAAAGGGGTGGTTGATTATGATTTAACTTTTCTAACTTTAGTTAGTGTGTAATGTTGCTGTTTGAGCATAAACAACATCTGCAAAGTTATAATGCTCAAAGTTCAAAGCAAATGAAGATATTTGCTTTTAAAGAAATCGTTTTTTAAGGACTAGGCTACAACAAACGGCTGGCAGGGACTACATGACATTCCTCCTGGGTTAGTGACATAACTAACCCTAAAATGTACATAAACCCCACCCCCCTGGAACACGCAGTCCATGTTGAGAAGAGGAAGAGTTGTTGTAGTACAGCACATTTGTCTGCTCAAGCTGTCGCATTCGTCTTTTCACATTTATTGCAATACAGTACGTAACACAAATACAATAGCATGTCACTCTGTATGCCACACAAGCGATTTTGTAGATTATCATGACAGAATATGCTAATCAATGACTAGAAGATAGTTAACTCTGCATCAGCAACATAAATTCATCAACTAACCATTCAGAAACGTCCTGTTGCATTCTACATGTTGTCACTTCTTCTTGAGTCTCTCCATCATTGTCCGACTCCAGTTTGAACATAATAGGCAGAACAGTTTCTGACATTTTAGTGCTTGTCTGCATGATGCAATCGGAGCTGCTAACACACACACACACACACACACACACACACACAAACACGAGCTCTTGAAGCTCCGCCCTCTGTGGCGGGAGAAGCAGCTCATTCGCATTTAAAGGGACACGTGCTAGATGACGCATTTTTACTGACCCTCAAAAAGGGACAATTTTAACATGCTGTATTTTGAGCTAAAACTTCACATTCACACTCTGGGGACAACAGAGACTTATTTTACATATTGTAAAAAGGGGTATTATACCACCTCTTTAAGGCTCGAAGTAGTAGATAATTAATTAGATAATCCACGATAATGTCCATGTCTGTGAAATAATCAGTATTTATAAAGTATATACACATTTCTGCTTTTTTTCCAGTGGTTTCTGTATAGCCATTCCATGGAGACTTTCACACTATATTCTGTAGGGATGCACCAATATGAACATTTTGACCGATAACCGATAATTCTTTATATTTGAAAGCTGATAACTGATATATTGGCCGATAAATTTAAATCCAAATTTTTATATAATTTTTGAAAGCCTGATTACAAAAACAAAAGTCTCACCATTAAAGCCATGTCCAAATCACACAATTAAAATGATGTTCTCATTATAATTTTATGTAGTCTATATGACAGACTTTTGTTGCACTTAACTGTATCCAACCATATTTCAAGCAATTCAAAAACATCAAGGAGAACAGTGCACATCTGAAGTGTCTCAGCTGAAGGAATTCATTATATTGACTGTAATATATAGGCCAAATGTTCTTATCGGGCCGATTACGATAACATTAAAAATGATCATATATCGCCGATACCGATATGGTGGCCAATATATCGTGCATCCCTAATATTCTGGTATGATCTTTTTCAGATAACTCCACCTCTAAACGGCACATACAAACAAAATAAGCTGTCTTCCTGTCTAGTGGGCGGTTCTTGTCCAGAATAAGATGCAGTGTAGACCAAACCTGTTACTGTTTAGTCAGATGTCTGACTATGTGAGGCTACAGGAATAGGGCTCGTTTCTGTTCCTAGCCCAAAACAGGCTAACAATGTTCAAAATGTCATTGTTCCCATGAGAGAACACACTGCATTTATCTGTCTTTGGTAATGTATTTATAAACACAGGAATGTATTTCATGTCTGTATCATCCATCCATTCCTATTTTTTTACAAACCACATACATTCTGTAATGCAACATTACTCTCTCTCTCTCTCTCTCTCTCTCTCTCTCTCTCTCTCTCTCTCTCTCTCTCTCTCTCTCTCTCTCTCTCTCTCTCTCTCTCTTTCTCTCTCTTTCTTACAAAGTTTTGGCTGTGGCTTAGCTGCTCTGTTTGTGTGTGGTTTGTTATAGGACGCACAGATAGCTTATTGTTGTAATGCTGTACAAAACATTTACACTGTACACATACACTACAGTCCCTACCACCTGACAGAAATCACAGTTTCATATAACAACTTGACTAGTTTTTTGAGAGCCGTGGCACCAGAGCCACTAAGTTCTACAGATTATTAAAATATTAATAATATTTCATGTTTTGTCTCTGGGAAATGCACATTTGACATCAGCTAGAGTTAACAGTAGCAGTATGCAGAAATTTATTTTCACTAACAAATACAGAAAAACGTAAAAATGGCAACCTAATTTTTATAGTGTAGAAGTTAAATATTCTGACTGAGTTAAGGCTCTACTCTGATTAAACTTAGCCATTTGTCTTCCATAGTATCATACATACAGTATGTAGATCATGATAACCACAGGTTAAACCATGCATGGCACGTCACTACCATGGTAAAAATAACTAAATGGTTTCTGTGGTATTTGTTATGAAAAACAGTCGCCTGTAAACATAATTAATATGAATACCAATGCTCAAAAACTGCTATAGCTTAATAGCTACAATTATTTCACCTTTTAATACATGAGTACATTCATAATTTAATACAATTATATGAATATCCCATCCCATGAAGATCTGCCACAATTATACTGTGGTTACCGTTTTACTACAGTAAACATTGGTTAGGCCTATTTGTGGATTGAAAATACTCCTGACTGGATCGTTGTGGAACAATGTTTCTCCTGTTTTCCGCATCATTGCTGTTGAGAATATCAGCACAGTTTCCTCTGGCTTTAAACTAGATTAAGTCTCCTAAACATTTGTGGTTTGCATTAGGGATGGGCATTTTTGTCAATTTTTCATTGAGAGTAGGCCACATTCTCGGGAGGTTGCATTTGTTGGCCGAGACATGCGTGAAAGCTGTTTAGTATTCTGTCGGACGCAGTTTAAGTATAGAGTGCGTGTTGTCTTGATTCAGTATCTGCTGTCAGATGAGATGTTGACATCTATTCAGATGGCTATATGTCAGTCTCATTATTCTAACATTATTTTGAGAACTTGATACGAAATATAAAGTCTCACCTCAGAAAAACGAACTTTATTGTCCAGTCAGACATAATGCGGAGGCACACACTGTATAACACTTCTTCACTATTTATAAAGAGCAAAACAAATTACGATCATGCAACATTGTAGTTACGTTGTCAGTTAGTAAGTCATGAAATTACCAAAAAGTACCAATAAATTACGTAACTGGTACGTTGTGTGTTTGCTTGGAAGAATTTGCATGCAGGTATATGATGTTCGTTCAATTCATCAGGAGCACTTTCCATATGAATCATTAGCAGTTCACATTAGTATTGTGTATTTGTGAGAACCAACGATCTAAAAGGAAAAGCTGCATGTGGTGAAGCTAAAGAGTGAATGAACACCAGTAAACTGAAGCCAGTTCTATAAAACATCCTAAATGAGATTAATCAGATGTCCTGCATACACAAAATATATGTAACCTTACAACTTGTATCTGCAAAAAATCACGTGCTAGCTAGGGATGCACAATATATCAGCCACCATATCGCTATCTTATCAGCCAGATAGGACAATTTGGCAGATATATTAAAGCAGATAAATAATGGATTATTTCCTTCAGCTGAAACACTACAGATGCGCTCTGTTCACCATGATGTTTTTGAATTGCTTGAACTTTAAAAAGGAAAATACAGTTAAGTGCAACATGTGTCTGTCATATAGGCTACATAGAATTATGAGAACATCATTATAATTGTGTGCTTGGGAAATGGAGAGACTTTTGTTTTTGTAATCAGGCTCTCAAAAATTACACAAATTTGATTTAGATTTATCTGCCAATATATCGGTTATCGGCTTTCAAATATAAAGGACCCTATCATACAACCGGCGCAATGTAGCGCCAGGCAAGTGTTTTTTGCTAGTTTCAGCCTGACGCAGTTATAATTTTTACGTCCTGCGCCACGTTGTTTAAATAGCTAATGCATTTGTGCGCCCATGGGCGTGCTGGTCTGAAAACGAGATGTGTTCAGGCGCATTGTTGGCGTGTTGCTATTTTGAGGCAACTCAAATAGATTGCGTTTTGTTATTTAAAGAGCGCGTTAGTAATATGCCCCTATAGGCGGGTGCACAGCGCGCGTACACTTTGTCCCGTAGATGGTCTGTTCCAGGGCCGCAATAACCAAGCAGAACGAAAAATAAATATATTTTTGAAACTCACGGCGATAATCATTTTCATGATCGATCATTGCTGTCACTTCAGAGTACTCGAGTACATCCCTAGTTTGCATCAATTTTGTACTAGTTTGTATTTCGAACGCTCCTCAGTGGATGGTCGCATGAACGAGATCGGTCCGTGAGCACTACGATGTCTTTTGGGCCAAGCTGATAAATGGTCTATGTGGTGCGGTACAAACAAGTAGCACTGTTTCGTTACTTTTGGCACGTTTGTCCTTTAATGCCTAATGCTGATATGCAACAGAAATGGCGGTGCTTATTGGTTGTGGAACCAGTTTGACCTCTAACAAAATATAGTCCCACCAGCAGGAAAAAAGTTCATAAATGCGAACATTTAGTCGCAGTCTGAAGCCCTGTAGACAATTCTAGAGAACCTCTCATCATAATCACTGAGTGATTTAATTGGTTAATCACATCAGCCATAATCAAAACCTCAATAATGTTTTCAATGAATTACGCAGCACTACAATATATAATCTTACTTATCTCATTTCCACAGATTATCCCAGGCCTGATATACACGTCTTCAAGGAGGCCTGTCTACGTCCACAGCGCCAATCCTGTAAGACCCCTGCAGCATCCTTCCACGTCCCCACATCACTGCTTATCTTTTCTTGTCCTGGACTCCTCCGTCATGTCAAGCCCTAGCAGCAGCCCAGAGAGAGAGGGAGGGATGGCAGGTTCTGTTCAACTGGAGGACCTCAACTCGCCTCCCGGACTGGAAACTGACCCTCGTTTTGTTGGCAGCCCAGTTCTCAGTCCAGACTCCAGTTCCCATGATGCTGCGCTCTCCGCCCCGGCAGCCTCCCCTGCTGACTCAGAGAACCTCAGTCCAGATGAGCTCGAGCTTCTGGCTAAACTGGAGGAACAGAACAGGTGGAACAAGAGCACCATACACGCAAACAGTTTTTAAAGTGACATATCATTATTCACTCACCCTCAAACTTACATGATTTTCTTTCTTTCTTGGAATGCAAAAGCTGATTTTTTAGGTCAATATCCTCGCTGCGCTTTGAATGAGAACCAGGCTATGTGCCAAAATGACAAAAATGCACCTTAAAAACAGTCCATACAACATGCTAAATTAGTCTCCGGAAGCCATGTGATAGCTTTGAGGAAAAGTCTTATTGACTTTTGTGATGCATCTATGGTACTTTTTTGTAATTTCTCATTCACTGAATATTTTGAAAGGAGTGTCCAGGATTTTCTTTTAAATCTGATTTTGAGTTTAATGGAAGAAAGAAAGTTTTGTTCCAAACCTGTATAGAAACGACATGAGTCACAGAAGTAATTGCACAGAGCAAGTGTCTGCAATGTCAAATGAGTCAAACAGCAACACACTATGTGCATGCGTGTGTACATACTTGAAAGACATCACTCTGAAGGTACCAGAGCCTCTAAAAA
Source organism: Leuciscus leuciscus (assembly GCF_965113295.1). Lineage (NCBI taxonomy): Eukaryota > Metazoa > Chordata > Actinopteri > Cypriniformes > Leuciscidae > Leuciscus > Leuciscus leuciscus. The sequence goes on along the minus strand of NC_138727.1, from coordinate 37,949,504 downwards.
TGGAATGCTGTGCGTGCTTGAGACAGAAAGCTATGTGTGTGGTTTATCATTTGACCTGCGAGTAGCGTAGTGTGAAACTCGTAGCAGTCTGGCTTCTCTTCCTGTAACAGCTGATATGTAACAACCTTTCGCTATTAATCAGTTCTGGTGGTTGCCTGGCAATGACAATAGCAACAGTTACCTTGCTGAATGTGGAACTTTAATGATCTTTAATGAACTTTTTAGAAGGCAGCAACCATTGTAGAAATTTGTAGGGACTTTAAAGGGTTTGTTCACCCAAAAATTCTGTCATTAAATCATCTTTTTGAAGAAATCTGAGAGCTTTCTGTCCCTCCATAGACAGCTACGCAACTACCACTTTGACGCTTCAAAAAGTTCATAAAGATATCATAAAACTAATCCATATGAATCATCGGTTTAGTCCAAAATTTTCTAAAGAGACTCGATCTCTTTATGATTAACAGATTGAATTTAGGCTTTTATTCACATATAAACATTCATCAAGGCTCTCATCAGTTATGGTAAACGGAAGCGCAAGCATGTTCGCTTGACTTGCGAAAACCAATGAGCTTCATTCTCATGTTACGCAGTACGTTTGAACTTCATCAAGAACCAATGAGGTTCATTCTCGTATTATGCAGCACGTTTGAGCTTCTGCAAGAACCAATGAGGTTTGTTCTCGCACAACAAGCAGGTTTGATTGAGCTTCTGTTTATGTTTTCTGATCAATGTTTATATGTGAATAAAAGCCTAAATTCAATCTGTTCATCATATAATGCGATCGAGTTTCTTCAGAAAATGTGGACTAACACATTAGTAGCATCCCAGATCTTTAACCCCTTGGCTGCACTACCATTTGTATACCTTAATATCAGTGTATTGTACTGAATTCAGGTTGCTAGAAGCAGATTCCAAATCCATGCGCTCAATGAGTGGATCTCGGAGGAATAGTGGCTCCTCTCTGGTGTCAAGCTCATCAGCGTCCTCTAACCTGTCCCATCTGGAAGAAGACACTTGGATCCTGTGGGGACGCATCGTCAACGAGTGGGATGAGTGGAGACGAAAGAAGGACAAACTTTTGAAGGTGATTGATTGGTCCTTCTTTCATTAAGAATGTGAATGACCCACGTCATAGAAGTTAGTTTCAAAGAATAAAGAATCTGAAACTTGTACATTGATCTCTTTTTCTGCCTCAACCTCCCTCTCTCCACAGGAGCTTATAAGGAAAGGCATTCCTCATCATTTCCGAGCAATCGTTTGGCAGTTGTTATGTAATGCCACTGACATGCCAGTGAAGAATCAGTACTCTGAACTCCTGAAGATGTCCTCGCCCTGTGAAAAACTCATACGCAGAGATATTGCCCGCACATATCCCGAACACGACTTCTTCAAAGGCCAGGACAGCTTGGGACAGGAAGTTCTGTTTAATGTTATGAAGGTGAGAAAGACAGAAAGGGTGATGAAAGAAGGAGAGAGCAGATCAGATGGAAGTGGAGACGTTGTAGAGCAATGAAAAAGGGCAAGAGGTGGTTTATTAAACAACTTTTAAAATGAACAAAAAGTAATTTTCACACTAATTACAACAACAACAACAACAACAAAAATTATAGGGGTTGTTCACCCAAAAATGAAGTGTCATAATTTACTGTCATTCCAAACCTGCACGACTTTCTTTCTTCTGTAGATAAAAAAATAAGAAATTTAGCAGAATGTTGACGCTGTTCTATTCAATATAAATCCGTGGTGACCAGGGAATGTTAAGCTTCAAAAATTACAGAGCGCCACAAACAGATTTTGTATGGCTTCACATTCACTTTTGTTAAGATAGAAGATTTTGAGATATATGGAATAAAGAAAATCATAAGGGTTTTTCATAGTTTTTTTTTTCTTTTTCTTTTTTAAACTATCGCTTTACCTTTGGTGTATTTCTTTCTCACAGGCATATTCTCTGGTGGATCGTGAGGTTGGTTATTGTCAGGGCAGTGCCTTCATCGTAGGATTGCTTCTTATGCAGGTTTGCTTCTGTGTTTTGCTTATAATAATGAAGTAAAATAATGTAAAGAAATGTCTGTGATCCAAACTTTGCATAAATCAAATTCATTGTGTGTTTGTAGATGCCGGAGGAGGAGGCTTTCTGTGTGTTTGTCAGACTAATGCAGGAGTACAGGCTTAGAGAGTTGTTTAAACCCAGCATGGCTGAGCTGGGTCTGTGCATCTACCAGTTTGAACACTTGCTACAGGTAAGGAAGAATACTTTCCAGATTTCAAGCTAATATATACATATAATATTGTGGGAGCATTATAGGAAAAATATGTTTTTCAAAGAAGTCACTTATGCTCACCTGAGCTGCATTTATTTGATAAAAAATACAGCAAAAACAGTAATATTGTGAAATATTATTGGAATTTGAAATAAGTGTTTTATATTTGAATATATTTTAAAATGTAATTTATTCATGTGATGGGAAATCAGAATTTTCAGTTGCTCCAGTCTTCAGTATGATACGATATGATATATTCTAATATGCTGACGCGACCCATCAATATTCAGAACAGTTCATTAATGTTTTTGTGGAAACCGTGATAAATTTTTTCAGCTTTACTTAAATGTCTGAATGTCTTGATTGTCACCAATATATGGGCCAATATATGATTTGCTTAAAAGGGGAACATGGTTTAAATCTTATTTATAGTTAACATTTTTCCAATGAGGTGATTTCAAATCTCTTATTATATAGTATTCTGCATGCCAAGATGTCTGGAGTAATGCCATGTTTGTCCACAAGGAGGCAACAGATTTATAGTACATAAACAGTGTCAAGACTAAGAATCAATTCAATTTCTTCTCAGAAGTACGTTTATCTAAGATCATTCACCAGACTTTTTTCTTGTATTTCTTCCATGTTTTCATCTCTGTGATCAGGAGCAGTTGCCAGAGCTGAACGTTCATTTCCGTTCTCAGAGTTTCCATACATCTATGTACGCCTCGTCTTGGTTCCTCACTCTCTTCCTCACCTTCCTGCCCCTGCCAATAGCTACACGTATCTTTGACATCTTTATGTATGAGGTATGGACACAAGACACTTTGTGTGTGTCCATGCATGTTACTGACTTTGCTTTGTGCTTTATGAACACAATGTTCCTGGAAGTTAGAAAAATCTGAAAAACATACTTCTAGGGACCTTCTCAAAGGGAAAAATGGTTGTTGTAGGATTGCATTGTGTCCTAATCAGACAAAATGTGCAAAGAAAATGCTTTAGTATAATATCTAAAATGCAAAGTTTTGTACGAGTGTTAAAATCAATAATAAGGCAAGAGTAAAGTCAATGATAGACCAGCAAAATCATGTGCATATGTTTGCATGTTTTCAGGCTTTTTAAAGGAGTGAATGCATCTAGGGCATGGGGTCAGCAACCTTTTTGTCATAAAGTGCCATTTTTAAGTTTCAGAGTTCATCACTGTGCCACAACACACACATAGCCTATATATATATATACACACACACACACACACACACTCATATAAATACACAAACATTTTACATATGTTATAAATATTTCTCTTGAAATTTGTTTTAGATTTAGATTTAATAGTATTTATAACTCCTAACTAGAGATGCACCGATTACAATTTTCTAGGCCAATTCCGATTTCCGATTTTTCATTGAGTTTGACCTGCAGATACCGATTTTAGCCGATTCCGATTTCATTTTTTCTAACCACTTTACAGCACACACAAATATTTATTTTCTATATATATATATATATAATTAAATTTTTTATAAAATACCATATCCTTTTAGCCAAACTGAATAATAAAAACAAGTTTAAATGGGTAAATTTTATATAAATATTTTTGAGTCTTCATTTTCTTTTCTGACATAACCTAATCCAGTTCTTGTTAAAACACACTAGACATGCACATTCTGTGCATTTTGGGCACTTTTGTTTGAAATCGTATTTATTTTGTCCATCAAAAGTGTGCTTTCACTTGAATTGACCGTGAGCAGCGCAGACAAAATAGACGCGGCGGCGAAACCCCCGCTTCACTGGTGCTCAGTGCGGCGCTCACGCGCTGCTCCTGGTGCCGGTGTGAATGCACTCATTGATTAACATGCACGGCGAAAAAAATATGCGTGAAACGCCCGTAATTCACGAGGTTTCACGTGTGATACTGAGGTTGCGCGATGTTAATCATGGGGAGCCAGAGGGCATTTGACCGGCATAAAATCGGCATGTCAGACTGACCGGCCGGTCGCCGGTCATGGCCGATCACTTGAAAATTGGCCAATTCTGGTCACCAGCGGATCAATCCCAATCAATCATCTCTACTCCTAACTTAATAAAATACGCTTTTTTTACTATGAGGAATTATTACATTAAAACGTAGATCTGTGTGCAGGTAGACTACTTTATCTGAATGAAATACATAGCCTACACTTCTCTCGCATTTGCTTGCGTGCCAGCGATTAACCCTCCGCGTGCCAGTGTTGGCACGCGTGCCTTAGGTTGCTGACCCCTGATCTAGGGGGTTGTAAAAACCTATTAGAGACATGAAAATATCAGAATGTGGATATTTGTTATAGTTGTTGTTAGTCTGTCATTGTATGAATACTGTGGGATGTTTTTTCAGGGTTTGGAGATCATATTCCGAGTTGGAATAGCGATATTGCAGTACAACCAGACAGACCTCATACAGCTAGACATGGAAGGAATGTCACAGGTTAGGAGAAAATCATCTCTGTTATGTACATCAATATGTTATACATGGACAATACTTTAACTGATGTTCGTTTAATATTCTCACCACAGCACTTTCAGAAGGTGATTCCACATCAGTTTGATAGCTGCCCGGATAAGCTTGTACTACGGGCCTATCAGGTCAAATACAATCCCAAAAGAATGAAAAAGTGAGTGATTTGAGAGTAAAAAGTAAATTGAGCTTCCACATTAAATATGATTATTATATAGTACATGATATTGAAATATTATTATGATGATAAAAACAAAGATTTGGTTCTTCTCTAGATTCGATTGTTGATTTTCATTCACAGATTAGAAAAAGAATACACCACCATTAAGAACAAAGAGATGGAGGAACAGATTGAAATTAAGGTTTGTAAACCTGAATTTGGTGCAACTTTTTGAATAACGTGTAGATTGCATTTGTATGCGCATGTTTTACCCAATGATATTTTACTAACTTAATTAAGAATTACATTTTATTATACAATGAATGTATGACTTTACTTTTGTTTAATTCCCCATCTGGGTTTGAATTATAAATAAAATATCCATAAAGAGTTCCCCATCATTTACTCATACATACAGTAAGTGCTCCACTTGGAGCTTTGAATGTGAACATGAATGCTTGCTCCTAGTGAACATGATGAACGTCAAACTGAATAAATGTGATAATGCTGTTACACATATTTAATTAATAGCATATGCTGTTACACATATTTAATTAATAGCATATGTTAACTACAGTGTTGTTATTGTTAAATAAAACTATTCAACATATTTTTGGTAAAATAAAATATTAGATAAAAATGTTAACTATTTTATATCTATTTATTTTATGTTTAATCATTTGCTTTCTGAATAAAATACATTTTAAAAAATCCCTTTCATTTTAACAGAGACTACGTACAGAGAATAGACTACTGAAGCAGAGAATAGAGACACTGGAGAAAGTGAGATGGTTTCTATCTTCTAACTGATATGCATGAACCTAAAATAGCCCTGATTAGTTTGTGTTTGAGTAAACAGTGTAGATATCTTTATTATGTGAATAATGTGAACTTTTAGAGCATGTCTTTACAGAGGCTCAGCTGTATTGTCTCCTTTTTGATGGTACATTTTTAAAGTCGTATCTCTCTTATTTTTCCTCTGTTGAAATTTCTTCCCCACAATTTTCACCACAAACAAACTCATTTCATTGTACTCACTTGTATACTTTTACCAACTTTCTCTACTTGTTTTTTCCTACATAACTTTTTTAAATGTTCCCTTTTCTTCTCTTCATGTGTGTCTGTCTATGTCTAACGTCTTTTTTCTTATCCTCTGTTTCCTTCCTTTTTTCCTGTTCTTTCTCTCCCTATTTCCAACCTTTTCTTTCTTCCCTCTGTATCCTTTCTTTCTTTTTTTCTTCCTCCTCTCTTGTGGTGTTATAGGAGAGTGCTGCATTAGCAGACAGGTTGATTCAGGTACAGTACTATCAAGCCAGCTGCACACTAATCGCTCCTTCCTTTCCTCCTCCCATTGCTCAATCACATGCTTCTTCTCTTCAACCTTCCACAGTTCCTACTATAATGCACTCTTTTTCCTGCCTCTGCACTGTCACATCCACACTATTCTGAGAATGGGCCTGTTGCATGAAAAATGGTTATTTGTTTTTCTGTGTTTCTCATCACTGCCTTGACAGCACATTTGTCTGTATGACTGGAATAATGTCCCAGAGGTGCTCCAAGTGAAGGTTAACCCTGACACTCTATATCGGCAGTGTAGCCTTGCATGTGGGATGTGGAAGCATAGGTGTGCATCAGGGCTCCGTATTAGGTCTGGTGGCATTTTTCATATTTAATCATGTAATTCAGTACATTTCAAAATTCAGTGGGATTCTTTTGATTCTTGAATTTCCTTTGGTTTTATGACACAGAGGTATCATTGCATGTAGCCCCTCTCATTACCTTGACTGGAATGCCATACTTATCTCCCCTTAACCCTTAAGTAAAGAGACACATCTCCCAAGAAGAGACTTACTCCATTTCTCTTCTCTCAGGGTCAGGTGACACGAGCCCAGGAGGCAGAGGAGAACTACGTTATTAAGCGTGAACTTGCTGTAGTTCGGCAGCAGTGTTATACAGCCAGTGAGAGTCTGGAAAAAGCTCAGGACACCATACGCGAACTTCAGCAACACAAGGTAACAGCAGATGCCTAGCTACAAGTTCAGTTACGGTTCTGAGCCTATTTTTGCTGCACTCAGCTGACCTCAGCAAGAACTATAGATAAAATGCTACAAAAACCTTTTTATTGATAGTCTTTTTAAAAATAGGCTTTTATGAAGCTACATAAAATGACTGGAGTGAACTGCTCACCCATCATTTAAAAAAAAAGATGTCTGCCACTGCTTGTGGAACTTGCACAAAACATGACAGACACACCAAGAGCACTTTCTATTCAGCAATTCTAATTGAATATAGATGATTTAGGCAGTTTACGTAAGTTTACATTACCCATTTTAGAATTTATGTCCATTAATTGATTTTGAAAAAATCAATGGAGTTACCCAATGTATAGCAACACAGCTCTGAAAATGCTGTCTGTGTGAAAGCACTGCAGGCTTGTCAATCCAGTTATTCTTTCTCACTGCTTACACGTGCAGTGTGAAACAGACTTAACAATCACATCCATTGCCCGAAAACAACAAAAAGGTTTATTACTAAGTTTAGCTTCAGCCTTTTGAAGGTACCTACTATTGAATTAGAAAGATTCTCTTTTTTATACAGTGGCAGTGTGAGATCATGCTGTTTACCGGAAATCTGAACAAAGTCACATGCCATATGAACAGGCTTTTAATATTTTGAAACCATCATTATGTTCGCTGTACACATGACTGCAGGCTATTCTTAGTCAAAAGATCTACTTTCGCACAGCAGAATTACCCTGAACTGGGTCACTGATAGTTCAGAGATTATATCCTGGTAAGATTTATGAAAATGACTTATTATTACTGTTTGACTGTTTGAACCCATCATTACATTTTAAAAACTGTCGTCATCCTCACAAATTAGAAGAATGGATGCTAAAGCATCGCTATCTAACGGGTTTTTTCGGAATCTTTGTTTTTTTCATTTAAGTGTGAGTGAAAGGCATGTGTGAGAAGATGTCGGGGTGTGGTGTGTGTCATGTTGAGTGTGAGCCTGACATGTTTCGCACTCAGAGCAACACTCTCTGGTCATATGTATTTTCCTGTGTTACACTCTAAATTGACCACCATCCAATAGCGGTGCTGATCTCAACAGAACTAGTGTACCGTGTGCATCTAACAGCTAATCTTGTTGTTAACTTGCAGTTGATAAAAGTTGCTGCCCAGTCGTTTTATTTACTCAACAAAACCATTTTTTTTCTTTAATTTGGCAAAAATCTACATGCGCTCACCCTCAAAATTCTCACACATTTCTTATTTTAGACCAGTTATTGAATTGTTTTACAGAGATATCAATTTCTTGATAGCTATAATAAAGAAAACACTACAGTTTAGATCTGACAGGGATTTTGTATGTTTAAGGGTGAGTTTTTATGTTGCTTATTCAACCTAAATCTGATGAATCTGGTTTCATTACCTGGGGCTCGCTGTGGTTGACATGAAATGTTGTTCGTGGTCTACATTTCACATCCATTTTTAGCACACACACACACACATATATACATATTCACCTATATCATTTCATTTTAAATTCCAAGTATCAGCGTTCAGTGAAATGTCATTAGTGGAGTCTGGATCACTGGCAGCACTAGTTTTCTCTTGTGAAAGGTTCATTTCTGCTGTGCTTTGCTGTCTGGAAAGGAAAGCATTTGGTTTTTAGCTAAAAGTCCAGTCCTTCTACTAGTGCTTTACAAGTAAACCGAGGTAGAATGAATGAGAGTTTAGCGATTGACACGTCTGAGTAATATGGGTATGATGAAGTGACTGGAAGACTAGAGGGAGGTAAGAAAAACAGAAGTAAAAGTCCGTGGGAACTAGTGTTCACACAAGTCTCCAGGGCAGGCCACAGCCCCCTCTGGTAGGCCACAGTATAATGCAGACAGGACAAGGCAGAAGCACACTCACATCAACACTGCCACTACAGTGATCGATAATGCTACAAATTATCTAAAATTTCCAGAAGCATATCTGTTGCTCTGAGTAGACATTTACAGAATGACTGTTTGTTTTTCACACATAACCTTACATTTCTTTGGAAATGCAAAAGAAGCTGAAATTGTTATTTTGTGACATATTGGTCTAGAGGTCATGTGTTACCGTAAATTTAGGCACTAACACTTAGCCTCGATTGTCTTATCACTTGAATAGAATGGTAACAACAGTGATATTAGTAAAATATAACACCAGTGTTTTTTTTTATTATTGTAACAATTAGAATATAAATTCTTCCACCGAGCATATAGTTCACTTTTTCAGTATCCTTGGACTCAAAAGAATTTTTCTCCATAGGCATTTAAAAAACTTTCTTCAATAAAAAATGTAATCCATAAATCACACATCTGTGCACTGAAATCTGTGAACATTACAAAAAGACTACAAGACTTTATACTACACAACAAATTACAAACAATAGGACACACAATATAATAAGCAATCCTTTACATTTTTAAAGTACTGTACTATTTAAAAGTAGCATGCAAAGAAGAAAAACCACAAAAAAATTAATAATAGATTTTAAAAGAATATAAAAAGCAACATAGTCTTCACTGCAGGAAATATACACTGATTCTTATTAAAGCTACAAAAGTTATTCAGTCAAGAGTAGTGAGTGATTTTCTGTCTTTTGTGGTTTAATAAAAAAAAACCACGCACAAAAAGATGGCAGCACAGTTATAATAGGCTGCTGTCACTTTAAGCCCTAATGCACGGATCAAATGTATTGGCACACAAGACAGGCATTTTGACATAATTGTGTGTGTATTTGGCCGTTCAAAAATTCATCGTCAAAGAGAACTGAACACACATGCTGTGTGAGAAGCAGCTTTCTGTGGGTGCGCTTAAGACGCGAGTACCACATTGAGTTAATTTTTGGGGGCTTATTGTGCTTCATTTAACATCAAGCACATCCTGTGCTTTTTTATTCATGCACGTTTCTTAGTCGCTCTAATGTGTCTATAAATTTAAGCAGGCTTGCGCAAATATATTTACATATGCACGATTTAGCAAAAGCTTTACACGGTATTGCCACGATATATATATATCATCATATCGCCTAGCCCTATAAACTGCATTATATTAAAGTTTATTGTAAAATATTAAAATATATACAAATAAATAAGTATTTTGATTACATCATTTGCAATGCTACATGGGAGCAGGAGGGCACTGCTCAGCTCGTTTTGCGTGGTTCTCGTTTCTGTTAACACTTTCTTCTGATTGATGGATCCAAGGAATATCTGTTTTCGGGAACACTCCCAAGGATGATCTCTTTTTTTTTTTTTTGGATGTCAGAGCTGTCTTAAAAGGTTTATCGTTTTTTTTTGTGCATAAAAATGATTGGGATTTTTACTTCCTGAACCCTACTGTTGTGCTGTTGTTTAAAGAAATGCCCTTTTTGTACAGTTAAGCTTAATTTTGTTGTGTTCAGAATCCTTATATCTGATATACTCTGATTTAATGGCAGCCATTATAACCTTCTCTGCACCCACCAGTGTTTCAATCCATTTTGTCTTTCTATCTGTAGTATACAGAGGAGTTTGTGAGTGGGCTGCAAACTCAGTTGGAACAGTCTCGTCTACAGGAAGCAGAACTACTCGGTGCTCTGAAAGAAATGCAGGACAAAGTGCTCGATCTGGAGAAGGTGTGTGCATGTGTCTCTGACTTTTTAGTCAGAATTTGGTATGAATTGGAAAGATGCTTCTGCACCAGTGGTGATGATTAGATCATCAGTGGCGATGATACGGCTGATATGGCTTGTGCGCACACAAAGTGAAATTATTTTTAACTGCATGAAAAAATATACTGCTTTTTGGTACTAAATGGTGCTGATGTATAATACTTAATGGTATATTGTCTGCATATTGTAGAGGAACAGCTCTCTGCCTGATGAGATTAATGTAGCTCAGCTGCAGGAGGAGCTGAAGCTGGTTAAACTGAGAGAGCAGGAGACCCTACGTTCCTTCAGAGAGATGCAAGAGGCCGTTACTGATCTCAACCACTGCTGGCAGGTGCAGAATCTACACAACCCTACTGAACTCTACACAACTTAATTGATCTTTACACAATTAAACTCTGTCCAAATCCTCTGAACTCTACAGAATTCAAATTTGTTTTTGTTTTGCACTGCATTGTCATTTTCATTTGTTGATTGTTTTGCCATTCATAAAAAAGTATGAATTTCTGTTAATCAAGAATGGACTAATACAATTATTTCCCATTCTCCCCCCATTCCATTACTTTATTGGTTCTTCTACAGGTCTTCAAATCTAATTCTTTGCAAACCTTTTTGTTTTATTTTATTTTTTTATCTCAGAATCATACGTCTCGTGGAGGAGGAGGAGGAGGAGGCCATTGGAAAGAGTCTCCTAAGAAGAATGCGTTGAATGAGCTGCAGGATAAACTGATGAGTTTGAGACTGCGAGAGGCTCAGGGTCAGGCTGAACTCAAAGAGGTCAAACTTAAAAACCTGCAGCTGGAGAGCCAGGTTAGAACTACAATGTCTGTCTGTATCAGTGTTATTTTAGTATATTTTTAGTATAAAAGCAATGTATTTTTTATATTTTTTGTTAATATTTTGAATTGTAAATATATATAGTGTGTGTGTGTGTGTGTGTGTGTGTGTGTGTGTGTGTGTGTGTGTGTGTGTGTGTGTGTGTGTGTGTGTGTGTGTGTGTGTGTGTGTGTGTGTGTGTGTGTGTGTGTATGTGTATATGGCAACTCCACTGAAGAAAACCATGGAAAAATAGAAAAAAAGACCAAGAAACTTATACAATAAAGTTGGGTTACTGTATTTGCCTCTTAAAGAAACCCACATAGGTCTATGGACTACAGGACCAGCTCTATCTTTATACACAACTACCACGTACATACACAGTTAGTGAATTTATACATTGGTGGCCAGCACCAGTTAACACATACACACACATAATAGCCATTACACAAAATAAACAAATATGAAAACATCCAATATACCCATAGAAAAAAAAAAACTCTTCAAACAACACCTTGCCTTTTCTCCTGGTCTCCATAGAACCAGATCAACGGTAAACTAGTTGGCAGACATGAGCAAGAGAGCGCCAGTCTGCAGGAGAGACTGCAGAATGCTCTTTCTCACAACAAAACACTACAAAGCCAGCTCAACGAAATGAAGAGAAAGCAGGCCGAGTTTGACTGCAAGGTACAACGCATTCACAGTCATATAATTCAGGATTGACAGATTCAATGAGATAAACAGTAAATGGGATGCACAATAAATCTGTGCCACATCGGTTATTGCCTAGCATGAGACATTTCTTAGATTACCTTCATCATCTAACGCTCACTTAAAGTAAATCTTTAAAAACACTCTCTTAAGTGTCAAAATAAATAAAAAATATCATGCTCTTGCTGTAATGACTATATTCACTTGTAGCATTTACAATGATTAATCTTAGTTTTTATTGTTTTATTATTTATATGTTTAGACAATAGTATATAATTTTAATATATGCCATTTATCCGTCATCAGCCATAACATAAAACAATTATCCCCTTATCAGTATTAGCCAGAATTTTAATATCAGTGCATATGGAAGTAGAATAATGTCAAATGTTTTTGAAATAAAAAGCCTGTTGAATTGCACTACTTGAAAAAAAATAGGCATTGCATTAACCATGCTTGCATTTTAATGCATTGTATTTTTAGTGCTTACATTTTTATGGGCTGAAATTCAACATGGTTGAATATTTAAGCTGTGAATATTTCAATTAAAAACATTTCAAACACCTTTTCATTATTAAAAATTCAATAATCCATATTCACCTTTCATATTTCACTTCCAAAATATTCAAACTGTTTAAAAATACAACCAATAATATTCAACAGGCAATTTTCGGTCCATTTTATTTCGCTTTGTAAATTCGCTTCCACAAATTCAGTGGTTCAAATTCGACAGTAAATTCAACATTGACGTCCAGGAACTGCAGGAAAAGCAGTAGATTGCCGAGCATACCCTCCATCTGCTGTTAGTCTACCTCACCATCAGATGGTGCAAAAGCGCGTGTTGAAGACCAGCAACAGTTAGAACAAGTCATTCATTCATAAAACTCATTTACAGCAATGTAAGTGTATTTGTGATTATTATGACGGCGGTTTTATGTTAAATTCAGTGTCTCGGTTACTTTTCCTGTGTAGCCTACATGCATCTTTCTCTACCGTGAACGAGATTATAATGTTATTCCCCGATGCGGATATACAGATCCAATGTTACATTTTTGAGGTTGACATATATTTCTCTTGGTTGTTTAGTTGCCTTAACGTTATATTGTGGCGATGTGCTGCATGCAGGCTATTAGGGTTTCCCTCAATACTTAAGGATTCCCCTGCTGGACATATACAACGCTTAACAGAGCTTTTGTGTGTTTATCATCTTTTCCGCATGTACTGACACAGATAATCATTTTCATTTTATGAATGAATGTCTTCGTCAGCAACAAGCGCTTTTGCACCACCTGCTGGTGAGGTAGACTAACAGCAGATGGAGAGTATGCTCGGCAATCTACTGCTTTTCCTGCAGTTCCTGGACGTCAATGTTGAATTTACTGTCGAATTTGAACCACTGAATTTGTGGAAGCGAATTTGCAAAGCGAAATAAAATGGACCGAAAATTGCCTGTTGAATATTATTGGTTGTATTTTTAAACAGTTTGAATATTTTGGAAGTGAAATATGAAAGGTGAATATGGATTATTGAATTTTTAATAATGAAAAGGTGTTTGAAATGTTTTTAATTGAAATATTCACAGCTTAAATATTCAACCATGTTGAATTTCAGCCCATAAAAATGTAAGCACTAAAAATACAATGCATTAAAATGCAAGCATGGTTAATGCAATGCCTATTTTTTTTTCAAGTAGTGCAATTCAACAGGCTTTTTATTTCAAAAACATTTGACATTATTCTACTTCCATAAGTGCATCCCTAGCAAATAGACATAGCTAGACTACAACCAAAATTACATTTATAGATTAATGCATTAATTAGAATGTAGAATTGTATGTGTATAATGCAGTAGAAATAATTTAGCTGTCTTACCTTTAGAGCAAAGAAGAGGTGATGGCAGTGCGTCTAAGAGAAGCTGACAGCATGGCCGCTATGGCTGAACTCCGGCAAAAGATAGCCGACCTAGAAATACAGGTGAGAAATACAGGCCTACATATGTGCAATAACTGTGTCTACTTGACTATTTTACAGAAGTTGTATTTCTCTTCTGTAAAACAGCTATGCCACTTGGTATAATGCACAATTTTTGTTGAATTTTGAGGAAATATTAGCAATAAGTTAACAATGTTGTGTACATCTCATTAAATAGTTTAATGCAAATATCAGGATTACATTGGCTATTGCTCTATAGATAAAGCTCTCTCAATATTGATAAATATCGGTTGACCACTAAGTGTGTGTGTGTGTGTTACATATGGTATGTTTTCTGTGTATATATTGGCATATACAGAGTATAATCAAGTGTAAATGTGTGTGTATGTATTGCCTACAGAAAGAGGAAGGACTGATCCAAGGCCAGCTGAATCACTCAGACTCCAAACAGTATATAACTCAACTGAGGCAGCAGATCGCTGAACTTAAGAACGAGGTGAGATTTTCACGAACAAACACACCCATACATGCACTAGTATGCAAGTTCAGCTGCTATCTGTAACGGTCTTTGCACTTGCATCGTGATCTGTGATCAGAAAAAATGTCCGTAACATTTACAACCCACATTATTGTAGCTAAAAAAGCACTTATTGTACCATGATCCTTACTACACAAACCTGGTTTCTCAAATTTTCATTTATTCCTATTAGTATGGCTCTTTTATATGTTTCATAGTCTGCACTTTGCCACCATTTTTCTTAGTACACTCTATGAGTGGTTACATTTCTACCTCATTTTAGAGTGGTATTGTAGTGCTTTTCTTGGCCTTTGGGAGCCTCCCTAACCACAATAAAAACCACTCGAAAATCTTTTTCCCCATTCCCCATATGCCCTCACACACACAGGCGGCTTTGATGGTTTGATACTGTGGTGCTTTACCCACGCACCCTGTCACAACCCGGTCTCACGCACTTCATGTGATGATCTTGCTCATTTGTAGAAAAACCTTTCGTGACAGGGGGGTGTGAGAGTGTGTTGACATTCTGTTTCTCTTGAATGTATTTCCCTCCCTTTCACCTCTCTGTTCATGTATCACTCCGTCTTTCATCTCTCGTTTTCATCCATCTTTTCGTTTTTTGATTTCGTCATCGCCACTCACGTTTCCTCTCGCTCGATAGCTTTGCTTGTGTCAGTGTTTACATACAAATTTGAAGTGATTATGCTCCAGTTTCATGGTTACTGTAATCACTGAGTTGAGATGCATTGTGGGCGCTTTCAAAGGACGGATTTACATCAGCGTTTTACATGTGCTCATATTCAGCCATGAAATCAGGTCACCATATGTTCTGTAGTGCTAAAGATTTAGAATCATTTTTGATCAAAACAAATCAACTTGAAGAAACCCCACAGTCTAATATATAACACAAGATGATTGCGAATTTCAGAGCAACTTTTTTTTGTACTTTAACAGTATAAAATAACTGGTAAATATTATAATTGGGGGTTTCGATACTGTCAAATGAATCTGTACTAACTAGTTAACCTTTACCATAAAAAACATTTCTGTTATATATTGTGTATTTATTAGGGCTGATTCAAATTTTACATGAAATGCCAAAGAATTCAAATCAAATCACTATTTAGACAGAAAATTTAAATCATTCAAAAACATTCATTCATTTCATTTATGGTGGCCGACAAATCCATTGAATAGACATCGCAAAAGGTGGCTTTAGGTAGCAATATATATCAATGCATTGTTTTATTTCCATGTCATTGAACATAAACCAGTCACTAGCCTGCAGTTCACAACCATCTATTTCTATTACATTTGTCTGGTGTCAAGGCTGTCTATCTATATATATATATATATATATATATATATATATATATATATATATATATATATTATTATTATTATTATTATTTTATAATTTTTTTGCCTTTCGAGATAAAAAAAAAAAAATCTCGGTGATGTCCTAATTCGGAAGTGCTGTGCACTGACTTTTGCTCTGTGGTTTTGGCTGAAACGAGATCAACCAGACAGAGGAAGTGAGAGGTGGGGCTTGTGTAGATGATTGTCTCAGGAAGCTTTTCCATTGGTTAACCACAGCCCCTCCCACTCCCACACTCACAAATTGCTAAAGAACTTATTGGGAAACCCATGACGTTTCAGATCTGAGATTTTAGCAGAATACCTGTTTAAGTCTCTCACGAATGTAAGGACAGACACACACATACACACGCAATCACACTCACTTAGGCTCACTGACTCAGAAGGGAAGATCTGAAATGAGAGCGAAAAATTGTGGTCCATTTCTGTCACGCAAGAAAATCCACTCACTACGTGATTCACATAGTCGCATATTCACCAAGGGCACATGTAGATTTAAGCATACAAATGGTACAACAAACGTTACATATCAAAACAAACATGCAAAAAGTCTTGAAGATCGATATGGAGCCAAATTAAAATAAATAAATAGATTTAAAAAATACATTTAGATATACTAATAGGTAAAAAAAATAAGGTAAATAGATAAAACCACTAAATTCCAATTAAAATTAAAGACATACATCTTGTAGTGCTTTTCGTGCAAAAATTTATTATATCATTTGTGAATTGTGTAACATTTCAGTAAAAAGCCTCTTAATCAATTTGGTAACACTTTATTTTAAGGCGAGTTACAGGTTACATAATACTTTCTATCGTAATAACAGTAAATTATGCATAATTACAAGTAACTAACCCTAACCTTAACCCTATAGTAAGTACATGTAGTTAATTCATATTACTCAGTACTTATTTGTGTAATTACACAGTAACAACATCTTCGAACAAATCGTGACCATCAATTAAAACCAAACCACAGGGTTTTTTACAGAGAAGTCTCAGTGACAAACTGATCTTAATCACGTAGCTTGTGTATACTTTGCTCTGATAAGCAGAACTTTAATTCAGCACACATTGAAGACCACTACTTGTTGCTATGGAAACATACCAACCTGTTGAAAAAAAAATTGCGGTAAATGTGGTGTGGTGTGCCTTTTAATGTCAATGTTTTTATTTTACCGATAATTAATTAAAGAAATTTCTGTTTGATTCTCAGAAAATAAACCACAAACTCATGTTATGAACATTTTCAGATTTAACCCTTTTTTAACAGGGCAAAAGTGAGTCAGTGATTTATTTTAGTGTCTATTTTAGCTAATGTTGTTCTTTTTTATGGTTATGAATAAATCGCATCACTTTCATAGTGTATTTTGTTTTTTGGATGCTTACCAGGCCTTTTAATTAGCTAAATCAGCTATACTTCCTTGGTCAACCACCCTCACTACGTTTTCCATATGCTGGCACTGCTTCATTCCGATACTATTACAGTTTTTATTAATATTTTGAACGAGTTTCATCAGTTTAGTAATTTTGCTATGCACTATGTCATTTTGTTTATGTCTATAGTTTTATGAATGTTTGTTTTAGTTTTAGATATTTTAGCACATCAAGTTAAACTAGATGAAAATGAGAAATGTGAAATAAAATACGTTTTTTTATATTTTATTTTATTTCAGTTTCAATGAATTTATTTATTTATTATTTATTCTGTCATTAATTACTCACCCTCATGTCATTCCAAATCCGTAAGACCTTCGTTCATCTTCAGAACAAATATGAAGATATTTTTTATGAAATCCAAGAGGTTTCTGAACCACCCATGTGCAGCAACGTCATTTCAACTTTTAAGGCCCAAAAAGGTTATAAAGGCATTGTTAAAATAGTCCATGTGACTACAGTGGTTCAACCTTAATGTTATGAAGTGACGAGAATACTTTTTGTGCGCAAAAAACAAAGAAAGATAATGACTTTATTCAACAATCTCTTCTCTTCCATGTTATTCTCCTACGCTGTTGATGTAGTGTAAACAGTGCAGCGCTTCCTGGTTCTACGTCAAAACGGCGCCTCACTATTGGCCAGCTCCTGCGTCAGCATCACACGCATGTGTCAGGGTGCTCACATGACCAGCGTCGGCCAATAGTAAGGCGCCGTTCAGACGTAGAACCCGGAAGCGCTGCACTGTTTACACTACATCAACAGTGTAGGAGAATGACGTAGAAGAGAAGAGATTGTTGATTATTTTTATTATCAAGTCATTATTTTGGGGGGTTTTGCGCACAAAAAGTATTCTCAACGCTTTATAACTTTACATTTAAACCACTGGAGTCACATGGACTATTTTAAAGATGTCTTTACTACCTTTCTGGGCCTTGAAAGTTGCAATGATGTTGCTGCATATGGGTGGTTCAGAAACCTCTCGGATTTCATCAAAAATATCTTCATATGTGTTCCAAAGATAAACAAAGTTCTTACAGGTTTGGAACAACAGGGTGAGGGTAATTAAAAGGGTAATTAATGACAGAAATTTCATATGGTTTTAGTTTTTTCGTTTTACTCAACTATAATAACCCTGGCTAGACGTGCACCAATACAGCATAAACTACCTTGAAAACAGGTATTTTCTGCAGGGCTGTGCATTTGTAAGAATATTTGCTGGAATATAGAACTTGTCAACTTGCCCTTCTCTTGAACATTTTAGATCAGGGAGCTGCGTGGACAGTGCTCCAAGTTCCAGAATACCAGTGGTGGTGCTTATCAGGACCTATGTTTGGAAAGCCCAGCGTCTGCAGAAGGCGATTACCTCAGTTCAGACGAGGACCTTCTTCAGAGCCACCTGCCTGTGACCGCCCTGTATCCGCATCACTCGTCACCTCGTCTGGACAGTCAAGGCAGCACGGACAGCGATGGAGAGGAAAGGAACCCCATTCAAAACCCCTGCCAAGACCCTCTGCCTAACCAGCAGCAGCTTTACCCGGGCATGGTGTGTGCCGAAGGACTCGAGAACTGAGATTCCTTGAATTTGTGGGACAAGGAGAATTGAAAACTTTAGAAAAAGACATGATTAGACTGCACAAAATGCACACACATATAGCGTGAGAGAGAGATTATGTACATTCACCCAAAAGCTGTCAGAGGTAGGGCAGGAGACTGATGCATAGCGCAACACTCTCATAGTATATGTTTCCCTCACTCTAGCTGTGTCCGAAATCTGAAAAAACGCCGCCTTTACTGGCAGTATACGAAAGTATGATGGCACCAAGGCATATCCCGATCCGACGTTTGCCTTCCATCTGTTCGACTTATAATGTTACCACAAACCTGTGCATTCAGTTTGGCGGTTTGTGCTAAAATGACATTCTGATAAAGAGATAAGAAATACAAGATTCTTTTTCATGTTTTTGAAAACTTGAGATTACATTTTATACAGAAATTGCATTGTATTCACAAAAGTATTTCTTTGGTTTATGTCTAAACTTCACTTGAATTTGTTCTAGATCATTAGACGTGACGTTTGGTGTCTTGGAAGCTGGCCTGAAACTAGTTTCCTAAGGCGGTACGTTCCTACAACCACATGGCAGCTGCCTTCGGTTTCGGACACAGCCTCTGTCTCTCTCTCTTATTCTTTCTCTTTGCCTTACTCTCTCTTTTACTGTCTTTTTGTTAGTGTGTCTGTTGCGCTACATGTAATTCTTAAACGTATTGTATTCATAGGACTGAATTTGAGTTCTGTGTACCATCTACCAACATAGATATTCTCCTCTCAGAGTGGTAGAAAGGTCGGTCATTTTCGCCATTTTCTCCTATCAAAGACAACAGTGTGGCTTTGAAACTACCTCTAAGGGTGCTGTCACGATTGCCTAGTCCGAACCCGAGTTCGATCGCTCCCCCCTCTTCACGACGCAGGAGAAGGCGGTAAAACACAGCGTTGCTCAACTTAATTTTATATTATGGTTTTTGAACCTTTGGTTTTGTTTTCCAAGCGTCAGCACATAATGGCACTTGCGTCTATCTGCCGCGTATGTACTGCAAATGTTCTAAAGAGCGCGGGAGTCCATTTCTGCTGAAGGCAAGCAGAAATTACATATACATTCTCTCGGCTTTCAGACCGATGTTGAATGACAAAATAACCTTATAAAATTCATACGCTGTTGAGTTCATAGTGCATAAGTACATAGTGTGTACGTGCATAGTGTTTGGGTATCTTTTGAATTTTAACGATTCCGATTTTGTTTATTAATTCTGATTCTTATCGATTCCTAATTTCGATTCCAAACTTGGATATCATTCACAGTTCTTTTAAGTCTTAATGCAAAACATGCAAATATTTTGATTTTTTTTACTATTCAGTATGAGAGGCAGCTTTCTATGCACACTTTTTGAATGTGTGCGCAGCACATAAAAAAGTGCACGAATCTTCTTGCGCTTGAATGGTTTAAAATCCCTCAATTTTATAACAAGTATTACTTAAGTATTAAGTTAGGATTAAGTAAGTACCTTAAGTAAGGATTTTTGATTCCCAACCCCAGTATTGTGTATAGTGCATCCTTTGGGACGCAACTACGGATTTATAGAATCAAATGTCAGCAGCGAACCGTACCCCAGACCTCCCTGTTTTAGGCGGACTTGGGTACGTTTTGTGGATGCGCTCCCGAGTTCAGAAAACAACGTTCACATCATCCAAACTCTTACATCAATCGAACCCGGGTGCGCACAAAAAGCACTAGTGTGAAAGCACCCTAATTTAACCAGACGCTCCCTTTGAGCATACCAAATTCACCAATACAACAGCCATCTGGCTTGAAATGAGGTGGCAGAGGAGAGAAAAATTAAGCAGGAATTTGGATTAGCAACATCCTATCAAATCTTTGGCTTTGGAAATCATAGGATTGTCACGCTCAGTTGGTGCCTAACTTAGGGACCATCTCTCTCTTTGTCTACTGTTTCTTTAGAGGCTTGCAGCAGAAATGGTGCTGGACGTTCTTCATTTTTCTGTATTGTTCTTCTGAAGAGGATGTTCACCTCTTATGTTTTTCCTCAAACGCAACAGACACTACAATCACTTTAATGAGAGGTAAAGGCTGAAGGAGAATAAGAATGAACAAAGTCGTATTATATAATATAATAGGGATGTTAATAGTTACATACATAGATGAATATTACCGTAGCTCATCCATGTATTTGTGTGTGTTTTATACAAAAACAAAGAAAGGTGATCAAAATTTTGGATGGAAAAAAAATCCATTCCAAAAGAAAACTATTATGTGTCAACATTGCCAAATGTTTATTTTTTATGTTATTTATGTTTATTTCTTGTTTTTTTTTATAATGTACATGTACTTCATGCATACAGAGGCCAAAATATTTAATATTTAATTCATACTATTCTTCTGTGCCAATCCTGAAAAACAGCTTGAGGCTGAAACTACAGGGTCTCCAGAAAAGAGATTAGTCCAGAAAAGGTAAAGAAATGAAAAACAACTGCTGCTATGACATTTCTAGTTATTTTATTATTATTTTTAAATATGTTCACAAGGATAACCCCTCTCCCATGTAGAGTAGATCTATATGTCCAAGATATACTGTGAACTTATTATTGACTTGATGCTCATCGGCAATGAGTTGCCTAGACTTGTATTCGAACTTGATTTGCATTTCACAAATCTGCGTTTAACCACCAGTTATAGTCAGTTACTGATCCTGACTTTTAACGGTTAACATGAGATTTTGAGTTTGCGCTGATTCTAAAGCAACTTCCTGAAGTGTTTGTGATGACTTGCTCATGGTTGTGTTATTGAAGTAAGTCTTTTTGACTTGTAGAGCTACTGCTTGCTTGCATTTGATTGAACTACAGAAGGTTTACAAACAAACGTAACTACTAAACTAAATGACAGTTGATACGAAATAATGTGAGATTTTGTATATATGCGTATATTGATAACAATTTTCTTCCTTTTAAGCAAGTTTGGTCACTTTAATTATTCTACCCACTATTTCGTAACCTGTCTAAGACTTCCATCTGTCTCGGTACTGTCTACGATGTCGTGTTTGTCTGACCACACTTGGTGCATCAGTGTCATTGCCTTTCCCCACTACTGCCTCATTCTGCTAAAGCTCATCGATCGTTGCATTAATCAGACATTTTAGGTGTTTACATGACTTTCTGAGAGCAAAACACTTCCGTCCCTCTGCTCAGACGCGACATTTGCACCCTTTATTGACAAAAAACAGTGAGAAGCTGCTCTCAATGTCTCTGACATTGATGCATTACAAGACATCAAAAAAGGCATTTACAGTATGTGCTGAATCTGAATGGGAAGCCGTTTAAGTGTGTTCATAAAGCATATCTACTTTTGAGTGGTCAGCTCTCAAGATAATCTGGGGTTGCTGTTTTAACTTCTCACAGTGTTGTATTGACTGACACTTGTCTTCTGTTTTCTCCAGAATTGTTTATGAATGGAATTGATTGTGTGGAGTGGCTATTTTTCCTTTCATCAAACCTGTTATAACCCTTTTACTTTTCAAAATATCTCATGGACATGTTATAGCTGAAAGAAAAAAGAAAATAGACAGTGCAAATTAGTTCAGTCATAATATTTTATGCATACAGACTTTTATTTTGTTTCATTTTGCAGTAACTTAACACCTCCAGCATCAGCTCCTACTAGGTTTTTACTCTGATTTAGCACATCCTTCCTGTTCTGCAATGACCTTTGTAACATTTAAAATCATCCACAAAACTGGTTTCAGAACTGTGTAACGTTTATAAACCGGTGTTCTTTACAAGAAAAGCAGCAAGTAAAGGAAGTTGCCGTAAACCTTTCATTCGCTGGTCTTCAAAGTGAAACCTCAGAGGGTCCCAGTAGATGAAGAACTTATTCACGCAGTCATTTTACCAACATTTGTTCTGGTTTGGGACTGTTGGATTTCAAACAGTCGAAGGAAACTGTCCTCACAACTTGGTTACAACACACAACGGTTTTGTGGTGTGCGTTTTAGCTTCTGAAGAATATTTGCTAATAGGAAATCAGAAATGTCTGTTTTGAAATTAACTTGAGAGAATGAGTTTGGTAACCATTGTTGTTAATTGAGTCGATTTTGTTTTAAAGTCATTTTGAAAGTATGGTCGAACACATTTCTGTCTCACATTGAGCTCGAGTTTCAGCCTTTTGGCTAAATTATTTTGTGATCAGCAGAAAAAAAATGAATGAAAAATGTCATGGTGATGATAATGATGTGGTATTGTGAGTCAGTTTTCCCTGCACAAGGTCCTTCACATATCTCAGAAACACTGTACCACTGTTCCAGTTAAAGCAGAATACCTTTATTTACTGTTATTTGCAGCATCTTTCGTGAGTTTTATCGCTCACCATTTTTGTTTTTTGCTTGTTTTTAAGGTTGTCATGTCAACAATGTTCATAATGAAACTCCGATTTGTTTCTTAACTACAACAACACTCTATAGATGCACCCTTTTATGCGTGCAAACTGCTGGTCAAAAGAACACTGTTCATGTATTGTTTATTGCCTCCTATATCAGGATATGTTTTAAATGGTAGTATACTAAATCATTCCAACGATACCTGTTTCTTTGTGTCCTCCTCTTTTTAAGATGAGAAGAAAGTGTGGTGTACCCTGCTTTATTTATTTTTATTTATTTGATTTATTTTTGTATATAGCATAATGTAATATCATCAGTGTTACAAGCATACAGAAAATGTGAATACTATGCATTGTATGTTTTCAAATGTAGTATGACTGTGCTATTTCAAACACAGTGTGCATTAAAACAGCAACCCCAAAAGCAGAGGTCAAAACGTCATCACATTATGCTTTCAGATGTAGCCATATTAAATAAATGGCCAGCGAGGGCATGAAGTCATAAAGCAGAGGCTGATCTGACATCATCTCCTCTATAGTGCTCCAATAGCTGCCTTACCTCCTTTCACCAGTCTGTAAATGTCCAATTGTCTCCCTGTTACACCCATCAATTTACATCCTCTCTCTCCTACAATTTTACTGATGTGTTATTAAGAATGACAGTACTAAAGATTATATAAATGGCAATGTTATCAAATGATGATCCAGTGTTCTGTATTTGATGATAAATAAAATGTATTTAAAAAAAAAAGAAGAAAAAAAGAATAAACATTTACATTCGCAAAGTGCACATTTTGGTATTGTGTAGGTATTATTTTGCATTTATGATGTTAAAACTATTTACTCATTATTTAGAGTGATCAATTTATTTGTGTGGAAAACATTTTTAAAACTCATCTGGCTTAACTAGTAAACCTAGTCTAACCAAAAGAGTTTCTTCCTATTCTCCGCCCTATAGTGAAATGTCACATTGGTTGGCCTAAATGCATGAGGACTTAATGTCAGTTATCTATATGGTTTCAAGGCATGGGCTAAAAAAGCAAAGTCTTGTTGCACCTCACACAACCACATTCTCCACGGTTCGTCAAGTGTTTCTACAGTCTCATCACTTTTCCCTCTCTTCTTCATCCATCTGCATGGGGGGCTGAATCTGTTTGCTGCCTTCCTAGCAGGGGCAAAAGCATATTTGAGTTTGAATGATGTGTCATAATCACACCTTCACAACCATATCGCACTGTTAGGCCTATATATGGTTTAGATTTGCAATGAATGACTATTGCAAGAATTTTTGCAACTCAAGAGTGATTTTTATTAGTCACATCGATGCACCGCTGAACAAAATAAGTGCTTTTCAGATGTATGCAACAGAACGTGTTTTCTTTTCGATGAGACCAACCTGATTTATTTTGCTGGTAGTTTTCCTTCGCACTGCAGAAGTCAGTATCATTCGAGTTTGTAGAGCTCGAGGCAGAGCGCGCGGCGGAAACTGACGCGTCTGTGGTCGGCCGGTGCTGTGAACGCGCGTTACCTCGCGAAGTTTCAGTTTTGCTGCGCTTTAAGGAACGCGCACCTGTCCTCAGTGATTTATTACTGCTGGTGACAGAGACACATACGACGCCGTAGTTCGGCCTAATCTCTTTGAAATAAATACAGTTAGATAAAAGATAGCCTACTGCATTTAATGTTTATTGTATTATAGAAACACCTCGAAAAAACTATTGGCTGGCTCTGGGCGCATCTACTGGTAAGTCCTGACAATTTATTTAAGATAAGTTTAAGTTTAAGATAAGTTCGTATGGCATCTAAACTGGCGGATATTTTTGAATATAGCAACATTTTTTATTTGAAATTAGGTTCCGGTTTTATCATGTTTTATGTTATGTTAGCCTATACAAAATCGTGTCTACATTTTGATAATAACCCTAAAACCGCATGTCCACATTAATACTTTAAATAATTAATTCATATATTAATCTTAAAAAATCAATATATATATTTGAAACGATATACTACGGTTCCCTGGAAGGAAGGGGTTAATATATTGCTATGGGGTTTTGCAGATATTTATGTAAACATTTTAAAAATGTATAGGCTATGTAATATCAATATCTTCATCCTGAAGATTATTGTTAAACAAGGTTACAAAAGGTCTGGTGATGATTAATATTATTAATTTGAAGTAATCACAGATTATTTTTTTTTCTCATTAGTACCTTGCAATAGCAGAAACACAAAATGGCTTCTACCATGGCTTTAATACATGTGTGATATGTTTAATCAACAGTAATGTTAGCAAAATATTTTCTGTCTGTGGTGATTCAATAGATAAAAATAACTTTTAAACCACTGCAGTCTTCATTCATTCATTGAAGAAATGGTTAGATTTGCTTTTTATTTTTCAAACTTTATACCATTTTTAAATATTTGTTTTAGGTTTTGGAGGCTGCTTTTGTCCCATTACTCAATAATCAGTGAGTATTATTTTGTGTTTGTGTGTTTATATTTTGCCAACCTCATGATGTCGAAGGATATACCAAACATAAACAAGACCAAAGTGATTTATCATAACAATTATCATCACTGTTTAAATTCAACTTACAGTATGAGCATTAATTAAACTCTAAGGCAATACGATGAGGTAACATGCTCACATTCAATTAATATATTACATTTGACTTAATATGCTGTTAAATATATATTTTAGGTACACCAGATACAGCCATTAAGGAGTTATCTTCAGTTTTTTTATTTTAATTTTTTTATAATATCAACTCAATAACTATATACAACAATATAATAACAATATCAAAAATTATTAGAAGATTACCATAATATTTCAAATTAAATAATTATTTTAACATAGGCCTGTTTGACATCATAAAATGAGTCGATGTAAAATAGCAGGTGCTACAGAAATTCCTATTTTCATATTTGAATAGCGTTCCCCTTGGCTAAAGCTCAACGTAACATCTAATTCATTTCTTAAAATTATTGTAAATAATGAGAAGTCTAGTGTTTCAACAGAAAAACGCTGTCATGTAGTTCTGGTTAGCAGTTGAGAGTCTGACTTGCAAGATGACAACAGATTTCCGTTTAGTATCCTGGGTTCGTGTTTCATTAGTTCTAAAAAAAAATGCTTTATCCTTTTATTTGGGAAATGCATTTTTGCCCTCATGAAGGCTGTTACTTGCAAAATATGCTGAATCAGAGCTGATCATGCAAAGCGATATAGGAAACATTATTTTACACTCAACGGAATCTGTGCTTTCCTCTATAGTGTGGAAAAAAGGAAATTTGTTCAATCAATATTCAATCCTCATTTAAATCAATGTTATGGTGAGATTTAACATGTAATTAAAATGCATCATGTCCCTGTATATTTTCCTCTCTCCATTTTTAGCCCTGCACGACAGTTTTCCCTGTCACTGGTTCTAGCTCTCTCTGTTCATCATGCCTCGTTCGTTTCTGGTGAAGAAGAGCAAGAAGGGAGGCTTTCGTTCTTCTCTTCCCATAGCTGACGTGCCCTATCTAGGCCTGGTGGGCTGGTCTGTCCCCGTAAAAGTCACTACACTGCCAGAGGAACCAGGCCAAGAGATACAACCATATTCTCCAATCATGCAGCAAAATAGCACACTCAAGAGTCCCGATAATGGCTGGAAAACAGGTATTGATCAACAAGATTTATTGAGGGAGTGAGGGGGGATCCTTTTTTTTTTTGTTTGTTTTTTTTGGCAAAAGCTTAAAAAAACACATACCTTTGCTTTTGTAGCGAAGCCAATACAGCAATAAATGTGTGTTGATATAATCAGATCGTCTTGTGTGATTAATACTGGTTCTTCATTGGTTTCTGCAGATCCAGCAGGTTTCCGGTACGGCCCTCCTCCTTCTCCAGTGCCCTGGTTACCTGTCAACTCTAGAGACATAGCAGACATGCAAGCGCTCAACAGCAGAGACTGTTCTCTGACGAGTCCTCGGAGGGATCTGGGCCCCAAACACTGCAGCTTATGTGGCAAGGTAGAACATTTTACGTCAAAAGTAAATAACAATAATAGTAATCATAAGACAATGTTATGTTCTCATGTAACACAAATGAAACACTGAAGCAATTTGTGTTTCAAATCCACTGTGTGATCAGGGGTCACTTGATCAGCTCCTCCAGTCCATAAATAATACATGACAAAACATTTTCCTTGAGTAGTACTGCTATATTTTGGCCTCTCAAGACTTTCCAGTGACAGGGGAAAAAGCTTTTCACTTCCTGAGGCGTCTTTTAACAGGTCTGTTTTGAACTTTTCCATTAGGTTTACTCGTCTCTTGCTCGCCTGGAGTCTCACGTGTACAGATCGCATGGTAGTCATCATCATGGACGCTCTCTGGTATTCCATGACAGCAAGGACCCAGGGATGACATGCAGGGTAAAGGTACAAGCATTAGTTTGCAAAGCTTTTTGTGTATTCACAATCAAAAGTGAAATGTCTCCCTCTGGTGCTGCGTACTGTAACTGCAGCCTTAGTTAGTAGTTGAGGGGAATTTAGTTACTTTTAAAACAAATGATATATTATAGTTAGTTATTACATAATATACAGTCGGAAGTTTGTAATAATTAATAAACATTTTTAAAGAAGTCTCTTATGCTCACCAAGGCTGAATTTATGTGAAGATTAAATACAGTAAAGCAGTAATATTGTAAAATATTATTACAATTTAAAAAACGTTTTTCTATTTTAAGATATTTTAAAATGGCATTCATTCCTCTGAAAACTGGAGTAATGATGCTGAAAATTCAGCTTTGTCTGTCACATGATCCTTGAGAAATCATTCTAAGATTATAACTTCTGTCTTCTGTGTGTGTGTGTGTGTGTGTGTGTGTGTGTGTGTATATATAATTCTATTCACTGCTTTTTTTTGTAAAAGCAAACATTATATACATATTTATACAATTCTATTCACTCCTTAAGCAGTTATTTTTAATTTTTAAAAAGACATATATATATCGTTTGCTTAAGCAGTCATATCATTTAGTCATATTGTCACAGTGCATGTGCATGATTTATTCAGTTTGCATTTCAGGAACGAACATTTGAGTGTAAGGAATGTGGGAAGGTGTTCAAACGCTCATCTACTCTGTCCACCCATCTCCTGATCCACTCGGATACACGGCCATATCCCTGCCAGTACTGTGGCAAGAGATTCCACCAGAAATCCGACATGAAGAAACACACCTTCATACACACCGGTGAGACAAGTTGAATTGAAACATTGTATATAATGCAGATTGCAGTGGTTTTCTAATGTTCTGACAATAGACAACTTTTGCATTTTCCCCCATTTGAATCTATACAAATGTTTCTATTCACAGTACATTGAGTGCATGTTTTGATTGCTCCACATTTTAAACTATGGTTTACTTTGTGTTTTGTTCAGGAGAGAAGCCCCATGTGTGTAAAGTGTGTGGTAAAGCCTTCAGTCAGAGCTCCAACCTGATCACACACAGCAGAAAACACTACAGACCCTTCAGCTGAACACACACACACAAACTTTTTCCTTCAGGAGGACCCGCTACTGAACAACAACCTTTGTGAATGTACATATATTAGCTTTACAAAACACAAAAAGTATTATAAATTATCAAGTGCATATTTTCTTCTATACGTTAACCAAGTAATTTCTTAAGCCAGCGTTGAGTGAAAGTGACATCATAGCTGCACACCAGTAATACAATGAATGCAAAGAAAAATAGTGCACAATTAAATGCAATGTTGATTCATATCCAGTGATATAGAAATTAGTCAAACAGCAATACAGCTGACGGCCACAGGTTCATTTGAGTCACTGCAGAACATGTGTTTAAGCTATTTGTTTCACAATATATGTTATGTTGAACTTGTGTATAAATGCACTATCCGCAACAATTCAAGACGGTCAGTATTTTCACAGCTTTATCTTCTAAAATCTATTTAGTTATCATACAAGTAAAACTTAAGCATAACAAGAAAATGACAGTTTCAAAGCTTTATTGCTTTACATTTGTTAGTGAGACAGTGTACATCTGTCAAACAAAAAGAACGATGGTTTACAAGTTGGGCTTTATCCAGTTTAAAAGTCTTCTGAGAACTTCACAGAGGGATCTGGAGAGATAAAGTGCTTTGGGTAAATGAAATGCAACCAGCAAAATGAACAAATGACTAAAACAGGAGAGCAGGAAAACTGAGCTTCTCTTGTCAAGAGCTCTAGAGACTTTATAGTAGACCTATTCATGGCCAGAGATATAAATTATAGCCATAAATGCATACAGGGGGAAGACAGTACAATGGCTGACACTCACCTGCAAAGCAGCCCTCGACACACAGATCATCCGAGGGCAGACAAACCTCCGTTGAACACATAAAATAAATCTGTGACAAGGCAAAAAAGAAGAGGTTTTAAAAGTTGATTCAAATTTTCTATTCTTCTAAACGCTTTTATTGCTGCTCTATACCTCTTCATCTGCCTGCAGGTTGGCATCTTCAGACAGGAACTGGAACGTAGTGATCGTGAACCGTCGAACATGATTGGTCAGGGCCTCTGCAGGTGTAGCAGGAGGCTTGTGGGTTGGGGTCTGGTCAAGAGTATTTGGGCACCTTAAAAAGGTATATAATTAGTTGCTGGACCAGATAGTTCAATAGATAGATGATTTTCTAGAAAGAAAAAAAAGAAACATCTCTCTTGTACCCGTCATAAATAATGATCCAGGCTGATTTTGCAGAGCGCGGGTATGCCACACAGTAATGCACCAGCAGTATAGCTGTGGGGTCTGGAGGGTTAAGCAGACGCACTTCAAGGTAAAGGGGTTTCCCCAGCAGCATACGCAGGGGCTGGTGGTATTGTGGGTAAAAGCTGTTGTAGAGCTCATCTGATTGAAAAGAGGCTGCAGTTGATGCACAAACCACTTTTTTTGTTGCAATAGTATTTCATGTGCGCATCAGTTTCCCAAACATGGAAAGAAAATGCTTTATAAGATGATTCATCAAGGTTTTGTTGTGAACAAACCTTCTGCGATCCTGAGCTGAACTCCAAACACCCCCTGAGCTTTGATAGAAGGGCCGAGGGAAGGGCTTTTCACCAGGTAACCCGCACTTACCACAGATCCGGGTAAATACCGACACTCAACCACTAGCCTGGGACGAAAGGGAACATGAAGTCTCAGCATGTGGATCAGTTCTTTGAGTACTGGTGGGATATTATTTTCACACGTACCTTACAGGCGAATCTCTAGTGATGGTGCCGTAATTTAGTCTGATGGGCTGCACTTTATTCAGGATCTCGACCATGTAGATGACCGTTTTACCCACCTCCTACAGACATTGAGTTTGACTTGCATGGACACACACTCTCAGGGCACACACAAACCGAACTCTTTTGCGATTGCTCTGGTAATGTGGTTCGGTCCATTTGAATAAATGTGAACACTGCTATCCGAACCCTGATGCGCTCCAAATGAGCTCTAGTGCAGTTCGACTGACATATGAACGCAACACGGACCAAAAACATCTAAACAAACCAAAAACACGACGTTCACAAGATGCGACCCTAAAAAGAGAAACAGAATACCTGGTTGTTCTCATCATAGGAGCTACATTGCCCATTACAGTTCAGTACAGGCATTGGAACCATTGTCTTCTTGCAGCAGATCTTTCGTTTGTGTACAACAGATGAATTCCTGCCGCTGTTTTGACTCCTTTACAGATTTTATAAGCTCTTTGTGAGTTCTCAGCTGGTAAAAATATCACCACTTGTAGACACATAATGCTGCGTGCTGGGATTAATGTGCTTGTTTTGTTTCAGATGTTTGGTTAGTTCCGTCGCAAAATGAGTGTCATTTGAAAGCTCGAAAGCTTTCCGCCACAGAATAAAACATTTTAAAAGATAATTGCTATTAAAAGTCTGACTTTATTTCTCAGAATTGCAAGATACAAACTCACAATTGCGAGATATAAAACTCGCAATTCTGACTTTCTCACAATTGCGAGTTTATATCTCGAAATTCTGACATCTTTTCTTAGAATTGTGTGATATAAACTCGCAATTGCGAGTTATAAAGTCCAATTCTAAGGAAAAAAAGACTTGCATGTTTATGTCTAGCAATTCTGACTTTATTACATGCAATTACGACTTTATATCGTGCAACTCTGACTTTATATATCCCAATTGCATGTTATAAAGTCAGAATAGTGAGATATAAACATGCAATTCTGAGAAGAAAAGGGAGCTTCCGGTTTGGGTGAGCATGTGAAAGCAGCGTTGTCTCAGGCTCCCGCAGCGGTAACTTTGAAAACTTACTTTTTCCTCAAACCCCCAACCAACTGAGAGTGGAAGAATTAACATTAGAACCTTGAACACCCTAGAGAAATGACAAAAGCATCAAAAGCGTCTAAAAAGACTGAAGCAGACGCTTCTCCTACGGGCAGCAGCACAACGCTAGCTAGCATAGCTAGTATGCTAGAAGACCACAGAGCTAGTATTGCAGCCGACTTCAAAGCAACCTTTGCTGCTCTGGAATTGAGACTCGACAAAATGCAGACAACGATAACAGAATTCTGAGAAGAAAAGAGTCAAAATTGCGAGTTTATATTTCACAATTCTGACTTTATAACTCGCAATTGCAACTTTTATATCACGCAATACTGAGAAGTCAGAATTGCAAGATGTAAACTCGCAATTGTGAGGAAAAAAAGTCTTGTTTTTGTTTTGTATCTTTAGGTTCTGTGTTAAACATGACAGTGTGAACGCCAAGCGAACCAGGACTAAATGTATAATTTTCTGTTTTGTTCTGGATCAAAAGAGAATGAACTACAAGTGTGAACACACCCTCAGATACATACCTACTGCAACTAATCTACTCACATATCTGTGCACCCCACATTCATCCAGCGGGATCTTGAAGAGGGCCAAGTCAGCTGTAACTTTGTGGGGTGTGCAAGAGCTGTTGCCAGCCGTGACAAGGGTGGCTGGGGAAAAGGGCGGATCGGCGGCAGATGAGTGAACCGAGAAAACAAAATGTCGATCCATTGTGCATTCTGATTGGGATACACACAAAATTGCACAGGTGTTAAGTACCATGTTTCTCTTACGGAAAATGTTCCTGTTTGATTCTAAGAAATAATTACTTCCCAAAAAAAACCATGTAAAATATGGCTGTCAGTTTAACATTGTAACAAAAAAATTATTAAAAAGGTTAAAAAGAACAATTTAAGCAATTATTTAGCCCATATATTTAATTCTAAATCATCCACATTTTTGTAATTGTAAATAATTTCTCATCACCATAGTCAATTAATGAAAGGTTGGTTTTGTGTTTTAAAGTAAAAAAAAAGGAGCGGCTGCTTTTCAAAATATTTACTGAGATATATATATACACAATTGCAAGCATACTTATGTAATTACTTTGAGACTGGTAAATACTACACACCAAGTACCAATTTTGAATTAATGTTTAGTATTCCGTTTGAATTTAATAATGTTTGTCCAGCTCACCGTCCATGGGGTAATAACACGACTGGCTGTCTTCACAATAACAGCAGCCTCTGTCATGGCACTCTGATGATGATATAGCCACAGATCCACAGACCAGCCGCTGCTCAGGTGCGACATTACATGATTCTACACAACAAAAATGTGAAATTTAAAAATGTTTTTTAGAAAGTCACAATGTTTGAATCCATTCATAGGCAGTGTTAGGGGTAATGCAGTACAAGTAGCGTGAGTAACAGGGGTTGGCAACCTAGTCTAGTGAAGCCAGACCTGCAGACTGAAGGCAGAAGGTCTGGAGTCCATGGCAGCTTTAAAGTGCCCCTATTATGCTATTTTAAAGGTTCTTAATTTTGTTTTGGAGGTCTCCTACAACAGGATTACATGCATCAAAGATGCAGAAACACTTTCATTTTCTCATAATATACATTGCACATCACCACATTGTTCTATGATTCTTAAACGACTCGTTGGATGATTCAGTCTTTCTAAATCCCTCCTTTCCGCGAGCTACTCTTCTCTGATTCAGCCATTGACGTTCAGCCATTGATTGCTGGGGTGTGACGTCTGAGGCTGAGAATAAGCCCAGTCCAGATGAGAAAAAGTGTCGCAAAAGTAACAATGCTTTACTTTTATAAGTTACTTTCACCAACACTGTCTAGAAAGATTCATACTGTACCTTGACTGAAAGAAGCCTGACATGACAGCAAGGACTCAACTGTGCGCCCATTCGGTGTTTGATATTTTAATATAATTCGGTACTGTCCATCCTGATTAAAAGAAACAAATATTCATGAAGTCAAAGTCATACAATCTGCATAACACTGAATGACATCACAGACCTTATGAGTCATGTGACATGAAGAGTAAGGCAGGAGGACGTTGATGGCACCATCTTTATCCTTTCCTACAGAATACCCACAATGACTTGGAGCCTCCAAAATAGGTGCAGCTTCTGTTTTGATCCCACTGGAAGCATCTATAAAAGAAAATGACAGATTTAAAAAAATAAAAACATTTTTCAAATATTAAACAAATTTTCATAAATCACTTGACCTCAAACAACCTAGAAATGCCCCATTTTCATGGGAATTGATAAAACACAGATGTTTTCGCCTAAACCAACCTCAAACTCACCTTGCACAATGATGCCAGATATTGGTCCAGGTGGTAGTTTTACACTCATATGTTGGCTAAAACACGCCACCTGAAATTTAGGTGGTGGTTGAGCAGGTGTGTGTACAGTTGTAAAGTGAGGTACTGTAGGTTCCGTGCCTCCATCTCCAACATGTTGACACTGAAGCTGTATGGTACGGAATCGCAGTTGAGGGGAATACCAGAACCTGACATATAGAGAGATCACTGTAGGGGACTGAAGAGGTAAAAAGGAGAGGAAAAGAAAGGAGAAAGAGTGAAAAAGTGTCATATGATAGCTGACAAACACAGGACAATGTGCAGAATGTAACCGAATGCCATTCCTAACTCAACCCTAAACAAGTGATTAAAAAAAAAATCTTATTTTTTAAATGTAAATTTTTAAATATGCATCTTAAATAATAAAATAATATAATAGTGTTATTTAAATAAATATATACATTTCATTATGCAGCATTGTTTTTGTTTGGAAAAGGGGTGAATCGTCTCATTACCAAGACCAGTTGCTTATTAACATTCTTCTAAGCATTCTACAAATACAGGAAAATGTTTGTTATGCATTAACCTATTAATTTATTCAACTTGAACAATTTTAAAAAAGCACCCTTTATTCATACCCATTGTGTCTGTAAACTATACAAACAACAATATATTAACTTCCAAAGTCACTTTTTGTAATTATTTTAGCTCATTGCCATATTTAATTAATTTGATTACATTTTTTTTTAAAAATCAATATATTTGCTGAAATCTTTACCTAAATTTGCTTACAATTACTGTTACTTTTATATGAGATTTGTGAAAAATACAAAAGTTTGAATTTAAGTTTATTATTCCATTTTAATTTAATAACTGGGTTATTCAAATGACACATAGGAAGAATGTGGTGAATCTCAGCACTGAGGGCTCACCTTTTTGTGTGTGTGGCAGGAAGGTAGTGGTGAAGAGAGCTCAACACTGCCACCTCTGGAGCGGAGTTTGTAGTTACAGGCTGCTGAGACGGATGCGATGGAGATCCAGGTATTTGTCTTCACATCTTCAAAAATTACCAAACCAGAAAAGAGCAAAAACATTAAGTTTTGATATATTTTATATGTGCATCAAAGCAGTTTATATTCAGGAACGTAAAATAAAGTCATAATGTAGCTCACCTTTGACTTTAATGGAGTCCATTCTTGTTGAGGGAAAAGTTACTATTAATCTGTTCTTCTTGCAAAAAAGTGATGGAGACATTTTGGGGGGGTCTGCAGGTGGAGTCGGAGAAAAGACAGTGATCTGGGGGAACAGGGGCTCTTGCATAAGTGGCTTGTGTGTGGGTCGAGGAATTGAAGTCCATGGCATTGGCTGGATGGACTGTTGCGAAGCAGTGGTCATGGCTGGCTGATGATGGTACAGGATGGGGTGCTTAGAACAGAATGACTCAGGATAAGGGGGACAGGATATAGGGTACGGTGCATAGTGTGGAGGGGGCATCACTGGGTATTGGGGTACCATCTCTTCATGTGTTTGTGGAATTTGATCCACAGGTTGAGGTGCTGGATGATGGTAAATGTGAGCAGGCGGTTTCTGGTGCTGATAAACACTGTCTCTCTGATGGACGGGACGCGTGTCAGGATGAAACAGTGGTACTGCAGGTTGTTTATAAGGAAGGTGAGGGATCACAGCATGTTTAGATGAATCTGGTTTAGGTGTTGCAAGCTGCCATGTGGAACCAGGATGAAGGTAGGGAGGAAACCCAGACAGGTGGTAAGGGAATGGACAAGAGAGAGTGAACTGCTTTCCATCCCAGATGATGACAAGAATGCTCTCTCCATCCTACAGAAAAACAAATGAAACTTCTTGGTCTGAAACATAGCTCATATCTTCTCAAAGCAAGCAGTGACTTTTTTTTAAATCAAGGATCTTGTGACATAAGGGACATTAAGTGTTTCTTTAGCATTTTGCTTAAATATGAAACGCTTGTTTCCACCATAGAATAAATAAATAACTCACTTTTTTCCCCTCAAAATTGTGAAAAAGTCAGAGTTACAAGCTAACTAGGAATTGCAAGAGGGGAAAAAAGTATTTTCCCCCTTGGATTTCCAAGGTTATATTTATCGAAGGTCCGAAATTTTTCCCCGCAATTGCTAGTTTATATCTCACAAAAAAACAACAACTCAGAATTGGAATAGAAACTCAGACTTTACTTAGAATTGAGATATGAACTAGCAAATTCAACAACAACAAAAAAATAACGTCCATGGTGGAAACAAGCTTCCATAAAAAAAAACAATGGATGTTGAAAGCTTTGAGGTGAAAACCATGAACTGTGGTAGAACATCCAGTAGTTGGCAAGGATAGGTACTCCTACTACAATGTAAGCATTCGTATCAATTTCAATTATTTTTTCACCCATCCCCACGTAAGTGAACTTTTACACACTCTAGAGTCACGTTTTCGATATTTTTCATACCATTAAGGATAGATCAAATAAAAATCTATATAAAAATCAATCATCAACAAACTACGGTTTACAAAATTGTGTAAAAGATTCACAAATGTGGTCATTTTATCTCAAGTGTAAAACACTCAGATTACCTTAATTTCTCTTAAAACGTGTCAGTTTCTTACCGTCACAGTCACGCATTCAGAACTGAAAGTGGTATGAAGTAGAATGACCTCAGGAGGAGACTGTATGCGATATGCACACGTCTCAGATAGGAGAGGCAGTACATTCCCATTCACTTAAACAAAAAAATGCATGAAGAATGTCAAACCTCAAGAACAACAAAAGGATTCAGCTGTGAAAAAAGTATCAATAACAGTTTTTTTGCAAGCTTCTAATTTGGATAGATGTGACGTGAGAACAATGTCCAATAAAAGGAGGTTAAAACCATAAGCTTAATTAAAGGTGAGGCTTCTGCTCCAGTGACAACCAGAACAAAAAACAGCATGATCTCAAATGTGTGTGTAACACACTCTTACCTTTAACCCTGTGTTTCTCAGCATCTTCCTGGGTGCCTTCTATTGCAATGACCATTCCAAATTGAGAGCACAAGAAAGAAGGAGTTGGTTTTGAGATCACAGGTGCCATAGGACAGAATATCTTTACGGGACTGCCCCCCCACAGCAGTGATAGAACATAATTGCCATTCTGAAAAGGGGAGAGACTGATTAAAAGGTGGAATCTGGGCAAAAATGTATTTATTACTATTGATTAAACAGCAAGCAAACTGTTACGTCAGAAATATGTCAAAACAGTGGGATTTCTAGCCTACATTCTGGACTAGTAATGTCATCAACAACTTTGAAAAGTTTGTCATGCACAAACCAATATAGCTATTACTTTTTTCTTGTTATTTCTCTTTGCATGCTTGATAAATACAAACTAAGGAACTACAGTATAAGATGACATATTTGGCACCTCTTGTGTGATGTAGCAACCATTGTATGGGGCCATTAGGACCAGATATTTCCATGTGACCCTTACAGAATATCCACAATATGCAGGCACCTGGAATAAAGGCAGTGGTGCTGCATTCACTGTGAATGAAGCACACCAGATAATTGTCTGTAGGACCAGCAGGTTAAAATGTTAAGCAAAAAGTGATCCAGCGTTAACACTGAACCTGAACATGAATAACACAGACACTTTATTCTCACCTCTATCTACAAAGATGTGCGTGTATTCTCTCCCAGCGGCTGTTAAGGTCATTACCTCTTCTGAGCAGTGAACCGTGGGTAATGGCTGCCACATAGGCCTATCTGTGGATTGGGAGCTAGACCCACTTCGATACATTTTCCTAGAGATTCCTGGTCCCCCAAATGCTGTCCATAAAACACAAAAACGTGCAACATGGTTCTTGAAGGAACTGCGTATTTATGTATTAACCATTTTAAAAACACACTAATTGTAGGCTATATTCATACTAAGAAAAAGCAAAACACACCTGGTGCGTCACCTTGAAACCCAGCTTCGATTTCAAAAGCTTTTTTGGGGGGGAAAACAATGAATTGGTAACAATGAGTTTTTTCATTGTTCAAGTGCAGATGCGCTGTCGTTTGATCGCGATTCATACATGTACTTACTCGACTGTAGAGGTATTTCATTCGCATTTCTATAGGAAGAATCTGCTGAGACGTCAAGTTTTGAACTCGCGCGTCTACTGCGTTTTAAATGTGGACTTGTTAGGTTCAATTCCAAAGCACCGCTTTCGTCCGCAAAAATTTTAAAAATATTGAAACTGTATTCTTCTGAGTAACCTTCCTGCTCAGACGTAGCTCTAAAAGTAAGATAACTGAGATGAAGTGCTATTGTTGATAATATAAACACTGTAATTGAGGTTTTAAGTTCGCAAGACATCGCCAGTTTGTTTCACCTCACATGCGCACCGAAGCTCGCATGGGCAAACGGCGAGTCCAATCAACAAATTAATGTAGACCACCTGTAACTTTGGAATGCTACGAAACTTGGTGAATTGTGACACATATGCCCTGTCCAAATACCCACACTTGCGGTCTTTGCACTAGACCACTTGTACATGACGTATTTCCTGTATTTGCCCCAAGTGTTCAAGTAGGCTAAAGACTGAAAGTGTGTAGAACTTTTATGTTCGGGTGTAGAACCCGATGGGACAAACTTAGTCTTGCAAAAAAAGTGTTTACTGAGCTTTTTTAAAATTATTATTATTTTCAATACTTTGCATTTTAAAATAAACTTCTAAATGTCTGTTCAGTAGTCGCTATTTAACTAACAGAAGACACAATTTTAAAGAGTTGCAAATGTTGTACAAAATACCCTAGTCATCTTTGCACCAATAAAATGTGCAACACTTTATGTTTTACTACCAAATTATATGCTATATCAAATTAATATGAATTACAGTGGAATGTTTTCCTGGACATCTTGCGATTTCGGGGCACACAAGTTTCCAAACATGATGCATGATAGGATACGCTTAGCCTAGAATAGCACTCTGAAGTGATATTCGAGTGTGGGTTAGTGTGCATTAAGGGCACTGCACTTTGGCATTTTTAAGATATGGGACAGTCTTGCGCACTTGTGCTCTCAAGTGGCCAAGACTGCAAGTGTAGGTATTTGGTAAGGGCATTCTTGGACACTTCTACTCCTTTTGTAGTTGTTGTACTACACTTGACCGCCATAGGAAATGAATATACGAAGAAGAAAAAATAGGCTACAAAAATACAGAGAATCTTTAGGAGGAACAAACCACAAATCAGCCCTGAAACAAACAAACAAACAAAGCACACAGCAAAGAAGAGGTTCCTATACTCTAAAGCAAAGAGTGCAACATAATACACACACACTGGTATGGCTGTAACAATATGGCAAAATTGTGCCAGAAGATTCAGTTAAGAGGTCAAAATGCTTTTTCTGTGTTTAGGTTTGAGTGTAATAATAATGAAAAAACTGAGACAATAAATAAACAATTTAGAACATTTTGAAACTTTGATAACATAGTCTTTGATAAAGTCTAAATATATATCCAACTTATACTTAACAGCATTTCAGTTGTAGCCAACAGTGATTATATGGCCATCTGAGAGACTGTCCATGAATTTTCTTGGCAACCCAGATCAAGTATAGGTCTCTGCAGGACAGTATTAGGAGTTACCAGATCAGTGGGCGAGGCCATAAACAGAGGGGCGTTTTTGACCACGTTACCTGATTTTCCCACGTCACAGTGAAGATTTAGGGTTTAGGGGTGGGGTCGTGTGAAGGGCATCATGCATGATTTATAAACACCCACCAGTTTGAAAACACCAACAAATTTAGAAACACTCACTTTTGTTCCGCAGAGACCCCATACTTAATGATTTTTCCGGGGTAGGTTCCTAGGTCTTTTCCCAACCCTCCCCATTACATGACTCTCACACACACGCCTATGGACAATATAGCATGATCTCCGGAATTGTGGGGGAAACCGGAGCAGACAAGGGGAGAACATGCAAACTCCACACAGAAAGGACTGCGGTCTCAGCCGGGGACCTTCTTGCTGTGAGGCGACAGTGCTACCTAGTGAGCCACTGTCCCGCACCATATATCCAAATTCAAAACCCAATAAAAGTCATTATGTCTGAAAACATTCTTCTCAGCAACTACATCCCTGTATATATTTAGCTACTCAACTATTACAGAATATTTTCTTTCTTTCCACCAGATGACATCAATCTACCTCCCCTCATTGGATTTCAAAAAGTTCTGCTCTATTTTATTTCTTAAATAGTGCATAAAAAAAATTATACATTTAATATATAAATAAATGGTGCACAATTTAGAGATAAATTCACTTAAAGTAAAAGAATGTACACTCAAGGTGTCCTGTCACTTTTGAAAGCTTTGAGGTGGAAATC
Source organism: Leuciscus leuciscus (assembly GCF_965113295.1). Classification (NCBI taxonomy): domain Eukaryota; kingdom Metazoa; phylum Chordata; class Actinopteri; order Cypriniformes; family Leuciscidae; genus Leuciscus; species Leuciscus leuciscus. The sequence goes on along the minus strand of NC_138727.1, from coordinate 37,909,157 downwards.
ATTAACATAGTTGGGAAGGATAGGTACTATTTCAATATTCATGCAGCTGTTGTATATTGCTTCATGTTGGCTATAATGACCCATAAATTGTTATTTTTTATATTTAGTTTAAGAACTAGTATCTATGTCAGTAATATTTTCAAAATGATGCCAAGGTAAATAAGGATCATCCATCCCCATGTCAACATATTACTAAGTGAACTTTTACAAATAGTAGTCACTTTGTCACTATTGTTCTATAGATTATGGAATTGTATAAGACTTTTAAAAGGCTAAAACTCTTGAAATAGTAAAACATCATTGCTTAAAACGAAATTGCTTATAATGTCTAAAAATCAAAGCAAGTGTGCCATATGTAGGAAGCCATTTTGTTGACAATTCAAACAAAAACAAACCTTTTTATGATCAACATTTGATATTTTTGCTGTTCTTAAAGTCAGTGGTAAAATGACAGTCAACGTAAAGTAAAAAAAAAAAAAACTCTTACATTCTTGTAGCATATACACTACTCTTAGGGATATACAATTCATGCAAAAACTATGTATTGTAAGTCCAACGCATTCAATTATATAATAATATAAAAAATAATGTCAACAAGTAGTTTACAAAATATTTATTAAATTATCAGTAGAACAGTTTAATCAAGTCACTTCAACACCACCATACCAATTCATTCTCTCTGAAAAGACAGTTTATTGAAGGGTTAGTTCACCCAAAAATTCTGTCAGTAATTAATCACCCTCATGTTGTTCCAACCTCGTAAGACTTTCGTTCATCTTCGGAACACAAGTTAAGATATTTTGACTAAATCTAAGAGCTGGATCACTCCTCCTCAGGCTTCTATGGGATCGAAATTTGCCGGCCCAGAAAGTTAGTAAAGACCATGTTTAAAATAGTCCAAGTGACTACAGTGGCTCAACCATAAGTTTATCAAGTGACGAGAATACTTTGTGCGCAAAAACCCCCAAAATAACGACTTCATTCAACTATTTGTTTTCTTCTGTGTGAGCCTCTGAGTAAGTTCATGTAGTGTAACAGCGCAACGCTTCTACGGCCCACACAGAAGAAAACAAATAGTTGAATTAAGTCGTTATTTTGGGGGTTTTTGTGCACAAAGTATTCTCGTCACTTGATAAACTTATGGTTGAGCCACTGTAGTCACTTGGGCTATTTTAAACATTGTCTTTACTAACTTTCTGGGCCGGCAAGTTGAGATCCCATAGAAGCCTATGGAGCAGTGATCCAGCTCTCAGATTTACAGTCAAAAATATCTTAATTTGTGTTCCGAAGATGAACGAAAGTCTTACGGGTTGGAACAACATGAGGGTGAGTAATTACTGACAGAATAAAACATTTTGGGTGAACCAACCCTTTAAGACTATCTTTTCAAATACATCATTGTACACCATTCCAGGCCACATTTTAATTAGGAGCTTCAGCAGCTGAAGGGCTGTAGAAATATGATCCAGAGTGTGATGCCTTTCTTGGCGGTTGCACTTCCTGGGAGGTAGATCTGAATTGTGGAGACCCAAAAATGTCCTTCTCCTGACTTGCCGGTCTGTAGAACTGGTACTGTGGCAGGGTGTCATTCTGAGGCTTCTGACCGCTCTGTTCACTTGGCCTTTCAGAGTAGACATGGGGAATCCGCATGCCCCTTACTGAAGGGCCCTGACTGTAAGGAAGTTGAGCAGCCTGAGCACCTTCCTTTACAGGAAAAAAACGAGGCATGGGCTGTGGCAAGGATGTAATGGGATGATTGCCAGTAAACGTTGGGGCCTGTGGACTGGGAACTGAAGCCATGGATCGTGGCTGGAAAAATCCTTTAGGACTAGAAAAATCATCTGAAAGCTGACTGGGTGGGTATTGTGAATGACTTGAGATTTTTCTGCCAACAGGCCTCTGATAAAGATCTAGAGACTGATCTCCACCAGTCTGATACTCAAGATACTCTGGTGTACGGCTTGAAGCTAGCACCAATGGTTTTGACTCTTGAGAGAGCCTTTTTACAGGAAGGTGACTGGTTGACAAAGGCTGTTGGACACGTTTTGGACGGAAAAGTCCATCATCTTGCATAGCAGGGTAAGAGGGATAAAGACTTGCTGGAGATGTGGATGGAGTTCTGGAGAAACCCTGACGGCCATAACTTCCTTGGTAAAAGTGTGGGTGGTGTTGAGAAGGCTGGAAATCTTGAGCTGGCTGGAAAAGTTGACTACCAGAACCATAGGGGTTAGAAGCCACAGCACTGGTCAGTGGCTGTTGAGAGTAAACATTCATGGGAGGAAGAGCAGGGTTAGCATGTGCAGGCCAAGTAATGTCAGGCTTTTGATACTGTAAAGGTTGAGCAGGATTTGGATCAGTAGGCAGAAACATCTCTGGGAGAGCCAGTGGTTTTTGATTGTAAGAGCATATGAAATACCCAGGTGGAAGATGCTGTGCTAAACTGGCAAAAGAAGGATTTACTTGAAGCGGATCAGGGCTAGGAAAGTTGTAGTTCTGAGCCGACCCAAAAGGCTGATACAGGGAAGTACTAGGGACAGGAACCCTTGAAAACTGATATTTCAGAGCAGAGGAAGGGTTAGATTGAGGTGGAACAGGTCTTTCGAACCTATAACGATAGTCCATGTATTGAGGTTGAGAGTCAGGAGCCGTCGAGGCTGTAGCAGCGAGATCCTGTTCCATAGGCTCAAGACGGGGATGTCGATGTTCAATTTCCGGTTCATGTGTCAGTTCAGAAATCGGTTCAGGAGTCGATTCAGGAGTCGGTTCAGTAGTTGGTTCAGTAGTCGGTTTAGGAGTCGGTTCAGTAGTTGGTTCAGTAGTCGGTTCAGTAGTCGATTGAGGAATCATTTCAGGAATCAAAACCACATTTTTGCTTGTCATAGGATCACTGAAATGCATCGGCTGTTTTTGTATAGGAAGTGAAAATGGGAAGTTTACAGACAGATTAAAAGAGCCAGGCAAAGATGGTAATTTAGGCAGCCAATGACTCCTTGGGTGTAGATAGGGTGATCTAGGTACATTTCTTTGCTGTTGCTCAACTGGAAATGCTTGCACCTGCTTCACAATCTGACTAGGAAATACAGTTGGTGGCTTGTGGTATACACCGAGTTGCTTTTGTGGCAGTGGTTGGGTTGTCTCAGAAAGCCCCGGGTCTTTGACTGGAAACATTGGTATTGGCTCATATGGACAGGACAGTGGCATCATCTTGCCTTTTGATTTCAAAACCAGAATGACGTGACCATCCTGAATCACATTTAAACCAAACATCAGAAATAATATTTCCAAATCTGTAAAATATTGCCAAAAACCCACAACTCACCCTGAAGTTGACACCACAGCTCCTATATGGAACAGAGAAGGTGAGCTGTCCCTGGTTAGACTGCTCTCTGTGCCAACATTCAGTGGCCACATAAAGCAGAGGTGCCCATTCCCCATTTACTGTGGAAACAGGTGATATTAACATATCAGAAAGTCCACAAGTGTTAATAACCACTGAATTTCTCTTCATTCCCATTACTCAATACTTACATGCAACTGACAATTCATCTGCTCTCCCATCACCAACAATAGTAATTTCCATGGCATTGTTCTTACAGACAATAGAGGGAGGGGTCGCACTTGCAGGACAGGACAGAACCTGCTCTGTCCCATACCAGCTCAGAGACAATACATATTCAGCTTCCTGGAATGTTTTTGAACAAAATGAATAAAGTGAATTTTAAAGGTGATCTTATTGAGTCCCACACATTGAGATTACATGACCAGCCAAACACCACTCACTTTACCCCCAGTAAACCCTGTTATTGGACTCTGCTCACAAACATGGCTGATCATGAAACCATTTGTTTGCTACATCCATAGTGATAGATGTCCAAGGGATCCTGACATAAATCGTGGAAGTGGGCCCAGGTTACTTTTGAAGTCTGGTACAAATATGAAATACAAAAATGCATAGCCTATAATCCCATATGTATGCACGATTAAAAATTATAAGATTGCGTTCTCAATTCAAACACACATGATTTTATTTGAATTAAAATTATTCTGCTATCTTTGTTAAACATTTGATCACACTGGAAAATTTAAACCTGCTTTTGCACTGCAGCTGAGCCAGAGCAGCGGTCATGAAAGCTGTACGTTTTAAAGGCCCACTGAATAACTTTGAAACGCGCAGCGTTTTTCAATGGGTTGACCTAATTTCCACAGAAAAAGGAAGACAGGGCGGGACACAAACAATAGCCTATAGCTATTAGCTTATATCACAGTTTGCCCAGAGCCATTTAGCTTGGTTAAGCTGCAGTTTCCTCCTAATCTCTAACCTTTTCTCCTCCTAATCTCATCCATGTCGCTTCAAAATATGGCATTCTGTGCAGAATTCAAATGGGTCCAATTCATTTTGTATACGTTTAACTTAATTCGCCCCGATGGAAAGCATATTTACACAGTCTGAATCATTTCTTATTCCATATATAAGGGACCGATTTTAGCAGCAGCTTCTGCGTCTATTTATAATGTAGGGGCAGGAAGCTTCAGATTCTAGAGAGCATTTGATTGGACAGAAAATCTGACCAGAAGCTGAAGAGCAGAGTGATGTCATAATTATTGATCCATTCTGGCAGAAGTGAGAGACCAAGTTTTGAATCCTTGTATCTTTTAAATGCACAGTCATTATTTTGGAGCACACAGGCTTATGGGGAACAGTAAGACTAACATGTATTAAAAGCCAAAAAAAATTAAAAAATAATAATTCCATTTTGATTTCATGGGGACTTTAAACCACTTCACAAACTGTTTAACTTCACGGTGTTGCGATTTCTGTGTTGCAAACATAAAATAACAAAAGTATAAATGTTTATAGTCTGGATAAGTTGTGACAACGATCAAAATGAGTAAGTGACCGTTAAAACCAATGTAGCCTAACTCTTCAAATAAATTGTTATGCCAGTATATGGCGACAAGCGACAGTTAAAATGTATTTGATCTATTAATGAATCATTAGTTCAAGAACTCTGAACGAAACAATTCTTCATTCATTTCAAACTTTTTTTTACACTTCATTTAAATGAAATATTTTTAACATTTATAACATTAGACAATTAAAATTCAATTTAATTAAAACTGAGTGCACCTTTTTAAAACCCCCAAAAAGTTTCATTTGTCTAGCAAAAAAAGAAATACAGGAGACTAAGCTACCAGATCTTATTGAATAAGTAACACTTATACGGTGACTGAAATTAAAAGCAAAATGGCCGCTTACCTCTTGTTTGACATAACATGAATCATAGTTGAATAGCAGGTGGACATCTGTGCGTGAAGTCCTGATGGAAACACCACAAAAAGCTGCTAACTGGTCCAAGCGGAGCAGGTCTCCAAGCGCTATCGGAAGAAAACATAGCTGCAGTTTAAATACAGGACTAGTTTAGTTTATTAATTTATAAAGCACATTTAAAAACAATAGATGTTGAAACCAAAGTGCTGTAAAATAAATGTAAAAAAAATAATAATTAAAAAATTAAATAAAACATACATAACCAACAAAACAAAAGGACAAAAGAAAATTGTATACCCTCAATCAGAATTAAAACAAAATAAAAATGAGTCTTCAAAGATGATTTAAACAGAAATAGAAGGGGAAGATCTTATGTGGAGGGGAAGACTCTTCCAGAGCCTAGGAGCAACCACAGCAAAAGCCAGGTCACCTTTAGTTTTAATGTGACCGAGGGGAGAAATTGACTAGAAGACGGAAGAGATCTAGAGGTAGTATTAAAAATACACTGGGGAGCATGACCATGTAAATCTTTCAAAACAAAAGAGCAGAAACTTAAAATCAACACGGAACTTGACCGGTAGCCAGTGTAGAGAGACGAGTACTGGCTCACGTTTTCAAGTGCCAGTCAAATCTGGCTGCTGACTTTTTTCACCAATTGCAACCATTCCAGAGCTGATTTAGGAAAACCCAGATACAATGAATCAGTTATATCATAATTTAACTGTAAAAAAAAAAAAGTAAATCCATCCAGCATTTAATGTCTTGAAAACATGCAAACGGATTAGACAGAACCGTTGCTTTTAACAGGAAAGTAAGGCTGAGTGTCATCGGCATATATATAAGATAAGTTCTGTTTCTGAATAATATGACGAGTGGAAGCATACATAAGGCAAAGAGAGGAAGACCCAGAATAGAGCCCTGCTGAACACCATAGGAGATTTAAGCACGAGATGAGAATCATTTCCCCAAATTAACAGAAAAAGATCTGCCCTTAAGGTAAGATGCAAACCAATTCAGCAGTCAAAAAATATCAAAAGTACTCAGGTAAGATGAAATCTAAGAATAGATAACTTTTACCAAAAGTTTTGAAGTTAAAGATAACTTAGAAATTGGTCTTTAGTTATTCAGATCATGCTAATCAAGATGGTGCTTTAACAACGGACGGACTGTTGCAGGAATTCCCAATCCTGTTCCTGGCGATATAGGCCGACCAACCTGCAGAGTTCTGCTTCAGTTGTGTTTGATCAGGGTTGGAGCTGAACTTTCCAGGAAGATAGATCTCCAGGAACAGGACTGGGCACCCCTGGACTATAACATGTTTAAAAGAGCCTGGTACAATTAAATTTGCTAGGGAGCTATTGATAATAGCAGTAACAACTGGACTTAACGCTGGAATAACCTCTTTAAAAATATGAGAAGGCAGAACATCAGAGGGACAGAATGAGGGCTTCATATAAACAATATCAGAGCTGTAAAGGTGACAGGTTGAAAAAGAGAAAGAGATCAGATAAATAGGCGATTCTATCTAGAGTATAAAAATGTTGAGATGTAGGCCTATATTAGACAATACACTCAACTTCATGTATAAAATGTTTTAACAATGGTTCACACAAATCAGTGGAACTCTAATGAGGCACTAGGAGTGGGATTTAAATAAAAAAAAAAAACACTAATTGTACAAAAATGGACCTGAGGCCTATGCATTTTAGTGCAATTAGCAAATAATTTCAACTTCCTTAACAGCGCTCTAAAAAGACTTTCTCTGAAAATTTCGTATGATATCTGAAGTCGCCGACTAATGTTTGGCTATATACATTCATTTATTATTAATGGCTAAAGACAAAATAGCCTACGTTCTAAATTTCCATAAATTATTATTCGCTGACATAAAAATCACTTGCAATTTAGTGGTTTATGGAATTAACAGTAAGTTCGAGGACATTCTGTTAAACACTTACGTCCACGAATTCGGAGATTGACGACATCGGCTTGCTTTAGAAAAAGTTTAAAGACCCGGTCGCCGCATTCAAACTGCGGTTTAATTTGTCGTGTCTGTTTAGATGCATTCAGTCCTCCGTCTCCAACAGATTTCACACTTCTTCGCTGTTTTGAGTTTAGCCAAACCTTGAAGAAATCGCCACCTGAAATCTCGTCGTAGCCATTAGACCTTAACAGGGGGAATACCCTCTTGGCAAATTCGTTACAGAAAACAAGCTGAAAATCGAATAAAATGCAACATATTAAGAGATGACCGTACGCATTCATTTCAGATAGTTGAATCTCCCGCTCTTAGTGATACAATTACTTTTAATCAATTTTGATGTTTAACTCATCTTATGCTCGCACAAACAGCCTACTTAACGAGCTATAGCTTATAAAATATGGTAACTCGGGCCTGAGAACTACTGATTATAAGTGTCGCGTTGGGAACCGGCGCCTTTGAGCTGTAGCCTAGGCTGTGCACCACAGCTGAAGCTAATTGTCTAATGACATTACATTTTTTTTTTTTAATATGGAGAACTACAGCCTATATTCAACGGTTGTTTATGTGGTAGCCTACGATCAGAGTTAATCATTCAATGACTCTCCTCTTTTTCTTTCTTCCTCTTTTTCTTTCTGAAATTTCTTGAAGCTAAACAAGTGTTAGAGATGACATGATAAACACAGAACAATTCATGAAATAGACGATTTTTTTTTTTTTTTTTTTTTTACATTTGCAATTTCCTTTTATAAATATTTATAAATGTAAATATAATTTAGAAAAATAAATATTTATTTATTTATAAAAACACTCGACGTGGCATTTATGAACAATACGAACACATAGCCTAACCATTATGATTAATTTTCACAAAAAAAGTAGGAAAAAATTCACACACACACACAAAATGTTGGAAACAAAATGTACAACGCACAGAGAAAAAAACACTGACAACTAGCCTTGATCTAACCTATTCTGCTCCGTTCAATCCGCAGTAGGTGTCGCTCCAAACCTACTTTAGATGAGTCATCAAGTACCTGCGCATCACTTTCTGCCTGCGCTACTTTATCATGATTGGAGAGATGGGGTTTGATTGGCGCTTGGTTCGCCCTATTGTTGGGTAGCCATGTGCTGCGTTTGGCCCGTGCGGTCAGGGTATATTCTGGCAAACCGTTTGCCAATCACGTCTAGCAATCGGCAAAGCAAACTGTGGTACACGCCATTTGCCAACAAGCGATGGGTAAATCGCAAAGCACAATGTTATTTTCTGTTTTCCCAGCACGGTACCATAGAACGGCATAAAGTAAGAGGTTTGAGAAGTAAGAGGCGGGGCACCAGTTAAAAAATTTCAAAGTTAAAGTTCACGCAAACAGGTATTAATAGACAAGGTTTAGTCAAATATTGATTGTTTATAGCTGAATTAGTTATATATACAATTATACACAACCGATTTTATTGGTTTATAGCCTACAGCAATCTTATTGGCGTAGACGGTTGAGGCATGAGCATAGCCGACGTACACGTCTGGTACTAGTTTATGAATGATCTATGACGCTGTTTGGCCGTACTACAGAATTATTAAGTGATAACCATGACGATTTCAGTAACAATCAATTGGATAATGTTTTGATGAACTTACGAATCAAGTTAGATGAAGTTACTGTAAAAATGTATTCGTATAGAGCTCAATTCACATCGTTTTCGTTTCAAAGTTTTACAAAAAGTCATATTGTAAGCTTTATTGAGCAGGTTTATGGCTAGACGATATCACGAAATATGTTGCTGATAAATGATACACTGTTTGAGAGTTAGCCTAGTTATACCAGAGCCCGTCTACGGAGAGCCTGTCCACTCCCTATTAAGCCCTATTGTACCGAATTTTGGTTGTAGTACCACCAGAGTTCCACTGGGGGCGCTCGCAATGAGTGCAAAATGAATGGGAGTCAATGGGGCTAGACGGCTAAATTTGTCTCTTTCACCCGATTGCCGTTGAGAAATCTCAGATGTGATTGTAGATTTTGCAAGTTCAACATGGGTTTTAGGTCGAAAGTTGAATGAACGAGTACTTATGTCGTTTTGATTTCTTACAGGTTGAGTTGTTGTTGCCCATAACACGCTAGCATTCTGCTAATGACGTCAGCATTCTGACGTCATTGACATTTTGAAAGACTTTTTTAAATCAAATAAGTGACTCTAAAAAATCTAACACCCAGCAATGTGTAATTTCTTTGCATCTCCTTTCGAATACAACATTCAAATTACTAGACAAAAAATTATATCCTGAGAAAAGTGGATTTTGAGGGGTATACCGCCATTGACCTCCATTCATTCTGCACTCGTCCTGTGAGCGCCCTCATATGGAATCAGAGTGGAACTGCAACCAGTTCAGAAGCCGGAAGTGTAGTGAGAGTGAAACTTCTCGCCATATTAGACATTCTCTGGTTATACTATTAAATTAATTTACCCGATATATCAGTGCCACTTTTAGTGGGCAATGAGCATGACTGCATGAAATTACTGGCATGTCAAAGTCTGATATAGACAATATTTTTCCGCATGCTATGCATATGGCTCCGTAATTTTACTTCATGCTTCTTCGGTTTTGTGCGTACAATGGGAATAAAAACCGCGCAGTGCTAAAATGTGAAAATAATTTTTTTTTTTTTTTTTTTTTTTTTTTTTTTTTACTAAAACAGATGTTATTAGGCTATGTCGATCTTTAGCAAATATTATTATGTATACACGTGCTCAAGAGCGTATTTAAGCAATAGGCCTACATGTTCATATCACTTCTCTGCTGGGTATTTTATTATTTTATTATATTATAATTGCACAGATTTACAGCAGTGGTTTTTATGGTTATGCAGCTAGCTATATGTGAGTGTTAATATTTGAAACCATTTTTACATACATTACATACGCAGATTAAAACATGAACACACAATGCGGGGGTGGATAAATAAATAATTGGATTTTTAATATGATGTCACAGACTCGTAGGGCCTATGTTAACCGGTTGACACTTATTAGAAAACATGAATCTTTAAAAAACAGGGCTTTACAGAACCAAAACCAATATATAGGCCCTCATATTTTATTAACAGGTAAACAACAAGGAAACATGAGTTCGCCATTAAACATTGTAAATTTGCACTTTGTACCAAATAATTGGACAACAAATCTCGTTAAAAAATGACAACAAAAAACGGTCGTGCTTTAGAATTTATAATCAGCAGCTTACATTCTTACAGTAGCCGCGTTTCCATTACAGATTTGCGCAAATGTTTTGCGCTATTATCTAAATATCGATAAAAAAAACTATTGCGAAATGACGGCGTTTCCATTAACCGATGTTATGCGACTAAAACGTCTTTTTTTCTCTCGCGATAAGTCATTCCAAAAATCACGGCAACGGACGTTGGTTATAATATCACAGCCACCGCATTAGACATTATTATTATTATTAATGGAAGGAGACGTGGCGTGTTATCCAAGCATTAATGGCAGGGAAAGACCCCCGAACGACACATATAAGGAGTTTCTGGGTGTTTCGCCCTCATTTCTGCTCCGATTGTGGCATTTCTTTGAGATTTAGAATCCAGTATTCCTATAGGCTAATTATTGTTTCTTTTATGAATTTAATAAATAATTCTGTCTCGTGTTCTGTCCAAATGATCCATGTAGGCAACTTTTGTGTCTATTTGTTTTTCCTTTTTTAACCCCTAATTGAAAAACGAAAAATGAACGGTTGTTGTCTTCTTAAAACAAGTTGAACACCAAAATTTTAATTTGAACTGGCTACACACAACTGCTGTGCTTTATTTATGACTTTTTGCCCCTTTATTAAACATTTAAAATATTCACAAATTAATATGGAAAACATGTCGATTTTACTGGTTTTCTAAGGCCAAATTAGAAACTGGAATTGATGTATTTCCCGCAGTGCTGAATGAGAAGAGCCATTAATATAGGCTAATTAATAAACTATTGTTTTCTAAGTGTCGGCTAAAATCACATCTCCATCTCCGCTGTTATCAGATGCGCTTTTAGAGAGAAATGCAACTTTCATACGGATTAGCCTACATAATCAGAAGGTATTAGCTTTCGATTCGAATTTGTTCGTTTTAAAGTGGACATTTCAAGCTTTAGCCTACACAGGCTATATTTTGTTTCAGTTCTCGCGCCCCAGTTTACGGAGATCATGTGCGTCTGATTGTTTCTTTTATTTTACAAAAGCACAGCATTTTCTTGTTATTGTGAGTTTACACAAATAAAAGTGGTTGAGAATAATGTATTATTATTTTCTGTCTGACCAGAAATGATAGAGTATAAGTTGTTTCCACTGTTGATAGGAAAATGCAAGTGTTTGCGGCCGCGCCTCCGTGTCATGCAGTGCGCGCTCCACGCTCAGCTTTGTTCCTTTTTTGCATAAAAGCCTCTTCTAAATATAGCCTATTAAATGTTATAATAAAATAATATAAAATTATTATTATTTGCGTAGCTATACATGGACTTCAAACACACTGCGTCTTCTAAGTCAGGTGACTGTAAATGCGCAAAAACTGTTTCCATTGCAGTTTTGCGAAATATTCATTTTTCGAATTGCCTGAAAAACCACCTCATGAGAGCGTAAAAACTTTTTTGCGATAAATGGTAGTTTTTGCGAAATTGACGTGTTTCCATTAAGCGTATTTTCAATTCGCAATTTCAATTTGCGCAATTTGAAGGGTAATGGAAACGCGGCTAGTGAATTATCATCAATTTGCATAAAATCATCCCGAGTTTGTGCTGATCCACGGATCCTGATAGAAATATGAATAAGCCAAGTGAATGACGCGCTAATGTAAAACATCTCCCAGGTGCCGTTACCAAGCGTTTGTTTTTAAACAATAACTTCATCTATTCTGTGTCTTAAGTAGGCTACAATAAAACAATAGTCAATAGATCTTGACTAAAATTACCATGGTAAACAGATAATAAGATACGATTAAAGTTAGCATTTAATATTTCTTTAATTAGGCCAAATCATTCACAAAATCGAAAAACTCTGCAGGATAGCAGCCCTCCAGAACCGAGTTTGGTGACCCCTGGTCTACAAGATTGCGGTATTATAAACCAATTAAATTGGGGGTGGGCGGAGCGACACGTGTTGACCCGCCCAAATGTGTCGCCCTGCCCCATCGTCCAGACTGCACTCTGGGGTACTTGGTTTATTATGACCATACAGCCCTTTGACTGGATTATTTCTTAAATAATTATATAATGTATTTGACCTACACATTTAGTTACGTTTGCATATGTTTGAAAGTGTATATTCGCTTATTTATCCGATTTAAAGAACTTTAAAAATTTATTTTATGTCATTTTACATGGACAATATAAAAGGTTACTAATGTAACGAGCAGACATTCTGCACCAGGAACGATATACACACTGTATGCCTACTGCAATTTTTATGTGATTTTTGTTATAACTTTATGTCTGATAACTTTCAGTAGGCTGGACCAGAAAAGCACGAACACATGTGGATTAAACAAATCACAGTTATTAAAACTATATTGACAGTCAAAACGTTTTGCTTATAAATGTATGTAAAATAAAGTAATAAAGAACTTGCGATTATTGTAGGCTTCTGTGCGCGGTGCGGGCTGCAAACGCAGCCGGTGTGAAAGCACAATGGGCACGCACGCGCAGCAAACGCTCTTCCGACGCGCCACTCAGGCGTGCTGTATGAAACCGGCCTTAGAATAATTGTAATGTGGCGATCGGGTGCGGATATCTATAAATCAGAGCATTATGTTGCGGGTGGGTGGCGGTGCATTATTAATTAGAAGCAGCCGATTCGGTGACGTTTAATATGATCCGCGCATCTTGCCTCAGTATTAAACGATCAAGCTTTAGATGATTTTTTCCACAGAAAATGAATGACACAAAACCATTTAAAACTTAAAAAACATACATATGAAATAATAGCCTACAATAAATTCTGTTGGTTGGAAGTCTTATTTCTCTGATGATTGGCTACACTGAATTTCTGAAAAAATATATAGCCTAGTTCATAAAATGTCTTAAGTGTGGCTTAGGCTACCCTGTACCATCTGGAAGCCTTACAGCATGGCCACCAGTTTGAGAACCACTATTAGGCTAAAATCTGTGTTAACGGACTTTACAATTATATTACAAAATGGAGGTGTGAACTTAAAAATATTAATTAAGATATTACATAAGAATGGGGTTACTCATGCCAATATCTTATATCGTTAGATTCTTTATTGGATAGGCTATATTCTATGTTCCAAATATAATTGCGTTCTACTAATTCAGCTATAAACAATCAATATTTGACTAAACCTTGTCTATTAATACCTGTTTGCGTGAACTTTAACTTTGAAATTTTTTAACATGGTGCCCCGCCTCTTACTTCTCAAACCTCTTACTTTATGCCGTTCTATGGTACCGTGCTGGGAATACAGAAAATAACATTGTGCTTTGCGAATTACCCATCGCTTGTTGGCAAATGGCGTGTACCACAGTTTGCTTTGCCGATTGCTAGACGTGATTGGCAAACGGTTTGCCAGAATATACCCTGACCCCGTGCAATGAATCCCTTCCAATCCTGCAGTTATGTGTGCGACACCGGGCGAGCGTGGAGTCTGCGGTCACCGTGCATCTCCAGAAGAGCTGAGTTAGGATGCTGCGGCATGCGGATAGATCGCTGTAGCTGTAGCACATCACAGCTTTAGGTAATAGGATGACGACCTCGCAAACTCTTGCAAAGAATTACTGAGCATGCGGCAAAAGTACAGTTTCCAGTGCTTTTAAGGAGGCGTCTTAACATTGAGCTGTTCGGCATTTGAATAAAATATGTTGGTGGCTGTTTTGACATTCAGAGAAACCAACGTTTGTGTGTCTATTACTACACATTGTGCATGCATTTCCCGTGAGCGACAATTACAGTTCTAGGATTTCGCAATCTGGATGTGGGATGCGTAAAGGACTTAAAAGTAAGTCCTTGGGATGGGTGGGGTCCTCTATGCAGCAAAAGAGTGCGGGAGGGGGGCGAGACAGCGGACGAGGTGCGGGGAAGTGCGGATCCTCGGATGGTGGGTCATCAGATAGGCTACGAAAAGCAAGAAATAAATTGAGAGCTTAAAATACCCAAGGTAATGTTTTATTATCTGTACCATCGCTGTAGAATTCAGGTTGTTAAGTTAGTATTTCTTGAGGCAATTAAGCATCTTAGAATTAGAATCGACATGACACAAAGGGAAATATATTTCAGATAATTTAGAATTTGGATGAAGCTGCATCCGAAAGTATGACGTTACACGAATTGCTTCTGTGTCGCACATCTGTAATTCGCGGGAACAATCAGGATTCTATTGTATATTCGTCTAATGTATGTAGGCTATGTATGTGTGACAATAAATAACAGATTGTTGTGCATTGTTGATCGCATCAACGTTATTTTGAACGGGCATACAATGTGTATGAAATGAATGCATTGGCAAAAGGTCTGCTCTGAACTGTTATAGTTTTTAATTTAAATGGGATTTAACACAATATTTTCTCTTAACTTTCTTGTTTGTATGAACAGCATGCATCAGCATTTTAAATGACGTCTCAGTTCATATGTGTGACTTTAAGAAAAGGTCATTAAAGAAAACCTACTCCCTCGTGACATCTATTGTAGTTTAACAGTCGTTGGAGATTTGTGCATGTAATCGTGGTGGAAACAAAGCTAGTTTTCAAAAAGTAGAGGTAACCCTATAATAACAAAACAATGGCTATCTATCGCTTTGGATCATGCAGCTTTAATGTGGTGATGTCATAGGCCATGGCTGCTCGTTATCAGCATACTGGGTAAATCTGCCTGACTTAAATGCAAACACACATGGCTTTAATTATTATTAGCACACAAGTAAAAGAACTGTGTGAATGAAAAGCGTATATTAATTTTGAAAAGATGTCATCAAACCCCTCTTCCATTCAACACCTGGTTGACACAGTTAAACACTTGGCATACATTCTTTCAACTTTTTCATTTCAAAACGTGGCAATTCTCATTCAGTCATCATAAGATAGATGCTAAATCGCACAGGACCTTTCGATGTGGAGTATTTCTTAAACACAAGATGTCATGTCTTATAATATTTCCCTCCCTTTCAGCGGGATATTGTTCCACCCTGTTTCCTCCTCTCATCCTCTGAATATGTTGAAGGCTCTGGCTGGAATCTGTTTGCTTCATCTGACAACAATATTCTTCCTCTTTTGGGCAACTATAGATGATGTAAGTTAATATTGTTCCTCTTTTATGTGGATATGTAATGAAATGTAAACCAGACATCAGACTCTCCACAATGGGAGCAAGGGCTTTCTCCCATGCTGCACCAAAACTCTGGAACTCTCTTCCCCCTCATATTCGTGCTATAGACTCTATTTCTCAATTCAAAACCACTCTCAAAACCCATCTTTTCAAGTCAGCTTATAAACTTTAAGCACCCCTCCACCTCATTAGCATTAGCTAATTAGTTGTTTTTAAATTCTTTTAATAGCAGTTAACAGTTTATTTTTAGACATTAATGTTATTTTACTTATTTTATTTATATTTGTAAGGTGACCTTGGGTGGCTTGAAAGGCGCCTAAAATTAAATGTATTATTATTATTATTATTATTATTAAATATGTGTGCATTGTAAGTGTTTGTATTGTCACTGTAGTAGTCAATCATTTTCAGTTGTTAACTATATTCTTATTTGCTAATGGTAGTTTTTTTTTTATTGTATTTTCCCAGGCATGGTGGTTCACAAGGACCCTTTACACAGACCTGTGGGGCAGATGGGTGATGGAGAACAATGATGATGTCTGGGTGTACATGGATATACCGACCTCATACAGGAAAGGTAAGACAAATCATTTTAGCAGTAGGAATTTTCAGGCATCTGTGTATTTTCGCTGGTGGCTCTTTTACACTTTTAAAAATAAAGGTTCAGAAACGGGGTTTGTGTAATTTCCGTAGAAGGACCATTTTGGGTTTCCCAAGGAACCTTTCAGCGAGCCATTTTTTTAGTGTGAAAAACATTTTAATCATCTGAAGTCTTTTACCAATATAAAGTACATTTTGTGCAATGGAGAAGTTCCTGGATGATTAATTTTCTTCATGGAACCATAGATTCCAATAAAGAACCTTGATTTTTAAGAGTGTACAGACTGGGACACTCACTGACGTCCCTTCAATCCCTCCTTCTAGACTATCTGCAGGCGGTTCAGGCGTTTGCAGTGCTGTCCTGCCTGTTTGCTGTGTTATCTCTGTGCGTGTTCATATTCCAACTCTTAACTCTGGGTAAAGGAAAGCGGTTCACCATTTCTGGAGTTGTACAGCTCATCTCCTGTAAGTCCCTGCTTCTGAAAATCTACAACACAATCTCATGGCAATTCGTAACAATTTTCTTTTTGGCTAATTGGTGGCTAATTCGCATTCATTCTCATTCATACATTTTCGTAAAATCTCCTTACGCCCCAGTGACGGGTATGTTTAGGGGTGGAGTTAGGGTGGACCTTCATGCTTACTTTTTTCTAATAATTGTACGAATTCATACAAAATCGCCACCATCGATCCATCGATTTTTTGATGGCTCATGCTGATATCTTAGAGAGTAGGGTTGCCGATATAAAGACAATATATTTTATATCGCCCACTTTAATTTAAACAACACATGCATAACAGTTGCTGCAATAATTTTTTTATTTACTAAATTAGAAATAATTACTTGGAAAAGATATCAATATGCAAAAAATTTAAATTGATAAAAAAATAAATCTGAAAAAAAAAAAAGATTTATACTTTAGAAGTATTATAGTGTTTACTTTTCTATGACTAAAAGAAAGGTAAACGCTATAATACTTTATTTATATACTGTTTGCTTTCTTTCTTTATCAGTTCTGTCTAATATTCTGTCAATTTGTTTAGACAAAACTGTTAAACAAAGACAGTAAAGTAATAAAGATGGAGAATAAGTTCTAATCACTGTCAAAATAAAAGTCCCAGCACTGTCAAAAATAAAAGTTCGCTTGACACGTATCGGACAAACTGACAAACTTACCGGCCAAATATTGGGCTTGGTCGACCACTAGTGTGGATTGTCGTCTCAAAATTTGTACTTTTTTTTTTTTTTACACATTTTGTTTTTCAAAAAAAAAACATACAGGTTGTACAGACATTCATTTTTGTTGTACATTTATATGTTTCTCTTGCACCTCTAGGTTTCTGCATAATGGTGGCTCTGTCAGTCTACACCGATCACTTTCACAGAGGTGAGAAGGATGGCTGGTATGGCTGGTCCTACATCATGGCCTGGTTTGGATGGCTGCTGACCCTCTTTACGGGAATTATGTACATCGTCCTGCGCAAGAGAGTGGATTAAACTTTAGCCCTCGCTCTCAGTGCTAATGTACAGCCTTGGATATTCCTTTCTTTTGTCATGCTAACTTTAATGTGGACTTTGACTAACTATACTACTTCAGTGTAGGTACAGTACCTGAAAATTAATGAGTTGTCTTGAATACAGGCCTATGATGGAAATGTAGAAATTTGCACTGCAAATAATTGCATCAGCAGTTCATTTAAACATTTGAGCAAGTTTAAAATAGGTGAAAGCCTTGAATCAGCATTTTTATTTGGAGTAATGCTATAGATTGGTTTGATTGGTCATCTTCCTACTTCCACAAAGCACTGAGGGCAGTTAGAGGGTCTGAACAAACTTTATTGCAGGGGTTAGTGTGTAAAGATGGCAAAGATGAAGTAAATACAGTATATACAAGAATTAATTGTACAAAATGTATTTATAACATGTATAAAGAAAAAAAACTAAGTTGTACATATAAAGTACATATAGAAAAATGTTATAAAGTGTAGTTTTAAACATCACTTGCACTTTAAGAACTAGCTTTGTCTTAAACGGGTTTATTTCATTTCATATTTTCTTTAAATTTATGTTGTTGATTGCAATAGCACAGGATAGTCTCTACTGTAGGTCAAGATAAAGAGTAAAATCTTCGTTACTGCTATACATTATGGTGCTGCTCAGTTTGTGATCATCCACTTGGTCATTTAGACTTTTTGTAATTTGATTGTACAAACACTCTGTTGAACTATTTTAAAATAGTGGTTTTCTTGATAATGACATCATGGGTCCTGTTGCTATGCCAACTATTTTGATTAGCATGATGAATGATTGTTCATGTGGTCAGATGATCACCCTGTAAGATTCTAATTCTAGAGCACAGAATATTCCAAAAGAACTTTCAGAATGCTTTTCTTGTTTTAAATTTCAAAATGTACTATTTTTATGGGAGTAATTATTCAATATCATCTCAAAGAAGAAGCTCCTTGTCTGAGTTATGCAGTTTCTGCTTTGCTTGGTTTCAGTCAGTTCTAGATGTATTTTTATTTTGCAGATTGGATTTTATTTTTTCATTGCAAAGCCAAACAGTGTAAACCAGGGAGGACATTAATTTTAGTAAATCACACAAATAAAAACCTTGCCATAAGAATCTCTTTTAATTTGTATTATTTACCACATCAATATTTAACAGCTTTAAGCATTTTTTTAAACACAATATCATAATATGAAAATGGAGGATAAGAAGCATGTTTGTATAAGAGACATTGAAACCTGATGTCAATTGAGAAATTATAAGCTTTCTCACATGTGATTGTACAGTTCTAGTAGGTCCAGTGACCTTCTACAGTCCTCATGCAAAATGCACCAGGCACTGGCATAGGAATGTTCCAATAAGAAGTGTTTTGTGGGGGTGTATGGCGCTGAATCATATGCCCTGACCGGAGGGTGTAATTCGCTCCTGAACCACTAAGTGGAGGAGATGATTCTGTTCTGCCGAAAGGAGAGGCCTGTTGTGAGACAAGAGCAAGGTGATTCAAAATGGTTATCTAATTGCAAAGGCTTAAATATAATATGGATAAATGCCTAGTATGAGGTGGGAAATACAGAAAGCTTACCATAGTTCTGTCTGGAGAGCTTTGAGAGATTCTGTATCCTTTTCCTGACATGCCATCTGTAAACAGGCCAGTAAAAGATGCATTTATTTGGTAAAAAATACAGAACAAACAGTAATATTGTGAAATATTATTAGAACTGTAATATATTTTAAAATGTAACATATTCCTGTGATGGCAAAGCCTAATTTTCAGCATCATTACTCCAGTCTTCAGTGTCACATGATCCTTCAGAAATCATTCTGATATGCTGAATTGGTACCGAATAAAACTATTCCTTTTTTAAAAAATTACTGACACAAAACTTTTGAATGGTAGTTTATGTTGCATATTTAGTAAGTATTATTATTCCTTGTTTAATGCCATACCGCTAAATGTGATCTAAATATTAAAATGTGATCTCAGAGTGTTGGACACTGTATGTTTTTACAACCTAATTTTACATAAATAGATTTTAAATACATACCACAACTGACTGTAGGAGAAGGAACACGTTTTCTGGAAGGAAGTTTACTAGAAGACAGAAGGTGACAACAGTTTATACAGAATAGCAACCAAATAAAACACTGTGCCTGGTTCTCTATTATTTCGAAAGTTTTACCCTGACTATGTGAGTCAAAGGACTCCCAGGCGTATCGCTCTAGTGTCTGAGCGTGTTCGGGTAGCAGCTTTTGAGGGGGAGGCTAAAACACAGACACAAACATATAGTATGCTTATTGGGATAGTAAATAAACCCACTTATGGTATAGGTCTGATTTATTAATATTTTGTCCAACGTGTGAGGTGAGCTTATTTAAAATATTTACTTTACCTCAAGCAGCATTAACAGCAATACCCTGGAGATTTCACACTTTGCTATGATATCCATAAATGCACCTGGAATTAAGACAAACACAACTGAAGCATGAATCTTTAGCATTTACAGCACATTTCATTTCCTTGCCATTATTATTAGCTGATGTCCACAAAAAATGAAAAGGACTGCTGACTCAGTAAAACAGCAAAACAGATTCTTGACAAGCATGAATATCAGTCACAAAACATAATATGACTGCTGCTTATAAATATGTGATCAGAAAACCCAAATAAACAGCACATCTGGTGAAAGTCCCTAAAGTTTGGCCACCAAACCTCATTCCTTTCATGATCATGAATTGTGTGCTATCATTTCGAATTTTTCTAATATTTTTTAATATTACCTTTCATACAGTGTATAATACATATTTTTGTGAAGTTAAAAAGGTCTGCAAAATTTTAAAATTAAAGTGCATGACAAATAAAGTTATTGTCTCCTAATAGAAAGAACAGATTCTGAACTGCTGAAACGCATTGTCAGCAATTCCATCTCACTTCCTGTTACCGACATGACAACGTAACACATCTGCATAATGCCTGTCTATGGTATTCATTGGCTGCCCGCAAATGACATATACTTTGACCCTCAAACACTGTAGTTGTAGCTGAGACTGGAAGAGTTTGGTTCATGTTGTCGACATGTTGAGAAGACGCTGTTTTAGCGCTGTGAATCCACTTTG
This sequence comes from Leuciscus leuciscus, assembly GCF_965113295.1. Lineage (NCBI taxonomy): Eukaryota > Metazoa > Chordata > Actinopteri > Cypriniformes > Leuciscidae > Leuciscus > Leuciscus leuciscus. Next base: position 37,888,356 of record NC_138727.1, on the reverse strand, counting down.
CATTCACTTCAAATGGATGAGGACTCGTACTGGAATTGATACGGAAAAACCGACGCCAGTGCTGAGGAAGCATCCGGGGCTGAATATCAGATATGATAACTGGCGTTTCATTTCCGTCATACGCTGTAAGCGGTAGACCAATCACAACAGACAGGCCCGTCTGACCAATCGGAGCAAAGTAGCTCACGGAAAGGAGGGGTTTAGAGAGACTGAATCTTCAAACAAACAATTTTCAGACTCTTTGAGAAATGAGGTGATGTGCAATGGACATTTTGAGAAAATGAAAGTGTTTTTTGACCTTGGATGCATGTGAACCTATTGTAGTAGATCTCCAAAACAAAATTAGGAACATTTAAAATAGCATAATAGGGGCACTTTAATTCTGATTAGGTCATGTGACTTACAGTATAAGCCTAATACGTTATGTTTTTACTCGGAATTGTGTATAATATAATAATAAAAATAATTTAAAAAGGCAACAGAGTTTTTTTTTATTTGTTGGCAAAATGCGATTGAAATTTAAACTGCAAAATTATTACGGTTATCTCAAATAATTGCGATTAGGTCGAAAAACCACGATTAGATGATGAATAAATAATCGTAACAGGCTTACCTCACACACCTAGATTTCAAAACTACGATTGTTTGTATTTATTGAATGTAGTGAAAGTGCATTATATTCTTACCGACAGGGGTGTTGGTGCCGGGGAGCTGTAGTCCTCTCTCCTGACACATGTGCTGCATCTCTGAGAGCACAGCAAGTGCACCATCATAATCACCTGCCGATCAAACATCACATCACTGCTCTGACAACCACAGAACCACATCTGAAACTCAATGCATGAAACGAATCAGGAAAACGCTCCTCTGTTTGAACTCACGGGTCAGTATTTTGCAGGAGGCCATTTCCCACAGTGATAGCAGGGCTTCAATTGGAGTCTGAATCTGCAGTTCTGCGGCTCTCTGGAAATGAACTATCGCCTCCCCCGGTCTATTCATCTCCTACACACAAATATATAAACAGGACCACATCATGCCGAGGCACTGTGGAAGAAGGTCGATATGCATTTTAAATTCATTTATTAAGAGAAAGACTCCCCATGAATTACAATGATTAATGTCTCACCTTCAGAGTATTGCCAAGCTCCAGTGAGAGACTGGCCGCCATAACAGGCTGATTCATCTCAATATAGACCTAAACAATATATAAGTACATATTTGCAGTATAACATCTAAATAAACACAAAATCTGCATGTGATTGCAAGATTTGAGGCTTTTTACTATATTAATCCAGCAGTACTCTTCAAATGACTTCAATACATTTTTAAGAGCATTTTAACATGAAGCATGTGAAATAGCAGCTAGCAGCAAGCCAAAATTAGCTGAAACCGTTTCATTTTGGGGTGAACTATTACTATAATAACAAATGTTGCTTTGCTTTGTACTGTCCTCCATCCTCATCCTCCTTCCATCCTCAACTGTGAGCGAGGCGGTAATAGTAAGTGAATGGGGGATTGATTATCTGTCAGGCAAAAGTTATTATAGTTCACTAAAACTAAAAACATAAATAAATTGTTAGTTGAAATAGAATAAATGTTAACTGAAATAAAATAAAGTGTAAAAAACCCCGTTTTTTTTCACGTTTTTCACGTACAGACGTCAACGTTGTCAAATCGATCCCAGTTCACACGGATCTGCTAAAACTACTAAAATCGCAGTATTCTGCTGACAGGCCAGTAGTTGGCGATGTCACTTTGTAAAGAAACACTACGCGCCTATAGACTGAACACATAATATGCATGAGTATGACGTTTTCACAAATTCGTGTTTTTGTGTCTAGTTTAGGCTACAGAGACGATAACGGTATCTTTTCAAAAACATGCACTTTGAAACCCATTTTCAAAAGTCTGTGTTTTCAGGCCCCCAAAACGCTGTTGTCGTGTAAATGAACCGCCAAAATGCATAAAATGTTTTTCATTTTTAGTTGAAAACGTTTTATTTCAGCTAGTTCCCATGGAAACATTTAAATTTAATTTCACTTTGATGTACTAAAATAACTAAAACTGAAATAAAAATGTAGAAAAACTATATTAAAAGATTTGTTTTTTTTAATAAAGTAAAAGCTAATACCTCAATGATACTCAAATAAAACTATGGCAAGCTAAGCTAAGCAGGAGCAACATTGTTTTATTTGCACTTGTTTCTATTCAAATCTGAGCCCAACTTTCTGCAAATGAATAACATGTTTATATATGCTTATCTGCATGAGTTTAAGTAACTATTAATACATTTGATTGAGATAAATACCTTAATGGCAAAACTATAGCAGTTCATTGCTGCTTGCATATTCTCATCGAAACCGGGAGCCATCAGCGCTTTAGTCTCCTGTTCCGAGGCCAGAAAGAGTCGGGCTGCCTCAGTCAGAGCTAGGGCTTCTCCTGGAGCGTTGAACAGAGTCTGCTCACAGCTACGAAGACAGAAACATTTCAGCATGTTCTCTAGACAAGAGCAAGAGCTTTCAATCTTTTAGCCACCAAGGACCCCCAAATATGATCAGCCTCATGCGAGGGACCCCAATTCTACAATAAAAAAATAAATAAAACAGCAATATTATTTATACACTCACCTAAAGGATTATTAGGAACACCATACTGTGTTTGACCCCCTTTCGCCTTCAGAACTGCCTTAATTCTACGTGGCATTGATTCAACAAGGTGCTGAAAGCATTCTTTAGAAATGTTGGCCCATATTGATAGGATAGCATCTTGCAGTTGATGGAGATTTGTGGGATGCACATCCAGGGCACGAAGCTCCCGTTCCACCACATCCCAAAGATGCTCTATTGGGTTGAGATCTGGTGACTGTGGGGGCCATTTTAGTACAGGGAACTCATTGTCATGTTCAAGAAACCAATTTGAAATGATTCGAGCTTTGTGACATGGTGCATTATCCTGCTGGAAGTAGCCATCAGAGGATGGGTACATGGTGGTCATAAAGGGATGGACATGGTCAGAAACAATGCTCAGGTAGGCCATGGCATTTAAACGATGCCCAATTGGCACTAAGGGGCCTAAAGTGTGCCAAGAAAACATCCCCCACACCATTACACCACCACCACCAGCCTGCACAGTGGTAACAAGGCATGATGGATCCATGTTCTCATTCTGTTTACGCCAAATTCTGACTCTACCATCTGAATGTCTCAACAGAAATCGAGACTCATCAGACCAGGCAACATTTTTCCAGTCTTCAACGGTCCAATTTTGGTGAGCTCGTGCAAATTGTAGCCTCTTTTTCCTATTTGTAGTGGAGATGAGTGGTACCCGGTGGGGTCTTCTGCTGTTGTAGCCCATCCGCCTCAAGGTTGTGCGTGTTGTGGCTTCACAAATGCTTTGCTGCATACCTCGGTTGTAACAAGTGGTTATTTCAGTCAAAGTTGCTCTTCTATCAGCTTGAATCAGTCGGCCCATTCTCCTCTGACCTCTAGCATCAACAAGGCATTTTCGCCCACAGGACTGTGTGTACGGGATGTTTTTCCCTTTTCACACCATTCTTTGTAAACCCTAGAAATGGTTGTGCGTGAAAATCCCAGTAACTGAGCAGATTGTGAAATACTCAGACCGGCCCATCTGGCACCAACAACCATGCCACGCTCAAAATTGCTTAAATCACCTTTCTTTCCCATTCTGACATTCAGTTTGGAGTTCAGGAGATTGTCTTGACCAGGACCACACCCCTAAATGCATTGAAACAACTGCCATGCGATTGGTTGATTAGATAATTGCATTAATGAGAAATTGAACAGGTGTTCCTAATAATCCTTTAGGTGAGTGTATGTATAAAGACCCAATTTACACAATTAAAATTATATTCATTGTGTCAAATATTATTTGGAAATCTATAAAACTGTACTGTTAGATGTATTCGTTTTTTTTATTTTAATTTAGTTAAATCAACATTTTGATTCATTTAAATTATTTTACTATTATTATTTTAATCCATGTACATTTATTCTATGATATTTAATTTATTGTAAATCACAAGCATTAATAAATGAATCGTTTACCGGGCCATGGCGAGATTACAGAAGGCAGCATACTGAGGACAGTCCTGCTGTTTCAGCTCTTTGGCCAGCTGACCTGAGGAAAGATGTCATTCAATCATAAACAGTGACTAGCATTGCTACACATTATCTGAGCAGTCTTCAGATACAGTACTCACCAAACTGTTCACTTGCTTCAGCAACATTAGGCTTCCGTAGAAAACGTCTGTGATTTGAAGAAGAGCGAAATATTAAAACGCCACTAAATGAGATTAAATTGTTATGCTGGACATCCGACTAGCCACTCGGCAGGAATTGTTCGTTATGCGAAGAAGCTGGCATACAAATAAACAACTAAAAGATGTGATCATCACCTGTTTATACATAAATCGTACATTAATGTGATAATTTAATTTCGTATCTCTTTACATTTAAGTTAGTTAGCAACGTGCTAGTGTGGGTTGTGTAGTGCTGTCATGACATTCTTTGGTCACGCTCAATATTGTATACAATATTGATTTTCAACCAGAGATAACATTGAAAATATTATTTTACTACTAATATAAATCTTTTATTTTAGCTCTTACTTTTTCAGTTTATTTGACACTGCCCGGTAGCGCATCAGAAAATCTCCCTCGGCTGCCATTGTTGACACTTAAGAAGGAGGGGCAAACACACAGGAAGTTCCAATTCGAGTGTTCCCATTGGTTGCACACATATGAAGCTGTCTTTTGATTGGTTTTCACACTTCACAGGCTACAGAAAATCGGTTTTATGCAGGAGATGAGGCGAGAGGTTTGGGGGGAAACGACACATATTGACACAGCTTTCAGTTGTTTTAATCTTTCATTTATTTTATGTTACACTGGTCCATAAAATATTAATTATACAAAATATATTTATTTGACTCTAAGTACATTCTAGTAGGTAAAATTCATTCATTCCTTCACAGGTTTTCATAAATAGATTCAAATACTTCTTCTTGGGCTTTGCAGTGCTGAAAGAGAACACAGCAATAGAAACTGTTGGTATTATAAAACAACACTAAAATTCTAATTATGACAAATTTTCTTTTTGATTAAGGGAGACATCAGGTTTAATTCCTGTAACCACCCCACCACCCCCCTGCAAAAAAAATGTTTTTTTATTGAATGCTGTATTGTTGTTAATAATAGTGGTTTGTGATTTAATTGTGTGTCTGAGTTTGTAAGTATTTTTTACTATAAATGCAAAGTGTATGTCATGAAGTACCTTTAGTGCATGATTCTATCCTCAAGAAACGTTTATATAATCAAGACTACATTTAAATTTACAACCATATTTTTAATGTAGACCTACATGTAATATAATTTATATTAATTTAACATAGGCCATTATTACAGGTCATGGAATGCTGTACAATTTTCCCCTATTAAACAAACCTTTTTATCAGATTGTTTCTTTCTTGTGTTTTCTTCATGCATCATAATCTCTGGATTCATTGTATCATAAATGGAGCTTGATCTGTATTGTAGCGCCTGTTGGAAGGGAGTATAAGGTGATGCATAAAACCTTAGCCCTTATTAAGCCTAAAATTCTTACTAAAACCATTTCCCAATAAATTCCAAATATTGAGGCAAAGAAAAAGAAATCTCACTGTGTAGAGTGATCCAGATGCAGCATTCTCATCCAACATCACATCATCACTATCCTCGGGTCTCTGCTCTGCTACTACATTTTTGTCATCTCTACAAGGAGGTTGATCCTAAAAAAAGAGGCAAACCTAGAGCTGAAACTAACAGTAACACATGTGGTTTTCTGGATTGTACACGTCTGCCCTTTTCTGCTCATAACAGCACTATCTTGCAATCAAAGCAACTCTGGAATTACACATCTTGCATAATAAAACAAAGTAGTGCTGGGCAAAGATTAATCGCGATTAATCGCATCCAAAATAAAAGTTTGTGTTTGCATAATATATGTGTGTGTACTGTGTATAATTATATTGTATATATAAATACACACATATGCATGTATTTATTTAAGAAATATTTGCATGTATATACTGTATATACATTTATACATAATTTATATTATATATAAATATAATTTATATATACATTTAAAAAAATCTTAAATATATACATGCATATGTGTGTATTTATATATACAAAATAATTATACACTGTACACACACTTATATTATACACACACAAACTTTTATTTTGGATGCGATTAATCGCGATTAATCTTTGCCCAGCACTAAAACAAAGATAATCTTTTCTGAACTGACAGACAGAATACTGTCTAGTTAACAGTCCATATCTATAACCCCTTATGCATCAAAGTACTGAATAAAGTATACACAATTTGAGAATAGGTTGAATTATTACAGTATGTGCTATACATGTGTGGCCAAGTGTTACCTTGTAGCTCTTTAATATGTAAAGTGAGCCGGCAACACTGAAGATGAGAAGAATTCCTGAGAAAGCCATCATTGTGATGATGCCATTTTCTAACTCCTCATCTGGCTCCTGATAACCTTTATCTGGAGAACAGAGAGTTAGGGTGGGACATGGGAGAGAAGCAAAAAAGGGGAAATAGAGTGAAATGTTTTTCTTTTGCTGAAAGTGACAGTTTCAGTCTAGCATGTCACATGGCTGAATTCACAGGCTTCTTTCGCTGTCATCATTTTTTATGAATCTATAATGATCCTCTTTATTCATCAGTCAAGCCTATCTATTGGCTCACAAGCCACAAATTTATCAAATGAAAGGTTTTGAAGTAAAAACCACTATCAAGATTCATACATATTTTAATACTGTTTAAGTTAGCAAAAGGCACCCGTGCATTTAATTCATAGCGCACATAAAATGTAAGACCAATCCTGGATGATCAATGATCTGCAGACTCACCTCTCACATGAACCACCCAATGCACATCCAAATTTTCCCCACGTTTTCCAGATGTATAACGAAAAAAGTAATTGCCAGAATTGGAGCTGTTGTGCATTTTGATACGTGCTGTCACCGACTCTCTTTTGTCAAGAAATTCACTTATAAAATTATTACTCCAAATGATCCTGTTCTGGGTGTAGCATTGAAGGCTCGAGCTGAGGTTTGCTGGAATTACCACTGACAGGTTGAACTCAAGCTCGTCTCCTGCTAGTGCCACTCTGGTTCTGTTCAACACAGAGATTTTAGATTTGGCTGGAGGGACAGAGGACAGATCATGGTGTTATTGAACCATCTGTGCTCTCATGATATGTTCATAACTTTCTAATTCGTTTTGAGAGAGTGTGGGTGAGAAATCCAGCAATACAATAACGAAAATGAAATGAAACACACTGCAATGACACATAAATAATGGTCAACTATACCTTGAGTTTCCTGCCAACAGCACAGTATTACGATCCAACACAGCACAGCATACATCTTTATATGTGCAAAATTTACATGTCCTTTCATTTAAAAAACAAACAAAAACAAAAGAATCCACCTTTTCTTTCTTTGTGTTGTTTCATCAAACTCAGATATCACCATCCAGCACAAAGTTTCCAATAGAAATGGTAAAAAAAACCACTCATAACAACACAGGAAGTTAAGCCATATTACATCAGAGTGGAAGTTCACAGGACCCTAAACATCGTGAAGTACAATCTCATGAAATCCTCAGTAAACACTTCCTCTCCCACACCACAAGCTCACTTTCTTAATGTTGTCCTTTAACAGAACTGTTGTTCTTTGGCTGGTATATTAAAAACGTAGTAATACTTAAGTCTGAATATAAACAGTTTTTAAACAAAGTTTCAACACTGAAATGTAGTTTCTTTACAAAGCGTGTGGGAAAAATTCAGTTCAGGTCTTTAAAAAAAGGTCACATGCTCGCGTCAGATGCTTAATTATAGCCTATATTTAAATGCAGAAACAATAGGCGTCTTTACTATGCTAGTTTGCTATTCGAATTAAGGAATAATTTGGTTTAAAAATAGTGCACCTTGTCTTTGACCACCAGGTGGCAGCAGAAGAGCACGTGATACTTTGCAAAAGAGCGCCTGACTCACATCAAATAAAGAGGACTTCCAAAATCATCAAATTTGAATTACGTAATGATTACATCACTATCACTGAAATACACATAATTAGCGCCAGGGCAGATAAATCAAAAACAGCAGTAGCGAGTAGTCAAATAAAGTTTTCCCACCGTTTAGTATAACTTTAAAGTATATATTAGGAAAATAACTATAGATATATATATTAGCCTATCTGATTTAAAATAGATAACAGGCAGATGATAACGTCTATAAGTGTTTAAGTGAAAACGTAAAAAGTCACCAACATAAAACTAAATTTAAGCCATTAAGACTGCACAAGCACCTCAAATACTCCATGATAAAGATAAAAAGACTGAGATAGAGAGATAAATGAGGAGCAAGGAGAAGAAAAGAGCAAGGAATTCAGCTAGAGGTGACAAATTGCCTTATTTAATGAGAAACAGGTGCATGTGTGCCTTGTGACTGCTGAGCTGAAGTAAAGGAATACTCACAAACTCGTATAAGCCAGGCAAAACTGACCTCACATACCAGAGGGAGAGGGAGAGCCAAAGAAGAGCACAACAAATATAACATCTGGATACCAGGGAATCAAAATATTTCATGTCCCATAATCTTTTTCATTTTTTTCTTTCTGGAGTCAAACACAAGGCATTAAACAGAACAGGTTCATTCCAGGCTACTTTTGAGAAATAAAAAAAGGAAGTTGATTTTGAATTATAAATGTGTATATTTATTCTGCTGCAATTCCTGGATATAAATGGCATAACAACCTAGTTTTTATCTTGATTCTGAGGTTGGTAACAATTGTTTAGTCTTGTATTGAATTCAAAAGTACAATCAAGGTAAATAGTATTACCTTTGGCACATATTTTTATTACAAATCTGGACATTTTTTTATCCAGGTTTAAAAGACATTTATTGAAGTGGAAGACAAAGATTCGCCAACTGTAACCATGGAAATAATACAGTGAGAAGTGAAGATTGAATTATGAATGCAGTGTTTTTAATAAAAGAACATTCCAACTGAAAGCCACATGCAAGTTCATGCAATTTTTGCTCAGCAGTGTTAAAGAGCCTTTTGATTGAATAACAGAAATCATGTGAAACTACCTGACTCTCTCTCTCTCTCTCTCTCTCTCTCTCTCTGTGTAGATTTGTCTATTCTTGTGAGAAAATGTCCTCACACATAAAATCAAACATGTTAAAAACTGACAGATGAGTTATCATGAAGTGGTTATCACTATTTGAAATGCACATAAATCAGCTAAATCGTGTTTTGCTTTAAAATGTCAATAGGTTTCTGTAAGGGTTTGGTTTAGAGGTTGGGTATAACATTATTATTATAATGTCTGTGAAAGGTTTGTCTATGAAAGGTATTTACTAGGTTGTGTGTGTGTGTGTGTGTGTGTGTGTGTGTGTGTGTGTGTGTGTGTGTGTGTGTGTGTGTGTGTGTGTGTGTGTGTGTGTGTGTGTGTGTGTGTGTGTGTGTGTGTGTGTGTAAGGGCAAATGATCAGACAGAGAAAACAAAATAAATCTACAGAAAAGGTGCACATCTGGAAAGGGTGATATTTTGGGAAGGAGTGAGAAGGCAGAGGCCAACAGATGGATGGGGGGGATAGAAAGAAAAAAAGAAGGGAGGGGATAAGATAGAGGAGAGAGAGAGAGAGAGAGAGAGAGTTGAATGTACACAAGTTCTTATGCAGGGCAGAAATAAGTTTAAGTGTGTCTGACTGTCAATAGACTTCAACACGGCATTCAGAAAGAAGAAGTGGACAGGACAGAGATATTACAGCAGAGGAGAGGAGGACAAAAAAGAGAGAGGAAAGCCACATTTCGTTCCCTGAAAAAGTAAGTAACTTTAAGTGGAATTAAGTGTTCTATAATATTGCACTTAAGTGGTATCTGTGTCCTGCAGTTTTACTACTCCGCTTTTTCGCCTGTCTGTGCTGGATATATCCTTCGTATCTTGAAATTGGGTCAGTCTAGAACTCATAAAGCATCAAAAATACATTTTACAGCAAGTTTAAGAAATCAATGTTTAGGATGTATTTATGTCTGTTTTAAGTGTTTGATTGATATCCATGTTGTATGTCAGCTCCTTCTCTCTGAATTTGAGAGACTGCATGATTTGAAGAGAAAAAAAAAAATGTGTGAAATGGGTTCAAACTGACAGAAGTGTCCTGATCGAACATTAATCCTGTGATTTTCGGATTCTCGAGCACATCCAGATCTCTGCTACGCCACGACGTCATGGAGCCATTTTAAGAAATGCCTCTTTTCTGACTCACTCTACAAAGTCAATTACTATGATCTCCAAGTTCAATATTATGTAAAGCTCTCTCTCCTTTCTGGCCTCCCTCTCACTGCAGTTTCTCTTTGCTTTACTGCAGCATTTCTCTGCAATGTGATTGTTTTAGTCTAATGATCATGTTGATAGTGCGTTCTCACAGTTATCTTACCTCAGAGAGCTCTCTGTGCCTCAGTCATTGAGACTTGTGGCTCAATGCAGCACAAAGGAGATTTTCTTTCAAATAAAACTAATTGAGTTTGCTATCAGTTAGGCCAGTCACAAGACAATCAGCCCGTCATCCATCTCCCCTCTGTGATCCTGAATGAACTAGCCATTCATTTAAATAGACTGGAAATACCCAACACTTGACTGATTCTTCTTTGGAGGTGAAGGGCATGAGGCCACGGAAATAAAGCATGAAACTAATAGAATAAAGTCAATTTAACTTTTTCAATCAACGGTCAAAGAGAGGAAGTTCTTAACATATAGAAAATATGGAAAGTGAGTTTGAGTTTGTTTACTTTATTTAATTTTCAAAATATGATGTAGGCCCTTCTGTAGAAGTAATCCAAATGGATGTAACATTTTTTTTTTTTAAATCAATAAGCAATAATTTTGGTAAATAAAAATCTAATTTGAAATAGTTTTAGGCCTACTATAATTCATTAAATATTATTTCAACAGATTAAGTGAAAATGATTACTTTGTTGTGTGATTTTAATAGTTGGATAGTGTAGAAAAGGTAATCTAAAAATAAATAAATACATTTAAAAAAATAAATTAAAGAAATAAATAAGTAAACACATTTGTGCCTTGAAAACTTTAATATTAAATTTGAATAAAAAAAAATTAAAAAAGAGCCCAAATTGTCCTGAGGAGAAATTGACAACGAATACAATGAATAATCGTATAAAAATACAGGCGTCTGCACTATTTTCCACAGAATCATTGGACCCTAAAACACTTCTGGCTGTTTATCCTGGAAAAAACAAAGTGCTTTCCCATGTGCCAGATATATTGGCAGGGTAAAGGTTTAAATCTCTTGCCTTACATTGGGAGTTTTCTTAGTACTTGTTTAAATGTTTGCCATTTCTCCTTGCCTCTCCTTTACATCTCAGCCCCTTCTTCACCATGACTGTTCCCACGGCAAAGAAGATACTGATGGTGCCTATGGTGGCCATGGCGTTTTTGTCTTCATGCTTTGGGATGAGCAACGAAGTGGATTATGGGAATTGGAACTACAGAGAAGGAGGTAAAACAGATAAATAATATGTATCGGTTTTATATATAGAATGGATTTAAGAATGGTAAAATGTGTTAAACTTAGTTGAGACTACTTATTCTTATTTTTATATCAATTTAGCCTTATATTTCATAATAAGCATGCAAGTGGTGTAGAGGTTAAATTCTGAGGATATCTGCTTAAAGTTGTGATTAATTCTGAGGGAATATTCTGTGATGCGTCCATTTCACAAACAATCAAATCATTGTGTTGGTCAGTCTGGATTTACAGAGCTAATATCTAATATTCAATTCAAGTCACATTGCTGACCACCACCAGTGTACACCAAATAACTCATACCCTTATCTGTCAGCCTGGCTAAAACACAAACAGACATCTCCTAATTCCACCCTTTGAAGTTAAAGCCCTGTAGTCTGGCGAAAGAAACCTGATTAAACCTATTCTGAAGTATCAGACAGCCTCTTGTCATGTGGTCGCCGGCCTTATTAAAGACTAACCTCATTGTCTTTGCCCTCACGGCAGCGGAGAATGTGAACGTGGCTAACATACGCAGCGTGACTCGAGTTTTGGACGCCTGGGGCAAACGCATATTCAAAGATATCAAGACCCTCTTACACTCACAACCCAATGCCCTTCTGCCAGACTACTCCAGGTAACACATTGTACTTCCTGATACCTGTACAAATTCATTGCAAAGACTTTTTACTATGGTGTTGAAGTACAAAGCAATTAGTGTTAACCAACCACCAATATGTTATAACATGCATTTCTTACGACACTTATCTGTAACAAGTAGCTAAGCCTATCTCGCTTTGCTATGTTCACTAAAGCTTTCTTGTTTTGCCCACTTTCACTTAAAGTTGTTTTGCACATGAAAGCTGCTTGTTGGACGGTTTTATATAAACAAGAAAAATGCAGCGTCCTTTGGGGTTTGTTATCCTGAAGTCGGCAGTTTAAGAGACTCACTCCCTTAGCCCTAAGGAGATTGTTTTCATGAAGCTCATTCTAAGCTACAAGCATTGAAACAGCACTTAAAATGGCAGGAAAAGATTTTTCAGGCACACATGCTGTGTGAATGACTGTATTGCATGTACATGAAATAATGACTCTTGTAATTCAGACTGAGACTGTTGAAGGTAGCTGATCTCTTTTATTTTATCAACTGTTCAGTATCCGACTAGTGCCAATCACCAGATCAAGCTAATAATACACAAAGCATGTGAAGCTAGACATCAAGCACCAATAACAAACACCTAAACTACTTAACTAGCTAAAAAATGTATACTAACAAATTAAGTCCAGATGAAAAAGGTTTACAAGACATTTACCGCCAATTAAATGCGGAAGCTATAAGGGCTTTGGAGACTTTATTGTATTTGAAATATATTCCCTTTTTCAATAGTGCATTGCAAATATACTTACAAAAAGTTTACTATCTTTAAATATATTAAAAGTATATTAGCATCATGCTTTTACCTATTTTCACAATGCAACTTTTAACACACTTTAAAATAATTGTAGGCCTACTTTGTATTTTCTAAAAATACATTTTAGAAAAAATATACTAGAAGTGAAAATTCTGTTTAAAAGTGTATTTATTTGCAATTTATTAAAAATATATTTTAGGTATATTTTAACTGTGCTAGAAATGATCATTGTAACAATGCAATGAAAGTATACTTTCAACATACATTATAGTATACAATAGTATTTTGTAATTTGTAGTAGTCGGTGCCGATAGCCTCATGGGCCATTGTGCTTCGGAAGACCCAAGTTCAAGTCCCGGCTTGTGGACCTTTCTAGATCCCGTCCCCCCTCTCTCTCTCCCACCTCACTTCCTGTCTAGCTAGTGTCCTATCTTAATAACATGCAAAAATAAATCTTTAAAAATATATATATATATTTATAAATACACTTATGGTATTTTGCTTGTATGTTTCGAAGACACTCATAATTAATTTGTAATGTACTTTTAACACAAATAAAGTACACTTTAATATCACTAATCAAGCATGTAATTAGTCCCTACACAGGCGTATACTTAAAGTATACAAGTATACTTGAAGATGTTCCAATTTAGTACACAAAAGTACACTTAAAGTTGTGCTTTACTACAATTGAATTACAACTAAAATATACTTAGTACAAAATTAGTTGTTTCAAAATAGCACACTTCAAGTTAACTAATCATTAACACACTTTAGTGTGTTAGCACAAATTAGTCTGGCTGCAAGTATACTTAGCTTTTTTTTTTTTTCACCAGGGCATGTATGCTATAACTTGCAAGCCGCTCCGAAAATTGCCTACCCTATCTTTAATCCTTAAATGCATGAATGTTTCGCCAATCATTATTACATATTGGGGACAAGCGACCTGGATCAATATCTAACATGGATGGATCTGTCACGATAATATAAAACTCTCCTGATATCAGAGTAACAATTACAGAACAATAAAATAAAGCATATTTCGATACCTTTTGGAGCTTGGAAGGGTTCAGTTTGAGCAGATGTTTTATACCATCACCACTGTCCTCCTCAGAGCTCATTTCCCAGTGCATTCAGCATCTGGCTCATGTTCACGATCTCAAACATATATTCTCAATCAGGCAATCAGACTTGTCAGACATTGCACTTATTCAGTCATGAAAGATTCAATTATTATTGTGCAGAAAAAAATATACTTACACAGTTACACACCTCGGGTCGTTAGCGACCCTTCACAATTTTTACAAAAACTGAATGGGAAAACAGGAATTCTTTTAGAATTTTTTTGTTGTTGTTGTTATATAGTTTATAATGAATTGATTGAGGAATACTACGAATAGTCAATGTCTATCTTTTAAAAAAATGAATGAGGAGGAGGAGGGTAGTGAATGACGTCCCGGGTCACAAAAGACCTGAAGTAGGCTATGCGTTTAAGGGTTAACTTGACACAGCGTTTAAAAAAGCGGTGCTCGTGAGAAAAACAGTGCGGTTGAAAAGCATCAGGATGCAGCACAACGAATAAATGGGCCTATAAGTATCACGTAAAAAATTGTAAAAGCATAAAGGAACAAATAACACGATGACTGGATGGCAGGATTTTGGATGCATTTGAGGATAAGTAGCCTATCCCTTACGAAAATTAACCATGGTTTTTGTACAAAAAAAAATTAACCATGGTTTTGCTACACTAACTATAGTTTAACCATGCTATTTGTAGTAAAACTGTGGTTATACAAATGGTAATCAATCCACCAAAAACATGAGCCCCTTTCACACAGAGATTCCGGAAAATACACGGATAAAGTGACCCGGGATTTGACCCGGGTTCGTTTGATTTTGGTTCATTCACACTGCCAGTGATTTTCCGGAATCAGAGAGTGCGTTCACACACAACCCGTAAAAATGCCGTAAAGACACGTGACATCGATGTGACTTGTAATTGTCAAAAGTGAACCAAAATCAAACGAACCCGGGTCAAATCCCGGGTCACTTTATCCGTGTATTTTCCGGAATCTCTGTGTGAAAGGGGCTTTAGGCTACTATAATAAAACCATGGTTAATTTTTGTAAGGGATGGTAGACGCCAGAAGAGAGATTAGCATTAGGCCTAGTCCAGCTGTGAAAATGCTATAGACCAGATGAGCTACCGAGCGAAAAGGCTGTTTTCTTTTTGTTGTTGTTCGTGAAGCAGCAGGATCGGACAGTTGTCATAATGTGGTGTACAAAGGACTCGTCATCCTCTGGCACTGAGCGTTTTAACACACCTGGAGGCAGTAGCGCTGTGACCTTTTTGTGAGGCAGGTCTTGGCTAGAAGGACCAGAAGCTCAGCCTTGTCATTTTAAACTACGTCCTGTTAATGTATGTTCTTTGACTTACCCACATATAGTGCACTAAAATGAATGTGAAATCTCCTTATTCACATCAATAATGCATAATTGACACAACATTCCCATATTAACACTCTTATTCCTAGGTCTCACTTGGTACATTGATCCAGAGTTGAGTGTTTAAGGTGTAGGGCTTATATGAAATATGAAAATATGAATTATGTCCTTATATGAAAAAATAATTTGTTTCATGCCATTTAAGTATATATTTTTTAATTGTTGTATAAACCCTTACGGAAGAAGCACAGAAGAACGATTATACACTATTTTTCTCTCTCGTACAGATGTTGCACACAAACACACTCACTCTCACACATTCCAGTCCTGTCTCACACTCTTCTTTCTCACAGGGTTCGTCCTCTCTCGGAGTCCCTAAATGATCTCTTCAGAGAAGTCTCCCACTTACAGAGGCGCATCACAGATCTTAACAATCGCCTAGCAACCCTGGAACCCTTCCTCCGTCATCATGGTTACCGAGAGGAGGGTGAGGAAGGAGGGGACGGCAAGGGACTGGCTCCTCAGAGTGTGAAAGGAATGGGACAGAGTCAAACAAAGTATTCACGACGGTACATGGTTCGAGTAGTCCATCCTATGAACAGGGTGGTGAGAACCAGACGAGTGAAAGTGTTCAAAAATCAAAACGGAAGGGTCAAAGCGAGCGAAAGTGAGAGGTAGAGGGTGGTAAAAGATTACAATCAAACATTAATGTTATTCAGGAAATATCCTTTATAGTGGGAATAGAACAATTCGCATATTAGTATACTAGCGTGCATACATCATCTTTTGTCTGTACTCCTTCATGTTCAGGTCTCGAAGGTGAGATTAAAGTTCCTTGGCAAAAAAACAAATGTTGGGAATGTGGATTGTGGAAAACTTTCCCAGCAGGATAATGAAAAAACAAAAAGAAACATTGAGAGTAAAAACACACACTCTAGCTTTTTCCAAACAAAGCTACAGCTATTCAATCAGCTATTATTTTATGTGGGGAATCTCTATGGAAGCTTTGCTACACAGAGCCATTTGTGTGACAGGAATAAAATCAGGTGAATAAATGTTCATACTTTAAAATATAATTCTGTCTGGGTTTTTTTTTTTTTATGATTGATTACTTGTGTTTAACTGTATTCAAATATTAAAGGTGACCTATTATACACAATTCACTTTTATATTGTTTTTGAACATATTTATGTGTCTGCAGTGTGTGTTCTTTACACAACAACCCAATTGTGGTAAAAATCCATCCACCCCATTTGTTATTTTCCCCATAAATCTGAAACAGTGTCACAAAATGAGCCGTTCAGGAATGTGCTCCAATGTGATGTCACATGCTGAGGCCCTGCCCACAACTGCTGACGGAATCTGCCTTATTAGCATAAACCCTGCCTTGAGTGAGCTGTACCCAAGGGGGTAATCCATCAGCCGGAAACTGAAGCATCCCCGGGAGCCGCCATTGTTTAGCAGACCATCACCTGCTGTTAGCATTCCATTGACTCCCATTCATTTTGGCGTCACTTTGACAGCGAATAACTTTACATCTGAAGTGTTTAAAGACTCCATTTGTCCATTATTTATTTCTAAAGAAACACGAAAATGTATAAAAGGCTCCATTGCCGTGTATCTTACGTTATGGCCCCGTAGAAGCAGTTTTTGTAAAAATAGGCAAACAATTGCGTCATAACCACGCGACTCTCTGTCGCACAGTAGAGAGATTACCGTATGGACAGGAGGAGAAGCTCGCGCCGCAATCGGGGGGACGTGGAGGCAAAATGACAAAGTAATTAATCAGAAAACTTGGCAAAAGTTTCTCCTGCTCCTAGCTCATGGACACCTCCTACTCACACTCTCCGTCTCTGCAAGTTTCGGAAGGGAATGATTCAGATTTCTTTGGCACAGCTACTAGGGGGCTGTTTACACCTGGCCACTTAATGTGTTTTCTCAGATCGGATAGCTATCTGATTTATCAAAACGATTCCATTTACACCTGGTCACATAAATGTGTTTTTGCGAAACGGATTTAAATCCGATCTTCAATTCCCGCGCTATATGCAGATTTAATGGAGTGTACGTCACCGAAAGCAAAAGATATGAGCTGCATTTTATTGATCATCAGCTAAAATTTCAAAGACCGCAATAAAAGAGAGCGGCAACAGCCCTGGTAAGATCATTTCGTTTCTTAAGAATTTACTTTTAATGATGATGATTGTGTGTTAAGCGTCTACGACTTACTTTCACTTTGATTTGCGATAGTTTGCACGTTGGCTTAATGAATAGATGCTCAGCTTCTCATCTGAGGTGATGCGTGTTCCAGTAGCGTCGTCATATCTGGCTATAACATTACATATAGCCTATAACACGCTCTCACACGTTTATTTTTTTAGCATTTTTGGGAGGAGTACAATTTACATATGTGGTTTCAACAACCAGATGCATTTACACTTGTCCAGTTTCGTCAGGAATGCGGCCCAGACCACCTCCTGAAGTGGTTTGAGCGATCGGATTCAAATCCGTCTCGAATGCGTTTTGGAGGGCATTTACACCTGGTCTTTTCACGATCGGATAGCTATCCGATCTGAGAAAACGCATGAAGTGGCCAGGTGTAAACAGCCCCTAGAAGACAGACGGGTTGCTCACATCACATCTACGTCGTCAAGCTCTGTTTGAGTCTGCGCAGTACGCTCGACCATCAGGAAGTGAGTGCTTGAACTAATTGACTTCACTTTTCTCCGTTGAATCCAATGGGGTCGCTGTGTCCATTTCTTTTACTGTCTATGGCTGTACCGAGTCCGCCATGTTTATCTGCTTGCCAGAGCATTTAAAGTCCAGTGAACCGGAAGTTTCAACCGACTTTATTTCAGTGTTGTGATGTATTTAGAAAAGTATGCGTTTCATTCAGACAGCAGAAGAGAAATTAGTTTAATACTCACCAGACACACCATCTGACAGCCAGGTTTCTGCGCGCGTGCATCAGTTGTGTGCGCTCAGAAAATCAAATATCTGAAGTTTAGACTGATATGGCTTTAAAATGCAAGCAAATAAAAAAACCTACATGATGATGAAGAACTGCAATGTCACATGAGCGTGGACGTCTGATAGATGATAGTCAAAACCAATATGTTTTAGTTTTTGGTAGTATCCGGACCAAGGCAAAAGTTGTTGGCTGTGCCCTCTCCTGGAAAGCGCGATGGGGAGCAGAATCTCATTTGCATTTAAAGATACATGCACGAAAATAGTATGTTTTTCCTTCTGCTCAAAAATGGGACAGAGACACATTCTGGGGACACCTGAGACTTATTACATCTTGTAAAAAAAAAAAAAGAGGCATACAAGGTCTAAATACAGGGGTTGATAGACAATATTCGTTGTTGAATATCTCACATCTCTTTGTTAATGTAGTAAACTATAATAAGTTGCAAATAATATCTTTAGTAGCCTACTTGAGTAAAACAACACAGACCCATTCCTGATTTTTTTCATTTATAAAGAAAATAATGATTCGTGCAATTTAGGGTTGGATGGCACAGTGCTTAATTGTGAAGAAAGAACAATATAAAATGTCTACAACTGAAACTAGTTTTTAGGATTAGTACGATTCATTTATGGTTTGTGATTAATTTGAACTAGTTTTACCTTGTTGTTGTTGTTGTTTTTAATTACATAGGCTATTCTGCAGGCACTGTTATATGCATGTGTTTCTGCATGTATAAAGAGGTAGGTGCAGCATTGTACTGTATAATTAAATTATTCTCATATTACAATCCATGTTCCAACCACCCTATTCACATGCTTTTCATAAATGATATCAGCCAGGTGGCCTCATTTATCACAGGCTCCCAAATCTTACATTAAATATGGTTTCCATCTCTATGTATTTATGAAAGCATCCTATTATAAACCACACATTACCCCTGCATATAAAATACATCATTACTAAATATCACACACATATGCACAAAATAAAGAACAGAAGTATTCAGCATTGCTGAAACAAATCACTAATGAAATTAATTCCCTCAAACAATATGCATCTGCATTGAGGAACACAGTTGTTTATAATGTTTTATAAGCTCACTTTAACCCAACACATGCTTTCTAGAATAGGTTGTGGACTGACATGATCATAGTGGTATAATTTTAACAGCTGGAAATACAAACCATTGCGCACCACTGATGTGCGCAAAATGAATCTGGAGTGTTTTGTAACTCCGGCCACATGGTGGCAGTGTTGGGACGGGTTAGTTCACCGCGTGCCTGTTTGACAGGAGTGAGTGTCTGGTCTGAAG
Organism: Leuciscus leuciscus; assembly: GCF_965113295.1. Taxonomy (NCBI): domain Eukaryota; kingdom Metazoa; phylum Chordata; class Actinopteri; order Cypriniformes; family Leuciscidae; genus Leuciscus; species Leuciscus leuciscus. The sequence continues at coordinate 37,868,592 of NC_138727.1, read as the reverse complement.
TCAGTGGGTCTGTCTGCGTGCGCTATTTTTTGGCCAGCACAGCACAGGACTTAAAAGCGTTTACAAGATCACGTCAGACCTCCAGTGTGTAGTATGTGGGTCTGCTTGCGTGTATTTCTGTGCTGGTGAGGACGTCTGACAGAATATTGGTACGTATGAACGCAAATACGTGAATGTAGGCTACTGTACAGATTTTTTTGCTTTGGCAAAACTTTTAGCACCTCTACGTAAACGATTGACTCCCTGTTATCTGACCTTCTCTAAATTAATGTTAAGGGTTAGACTTGCCACGCCTTATTACTATTCTGAATCTCTCCATTCACGACCTCTTCTGTGACCGTTCCTTAAAGTCACCACATCTAAATTGACAAATCTCTTCTTCTTTTTTAATCATGGATTATTGCATTGTAAATGATTTATCCGTGCAAATCATTTTTAAATTCATGTGCCCTCGTAATCTTTAATCAAAATAACTTCCCTGACATCTCTTCTCTGATGATGTGTTTACTGGCGCAAGGGCGGGACAACCTGTCACTCACATGACATCACAACAATGGCAAACCAACCAATACCACATGGACAAAATCCAGTCCTGCCCTACATTTGTTCTTGTTCGAAAAGCCGTTTCATTCAAATATACGTCACAATAGATACGAAGAAAAAAGATTGTAATTTCTGTTTCATGTCAACTTTAAACTAATGCCTTATTAATTACTTTCTGAATATAGTCTCCATTCACGCCTCCCTCTATCCGTGACTCTTCGTTAAACTTCCCTGCTTGCGTTTATCTCTTTTTCTCCCTGTCGCCATGGACACGTGTGGGTGTTGCATATCATCTCTACTTGCTGTTTCTGTGTTATATGTTGTAGCAACCAAACCAAGTCACAGTTACTACACAGATCTTTCTTCTTTTCTCTCTCCCTCTGTCTCTCTCTTTTTTTCTCTAAAGGTCCAGTTGCTAGGTAACAGTTAATTGTCAAGAAATAGTTACATGTGTTGCAATGTATTCTGTGATTGGCTGCTTGAAGGAAACGTGTTAGTGAGAGAGAGAGAGAGAGAGAGAGAGAGAGAGAGAGAGAGAGAGAGAGAGAGAGAAAAGGGAATGAAAAAGAGAGTGGGGGAGTGAGACAGGAATAGAAAGAGTAGGTTTGTGAAATATTGAATTGCAAATGGTTTTAAAATAAACCGCTATTACTTTAAAAATAAACAGCATGTATGACATTCTCATGATTAAAAACAGCTCTTGCACACAGGAATCAATAATCAGAATGATATGTTTGACATGACTCGATAGGTACAGAAAAGAGCGATAAGTACTTTGCTTGCAATTTGTTCATGATGCAGTGAATCAGACGTATCCAGGGCAACAACAGTGGATAATAAGCTCTCGTTTACGTTTCATGTACATTATGTCACGAATCAAACCTAAGCTTGTGTAGAGCACAACGAAGAAACGAAGGAAAATTTGTCCCACAATTTTCATATTAACAACATGAAAACCAAATGAGATTCATATTTGGAACATGATGATGACACTAAAAAAAAGAAAAAAAGAAAAAAGGGAGTGTCACCATTTCCTCTCAGATTCTCGCTGCTGGAAATGTATGGAAAAAGACAGGACTATAAAGCTTGAGATCTCTCCCTTTTATTTTGTTTTTAGTCAACACTGTTTTGTACAAAGAGACAGAAGAATATATCTTAGCACTTTTCACACTGTGTCTGTATTCTCAATAGCTTAAGTATTGTGAAATGTCTCATTAAATTATTATTGTAGCCTTAACACATGTAATCTCTCTCTATACAAAAACAGAAAAAAAGAAACAATTTTTGTCATATTTACAGAATCTGTACAATTGTGATCCATAAGTAAGATTTAAAATAAGTGGTTAAAATACAAGAAAGACAGAATTAAAGACAACGGTGTAAATTTGTGTCTTAAATTCTGGTTCTCGGATGCTATTAGAATGGCACTGTGCTCCTGGTCCAGTGGTCTAATAACTTTTCCCCATGAGGCTATAAAAAATCTTCCAGACAAAAATGTATCTCAAACTTCAATATTTTAAATATTTGTCTTCATATATTAAAAGGCTATGGAAAGGGGACATAATTATTTACAGCAGACATAATAGATAACCATTGCACTGTGCTCTGTTTTCTTCTCTCTCTCTCTCACACACACACACACACACACACACACACACACACACACACACACACACACACACACACACACACACACAAACACCTGTGCGCACACTTGCCCACTCTCACACAGGTAATCAAGCATATGATTTCAGATACACATACAATCATATGTGACGTACCTTACTAGGGAGGACTCTAAAATGACAAACCAATAAAATAGTCAAACTACTGAAGTCTTCTACCAGTCATCAAGAACATTTTAGGTAAAATGAGAATGAATAAGAAGAGAAATAAAACACTGTAACGACACAGAACATTGGCTACTGTCCCTCCTGTCCTCTTCCGCCCATGTCCATTGTTCATTCTGCGTCTCACACTAAACCTGTATTTATCAAATGATATTAGCATGCTTTTACAAGGCCACATCTTTAAAATCGAAATGAAATATAAAATTGGAAAGCTTTTCAGGAAGAGCAAAGGCAAATGTCCCTGACACTCGCACACACAATCACACAAAACTTCCTCTACATACTGTAGTATAGGCTACTAATAAAAACTATAGGCTTGACTCTCCAGTACAAACAGAGATTGACAGGAAATGCAATGGTCTAAGTCTGTCAACACATCTCTTGCTATTAAAAAATGCCACACTGTTATGAGATATCTTGTGAGATATCTTTAAAGGATTTACTAAACAAAAGAAAAAAGTAGATCAAGCATAAAAAAATCTTAAGGGTACAAAAAAAAAAAAAAAAAAAGGTACCATGCAAAGAAATGTATCGTGAGAGCAAGTGAGAAAATCTTGTGCGACAAAAAAAAAAAGGCAAAATTAGCTTTGGACACAAAAATGGTCATCTCCTTACCTAATAGCAATGTTCTGACAAAATCTAGCATTATCACCAAAATTATTTGGGTTTGCCTGATAATTTCCCTAACGAGGTATTATTCCATACATATCCATTTTTCAAAGGTCTTATCAGTTCATTAGAATCAGCACATCTATTGAATCACCCTGAACCTGTATGATGCACAGTTTATCAACATATTGCAAGAACAAGAGCAGGCATGATATCTAAATAGACATAAATGTATGAAAGATATGGCAATAAATAAGTAAAAGACATGCATGCTCGTCTTAAACACAAACTCACAAAAAAGACAACTGAGTCAAATAAGAATGGCAAAAGTTAAGATAAAAGTTCACAAATTGATAGCTATACATCAAAACCAAATATTATAAATATTGTGCTTAAAGTGGAGATCTGTTTGGCTAACAGTTCATTCACAAAGAAAATGTATAAACAAAATCTGCAATAAACACAACTAACTTCAAGTAAAGGATTTTATCTAAGCTGTGTCGGCCAAAAGTTCAAAAAAAGACAATGTGTTCAGACTGCCCTGTCATTTGTGGTCTCCAAAATAAATAAAGTTAAATGCTTGCAACGAACCTCACGTTTATCCAATTAAATGAGTTCACTTGTTTATTGATTTAGGTAATTAGGCAATTTAGCTAAATGATATGTTTGTTTTTGCCTGTGCCCATCCAAAATTCCTGAGATATACCTCTACTTCATATAAGTGGGTATTAAAACTGCAAATTAACTTTAAATGGTTAGGGGAAATAACTGGAGTCATCCCTACCATTATCATTTATTAAGTTGTTAAAAAAGGACTGGCGAATATAACGAAAATATCTAGAAAATTTCACTTCTGCTGTACAGATGCAGTAAAGGATTGTATTAGCCTGGACAGCGATAGGGAGGATATAGAAAAATTCTTAATGTTTATCCATACCAATGAGTTTTAACTGATACATTTTGCAGCAAAGTTGGATTGTTAACCTTCACTCTAATTCTTAAAATATCTAACAAATATGGTAAAACATAAATCTGTAGAGTTACATCCTTTCTGTCTATTAACTGTACAAAGTGGAAAAAAAATTATATTTACATAACAAAATGCAAGCATTTGCTGAGAATCTTGCAAACCCCTACATACTGTGCACTGGTGTATCCCTAAGGAAAGTAGAGATAAGCATATCCAATACTAACTGCATTCTAAGAGGAAACAAATCCATGACACAGTTGTTATTTTACTGCATGATCAAAGACTTCCTAAGAAATGCGGGACAGTGGAGAAAAAAAATTCAGTTGATTTTTGTTTCTATATTGTAGATAACATCATACAACTGCAGCTCAACTCTCAGGGAGGATACTATGCACTGTACAATGTTGTGCAAACCTCAAATATCCTACGTTCCTATTATTAGAACTTGTCAGAATGATAATTTAACTGGTTTTCTTTAGAACCAAGTTCTCGATATTAATACTATGAACACATTCAGGGTACTTTACGTCTCCTCCCTGCTGGATATTCCATATCAGTGCTTATATCATTAAAAGGAAGGTTCCAGAATAATATGAATCATCCAATGACAAATCTGTGTGCAGTGACCAGAAAGTTACCATGGCAATATGACCTGTAAATCTGGTATTCTGTAAGTCTTGGTAAGGCACATAACGTGCTGTGTATTAAACCAATATTTTTCTAACAAACGGAACATTATAAAATAAGGTGAAAAGAATACATTTCCTTCACAATGATATCTCAAGTACAGCTGAAGTACTTTGCAAATCATGCCTTGTACACACATTTTACAGCACTCCATACTGGTAAAATAAACTTGAATAACCAATAATAAAGAACCTTTATGGAATCCACATTTGTCTACAACTCAATTAACAATCAAATTAGGTCAATTGACAAATCAAATAAGCCTCCCGCAAAGTGGTTTGTTAACCAAGAACTGAAACTACAGTACAAATATATAACAGCATAAAACATCCAGAAACCAAGCCCAAATGGAACATCATAAACATTGTAATAATATATAATAATATTATTATCAAGAACATTATCAATACAATTATTGTAAGTTTTACCCTGTTGTTTAAAAAGATTAACTGATTTCCATCCACAATTGTACAAAGGATTGTACACGGTTGTCTCCATCTGGATCGGCCACTATTTTGATGTTAAGAGCAGGGAAATAGTGGGATATACAAAAAAAACATGAGAATAAAAGAGAGGAATAAACAGGTTTTCCCCTTAATCTCAACTTTTCAACAGTGGGCAGGTCCCCTCTCTATTTACATACGTACGCTTGGCAGCACATGATCCGCGTAACTTAATGAAAGCATGAGTCAGTTCCTTATACACGGTTTCCTCTTCTTCTTTTTGTGGGCATGAAGGTACTAATTACACACTGTCTTTTCAGTTGTCTCTCATTCATCATTCCACATGTCCGTTGGCTTCTTTTCCACATTTCTATCTGCTTCTGACTACCATCTTCAGACATCAGACTCTATACTGGAAAGCTTCTCATAAACATGTCCGTTGCTCGATCCATTAAACGGTCTCTGTCCTTGACCCATTCCTAACCCATCCCTTGCTGACAGCAGCTTGTTGTTGCTAGGTCCTCCACCGTGGTGGTTGCCAAGAGGCCCGCCCAGACATAGCTCCTTGGGGAACCGAGGGGCCACATTGGACATCACCCCAGAAGTTGCGGAAGCAGGCAAATAGGAAGTCACCCCCATGGAGCCCCGGAAGTCAGCCCGACTGTTGTTGAGGAGCTGTTGCTGCTGCTGCTGTTGTGGCGTCTGTTGCTGCTGTGGCTGTGCCTGCTGCTTTTTGATGTAGTATGATTTGGCGCCGTGTAATAGACACTGGTCGTCGCCGAAGGTTGGGATGAATGGGTTCTGGTTCACCTTATCTGGGTAGAGAGATTTAGACAAGGAGTAAGTCCCGACCCCTCGGGTACCGCCCACACCTCCTCCCATCATGCCTCTATCCCTGTCCCTCATGTCTCTCTCACCCACGGAGCGACGGTGCAACCCACCTTCACCCCCACGAAATAAGCTAAATGATGAACCCCCACCCTTCCCTCTGTCCCCAAAATATGTTGTCTCCCGTTCCCCTCCCGCATACTGCTCAAACATCTGGGCGTAGGGGCTTGCGCCCTCCATGTAGCGGTCTTTGTCTTTTAGGCTCACGCTTCGGGGTGGAGGAAGCATTGACGCTCCACCACTGCCTCCAAACCCACCCATCCTGCCCGCCCCTTCCTTTTGCAGCTCTACAAACGTGTCATAAGAGTGCTGCCTGCGCAAAACCTTACCACCTGGGCCAAATTTCCGCCTCTGTACCTGGGTTTGGGCCCCTGTGCCTCCCCCTCCCTTTCCGCTCTCCAGAGGGTGCTTGCCCCCAATTTGATCCAAGAGGAGGTGGTTGTCCTCACTGATGTCATATAAGTTGCCCGGTTTCTTGCACGAATCACACCGCTTGCAGGAGGCGGAACTAGGGCGGCTTGAGATTTGTCCACTCCCTCCACTGGATCCCCCAACTCCCCCAGCAGCTGGATAGGCCCCGGCCCCGCCTCCCCCATGCATGCAAACTGGCTTGCTTCCTCCACTTCCAACCCCTCCACTGTGGCAATTGCGACATTCCCAATCCCCTCCAGCCAACCCTCCCACCCCTCCGATGCCCTTTTCCCAGCATGCATGGCCCTGTTGCCCAGGTGATCCTCCTCCCATTCCACCCTTACAATCTGTCTTCTTGGATTTACCTTTCAGGAAATCTTCAATGGGAACCAAACTAGTGCACGCTCCCCCAGCACCACCGCTACTAACTACTCCACCGCAACCGCCTCCGCCCAGTCCCACTCCTCCACCCATTCCTGGAGCATCACTTAAATCCAAATGTTCCCATGGAGATGCCCCTTCCTTGGCTCGAAACTGATCCACATAGAAGTCCCTCAAATCATCTTTGTCTCTGAATAGATAGGAGGTGCCGTTACCACCTCTCTGGCTCTTGCGCTCCACGGGTGGGGTGGCTGAGCGGTGTGCTTGTGTTGCTGGATGATGGTGGTGATGATGGATAGTGTGGTGGGGGCGTCTCCTGAATCCAAGCTCAATCTCATCCTGCTCACGGCGAGACTTGGCAGAAGCGGGTCTCTTTTTTAGGCTGTCCCTGTACTGCTTGCGCCGTTTGCCGTGCCCTTCGAGGTTTCCGTAGGTCACGGTGTGAGTGGAAATATCAGACACGTCGGATCGAATGTTTCCATCGTCCCCTCCCGATCCCACCCCACCTCCCCCACAGTACCTGTCATGTCCTGCTATAAAACCTGAACTGGATGCCCCACCCTTGAAGGAGAACTTTCCGTATAGATCAGGCAGGCCAGACTTGAAGCTTGACTGGGTTGGGTGACCTGCAATCAGGTCAAACTTTTCCCTGTTCCGATGTGTCAGCGACTGCCGTGGCTGGGTGGTGAAGATGGGCGCTACCCCTCCCCCTAAGCTGTCACAATCGTACCCACCCTCCAATGAACTGGCACTACCTAAGCTACGAGGTCGGTTAGGCAGGGGACCCGACATACCGAGAGCCAGTTCGGATCCCGTGCCCCCATGGTGGTGTAGGTAATGATCCTGGTACAGGTTGCTGTCCTTCAGGTGCAAGTTCCCAAAAGTCCTCTCCACCTCGCTTACATAGTCGCTGAACATGTTGTCCTCTGGCAGGTACGGTGGAGGCTTGCAGTCTGTGTGGCCTACTAGGCTGCGCCGGTGTTCACTGATGTCATAAACGGCTGACTCACGATGGCTGTAGTCCAATGCGCTGAGGGGTGAACCATTGACCCCAGGCACAGAGGTCATGTTTTTGGCAGTACGCAACAAACGGAGAATGTTGGAGTGGGTGTTGTTCATGTTCATGTTCATAGTGGCTGATGGTGAGTTAAGGGCTGATTTGTTCTCTTCAATCTGAACACCATGGATGCAACTGTAGATGCCCTATTGGACAGATAAAATGAGGGAAAGCAAAAACAAAGGAAAAGAGAAGAAGAAACAAACAATGTGGGATTAGATTCGTTTAATGAAAAGTTTCATTAGCAGCAAACGTTCACAATTCTGATGCAAAGTTCAAGTCAAACCTTAAGTCTTAAATCTTGTAGTTCTATAGTTTTTAAGTATTTATGTTTACAAATTAGTTTTGTAATTACTGTTCTGACAGTCATCTTTATGCTGTAGTTTAGTTTTATAAAGCCTGCTGGAGGAAAAAATTATTATTATACATTTTAAAAACTTATTTCAGGGATTTTCTTTTATCACGTCATGTTTAAAATGAACAGTTTATCCATCACTGTCTTTAAACTTTTGAGATTATAAATACAAGAAGAGAAAAGGGAAAATGAGGGAGTCATAAAGAATTGAAAGGAGAGAGAGAAAAACAGAATGGAATTAGTTCAAGAAAGAGAAACAGTAGGAGCGAAAGAGGTTGTGATTGATGATGACATGGTGACAGTGTTGCGGTAACTCTGTGGTTTTGACTGTCTATCAATGTCTTCAATCAATGTGATTAAAATTCAGCTGACACCACTGTGTCTACTCATCTGTGTCTCTCCTTCATCACTGCCACGACAAATTAATTACACAATATTCTAATAAACCTCTCCAGCTCATTCACGATGATGCAGATTTACTGCATTTTAATCCATTTATCTGTGTAGTTTTGGCTGTATTTTATCAAACTCATTTCTTAATGGCAAATGTGTAAACTGTGAGACTGGCTGGGAGTCAAAATACTTCATTATCTTTTATACTGCTGGTGTGTCCATTTATATTCAGACTAATAAATGTTGTGATGCACTATACTAGAATGTCTTTTAAAATTCTTTATACACACACACACACACACACACACACACACATATACATACACACACACACACACATATATATATATATATATATATATATATATATATATATATATATATATATATATATATAAACCATATAAAACCTTTTCATAACAAATAATACATGAAACACATGTGGAACAAATAGAATTCTCCTCAAAACATTTCAAAGGCTAAAGGTTACTCTTCTACTGGCGATCTGTCCCTCCAGTGAGGCAACATGTCAGAAATGTTTCCTGTCTTGCTCTGAGTCACGCTTAGTGTCCTATCCACTCTTGTGTATTTTTCCCTCTTCTCTTTATGTTCCTCTTATCTCCACTACCTTCTGTCTTTTTTTAAACTCAGGTCATCCTTCCCAGTGTGACTCTTATTCTCATTCATCTCCTGACCCTTCAATCCGATTGGGTTGGAACATATTCTCCATTCAGTGTTATCTCATTTCTTTTTCTCTTTCCTTCTTTCTCTTGAGAGGTTCCATTCTCTCCCATTTTGTCTTTTGCCTTTTTCCCTCTATTTATTTTGGATTCTTCTTACCCCCACCACAGCAACACACGCATCTACATCTCAAAGGGAAATATATCTAGTAAGAAAATCGGTTTCCTGTGTCTGTACTTGTAGCTGAGGAAACTGGTCATGCAAATTGCCCTGTTGGCTAACAAACCAATATAGTAATCGTTTTTCCGGTTAGCCTCAATAATTTGGGAACTCAGGTAAACCTAGGTTTATCTTTGAGCCACTTGCCAATTTGGTCCGATAAACTGATATTTACTCCCTCTGTGTTCATCCCAGACATTATGTGGGTCATGGCACCACTCCAAATTGCTTGAGGCATGATTTGATGTCCGAATGTCTAGAATGAGAGACTGCTGCTTTGAGCTAACTGCCTGTTAGCTCAAGATCAAGGTTTTGATTTATAAATACTGCATATGCACAAAATGGGCACTGAAAGTGTTTGCCCTTTACCCCACACACATCAGAATGAAACAAAACAGAATGTACCCTTTTTGCATAATACACCACATTTATCACAATTATACAAATTCAATACAAAACTCAATAAATGTACAAAAAATACAAAACTCAAATCAAATGTAATCATCAGCCAAAAGTTTCAGTCTTGAGATCTAATGCTTTTAATGTAAAAGGAAATACTTATACACTTTTCTCTTTTTTTTCTTTTTTTTTTACACAGCAAAATCATTTTCTTAATCAGTGTATTTGTGTAGTTTCCAGTAAAAAGTTCTTAAAATAGTAAAATTCACTCAAGAGCCAAAAAGAGCCAATTGCATAAAGTTAAGTTTGTGCTTAAAGCTATTAAAATCATTAAAACTTACATTCAAGAAACATTTGTTGAAAACACATCTTAATATTTCTCAGGAAAACTTCTCGTTTTAAAGTTGGCATGAAATGGAAACTCACCCTATTTTCTAAATGCATGTAATAGATCTTACCGTTCATGTGTTATTATTATTATTTATTTTTAATTTGACCAATCAAAATGTCATAACTGGATCTTCAGATGAAAATGACAAGACTTCATGATGCGTTCACGCCCTGTCATAATTATCGTAGGCTTGAGATGACAACACGTGACGTTCTATTCAGAGCTGTTCACGTCCTCCGACTGGGAATTATGCTTTTCTATGGTGACACTATCAATGCCTAAACGAATCTGCAGCGGTCAGGTGGTACAGCGTTCACGTGGTACAAGTAGGAGCTCTCAGAACAGTCCCATCTTACAAGCTATAATTATGAGCTCTAAAAGGACGTGAACGTTTTTTACAAGTTGAAACCTTAAATTACGGTAATTTCAACATGGTGTGAAGGCACCTTCTTCGCCCCTTGTATTCTTGCGTTCATCTGCCTCCAATTGAATGTAAAGCCGACATCTCAAAATCCAATCAACAACCAAGATGCATAGAAGTCCCCCCTCCCCTCACAAAATGCTACACTTGGATGTACATCACAATATGGGGAAAGAAAGATATTTTTGTACTTCCATTGCTTCGCAACTTTAAGGATAGGAAAGATATTTTTACTGGGCAGCAAGACAAAAACACCAATTAAGAAAATGCTCCTAGTCTCCAAAGCTTCAAGAACTAATTGAACTCAATAGGCTGTTGGCTCCAGAATAATAGTTGGGTCAACCTTTGTGGTTGTTTGCCTGCAGATCAAAAGTTCAGAAGTAAACCTGCTACTCACCCTGCTGATGGAGAAGGTGGCGCCGGGCTTGCCCGAGCACACACCCATGAAGCAGAATCGCAGTTGCCAGTAGAAGAGGTGCTCTGCGATGAATGTGATAAGGGACAGGGCCATTGCAGCTCCCAGCATATAGAACACACCTGCCATGTTGTCTACATCCAGCTGACTGCTCATCACTTCATTTTTCTCATTGTGGCAGATGCCAGTCAGCCACAGGGCCTCAAGTTCCTCCATCTCACCTACAAAAAAAATTTAAATTAAAAAGATTGCTAATTTCAAAATTTTGGTGTAAGAAAAAGAGAGTGACTGTTTATGATTCGTTGAATTTTTACTTTCTGCCTCTCCCGCTGTGTGTTTTGTGTGTTTGTGGGCTTTGAGAGCTCTTGAGCTGTTAGCAGACATGTCTGTTCACTTTGTCTATCCGTGACGATTTCAGCAGTGCATTTATTTAGAGCCCCCACAAAACTGTGCACTGTAAACAAATTACGGCCCCTGCGAAGTGTAACATTTGTCATGATGACGGATTAATCCAAACTCATATGCACTGAAGCTCTCTTCTCGTTAATGATTGCTTATGGGAGTCACTTGAGATTTGGTTCCCAGTTCTATTAAGGGCCCAGAGGGGCCTGACAGCCCGCATAGGAGGGACAAGATCAAACTCCAAAACATCATTTGGTGTCCTGCAGGTCAGTCTTTAGGGGCAAATTCAGATATAGCCTACACAAATATACTCAAAAAGCACACATGCAAAAGATTCCATCCATTCAGTGGCTGCTTTTCTATTACACACTGAGAACTTTACTTGGTGACTTAAGCCTTCAAATCCGTCAAATACCTATGTGAGGGCGAATGTGCGCGCAGGTGTTTGCATGCTGTGCCGGTGCATTCATGTGTACCTACATGTATATGCCACACAGTTGATGCCTTCCCAGTGTACTTTTGAGATAACACAAGGACCCCCTTGTCACTTGCAAATAGGACTCTATTCCTGCTCCTGGATCATATGCTGGCTTATATAACAACATGTGACACACTAGGGCTGGATGATTAATCGAAAAGTAATCGAAACCGAAATTCAGAGCCTGTAACCGACGTAATTTTACCAAGTCGGTTATTTCGTTTTTTTTATCCAATTAATATTTCCGCCTACTGTGTGTGTACTTTCCCCTTAAAACATATTACCGCGTGTGTAGTCACTTGACTCCGCCCCGTCCCTGAACGCGCGTCTATTTCGCTTCAAACGCTCGCTTACGCGCGTCCTATTCGCTTTGGACGCGCGAATGGATTCAAAATGTTTAAGCGTAGAACTAGACGCGATAGACGCGAATTTGACGCTCTATTCGCGTTTGGTGTGAACGCAGCATAATGAACAGGCTGCGATGTCAAGATTGCAATGCTGGAATGTGTGTGTCAGAGAGAGAGAGGCACGGGCGCGATCGAACAGTGGAAACATAAAAACATCATTCGTCATTATAACATCAACGTCAATTTGTTCATACAGGACATCATTAAACCTGCAAAGTGTTCAGCCTACTTATATTTGTGTAAAACATTGTGCTTTTGTCAAACTGCAAACTCTTGTCAAACTGTAACCTACAACTGTCACCCAACCAAAATCACACACACACTGTGTACATTTTTTTAAATGATCAAAAAGCAAAAATGATCCCATCTTTTGGACATTCATCATATTGCATTGGTTTTCATTTCTTGTCCTAAAACAGAGCACTAATCTTTTTATTTTTAAGTTACACATTCTACATTGATTAAAAAATAAAATAAAATGTTTTTAATGGTAGTATTATTTTATACAGAAATAAATTATTTATAATTCAAATGAGAAGTTAAAGTTAATTTAAATTTTAAGGAAACAAATATATTGATCTGAAATATAGCAAATTAATTTTAAATTCATTCAGGTTACCAAACATATCTCAAGGTCTTTTGAATAAAGGGTTGCAGTCTTTCATTATCAGCTGTTGTTGTGGATATACTGGAGAAGTATTTGTTCTCCATTTGAGTGAGATGTTTTTATGTGGCTAATTGAGGAAAGTGCTTCCATATATTTTATTATTAGTAGTATTAGTTCAAGAATAAAATAAAGATATCGGATTGATATCGGTATCAGCAAATAGCCAAAGCTGCGGCATCGGTATCGTATCGGAAGTGAAAAAGTGGTATCGGAACATCCCTAATGCTGCGTTCACACCGGACGCGAATAGCGCGTCAAATTCGCGTCTACCGCGTCTAGTTTGACGCTTGACCACATGTGTACATTCGCGTGTCAAGAGCGAGATTGACGCGCGTAAATTTCGCTTCAAACTTTTGTTTTTACGCGCGTCAATCTCGCTCTTGACACGCGAATGTACACATGTGGTCAAGCGTCAAACTAGACGCGGTAGACGCGAATTTGACGCGCTATTCGCGTCCGGTGTGTCAGAGGCGAAAGTTTCGAAACCCGTTGACGGCCATCTTTTTTAGATGTTTATCGAGCATTAGCATTAGCATTAATCGAGAGAGTCACCGCTCGTATATGCTCTGGAGAGCAGAAACAGCTGCGTAGGGGACATCGTCGCTGTACTCGGGTCCACCAGACCCCCCGGAGGGTTTCAGGAGTTTCACAATTTGCTCCAGGAGCTAGGTTTGGTGGACCTAACGGTGAGGACGTTTAAGGCCTCGGCCTCGAGTGGTCTATGCCTGTCGAGCCCGCGCTCTACAGCCCGGCGCGAGGTTCACCCTCGCCCGCACCCACCTAATCTGTCATTTATTTTTGTTTTGATAATAAATGGAGCCAGCCTCCAAAAGTGAAACCTGTCCTGTGATTTTTTAAAAGTTTTAATACACTAAATTGTGTTTGTTGTAATAATGTTAATAATAATGTTTCATATAATCTAGAATAGATGGAATAAATAGCTTTCAATACAAAATGAGTATCTCTCATATATTGAAATCGAGTTTTTATGTGAAAGATTTGCTTTGTTGTGCATTTTAGTCATATTACAAAATAATTTATTGAGGCCAAACATAAAATAACATTATAAACTGTCACTTCACCACGTGACAGCAGCAAGCAGGCTCCTGATTGGTTAACGCGGCGCGAATTGACGCAGAAGTTCAGATTTTTCAACTCGGGCGGCAGACGCGAATTCGCGTCAAACACGAGAATGCACAAAAAGCACTACATAAAACATTCGCGCGTAACGCGCTTAACGCGCCAGACGCTCAATTTGCGCCATTCGCGCAAACTTGACGCGCGAATGAGGCGTATTCGCGTCTACCGCGCCGCGCTCTACGCCTCATTCGCGCCGCAGGAATTTTTTACGCGCGTAACGCGTCTTTGCATTGACTTAACATTGAAATCACTCGCGCCTGACGCGCAATTCGCGTCCGGTGTGAACGCACCATAACTCTTTCATTAGAAAAAATAACCGTGAACGTATTTACACTATAAGCCTTGCCAGTGACATAGGATTTTTTTTTTTAAATAATCGTTCAATAATCGTAATCGAGGTAACTTGTTTGATTAATTGCGATTATGATTTTAGCCAAAATCGTCCAGCCCTATGACACACCCAAAAGCACCTTTACATACCATACCGCTGTCAGTGTTAGGAACTACGGTGTACTGCCTGCTTGTCAATATGCATATGAATGCTCACTGTGCCACTAATCTATTCTAATTCGTCCTGCTTGTGTGACATACCCATGCATGCATGTGGAATCACTAAGTATGGGATATATATTATATAAATGTATCTAGATGGCAATCGGATTTTGTATGATTGTGCCCATATATCTATAAGCTCTCGTTACAATATATACTGAATGTCTGAAATTATTAACACTGTTTATGCTAGGGATGCACCGAATATTCGGCCACCGAAAAATTTCGGCCGAAAATGGCCCAAAAGTGCATTTTCGGTTTTCGGCCGAAAGACTTTTATCACCGAAACAATACGGCCGAAATGTTGTGATGACGCAAACAGCAGATACCGCGACCTGCACGTGCTTTTTGACCCACGGACAGCGATTTTCAAAACACAGACATCCCAAGTCTTCCGGAAGTTCCGGGAGTCTCCAGCGTATTGATAGCGGCTCCCTGATGCCCGCAAATTAGTTTAAATCTCCCGGAATCGCGAGCGAGCATGAGCGCGCATACGTAGCGCGCGCGCGGCAGAGAGAGGGAGCGAGAGACCTTGCGTGTGTGTGCAGAGCAGCCGTCATTTATCAGAGGTGTGTGTGTTTACCTTAGCTGTTTATGGTTTTTGCAACTCACGTCCATGAGCATATAGCTGCAGATATTATTATGGGCTATGGCAGTATTGGCCTAAATGCACTTTGTTTTTATGAGAGAACATTTAATTTTTAAACCTTTCTGCAGGCCAGTAGGCTTTTACATTATTATTTAATGTACACATGAGTGGGGTCAAGTTAAACATTTAATTTTATATACTTTGCAGTGTGCTAAATAAATATTTGCATACAATTTTAATTGATTTATTCTTTGAAACTTTAATATTAATTTATGCAATTGCAATGCCTTGATTTTAGTAAAGTTAGTACACAGTCATAGCCATAAATGCAATGGTACTAATAATTGGCATAATTTCTTTCGGTGTTTCGGTTTTCGGCCTTGGTTTCCTCTTTTTCGGTTTTCGGTTTCGGCCAAGAATTTTCATTTCGGTGCATCCCTAGTTTATGCATGTATGGGGTGCATAGGGCATGTTCTGCATGTGTCTTTGGATGTGTTCCAAACAGCCTGTCATCTCAGATGCTGTTTGGGTAAGAGAGGATGATGTCCAGAAATGGCCTCTGGATCTGGATTACTAGTGGGTTCTAAAGGAAAGCTCTCAAATCAAAATGAATTAGAAATGTGGAGATCTATTGCTGTTACAGTACAACTATTACAGTTACTTGGTACACTATTTATAATTTAGTGAGTACAGTAATTCAGTATTAACTTTATTATGCTTTAACAGAATGTGAATTTCACACAAAGGAGGCTCTGAGAAACAGACTGCCATATTTTCACACATCTAATACCATTTTGTGTGGCATACTTGTTGGCGTACTAACAGACAGTGTAGGCACTTGTCATCTGCTGCCAGGTATTCTTCAAAACTGTTTGCCTTGAGGGCACATTGAGAACCATTTAAAGAAGAAGTGAATGAAGTAAACATCCCAAGCTGTGAATTCTCTACACATTCACGCCACTTTTGTGAACAGCATTTCAGTCTTATTCACTAACCACCCACAATCCATTTTAACCAGGCACTGTTTGCTATCTGTTATATACACCTCCCATCGTGCAAATTGTGCTTTGTATAATTTTGGGGTGTGTTTGTGGGGTTGCCAGATTTACATATTTTTTTTGTGAATCAGATGATAAAACAACTCAAGACAATACAGATTCATTCTTGGTGAATTTCCCCTGAACATTTGTCTTTAATCTTAATTATTTGTGCAGATTACAGGGTTCCTACACATTTTCAATTTCAAAATTCCATTCTTTCCCAGACCTGAAAATTACTCAAATCAAATTCCCTAATTTTCCATTCTGTGTAGGAACTCTGAGATTTAGACTGACTTATTTATCACAATCATCCAATGTAATGACAAATTGGAAGAAAAAAGAAGACAAAATTTACCATCTCCAAAAAGCATCAGAATGGCGAGGTCCACTGCCCTCTTCCAGCCTGAGTCTTTCTGAATGGCAATGCCATACCCTGTAGTGGCAAAGATATAACCACTGCCAATGGTCACCAGTTTACAGCCCTCATCGCGTCCGGCCATGTAGTTCAAGACCGCTGCATCGTAGATAAATGCATCCAATTTACTACAGAGCAAGAGAGAAGAGTAATATGTTAGAATGTCAATAATTCCTTGTCAAAACCAGTGTTATTTTCAGTATTATTGATACAATATTATAGTTTTTAGATTTTTTCTGTTTTAATTTTAATTTAATTAAATTTTTTGTCATTTATATATCTATAAAGTTTTTATTAAATTCCAGTTTATTTAGTTTGTTATTTTAGTAATTCAACTTAAACTAAAAGAAAGTGAGAAATGTCGCCTTGGCAACTATAGCTGAAATAGAATTGTATTTCAGTTCATGTTTATTTTATTTTATTTGAAGTAATTAAAATGTTTGTTATTTTAATATAGTTTTAATTAACAACCCTGTTATTTAAATAATAACCCTGTGTTAAATACATCTGAGTTACTTTCCAGTTTTTTTCCAGGTCAGCAACAAATAAGCAGCAATAAAGTATTTGTAAAAAATATTTTTACTGACTTACTGCAGGATATGCCTGTAGTTTTAAATAAAATGGTAACACTTTACGATAAGGTCCCATTAGTTTTACACAAAAATTAATAATAGTTTTAAAATGTTTAAAATGATGTATGCTCACATGGTATGAAGGCTACTAATATGAACACTTTTTATGTACCTTTACAAAAAGCACGCTGTTCCAAGTTGAAGTCACATGACCAGCTAAAACTATATACTTTATCCTGTTCACTGTTATTATAAGTCCAAGATAACTGTCAAATCTGCCAGCACAACATAAACAAAAATTACTGAGTGCCTCTTTAAAATGTCCACAGTTAGTACTGATAAAATAAAGGATTTCAGAAACCAGTTTCATGTTGAAATAATCTTCTACCAATCTGCATCTTCAAACAAAGTCCCTCCAGGATGCCTCATTTTGATGCTATCAGTCCAGAGTTCATCCACCCACTCACGCACTGTACTTACTGCTGTCCTACAATCTTTTAACTCATTCCCCGCCATTGACGGAAATTTCAGCTTTCAATGTATTCACTGTTATACACCATAGGGGGCGCTTATTTGGCATCTTCTGAAAGAGTATTGAATCTCCCGATCAAAACACAGGCAAAGACGACGCAAAAACAAGCAATATGTTAAATAACGCGATTATCAACATTAAACAGCACAGGAATCAAAACTGCCATATGTTACTTAATGAAATGTCCGATCAAGACGTAGTCATTGAAATTTTGATTGATTTTCTCAGCTTTTAGCTCAAAATGTTGCTTTTTAAATGAAACTTACCCACATTCAAGTGTTGATAAAAAAAAAAAGGAATGCATCAAGCTGCTAGAATAAAACTTCTTTTTTTTTCTTTTTTTAAAGCTGAGGGCTTTTTCTTTCTTTTGATATATTCAGATATTCGTACAACAAAACATACTGGGGGCCATGAAACTTTTGCGAAAATGATCAAAAATGCTGGCGGTGGCTGGCAACTTTTTTCTAAAACGCTGGCGGGGAAAGAGTTAATCTCCCTGTCTTCCCCTCTTTTTCACCCTTTATATTCTTTTCATGCAGATATCATAATCTCTCTCTCTCATAATTTTTCTCTTTTTTCCTTCTCACCCCGTCTTCAGGCTGTGGAGCGCCTCGTTTACGTTTTTCTGGTGGAAGCTGGTCATATAGCTGTGCATCTCCTTGTAGTTATTCCTTATGTTTCTCTCTGTGCTGCCATTGGGCACAGTACCGAACCGGAACGGAGGGGAAAAGTCATTCGGATGTTGAAACTTGATAAGAGAGAGAAAAATATATATATAACTCAGCAGTGTCCACATTGTCAATGAACACTCAAGGGACAAAGTGTGAGGAGAGGTGTCACTTCAAAAAACCTTAAAGATACAACAGATCTCTTTTCTCCACCATTCATAATAGAACTATTTCCTGTGTCAACACATGGACTATGTTCTCTAGACACTCAAAGCTTTGCCAGACATAAAAAAGTAAAGCATGACTTAGAGTAAAAAACAAAATCTCACCACATCAATTATTAAACGGGCTACAGCACCCTCTCAGAGTCAAATCTTGTTTTCTGTTTCATAGCGGCTGGCTAATTCACATTAGCCCACTTTTTTCCACGCAAAGATGACAGAAAAACAAAAACAAATTATCACTAAACCAGTCAGCATGTGGTTGCCCACATATGTCATCAGTCATTTGAGGATCATAAACAGTAGTATTAGTGTTGCATATGCAAAACCGTGCAGAGTAAGCATGCATGGATTCACTTATTCACAGTTAATTAAAAACATAAAATGGCAAAAGTTTTTTCCTTTTAAATTCCTTTTTCAAATTTCTAAGAATGTTTCACCTTCAGCCACAGATACTCCCGCCCCAAACCCGTGTCACTGGTTAAACCATTAATTGATCATGTTAGATCACGCAAACAAAGCAATGTTTTTATAGCGCCAGAGCCACAGAAAACCCACAAATGCCCTACAGCTGTCTCTGCACATTAAACAAAAGAACATATTCTAACAAATTACACAGTGCACCTTAAATATTGCATCATTTATTGGCTAGTCTTGGCAAATTAACCTTAGCTGTTTAACACCAAGGTTGAGTCTGGTGAATCAATTCAAATCACGTTCAGTTCAAGGCAGTCGTCGGAGAAAAAAACCTCCAGCTTATTATGTCCTTAGATCTAATTGTTTTTGACAGAAAGATAAATGAGATCAACGAGAACTATATTTTTAATAACAGCTTTCAGATGCCCATGGTTCACTTTTGCACATGCTGCTGAATTTGACCAATAAACACTGTTACCTTTTTATCACTCAGGCCAGTCACCTGGTCCACATATTCCTCTTGAATCATAAACGCAGCCAGGTTGGCAGTGTAGCTGGCCAGGAAAATCACAGCGAAGAAGGCCCAGACGGATACCATGATCTTGCTAGTAGTGCCTTTGGGGTTCTGCACGGGCACAGAGTTATTGAAGACCAAACCCCAAAGTAGCCAAATCGCTTTTCCAATGGTGAAGGAGGGACCGCCAGGCTCTGATTGTGTGTGAAGAGGTAAAGAAATTGAAATAGGGAGTTATTACGTTATCATTTAATAGGAATCAGAGAGGAGTAAAAGGGCAGATGAAAAAAAATGGTAATAAATAGACTTGAATTAACTATTCAGTTTTGATTTCAATCAAAAGAATCAATATACTGAGAGAAGCAATACATTGCCGAGCATGAAACCAGCTAATACAAAATGAAAGGATGGACATAATGGGCGAAACTAAAAGAAATATATATATATCATTTTAATA
Organism: Leuciscus leuciscus; assembly: GCF_965113295.1. Classification (NCBI taxonomy): domain Eukaryota; kingdom Metazoa; phylum Chordata; class Actinopteri; order Cypriniformes; family Leuciscidae; genus Leuciscus; species Leuciscus leuciscus. The sequence continues at coordinate 37,848,408 of NC_138727.1, read as the reverse complement.
AATGCATATTATAATATAGAGAGAAATAAATAAATGTACATATTTAAATATATATATATATTTTTTAAACATAATTTGTAAATATTGTAAAAACACTGCAATAAGTTTATTTATATGCATTTTTAGATGGCTAGAAAATGAAGACATAAAACTACATATATACCAAATTTTATATGGGTGTTGGGTATAAGGGTGATAGATTTATATTTGCATGCACACCTCGTCCATCTGCCAAGCAGCGATTATAGCCAACAGGACTGAAGTACTCAAAGACGAAGACAGCCACGGCTGAAACTATCAACAGCATAACGAACATCATTACCCAGACATCAGCGCTGAAGGGCTCTGAGAGCAAAAATAAAGAGAAGGGAAGACAAATTATTAATGAAGAGTGCACTTGAATGTGGAATTTTATCTTGAATCACCTTACAGTGTGTATTTAGTACTTACCTAAAAAGGCAGAAGGAGACACTGTGCCATTGCTACGAGAGACCATGACACTAATCCCTGTCTCTATGAAGGGCACAGAGAAGTCAATGACCTCTGACCTCTCTTCATTTATGGTCAGGGACCCCACTGCCATGTGGGCATTCTTAAGCACCACCTAGACGTGAAGAAACGGGACAGTTATGCCCATCTTGTGCTAGTCTAGGCATGCCACAACAGAGGGGGGAAAGTAACAGTGTGAAAAGAAAAAGGTGAAAGAAAGTTAAAATGGGAACTAGTGAATGAGAAAACCATGAAGAAGAAAAAAATGACTGCGAGACCAAGGAAAGCAGAAATCAGGTTACTTCCTACACTGGGTCGCAGTAGCTTTTAATAGCCGTTTCTCTTTCTTTTCAACCTTCCCTAATCACCACTTCCCCAAACCCATCACTTGTCCAGGTATATTTAGAGTTACATATAAGATGCCTCTGGTGATTTAGGAAAATGGGACAAAACAGAGTTAATAAGGTGATTGTACGCTACAGAAAGGCTCTGTCTACATCAGGACTACTCAAGGGGCCACAAAGCCGGATCCCTTTAGCCTCCAGGGCCACACTCCTAATTTTTATAGTGTCTCTGTTATATTAATGAGGCTACTGAGTATTACACACTTACACAGCCACATAAAATCTAAATGGCTTCCATTATAATCAATGAGGCTGTACTGTAAGCGCTCGTCTGTGGCACGGTTTGCAGAGTGGACTATAGATTTTCGCTTGGTATCAGACTTTTTAAATTGCACTGTGGGTTTACCATGGTATATAGCAGAATCTCATAAAACATGCGGGCGCAAAAATGCCCTGTGGCCTGCATGTTGAGTAGTGCTATTCCATATCCTATTTTCTTTGTCTTTTCAAAATATGAGACTATATTTTGCATATTTGTTTGAGTTTGTGTTGCGTTATAGCATCTATCTCTGAACATGAACATGTCTTGGAGCATCAGATCTTGTAAAGACATTAAGTAAACATAAAGCAAGCTACTAAAAGTCTGCGACTCCAAATGTGGTGCAGTTCTGAGAGTATTCATATGACTAGGACCGAAAGGGAACTGCATAACATTCATTCCAACTGTGGATTTACATATGATCCGGTAACTCATATTATTTCTCATCTGAATTAATGCACCAGCTGTATTTTCCCTTGGGCTTGTGCAAACTCACTCGCTCACATTTTCTCTCTCTTTCATCTGTTCTTGGCATGAGAGAAACTGTTAATTTTTTTGAAAATAATACATAATCAGAAATCCATAGATGCTTTCTATAAATCCATTATCTTTAACTTAAACCATGAAAAGAAATTGTCATCACTTGATATAAAGTAAACAAACAAAAATACTAAATGACTAAAATAACAAAAACGATTAAAATTAATTAAAATAAACAAATAGAAATGACAAAAAACACAACAAAATTACTACAATTTTTACTAAAATGAAAATGAAAACAGAAATTATAAAAAATAAAATTATTAACAAAAACTATACTAGTATATCAACGATACTAAAATAACACTGGAGCCATGGTGCCCATTCAAGCAATTGATCCAGTTTCCCCTTTTTAAACACACAATTTACAGTTAACAACATTTTGAGCAAAATATTTTTAATTTTGCAATAAGCACACAGACAATATCTATTAGTATTCGATCTCCTCTCATCTATCATATGCAGTCTGGTAGAATAGGTAGGAAAATGATCCAGCAAGCTCTCGGGTGATAAACAACTCTAGGTGTTTGATGAGAACCAGTTTTCTTACTAAAAGCATTTTGAAACTAACCTCTCCAACCATCCCATTCCATGTGCCATTGATCTTTTTGCCATGCTTCCCATTGGTCACCAGGTAGAGATCGTAGGTGAACTTTACAGACTTTGCGATCTTTTTGAGGATGTCTATACAGAAGCCCTTGCAACAGCGTTTAATGTAGATCCCTGAATCTCTTGTCTGATTTCTAGGGATAGGACAAACAGGAAGAAAAAGGTGAGAAGATTAATGTTAGCGCAGGAAGTTATTTTTCTACATAGTGAAGAAGATCAACATTTTTTGCTTCAGCTGTTTATTAATTCCTTGATCAAAATACCACTTCATAATAAATCTGCATCTGAAGAAATCAATCAATGAGTCAACATGACATCAAAATGATTAATGACCACTGCACTTTCTATTGTATTGACTACAAAAGTACAATGCGACTTAAATTTGTCAAAATCCACATTTATCTTGGATCATTTCTCACAATAAATTGGTTTTAGCAGGAATTTATTACAAAAATGCTAAATTAATTAAACAGTAATTAAACACACATTTTATAATCAATATTACAAAGACACGAGATACCAGTTTTAATCCATGAATAAATCAGTGTTTCAAAGTGACTGTACAATTCCATAAACACCACACGTTCTTACTATATGATATACTGGAGTCCTGACAGTGATAGAGCACTTTGAATTTGAAAACTGAATGAAGTATCTATACTTAGTGCTCTTATGAGACTGTCTGCATTTTGGCAGTCAAGATTAATGACTGATCTCATATTGATCTCATACAAAGACTAACTTTAGTTTAAAGATATTTTACCTATATTATGTAGCTTTATCCATCTTGACACGGTTAAAATCATCTTTACAGACACACTTTAGGTGAAACATTCTTAGTATTTGGAATTTTTGTAAATCCTAAAGCTTTCTGTTTACTTCCAGGTTTAAATTACATTTTGACTCTCATATTTTCATTGGTGGTGGTGGCGCAATGGATAAGACACATGCCTTTGGTGTGAGAGACCCGGGTTCGAATCCACTGTGAGACACCAATGTGTCCCTGAGCAAGACACTTAACCCCTAGTTGCTCCAGAGGCGTGCGACCTCTGACATATATAGCAATTGTAAGTCGCTTCGGATAAAAGCGTCAGCTAAATGAATAAATGTAAATGTAAATGTAAATGTTCATTGTAGTCCCATATTTTTGCACCCCACAATATTCATCTGTGATTTAATCAAAGTTTTCAAATATCTACTGTGAAATCTGAGACGAATCTGAACTTTGAACCGAAACTGCAGCACATTTCCTGAATATCTGTACTGTTCCTATGCGATTCTCACTGGATTTTGAGCTGTTTTCTGCACGGCACTGTATTCCTCATGCAGGTGCCACTGAGGGGGTCGACATCCTCCACAATAACAAATGGAGCCTCCTCCAGGGTAACAATGGACAGGTGGTCATCCTCTCGCTCCCCAGCATCCGAGTACAGCTCGAACCGAGGCCACACGTGGTACTTCATTGCCAGAGACCCGTTCTCCCATTTACCGACCTGTGAAAGAACAAAGAGGGCAAGATGAGAGCTAAAGCTGGGAGAAGGATAACAAGTGACATAATAAGAGGGTGCTGAGGTTGAAGTGGCTGAGATTGGATTAGTGCGGGCTAAATTTGAGGAGGGCAGAAATCTTGAATTAAGATGAAGAGAGATAAAGAGTAAATGAAGGTTGATAATTACATCAGGGAACTTTGCAGTCATGAGTTAAGAGAAATCAAGAGAGAAAAGGAGAAATGAGGAGAGATACCCACCCTGTCATACTGCCTCTCCTTATCTAACAGTATAATAACCAACTTTGGGTGCATCTGAAAACCGTCCTCACTAAAGGAGAGGTTGCGCCCTTCAAATGTCACATTCATGAGATACCTGAAGAGAAAACAAAGGGAATATATCAGACCAAGCACATTTGATGGTTATTATCACAAATGCACTTTCCTTTCTTGTACAGCACAAATATTTTCAGAACAAGTCAAAGCAATCTACAGGATCCCTTCAATGTCAGCATCTTTCCATAGTGTATGGGTTTCTGTATACTATCCACATACCTGTATGTCCACACACATGTATAATGCAGGAAAGCAGGTTTGTTGCTAGAGGCTATAGCAAATAATATTCACAATGGCAAATATGAATCTGGCAGCCTCCTGGTCACAAAACCATTTTTATGACTTTAAATCCACTCAGTTGGAGAATCTTGAGGAACTGCTATGGCTTTCACCTTAACAAAATACAAAAGTCATGAACCCAATATAATAGTAAGTTAATAATCCAGGGGAAACCATTTATTAGAAGTGAGTAATATTACTTGCCAGATTTTTTCTAATACCTGATATCTTAGCCTTCAAGTAAGCCATCCAAGAATGCATTAATAGTAGCTCATTTCTTGGAAGTAGCACATTTAAACCAGTTTATAATGCCATTCTTTGCCATCTTAAAATAGTATCCAGTACACGCAAATAGGAAGCCAAACTGTGTATGAGACAGCAAACATTGCATGGTGAACAGTTTCATCCAAATGTCAACCTTTTTTCCAAAAACAGCATGCTTGACCCCTATCACTTAGGAATTAAATCTTGTCACGCAACCTTACCACCCAGAGTGTCTTGACACTGCACAGATAGCCTTTGCCATGGTCAACCACAAACTGTTCATTTCAGTGCTGACAGAGTTAGCTAATTTACTGGTTTATTAACTACTTTTATAACAGATCATTATAAGTTAGCAAGAAAGCCTCAGTTTCTGCCCTTCAACCTTGGAGTCCCTCATGGCTCAGTATTTGGTCCTTTAATATTGTTTTATCTACATCAGCACCTGCAGTGCCATCTAATCACAGTGTAAATTAGATTCTTCCTCACTGGCCCACCAGAATTAGCCAAATAACATCTTCAAGTTCATTCAGAATGCTTTCGTCCGAGTTGTAATTAACCTCTTTCGTGTCACTAACCTACTCCACAGACACATTTGGGCAGTGCTTAATGGACTGTCTGAGTCTAGTGACTCGTCTTTACTGACCTCATCTAGCACTTAGACATTTGTACTGCATAAAAAATGTTTTAGCATTCTTATAATGTGTTGTTCTTCTTGCTGCCCTTGAGATCTAACTTAGCACTTGACTTCTTAATATTCTCGGCCACAGTTTCAGCATTTGCCACTTACGTGATATAGGAGTTCATAATAAGAAGAAAAAGAAATAAAGGTTTATAATACATAAATATAAACACATGTACAATAATAAAAAAGAATATACAACAAATTAAATCAAAACCCATCAGTAACAGTATACAATATTCATTAGGGGAAAACATGGCTAGTTAACTTTTTTGAGCAACACTAACTTTTTTCGAAGATGAAAATAAAACAAAGATTACGTGAGTACATTTACAAGAAATTACTATTTAGGTATAAATACTTTTAATCTTTGCACATTTAATTCAAGGTGTTATTTTCTGATTATTTGTGAAATTTTCTAGCCATTTCCAATGAAAATTGTAAATCCTACACCAAATCCTTTTCAGCATACTACTACACAAATGTGTCTTTTCTCAAGCATATTTTTTGGTATATCTGTATACTTAAAGTGAATAATAGTTATTTTGATTGACTATATAATCTATCATTTTATATTTTTACATTACCTTTTATGCTATTTCATGAAATGTTTCATAATCAACATATGAAGACCTCCGAAGCAAAAGCCTCTAAAAGCCACCTCTGTCAAAAATGAGATAATATTGAGTGAATGCTCTCCGCACATGGTATATACGCTCATCAAATACTTTCACTTCAAACTCACTAAATCCCAGCCTCAGCCCATTCAGAAATGCCGGTACTTGGGTAGAAAGCTATAAATAGGAGCCTCATAAATTTTTTTTATATTAAACAAAAACTTTAGACAAGACTTTTGCATCTGAAGTCTTCATATGTTAAATGAACTGAATATGTTTTTCCTGGGCAATAACTGTTGAAATGTTGATAACTCTAAGTTATGTGACTTTAAGTGATGTGCCTATACATAAACTGACTTTCATAAAAATAAAACCTACAGAGAAATATTATGTTTGACAACCAGCCCTACAGATAAATAAGAAACGTTGCTTTTTCCATTTTTCCATATTTACCCTTTTCCATCAATTCACCCTACTGTGTCAAACACACAACATAAAAATCCCCACACTAATAAAATACATCAGCAGTAAAACATCATGAAAATGAATTACATGGGCAAGTTGTAAGTCGTTTCCCTTTTCTGCCATCAGGGTGTAAAATTGATGACGTAGAAGAACTGACCCAATTTAGACAGTGACAGTAAATCAGTCCGTAGTCAGGTGCGCGTGTGTGTGTTTGTGCCCTTGAGCAGCGATATGTGCACAGATTTTCATCATAACATGAGTATCATGTATGTGTGTCAACAAGTTTTGTGTCAGAGCCAGTGAAAACTCTCTGCTGCACTCCTCGCTCTCTTGCCTCCATCTGTGGGCTGTCGTCGCCATGACAACAATCGGCCTCATGAAAACGACTCACCACACAGGAAATAAATATCTGCTCTGAACAAGAGAACATGAAAGAGAAATCTAGAAATAGAGAGATGCTAGAAAGAAGAATGACCAAACAAGTAGTGAGTGTGTCTCATGCATGTAATTCAATGGAGTAAGATTGTGAAGCAATGTTGTACGGAAGCTAACAACACAAAATATGGGCTCCTGTGTGGCGGTCTATAAAATTTGGACAAAGCTAAGCGTTAGCATTGCCATTCATCTCAATGGCAGTTGCTCATCTGAGGCTCACAGGAGGCTTTGGAAGTAAAGTAGCAACCATGGGTCCTGGGGAGGCGCAGGAAAATGACAATGTTGAGTCCAAATCAGACTTTTAATCAAATACTTGCGATTTAGACTATGTTTTGTGTGCAAAAATGGATTTAGTCAGAAAACATAGTGGTCGTCAATGGAAAAATACGTTACTTGCCCACTGATCGGTGTAGTTACAGCATCCACCAGCAGGTATATTTGTTAAAACAAGACAAATGTATTTTAGACATTTAAACTGCAATAGTTAAGTGCACATCTGATCCGTTTAACCTACAGTCTCAGAGACGTATTACAGCACCATCAGTTCCCAAATGGGTGTGTTAGGGCGGACTCCTGACAGAAAGTACGTACAACCCCAAACTGCCAACAGATAGAATGAAAGTGAGGGAGAGAGAGAGAGAGAGACCCACCAGCATATAAAATGTGTTACCATGGTGCCCACAACCATAGCAATCTCCAAGCAATCTGCTGTGTTGCCATGGGAACAGTAATCTCGCCCGAGAGAGTGAGGGAGAATGAGAGGAAGAGACATGGAGAGAGAGGTAGCGTCTTTTGTACTTACAGCGAGACGCATGATGCAGCAGAGACCCATTTATCTGTCGCTATAAATACAAACAGATCAATATCGACAAGACAGACAACCAGATTTATCGTATACGACATTTTTCAGTTCTTGCATTGATCTGCCATTAGAAAACTCATCTTCAGATTTACCGTACACCCATACATTTAAAAGCGTAATCATTCAAGGGTCTATGAATGACTTGATCTTAGATTCAAGGGTTTCCTCTCATGTTTCATTTTAGCCCTGACATAACATCTCCTGGCTTGACTCTTTGTCATTTCGTGATACTTGTCGTGAGGCTGTGAAATCGCCTCTCAGGTCAACAGGGTACAGCTTTAACAACCATCGAAAACTTGAGGGAGTGTGAGGACTGTATGCGATTATTTCAATAACGTCTTGTTTGGAGCAGGGGCATTTTCTCAGAGGAGCAAGGGTTGTCATTGTTAACTAAAAGTAAAACATTTATGTAATTAAAAGAAACAAAAATATAAATATTACATGAAAAACTGAAACTTAAAGGGGCTAAATGTAGAGTTCAGAGACCCTTGTTGTTAGCGACACCTGTGGCCCTTAAGTGAACTGCAGCTCTATAAACTCACGGCTAAGTTCTTTTTCGTTCTTTGCTTAGAAGTAAAAAAATTAATAATTGGAAATATACACCTATGTAGTGATATACGGTTAACGAACATCCCGGCGTTGCTGAGAGCTACGTTTAGATGAATATGTAAATATGTGCTGTGCGCTTTCCTCTCAATAACAAAATATACACACAACAATGACAGCGGTGAGAAAACAGCAATTCAGAAAGCATCTGCGATTCACCGGCATCATGATGACAGATGAGGTCATTAAAAATTTGATTCTAAAGTATATTTGAGACTATAGACTAAAGGCCCGTTCACACCAAGAACGATAACTATAAAGATAACTATATTAGCATCCACACCAGCAGACGCTATCGTTCAGTTTATTCCAAACTCGTGCTTTCGTTATAGCTGTGGTGTGAACTCTGCTATTCTTTAATATTGAGAAAGATTTTTAGAACTATATCTTTATCATTTGCTTTATTTCTGCAATGTTTTAAATGACCAGAGCTGCATCTATTGGGTTCAACTGGACAGGCTAAGAAAAACATTAAAATGCAACAACAACTCTAATCAGCACATCTCGTGCGCCACTGTCACAAAACTGCCTGACACACACCTAAAATGCGAATGCACCATTATTGCATTTTTATTTTAAATTCGACGAATATTCGGAATTCTAATTTTAATTTGACATCCCTAATGAATAATATAATATTAAAGAAATAATACTAAAATAAGTAAGGTGCCTTCTCAAAAATATTCACATGAAAATGATCATTAGTATAATATTGTTCAAACCACTCATTTTTACAAAGTAACACTGTCCAACAAAGACAATCACAGAAGGAGGCAGTGTCTCTTTAGCTCCCCTGAGCCCACGGATGTCTTGCACCTATTGCTTTTGATGGGGCACCAGTGGCGGTCCCGACTCACTTGGTGCCCTAGGCAAGATAAGGCATGACCAAAGAAAAAATTGCTTTAACAACTTAATTCTTTACATAAAAAGTCCAGTGGTACAGTTTCCCTTTAGTATGTAGGTGGACCCAGGTTCAAATTTGACTTTGAATTCAGCAGGAAAAAAAAGATCACACCCGAAAATTTGCCAAATTTGTAATATGGAAAATAGTTATATAAATATATATATATATATATATATATATATATATATATATTTTTTTTTTAAAAAGGTCATATGAGTTACATAAAGGCAAATGATCTGCGGAAGGTGCAACGTGATTGGACAAAAGAAATATGAATGCATACTGCACAACCCCTGGCAATGGGATAACTTCTGCCCATCATGTTTGCAAACGGTTCACAAATTGGCCTGGCAGGGTCAAACTGTTGGAAATGGACGAACTAATTAAAAAGTAAACAACTAACCCACTCAGACATCCCCACTTCTGCTCACATCTGAATCGATATGAACTTGAAATGACTTGAAATGATCTGTGACTGAGGCGATTTTTAGCGAGCATCTCCGTGTCGGCAACCTTCATGACACCAACTGTGTTTACAGAGGATTAGCTGACTAATGGTCTGAAAATAATCTGACTATTAATAACAACAAATGCTTGACGCATAAAGTATGCTTTTTACTTTAGTGTATTTTTTTTAAACTCCCCCTGTAGCCAATCATTTTATCCCTTAAAACTCATCTTTGATCACCAAAATGACATATTTAAATGTTTTTTCCTTGAAAATTTTTTTTCATGCCTTAAAATAGCTTGAATGCAACTCTACAGCCTTGCCTCATTTAGTATATGCAGTTCTATGAATATGCAAATTAGCCCCACCTCCACTCACTCACACCAGCTCAGAGATCCACTCGTTGACGATCACAAGTTGACGTGATTGGTTGCAAGGTAGTTTGTGACGTCAGAAACACCAGCGATTTCAAACCGCATTTTTGAGTCTGTCTTTGGTTCACTGCAGTTCTAAGGAGAAAATACTCAGCAATGGTGTTGACTTATTAATTTGCACATGGTTTGTCTTAAAGCATATTAAAAACACCACATAGACATATAAAGAACATTAAAGGGATACTTCAGGATTTAGCATTAAGCTTTGTATTAGTAGAAAACCTGTAGTATTTTCGAATTACCGTGCTTTCCACCCTCATATCTCCCTGAGACGAGAGATTTATGTATTTTTTGTTTGGAAAAAATCCTCCGATGACGCAAAAATCGTCATTTTGCGTCATCGGAGGATTTTTTGGCCAGAGGCTACAGACTACAGCCAGTAGGAGGAGCTGTCCCGCATGTTTTCAACCCGCCCATAGAGGGTGGGATCTCACTGACAGAATGTACACAGTGTCAGCCATCTTTCTTTGGAAGCTAAGCTAGCAGGCACTTGTTCTGTGGAGAAAGCTGAGTAGTAGAGGTTACCATCCTCTTTTTCCCGGACATGTCCGGCCGTCGAGATCGTCCAAAATGTCCGGGATTCGGCTTTTGCTTTCTGCAGTCGCCATTCATTGTTTACATGCACACCTTTTGTTTCAGTCTAACTGAATTCATTCCGATTGGTGAATCTGAAAGTAGTGTTTACGTGAACGCTAAACAAGTGATCGGTTGATGTGCATTTTAACATTGCTAAGAAAATTCCCGCTCCTCCGTGAGAGATACGAGATCGGTGCGTCTCAGTAATCACGCCACCGGCCTCGCACCATTCTCCCGCGCCCCTCAGCCTCGTCCTGCTCGCCACAGTAAACATAATGAATGGCGACTGTAGAACGCAAAAGCCGAATCCCGGACATTTTGGGCGATCTCGAAATACCGGGCAAACTCGTCACGGAGACTCACTAGTAGCCTAGCCTTCTTGTTTTCAACAGCGCTCTCTAACCGGTAGGCGTGGTTTGGGAGTGGCCTCCTAGGGCAGCGAAGCAAGTGCATTCTGGGAGTTGTTGTCTTTCATCCACATACGCCAAAAATACATTTTCTGGCTTTTCTCAGTCAAGAAAGCTCTAAATTCAAAAATAATTTCACATTTCTTCTACATAAATGACCTATTTTAAATACACATTCATCTTTCCAGAGGTGAAGTATCCCTTTAAAAGCTGGATTTTCACCTCAGAGGGACTTTAAAGGGATACTTCAGGATTTAGCATTAAGCTTTGTATTAGTAGAAAACCTGTAGTATTTTCGAATTACCGTGCTTTCCACCCTCATATCCCCCTGAGATGAGAGATTTATGTATTTTTTGTCTGGAAACAATCCTCCGATGACGCAAAAATCGTCATTTTGCGTCATCTGAGGATTTTTTGGCCAGAGGCTAAAGACTACAGCCAGTAGTAGGAGCTGTCCCGCATATTTTCAACTCGCCCATAGAGGGTGGGATCTCACTCACAGAATGTACACAGTGTCTGCCGTCTTTCTTTGGAAGCTAAGCTAGCAGGCTCTTGTTCTGTGGAGAAAGCTGAGTAGTAGGAGAAAGCTGAGTAGTAGGGGTTACCATCCTCTTTTTCCCGGTCATGTCCGGCCGTCGAGATCGTCCAAAATGTCCGGGATTCGGCTTTTGCTTTCTGCAGTCGCCATTCATTGTTTACATGCACACCTTTTGTTTCAATCTAACTGAACTCATTCCGATTGGTTTATCTGACTGTAGTGTTTACATGAACGCTAAACAAGTGATCGGTTGATGTACGTTTTAACATTGCTAAAAAAAAATCCCGCTCCTCCGTGAGAGATACGAGACCAGAGCGTCTCACAGACTTTGACTGGAGAGCTTCCTGCTCATCGGTAATCACGCCACCGGCCTCGCGCCGTTCTCCCGCGCCCCTCAGCCTCGTCCTGCTCGCCACAGTAAACATAATGAATGGCGACTGTAGAACTCAAAAGCCGAATCCCGGACATTTTGGGCGATCGTGAAATCCCGGGCAGACTCTTCACAGAGCCTCACTAGTAGCATACGTTGATTTCACGCAGCCGTTATTTTGAAATCGAAAGCGAGGCTCCGGTGGGAAGAAAACCGGAAGTGTCGCCTTTAATCACAGGAGAGTCGTGAATGCGATGGCGTATTGTTGTGTTTAATGATGTTGTGTCAATTCTAAAAATTTACATACATTTCTTTCATACTTTAGACTATATACAGTGAAATTTATTTATAAATAAAATGTTTTTTTTTATATATAATTCAGAATGTAAAAAAAGAAGCAGGAATGAACTATATACATATCCTATATTGGATATTAACATCCAATAGTGTAAATCGCGGCAGCAGCTTCAGGTTGGTAATCCAAGGCATTGTTGTTTATCTTACTTCCGGGGTTCTTCCCACCGGAGCCTCACTTTCGATTTAAAAATGGCGGCTGCGTGAAATCAGCGTATTGTTGTTTAACTACGCGCTCTCTTACCGGTAGGCGTGGCTTGGGAGTGGCCTCCTAGGGCAGCGAAGCAAGTGCATTCTGGGAGTTGTTGTCTTTTATCCACATAAGCCAGAAATACATTTTCTGGCTTTTCTCAGTCTAGAAAGCTCCAAATTCAAAAATAATTTCACATTTCTTCTACATAAATGACCCATTTTAAATACACATTCATCTTTCCAGAGGTGAAGGATCCCTTTAAGTAATATATAAAGTGTTTAAATACACAAACTTAATGAGACTTTGATATGACTTGGTTTCCCCCAAAAATGAATGATGACAATATGTTAATTGGGGGGGGGGGGGATTATCCCTTTAATATAAACACACAAAAATATTATAGTATGGTACAAGTTGCTTGTTGATAATGTCAGGTAAATGGTGTGTGCATTTAACATGGAAACCATGTAAAAAATCTAATGTAGCATGAATTTAACCTAAATCCCAAAAAGGCTTTGCCTTCTCTCTCAATTTTTTTTTTAGAAGACCACTAGGGGGAGGAAGGCTTCTGGAGGTAATTACAGTCTTTGCCCACCAGCACTGGATTATTTTAATGCATCATCAACATGAGGGCGACAAAAATCTGCTGAGGATTTATAGCGCAAGAGGTATTATAACATCACAATATTAGTTAACCTAAACAGGATTTCGGATTAGCTGAACACTGATGGAATCATACTTCAGTCACCCATATTCACAGCCACCCACAGTGCATTATATGAAAGTGGATGTGGGCTGTGGAAGTGTGTATAGGTTTTTCTAGAAGTCTGTGTGTTTATGTATGCATTTTTAATTAAAGCAAGTTACAGGCTCCTGGGTGAACCAGAGATTAATTACCTTTACTTACACAGGACACCATGTAATGATCAAACCCCTTCCCCAGGGAAGCCTGTGGGCCTTGTAACACAGCGATACACCACCACCACTCTAATGGAGCTAAAACACACACTAATACATAGACACACTTTCTCTTTGTGTCAAGGCACAGAAACACACCTTTGGGAATTGAGCTGTGTGAAAGCTTAAAAAGCCAAATATTCTGTAAAGGCAGACTGTTCATCGTGTATTTTGTATTCTATAAGCAAACAATAAATGGAGACCGAAACACAGTGTGACGGAGCAGAAACGGAGAGATAGATGGAGAAGTGCAAGACCGGAGGGAAACCGCATGGGTTCACCAGCAAAAAGTGTACAAATGATATCTTGACCTACTTCTGAAGAGTTATTGTCAGTGTCTTTGCCCAAAAGCATACCGTAATAAAAACATCCACAACCATCTTATTAAACTTTCTGGGCGTCAGGTCTACTGGCCGCACCAGCCTGAGGGGCTACAATTAAGTCAAGTGGAGAATAAAAGCCTGGCAGCTTCACAAGCCTTAAGCACCTCAGAGGAGTCAAAGCATCAGAGAGACAAGGAGGGAAAACACAAAATATGCACACAAACCAAAAAAACATACACAATTAGTCCATTTATAATTGTATACATTTTAATACTACGTAATCTTAACAGTAAAAATCTGTAAAAAATTATACAGTAAAAACCTGTTAATTGAATGTTGAAAAACTGTAATAGATCTACTGGAAAATTTCTTGTTATTTTAACGTTTTAAAAAGTAAAGTAAATGTAAAGTTTTGGAAGTAAAAAAAAAGTTTATTGCATGTTATACTACGGGGCAGCTGAATGCTTGATTTTGATTGGTTGACGAATGTTCTGAGATGTGTAATTATTTTCAGGGAAACGCAAGGCTAAAGTAGTTCCCGGCAGGTCTTGACCGCATTACAGATCCATATCACTTCGCCAAATGATTTCAGTTATTTCAAAGGTCTTTACAGCCTACAGAACCAAAACCAACAACGACATTGACCAAGCATATACATATAGTAAACAATAGGATAAAAACGACCAATTATTATTATATTAGTTATTTTGGAAAAGCATATATCTCTTTCTCGCGTTCTCTCTCCCACTCAAACGCACACACATACAGTACGGACACACTCGCACAGAAACGTGTTGTCAGTGCTACCCTGAAAGTTTTATCAGTAAAATAGTTTAGCAACTTAAAAGCTTTAACATGCCGTTTCTCACTAGCAAGCGTAGTTTTGCTATTAGTAGATGCTGGTGCATCTATAAATAATTTAATAACTTTCAACCTCATTACCACAACTTGATTATCATTTCTGAAATGTATTCAAAATAACTGAAATCTGAAAACCTGTTAAACATTTTTGGGAAATAAATAAATAATAAAACGCTGAGTTTTTATAAACAAAGTGTGAAATTGGAAATTTGGAAGAGGAATAATGCTAAAGGGGTTAAGAGCGTCATTAAGGTAATGATATTTTATCTGGCCATATTCCAAATATCTATAAACATGTGGAAACTGTCTTTAAAATACGTTTCAGAACAAAAGAGCCAGTAAACTGATTAAATCATTAAAATTCTAGCATGATCTGAATGAAATACATTTTTCGCAAGAACAACCCACACAAGGGGTTGCGATCAATTTATCTGAGATAAGTATGTAGCCTCATTTAACCCCACTCTCAACCTTTATAGGGTACATGTATAACATCTAACCTTCTACAGCCATGCCTAATCCTTCAGCTGACCTTCAGAGGAACCTCTTGAGGCTGTTTCAGGCCCTTAACCATCACAGAACATGACCCATTCAGCTGAAAAGCCCTCCATCATCGCTGACAGATCCACCGCAGAGCATGGTGGGTGTTCCAGAATGATAATATAGAATCTTGGAATGCCATTTAAATCGTCTCCATCATGGTGGAAACGGATCATTAGAGTCCTCGAGGGGTTACAGGGTCCGGTGGTTCTCATTCAGCCCACCTCATAAGGCTGTCATTCAAAAGCTTCTTGTGTGTGCGTGTGCACGCATATGTGAGATCCTAAGTGTGCACTGCAGGGTGATCGAGAAGAACCTGCACTCCCAGAGGACTGTAAACTAAACTATTTTCTCTGGTTCGTACTTACGGCTACTTTTCCTCGTATCTATTATTATGCTCTCCAGCATTCATAAGACATTAAAGTGTGTCCTTATCTTCTCATCAGACAATTCAAAAATCCACTTCAGCGACTCTAAAAGCAACACATCTGCCTAATTACACAAATGCAACCATCTTGTTCTAGCAGATACCATGTCCGCTGGGTAATTGTTGTAAACTCACCATTCACAAATAACATAAAAGTGCCCCCCCACCCACACACCCACACACACACACACACACACACACACACACACACACACACACTTAATTACTTGCTTCTCTCATCTAAACCAACAAAGCTTTCCGCAACAACACAGTTATATGTCTTCATAACATGCTCTCCAGGCTACAGATTGTTCCAGAAACATTATAAATGTTTAATTTAACATTTAAATCAAATCTTAAGTGGTGTTTTTTTTAATGATCGATGGTGCATTTGTACGTAATTTGCATATTAAATGCACGCACAATGTGTTATCAACTGGTCCGTGTCCGACCTATGCGCTGGAATTAAGTGCTCCTTTACATACATGCTTTAGAAAGCAGCTTCCAAAAATTATCATTGAAAAGGGTATCTAAAAAGTGTTTTCAGAGACGGCAGAATCAAGCGATCAGAGGATTGGTGAATTTTTCACTGCTAGCCAGCCCTGCAACACTTTACACAGACAACAGTTTAACAAGAAAGGAAATAGTCTTCGGCCAAGATCTAGTGAGACTGAAGTAAACAGAAAGTAACCGCAGAAGAAAAGCGATTTATGAAAAAGTTATATCTGTAACGCTCAATAATACTATAAATAACCTTTTTTTTAAACACTACCATTCAAAAGATAAAACATTTTATGATGTCTTAAAGGCTGCATTTATTTGATAAAAAAATACAGAAAAACAGTAATAATGTGAAATATTATTACAATATGTTTTCTGTTGTAATATATTTTCAAATGTAATTTATTCCTGTGATGGGAAAGCTGATTTTTCAGCATCGTTACTCCAGTCTTCACTGTCACATGATCCTTCAAGAATCATTCTAATATGCTTATGTAACTTTTCTTATTATTATCAATGTTGAAAACAGCTGCTTAATATTTTTGTGAAATGTCTTTCATCATTTATCTATAGATGATAGATGATAGGTATACATGAAGGTATACCTTCATGTTGTTCCAAACACGTATGAATTTTCAGTTTTCTGTACAATAACACAAAAGATATTTAATCTTCTTTTGTGTTCCATAGTACAGGTTTGGAACAACATGATGGTGGGTAAATCATGACTAAACATTTGAAGTGAACTATCCCTTTAAAGGTCCAATATGTAAGAATTTTGTAATAAAATATCCAGAAATCACTTGCACAGTGTGATATATTTCCTGCAGTTGTGTACTTACAATATCCCAAAAGTTCCCAAAGATTTTTAATTTCAGAGAAATTCCAATTTTAAATAATTGGCCGTCCCGGAAAACCTGTTCACTTGTCGCCTGTCACTGACGTAATATCCGCGTTATCCCTGGTTTCCGCTCAAGTACTGCCATAGTAACCATGACAACAGACGTGGACAACTGTGCATAATGAGTGTAGTGCGTAACCTCTGGCTGCACACTGTTGTTGTTTCGTTCAAACATTATGGACCATGGCAAGCAGACTTTGGGAAAAAAGGAGAACTAAAATGAGGATCAATATCAGCGACTAACTTGGACTTGACAGCGCTTCACGAGTCACGACTTCACAGAGACGCAGCTCTTGTATGTACTTTATTAGACAGGTGAGCAAATGTACATAAAACTAATAAATGTTTTATAGCTCAACATGATGAAATGTTAGAAGATGATCAGTGTGTTATTCTAATGTTGATCTAGCTCACTGCTAGTCTCATACAGACAAACTAACACATAGAATAACATTATAACTTTAACACACTCAAATGCAGTTTAGTGTGATAGTGTAGAGCAAGTGAAACAGCGCTGCGTTACCTCACAAGCTTCATTCGTCTAATACACGTCTAATACACTGACCTGTGTGAGCAGTAATACAGCACTTGCGTTTGGTAGAATAAAATCTCCATTCCTTTATATCCGTGGGACTCGCGTGTGGCGCTGATATCATGATAAAAACATCAGTGTATTCACTCATCCATAAACATTATTAGATCCATCGGCTTGACGACAAGTTCCATAATTCCGCAGGAAATTTTGCGTCATCAACTTACGCCTTTGTTATTGTAAGAGGTTAGCGACCCTTAGCGGTGAAAAAAATTACATATTGTACCTTTAAGTTTAATTTTTAATGTCGTTATTGAATTTGAAATAAATTTCGAGGCCTGATTAAGTATCAATATGTTATAAAAAAAACCTGCAATGGTACTGTATACACAGCTATAGACACTCTAGACCAGCGGAAAGGTGAGTCCGTCGTCTGTTCTGCTGAAACTGGCACATGAAGAATCCACAGAGGAAACTCAGCATGCGTGTGCCACAACTGTTCATATCAAAGTGTGGATGAGAGGTAGATTTGAATCTGTTACTGTTGCTTTCCACCCATGTCTCTTTGGGATTTAAAGTTTGTTATATTAAAAGACGTAAAGAGAGAGCGAGAGAGGCTTCCGCTGTTGTTCCATTTGGCTTCCTAATCCTGCTCTGCCTCGAGCATTCAATTAACTCCTCACCAGCAGATCAAATGACTGGCTAAAAGAGAGTGTGACCGAGCCTAAACGCTAATTAATACTTAGGAATCAATGCCCCTCAATACTAAATGTCAAATAACGGTACAAAAGAGAACAGAGGAGCTCAGATGAAAAGCTCACTTTTCTATTACGATGGATATTTATGTTTTTAAGATGAAAACCACAGCCGGCCGGTACAGACACGTGGGCGCGGGCTGAATGTCAGAGGAGACATAATGGGGAAAGAAAAGTGAAAGGTGCTCTGTGCCAGACACTTCAGCGAGCAGCTACAGCAGATCCACATTAACAATAATGTGGATTCTATTCCTCTCGCATTTTTCTCTTTTGTTGTCCATTTGTCACTCTCACTCGTTCTTTTTCTCCGGGTGTTACAGGTACGGTACGGCTACAAGAGAGTGCCGTTTAATCTAGGACTCGCTTTATTAGGATCCGTCTCAGCTGATCCAATCACAGGTGAGAAGGATTGTCAATTACCTTTTACAATTACAATTTGAAACATGCGTTTCAAATGCATCTCCTGAGGCCATTTGTGATCCCATTTCGAGGGAAAGGTTTCTGACTCCATTACGTTACTGTAAGGGATGTAAATAGATTAAAAATCTATATAAAATTAATTGATTAATGCCAAATAATTCATTGTTTTCAGTGATTAATCCTGATTAATCATGTTAGGTAATTAAATATCTTAAATTCACATTTGTCATCATAAATATAATTTACACACATTAAGTAGGGTAAATGAAAGTAAAATGATTAAATATGAAATATTATACATTTATATATATATATATATATATATATATATATATATATAATAGGCCTATTATATTTATTTATTTTAAAGGCCTGCATCAGCAATATTAATATCAATATATCAATATCAATCTCTATTGAATGTATTTTAATGAACCTTTCAAAGTTCCTTGTTATTTATATATATCAAAAGCTTGAATATACCAATTTGGTGCTCAAAAAACATTCTTATTATTATCAATGTTGGAAAAAGTGCTGGTTAATATTTTTGTGGAATCTGTGATATATTTTATCAGGATTCTTGGATGAATAGAGTTTGCAAAAGAACAGCATTTATTTTAAAAAGAAATATTTTGTAACATTATAAATGTCTTTAATGTCACTTTTGATCAATTTACTGTCTTTGGTGAATAAAAGTATTAATTTCTTTTACAAAAAAATCTTACCAACCCCACATTTTTTAACAGTAGCGTACATCAAATTACCAATTAAATCAGGGGGAAAAATGGTATCATGAAAATAGCACCCATTATAGATCAAAAATACCTTTTTCAATCACGAAACTTAAAAGGTATCTAACACCAACCACGGTGTGTGTGTGTGTGTGTGTGTGTGTGTTTGTACCTACTTAACTATATTTTGGGGACACATTTGTACCCAGAAGTGACCAAAACCTGACAAAACTCTCCAAAAACCTCTCCTTAGGGACATTTGTAAATCTGGTATAAAAATAAATTAAGTTATTTTTTTTTATTTTTTTTAAATGTAAACATGCAGAAAGTTTTCTGTGATGGGTAGCTTTAGGTGTAGGGTTAGTGTAAGGGGATAGAATATACAGTTTGTACAGTATAAAAACTATTACGTCTATGGAATGTCTCCATTTAGATAGCTAAGTAAACGTGTGTGTGTGTGTGTGTGTGTGTGTGTGTGTGTGTGTGTGTGTGTGTGTGTATGTTTGTGCACCTGTCTAGGGCTGTTCACCCTTTTCAAAAACACTCCATTAGTTGAGAAACCCTCCTGAGCAGGTGTTGTAAATGTGTGTGTGCCTGCGAGAGAGCCTGTGTACGTGTAAGATTGCAGACCCCAGATGTCAGTGTTTGAACCCTGGCACCCCGCTAAGCCTGACTCACCTCAGCACCTCGTTGGGGTTTCCTGACTTGCTGCCTTTCTTGTCAGGTGTGCCGTGGCATCCAGACTTAAGCAGCGTGTGAGGACCCCGATCCAGCATCATTGTGGAGGTTGCCATGGCGATTATGGCTACAGCATCACGCACTCGAGCCTCCAGCCCGTAGTCCCACTCATCGTAGGAAACAGAGATCAAACCTGCAAATAAAGGAAGCGTTTGAAACAATCATCTGAAATATTACAATAGTTTTTCAATTCAAACCATCTTTCCCTTCTTACCTGTTGGAAAGACGTTGGGTACATTATCTGCATCCCCTGTCACCAGAGATGGTACGATCCAGGTGTAACCGTAACCAGTGAGGCCGACAGAATGTGCCACCTCAAAAATGGTTGTGGCTTCTTCTTTAGTGCAGTACAGTAGTATAACAGGACTTTGGAGCTTCTTCATCTGGTTCTGGATCTTTGAGTCGCCATCGTCGACTGACATGTCCAACAGCAGCACTTCTTCCAGCTCCCAGCCAACAAAACTGTTCTCAACGGTACTCCGGATCTGGAAGGTAGCAAAAAAAAAGACAGAGAAAGATGAAAAAAATAAACGGAAAAAAAACACCCTGCCATGTCCTGTAACACCCTCCTGCTGCCTCCAGATCTCCCAAAACTGTTCGCTTTTGTTCTTTAGATATATTAAGAGAAGAGAGAGTTAAAAGAGAAAATAGGCAAAAAGACAAAGAGGGAGTGAAAGTTAAAGCAAATATTTTTATTTAAAGGAATAATGAAAACTTTCCCATCATGCACTTCTGCCAGATACCAGCCTTGCAAATGTTTCTTTTTTGATCTCTATAATTTGTAAAGACGCAAACCTAACCCACATTTGAAAATGCACAGAACTACTCTGAGACAGAGAGAAATTAAACTGCATTTCCTCATAACAAATTGTTCAAACACAAGTCCACAGAGATGCTTTTCATTCCAATCAACCGCAGTCAGAACTAGATGAAATTATTGTACCCACAATTCTGATGATGCATATTACTGTATCGCCCAATATTTGAAGCCAATTTGACAGACTTGCAAATTGCCCTGACAGTATCATTACACACATGTATGCAGTCAAGTGTAGTGTGAGCATCCAGTACCACAGAGCTGGAAATATCCTTATAAATGTTATATTATGTATAATATTTTATGAAATATAATAACAGTAAAAAAAAAAAAAAAAATTTACGTTTTTGGTCTAATATTTTTCAGAATTAATTAAATTACCAAATTTTTCCCATTTTTTATATATTTTATTATTTTATAGTTTTGGTTTTAGTTAACAAAAACAACACTTATTGATATTATAGATGAACCGATATTAAAATTCTGGTCAGCGCTGATAAGCCGATAATAATTTAATAATAACCACAAAAAAAGGTCAATATTAAAATTCTATACAATTTAGTCCAATTAAAATCAACTAAAACGTAACACATTTTTTAAAAACACAACAAGCGAATTTTTGCATCACAACATTATAATGCACAATATGAAAATAGAGGTTTTTTTTAAAGGGTAACTAAACCCTAAACCAACTTTTTTTAGTTAATGATCTGTAAGAATGGGGCTTTATTAGTGCTGTTCATTGATTCAAGTCGTTTTTTTGACATTTGTGTTTAAAGTGTTTTAATTTTACAAAATATGGTGTAAAAACGTCTGAGTGCTGCCCTCTTCAGGTTGAACAGTGGCTACTGCAGTTGAATTTTCCTATTGGAAGTTGTGGTACCCTCTGACATCAGAGGGTACCAGCTAACCACGCCCTTGCCTGCAGAGAGATATGTCACAGATGCACGCCCCCTCTCCACTGGGCTCTGCCTACTTTTCCAGCATTTTTCAAATATTGCCAGTGGGTGGAGTCAGGCTCTGATGAAGTTCCCTGCTGCTTCAAACGCTCCACTATCATTCCGGTTCCCAAAAAAACTAAAATCACTGGACTTAATGACTACAGACCTGTCGCTCTCACGTCTGTGGTCATGAAGTCGTTTGAAAGACTGGTGCTGGCCTATCTGAAGGACATCACTGGACCCCTGCTGGATCCCTTTCAGTTTGCTTACAGAGCAAACAGGTCTGTGGATGATGCAGTCAACATGGGACTGCACTATATCCTGCAACATCTTGACAGACCTGGGACTTATGCACGGATCTTATTTGTGGACTTCAGTTCGGCCTTCAATACCATCATCCCTGATCTTCTCACAGCCAAACTGACTCAGCTCTCCATGCCATCCTCAATCTGTCAGTGGATCTCCAGCTTCCTGACGGACCGGCAGCAGCGAGTGAGACTGGGGAAGCTCACATCCAGGACCCTCACCATCAGCACTGGCGCCCCCCAAGGGTGCGTTCTCTCCCCACTGCTCTTCTCCCTGTACACTAATGACTGCACTTCTAAAGACCCCTCTGTCAAGCTCCTGAAATTTGCAGACGACACCACCGTCATCGGTCTCATCCAAAATGGTGACGAGTCTGCTTACAGACTGGGGGTTGAACAGCTGGCTGTCTGGTGCAGCTATAACAACCTTGAGCTGAACACGCTCAAAACAGTGGAGATGATTGTGGACTTCAGGAGAAAATCCCCAGCACTCCCCCCTCTTACCATCATGAACAGCACTGTGGAAGCAGTGGAGTCATTCAGGTTCCTGGGCTCTACCATCTCTCAGGACCTGAAGTGGGCAAATCACATTGACTCCATTGTGAAAAAGGCCCAGCAGAGACTGTACTTCCTTCGCCAGCTGAAGAAGTTCAATCTGCCACAGGAGCTGCTGATCCAGTTCTACTCAGCTGTCATTGAGTCTGTTTTAAGCACTTCCATCACTGTCTGGTTTGGTTCAGCTACCAAATCGGACATCAGGAGACTACAACGGACAGTCCGGACTGCAGAGAGGATTATTGGTGCCACCTTGCCAACCCTCCAGGACCTGTACTCTTCCAGAGTGAGGAAGAGAGCAGGTAAAATCATCACAGACTCCACTCACCCTGGACACCCCCTGTTTGAACTGTTACCGTCAGGACGGCGACACAGATCACTGGCCACAAGAACATCCAGGCACAGGAACAGTTTCTTTCCACAGGCCATTTCCCTTCTGAACACTTAACATGCCCCCCAATGCATATGCCTGTAAGTGCAATACTCCCACTGTCTAGTGCAATATTCTATTCTCTAAGTCAGGTGATATTTATATTTATATTATTCATACTACTCAAAATACTGTAAATATGTTCATAATCTGTAACATGCACTAGACTCCCACTGTCTAGTGTAATATTCTCTAACTCAGGTGATATTTATATTTATATTATAATTCATATTACTCAACATACTGTAAATATGTTCATAATCTGTAAATGTTTATTCAGACTAAACCCAACTGTGACCCCTTTTTTGACTTTTTATACTATTTTTATTTTTTTTATATATTTTATTCTTAGAATTTGTATTACTATGTTTCTTGTTGTATTTGTATTTGTATATGTGCACTGGAAGCTTCAGTACCAAGAAAAATTCCTTGTGGGTGCAAGCACACTTGGCAATAAAGCTCTTTCTGATTCTGATTCTGATTCTGACCAGGGGCTTAGTTACCCTTTAAAGGTGCATTAAGCAAGATTCTGAGTTTTTGCAGAACTATGCCCCCTCTGGCGGCAAGTGAAACTGCAGCCAGAGATGTGCACGCTCATGGACCACACGCACACGCACGCTTGCACGAGCACGAGCTGTTCATAACCAAAGGAGCATCAGCCGCAAATCTTTTGTTTACAATCATAATGTCTTCAGAGGTAATAAAGTTATAAATCTGCAAGTCATTTTAAATATGTGAAAGGAAAGGCAATTGAGTAAATTACACACTTATGTGTGAGGGAAAAACGGGGGGGTAGTAGAAAACTTCATTTTTTATTTCCATCTATCTCCATGTTGAACTATGTTATGTGTTTACTGTATCCACTTATGATTGTATTATTATGGAAACACGTTCATGAACAATATAAGTTGTTACTTTGTAAAAGCTCAAAGCACAGTCGGTCAAAAAAGTACACTCAATTGTCTCAAGGTAATAAACAATTAAATGGCACTATGACGTTACCATAAAAGCCAAACAGGCTAATCCGCCGAAGATTTGCGGGGGTTTAGCCTGTTTTATTGATCTGCTAAGTAGCTTATTCCAATAGCAATACATCCTAATTAAGCAGTAATTTGCTCAAAATTTGTGTCTAATTATCTAACTTATATATCAGCATTTTATATCACACTCAAGATATTTGAACTGTTTTAATCGAATAGCAAATCATTAAACTACATGTAGTGCAGATTTATTTAGTAGATATTTTGCCAGGGACAATACACACTGATGAACATTTATGTGAAATGTGTCAATACTTTTCAACTGCTGTCCCTATGTTTACTCTCGTCTTATTCCGACGCCAGTCCAATTTTGCCCTTTTGGTTGCACTAGAGACAAGTTTTCTTTTTTTTATCTTGCGTGGAGTTTGCGTTGGTGTTTGAAATGAACTACAAGCAGGTCTCTTACAATCCATCTTCTACGGAGAATGGCGGCGAATACACAAACCTGCCAGACATAGCTATGTGAGCGTGCCGTGAACGCGCATGAAGTCACGCCCAGTCTAAAATTCCGGCCCGAATCCCTCTTATTTATTTTACTTTACAGGATTATAGAGACAATCTCAGTGATCAGAGAAGGGCTCATTCAGCCCATCAGGCAATTGTTTAAGCATGTATGGGTTAGAAAACGGGTATTTTTAACATGAAAAGTTGCTTAATGCACCTTTAAACAAACATTTTAATAAAGATTAGTGATTGATGACCTTTGATGACAACAAAGGTAATGTAGAAGTAAAAACAGTATCGACCATTATAAATATCCAGTATCGACCATTAACGATTCTGATAACTGATATGGTCCTGACACATTGCGAATTCTGAATTTCCAAACCAAGGTATTTCCATGGTCATACACAAAGCGCAAAGTAAGAGAAGATAAATAGTGCAGGTACTGCGGCAACCCAGGATATTGCAGAAGATGAAGGGCCACAAATAGGAGGCACTAGACAACAGATGTCAGTGTGACTGAAGAGGAGAGTACCAGCATTGGACACAGTTTGTCCAAGCATTTGGAATCACCTGAACCATTGTTCTTCCCTCAACAGACAACACAAAAACCTGGCACTGGTCTCACTGGAAGAACAACAAAAGCCTGCCTGCTATACACCTGCAAAAACATCAAGAGCCTGCTGGTTGAGCCTCCTCAATAAGCGGAGCATCCTCTGGACTTCTACTGGGCTCTGCTTGCATTGCTCCTGATTTGGGGAATGACTGAAAGTACAGTAAAAATCAAAGAACACAATCCTGACCGTTGCACTGTGTATTTAAGAACTCTATCCACACCACTGTGAGCCAGATATGAATTTAGGAGTGCCTCCGAAGGCAGCATTTGTCAGTTTTCGGACGCAACCCATATATAAGCAGATGCATATGTAAAATAATGCGATTTTCATTCAGCATTAAACAGCATATAAATCAAACCTGCCTAATGTTACTAAATGAAATGTCGACCCAGGAGAAGCAATAGGATTGTGAAGCTTTGGGGGTGTCGATGAACTCGATCTACTCCATTTCCATCTATGTTTTGATCATCGTTCTGATCCGATCTGGATGTAGTCTTTGACAAAGTGATTTTCTCAGTTTTTTTTTTCATATTCATATTTATTTCATATTTAAGTGATGATAAAAAAGAAAGAAAGGCATGAAGCTAGAAAAAATTTTTTTTTTGCTTGTTTTAAAGGGTCTGTTCTTTCTTTTGGCTTATTGCATGTTCAGATATTCATACAACAAAATATTCTGGCAGGGAAAGAGTTAAATGAGCTAAATGTGACATTTATTACAATGGGGTTATGTGAAGATAGTTTTAAGTTCACTTAAATTAAAAGTTGTTATATATTTTATTTTTAAAACCCATTAAATGTTAAAAGATTATTCAGTTATTCAAATGGCCTTCATTCTGGCCTTCATTAGTGCTTAGTAAAAACATCCAATTAAACAAATAATTATAATATACTGTCTTTATGTTGTTTCTACATTATTTTGAAGATTCAATGTGAAAGTTTTACAACAAAAATGTATTAAAAACTTAAATGTTAGATGCGATTTATCACAATTATTTAATTTTTTTAATCGATTGACAGCACTAGTTATTTTATTTTATTTATTTCAGCTTTATTTCAATTAAAAAAAATGTTTTGAATAGTTAACAACAATAACCTCTGCTCTAAAGAGGCTAGCAAGAATTAAAAGGGTCAACGCTACTATTATAGGGCTTGTACACAAGTCTAAAGGCATAAATTGTGTGAGAGTGATGAATGAACAGAAAGATGGTTACAGGCAAAATTCCACTAGTCATCATTTACTCACCCTCATTTCATTCTAAACACATATGACTTTCTAGCAGCCTTTTTTTCAGCTGTCACATGGCTTGAGAATGATATAAGAGTCAGCAAATGATGACGAAATGATGTTCATTTTTGAGTGAACTATGCCTTTAAATCAGAAATGATAAAACAAAATTGGAGAGGAGTTCCTGTAGGAGCAACGTATACTGAAGATAGGGGAGAGGACGGGTACATTAGTTTTGACAGGAGCCCCAGCGTACAGAAGACAGAGGAGAGGAAGAGAGCATTAGTTGAGACGGGAGCATTGGCAAACTCCTGATGATGAAAGAGGCTCGAGCTGCAGCGGCTGGCTCCCCAGCGGGAGTCACAACGCCGGGATTAGGGTGTGAACCCAACCAGCTAGAGTCTCCAGAATTACGGGCAGTGAAGCAAACACCAGTACGGTCTGGGGTTTCACAAGATCCCAATCTCATTTTGGCCAAAACGTTTTAGCTCTGGATAGGCGCCTATTTATACAACCTGATGATGCATTTCAATGATTTGATAAACAAGACTAGGTTCTGCTGAATGGAATGTTTGTCGGGATTATGAACGTGCTTAAATCAGAAATACAATTGACCACTCAAAACACACTAGAAATCACCTATAGCGACCCCTGGTATCCACCCAGGACACCCTTGCAACCACATGGCGATATCTTAAAAACCACGCAGAACACCTTAGCAACCACATAGCAATGCTGTTCTGCACCACAGTTTCCTTTAGAAATAAAATCTAGAGAAACACTGTGTTAAAATGTCAGTTAAAACATAACAAAAAATATAAATAAATGTAATAATAATAATAATAAAATAATATGAATAATAATAATGACAACATACATACCCACTACTGTTCAAAGCTTTGGGGTCAATACTTTTTTCATATAATTTTTTATAACATTGTTATCTTTAAACAAAAAATTAATTAGTGCTGTCAGCAGTAGCGCGGGAAGGGGGGGGCTGCGGGGGCTGCAGCCCCCTCGTCATAGCATCAGCACCCCCAAGTGGGGGGCTGTGGACTAACATAATATTGTACTTTTTAAAAACGTGAAATAAAAATAAATAAATGGACAGCGTTAACTAAAGGCCTCATTATACTTCTGCGTCGGACCTACGCCGGAGCCTATACGCCGTAGGCAACGTGTTGGTTTTAATTTATACTTCTGCGTTGTTGTCCGCGTTGACGAGCACCATGTGAAACCCCGAGGGAGGGGTTCTGGCAGACCAATCACAGCGCTTGCGTCCACGTAGAATTGACGCGTTGTTACATTTTTGGAGTGGTGCACGTCAGGGTACGCCGAAGGGTACACGCGCTACACACAGCCTACGACGTAGCTACGGCGGCAGTTCGACGCAGAAGTATAAATAGGCCTTAACTCTCTTATGCCTAATGTAGTGAGTGTTCAAGCTACGGAGAAAATGAAATAAAGTTTGAATTTGTCATGCTTTGTTCCGATCAGAGCACGTGAGCGGAGATCGAGCACATTTCTGAATATTCCGCTCGATCCCTGCATAATTCCGCCCAGGGTTGCTTGCTCAACCCAGAATGGCCTGCTGGTTCGAAAATATGTGGAATAAGGGCTTCCTCTGACTAAAGTTTTTTTTCTAGTCGACTAGTAGTTGTTCATTTAAGCCATTAGTGGTCAAATCGCCCCTTTTATATTAATTGTATTACTTAAATAGGCTATATACAGGATAATGAGCGTGTACATAATATAGCCGCACTGAAGCGCACGCATAAAGATTGCCACAAAGAACCGGAAAAGTATGAATGTGTCAAAAATAGCAAGGAGACATTTAATTGTTTATTAATAAACTGGTGTTTTCTGTGTCGCTGCAAAGATGAAGTTGGCGATGCGGACTCGCCATGAACGCCAGAGAGAAATGCACATTTCATATGGATTACATAATCAGAGAGTAGCCTATTTCTTTTCGTTTTGAATAGTTTCGTTTAAAAGTAGACATTTCAAGCTATCTATAATAGATAGCCTATACTTCTCAAATCTGTGATGCACAAGCTGAGTTTCGGTGCCCTCCAGTTCACGTGCAATGCAAGTGATCGTGTCGGCGCCTTATTACATTGTCTGCTATATATTTGCTTCTTATTTATTAAATACAGGCAATTGGTTGTTAAAACATTGATCAAAATTAAGATACAATTTATACAAAACGAAAATCTTTTAAAAATAGTCTTTCTACAAAACAAAACTCAATGAAGTGGTCAAAATCATGTCTTACCCACTCCATGTCTCCAGTCATATTGCGCATCTCATGATGTATATTTATCTTTCTCATGCTGCATATGCTCACTTTCATAATCAACATTGATTAAATAAAAAAATAACATTAGCCTATAATATTTAAACATAAATATGAAACTAAATATTTTCTTTAATGGCTACAACACATATACAGTACAGAGAAATTTCATGTCTTGTCGTCAGCCACAACATAATGACGTCACATATTTTCCAACCCAGCCCCCAGCCCCCCTCGCATGAAACAGCTTCCAGCGCGCCTGGCTGTCAGTTAAACGCGCTATTAACGGCGTTAACACAAACCCATTTTAAGTCAAGTCAAGTCAAGTTTATTTGTATAGCGCTTTTCACAATACAGATTGTATCAAAGCAGCTTCACAGTATTAAATTAAAATAATACAACAAAGTTTGTTTCAAGAGGAATTTATTGATTGATAAAATTGAATTAAATATCCCCAAAATATCCCCAACTTATTTTAACGGCGTAACAAAAATTATCGCGAGATTAACGTTCTTTTTGGCCTAGCAAACTTTGTCGTTTTTTTCACATGCTGTTGCAACAACTAGTAACGTTAGAAAAACTACAACACCACACCGGATCTAGCTAGACCGGACACAAAACAACAGGCACGCCGCACACACTTGTTTGGGCTTGTGAGCCGGCCGAAGAGTAGTAGGCTTACGTTTTGAGTGGATGGCGATAAATATGTATATTTATCCTATATATATATGTGTATATATATATATATATATATGTTCAATGAGTTACTGCAGTCTTCTAAGCTTTATATGAACTGAACTGACATCACAATTCATTGTTTTATTTTCAAGATGACTTGAATCAAGCACATAAATAGGCTTGGATGAAGACCGAAAAATGTTGAAAGATTTCTCACCCGATTTACAAAGTCCTGGTATCCAGGATAGTAGGTGGTGACGATGGAGAATATGTACCAGTCATATTCCTCCATTATGTTAAGCATGACAGAGGCTTGCTGCTCTATAGAGGGACCAAACTGGAAGAACATGGAATGGTCATCCTGCAAGAAATAAAGAGACAAATGCATGAGAAAACAGAAGAATCACATCATAATATGGCATCAGTAGGTTATAGTTATATAACCATTTAACCAAGCTCAAATTGATGTTGTATTCTTCTTGCCATCCATTACAAGCACAAACCGACAAATGAAAATGTAGGTTTCTTAGTGTACGTACATTAGTTGGGGACACCTAATATACAGCAATATTACTGAATTGACTGCATAGAAACTATCATGACACTTGAACTGAGCTGGATGATGACATCACTGTTTTCTGCAGATATTCTTTATAGAAAATCAATTCACAATTGATGAACTTTACACAGTTACTGAACTAAATCACCTCTGAACTGACTTCATCTGAATAATGACACTATTGTCTTTTTTAGGCCACATCCACACGACGCCAGAGCTTTCCCTTATCCCTAAAAAATTCCGTAAACACGGCGTCATCTCAAGAAATATCTGCGTACACACGAAACCACTGAAACCGACTCAAAACGATGTAGTATACATGCCAGACCAGTATGTGGCGCTGTAATTCTGCCACAGACATACACTAAAAACGGAGAAGAAGACTTAAAGCATTCGCATAAACCTTGCGCGCTGTATACAACAATAATATTAGTATATTAGGCACAGTAGCTTCTTTTTTTCTTTTCTTTTTTCTTTTTTAATCAAGAACTTTGTTGAACAATATGAAAAACCATAAATGTAGTTGCTGTGACTTAACGGTGTCTGACTAGTTGACACTTGGTGTGATGACATCATCGTTTCACAAAATATACGGATTGGCCGTACACACGAAAACGCAAGGGCGGCGTTTTCAGATTTATCCACCTTGGGACCCGGTTTAAAAAAATAGTGGTTTCAGTCTCCGAAAACGCCGGATCCGTGTGGACGAAACGCCAATACGATAAAAAATTTATACGTATACAGCGAAACGCGTCTCCGTGTGGACAGGGCCTTAGACTGCTTTACAGCAGAATTGAATTCTGTTTAGCATAATTTATCATTATTTTCCTGTTTATCACTGTAAAGCTGCTTTGAAACAATCTGTATTGTATAAAGAGCTATTGTGATTCTACATGACTATCTTTTTTCACTATAGTAACTAAGGTTTGGATAAAGGAAACAAGGATCAGGCTGAAGAAAGTAATGCTGAGAAAGACGGTATAGAAATATGAACCGACCCCAGCAGCACCGCAGTTCGCCAGATCTAACATCTGCTGCATCAAAGCATGTGAACGAGACACTTTGCTCCCTTAATATCTAAATGACCACTTCACTGAAACAAAGTGCTCCATCCCAGGCAGTTTAAATGTCCAAATGTCTGTGGAACATTGGCGATAAATGATTTGTGTAAATGCATTCCAAATTCTTATAATAAGCATGCCAATGAACTCTTCACATCTAATATGCGTGTGTGTGTGTAAGCTGTCAGTGGCAAATAAGCCAAAACGTTTTAAAGCTATGCACACATGTATGACAGTGCACATGAATGCATGCACATTGATGTATTGGTCTATACAGGCCTGTAAATGATTGTTCTGTGTGTGTATTCATGTATGAAGTCGGTCGTGGGCGTTTGCCATGTTAGTCATGCCGCATGGCGAAATCTCACAGTCTCTCGGTCTCTCTCTCTCTCTTTCAGGTCTCCATACTCTACTCAACATCAAAGCCACTCCCCTGGGGTCTGAGATGGACTGATCCATTACCTTGATTCGGCTTTAATGAGCTAACAACACTGATGGGGCTGTGGGGAGGGAGGGCTTGGGTTGTTAATCTTACAGCTGTAGTTTAATGTTTTAATGTTGTTTATATATTCTTGTTTTGTAGAGTTAACTAAATGTTTAATATTTGCTTGATTTGCCTGTAATGTGTATGTGTGTCTCTGCTCCTTTCATTTTGTGACTTCTATTCATTTGCGTGCCCCTAATATTAATTTCCTGTCTTAATTCCACCTCTTCTCATTTGGAGTTGATCCCATCAGGAGAGGTGGGTCTGCAATCACAGGGTCGTTAAGAGTTTTAGGCTACGTTCACACTGCAGGCTGAAACGACCCAATTCCGATTTTTTTGCCCCTATGCGACCTGTATCTGATCTTTTCATGACAGTCTGAACGACACAGATCCGATCTTTTCAAATGCGACCCAGGCCACTTGGGTATGTGGTCCCAAATCCGATACATATCCGATCTTTTCAAATGTGACTTCAGTCTGAACGGCCAGGTCGCATTTATCCGACCCGCACGTCAGTGATACGCGAAAAACGTCATAATCCTGCGTTGAAGTAGTCGTCGGTTTGAAAACGGACTGC
This sequence comes from Leuciscus leuciscus, assembly GCF_965113295.1. NCBI lineage: Eukaryota > Metazoa > Chordata > Actinopteri > Cypriniformes > Leuciscidae > Leuciscus > Leuciscus leuciscus. Next base: position 37,816,137 of record NC_138727.1, on the reverse strand, counting down.
ATATTCGTCGAGCTGAGGTAAATCTGCCGAACGGGTCGACCTCGACGAGCCCGTTAATAAAAAAATAAATTAAAAAAAGCCCACGGCCATTATATATACGTTATGTTAACTTATTTGTGCTGAATCTGATATTAGATAGGTCAGCGGCTGCTGTCTGGCTCTTGTGTAACGGTCGCTGCGCGCGCTCGTGTGTGTGTGTGTGTGTGTGTGTGTGAGAGAGAATCACAGTTAAAGTTTAGCTACTTCCGCAAACAACAAGTGACGTCGTTGACCGTTGAGTACTCTTCTGCGCATGCGGGTCACTTCTGGGTCATTTCACGTTCACACAGGAGATCACAAAAGGTCGCATTTAATTGGAAATGTGAACGGCCTTGCAAAAAAATCGAATTTTTTCAAAAAATCGGAATTGAGCATTAAGCCCTGCAGTGTGAACGTAGCCTAAGTTTTAACAAATTAACACTTTTATTAAGACTTAAAAATTAAGACTTTTATAATATTACAAAACAATTATATTTCAAATAAACACTGTTCTTTTGAACTTTCTTTTACAGTTTTACCGTTTTCAACATTAATAATTATAAGTAGTATTTCTTGAGCAGCAAATTGGCATATTGGCATTGAAAAATTTCTGAAGGATCATGTGACATTGAAGACTGGAGTAATGATGCTAAAAATTCAGCTTTACCATCACAGGAATAAATTAATGTTTAACAGACTGTTCTTGTCAAATTTCATGTTCATTTCACAACAATACAAAACCGATATCTAATTAAGAAAAGAAAAAAAAATCGGCCAAAATATCTGAAAAACTGATCTCTTTTCTCTTTTATTTAATAAATAAATAAATAAATACAGTGTGTATATATATATATATATATATATATATATATATATAACCCTGTTACTATTATATTTTTAACTATAGTTTGCAACAATATACCAGTATTACATTTGCTTTCTAAGAAGAATTTTCAACTGTACATTTAACACACACAGACACACAAATGTATGATATATAGGCTACCATGTGTCAGATTTGTTTTGCGGATCATTCCTGCCTAATCCGACGCTCTACACTTCTGCTCCTCACACCCTCCCTGTCATCAATCTCCCTTGCTCCGCTCTTCCTCTTCATCCATTCTGAGTCTATTCATCTCAAAATGAGCAATCACAGACACATGCACTCCACATGCAAGTGAATTAGCGGACTCCAGTTCCTCTGTTTAGCACAATGGAGTGGCGGACCTAGTCATCCACTATACTCAATACAGCCCTGCGCAGGCAGCAGGGAACTAATCCAGACCTAACATGACTCTCCTCTCACTACTTTCCTGCCTTCCTCCTCAAAAATGAAGACTAGTGTCCTGCAGAGGCAGTTTACAAGCAAAGTATCTTCAATATTCGAATGAGAGGCAGTGACATAAAATAAGTTCCCCGCTAACTCTTGACTGCTGGGAGAGGATAACAGCTGAGCTCCTGCCATACACGATACCTCACCAGAACAGCATGTCATTGAGAGAGGAAGGAATGAAAAATCAGATGCGTTTAGGAGGGCATGCAACTAAATTCAAGTGATTCATCAGATGATCTACCATGATAGATTAGATTGATTGGAAATAAGAGGTAACTGGTAGCCAGAAAGCCAAAGAAAAGAGAGTCCACGGCAGTTCTTAGAAAAGAAATGTTAAAAAGCCATGATTTTAAATTCTGGTTCTGATTACTCTTATGATTTAGATTCCTTAATCTTACAGTTATTTTATTACTCATAATAAATTTTTTGGTGCAAAAGACATTGGCATTACCTATATATTAAACACCAATGCTTAAAATTATTTTCATAAAATTCCACTGACAAACTACAGTGCAAACAACCAGCCTGTAACCCCAGTTAGTGTTAGGGCCGTATCATACACCCGGAACATGCAGCGCCAGGTGCGACGCAAGTGTTTTTTGCTAGTTTCAACCAGGCGCAGTTATCATTTTCACGTCCTGCGCCACGTTGTTTAAATAGCAAATGGATTTGCACCCATTTGTGCACCCATGGGCGTGCTGGTCTGAAAACGAGGTGTGTTCAGGCGCATTGTTGGCGCATTGCTATTTTGAGGCAACTGAAATAGACTGCGCCATTGGCCAACAAAAACCTGGTCTAAAGTCAATCTAAAGAGCACGTTAGTAATATGCGCATATAGGCGCACAACGCGCGTACACTTTGCTTATTAAACACACAGGGTTTAAACACGCAGCAGCACACAAACATTTTTAAATATGAAAAATTAAAGGAATACAATTGAATTATTATTAAAAGATTATCATTGTGTAAATAAAGATATGGTGGAATCCGGCTTGTCCGGTAGATGGCCGGTCGAGCAATTCCGTTTCCTGTCTGGAGTTCAGTGTTCAGTCTTTCCGCTTGCAAATTCCGTCATGTAGCGAAAGGAAATGGGAGATGAGACTCTGATTGGTTTATTGCACGTTGGATGCCCAAAACACACCCATTACTCATTAAGAGAATAGGAACAACCCTTGTAGACCATGCCATTTTCCCGTCGTTAAACTAGCAAAAGTGGATTCTAAGTGCACTTGCGTCGTGCGCTTTAGAAAATGCGCTTGGATTGTTAAAATAGATTTTGTTCATTCACAATTACAACTTTACCACTCGTACACTTTCATTCTGATATGACGCACCATTAGACACCTGCAGTCTATGCTTGCCATGACACATTCTGAGGAAAGCTCTTTTTCCAGAAATATATTAAATTAAAATTAAGTTTTGTATCAGAAGAAGTATCTTGGACAATCATTTTTCTCTATTCAATACTAATTGAAACTCAACCAGAGAGCACCTTCTGTGATTTTCCCTTGCAGCAAGTAGTGCTCCAAAAATCTATTTCTATTTCTTTACCCAGACTCAGAGATAGGCCTGAATAATAAAAATTAGATGAGAAAGACACAGAGAATGAATGTAGAAAGAAAGAAATGAAAAGGAGGAAAGACAGCGAGATAAAATAAGAGTTGAGTGTCCAGAATTCTTAATTTGACTTTACTGTAACTTCTGGGTAAAGTTGATGCACCATTACTTCGGTTGCTAAAGACAGATCCTCTCCTCTACAACTGTATTGACAAGATAGTTTAGATTCACCCCTTCAGAACACCAGTGGCATTAACAGCTCGTGCTCAGCCTCAGAGACTCGCTCTCCAGAAGGTCACTCGCAGCATTAACAGCCTCTACTGCTGCTGGCTTCTTAAGCCTGGCAGCACTCACGGAGCTGTCCGACTTATAAACTACAGAGAAACAGAGAGCGCAACCTTGATCGTAGAAGATAAAACATTTATCGAAATTAAAGCTAACAGATACACTTAAGATCAAAGAGAGTAGTAAGAAAAAAAATGTGCACGGAGTAATCGAAAAGCTGCCTGAATTATGTACAAACCATTCGACAAAATAAAATTAGAGTAACTGAAGACTAAAAGTGAACCCTTATACATAATAGATGGATATTTTATGTTACAATAGATAGATGGATACAGTAGATAGAACAATAGATTGATAGAACGATAGGCAGACAGACAGACAGACAGACAGACAGGCAGACAGACAGACAGACAGACAGACAGACAGACTGACAGACAGATAGATAGACAGGTAGACAGATAGATAGATAGATAGATAGATAGATAGATAGATAGATAGATAGATAGATAGATAGATAGATAGATAGATAGATAGATTGATAGACAAACATATAGACAGACTGACAGACAGACAGACAGACAGACAGATAGATAGACAAATAGATAGATAGATAGATAGACAGACAGACAGACAAATAGATAGATAGATAGATAGATAGATAGATAGATAGATAGATAGATAGATAGATAGATAGATAGAATGATAGAATGATAGACAGACAAACATATAGATAGATAGATAGATAGATAGATAGATAGATAGATAGATAGATAGATAGATAGATAGATAGATAGATAGATAGATAGATAGATAGATAGATAGATAGATAGATAGATAGATAGATAGATAGATAGATAGATGGGTGGATGGAATGATAGACAGACAGACATATAGACAGACAGACAGACAGACAGACAGATAGATAGATAGATAGATAGATAGATAGATAGATAGATAGATACATAGATAGATGATAGATAGATAGATAGATAGATAGATAGATAGATAGATAGATAGATAGATAGATAGATAGATAGATAGATAGATAGATAGATGGGTGGATGGAATGATAGACAGACAGACATATAGACAGACAGACAGACAGACAGACAGATAGATAGATGATAGATAGATAGATAGATAGATAGATAGACAGACAGACAGATAGATAGATGATAGATAGATAGATAGATAGATAGATAGATAGATAGATAGATAGATAGATAGATAGATAGATAGATGGGTGGATGGAATGATAGACAGACAGACAGACAGACAGACAGACAGACAGACAGATAGATAGATAGATAGATAGATAGATAGATAGATAGATACATAGATAGATGATAGATAGATAGATAGATAGATAGATAGATAGATAGATGGGTGGATAGACAGACAGACAGACATATAGACAGACAGACAGATAGATAGATAGATAGATAGATAGATAGATAGATAGATAGATAGATAGATAGATAGATAGATAGATAGATAGATAGATAGATAGATGTTAGCACTGTAATACAGTAATGAGCACAGCTTGAGTTCCACACTGTAGAAAGGGATGTGATGACTCACAAGTCACGCAAGGGTTTTAAGAGAGAAAAACGGAAACGAGGAGAGAGAGGAAGAGAGAGGAAGAGAGAGAGGAAGAGAGAGGGGAAGCACGAGACACAGAGGGAGAGAAATGACAATAAAAGAGAGTCTTTGCTCATAACAACCCGAGCCATCAAAGGATTAGAGCGGTGGTGGGCAGTCACAATTCACCTCGTTCAATCTTCTACTTCTGTTGTGATTCTTTCACATAATATGCCTGATGTTTTAATAGAGTGAGTGAATTATGCTGGATCTGTGACATCAACTGAGCATTTCTTTAATATCAGTCTGAGAAACGGTTGAGGGCGTCTAGAACCAACAGATGGTTTGTGCCTGTTTTTGATTTGAATGAGTGTTATAAAACCAATAGCTTCTCTATAAACAATGCATCAGGAGAACTTGCACATCATGTTTCTCTATAGAGCATTAGCTCAAAAACGTTGGCGAAAACACATATAGTCCATTCTGTTGCAGAAGTAACACCGTTCTCACGCTTTCTGTATCTTATTTCTTATTTAAAAACACCTTACTTCCCCAGGTGATATCACTATAAACAATCAATAGGCTCCACTGCATGTCCAGCTGTTCATTTAGCACATGAGTTCCCATGCTGCTATAGCTCCAACACAAATAAACAACATACTGCATTATAATCTTTGGGTTGTGCTGTGTTTATTTTTCGTTCTTATCTTATTGTACAACACTTTTTTGCTTTTACACTTACACCTGGCACACTATTTTATCCTGTATTATGATCCTGTACCCCATATTCGCACCCATATAACATCTCTCTGCCTGGGTCATTCTACAATACATGTGTCACATTTGTCTAATAAAAACAATTATAATAATAATAACTTTATCAATGAATAGAGCATTTATTACTGTATGTTTACTGTATATTTAATAGCATTTATTACTGTATGTGCAAATACATACTTTTTATTGACATTTTTAAATATAAATATATACACACACACACACACACACACACACACACATATATATATATATATATATAAAATAAAAAAACATTTACTACTTTGGTGGCAAGCAACATTTGTAATGTCCAACTAAAGTGTTAAACTGTTACCTGAAATTATTTCTCAATAATACTATTTTAATTTAGCATTAGATGACAGAATACAGTTAACCTTAATAAAGTTAATCTTAAAATCCCTTTTTCGTAAGCAAAAAATGCACCAGTTTCACAGAGCCACCCATTCACTCTTGCTTTGCTATGCCGCTCTGTTTCTCCTCTAATCTTCACAGAAATAATTATTTTCATGTTATTCTGGACCATCAACACATTGTGCTTGATCATCATATCTTTTTTAAGGGCCTCCCTCCCTCAATCTCTAATCAAACACACACTGAATTAATTACATGTCACATATGACGCATAATTAACGTGAAACAACCTTAATTCCCATTATACGGCTCCCTCCCTTCGGCGCTCTTAAATCTATTTTTTTTAAAAGCCTGTCTTTGATTGAAACACAGAGCTATTTCCGTCCAGCAGAGATAATTCCTATTTTTCTCCCTGTGCATCTCCTCTCCCTTTTTTCATTCACTCTCTTCTTTCTTCCTGTGGCCTCGAATTTCGAGGATAAAGCGAGAAGGGATTCAGCCATAGGTGTGAGTGACGTCTAGACACCTTGTCTCAATAGTGCCGTGAGCCCACGATGCATCTGCGTTAATCACCATCATGGAGCTAAACAGTACCGTAAAAAGCACGAAAACTCTCCTCGCATTCAGCCATATTACACCCAGAGTGGATATTGATAATACACTAATGCATGTGGCACTTCTCTCCTGAGCAGAGTACTGTAGCCCACATACAAGACGAATCTTTGTGTAAGCTGTTGAATGTAAAGCCTTTTGATGGAGATTACGCTCTGTCAAAGCGGCAGTAAATAGTGCTTTAAAAAGCTAGTCACGTACGTACTGATATGTAAGGAACTAGAGCTGAAACAACTTATTGGTAAAATCGATACTTCCATAGAGTTCACAGATAACCTCGTTCAGTGACATCACTTTGCATTAATAAAATATTTCCATGGAAATAGTAGAAAACAGTAGGCAGTGTATGAAACAGTATATTTATACCTATAATAGCATCTCATTTATACTAAAATAAAACTGATCAAGAGTTTAAAATGTTGCTACTGTATCTTGCATTGTTTTTCTATTCATCGGTATCAGTCAACATTGGATATGCATGATTATTTCCTCTATTTTTGAATTTAGACTATACCTTTGCTATCATGTAAAACTCACTTAAAGTTAATTTTTTAAATAAATAATAATTTAATAATAATGTTACATGTATCCTTTCCAAAATCAAAATGAATATACATGTTTTATCCTGAACATTATTCAAACTGCCTATAAATTCACTTAATTCATGCATTTAAAACAATTGATTTTAGGTTTTAGTGTTTTATTTGTAATTTTTTTATATAAACTAGTATAAAATTACATATTTTAAATGTAATATATATATAAAATATATATTTTAAGTATAAACTAAATATATTATAATACATACATATATGCCTCTATGTCTGTCTGTCTGTCTATCATTCCATCTATCTATCTATCTATCTATCTATCTATCTATCTATCTATCTATCTATCTATCTATCTGTGTGTGTGTGTGTGTGTGTGTGTGTGAGTGTGTGTGTGTGTGTGTGTGTGTGTGTGTGTGTGTGTGTGTGTGTGTGTGTGTGTGTGTGTGTGTGTGAGTGTGTGTGTGTGAGTGTGTGTGTGTGTGTGTGTGTGTGTGTGTGTGTGTGTGTGTGTGTGTGTGTGTGTGTGTGTGTGTGTGTGTGTGTGTGTGTGTGTTGCACAATTCTGGATAAATTGAGAATCACAATCTTTTTGTTTAAAATTGATTCTCCCACGATTCTAAAGGACAACTAAACAAAATAACGTTATTTACTACAGATTATGATCAAATTTTAATTGCTGCTGTCCAGCAAAAAATATGTAATTTTATGTAATATTAATTATTTAAAAAATCAGTTTGAATGATTGATTCAATGACTCTTTCATAAAGACTTCACTTATTCCATTACTGGATGAATCATCATCTCTTGCATGAATGATTCAATGACAAATACTTTTTTTTAAAGTCACTTGCCGCCACCTACTGGTGTAACAATGTAACAGATCTTTATTTAAAGTGTCAAGCTACTTTCAAAAGGAGATTTACTCTATTTTGATAGCTACCATAGAAATAAGTGTTTATATCTGAACTATTAAACTTTTATCCCAGTACTTGAATTGTTGAAACAGAAATAATGATACTGTGTGGTTGAAAAGACATTGAAATTTCATACATGACAAGTGCTCTCTCTGGATCAGCATTGAATCGAGATCACGATCTTTAATGATTAATAGAGCAGCTCTAATATATATAAATGATAAATAGGAAATAATTGACAGAGTAATATATATATATATTCAAAACACTTTTTATTTGTTAATACGGGTCTTTGTATCAGCATAATAACATAAACACCACTCAAGTATGCAAACTGTTGTCTAGTTAATAACTTAGTAAGATAACACACATGTATTAGCCATAGGCAATGGCCTAAGTTTCTATGTCAGAAACACAATGACCTCATTTTCTTTCCCCTTTTTGCTCTTTTTCAAGTTTTTCCTGCCTCAAGGCCCCTCTGAGGGAAATGAGAGCAAAGACTTTCACCCCCTCGTCACTTCTCTGATCCCTCATTCTTGCTGTTTTTCTTCCAGAGAAAATGAGATGTGCTACCAGGCTCATTAATTGTTGAAACTTTCTCTTCCATTATCAGTCTTGGCTGCATCGTGTCTTATTCGTCTTGTCACCAGCGCTGTCAGTCTGTCTCTCTGTTGTCTATTACCTCTTCCCTCTGTCTTTTAACCTGGACTTTATCTTCTCTTTCCTCTCCTTTGCTTTCCTCCTTTATGTCTCTTTCTTCAGGAAAGTCAATAACATGTGTTCCTCCCTCACATCTCTACCTTCTTCCAAACCCCTCATCATTTCTATCTCTCCCCGAGCAAAAGCAATTGTTCTGAAGGGACACCTAAGCGATTTTCCTCCTCTGTGTCTGAGAGGAAGGGAGGAACATTTGAAACCGGTTTCATGAATGATGCAAACACTGTCATTTACACCGGCTACCATGTGTACTACAACTCTCTCGCCCACATACACATATGTAATTATTTATTATACCATGTATTTTGGGTTGAAACTGACTTTTTAAAGAGAGTAAAGGAACATTACTATATCAATCATATATGAATACACGCTGCTCAGATGCTATTTTGCAGGTTATTTTGTACCATTTGTGTATTATTTAGAGTTTGTGACGTCGGAGTTGATGCTGATTTTTGTGCAGGTAGCTTTGATTAAGACAAATATCAGGATGGGGGTAATTATATTAATGATTATAATGGGGATGTTATTAATTATCACAGTGAAAATGATGAAACAATGGATATATCGCACAGTCAGTGTTTGAGATTGACATTAACATATTTACTAGCAAGTATAACTCTCAAATTGACCTGTTCATGCAATATCTCACAGGAGCGGAACAAAAACAAAATGCCTATATGAACAACTAACCAAAGTTGATCTTTTGTATTTTTGCCTTAAGTAAACGACCTTCATAACTCTGGGAAATCTTTTCACAATTGACAAGACATTAAGACATTTCTTACATAATGTTGTCAACTGTGGCCAAAAATCAGCATGTTTTATTTTGACTAGTCTATGTATACATTTTTGATAATTGATAATTCATTTTCCTTAATTTGCTTGATTTTATGCACACTCTTGTTCAAACATTTGAGGAATTAATACTTTTATTCAGCAAGGATGCATTAAATTGAGCAAAAGTGACAGCAAATACTATTCCATTCATCAAAGAATCCTGAAGAAAAAGGTGTCACGGTTTCCATAAAAATATTAAGCAGGATGTTTTCCACATTTATATAAATAAGAGATGTTTCTTGATCAGCAAATCAGCATATGAGAATGATTTCTGAAGGATCTGGAGTAATGACGCTGAAAATTCAGCTTTTCATCACAGGAATAAATTGACATTTTAAAATACATTAAAATAGAAAACTTGTTTTTGTAATCAAATAAATCCAGTCTTGGTAAGCATAAGAGACGCTTTCATAACATTACAAAATCATACCGACCACAAACTTTTGAATATTAGTGTATATGTAATCTAAAGGACATTGATAACAGAAATGATGTGCCCCTTTAATTCAGTTGATTCTGGCTCAAAAAGAACATGACCCTACCCTAAAACAAAACTAGTACGCCACAAATAAATTCAGTACGAAGACAAGACATAAGAGAAAACTTAGTTAGAGACCAGCGGCCGGTTGCATAAACATAGCCATAATGTTAAGACAGTGTCTTAAGTTCTAGTATGACCTACTAGCAGTTAGTCAGGGGCAGTCAGTCTTAGTTTTCGGTATCAAAGTAGGCTTATCTACGTTTTTATGTAACTGATTTTAAAAAGCTATGAACCGTCTTAAAGAAAATAAATTGATGTCTAACTTGTAAGACTAGTCTTAGAGGTTTATGCAACTGGCCCCAGATGTTTTTGCAGCACGTTCTGTCCCCCTCACTTTAATTGTACCTCCCAAAATACCATTGTGACGTTTATGGAGTTTAACATCTATAGTTTTAAAAGCTGGCTGCCCTCCGTGTCTAAATGAAGTGTAAGGTCTCAGCCCCGTTTGCTGAGAGCATCTGCAGCGGACCAAGAGGAGTCACTCCTGCTGAATTTAATGAGACTTCCTGCATCTCATAAAGAGGCAGCAGTTATGCTTCTCTTGGCTCACTAAGTAAGCTTGCCATGGTGCAAAAAGAGAATACATCGCCTTTCCTTCATTAAAAAAAATCCCTATCTCTTTAATTCTCTCTCCCCATGGCCAATTTTCAACTATTTAATCTTTTATTCTAAATTTATGTGTAATATTCCTAAATGACAGCCTTTTTTCCAGTATTAATACCCAAGACTTTGTTGTCCGCTATAATTATCGGTCGCTCTAATACCTCAAGCCTGATATTGAACTACCAATATTTGCGTAACTAACAATTCTAAAATGCCAAGGTCTTTTCAGGCCTTGAGTTTCACTAATAATGTGGGCAGCAGGAAATGAAGTATGAATAATTGAAACCCAAATCTCTTCATTCATGTCGGTAACACTAATATACGGACAAATCCCACACTGCCCGGGTTCAAATACTCTGATTTGTATGCATTTTCGCTGAGACATCCGGTTTGGATTAAGCAACGGGTTGGTTCTGAACCAAAAATAATTTGATGGTTTGTATAAAGTGATGATAGCTACCCTTGAATTCCCATTCTGGTTTTATCCTCAGGTGATGACCGATTAAATCAAAGCATTATATTTCTTTGCTATATACGATCGTTTCATCTGTAAAAACAGAACAAAACATGCACAATGGCCATGAGGATCTGTTATCACCAGCTTACACAGAGTCTAAGCGCGCGTTCCCGCACTAAAACAACCCTTGGGCTAGTGTTCCTGACCTCTGCCTTTGAACACATGCGAGCGTGCTTATGCAAATCGCTACGGTTATTCAAGCTCCACCACAAGCAAAGCGTGTCTCAGCCACGTTCTGTGCCACGTCCTCACACAAGATGCATGATACATTTGCATAAAGCAGCCAAACAATACAAAAACATTACGGGCACGCACATAAACACATTAAAGAAGTGCATTCAAACCTATATTCTACAGAGCACAGCTTCCTTGATGTGCAGAGTGTCATTTTAGATACACAAATAGCACAGAAACCTACAGTCACTTGTAGACACACTAACACAAAGACATTTGTGACCTGAAGGAACAAACTCAAACACACACAATAAAAATGAAAACAGACATGACTCACCTCATCAGAGAAACACTCACCCCATACACATGCAAACACACACACACACACACACACACACACACACACACACACACACACAGTTGTGCTCCCTTACTTTGACATAGATGTATGAGGCTCAGTCAGACTGAAATAGACTGTAATAACAGGGGGGACTAAAAACACTTCATCTTCCAAAGACACGCACAAACACACACTCTGACTCTAAACACTTCATCTTCCTAAGACACACACCACATGCTCTAAACATTTCATATTAAAAAGACCTGCGGAAATACGCAAACTCACACAACAGCTGCAAAAAAACACTTTATCTTCCGAAGCAATGGCCAACAACGCTTAACATCTGAATGCTACAGATAATGAATGTCACATGCACGTGTGCGGTCTGTGCTTTAAACACCATTATCAGCATGTGATACCAACAGTTTTCAACAGCCAAGTTTGAAGGAATGAAATGGTAAGGAAAAAAATTCACAATTTCGATTCACTACTGTTTCTTTTATGTTCTCTCTTTTTTATCTTTTATCCTTTTTTCTTCCAATGAATTCGTAATCAAAACAGATCAATCCTCGCTCTCTAAAATTAGGCTTAATGCATATTCTAATCACAAAGAGCTCTTTACACATCTCCAGCATACTCAAGCCTGCTCAAATCAATGTTGTCACTCTGGTTTTTTCAAGCTAGCATGAATTGCCATTCAAAGCCTGTTTTACTTCCATAATGTGATGTATTTCCGAGTAAAACTCAATGAAACTGATTGGATCTTAAAAAGTGGGCGAGGCGTACCACAATGGAGCCGGACCAAATCCAAGAATAGTTTTCTCTAAAACAAATCCTAATTTGGTTACTCTTTATTTCGATATTCCACTTTAAGCATTTTACTAACTAGGCTATATGTAACTTTGCAACTACATGTCAACTACCAGTCATTCAATTATTAGTAGACTGTTAGGTTTTGGGTTAGGCATAGTAGGTGTCACGTTAGGTAGGCCTGCGTTTTCGATACAGCAAAAAGAAAGAAATTCCAGAGAATAAATAAAAAAATACTAAAAGAAACATTATTTTAAAATAAGTGTGAGTTCTACATCTTGAAACTTTTAGTTTTATAAATGGGGGTAATATTAGAAGGATGAACAAATAATGTTTTGGTCATCACATTAAAAATAACATTTAAATATGATAATATTTGAGTTTTTAAGTGCTGAAAAAAGATGTGTGACATACTTGAAAGCATTTAACTACTCATGCCAAACTTCCATAGTTACAGTTAGTGTTAGTACATTAAATCCATGGTGAATGTTGCTTGCTGATCTGTGGACTTGAAGCCTATAACTAGTTCTTTCATTGCACAATGTTTCTCCTGGTTTGCACGTCAGCGCTGTTGGATCCATTAATAACGGAGAAATGTGAATGCTTCTCACTAGATCTCGCAGCGATGTTATTACTTCAGTGGCGAATTCAAATGCTCAAATGCTTCCTTTACTTGATCTCTTGGCGCTGTGTAGTAACAGGCTCGTGCTGCACTGACATTGGTCCAAACTGATAAACGGTCCGTGAAGCACAAAATAATGAGTAGCGCAGTTTCGTTCCGCTTTCATTACGTTTGCCATTTGATGTTGGGCAACGTTGTGGTGGTCGCGCCATATTTAACTTCGCAGTCCACTTACGGTCGAATGGAACGCACCTTCAGTCAACATGATGTGGAGAGTGCAGTTCATGGTTGCATAGCAACGACAGACGCCAGGGGAGCGCAAGCGCTTTGGAAAGAAGGAGACAGCGGCATAGCGGCGCTTTTTTTTACACGCGATATGTGAACGGACGAATCTACGGCGCGCATTTTAATGAAAATATCGAGCGCTATATCGAATATTTTTTATATCGGTACCGACAATGGTGTACCGTTAATAAATACCGATAGCCTACCGTTTTATCGCCCAGCCCTAACGCCAAAGGTTGTTTGATCCCCAAGACAGAGATTTAAAACAGATCTTCTGTCTTTAAGACCTCTGAGTGACCTCTGGACGCAGGACTAAAATATTCTTTAAAACCACAGGGATTGTCTTTACATCAAAATGCATCAGATCATTCCAACAAATCAAACATCGCTCAACTGCATAATTCTATATCATGTCTGCAGCCTATATATGTGGTTATAATGCTTAGATCACACATAATTCATGTTCAGTTGTCATACCTTTGGTTTATTGGAGGTGTCTTGTTTACCATGTGTGTGAATGATTTCTCATTTCTTGAAATATGGTATGAATGAAATCCGTGTAAAATGTATTGTACTCTCATTATAAAATAAATGTCTAAATCATACCATGCTAGAGCGGGAAAGTTAAGAGACCAGGGCTGGGTTTCCCGATAACTTTGTCTCTTAGCGCGCTACGAAGACTCTTAAGGTATAACTTAACTGAAGGTATACCATTTCTAGGCGTGTTCCCCGAACCATACCTTAGGAAGCTGCTTAAGATATACCTTCTTACGTGCGACGTTACCCGGTGCTGTCCGTGGCGATAGTACTGAATTGGTTGATATCGATGGCTCGAGAATCAATTATTATCTCGTGCAGGGGCTGTTTCACCTCATTATGTGAGAAAGTGGTGTTGTTTATAAAAGAAGCACTTTAGAAATAGCTGAAATTGCATTTATTAGGACTCATGGGATATTATAAAAAATAATACAAACTATAATAGCCTATAATAGCCTAGCCATATTTTAAAATTGTATCACATTGCTGCCATAATAACTATTTCAATTTTTTACGTGCTTTCTTCTCTTTCCAATTTTTGTTCGCTGAAGTGTAGCTGTGATGAAATATTGCTCTTGTAAATACTTTCTAGCATTTCAGTAATAAAAGTGTACATCTTACATACGGTGCTCGGCAGTGATCAAAAAGGATTTAAACAGTGAATTTTGTTTGCTTCTTGTAAACTCAGAGATGTGGATTCAGACGGCAATTAAATTACCACACAACCTGTTTGTCAAAAAACAGTAGGTACTAATTTGACCTGGGATTTTTACGTGGGTTGAGTGAGAAAAAACACTGATATTATGGATTTGGACACTAAAATCACAGAATTATCCCTTTAAATGTTTAAAATACCATATACGTATTAGGGATGGGCATGATTAATCGACGATCGATAATTGATCGTTAAGAATTTCGTCGATCACGTTTATTTGTTATCGATTAAACTAATGCAGGTTGCGTTGCGTAGTGTGTCTTGAAGCAATGGAATTAATTTTAGCGCGGAGGTACCTGTGCATCCCGGCAACGTCAGTCCCCGGCTGCCCCGGCTTGACAGTCTCACCCCAAAACGTCATATACTGACGCGTCTTGACCATGCGTCAACATACGACGAAAAGGGTACCCCCATAACGTCCATGTGTGACGATTCGGGTTATGGGTAGGTTTAGGTATGCGTTAGGGTACCGCTAGGAGGCGCTGCTGGTGCGCTTCTGTCTGCGTCTCATATTGACGTTAAAGGGGTACCCTTTTCGTCGTATGTTGACGCATGGTCAAGACGCGTCAGTATATGACGTTTTGGGGTGAGACCGGGCTGCTCAGAGCGGGTGTTTTCGGCGGCTGGACTGGCTGTCACCAGGTTGCGGTCGCGTCTGATCCCAGATCATGTCAACATGCTTATCTTTCTCAACAGAAATCAGTAGACTGGTGCAGAAGTTCTATGGGAACTTCATGCGTTTTCTCAGATCGGATAGCTATCTGATTTATCAAAACGATTCCATTTACACCTGGTCACATAAATGTGTTTTTGCAAAACGGATATAAATCCGATCTTGAATTCCCGCGCTATATGCATATTTAAATTGTTGCACGTCATCGAATGCAACTGATATGAGCTGCATTTTATTGATCATCAGCGAAAATGTCTAAATCAAAGACCGCAACAAGATATTGCGGCAACAGCCCGGGTAAGATCATTTCGGTTCTTTACTTTTAATGAAGATGATTGTGTGTTGATGAATGACTTTCACTTTGATTTGCGATAGTTTGCACGTTAGCTTGATGAATAGATGCTCATCTGTGGTGATGCGTGTTGAAGTAGCGTCGTCATATCTGGATATAACATGACATATAGCCTATAACACGCTCTCACACGTTTATTTCTTATCATTTTTGGGATAAGTCAAATTTACATATGTGGTTTCAACAACCAGATGCATTTACTCTTGTCCAGTTTCGTCTGGAATGCGTCTCAGATATAAAGTATAAAGTGGTTTGAGCGATCGGATTTAAATCCGTCTCGAATGCGTTTCGGAGGGCATTTAGATTTGGTCTTTTCACGACCGGATAGCTATCCGATCACAGAAAACGGATGAAGTGGCCATGGGTGCTCGCAGCTGCAGGTTCCGCTGGTTTAGAGCACCGCAGGAATCTTCAAGTCTACCGAACGTCCAGTTTCACTGCCACAAGTTGATCTTCTTGTAATAAAGATCTCATCGAGGACAAACAAACTGTATTTTTGTATTTTTAATTTATAAAAAGTTAAAGAAATAATACATTTCAATATAAAAATATTAATGATTAATCGATAGTCGATCGTTAATTCTCCCGACGATCGACTAATAAAATTTAATCGAATGCCCATCCCTAATACGTATACAAGCCCATGACATAAGAAACAATTCGCGTCGGAATAGGACTTAACTGACAGTAGCCTATGCTTTCACTGGCATTTAAAAGCGCTCTTTAATTAAATTAATAATATTATATATAATAATATAATTAAAAATCTAACAACAATCAGTGTAATGACAATTTTATTCTTTGCATACAAACACTTGAATTAGCCTAATTGAACACTGTCTGGGTGTATTAAAACTTCAGAATTATATTCGTATAGACCTGCAACAGTGATAAGGTAAAGCTAAGAGTGGTCCAGACCAACCTTCCGAACGTATGACTTACAGAAGGTATACTTAACTAAGAACGTTTCAGGAAACACGTATTAATGATAAGGTACAGCTTAAGGTGTAACTTAAGAACAACGTAGCATTAAGAAGGTTTCGGGAAACCCAACCCATATGACTAATCAGATAACGTAATTTATGTGAGGGGAAGAGAAACGAAGAAGTCACACCCTGAGCCAAAGATGATACCTAATTGGTCAGAACTCCTCTAAATGGTTGGTCAAATATCTAAGTTTAAAAACTCAGGACACAAACAAAGCATTAGATCTGATCAGATGAAAATGGGTTAAAGGTGCTCTAAGCGACACTCTGCAGACACCCCAGGCTCCACAAACGGCAACAAAAACAAACTGGGCACCACGAAACATAACAAACTATTCCAGCCAATAACCGACAAGAAGGATTTGGGGGGTTAGTGCGCGGATGAGGAGGAGGGAGGGTCGAGCTAGCCTCCGTTTTGTTTGACAATACTTTAAACGTCAATAAGAAGTGACGTCACCCAACATCACTTAAAGCACCTTTAAGGTTGGTTTAAGGAGACATAAGGTTATGTGTAAGATGGGCTAAGACTAAGGTCGACCCTGAAACACCATCATGAAGAAACAAACCAACGGATATTGCCTGACTTATTTTTCTTTTCTTTCTTTCCTTAGTTCCTTTTCTTTTCCGTTGAGAGTCTCGCTTTCTAAGTTAAGATTTTGTCACAAAGCTTCAGTGACCAACTCTATAGGCTTTGCCCGCCTCAAACTTTAACTTCAAACTGCAGAGACTCCGCTTCCATTCGTCCGCCAACACACCGACGTGATTGGCTTCCCAATCACGACCTCCACAAACCAGCAAACCTGGGAAATCCCTTTCAGCAAGGACCACAGAAGGGAATCCCCATCAAAGACAAACAACAAAAGCAAATAACACCTCCAGATCCTAGCCGAACTGGTGCATTGATATAAAATGTATTAACCCCATCTAAAAAGTGATAGAAGGATTAAATTGATGATTGATGGTTCATTCAGGTCAGGTCTTATAAAATGCATATATTAGAAACTTGGGATTTCATCATTTCACTCTCTTAAAACTCATTTCTTCCTCACGTTCTTTCTTTCTGCAACCCGTATGAATGTGTGTGTGTTAGAATAATCAATGAAGTCTTGTTTGTATTTAAAGAGAAGTCTTCTTACGAATGTATTGTCTTAAACTGCTGACCGTGCTAATAAATAGTGTCTTCACTATAGTTTGGATATTTATATGCGCTACAGAGTTGATAGTTATGGCCCGTTCAATTGAGGGCTGGACGATA
The DNA here is from genome assembly GCF_965113295.1 of Leuciscus leuciscus. NCBI lineage: Eukaryota > Metazoa > Chordata > Actinopteri > Cypriniformes > Leuciscidae > Leuciscus > Leuciscus leuciscus. The sequence continues at coordinate 37,798,170 of NC_138727.1, read as the reverse complement.
CATTTTTCGGCTGTAAAATAAGTGACTCTTTCGAAATTCCCCATCAAATTAATTAATAATTCCCTTTGAGATAAACTGACCTGTTTCTCTTACAGCATAAAAAAGAGTTAGCAGATATTAAGCAGACAGTCTATTAATACTCTACTCTACTAATACTCTAATGAATGGTAGTTGACATGTAGGTGCAAAGTTACTTTTAGTTAGTGTTTAGTTTAGTGTTACCCTTAATTTTGCTATTATAAACATTATCCAATAGCCAATGTGGCCTAAGTGATTAAAGACAGCATGAAACAGAAGTTGTGATTATGTGCACGAATAAATAATTTAAAATAAGCACTGCAATATTTCATAAAAATAAGATTTGTAAATGTTTACAATTTATTTAACAGCATTTGTGGAATAATGTTGATTACCACAAACTTGTCCTTCCCTTTCTTTAAATAAAAATAGATCTGGGTTACAGTGAGACACTTACACTTGAATTTAATGAGGCCAATCTGTAAATGTTCAAATACTCTGTTTAAAAAAATTATAGCCACAAGAAGTGTGAAACAAATTGCATACTCACCTTTTCTGTCTAAAATTAAATTAAACCAGTTGTTGCATGACAACCTAATGCCTAAAACCCTAAACTGACTGTAAAAATGAGAAAAACTTTACAGCACAAATAATACACAAGTTTTAAAGAATTGTAAAAGCTTCACCTTTCTGCTTTCACATCCTCTGAAAACTTTGCCCCATTTACTTACATTTCAGTGCCTCACCGTAGCCTTTTTTTGTTGCTTTTATAAAGAAAACAGTGGTGAGAATTATTTTTTGATAATCAACATTATGGCCCAAATGCTGTCAATTGTGCTTAACTTGTATTAAATCTGTAATGTTCCTTTAAGAATGTAAATAGGGTAATTTTAGATTTTATGTTGACTTTAAACCTTTGACAGCGTAATGATAGATGATCGTCTCTTTAAAAACGCATGCTGCTTGTCTGCACCAATACGTCAAGCTTGTCAATTGTAGCTGAACACATAGACCGCAAATGACGGAGACAGCGGGAAAAGGATGGATAGAGTAAGTGAAAGAGAAAACATACAAAAAAGGCAAGAGAAAGTGGAGAGGAAAGGGGGACAGTATGGAGGCAGAGTTTATATTTTTCATACCCTTCAACCCCGTATGGTAATTAAATTCACAGCTCTTTTCAGTTAATAGAGCTCATTAGTAACACAGAGGATAAAGGCAATTAGTCACTTATTGACACATGTAAGCCTTGTGAAAGAGCCAAAATTCTCACACACACGCACACACACACACACACACACACACACACGCCATGAATTCTTTGCTGAAAGCTCAACGCTTGATCTTTATCAAAAGCACCAGGGTGTGGAGTGTGCACGTGTGCAAGGTGCATTAGTATGTATCAAGGGTCTTTAAACTGCCTAAATAATCTCAAGGTAGTGAGGGTAGAGATAAAGAGGAGAGAAAATTGGAAAGAGGAGAGGAGGAAAAATACAGAAAAGGTATTGTACGTAAGTGGTAAGGTAAATGTCCAGTGGATATTGATGTGTGTAAACTATTTTACACAAATGGAAAATTGAATTTTCAGTCTTACTTATCGATGAGTCCTGAGATTTATTCGATGTAGAGATAACTTACATGGCCATCCAAAATAATAAGGAATGCATTTGTGAATTCTATCAATATGTCCTTTTTTATCTGCATTTATGGCAATACATTTGTTTTAGGTTGTAATCAAACCAATTTAATCCCAGTTTAATGTAAAAAAACAACAACTATGATTCCCCCCCAAAAGTGTAAACACTGTGAAGAGCTTTCCAACCACACAGACATAACAATATCGGCTCGACCAATGGCTTGACTTTGTGGAAGAACTACCCATTTATTCAGCCAATGACAGATCAAGATGCACCCGGAAATCTGTCACTTCTCTTCCGTACCATTTTCTTCCTTCTACACTACAAATAGTGATAAAAGGCCATTTCTACATGGTCTAACTCCTTTAAAATGTGTTTGTTTAACCTAATGTACTCATGTTGCTGTTGATTGGGTGATATTAAATCATATTTCTGACTTATAAATTACCACATATTATCACTTTTTTCATTTCTTTGGTTACCCTTTTTTTTTTATCTTTTTTTTTATTCCATTTGGTGACACCAGGGGCACACAAATAATACATTTAACTTTTATTTTTGTGGAAACTGTGATACATTTTTTTCCAGGATTCTTTGATGACTAAAAAGTTCAAAAGAACAAATCTGAAATAGAAATCTTTTGCAACATTCTAAAAGGATTTCTTCGAAATATAAATATTTTGTAACATCATTCAAGGCTTTACTCTTTACCATAACTTATGCTCAAACTAATTCATCCTTGCTGAATAAAAGTATTAATTTCTATCAAAAAATATTACTGATCCTAACATTTTGAATGGTAATGTACCTTATTTTTGTCAAAACATGAACAGAACAGGCTGTTCTTTTGTGATCTTTGGTGTTTTCTAGTGAAGGCGATGCTTTCATTAAGCTTCATTAGAGGAATGAATACAAGCTTTTTAAAGCGCTGTGCCTGAATATGGAAAAATGCCTCCAATTTATATGGAGAGTGTGTGAGTCAGAATGTTTTTTTCTATAATGAGTGTGTTACATGAGGAAGTGTGTGTGTGTGTGTGTGTGTGTGTGTGTGTGTGTGTGTGCCCAGTGAGAGTCAAGTACCGTGTAAAATGAATGTCATTCAGTTCATAACCCTTACACTGTATTTGTGGACTGTTTTACATTCCCAATCTCTCCCTTTCTTTTCTTTCATCTCAAGTATCCTCGTCTCTTCTTCCCCTTCCCATTTATTGATCTGGCAGCTCATCCCTCCTTCTTCACCATATACTTTTCTCTACCATTGCCTCTTTCATGACAACTCGCTTTCTCTGTATGCCGTTCTCAGTCTCTCCATGGCATGCAGCCCTGCACTTAGTATTTCACACAAATTCTCCTCCACCTCCCAAGTTCTCCTCCTCGATTCATCTCGCTTCCGTCATTCCCTTCCTTGTCACTTACTCGTTATTCCTCCCCCTCATTCTCCACCTTTCTCACTCCACCCTCTTACATGCAAATTTCCTCTCAAAATCTCTCTCTCACACACTATAGTACACATTAGCTACAACATTAAACATGTTATAGCTCATTTGTACTGGCTACTCATTAAGAACATAATTACAGATTGATTTTAAGGATCTTTTATTGGTTTTAAAGGAATTCATTATTTGGCACCCTCACGCAATTCGGACTGATGGCCAAAAAATGCTCCAAATCATTGTTTAAGGTCTTCAAATGCTGAGCAATACTGTTACTCTCTGTAAACCAGAGATCATCAAGAGAAGCTGCGTTCATTTCGCTGCATCCATTTTGTTTAGATTACAGATCTAGAAGTGTCTACCAATGGAAATAAGACACACTAAGAATTTATACTTATTTTACTTCAAATTAAAAATTCAATAAAATGACAAAAGATATTTGTCTCATTATTATTATTATTCTAATTATTATTTATGCTCCCTCAGGGCTCTACAGTGCGCCCATTTCACTCGCACATGCGAGTAAATATTTCGGCGTGCGAACGTGAAAAAATATTTGGGCGCACTCGTGCGAGTGACACAGCATTTTTCTATAGAAACAGCTGCAAATACATCATCATGAGGAGGGGCAGAGTAGGACACTATATTACCGGGAGATCAGTTATTTAGGCCTAAATCTTCAGTAGATAGCAGAGCACATGAGCGGAGTGGAGCGGTGAGAATCTCACGGAACTGTTCACCCCTCCGCTCCCCCGCTCAAAGCTACATCACGCCGCTCCGCTCATTTTCGCTCAGCGCAGTTTGCTTCGCGCTCCACTCAAATCGCCCCCCGCTCGCTCCAAAAAAGGAAAAAAATCTACATGTATATCACTTTCTAGCGGCCCCCAACCTTTTTTGCGTCACGGACCGGTTTAATATCAGACAATATTTTCACGGACCGGCCAAGGTGTGGCGGATAAATACAACAAAATAAAATGATACGAACGGCATAAAAAATTGGGTATTTTTTAAAAAATAGCCTATAATAATAAACGTGAATCCAATGTGTAGGCCATGCTAGCAACTTTATTAGCAGCGTCCTCTAACATCGCGCCTAAAGACAACTGAGAAAGTCTGAACACAAACAAAATGCCCCCAAAAGAGAAAAAATCTCCATGTTTTCAGTGCTGATGCGTTCATGTAACATGTAGGCCTAAGGGTGGCACTGCCAATAACGCACCTAAAAGCTGTCACAACGAACCGGCAAAATTAATGATTATGAATATGTAAAATATAGCAGGAGACATTTTAATTGTTTACTAATAAACAATTTTTTTTATGTCTGTGTCGGCTGGAAAGATGCTGACTCGCGATCTTCGCAGTATTGAACGCCCCAGAGAGAAATGCACATTTCATACGGATTACATAAGAGAGCAGTCTGTTTTCTTTCATTTTGAATTGTTCTGTTTAAAAGTAGACATTTCAAGCTTTATATATGTCTCAGGTCTGTCAGGCAAGTAGGCTATACGCTGAGTTTCGGTTCATTTATGAGACAAACTCCAGGTTCACCCGCCGGCGCCTTCGTGTCGTGATTATCTATTTTCTAATATATTTACTTATTTATTAAATCCAGACAATTGGTTGATGAAACATTGATCAAAATTAAGATACAATTAATACAAAACGAAATTAAATTCAAGGACAGGTTTTGTGCTTTCTGTTTGAGGTCTCAGTGAAAGTTTTAAAGCAGTCTTTTAGAGCCGCTTTCAGAGCGCTCACGTCCGTAACGGAGAACTGTCCCATCTGTAACATTGTTTTTTTTTTTTTTTTTAATAAATTTCTAAATAAATGCGACTTAAGGGGGTCACACACCGGACGCGCAGCGCCACGTCTTTTAAATTCGAACACACTATTCTCTATGAGAGTACACACACCGGCGGCGCCTTTCGGCGTCTGTCCGCGGCGGCTCAGGACCGTGTTCAAAATCCTGCCGCGACACAGAGCGCCATTTACATAGTTTTATATTAAATTTACATGTATGTGTCTCAAATCGTAGTTAATGTATATACGGACTTCACCCTGTGCTGCAATATACATTTAGTTTTATATTTATTTACAGAAATCAGAAAATTGCTGATGTTATCGGATTTTCAGGTGAGAGTTGTCCTAGATGTGGCGCAGCGCGGCGCTGAGCTGCGCGTCCGGTGTGCGGCCGCCTTTATAGTCCAGTGCGACTTAGGCTATGCCTATATATGTTTTTTCTTCTTCATGGCGCATTTTTTGACTGATGCGTGGCGTGAGCGGAGCGGGAAATAGGGCGACGCTCCGTCCTTTTGAAATTGCCGCTCTGCGCTCTGTCCAAGATCCGCCCGCTCGCTCCCGCTCCACTCCGCTCACATGCTCTATAATGATAAACTTATACAACAAAAATGACTGTGCCCCCAAATATTTGTCAGTGCTCCTAAATTTTTTTATTTAGGCGCACCAGCGCTCCTTGTTCAAAAAGTAAGTGTAGAGCCCTGTCCCTGATTCTCCAATTATTTTTTATTAATGTGACAGCTTTATTGTTTTCCTATTTTTATTTTTAATTCAATACACTGAAAAAGAATTTACCGGTGGAGGATTTACTTGAAAAAAGCTAAAAGATTCCCTCAGAAATTGCTAGTAAATAAATTTCATTAATTACCAAAGAGACAGCAAGTAACACATTGAATTAAACGTAAAATTTTGAAGTATAAATACTCCAATACTCCAAAAATCTGTTTAATTTACAGTGACAAATGTTTACACACAGTGTACACTCAGAAAATCTTTCAAATAATAATTATTAGTAATTGTACATTTACTCAACTAAGAGATGCTTTTATCCATTGACTTACAAGTGAGAAATATAACAAGCAATTTATCATACAATAGTAGTAGATAAGTGCTTTATTTTTTAATACACAATTTCCCATTCCAGTGTAATTAATTCAACACTTTTGTCTTCTTTTACCGCAATCACTTTCTTACTTAATTTTGATATAAAAATCATTTATTATTATTATACTAGTAGTAGTAGAATGTTGTTAATTCAGATTTCAGCAAAACTATCTGAGCTGCATTACTTAATGCCTGCAGCATTTACCACAGCATAACCAATCTCTCTCCCTCTTTCACTAACCCTCTTCTTACAGCTGTTATCCTCTGCTACTCTCCTTATCTCTGCACTTCACTTTCTTTCTTTTTTTTTTCTTTTTTTTTGAGGGAGATAATTATTTCTTTAACTTTCGCTTCAAGGAAGTCCATCTCCATCCTTCCTCTCTCTCTCTCTCTCTCTCTCTCTCTCCGTTTATCTCTCTGCACTATATTTTTTTTGCTTGAATTTGAATATCTTTCCGCTTTGACACTTCCTGACTAGGGACAGCTGCACTGTCAGTAACAGTAACAGGAGAAAGAGAGAGGGAGAGAGAGAGAGGGAGAGGGAGGGAGAGAGAGAGAGAGAGAGAGAGAGAGAGAGAGAGAGAGAGAGAGAGAGGAGAGAGAGAGAGAGAGAGAGAGAGAGAGGAGGGAGAGAGAGAGAGAGAGAGAGAGAGAGAGAGAGAGAGAGAGAGAGAGAGAGAGAGAGAAAGAGAGAGAGAGAAGGAAGGGTGTGTATATGGAGAGATTTCTAATTCAAAGAGACATGCAGTGTTTCCGTGGCAACGTGGTTTCCATCGTTACGTTCTAGCTAAAGATGCCATTAGAGTGAAAAAATACTCCCCACACACTCACAGAAACAAGCACAATCTGAAACATATATATATGCAAAATCACATTCAAATGCTAACAGACAAATACACATACAAACCCTATAGAAAAAAAAACATGGAGCAATTCAAAATTGTACATTTTTGAAGAAATCGGTGGTTTTGGCCAATGTAAATCTCACTGCCACAGTGCCAGGGTTTTATGGGTTGCTTCCAGGGAATAGCTATGGGATTTCTAGCATTCAGGATAGTTGCTTACTGGCTCAAGTTAAACAAGCCCAATGATATTCTGGTCAACTAAGTTTAGATTCAAATGTAACATAAGTTAAAAGAATAATTTGCTCAAAAATTTAAACTCTGTCATGATTTACTCACCCTGTCTGTTTTTTTTTTTGTGTGTTTTTTTTTGCTTATTTGTTTGCTGTCATCAACACACGTGTGCAAAATATCAGCAGTATGTAGAGACTGTGTGAATCTATCGTTGTGCAAATTTTTGTCATCATTTACTCATCCTCATGTATATCCAAACCCGTATGCATTTTAATTTCTGAAAAATGCTGTTTAATTTTATGAACAAAAACATTCTTCAAAATATCTTTTGTGTTTCACAGAAGAAAGAAATGCATACGGATTTGAGTAAATGACGACAGAAATTTGCACAATGATAGATTCACATACAGTCTTTACATACTGCTGATATTTTGCACACATGTGTTGCTGACAGCAGTATAGATATGACATTTATAGGGAGTTTTTTAATGCTGTGCTGGTATAACTGCATGCATGACCTTAGCATTTGTTTGACCCAAGCAATGTATCTTTGCAATCATTTTGTGTTTTATGCATGCATGAATATGATTCAGAAGGAACAGCGCTCATATTAAAACAACAGCTGAGATACGGTCATGCCACTGTCCCTCAGCCAACAACACAACGGCAAGTTCCCTCGCCTAACGTCCTTATGTGTGTGAGTCTGCGTGATGGGTCTTTACAACTGCGCTATCAATCACACTTCAACAACCCTGTGTGCTTTAATAAACAAAATGAGGGTACAGTAGATCTTGGCTTGAAAACGTTGATAATTCTGACTCTGAAATCTGATTGTATGAGCCAACTATCTCAAATAGCCAATACCTGTGGCTGCATATATACAGTATATAACTGTTTTCTAGTTTAATATATTTTTAAAATGTGTTCCTTATTCCTGATTTTATTGTAATTTATTCCTGTGGTGGCAAAGCTGAATTTTCAGCATCATTACTCCAGTCTTCAGTGTCACGTGATCCTTCAGAAATCATTCTAATATGATGATTTGCTGCTCAAGAAATATTTCTTATTAGTAGTAGTATTATCAATGTTGAAAACAGTTGAGCTGCCTCAATTTAATGTATCTTTCCTGATAAAAGTCATTTCTTTTAGAAAAAAAATGTAATGACCCCAAACTTTTGAACAATAGTGTACATAAATAAAAAATGTCTAAAATGTAATATATAATAACTTGAATTCCGAACTTGAATTACCAAATTCCGAACTGAAATGAACTGTTTTAATCATATTGCCATTTTATACAGGCAAACTGCTTCATGCTATGCCTAATAACAGCCATTAACTGTGGTAAAAATCATTGTAATGCACAGCATCTTATGGATTTTTGCTTATACCAGCTCTTTGCATTCGTGTGTGTGATGAACGAGAGTATGTTTTGGGCTTGATTTATTCCTGTTAAGTGTGTTGTTCTGGCTGCACTGAATTGTATGTTCTAAACACTGTGGTCAGTGTGGATTTGTGTGTGTGTGTGTGTGTGTGTGTGTGTGTGTGTGTGTGTGTGTGTGTGTGTGTGTGTGTGTGTGTGTGTGTGTGTGTGTTAGTCTCTGGTGGTGAAAGTGAAGTGTTATTCTGTCAGTGCCAGACTGCATGAACATGTGTGTAAGTGTGTGTGTGAGTGTAAGATGAGAGAACTGTCTGTCCAATTAAGCAGCTGCCTCTCTCTCACCCTGAACAAAAGAGCATGGAGCTAAACGGTGACACACACACACACGCTTTGACAGAAGCACTTTGATCTTACGGTGCCCTAACAAACACAAACAAACAGAGTCAGACACTGACAGGACCTTTCAAAGTCACCCAAACCCAATACCACATACACACATGATCTAGGTTTGTGTAAAGTATCTGGTGTGATTGTCACGATGACATAGATCACACTCACAACCTGATATGATCTTTATATCGCAGAACGGTAAAACAGTCATACACACATGCGCGCACAGACCTTGTGATCTTTGGCATGCCTGGTGTCTTCATATTTTCCCCCTTTGATCTAGCAGACACTCTCACATTTGGACTCCTGTGATCTCTGAGGAGAGTCTTACACACACACACACACACACACACACGCACAAAGGACGGCACACTGTAGCACTTCCAAGTGACTTCAAGAAGCACCAAATGATGAAAAAGAGGAAGAGTTAGAGACCAAGAAAGGGAGAGAGGTTCTGCATTATCTATGCATCCATGGTGCATTTGTATAATAAGGGTGAATAAAGAATTCCAGGAGCCTGTCAACTACAAAGGACCAGAGGTGAGAAGAAAAGAGGAAAAACAGCAGAATGAAGAGAAGAGAAGAGACAATTGGAACAAGAAAAGTGGAGAAGAGACAAGACGAGACAACAAGGCAAGAAACAAGAAGAGACGAGAAGAGAAAAGATGAGAAGAAATGAGGAATGAGACAAAATGAGAAGAGAAACGAGAAGAAATTAGAAGAGAAATTAGATGTTATGAGATGAGAAATGAGACATGATGAGAAGAGAAGAGACAAGAAGAGACGAGAAGAGACAAGATGAGAAGAGAAACAAGAGAAGAGACGAGAAATGAGACGACAAGAAAAGAAACAAAAAAGACGAGAAGAGACAAGATAAGAGACGAGGAATGAGATGAGAAGAGAAACAAGAAAAGAGACAAGAGAAATGAGACGTGATGAGACGAGAAATAAGACGTGACGAGAAGAGACAAACAAAAAGCAAAGAGAGGATTTGAAACAAGACAAAAAAATTGGAGAAGAGACTAGGCGAATGGAGAGGCTGAAGAGAAGAAAAGAAAAGAAAAGAAAAATGAGACAAAACAATATGAGAAGCAAGGAGTCAAGATGAGACAATACAAGAAATGTAGAAAAGAGACAAGGCGAGCAGAGAAGAGAAAAGATACTAGGCTAAATGAGACAAAATGAGAAGAGAAACGAGGATAAGAATCAAAACGAGATGAAACGAGACAAGTGGAGAAAAGACAAGATGAGATGAAGAACAGAGCAGAGACAGGCAAGATAAGACTAGGAGAGAAGAATAAAGATGAAACAAGATAAGAAGAGTGGACAAGAGACAAGACAATATGTAGTGAAGAGAACAGAAGAGAGAAGGCGAGACAAGGAGAAAAAAGAAGAGCAGAGTCGAGACGATTCAAGGGAGACAAAGAGAAGAGACGAGAAATGTTAAGACAAGTGAAAAAGAAAACAGAAGAGACAAGGTGAGATAATGAGAGACGAGTCAAAACAATACAAGAAGTGAGGTAAAGAGACAAGAAGTGTTCAGACAAGTGAAGAAGAGAACAGAAGAGACAAGGTGAGACGATGAGGGGAAAAAATGGCAGAGCCATATCGATACAAGAAGAGGTAAAGAGATGAGATGTTGAGGCAAGCGAAGAAGAGAACAGAAGAGACATTTAACCAAGAGACGAGATTGAGAAGTGGAGCAAATTGATGAGACAAGTGACGAGCAGAGAAGACTAGACTAAAGCGATATAAGAAGAGACAAGTCAGAGAACAATTCAATGTAAAAGTGGCTGAACAGTTTATTTCTCTTGTCCTTATACCTTCTCTGTCTTTGAGAAAGGTTTTTGTTCCTCAAGTCATTCACAAATGCTGCGACAAGAGCCACAGAAGGAGAAAAACAGATGAATTAAGAAATAGAAAATGGTTCAGGAGAGAGACAGCATGAGCTCTGTGCTCAGCATCTGAGTGCGGCACAGGCTTTATCTCCATAAAACTGATCGGCAGAACACTATAGCCTAGCAAACCCCAGAGTGTGTGCTTGTTTGTCTGTGTATCTGTGTCCCCGCGCAAGGCTAACACCACCAGCCCGTCTGAGGATTAGACCCAAACTCCCTAGCAACGGTCCGAACGTGCGCACCGACACTCGCCTCTAATACAGCTGACTCCACGGGGCGAGAATGAAGGGATGAATAAGTAACCCATTCATCAATTTTGGCCTTCACCTCTCAGCGCTCACAAGCACCTTATTGCTCCCCACTGCAACAGCTGGGAAACAATGATGATGGTTTAATACCAGGGGCTTATGGACAGGATCTAATCAACAGCCTAATCACAGAGAATAATAGCGCCGTCTCTATCTCCCCAACGCAGAATGTGAATTCGGGCTGAAAGACAATGCATTTCACTGGCTGCACAGCGCAGAAAACTGACTTTATTAGCCTATGTTGGAGACACGACAAAAGTATTTGTGTATGCAATTTAAATTGTTGCTATGAAGAGGCAATGCAGAGGAACAATTCCAACTTCTTTGGTTTCAAGTTAAGCTGTATTCACAGCATTTGTGGCATATGTCAATAACGACAGAAAATAATAATGACTCGCACCTCGAAACAAGCAAAAATTGAGGTTACAGTAAGGCAATTACTGTGGACGTATATGACACATGGCAGTAAACTTTACAAAATGCACAGTTTCAAAAGTCTGTGTAAGGTCTTATAGTAATCATTTTGAAACAGAGTATTTTATTTTAGTCTTGTGTAATATCCAATCTTTCAGCTTTTTTCATGACGGGTAAAACAGGTAAATATAATAATTTTCCTCAAGGTTACCAGATAGAGAGGTGACATAGGGCCAGATTTACTAACAGCTTGCGCCAACGCAAACACTATTTTGTAGTTTTTTAAAAACTACTATCAGGATCTACTAAAGACACGCAGTGAAAAATTTGCACTGAAAAGGCGTGGAAAGTTATTTTTGCGGCTGACCTTATTGCATATGCATTTGTAGGAGTTTCCCTTTCAGACGCAAAATCTATTGAAGGAGAGTATTTAAATGAATAACGCAAGGTGATTTACTAAGGTTTGTGCTAGTTTAATTTATTGGTATTTGCACCATTATTTACCACCCCCCAAAAAAATTCTTAAACCAGACGCTAATTTGTGCTGCTCTTGGTAGATTGTGTTGGTCATTATGGAAATGATACGGCTGCGTCTGTGTCCTTAAAATTGTGTGTCGTCAGTGGATCACGTGCAGAACTTTCCACTCCCATCAGCGCTTTTTTGGAATTTAGCTCTTACGCTAATTTCCCCTGTTTAGTAAATCTGGCCCATAATCTGTAAAACACTGTTTATATGGAACAAACTCCAATCACAGGAATTATATCCATAATGCATATCCATAGTTTAGCCACCAAGAAAGATTTTGACAACTAATAATGTTTTAAAAATATGTATAGCTCAAATAATCAGGCCTTCACTTAAAGACCTCCTGTGGTGATGGTGGTGAGGTGTTTTTAATATGCTTTAAGACAAACTATGTGCAAATTCATAAGTTAACACCATTGAACTTCAGACAGTGTCAAAAACGCGGTTTGAAATCGCTGATGTTTCTGACGTCAAAAACTACCTTGTAATGTCAACGTGTGGGCGGGCTTTAGCATATCATTAACTATGACCGCTCTGAAGCAGTGGAGTCTCAAGAGAAGCCAGGTTATCCCGGTATATTTTTCTGCTAATAATAAAAATTGGGTAGATTTAGCAATATAGTGGGTGCATGATGTATATTACGAAATTATGATGAACTATATGCTTTTCTCCACTGAGTTGTTCAAAGCGTTTCTAAGGATGCTGATTTTTAGAAGGCAGCTGTCTGACTCTGAGATGGTGAACGGGAACATGGTTTGTGTAACATTAGCAACACATTATTACCTGTTTGATAACATAGTCAAGCAAAAAGCTAATCATATTAATTACCATTATGTGTCTGACCAACCCAATCTCACGGCAATTCGTACGAATTTTACGAGGTGGCTAATTCGTATGAATTCGTACAAATGACCTACCCCTGAACCCGCCCCTAAACCTACCCGCCACTGGGGTTTAGACAAATCGTACGAATTCGTACGAATTAGCCACCTTTTACTCACTCCTACGAATTCGTACGAACTGGTCGTGAGATAGCGTTGGTCTGACATTGTGCAGCGTTTACCTTAGTAAGTTGGCCGAGTGAATCTCTGAGCTGGTGTGAGTGAGTGGAGGCAGGGCTAATTAGCATATTCATGGATCCGCGTATACTAAACAAGGCATTGGTGTAGAGTTGCATTCAAGCTATTTTAAGGCATGAAGAATTTTTTTCACAGGAAAAAACATTTAAATATATCATTTTGGTGATCAAAGATGAGTTTTAAGGGATACAATTATTAACTACAGGGGAGCTTTAATATTTCATGTAAGTGCCTTGAAAAATAGCTTCACATTTTTGTTTTTTAACCCTCCAGATTACTAACTGTTTTGTATTTTTTATTTAATAATGTTTTTGTTATTAATAATAATAATTTTTACAATTATACAGTGAAAAATTATTCTCTGTGGAAATCAACATTTCACCACAAGTGCTGTCTTGTGCTTGTATTCAACCAAGCCACACTGAGGCTTAAAACTAATATTTAACTTTTATTATGTACCATCCTGTACAATTTCCTTCACTTCTCCCATGTCTGCCCTCCCCATCTGAGCAGAGAGCTTTGAAGAGTGTGTGTTTAATGGTCTCTTAGCCTGAGCGCAACCTTTGATTCTTGCTTTGGCCTTTCAATAAATCACAACCTGTGTTCCAAATCACAGGGTCCCTATGCTTTGCTTATTGCTCCCTACACACTGAGCAGTTCACTTCCTTCAAAAGAAACATGGCTCATTTGGCACAAACACTGGAATGCACAGGTTAGAGGTTTTATGCATGACATAAACTCATGTAAATAAATATAATACTAAAAATATAAAGATTAATGGTCATACTTTCATATGTATATACATACATATAATACCTTCATGCTACGTAAAAAAACCATGATTAGATATTTCATATTTCATGATTAGATATTTCAATTAATATAACATATTAATACATTTATTATGTTCTATTGTATATATATATATATATATATATATATATATATATATATATATATATATAAATATATAAAATATGTATAATTATATACACTACCATTCAAAAGTTCAAGGTCAGTACTATGTAAAAAAAAGAAAAAAAAAGAAAAATATATATACTTTTATTCAGCAAGGGCTAAATTGATAAATTGATCAAAAGTGCCAGCAAATACATTAATGTTACAAAAGATATCTATTTCAAATAAACGCTGTTCTTTTGAACTTTCTTTTTATCGAAAAATCCTGAAAAAAATGAATCAAGGTTTCCACAAAAATATTAAGAAGCACAATTGTTTTCAACATTGATAATAATGAGAAATGTTTCTTTCATATTAGAATAATTTCTGAAGGATCATGTGACACTGAAGACTGGAGTAATGATGCTGAAAATTCAGCTTTGATTCACAGGAATAAATTACATTTTAATATATATTAACATAGAAAACAGTTATTTTAAATTTAAGAATATTTAATAATTTGCAGTTTTTAACTGTAGGTTTGATCAAATAAATGCAGCCTTGGGAAACATAAGAAACTTCTTTCAAAAACATAAAAACATGTGTTTCCAACCCCAAACTTTTTCTTGTTTTTAATCAGTTTAGTTTGTCATACTCAAATCCCTAAATTTTGTTTTAAAGGGCCCCTATTATGGATTTTTGAAAATGACCTTTCATGTAGTGTGTAACATAGCTCCAAGTGAAGGAAAACATCCTGCAAAGTTTTAAATCTGAAAGTGCACCATATATAAAGTTATTGTCTTTCAAAAGTAAGAGTCGACTCTGAGTCAATGAAATTAATTGTTTTTCAAACGAGTCATAAGCTGTTTCGTTGTGACGTCAAGATGAAACATTAGTATATTGCCCGCCCACTTATTGCGCGCGCAGACACCAGGGAAAACCTGAACCTCAAACCGGCAGCTGATTCCTGTGGATACTGGATAGCATCATGTCGAGAAGACGCTGTGCTCTACAATGTGAAGGTAAAGCCAGTTTTTTTTCACTGCCCAAGGACGAGCATGTGAAGAATTACTGGTTAAAATTCATCTTTACCACGATATCACAGCAGTATAATCCTAAACTTTTGCTGTGTCCCCTTTATTTCACTGACGACTGCTTCTCAAATCTCGGAGTTCAATGCAGGATTCGCAAACCACTTGCTCTTGAAAGATGGTGTTAAAAATACTTTTTTATATTGTGTAGGTCTCCTGCTAACTGGCTAACTCACATTATCACTGTCTAACTGAAATACTTCTGCTAATCAGTTTGTGGGCCACTATTACCTATAACTGTGTCTATTAATGCAGATTGTCTGTCATTCTCACTACTTTGAGGAAAGATTAATCATGGAGCAAGATTTGTTTTACCAACGTTTATGTTACACCAGTCATTCACATCAGTCATTCAGGCTAGAGCTCGGCTAACGTATACATTGCATACATACACTGTTATTGATACAGTTTCCACGTATTCACCGCATTATATTACAAAAATACTCTGTAAATAAATTAGTACAAATAAAATAATCAGTTTGTTGATGGACATGCACTTGTTAAAGGACAAGTTCGGTATTTTACACTTAAAGCCCTGTTTACAGATCGTTTCTGATGAAATAGAACGGTTAAGATTAAAATTCATTTTAAAAAGCATCTTTTGCAGCGATTTTTGTGTGAAAATCGACTGTCATTGTTTGTTACTGTCTTTAGTTTACGGTATAGGAAGCCTCAGGACAGCTGACGTTGTTATGGCAATGGGCGTTTTTGTTTTCGACGCGCGCTATACACGGTCATTTAGAGAGATTGACTCATCTGACGAGTCGTTTGAAAATCATTGAAAATGTGGTGATGTGCAGAGCCGATCAGCCCTATACGCACACTACGCAAGGTGCGTAGGGCCCCGCAAATTACTCAAGGCCCCGCCTCCCCCTCGTGTCAAAGCGCGTCAATCAATGTTTACAATATCGATGACAAAATGAAGCGGAACTATCCTTCTGGTCACGAAAAGAGAGAGAAAAAAACACCATGAGAGTTAATTGCGGCAACAGTTACCAGGTAGACTTGTGTTCTCTCCTCTCAAAGTTTAATGTCAGCAAAGACCAGTAGGCTAAAGTTAAGTTGATGTGAGTTGATTTATTATGCTTAATAAACGACAAAGGACAACGGTGTTTGTTTATAAACTGCAGCTCGGAAAAGATAACCGCGTCACGCGTTCATATGCGCGTGCATGAAATGAAACGTGCACTTTCCAACAGAAACATCTGTCGGGATTATAGTTTTAAAACAAGACGATGATTATCTAGTCGCTCAGTCAAGGTTTAGTTACAACTCTGCACTAATGCAATAATGAAAGCCATGTATTGACATTGACTATTGATAGGCTCCATTGAATTTAAAATGTTGATTGGCTGGAGATTCTGGTCAATATGGATGCACATCCCTCAGTAAATAATAACCATCAAGTATCAAGAATTACTTTTATCATTTAAAACACAGTGACATGCTATGGCGCCATTTTAGCTTTTATTCATTCACAGGATATGCATTTTTGATATCAATAATTCAATTTGTACTATTTAAAATGTGAATTCTTGATATTGAGAATGAACTTTTTACTAGTAACAATGTCTTCTGATATCAGGAATTACATTTTCACTAGAACTAGTTAAAGGAGGGATTGTAGTGGGAACACTGGGGTGTCAGGTGTGACTGTGTGGCAATGGCAAATGGTTCATGGCTCATGGGTCAGGTATGAGGGCCCCTAAACAGAATTTTGCTTAGGGCCCCAGGGAGGTCAGGATCGGCTCTGGTGATGTGCAAATGTATATTATGACGAAATTAAACAGTTTTTTAACCTTTGCTGCATGTAAACCTGTTGTAGGAAACTCCAAAACAACATAAGGAAACTTTAAAATAGCATAATGGGGGCACTTTATATGATTGGGAAATAAGGGTTAATAAGGGCATCCATAACCCTTTTTTAACCCATGAACAGAAACCAAACCTGAGGTGAATAAAAACTATTTCAGTGCCCAAACTTCAGGATTAAGCAGGTTACACCATGAATGGTGGGTGAATTTCCCTGCCCACTCCCAATGAAATATCGATGCACACTTGTTCCCTATACCGACTACATTTATATGCAGAGCAATTGAAACGTTCTAAATCTCCTCTTCTGCCTTTTCCTGACTCCCTCGTTTTCTTTCTCTCTCTCGCTTTCCTTCTACATATATATAGAAATGTATGTAGCAGCGGTTGCCATGCCAACGCATGCAGCCCACAGAGTGTGTTTGGGGTTGGGTAGAGAAAGACAGAAAGAGAGAGTGGAAGAGAGAGAGAGGGTGTAAAAGTAATTATTAAGAAAAAGACAGGGTTGAAAACACTCTTCAATCCCCTCTATTTAACCACCACCTCCTGTGGCATGTCACACATCTCTCTCGTCCGTTCACATGCACAATGCATTCACTCCCCCATCCGTGCTCGGGAATCGCAGTAGCTCTTTTAGATTCTCTCTTTTTTATTCAGTTTGTCCTATACACATATTTTTTTGCCCCTCTGTGATCATCCCTTAATGCAAAATTTCTCCAAAAGTCACGTTTCATCTCTTTCAATCAGTTTTTTTGTGTTTTTTGAATGCCTCGATTTAGATGTAAGCGTGTTGTAACTGTATGTTGAGTGCCTTCCTCTTCCTCTGTTTCACACCCACATGTTTCATTTTAAAACAGTCCCCTCTTCCTTTCCTCTATCTATCTCTCTCTCTCTCCCATCCTAGTCTTTTTCTACCTCCCTCTCCAGCTGTCATATTCATCCTTCCTTCTCTCCATCCATTATTGCTTTTTTTTTTCGAGTAGCATTCACTCGTTTGCAGTTTGATCTAGTGTTGTCACGATACCAAAATTATTGTTTCGATACCGATACCAAGTCAAGTATTGCGATTTCGATACTTTTTCGATACTTTTCCTGAAAAGGGAGAAACACTCTCAAATATCATTGCTGTGCTTTATTTTAAAACCGGGACAACATACTAATCATATAACACACTAATATGAACATATGAACAGCAGATATATTAAACATTTGAACAAAATATGAAATATAAAAATATAAAAAATTAATTAGAGCAATGACATTCAAGGTAATTTTTTTTTTATAAATTTAGCAGCATTATCTAATTTATCATAAGAAACATAAGAGCTTTATCTTGATTCTGAACTTTGAATAAAAATATGAACAGCGATTATATTAAACAATGTTTAATATTGGTAACATATGATAAGCCTCATTGGTGATATATTTGACATGTGGGGAGAGAGTTGTGGAAGGCCTACTTCATGTTAAACATAAATATATAGCAGCAAAGACAACGTCGGCAGTGTTGACGGCAAAATAGGCTACAGAATAATTCGTTCTGTATTGACAGGTGCAATATTTGAAAATCGATAATATTTTTTTTTATTACATTTATATTGTATTTATGTCAAAACTTTCAAACATCAAAATGTCATTTATTAATATGTATTCGTGTCAAAATGACATAGAAACATCTTTTCCTATTCTATTTTGCCTGGAAACGCTTCCAACACGCTTGCGTGTCGCGTGAAAAATAGGCGTCGGTTCTATTTCTAGCATGCACGCGTTTTCCGCGCGTCTCGAGCTGCGCCCAGATGGCAGTTAACATGGGAGCCGAAATAAAAACGGACACGACACGCAGCCAGTGTGTCGCCGGCCTTACAAATCTGGAACGCGGTCATTCTTAGAAGTATCGAAACTAATAAATTAAGGAATCGTGACGTTTTTAATTTCCGATTTACTTTTGAAGTATCGGTGCACCGTGCAACAGAGCAAGGTAGGCAACGTACTTCCATATGTCACTCCTCGCGTCATCTTTTTCTACGAGTCGTGGACCACTTGTGCTCGCACATGCAGCCATCTCGCTGTAGTGTTTTGTCACATGACACTGACAGCGGCAGGTTCTTTGCTGCGTGCGTCAGGAAAAAAAACACAGACGTCCATAGGGAGGCGTTTTTTTTTTGTTTTGTTTTTAAGTATCGATACTGATAAATTTAGGTATCGTGACGTTTTTAATTTCCGAGTATCGCGATACTTTTGAAGTATCGGTACACCGTGCAACACTAGTTTGATCTGTGTTTTCTTGCATTCAGACTAAGAAAGATGTAAAAAATGCTTTTACGTAAAGGGGCTTGAAATCTGTGGGGCTCCACGGACTCTGAGGCAGTTAAAAAAACTATTTAAACCTTGAAATAAATGAAAAGGTTTATGTTTTTGTAAACCAAAGTAACATTAAGACGCACAATAGAGAACAGCTGAGAATTTGAATGGTCAGATGTTCTTTGGATTGATATTAAATCACGCTTAAAAACATGATCATCAGGTTTTGCTCAAAACTGCGGAATAAATTCACCTTGAGTGCTGCTGTCATTAAAACAAAAAGGAGACAAGAAATACAAAGAATAAAATTTAAATTCATGGTAATTTTTCAGTTCACCTTTTCACTTAAATTTCCATAACAATAATATGATTTTAATTTGCAATAAAAAGTTATTATATACACTATCATTAAAAAATGTAGGGCAAGGCTGCATTAAATATATCAAAAGTGACTGTAAAAAAGACTTTCACATCGTTTAAAAAAAATGTATTTTTACATAAATACTGCTCCTTTTAACTTTCTATTCTACAAATAATCCTGAAAAAAAAAATCCATACAAATTTTAAGTGGCACAAAATGTTTTCAGAATTGATGATATTAAGATTTGTTTCTTGAGCATCAAATCAGCGTGTTAGAATGATTTCTGAAGGATCATGTGACACTGAAGACTGGAGTGATGATGTTGAAAATTAGGAATAAACTACATTTGAAAATGTATTCAAATAGAAAACAGTTATTTAAAATTGTAACAATGTTTAACAATATTACTGTTTACTGTATTTTTATCAAATATGGAAATATAGAATAAGAGACTTCTTGCAAATTAAAAAATCTACTTTTGAATAGAATAGTGTGTATATATATATGAAAAATAAAACATTTATATAAAAAAGTATTTTATCTATAATGTTTTTATTTATTATTATTTATAATGTTAAAGTGGAATTGAATTATATTTTATTCTAGGTTTAAACGATGAGTCAGTGTCACTGGATGTGATGTAGAGGTGCACTATAGTGCTTTTCTACATTAGCAGTGTGTCATCATAACTACTGTATTCATGAGTTTGTGTGACACCAGCGAGAAACAGCACTGAAACATGGGTCACAACAAAAGTGTTCGCTTGCAATGTGCAAATGCAAAAGTGTTGCATGGCTTCCCCTGCGATGCTGACAGCAACAGGCTTTCAATCAAAAACACTTCCTTTTTTTCAGCAGAGTGTCTAGATTTTTGGAGAGGTGGACTGGAGGATTATTTGAAACAAGGCACTGATAGTATCAGCCTGACATTGATAGCGTCAGCTTTCAAAACACTATCCATTAGTGAGGCCACCAGTAAAAATATTCCCATTTTGCACCACACCATAGTAGTTCACACCACAACTTTAACAATACAAACGGCACAGAGGAACGATATCGCTGGAATCACTTTCAGCAGGATTTTTTCCAGCTGTTGAACGATAAAAACAATGACAGCCAATCAGAATCCATCCTGCTGTAACGAGCTCGAGCACTTAAAGCGGCAGACGATTTAAAGCGGCTGGTGTGGACGCTGATATATAGTTATTGTTATAGTTAACTTTATAGGTGACAGCAGCACTCAAGAGGAATTCACATGCCATTGTCAGAAATGTGCTTATTTGATTAGTGACTGAGAAATATTGTAGAATCTAAAATATATTTCTGATTGATTTTATGTAATGTTTCTTCTTTTAAAGATAAATTTAAAGATAAAATGTTTAGTCAGAAAAAAAGTTAGATTTTATAGTTAATCTTTTTTTTATATTTCCATTTGGATTAAATTTAATTTATTAGGTTTGATTGTTTCCTAGTTTTTCAATGTAAAATTCTGAAGCCTGCTGTGTTGTGAATCAGTGTTGCAGAATAACAGACTCTAAAGTGACCACAAATGCAAAAAATTAAGTCACGCGGATTCACAACAGTTTCAACTGATTGAATAAAACATTTGAAAAAAAGAAATGGACAGATGTGGCATACTAAAACATAGCAGACGCAAATGACTGAAAATGCAAATGCAGAAGAGAATGTACTGTGCTCTCTCTCTCTCTGTGTGTGTGTATGCAAAAGTACGTGTGAGCAAATGTGTTGGATGAACCGGCCAAGCAGGTGCATCTAAACTCTCCCTGCTATACTCAACATGGACATCTAATGCTTCCGTGTGCCAGTGAGAGAGGCTGATTTTGTATGTGTTCCCATTAAGCATGAAATTAGCAGTGCGACTGCGCTCGTTAAGTATCCCAGTGCTCCTATGACTCCCCATTAACACTCGCGCACGGAACGGATAAGCCAGCACAATGCTTACCTAGAGTTAGTATGGTGGACAGAGTCCAATGTCACAGAGTAAAGTCACAGAATTAGAAACAAGTCTTAATAATGCTTATAATGGCTTATGTACGTATACTAGATGATTTTTTTTTGTTTTTTTCCCCCCATTTCTGCCTGTATATAATACAAATCTATACATCTCCATCAACTCCACTGCTCTTGGGAATGAAGAAGAGTCATAAAAGAAAGATAACAGTGCAATTATGTATGTGTGGTTGGATGGAAAGGCATCAAGCATGGTAAAATGTTTCCGCTAATTCAATTAGCCCCTTATCGAGCTCCTCAGTGGCTTACGAGAGGATGTGTTATGTTTTAGCAAACCTTCACCAACACTAAAAAGAGCTCCTCTCCTTGTAACACCCTGCAGATATGGCAAAAAATAGATCTAGAACAAAGAGATTGCTGACAGACGAGTTGAACATTCCCAATGCGTTTAAAACGGATCTATGTACATCTAAAATTAATGGGAGACATAAAAAATACCAGAATTAAAAAAGTAAGTTATTGTATTTTGCAAGTTGAAGTCAACTCTCAAGTCTTAACCATGAAGTTCATGTCTTCTTTAGCACCAATGACCTACGACGTCATCAAATCAATAATCATTTGGCAGTTCATTCTGAGTCAGTCTCTGGTTGATTTATTCCAGTGTTTTGGATCATAATCACATTGCATATCTAAACCGACAATTAAAAAAGAATTTTAAAAAGTCAATCAAAATATAAGAACATGTCCTGTGCGAGTCAACCTCGGACAGACTGAACTGAAACTCAACTGCAAAACAGATTGTGGACTGTAGCAGTGTTATTTTATATATAATATTATAGTATTTATTAATATTTTGAATAGTTTTTATTTTTATATGTACATTTTTCTATTTAAGTTGAAGTATTATATAATATATTTTAAGGTGCATTCAAGATCCAGAAGGAAGACCAATCAGTGCAAATAAGTAACTGTATACGGAAGATGCTCTAATAATTTTTGTAATTTTAGTACTTCAACTTGTTTTTATTTCATTTGGTTTACAATGCATATATATATATATATATATATATATATATATATATATATATATATATATATATATATATATATATATATATGATTAATTGTGAATAATTAGTTTGTTTATATTTTTAGTCTCCAGCATGACAATATATTTAATATTCTCAGTCAGTCCCTAAAATTCATCCAGTGAAAAAGTATCACGTCCACCGTTCACATTTCAATCTTCAGTTCATATCAAGCATGATTCTCTGTAACGAGATCTTGACACATCAACCATCTGCAGCCATACACATCAAAGAAGCACCAATCAGGAAAACTGATCTGAGCTGCATGTTCAGTGAACTTCTTCTTGGAAATAAACTGCAGTCTGTGTTTGGATAAATAGTGTCCCTCTTGAGAAATATAAAGCAACCTGTTCCATTAAAGCAAAGGCTGTTCAGGATGGGGGTCACTGATTTACCACCAGGTTTCAGCAGTAATGGCTGCCCCCTTAAACACCCCGAGAACACTAGGTGTACGGAGTTTTCCGAAAACTGTTTAAAAATAAGTCTCCTTGGGACGGCCGTGATTATGCATGCAGCTGCAAAAAGCTTGAGAATGTTGTGTTAAAGTCTAGGTAATATTTGTCTGCACGGTGTATTTAACACTGCGAGTGTCTGCAGTTATCGTCCCCATCTGTTTCTCCTTTTTTCCAAGATGACAAAATAAATGTACTTGACTCCCTGTTTTTTACTGTGTGGCATTTACAAAAAGTCCCTCTGACATTTCCTTCTCTTTCTGCACTTTTCTCCCTCCCTCAGTCTCATCTTTTTTTTATTACCTTCTTTCTTATTGGCCAGAGAGAGAAAAAAAACATTGTCTTTTGAAAAACAAATCTGCATAGCTTTTTTTTTTTCTCTAATTCTCTCTCCCTTTCTTCTGCCTCTTTGGAACACAGTCATCTTAATGAAGCACATTGCAGGTAGTTCACGACAGCACTGACAGTACACAGCACTATGCGTTCTGTCACATCTCTTTCCAGCACTTCAGACCTCCACTGACTTAACAGCAGGCACAAGTCTGCTACACAACTCTGACCTTGGCGGAAAAAAAGGGAAAGAGAGTAACATGTGGAAACATGCATGAGAGGAATCGAAGATATTGAGGGGGAAAAAGAAGAGACAGTGTGGCTCTGTTCCAAACCCGAGTGAGTCTACTGTCTACACACGCAGCTACTCTCCAAGCATCCTAATCAAACGTTCTCAGTAATGATCCACATACACAACTTACTGCCACTCATCTATTAAGTGTAAGGTTTACGTGAAGCACGCAATGTGTCTTTAAGGTTAGTTATCTAAACATTTTGGTTAAAGTCATCATGAAATGGAATTTGGCCACTCTTGTTTTTATCTATGCAATATTTGAGGATTAATTATAAATGATTTATCCATGCACATCATTTTGTAAAAAAAAATTATTCATGTACCCTCGAAATCTTTAAATCAAGATAACGTCCCTTCTCACTTGCAGCTCCCCGGTTTAGACAAATATATTCTAGGAAAGTTTTGCCAACGCTCCCATGAAGTTATGAAAACGTTATTTCTGAATTAAATTTTAAAACTTCAAAACGTTTTTTTTCTTGGTTATGCTAACGTTAAGGGAACGTTACTTTTAAATGTTCTCTGAACAAGAAGTAACATTTAAAATATGTTAGACAAATGTCCAACTAAAAGGTTTCAGAAAAAACGTTACATGAACGATGTATAAATAATGATTTTTTGCTAACGTTTTAAGAACATTATTAAAGAATAGATAACTTTGAAATGTTATTAATCCGTGTTTTAATCCGTCTCTTTTGTCCACTTTCGACCACTTCTGTCCTCAGCCGACAAAGTTTAAATCCCGTCTGGCTAGTGTGCTTCCCATAGTGTTTACACATTAGGGGCCCTATCTTGCACCCAGCGCAATTGACTTTGTACACCGACGCATGTATCATTCCTATTTTGCACCCACGCAAAGCGGACTTTTCCCTCCACAGATGCACGTCGGTTAACTAAGAAATACACTTGCGCTCCCGGGGGCGGTTCAGTGCAAAGAGGAGGCGTGTTCTGGCGCAAACGTTCCTTCATGCTATTTTGCAGGTTTAGAAAACAATTGCGCCACTAACCAGGAAAAAATAGTTTAAAGTCAGTGGCGCGTTGCGCATGTTATTCATATGCTATTTTAAGGGCGCATGCTTGGCCATAATCAATGTAGCGTGTGCACAACGCGCACTTTGATTCTCTCATCTACACAGAAGCAGCAGTTTTCATTTTTGCAAATCATACATTATTACGATAGATAGATAGCTAGATAGATAGCTAGATAGCTAGATAGATAGATAGATAGATAGATAGATAGAAAGATAGATAGACAGACAATTTATTATAAAAGCATACATCTAACTTACACATTTACCCAAATTATCATACGCCTGTTTAACCGAAGTTAATTTGGGTGGGTTTCTCCATCCCCAATGTCCCTGACGAGAACGTCGGTCACCTCGGCTGTGAACCGCTGCCGGCGCGCGCCTGGCAAATCTGCCGTTATAATAGGAATCCGCTTTAGAACAAGCGCGTCTGCTCTTAAAGGGAATGTGAGATGTCGCTCTGATTGGTTTATTTCACGTTACGCCCAAACCACACCTATGAATAATGAAGCTACTTCAGACCAACCCCTTTTAGATTTGCGCCGGGCGCAAGAGGCATTTATCCCGCCGGGAAAATAGCAACAGCGCCGGAGATCCGCCCACAAAGTTACTTGCGCTTTGCGCTTGACACTTGCGTTTCAGATCGTTAAAATAGGGCCCTAGGTCAGTAAGCGGAGAGAAGGCTCTTTTGCGGCTGTTCGAACACATTCGACCACATGGTCAAAGTGGACAAGCTCAAAATGTTTTGGACACCGTTTACACCTTAACGTCATCTACTTGTGATCCGATCGACCAAAACGCATCTTAAAACCAGGTCTAAACAGGGTTTAAAAGAACATTTGTTTATAACATTGAGAGAACCTTGCCAGAACGTTCCCTGTTATCTAGGTCTTCTCTTCTCTGATGAGGTTTTTCGGCGCAAGGGGGGACAA
Organism: Leuciscus leuciscus; assembly: GCF_965113295.1. NCBI lineage: Eukaryota > Metazoa > Chordata > Actinopteri > Cypriniformes > Leuciscidae > Leuciscus > Leuciscus leuciscus. The sequence continues at coordinate 37,772,558 of NC_138727.1, read as the reverse complement.
CGTGTCACTAATATGAGATCACAGCAGTAGCAAACCACAAAGATCCAGTCAATTCCTGATGGACAAAATCAAGCCCCACCCTAAATCTTTTATTGTTCGAGAAGCGGTTTCATGATATACGTTACAACAGAGGAAAAAAGATCAAAACTTCAATTTCATGCTGACTTAAAAGACAAATATGGGTCCTATCAGAGATGGGGACTCGAGTTTGAGACTCGGACTCGAGTGCGACTTAAGTCGCACACAGCGTGACTTCAGACTCGACTTGAGACTCGTCCTCGAAAGACTTCAGACTCGAGCTGCGGGACTCGTGAACAATGTTTATTATTAGGAAACGTCTGACGAGCTCGCTGTTATTCCCCTCCCTCCGTTACCTATAACCTGCCTACGTAACTGCGGCACGCGGTCACACATGAGAGGACAACAAACATTTCGACTGCACCAGCCGCTGGCCGCACTGTCACGCATTCACCGTGAGACTCACGCGATTGACACTTTTCACACGCTCTCACGACACACATCCATTTTCTCACGCACAGAAAAATCGCGAAGCAAAGAGGACAAGGAGACCGACAGACTAGACAGAGCAGGTACTTAATGATATAAAAAAAAATCTCAGCTCTCAAATTCTGTCAATTCTATTACGAAATTCAAACAATAAATACCGTTTTGGCGCTTGTAAATGTGACGTGACAGATCCCTAACGGCACGTGAACCGACCCTTTCTATTTGCTAATAGTAAATAAACACGACGCTGTTGAAAGATACAGTACAACTTACCGAAATGTACATTCCTCATACATGATATCGATCAATCAGTGTTTTTCAGTGTTTTTCATCCACGGAAAGGGGTCAATAAAAGTATATTTTTATAATAGTATATTTCACATCATTTGGTTCGTTGCAATAGTGTTTTGCATTTAGCTACAATGTGATGTTTTGCAGTTTTGCACTAAATAGGAGTATGTCAAATTTAGTTCTGTAAGTGTAAGGTATAACATTTTTATATATTTGGTCTTATAGCCCCACAGAGCCAGCACAATAGGAGCCAATGCCTTTCATTATAATTCAGCGACAAACAAGGGAGTCCTTTTTCTTCAGAAACTCAATTTATGGTCTGTACTGTATGTTCATGCTACAAGTCAAAATACAGATATTAACTTAAAAGTAAAGCATTCTTTGTGTTTTTGTCATGTTGCAATAGCCTGTTTACATTGAGTATACCAAAATCAAAGCTGATACTGTAATAAATAAAGGAGTCATAATAACATATTACATGCTTTGAATTCCTTATATATAGCTATGCAGTGTTCTAAGCAGCCTGGATGGGTCGCTGTACGTGATGCAACACTTATTATAACCACAATAGACTTGAGACTTGACTTGGACTCTAGCTCAAAGACTTGAGACTTGACTTGGACTCTAGCTCAGAGACTTGAGACTTGACTTGGACTCTAGCTCAAAGACTTGAGACTTGACTTGGACTCTAGCTCAGAGACTTGTGAGCATCTCTGGGTCCTATCTACATGAATGGAGAAAGACTTAAATTCAAAACGTATGTTAAAAATATATTTCAATTACATTTTTCAAATCAGCACTAAACAACAACAATTGTATCATAACCTTTGTTTGCTCAAAATCATGCAAAATATTAGTATTAAATAACAGGCTGGTCCAGTTACTGAACAAGCTTGTTCTAGAGACTTTTATTTCCATTCATATTTCAATGAGTGGTTTATCTTGTCATACCTGTATTTGTAACTTGAATGTTTGAGTCTCTGCTTCCAGTTCTTTTAGCTGTACAAAAATGGTCCTTTATACTGCTAGATACTGCATGAACTTGAACTGGTAATTGATATAAATACAGTGGTTTGTAGCACAAATGGTTTTACCATTTACAGCACTTTATTCTTCTAGTTATTTACCTTTAGCGGCTAATAGATAGGAAGTCTTGCACATTCATGAACAAATTGCTTCTGCTTTGCATAATAAGGTAGATAAGTAAAAAAAAAAAAACTCTTTTATCTGCACTTTTCAATATATTTTAATATACATACATACATACTGACATATATATGTGTATATATTAGGGGTGGAACAGTACATGTATTCGTATTGAACCGAGACGGTACGGGCGTCACGGTTCGGTGCATGAATACACACGGAGAATACACGGTATAAAAATAAATAAAACTTGCGTGCAAATTAATTAATGTAATGCGGAACTACTGTTAGATACGCGGGTTCTTTAGGGACACCTAATCTGTAGCTCCGCCTTAGCTCTGAAGCTCCGTGGTTATAACTTATTGGCTATAATCATAGACATAATATCTATGGCTATAATCATAGACAGGCTATAATAGACAGGCTGCGAAGTTTGCAATGCTGGAATATGTTGTGTGTGCGCGTGTGTGCGCGCGCGTGCGTGCGCGTGTGTGCGCGCGCGTGTGTGTGTGTGTTCAGAGAGGCGCGGGCGCGGTCGAACAGTGGAAACATAAAAACATACTTATTTTGTTCATTGGACATCATTCAAACTGCAAAGTGTTTACTTATATTTGTGTACACTCGTAATAAAACACAACATTGTGCTTTTGTCAAACTGTAAACTCTTGTCAAACTGTAACCTACAACTGTCACCCAACACAGTGAGTAAGTTACACATTCTACATTGATTAAAATAAAATAAAATTGGTTTTTAATGGTAGTATTATTTTATACAGAAATAAATTATTTATAATTCAGATGAGAATAAAGTTAGTGTTATAAAAATTTCAAGGAAAACAAATATATTGATCTGAAATATAGCAAATGAATTTTAAATTCATTCAGGTACAATTACCAAACATATCTCAAGGTCTTTTTGTCTTTTTATTAATTTAATTAATAAACTAATTATATAAAACTATTGGCAATGCACTACAAATAAACTGGTTCTATGCCTTTACTTTATTAATAAAACTTATTTAAAAAATACAAGGCTTAAAACATTTATTTTCCTTTGGTGGAACAGCCTACAGACATGCACAATAAAAAAAAATTTGCCTTCTACATTTTTGTTTTGCTTTTCCCTCCATTGTACCGAACTCGTACCGAACCGTGATGTCTGAACCGAGGTATGAACCGAACCGTGACTTCTGTGTACCGTTCCACTCCTAGTATATATCATTCAAATATATTGAAAAGATTGATAAAATTCCCTCTAATAAATACAAACATATAAGCAAACATGGATTAACAAGGATTTATGGCATTTATTAATTTTTGTTAATGTTAGTTCATTGTTTGTTCAATGTTCAAATTTGTTGGATCACAGTGGATACATGATGTTAACAGATATCATTTCCGATTTTAAATATTAGTAAATGTTGAGATTTACAATAATTAAGATTAATAAATGCTGTAGAAGTATTGTTCATAGTTAGCTCATGTTAACTAATGTAGTTAACAAATGGAACTTTTAAAACTGTGAAGTAAATGTACTAATATTAAGAAATAAAAAAATTATATTATGATTTATAATCAGCAAATCTTTCAACTCTGTAAACCATCTTGGAACAAGCTTCACTTAGCTCATCACAATGCATTCTGGGATTGCTTTATCCACTAAAAATACTTTTGTTTTAGAATCTGCTGAAAATTAAGTTTCTTATAAAGGCAGCAAAATGTATCCTCATCTGAACAACATTTGCACCTAAAATGCCCTAAAATATGTAGGTAGCAGTTAAGTCTTTCATACCTTGGCGGCCATGATCATGGAAGAGCCTCCGCGGATGCCCAGGATGGGGATGTGCGTCTGAGCCGAGATGAAGTCCAATATCTGGGCGATGGCCTCCTGATCGGTATCGTCCCCAAACACCACGCCCTGGAGCCAGTTCCGTGACATTAGAGCACAGATGCGGTTTATGATACTCTTGGGGTCTGTTTCGTTCATAGTGACCAGCTCGACTTTAGGAGAGAGAGGCACGTGTAGGAAGTCCTCTTTCTCCAGACCTTCAGAGAGAGACACCTCGCTGGAGTTTCCCACAAGGATCACCGCGATGCTAAGGCCTTGAGCAAACTTTGGTGGCAAGGGAGGACCCACTGGATTGACTCCTGGTGGAGGATAATGAGGAGGGCTGATGATCGATTGGCCTCGCTCGCTGCCAGGCGTCCCAATCCCGCCTCCACGGCGAGACTCGCAGGTGGGGAAGAAGAAGAGAGAGAGGAGAAGCAGCGAGAGGGAGAGGGTCGGTTTGGAAGAGGAAGCGAGGGAGACGAAAGACAGGACGCGACGGTCGGAGAAAGGGGAAGAGGAGAGGTGGAGGCTGACAAGCATGGCGGAGGAGTGAAGATACAGTCCCTGCAGACAGAGAAAAAGAGGAGACAGAGGGAGACAACTTTAGTTTGGGAGATGAATTCGCATCAAATCTACATGATCTGAACTTGACTCTGGCTGGTGAAAGTTGAGTCGCAGTACGCAAGTAAAGCTGACGAGCCTGTCGTTTTAAAAAGAGCATGTGTCCTCATTTCAACGGTCTGTCCTCTTCATTATTGACGTATGTTGGACAGAAATCACAGAAACTGGCAATCTTGAGAAATTAGGTCGTTTGCAGCAGTAAACACACTTACGTTTATCTAACTAAGTACATGCAAAAGACTTCTAATGTTTTTACAGTTAGAGCTACACTATGTAACATTTTTCTTTGAAATTAACAACTTAAATTGTACAGCGTACATCATTAAACCATCTTGCCCTAAATCACTATGGTAAGCCTATAATTATTTATTTTAAGAGAGGTCAGGATGGATTTAGCAAATTTTATAAAAATACAGTTTTATAGTTTTTATTTTTACCTTTAATAACATCCCAAATAAAGGTTTTGTCAAATCTGAGGACAATTTTGTCCCCAAATTATTATTTGATGCTTTTTATACTGGGGATTTGCCACTGACATCAGTTGTTTTTATCCTGAGCTAACTAATGCTATTTTCTGTCCCTTGTGGGGACATTTGTTCCTACAGTGTAGACAAAGCCTGGCCTACACATTCATGCACTTCAAAAATGAGCTCAAAGAGTTCAAATAACCTAGATTGTGAAACACAGTGAGAGAAAAAAGTAACCGTGTGTGTACAGAGAGAGATAAATAGGGAGAGTAATGTGTGCACAATGAATACCAAATGCAATCAGATGAATAAGATACAAGATGATTTATCAGCAAACAGCATATTCTCTCACACACAAACAAATACACACATAGTAACTGACATTGGCCAGTTATCTTTCTGTGATGTTTTTGAGGAACACTTATTGTTATTTAGAGCCATTATCATTATCAGAGGTGTGAAACAAGATAGTCATTAGGGAAAATGTTTCTGTCTGTTTGTTAAAGGTGCAGTAAGCGATTTCTGAAAGTGGATCGGACTAGGCAGCACAACACACTTGTAGCCAATCAGCACCAGGGGGTGTATACACTCATGATGGGGGAGGAGAGCGAGTGAGCAAGAGGGAGATTTGAAGAAAGACTGTAGAAAGAGAGATGGCTGAGAGACATTACAAAAGAGAAAAGGTCAGAGGATTATCACTGTAAAAAGATGGGTTATGATCAGGCAAGAGCTTTAGGACCCGTGTTAATATTAGCCTTGTTTCTGCTCCATATGTGAGTATTGAGTAACATTGGTTTCACAGAAACAACACATGCTGTTGTTGTAATGTTAGCTATAGTAACAGGACAGTTTTTGAGAGTCATTGTTTGTCTGGAGCTTCTGTGCTGCTGACGACTAACAACAAACTCTTGATTGTATTCTTGTGTACTGTATGTTTATTTTTTGTTCTTCCTTGTCGTTTGTTCGTCATCTTCACTTTTTTCATTTTTCGCGAAGCATTATTTTGTTTTGCTTCAGCTATGATAAAGCTCTCATCCACACTTGCATTGAGTGTTTGTGCATTTTGGGGGAGGAGCAATGAAGGGAGGGGTGTGTTTGTTTGGGTTGATTTCAAATATCAACATTGTTTCTCATAAATCGCTTACTGCACCTTTAATGATGGAATTTCTGAAACATACTAAAAAACACAAAATTGTTTGATTAGTGCAGTTTCATTTCTTGACATTTTTCATTGAAACGGGAATTTGCGCAGACACTACCGTTCCAAAATTTGAGGTCAGTAAGACTAATACTTTTATACAGCAAGTATGCATTGATCAAAAGTAACAGTAAAGAAATGTATAATGTTGCAAAAGATTTCTAGGTAACACTTTATTTTACAGTGTCTTACCATATGTACTTACCATAGTATTAACAGTAAATTAGGCATAACTAGGGTTAAATTAGGCATAACTAGGGTTAGACATGCAACTAACCCTAAACCAAACCCTGATCCTACCCTAACCCTATAGTAAGTACATGTAGTTAATTAATATTACTCAGTACTTAAATATGTACTTACACTGTAACAATGACACCTTAAAATAAAGTGTAACCGATTTCTATTTCAAATAAATGTTGTTTGTTTGAACTTTTATTTTAAAAAATCCTGGAAAAAAATCATCATGGTTTTCACAAAAAACTATTACACAAAACAACGATTTTGAATGTTGACAATAATAAAAAATGTTTCTTGAGCAGCAGATCAGCATATAAGAATGATTTCTGAAGGATCATGTGACACTGAAGACTGGAGTAATGATGCTGAAAATTCAGCTTTGCATCACAGGATTAAATTACATTTGGAAATATATTCAAATAGAAAACTCTTAATTTAAATTGTAATAATACAATTCACAATATATTTGATTAAATAAATGCAATCTTGGTGAGCAGAGACTTCTTCCATTTTGCGTGCAAAAAGCATATTTATTTTTTAGCAAACGATACATTAAAATCATGTATTTTCTTATATTACAGTAGATATTTAACCAGTAGCAGCCTATTTTTGGAGGGTAACAGACTAAACGACATGCCAACTAACAGCCACAAAACTCATTTCAAGGGTCTTTAAAGAACAGGTAAAGAAAAACATGGTGGGTGAAGAGGAGGACAAAAGGATGAAAGGACAACATAAGGGAGGCATTGCTCGGAAAGAAAGCAAACACGCTTGAAAAAGGAAGACTGCTTTTACAAGGCTAATTATTGGAGGTTTGTCAGTGCTAATTGCAGGTACACATGCTAATTGTGAATTAGCTCTCTCTGCTGCATACGAGAGAAGAGACGGAGGAGGACAAAGTGTGGGAGGAAGAAAGAGAAAGAAAGAAAGAGAGAGAGAGAACTCAGTTGAGGGGGAATGGAAAAGTATGGAGATGAGCTGCAAAAAGAAATTGAAAAAAACGGAAAAGAGAAAATTAGAAGACTAAACGAATGAAGCAGAGACAGAACGAGAGTAGTGACGAAAAGAGAAAACGTTCTAATAATCAGCTCATTAAGAGGAGGTAAGCAAAGTGAAGCACACAGATCGGAAGGATGAGCACTAGATAGGGAGATAGAAGACTAGGAGAACAGCAGCTGAGTGAACAAGAGAGGGAGGAGAGACTAAGATGCTCTATTTGGCTCTGCCTCTCATTTTAACAGCACTTGGTTTCCATAGCAACTATTCAAATGAACCTTCCTCCACACACACACACACGCACACACACACACACACACACACAAACAGAGACTGCTATATACAGACACAGTTATATAGATTTTGTGGTCTTAAAGTCCATAGTAACACCTATTCACAGCCTATTGAAAAAGGTATTTTAGAGACACATTGTGAGCATACATGAAACCACCATCTCTTGCAATAATACTAATAATACTAAAAATAAATAAATGAAATAAAACACACACACACCTCCCACGCATTTTCTCCTAAGGAGCTCAAGGCTCAATGTCAGCTCCAGGAATGTTTTATCAAAAAGCATGTTACAGAACCGTGTGAAATGCTGATTGACAGCTGGGATATCAGATACACACCAGTGATACGTAGCCTACTTTTGAAAGTTCTCTCTTTGTGTTCAGGTGGCTTTAAGTCCAGTGTAAGTCCATGTTCCAGTTTCATTTGATGTTTACACAGTTTCTGGATTAAAAGCATGAGGAATATCATTTATATGATATTATTAGTATATTACCATACTATTTTTTAATACCAAGTCGCATCAAATGTAAAAACACGTTTTCAAATGGAAATAAAAACTATATATCAAGCCATTAAAATTTTGATTCTAATTAACTACATGATGTGCCGATTAATTAATCTTATTAATCACAAAATGATCACACATCAGTTTTGGCTGAGAAATTACCCCCAAAAGATCATTTAAAGTCATTAAAGTGTTAAATGAGAAAAGCATCAAAAAGACATTACAAGAAGTAGCTTTAGAAAGATTTTTTTTTATTTGATTCAACATTTAGGCTACAACGGCCATGTTTTTTTTGTTTGTTTTTTTCATAAGCTGCATCTGAATTAGTATTTAGATATATTTACAGTCCGTTTAGCAGCTCAGAGGTGGCCTGATTGCAATTACACTTCAATTACAATTGCATAAATAATGAAATGGGATTAATAGGTTTTAAATGGATTTTTTATTAATATGGAAATATTAAATTATTTTGTTAATGAAATTATACTCTCAATAAGAAACCAAAACTGCCAGTAGGTGGCGGTAAATGTCTTAACGAGTAAGTCGTTGAGTATTTCATTCATTCAATTTGTTCAACAGGTCGATTCATTATCCACTGAATCAATACTTCACCCCATTGATTTGCTAAAAACGTGAAGTCATTCAGAAACGAAACACCGCTGTCTGTTGCTCGGAGACACACAACAGTTTTGCACAATAGTGGCTTTATAGGTAATATCTTCGCAGGCAAAATTGAGCATAATCAGTTAATATTGTGTCTAAAATATAACACAATATTAACTTCTTATTTATTGAACTGTTGTATAAAATCAATACCACATTTGCGCTTGTGCTTTTGGGACAAAAACAGCATTCATGTGATATTGCTTAAAGGGATAGTGAAATGAAAATTGTGTCACCATTTACTCATCCTCAGGTTGCATTAAATGCATTAATCATTTCAATGTGTTATTTTTTTCTGTATTGTACTGATAGCCAGTCACTGACATGAAGGCACGGCTTTTCACTTGTGTTTTTTCTTAATGTTAAACCCAAAGAGCTCAAGGCAGGTTTTGATCTCATTCTGAACCATTGTTGACTAGTGTAGCTGTTGAACTAGAAATGCACACATTATTTCAGTTGTTATATATTACATAAATACATCATATATACAGCTATTGTAATATTTGTAATTATTTGCTCTCAGACATACATGCTTGCACACTCAAACTGCATCTATCTATGTCTGTTGTCACTGTATAGGGTGTTTATTGTGAAGAATTCCAGTGTCGCTCAGCATTTGCTGGATGGCTACCACCAACGCTTAAGTTTAACTGACACAGACAACAAAAAATGTTACATATACACGCACATTCCCTGTGGTGCTGTATAATATCCATGCATCTGCCTGCTCCGATAGATTGCTCTCTCTTGATTTTCTGCGAGACAGTTGTGCCTGATTGACAATTGGCTTAAGACGAGAGAATGGCCCCCAAGGGCCTCAGATTGGCTACAATGGTCAGAAAGCTTCCAACAAGCCTGTGCAAGTGTGTTGGTGTCAGCTAAAATGCCACTTAGAATGACTTATTGATCTTAAAAGCAGTCGATGATCAAAACTAGAACCAAACCAACATGATAACCGCAATCCAGAACAAACCAAACAAGACTTACAAGTAAAACCGACACAATTAAACTGAGTGAACACAGGGAAGGGTAGCCGACAACATGTGTGACAGGTGATTCAAAGGTATCCTGACATTGTTCATGCTTTAGAGGGCGAGAGAGGATGTGAAATGAATGAATTCAAGTGTGTAGTCTGTGTACATTTGAGCAGTGTAACGCATCTCTGTTTCTTTCATTGCTTTGGGAAACACAGATAAGGCGTTTTTCTACGCAGTCCTCCATCTCAGTTCTTCCTGGCGAAGTAATAAATTATGTATTCAACAAAATGTTTGTACAAAAGCACATCACAGACTCCCTCCCATCTCATACGAGCTCTGTTTCAGAACGGGGTGGGAAAGCTTTGATAACAACCAGAAACTGAATTAACATTCATTGATGCAGTTATACAGAATGAATTCCGATAAACCCGAGACAGTTGATTCAGTTTCCGGAACACACAAAAATGTTATTTAATTCAGCATAAAGAGATGACAGAGGCTTGTAACATATCGTGTAACAGAAGAACCGCACGCACACATGCACGCGCATGCACTCACACACAGATCACACTTAAAGTGAGAGATTAGGCTGTCTAGTAATCCAGTGCAACACTATGGAGGTATACGACCTGCCTTCTTACGTCAAATCTCTGGGTACATGCAACACACAAATACCGAAACAGGCAAATAACACTATCAGAGGGAAACAACTTTAGCCAGCATTTCTGTCTTGGCTTCCGTGCAAGCATACGTTCCCAAATACACACCTCACACACACTCCAAGTCTCTAAGGTATATCTGTCATATGGCACTGTGAGCGCGATTCCATTAACCAGTGTTTATGAACTCCTGCATCTGAGCTGTAACCTTTACTGAAGTGCTCTCTCCTCATAATGACGCCTAAATAACAGCCAGCAGCGGTTTGTTCTGATTGCAACTGAGGCATAGATGCCAAAATCAAGCTTCCCAGTATTAAATCAGATTTTTGTGAGAATTATTCGATTATCATTTTGTTCACTGAGAATATCACAGGGTACGTTTATACACACTACAGCGGTCAATTCCCTGTCATATTTGACCATCTATTATCTAGGTGACTGTACAACCTCGAAATCTCTGTGTACAAGATTTTTTCAAGATTACATTTTTTAGAAAATGACATTCACTTCTGCGCTATGATTTGATTTGCAATTAGGTTAATGAATATTATGTGACAACTGCTGGTGTCATCTTAATCAGCAGATGTCTCAGTTTAATTTGATGTACATTACCATTCAAAACTTTGGGGTCATTTCTTTATTATTTTTTTTTGTAAGAAATTGATACTTTTTCAGCAAGGATGCATTACATTTATCAAAAGTAGAAAAGCCTTGTAAAAAGCTATTTCAATTCAAATAAATGCTGTTCTTTTAAACTTTCTGTTAAAAAAAAAATCCTGGTAAAAATGCCTCCCCGTTTCCACAAAAATATTAAGCAGCACAACTGTTTTCAACATGAATAATAATAATAAAAAGATTCTTGAGCAGCAAATCCGCATATTAGAATGATTTCTGAAGGAAATGAAAATGTTACTTTAGCCACCATAGGAATAAGTTACTTTTTCAAATATTGTAAAATAGAAAACAGTTACTTTAAATTGAAATAATATTTCACAATATTACTGTAATTACTGTATTTCATTTTTGATCAAATAAATCCAGCCTTGGTGAGCATAAGAGACTTCTTTCAAAAACATATTAAAAATATTGCCGACCTTAATGATTAGTGTATAACATTTATTCAACCTTTGACCTAAATATTAAAAAGCCTAGAAAATAGCCCATTAGCCCATTTGTTATGTGTTCAATAATATTTGAACCTTTTTTAATTTAAATGCTTAAAATAAATGGTTTAAAATAAAAAATAACGCACAAAAACGAAACGATGTCTGTTTTGTAATGGTGTTACAATCCACTCCACCTATTGTTGTACCACAGTTATGAAATTACACAGTTGTCGATTTTAAAACAATTTTAAATGATAGTAGATAAATTCTGGTAAATATGAGATACGTTTGAGTTAGAAATTGTTCTCCCTCATGTCATGAAAACATGCAGCACTACAAACACAATGCTACTAGCAGATGCACACAGAGACTCACAAAAACACCCAAATGAACAGACATGTTCACACACACACACACACACACACACACATACATGCATATATACATAAACACATACATGCATGCATACATACATACATACACACACACACACACACACACACACACACACACACACACACACACACACACATACATACGCACACACACATACATACATACATACATACATACATACAAACATACATACATACATACATACATATATACATACATGCATACATACATACATACATACACACACACACACACACACACACACACACACGCACACACACATACATACATACATACATACAAACATACATGCATGCATACTAGGACACACACAACTCAGCCCTAAACATATGCAAATCCATATGGGCCCTTTAAACTGAACTTACATTACCCACAACTTCACACACCTATACAAACACACAGGATGTGTGAGATTCTACGTGGAAAGTTTTCTTGGCCAACATATGTGGAGGAAAACTGCACTACTAGTGTACGCCAAATACTGTAAATGTTATGAATGGCTGCAACCATAACATCTGTAACAGACCGTACACACTCTGACAGACACAAGCGCAGTGATGAGCAGGTTTTCGGGTGAGAGATCACTTCCTCCCCTGAGGGCTTGGTGATGGCCTGCTTCTGTTTTGACCAATCACACGAGAGCATTGGCTCACCCCCCCTGCCCATTGGTCATGGGTAATTAATTACCAAGCTGTTCCTTGTTTAGGCCAAATGAATATCAGCACATGGTTACCATGAAACAATGAGCCCCATCCCAAATCACTCAATCGTCCACTCCTCGGTGCTTTGTAACACACCATGTAGCGTTCGCTAATGGACACCAAAGGGAGGAGGAAGTAGTTTGAGATAGTGAAAGTGACAGTGAAAGTGAAAGTGACACGTGACGGCCAAGTATGGTAACCCATACTTGGAATTTGACCTCTGCATTTAACCCATCCAAGTTAATGCACACACATTAGGAGCAGAGTAGTGAGTAGTTAACACACACACACTGCAAACATGGATACACACACCCAGAGCAGCGGGCAGCCTTTGTGTGGCGCCCGGGGAGCGATTAGGGGTTAGGTGCCTTGCTCAAGGGCACCTCAATCATTTCCCACCGGTTCTGGAATCGAACCAGCAACCTTTGGGTTACCAGTTCAACTCCCTTACCACTAGGCCATGACTGCCCTAGTGTACGATACGAACATGAGCTGTGATGTGGTGTAGTGCATCCTTTACTAGGGCATAGATCGTGTTTTAAATCACTTGGACTTCCACTACCGGTATGAGCAGGTCACTTTTTCCCAGTCCAAAACATCCTTTGCAAAGATCATATATATATAGGCCACTGAATGATGCTCAATCAACATTTTCTGTTATTAACAGTTCGTTGAGTTGGCATGATTCCTCCAAATTATTTGAATCTTAGAAAATCACTATAGCCTATGTTTTATGACCATTCATGTCTTTATATAATGCTGCATATAACCTTATATAACTGAAGCTGAAGAGTGTGAAATTAAACATTTCTTGTTCTTTGTATTTTTTATGATCAGAAAACTAGCTTTGCATATCGCTAGGCGATTAGCCTGCTAGCTTATACATTTGCTACATTTTGTACATATGTTTTTGATTAATCAGGCATTACAAATTACTACTGCTTGAGGTTCTAGGTGGACTCAACTGAACACCTGACCGATACACACACTTAGTATATATATATATATGAAAGTATACTTTTATTACATTTATATAATGTGAATGTTTGCAATCTTTCCAGATCTTTCCTATATCCAGAGACCTGACATGAATGGCAGAATAAGGCCAGTGAAGAATAAGTCAATTTCACACTTTTAAAAGGCCTCCACATGCAAAAAAATTTAAAATGCGATTTATATGACATTTGGGAAAAAAAATCATTCACGATGCACGTCTACTTTTGAACGGCCGTCAATTTGTGCCCCAAGATGGCACAGTTACAGCATCTTCCAGCAGGGGTTAACTGGACCATACCATCCAGCGAAACCTTGACCCCTTGGCATAAAGATCATTATTAGCTATTAATACATGTTTGATTAAGTTTTATATTAAAATCTAGAAGACGGTAAATCTCCAGGAATAGGATTGAGCATCCCTGCAGTAAAAGCAGACAGCAAAAAAATGCAGACCAAACGTTTCTTAGGTGACAGCTAATCTGATACATCCAGTATTTCTCACACACACACACACACAAAAAATAACAGCAAAGCAAAATATGGTATTGAACTGCTGTGTTTGGTATAATGATATTTTGACTGTTGTCTGCCGTACATATCCACTTCCTCGCAACTTTCCTGCCCATATCCTCCATTCCAAAGAAGCAGAATTTCATTAAACGACATAATGAATGACATAATGCCATTTAATATGCATATCACTCATCTCAGAGACTTATGACACTGTGCATGACTGGACAAGAGCTCATTAAGTCACTGTAACTCTATCCGTAATGAAGTCATGCGCTGTGATTAAGGCTAAGCTTTAACCAGCATAGTGAACGAGGGACGAGAGCCAAATTCACTCCTATGGTGATGGAGGTGTGAATTACAACAGGTGCACATTGATAAAGTGGCAATTCATCCCCATGAGGGGGAGGAGGGTCAAAAGACACACACATGCACACTCAGCCGTATCTTGCCTGTTAGCAAACTGACCTGTGCCATAAGGTATTCCTTTTGACCTGATTACACAGATGAACTCTGTGTTAAATGCGCCCATTACACATACACACAAATACACACATTGGAACCAAATCCCCTTAATGTGTTAGCCAATACTGTTAAAGCCGACGAGAAAAGACCAGTGCAGGATAATGACCTCCGTGTCATGTCAACCCATCTCTCCTGCTGCCACAAACACTTTCACACACAAACAGTTGTGCACTTCAGCAGACAACAGTTTGAACTCTGTATACCTTGCTTTTACTTTTCAGTTTTATCTGACCGTTTACTGCTGTACACAAACGAAAACTAAAAAATGAAAACACACTTTCAATTTTATTCAGTTTAGCAGTGAGTTAAGAGCTCTTTTTCTTTATATGTCTGTTTTTTCTTCATTTTATTGGAAGTTTTGTGCATTTACCTATTAGAGCTGCACGATTCTGGATCAATTGAGAATCACAACTTTTTTTTATTCAAACTGAGATCACGATTCTCCCTTGATTCTGAACAGACAACTCAACAAAATAACGTGTCATTTACCAGAGGTTCTGACAAAATGTTAAGTGCTGCAGTCTATTTAAAATGTTTAAAAAATCGGTTTGAATGAATGATTAAATGACTCACTCATAAATACTTCACTTGTTTCATTACTGGATGAATCAGCGTTTTGGAAAAAATCTTTTGAATAAATGATTCAATGACAGATATAGTTTTTAACAGTCAATTGTCGCCACCTACTGGCGTGACGATGTAATTGATAAAAAAAATATTTCTTTATATCCGACTTCTATACATCTATAGAATACACATCTATAAACTTTTATCCCAGTACTTCTGTGATAATTTGAATATTTGTATCACAGAAATTACTGATACTGTGTAATTGTGACACTGTTTCATATACATGACAACTGCTTTCTCTGGCTCAGCGACAGTGCGAACAAAGATTTGATTGTTCGATGTGTTAATACTTGTCAAGTGTTTAATAGACACAGCCGAATCGCTGTCGTTTAAGAATGAGATTGTGTGAGTGTTTGAATCGAGATCATGATCTTTAACGATTAATCATGCAGCTATAATGCCTATTACACCTTCTTTCTTTGTAAAGTTTGTCCTAGTTAAAAAAAATCTCATTTATATTTAATAATTCTTGATCATTTGAAACCAAACAAAAATCAAATAAGAATCCTGTAAACGAATTTTAAAAAATCCATCTAGAATATAAGTTATCCTAATGGTAAATGTTGTCCTATTAAGACAAGATTAATCATATTGGAATCAAATTAGGATCCTTCCAAATTATTGTAGAAATTCCTAAATTGGATTTAAGAATGTTTTTTTTAAAAACATAATAATAAAATAAAATGTATTAATAAAGTATTATTCATGATTATAATTTATATTATATTATATTAAACAGTTTAAAAAAATGAAAAGAACACCAATGTCTAGGCTTTATAACACCACTGTCCTGTTTCTCTGACTAGAAAGTACACAACATTCTAGCTCTCTATATTCACTCCTTCACAACAAAGCTACAAAACAAGTGAGCACCAACAAACCCACACCACACATTTCACTAACAAGTCATCATCCATCCCTGAGAGGCTTTTATTGACTATCATCTTTGTTGTTTGAAAACTAACATTTATAAGTCAAATTTCCCCAGTTTTCAGGATGATAGATTAAGGCTTGTTGTTTGCTCAGTCGGTACACAGAGACACAAGTTCAGTGTAGAGCAAGTACATTGTCAGACAATTTGTGTACACAAGCAAGGTGTCTACCGCCTAAGTATCATTATTTCTGAAACAACGGCTGACACAAAATCAGATTTGCACCATCTCTGTGTAGCAGTTATATCATTGAAAGTCTAGAATGCCCTCGTGTCCCTGTGTTCCGTTGCCATGCCAACAGAGGCTCCGTTACCACACCAACAGAATCTCTGAGTGATGCTTCACTCTGAAAGACATTCCACACTGTCCTCATCCCTCTGGTCCCTGTCAATCAGTGTCAAGCTTGATTGACAGCTGCTTCGACCCCACTGACGTGGGTAAAAAACGCTGTCACCTCACGTTAATCATCAGCGGCACATCTTAAGAGGGCGATACATCATCAGACGTTTTCAGATCGGCTAACGACTTTCCTGTTTTCCCAGGATTGAGTCTAACGGCTATCAGGAGCGCCTGTAGAGCAGCTTGAGAAAAGAGAGCAAGAGAGTAAAAGGCAGCTCGACCTCTCCGTCTGTTTCTCACCCTATTTTCTTACCCTCTATCTCTTTCTCAGTATTTATCGCTCCTACTCTCTCTTTCATTAACCCACTTAGCTGCAATGTCTGACCCAGACCACAGGCACATTACTCAAACTGGATCGAAGGCAGCACAACCAAGTGCAATTTGGGAGAATGCCTGCATGAAAACAAGACAATGGCGAGCTGAGTACCAGAAACGCACACATTCATTGAGGCAACAGAAAATTAGAGCCCTGAAAGAAAAAATAGACATGTCGTTTAGGCCTTCGAGTAAGTGGGAGAATTAGGTAAAATAGCGATGTGAGAGAAAGTGAAAGAGAGCATGTCAACTATTCAAGCTATTCAGAATACTATATTACCATACTACTTGTTGCAGCACATATTTTTGTAGGCTGTTAGGGCTGGGACTGGGTATTGACACAAATTTCACAATTAAATTAGATGTCGATTCACAAGCTTGCGATTCGATTCAATTCCGATTTTGATTTAATTTGATTCGATATTGATTCATTTGGATGTACTGTATATGAGGGACATTACATGGCAAATTTTATTTATAAATTGTATCTATAAAAGGGAAAAAATATCTCTCAAATGCTGTAAACTAAGAACCCTGTCAGTAAATCATAAAAACATTTCAATTTTCATGATGGATTTATTCAAACATGCATGAAATTTTAAAGAACATGTTAAGTAAAAATATGAATATGAAATCTAGTGCATATATTGAGCAAAATAATTTTTCTTGCTAACTATCGAGCTACAGTATGTGCACTGAATGAAGCATTAAGTCACACTGTTTCATTGACGTCTTTTCTTGGTTGAAATTGAATCTTTTGTCGAATACATGCGACATGATATGGATTTCAGTAAGTTGTACTGTGTCTTTCAACATATCTTCTGATGTTTATTTCATGTTATAGCAGTGCGATCTGTCACGCCATATTGATGAGCCCCAAAACGGTATTTATTGAAGTTCGTAATAAACTTAACAATTTGAAAGCCGAGTGTTTCATATAAAAAAGTAACAGAGCACAAAGCTTATTGCGATTTATTGAATGGGAGGTACACTACAAATATTTTTTCATTTATCAACTGAAAACAACAGACTAAAAGGTCGAATCTTGGGATTTAAGAATCGATTTCAGTTCATCACAATGAGAATTGATTAACATTGAGAAATCAATATTTTTAACCCAGCCATAGTATGTATTCTGTGCAAATCTCATGTATGCATTGAATATGGCCTATTGCATTTGTCAAAATGAGCAGCATATAACACGGTACTGTATCCCACCATGCAATGCACAACCTTTTCTCTGTGATAAATTAACTTAAAATTAGCTATGTTTTTTACTCTTTTATGACTTTTACGACTTTTATAATAGCCCAACTATTTGATTTTGAAAAAACAATTAACCAAGATATCCAAGGTTTGGCTGGTTAGCATGGTCCATTTAGGCCTAGTTGCTCAATGTGGTGAAGACTACATTTATTTGATCAAAAATACAGTAAAAACTGTAATATGAAATATTATTGCACTTTAAAATAACTGTTCTCTATTAATATATTTTTTATTCCTGTGATGGTAAAGCTGAATTTTCAGCATCATTACTCTAGTCTTCAGTGTCAAATGATCCTTCACAAATCATTCTAATATGATGATTTGCTGCTCAAAAACATTTATTATCAATGTTGAAAAAAGTTGTGCTCCTTAATGTTTTTATAGAAACCATGTTTTTTTTTCAGGGTTCTTTGATTAATAAAAAAAAAAAATTTCAAACAAACAAAATTTATTTGAAATAGACATTTTTAACAATGTCCATTTCTAAAGGTCTTTACTGTCACTTTAGTGCATTTAAAGTGACAGTAAAGACCTTTAGAAATGGACATTGTTAAAAATGTCTATTTCAAATAAATTCTGTTTCTTTGAACATTTTTTGTTCTTTGCTTTAATGCACACATAGACCAGCCACTGAAAACTGAGACCCACACAGAATTTGATTACTGGATTTACAGAAATCTTTTTTTTTCTTTTTTTTTTTAACATTAAAATATACAAAATCACGAAATTTCATATTTACATGCAATGCATGGATTCCCCAACATTTTTGTCAGCTGAACCTATTTGACCTCATATATTTACTTGAAGTACCCCTGAAATAATAAGTTAGGTCAATAATAAAATTAGTAACACTTTTGTTTTGGGTCCAATTCTCACTATTAACTAGTTTCTTATTAGCATGCATATTACTAGGATATTGGCTGTTTATTAAAGCACATATAATGCCTTATTCTGCATGACCATATTCTACATCCCTTAATCCTACCCATTACCTAAACTTAACAACTACCTTACTAACTATTAATAAGCAGTAATTAGGAGTTTATTGAGGCAACAGTCATAGTTACTAGATAGTTAATAGTGAGAATTGGACCCTAATCTAAAGTGTGGCCATCAAATTAAATCAATAATAATAATAAAATTAAGTTCATACCTCTGATGTCGGTTAGTTTTCACATGACATGCAGATAAACAAATGAAATATTTCATTTTTTTAAGAAAGTGTTTTATTTTGATACACTCACGAACCCTCTGCAGTTCCATCATGAACCCTGGGAAACCCTGACATCATGTAATTAGAATAGATTTTCTTTCTCTTTTTATTTTTATATCAATATGGTACAAGATTATTCTATTCACATCAATGTGATAAACGAGTTAGGTCAAAAGTAATCTAAACGTAATCAAAAAGTAGTCAGATTACATTACCTTAAATGTATAATGTAGCCTAATGGATTATGTAACTAACTACTTTTTTTTTTTTCATGTAATTTGGAATCAGTAACCGAGTTTGAAAGTAATCTACCCAGCAAGTATTCCATTACAAACATAGCCAGAGATAGCGAGGAAAAACAATAGAGAAGGTTTATCCCTTACCTTGAACATTGCCAGCCCAACTCCCATTCTCTCTCCTCAACTCCTGCATGATGATGTGAGCTGGGTCTTGTCTCTTCCTCTCATAGCCCTGGATGGAGGAGTGACTGACCGTTGAAGTAGTTTGAGGGATTGGTAAGAAAAAGTAGAACTGGTGTAGAGACCGTGGATGAAAGTGTTGGTCCCTACTGTAAATCCAGGCTGGATGACTGAGCACAGGCAATTGTATATCAAATCAAAACTATTAAGAAAACTCACTCAAGAAAAGTAAGAATGATGCCTGGCTCACAAATGAAGACAAAATCAAAGACAAGTAAAACTTTAAATGCTTGAGCTATGCGAATGATGTTCAGTCACTCAAGAAAAGTTAAAAGTCTTGTATCAAACCTAAGAAATGTACGTAAAATTTTAAATGAACCAGGACAAAGTCAGGCCCACAAAATGTGATATAAAATGAAAAAGGTGAAAAGAAGATAAAATGTTTTTAAAAGTTCATTTTCATCTGTGAACAAGTCCACAAGCTCTGGAGTTGCTTGACGCCCAGCAGAGTCCAGTAGTGAGAGGGCCGGAGAAGCGACGTCTGGTCTTAAATTCTCATTGGTTCAAGTATCCATGAACGTCCTTCGCTGGGTCCTTCTCATGACACTATTGGAAGGGAAAAGAAGAGAACAGTATCTTAAGCACAGGTTTTCTGGCTAATGATGTTGAATAAAGATCAAACTTGATGATGATTTTGGAAAACTGAGTGACATTTTTCTTTTTTTCCCTTTTGTTATTTCTTTGAATTGATCTATTATACAGTGCTCAATACTTATTGGTAAACTGATATGTAAAAAGATGCATTTTAGTCAACTTCGAGCCATAGAAAGGACAGGCATGTTTCACAAACACACACAGTAGCACGCTTACAAATGCATACAAATACTTATGTGTGACATTTTTACCGTGTTACTTACCAGTCTAACTGTCCTGTGGCATTTCATCATTATTATTTGGGTAATGTTTACAAAAATGTGATACACAAGACAAGAGGGCGAGTGCAAGCATTCAAAAACGTAAGACAAGATGGTCGCCTTCCACTGATTTGTCCATTTCGCCCAATAACAGGCAAGTGAGATGCTTTTTTTTTCTTTTGATTGTTTGTTTTCCAAACAGTCCATATATAAGAAAAAAATGTGAGGGAGATGATGAATTTGAGATGTCTAAAGGACAATTTCTAGCTGAAACTGAACTTTAATTGAGATTTCAAACTAGTCACTGAGAGGAAAGCATAAGCATAGAAATAAAATATCAACATGAATGGAAAAAGGGGATGTTCAGATTTCCTTCCATCTTAAGTTGTGACACAAAGTCACTTCTTGGATCAACGTCCCTTTCTCAGATTAATTTAAAATGAAATAAAAAACAAGGAAAAATCAAAACAACCCTGTTTGACTCCTGTTTGTAATATTTAGAGGTAAATATATAATATATTACAAACAACAAAATCAAAATACTAATCAAGAATATCAATCAGTCTATCAAAAAAAGCAGTTCTGAATTAAAATGTATAAAATGAAGTGCAAAATGATCATTCAAGGAGGATGGGGGTATAAATAACTTACAGTGGGGAGTGAAAAGTTTCATTCTCCATTGAGATTACAGTCATACAGTGGTCATGCACGACACCTAAAAACAGGGACCCTACATGAATAGAGAAAATCACGAAGTGGTGATAAGAAAAGAAGTGGAGGTGACAGCCAGTCCAAAAGGTGTTCGATGAACGGATAAAATGAGAGAAAAAGATGGCGAGTGACAGCAGAAAATTAAACACTCAATAAAACGAAGGAGTGACCAAATGGACTCGAGCTCACAGGCAGGTGAAATTGGGGGGGGGGGGGGGGGGGGGGACGACTGCTGTACTGAACCCTGATCAATCTTTTGAGCAAATGCCAATTTATTGTTCACAATTCAGGTTTCATGTTTCAGCAGCTCATCAGAAGGCTGTCGACAACTCAAATCACAAGTTCAAAATGTGTCCAAGAAGCACAAATTAAGCAGTCACGCCAACCTCACCCATCTCTGTCAAAGAATGGAAGCAGAACCTCATCTCAGAAATGTGTCTGCAATGATTTCTCAAAGAAAATAGAAGACACTGATGCTTACATTGGACAGTGGAGATGAATGGAGGATGTTTTTAGACCGGGTAGCCCAAGACCAGATGCGTGTGAGTGTTTTAAGTGTGTGTATGTGTGAGAGTGTGCGTTACAAAAGACATAATGGCTGGAAACAAATGTCTTTCTGTTCATAAGTGAGAGTGGAAGATGGACAGAGTTGGAGAGGAATAAAAAATGGGCATGGAGAAGTGACATTTAATTTTTGACACCTGGCTGTCCATTAGATGAATGCATGTGTGTATGTGTGTGTCGATGTGTGTTTTATGTACATGTAAAAAAAAGAACACACAAGTACACACACACAGACAAACAGACCGGACAGACACTAAACGAGCCGTTAAACCTACCTAGAAGAATATTAAAGCATCCAGGGAAAAAAAGAGTGATACGTGAGGATAGATGGTGGAGGACAAAATAACTGTTTAAAAAAGAGAGAAAGAAAAAGAAGAATTTAAAAAACTGATAAGGAGATGTGGAGATGGTTTTTTGAGTCTCTTTCGCAATTCTAACCAACTTTCATTCAGGGAGCGTCACACTTTTGAGATGAAGGGAGGGATGGGAGGAAGAGGGGATGATGGAAAGGAGGGACAGGTGAAGGAACGAAGGGGGACATAAATAGTCAAAAATTTGTGAAAGAGTAAAAAAAAACTTGCCCCTTCTTTCTCTTCTCGCCTGTCTCGTCATAAATAGACAAAATTATACACCATATAGATGGAGAAATAGATCAGGAGGCAAATGATGGAGAGAGCAAACAAATGAAAAGATGATGTGCCTCCCAGCACCACGATGAGAAAGAAGAAGAAAACAAAACGAAAGAAAAAAACAAATACTCCAGTGGCTTCCGTTTTCCTTCCTTTCTTTTAAACAGGAAAGGCAGTCAGTTTGTTCCTGTTGTCCAGTTGTTGCTTTAGTTCATCTTTTTCTTTCTCTTTCCCTCTTTTTTCCTCTCTTTCTCTCCCTTTCTTTTGGCTTCTGAAGGAGTCCTCCGTTTGCAGTAAGTAATAGCCCTTTTCCACAGACAGCGACTGAGGCAGAACAGTAGGAAGAGGTGTAACGGTTGCGATGTCTGCCCAAGAATTCCACACATCGAGACTGCGCTCTCTCTCTCTCTCTCTCTCTCTCTCTCTCTCTCTCTCTCTCTCTCTCTCTCTCTCTCTCTCTCTCTCTCTCTCCTCCCTTACGGACAGAACACTGTTGAGTAGGAGTGAGGCAGAAGAAGCAGAATGAAAGGGGTCCCTCTACAGGATTACTGCACAACTGAGAGAGAGGAGAAAAATAGGAAAAGAATGTCTTTTCTATTCCAGTTCAAAGTAATATAAATTAAAATTATTCAGTATAAATAAGCAAAAAAAATTATAAATACACAACATGGGGTATTTTGCAAAGCATGACAATAGATGATACTAATAATCATAATGACGGTACCAATAAAAGTTTGAAACAAATTTACTAATTATATTTATTTATGTATATATATATATATATATATATATATATATAGAGGGAGAGAGAGAGAGAGAGAGAGAGAGTATACATATAAAGCATTTTTAATGCACTACAGTTCAAAAGTTTGGGGTTGGTAAGATTTTGTTATTGTTTTTAATGTCTCTTCTCACCAGGACTGCATTTATTTGATCAAAAACACAGCAAAACAGTAATATTGTGAAATAACGGTTTTGTATTGTAATGCATTTTAAAATGTAATTCATTCCTGTAATCAAAGCAGAATTTTCAGCATCATTACTCTGTAAATTTTTTTTTGCAATGTTTTTGTGAGTTGTGTGATCCTAGCCCGTGGGACTACGGATGGAAATTAGCCCTTGGCTAAAATCCGGCATTTTTACATGCATGTACTCCATGTTATGTTCATTAAAATGCACAATCAAATAATTTTTTTTTTTTTAAAGTCTTCAGTGTCACATGATCCTTCAGAAATCATTCTAATATGATGATTTGCTGTTCAGGAAACATTTCTTATTATTATCATCCATGTAGAAAACAGTTGTTCTACTTAACATTTATGTTGAAAAGGTGATAAAAAATGTTTTAACCGATAAGTTTAAAGGAACCGCATTTATTTGAAATAGAAATCTTTTGGAACATTACAAACATCTTTATTGTCATTTTTGATCAATTTAATGCATCCTTGCTGAATGAAAGTAAAAAAATGTGGAACTTTGGAAAAGCTGTGCATATATATACATTTTTATTTTTATTTATTTTTTTGTACAATAAATTCATTTTTGTTGGGTTGGACCTGGGTGGAAAAGCACCACAACAAAAATGGAAATCTTCACCAAACATAGGAACAATTGATATGTATTCTACATATCAGTTACGAAATAAGCTAAATTAGTCTAACTTATGTAATTATTAATGTTTTGTTCCAAAGAGAAATTAAATCTCTTTGTTGTGTGACTTTGTTGAATTTCCTTGAATTGCAATTCAATACAATTCCTCTTTAACATCCTGTGGTATTAGGTAATCAAATTAAAATTCCAACTTGAGCCAATTCCTCATTCTAGATAGATTTTGCCCAGTCCTACTTAGGCACTGATTCTGTACCGGTGCACTTCCACTCCATCTGTCATCAGTCTAAGTTTTCTGTGTACATGTGGATGTCTGGTTCTCAGATGTCTGCTCTCTCAAGGGCTCACTCTCTCTTTCTCTGGTTTCTTGGCTTGAACTACTGATCACTGTGCTTTTGATCCTCAGTTTCTTGGCACCTGTCTTCCACTCCTTTTTTAAACTCACACAGTCTGTCTGCCTGTTGCTCTCTCCCTGTGTTGATCATTTTGAAATAGACAAAAATAAAAGGAAAGTTAAAGAAGGGCCATAGAAATGGGAGCAATTTGGGCTTTCAATTTGGTGAAGATTTTTTAATAATTTCTATTGAAAAGGCTACCACTAAACTTTTTACCACCTCAGGCACAAAGTATCAGGGTTGTAACTGAGATAAATAGATATTGGAGCACTATCTGGGGTGCACATCAATAAAAAAAACACCAATCATAAATACTAGCTATAAAGCACTACATAAAAAGCTATCAACCCTGTTTGGAATTCATGTAGCCTACCAACAATTTGAATAGAAAACTGAATCAATACTGGCAGTATCATTGCCATCATTTACGGTGGGGACTCCAGGGACATCCCCACCACTTTTATCATGGATAATTTAAGCCAAACGGGTTTCACCATTTACCCCTATCTTTTAAGATAATAGAAACATGCTCATGCTAAAGGTACACTATGTAACTTTTGGCCCACCAGCAGTCAAAAAACTGCATGCATTTTGCAGAAGAACATTGTTTTGGTTGTGCTTCGGCTGTGCGGATGAATATGACCCTTCACAATACTTTTCAATAAACTCTGAGAGCTACAAATTTCAATTTATCTGTTCAATAAAATACCTTACTCACCTGTCGAGTAATAAAAACGGCATCTCCGCATCGTTTTTACAAAATTTTAAATCCCTTAGTTCTCGCCATTTACGAAAAGCCAAGCCAGTGTTGATTCTTGTTTTATTACGAGCTCTGTCGCATTCTCTTTTTGTAAAAGTTTGTTAAAAAACCTGATCAAACGTAAAGCTGATTTCTTTGATTTTATAGTCAATGGCATATCTCCCCAAACCGGTTATGTTACTGTTATTGGAAAAGAGATACAAAAAATACTAATAGTGGCTATAGCTAGTAATTATCATCATATCACAGCACATTATTCACAATCAACAGTAGCTGCATTTCCATTACCCTTCAAATTGCGAATTGAAAATAAGCTTAATGGAAACACGTCATTTTCGCAAAAACTCCCATTTATTACAACAATGTTTTTACGCTCGCATGAGGTGGTTTTTCAGGCAATTCGAAAAAGAAATATTTCGCAAAACTGCAATGGAAGCAGTTTTTGCGCATTTACAGTTACCTGACGTAATGACGCGGTATGTTTGGACAGAATATGAGACAGAGTTCTTTATTAAATTCATAAAAGACAAAAGAATAACAGGAATACTGAATTCTAAACCTCAAAGAAATGGCACAACCAAGACCTCGAAGCAGAAATTAGGGAGAAACGCCCAGAAACACCCCATTCTAGGGATGTAAATTTTCACAAATTCCCATGATCGATCGTCATTTAAATTAACGATCAATTAATCGATTAATCGTTAGCCTTAATACTGCGATATGCGTCTACTGCAGTGGCTATGACAGCATGACAGGGTCTGCAAATGCTGCTCAAAACGCTATGTTCCTCACCAAATCAATGAGAATGGTTTTAAATATAAATAAAGGGCTTGTAGGATTGTAAAATGTTTCGATGTGATTGATAATTAAATGAATTATTTAATAATCAAATATAACTACTAATACAACGTGTCATCAACGCCGCCTCATATGCGCTTAGAATGTGTGACTGTTGTGGACGCGCTGAATGAATCTGCTACCGTTAAACTGGAGCACTTTGCTAGCACGTTATTTATCTAAAAGAAACGCATCCTATATGAGATTAATCAGATATATTCAAAATAAACATAATATTACAAATTATACCTGCACAAAATGACGCAAATTCATACACAAGTGAACTTGAACTAATACGCGCCATTCATTCAGAACTACTCATGTTGTGGACGCAGTCTTCCTGGAGCAACGCGACACGGCAACTAAACCCAAATAATTCACAATGTTTAATTACAATATTGTTCTCTTTATAATGTTATGTAATATTACAGTCCCAATAGTCATTATTAGTCGTGCACTGCCGTTTGAGCTGCGCGCGCTGAAGCTGACGCTTTACTACAGAGTTAATTCTTAACCAAATGCATCCAATATGAGATACATCAGATATAGATAGGCATACACAAAATAACAGAATTACAACTTACATTTGCACAAAACAAAAGGCTGCGAATGCACACGCAAACTTATAGTCATGATGAAGGTGTAAAATGGTCCCAAACATAACTCGCTCGCTTTACATGTTTCGCGGTTGAGCAGCGCGCACGCGCATTAAGACCTGCTTAATCGATGATCGATAAGTTGTATCGATTAAATGTATTATCGACAATTAATCGATCGTCGATTAATCGTTGACATCCCTACCCCATACAGTAGGTATGTACCCCATAAGTGTCTTTCCTTACCATTAATGCTTGGATAACGCGCCTATCTCCTTCGATTAATAATAATGGCTAGTCTGTGGTTGGCTGCAATATATAAACCTACCAACATTCGTTGCCATGATTTTTGGAATGACTTCTCGCGAGAGGGAAAAATTGCGTTTTAGTAAATAAATAAATAAATAAAAATTCGCATAAAAAAAAAAAAAATCGCAAAAGTTTTGCGCAAATCTGTAATGGAAACGCGCCTAGACAGTGCGTTAACATGCACGTTCTTAACCCGATAATGCTTAATAAGCCAACAACGTGGTAATGTAAACGCCTTAAACCGCTTTCCTTTATCGCAGTAAGGTCATAAACAGCTTAAGAATAAACCGATCGACAGAGCTAGATTACCCTGATTTCTCCCGGCATGTAAACAGCTGTGTTCTGTCGGCTAAATGAAGTGCGCATGTGTGATTTGTGACACGAAAGTGTCCTCATTTCACGGTAGGGGAAGATAAATATCAACTTTTTCTTGACCCAAGAAATATAAAAAATGTGTTCTAATTTCATGCAACCAAAGGACAAGTTGTACAGTACATTTGTAGAAAATTCAAAATGAGAGGATTGAACGTACAGATGAGTATGTGGGAGTTTCCCCCTGACATTTTGAAATACTCTGGGGTTTTGAATGTAATACACATAATAAAAAGAGTGAAATATATCGGTGCTTACGTTTTGACGTCACTACCCAGCAAACACATTTACGCTGTGGCAACGTCTGTGGCACGTTGTATTTATGCTATGGCAATGTCGCTGTCTACGTGCTCGCAACATTGTAACAAAATAGAATTGTAAGACGCGACAGGGCTGTAGCAACATTGTTGCACGACATTCCGCAACTGAGAGATGACGTTCTGACAATTTTTTGGTTTTATGCTAGATAGGCCTATAGATATCCCCCATTTAGCATTTTATGTATTGAGGTTAATTTTTAATTAGTTAGATGTTAGATAATTATATAGTTTTTTAAAATATTGTTTATCCTTATTATTATTGAATGGGGCTATCAGTAAATTAGCCTAATTATACCTTATACTTTGGTATATAATTAATTTATATGGTAACACTTTAAAATAATGGTCCGTCATTAATAAGTAACTATGCAGGAAGTAATGCAGGACTAATGAGTAGTTCTACATTAACACTTGAGCTACTACTATTAACTAATATGGAAACAATATTAACTAATCAGTAAGTAATATCATATTTAGGACAAATGCATCTCTTCTGGTCCTGCCCCAAATTAAACGAATTCTGGTCTGATATTTTCAATTGCCTCTCCACGATTCATGGTTGTGATATCACAATGTGATATATGTGATATACTTTATGGAAAAATGAAAATGTGCCATCTTTTAAAGCCACAATATGTAACTTTTTTTGCTTTAAAAATATCAAAAATCACTATGTTATATATATTTTTTTAGTTGTTTACTTACATTATCCCGACTGTTTCCAACAACTTTCAAACCAGGAGAAATTTGTAATTTAATTCGAGAAACGTCCCGTTTCTTTATTTCCGTTTTGTCGCCGTCAATAGCGTCATATCCGCGTTGTCCCTGGTTTCCGCTCGTACTGCCATGGCAACCAGAGCTATGAACCAGAGCCCTCTGATAGTAACCAAAGCGACTGACGGTAGTTCGCAATGTCTATTTGCACGCTGTTGTTGTTTCGTTCAAACATTATGCAGAGCAGGCAGACTTTGGATACAAAAGGAGAACTAAAATGAGAATCAATATCAGCGCGGTGTTTTCGAGATGCCTAGAGCTCCCATAGACAGTATATAAACGAGAGCTCCACGTCCGAGACTTCGACCGCTTCTACATGTACTTTATTAAACAGGTGCATTTACATAAAACTAATCAATGTTATATAGCTCAACATGATGAAATGTTAGAATATGATCTGTATGTTATTCTAATGTTGATCTAGCTTACTGCTAGTCTCATACAGACAAACTAACACATACATTTCAACACATTCAAATGCAGTTTAGTGTGATAGTGTAATGTTAGACCAAGTGAAACAACACTGCGTTACCTCACAAGTTTAATTTGTCTAATAAACTGACCTGTGACTGTGAGTAGTAATTCTGCACTCGCGTGTAACGTTAGTTCAGTAGAATGAAATGTCCATTTCGCGTCGAATGTGGAGCTGATAGCTGTCTCTTAGCAATCCCGAACTGCTTCATATCACAGTCATGATAAAAGCATCGATGTATTCAGTCATCCATAAACATTATTAGATCCATAGATTAGATCGGTCGGCTTGACGTTGACGACAAGATCCATAATTCTTAGCAAATGTTGCGTCATCAAACTACGCCTTTGTTATTGTAAATAGGTTAGCGACCCCTAGTGGCGAAAAATTCCATACTGTACGTTTAAGACCTGGTTGTTAGAAATCACTCATCTAATGCATCTAGAGAAGGTTCGGCATAGCGTTTGTTTGACCTCTGCGACCTTTGATCAAATGTGGCAGCCTTTTATGTTGTACTTGTCGAGACTATAACCCTGTGGGTATTTAGATGTGTATGCATTATCGGTGCTTCTTGCCATGTACATGTATTTCACTTTGTTGAGATAACGAGCATGTTCTTGCTGGTGCTGATTGCTCCTTTACTAACAGAGCTTTGTATTACTTCTGAGCAGAATTTATTTTTTATTTTTTTTGTAGTTGATTTTACTTTTATATTATCTATACTATTTTGTTTCTTTCTGAGGGAGGGAATGTGTATTCCACTTATTTCATTTATATTTGAGTTTATGTGTCTTTATTTGTATTTTTTCTGTCTATATTTACACTGTTTGTGTAATTGAAAATGTGTAAATAAAATATATATTTTTTTAAATATTTAGGACAAATGTAGCGTTCCAGGCCAGTCACGCCAAACTTCCTGAGCGCAAGGAATTGTGGTAGCTAGATGTAAACATTGTATGCCAATTTCGCTATGCTGAGAAATTGTACATTACATTTATTTTTATTTTTTTCATAAGCATGATCAATGCTGTCAAGTTCAGGTTTACGTCACCTTAACATTTCCATGCGGCAATACACTTTCACGACATACTTATTGTTTCAGACACATAACATTGTAATACATAATCGTGTGTGTATTATTATCATTATTATTATATTATTATTAATTTGACTGCAACGTTATATTGTCCTAAAGTGTATTCTCACTGTGTACCGCCTGCAGAAACACTGCATCCGTAGGGGCTGCCATTGTTGTTTTGTATGGTTTCGCGGGCTATGTGACGTCAGAGCTCGTAACTGGGAGTACATCGATCTAGTACGAGTTCACGGGTGGGAAGTCACGGGTTTGACTGCCGTTCCAGTGCACTTTCACGGGTATAAGGTTGGAAAAACACGGGTTACAGGTTGCCTGGAACGCACCATAAGATAGGACTAGTTCCTTATTAGGTAATCAATAGTTACTTAATGAGATTGGCATCATTAAGAACTAGCCTAATAAGTAATTATGACAACTTATAAAGAATTACTAATTAATAACTATCACAACATTATCGTGTCTGAGACGTTAGCAATTTATTTTTTTACCTTCAACGTGGTCATAAAATTCATCACAAGTGTTACCTAGTCACTCTTCAAGGACTACTTGTGATCTGGACCATTATTTTAAAGTGAAAAAGATGTTTTGCACTTTAAAATAATGGTCCAGATCACTAGTAGTTCCTGCATAGCCTTATACTTTGAAGAGTAAAAATTACAGAAGGTTACGTTAATTCAACTTTATTAAAACTAACTGCATTTATGGTAATCAAATTGCACTTCCAAAAGTCATACATTTGTGAAAAAAGAAAAAAACTAAATAAATGAATATACAAATTTATTTTAAGTACAATAAATAAAACATAAAAAGCAAAGATCTGAACATTTTGAGCATCTGACCTGTTAAGCTGCAACCCCACTTTTGAAAAATCCCCAGAAATGACATACCCAAACTGAAACAGATACAGTTCATGAACCCTTTGCACTAAAAGCACAAGTATGATCTCATTTGAAAGCTGACACCTGGTAGTTTATTGTAAATGTAGAATTAATTATTGTCATAATGAAAACAAATTTTTTAAATAGCTTCAAAGTTTTGTAAAGTTATTAGAAATTAATTTTTATGAAACATCTTCATGAAAATAAATTTGAAGTTGGCACTGTAGCAATCTAGAAATGCACTGCAGCTAAAGCCACATGTGTGACCATGTTATATTTAAAATCTGAAAATGATAAGTCTAAAACTCTGTATTTAGTCAAATGTTTTTCAATATCATGTCAAATTACTTTATTTTGATTAGACTCTAAAAATGCTACTGATGTTTAGTCATCATCTAAGTCATCTATTCAGTCTATTGTCTCTATTGTTTTGTGGTGCAAACGAGCCCATTTCAGTCTCAGTCTCCCCATGCACACATTCACACCTCTCCAGCCTGGTTATGGCTCTAAATATGCATTTCTTTTGTCTGCATTATAGTTACTAACGACTGGCTATTCACAGGCTATTCATAGGGTTTCAATCCCTAATTTATTTTATCAAAGTTCTCACTTACATTTGAAACTGTATCAAATGCACTAAAACATTTCAGTAAGCATACCTATTTAGAAAAAAAATCATAAAATAATAACTTCTAGGTGGCAGGTGCACCTGGGCTAGCTAGCATGTTAGCTTAGCACACCATCAATACACGACCATTTATGAGATTAAAACCATGTTTGTGCTCCAAACGTACTTTATAACGCAAGTCGAGTGTTTTAAATAATCTTCTGTGATCTAATTTGGCTTCAGATAAATAAAAAAATCAGACAGAAAATATATTATTTATAGTATTATGCACGATGATAAAGTCTATATCGATTAGCAAAACATTATAAATATAATCTATTATTATAAAAATACCTGGCATTGCTTGAAGAACACAGGCAAATCAAATATCATTGCAATCATGTTTATTGTCTTCAAACCGTCTGTATCTGCATATTACAGCAATATCTGTTAGCTTTGTGTGTATCAGTGACGTCCTGGAATGTCACATGATCAGTGTTGCCAGATTAGAAATGTCGAAGTATCGTACCAAAACCTCAAAATTATCGTTTTTTGAGAAAAATTATCGTACACGAACCAAACACATAAAATATAGCTATTTTCCAACAATTTTATTTTCCAAATAATTTTACAGCCAATTTAAACAAGCTGTGTAATACGCTCACACTAACTGGAGGAAGTCTGGCTACTTAACTTTTTTTTTTTGCCAAAGTGCAAAAGATATGCCGACAGTCCACATTTTGAACTAGACCATAATTAAACTATGAGACAGAGAGAAAAAAGTGCACAATTAACACTAGAAAGATTCAAATTCCGTCTCTAAGTCGCTGTCATCATCGGATGCCACATCCACTTGTGCTGTGTTGGCAGATGTTGTTGGTTGGGGAATCCTTTTACGGTACAGATTGGATGCCGTCATGGAACTGATCTAAACTGAACTGTCTTCTTCGGCAAAACTGTAGTGTAGTGTTGACGTGCGGTCGACACCGTGTGGTGTGTGTGTGTGTGTGTGTGTGTGTGTGTGTGTGTGTGTGTGTGTGTGTGTGTGTGTGTGTGTGTGTGTGTGTGTGTGTGTGTGTGTGTGTGTGTGTGTGTGTGTGTGCTTGCGTGCAGGCAGGCGAGCCTGCGAAATGATTCGGGGTCAGAGAGAGAAGTGGTAGGATGTGTGTTTGGACGAACGACTGAAAACTCTGAAATTATCGTACATTATGGGATTTTTTTCATTATTGATCGTACATCGTACAGAGGTCAAATTTATCGTACAAATACGATAATTATCGTACATCTGGCAACACTGCACATGATTATGGCTCTTCTTCATGTTCCATATATGGAGTATTATTGTGCATATAGCGCCCTCAGGCTATCGGTATGAATTGAAAACACAGCAAATCTCAGTAAGAAGCGCTCATAATGATTACATCGACGCATTTGTGTATAAATTCAATAAATATTATTCCTGTCTATAGAAATATGATGTGAATCTATGAGAATATATCAATATTTCTCCAAGTCTGCACATTTTTGAGCTAAAAGCCCTGAGGGACGTTGTTTTGTGAAGCACTGTCATGACGACAGCAAAGAGTTTTTTTTCTGAATGGACCAGCTGACGCTCATAATTCATATTAAAGGTATCAACGCATTTTTTCATTTCATAACTCCTGATTAAGACATAACGGTCACTATAAGTTTCTCAGAATACAATAGTGGTCAAATACTGAAACTTAAGTCTTATATCTTTTTAATGATGTATAGTTTGTCAAGGTATAACATTTAATCTGATAGTAACTTTGAACCAAATAAATAAAAAAAACGCTTCAGTGCGCCGTCGCACTGGAATCGGTTCTGTACATGGAGGACAGTAGTCGAAAGCCAGACGATAAAGTTCGGTAAACGGAATCAGTCCAGGAAACATCCACAAATCCAGAGGAGCAAAGAAACGAATGAGACTAAATAGCAGACAAATGAAATAAAAAACTAAACTGTGCAACCGAGGCTACATTAGTCATATTAGAAAATGAAGTTGTAGGTTGTGTTTGAATAATTAACGTTTAGGGATGGGACTAGGGGTTCCTGATTTTTTTCAGGAAAATCACGATTAACGATTTTATCACGATTCTTTTTTATGTTGGTTTTACTATTTTGTGACTGAGCATTACAGCCAAACTAATGTCCATATTTTAAAAACAAAGCCTTAGGTAACAAAATATAAAATAAAAAAGAATGGCAGACGGGGCGAAGATAAAAAAATATTTGTCATTATTTTCTTTGTTATTAAATATTAAGATTAGGGATGTCAACGATTAATCGACGATCGATTAATTGTCGATAATACATTTAATCGATACAACTTATCGATCATCGATTAAGCAGGTCTTCATGCGCGTGCGCGCTGCTCAACCGCGAAACTTGTAAAGCGAGCGAGCCGGAGTTATGTTTGGGACCATTTTACACCTTCATCATGACTATAAGTTTGCGTGTGCATTCGCAGACTTTTGTTTTGTGCAAATGTAAGTTGTAATACTGTTTATTTTCTGTAGGCCTATCTATATCTGACTGATCTCATATTGGATGCATTTGGTTAAGAATGAACTCTGTAGTAAAGCGTCAGCTTCAGCGCGCGCAGCTCAAACGGCAGTGCACGACTAATAATGACTATTGGGACTGTAATATTACATAACATTATAAAGAGAACAATATTGTAATAAAACATTGTGAATTATTTGGGTTTAGTTGCCGTGTCGCGTTGCTCCAGGAAGAGCGCGTCCACAACATGAGTAGTTCTGAATGAATATGGCACGTAACTTAGTTCAAGTTCACTTGTGCATGAATTTGCGTCATTTTGTGCAGATATAATTTGTAATATTATGTTTATTTTGAATATATCTGAATAATCTCATATAGGATGCGTTTCTTTTAGATAAATAACGTGCTAGCAAAGTGCTCCAGTTTAACGGTAGCAGATTCATTCAGCGCGTGCAGTTGTTCCAGGAAGAGCGCGTCCACAACAGTCACACATTCTAAGCGCATATGAGGCGGCGTTGGTGACACGTTGTATTAGTGGTGCAACGGATCATCATTGATCCGTGATCCGTTCGGATCAATATCTTCGGTTCGGCACACACGTGATCCGCGGATTAATTTATGAAAAAAAAAAAGAAGCTGTGCGCATGTTCAGTCCACACACAGCGTGGTCATGGCGAGCGGAGGAACGGAGTAGCTTGAACGCCCCGCGTCATATAAATCCCCTGTATGGGAGCATTTTGGCTTCCCTGGAACACGCGTCTATTTCGCTTCAAACGCTCGCTTTATCATTATACGCGCGCGGCGCGTCCTATTCGCTTTGGACGCGCGAAAGGATTCAAGCTGTTCAAGCATCGAACTAGACGCGAATTTGACTCTCTATTCGCGTATGGTGTGAACCATAGACTGTAAAAAATATGAACGCGGCAAAATGAACAGGCTGCGATGTATGCTGGAATGTGTGTGTGTGTGTGTGTGTGTGTGTGTGTGTGTGTGTCAGACAGAGAGAGAGAGAGAGAGAGAGAGAGAAAAAGAGAGAGAGAGAGAGAGAGAGAGAGAGAGAGAGAGAGAGAGAGAGAGAGAGAGAGAGAGAGAGAGAGAGAGAGAAAGAGAGAGAGGCACGGGCGCGATCGAACAATCACACACACACACACACGCTGTTTAAAAGCAAAAATTATCTCATCTTTTGGACATTATATTGCATTGGTTTTCATTTCTTGTCCTCAAACAGAGTAATCTGTTTATTTTGAAGTTACACATTCTACATTGATTAAAAAAGAAAATCAAATGTGTTTTTAATGGTAGTATCATTTTATACAGAAATAAATGATTTATAATTCAGATGAGAATAACGTTAAAGTTAATAAAAATTTTAAGGAAACAAATATATTGATCTGAAATATAGCAAATTAATTTTAAATTCATTCAGGTAGCCTACAATTACCAAACATATCTCAAGGTCATTTGAATAAAGGGTGACAGTCTTTCATTATCAACTGTTGTTGTGGACTATATACTGGAGAAGTATTTGTTCTCCATTTGAGTGAGATGTTTTTATGTGGCTAATTGAGCAAAGTGCTTCCATATATTTTATTATTAGTAGTATTAGTTCAAGAATAAAATAAAAATATCGGATTGATATCGGTATCGGCAAATAGCCGATATGCTGCGGCATCGGTATCGTATCGGAAGTGAAAAAGTAGTATCGGGACATCCGTGGAAACACATCAAGCATGGCCACGCATTTGAAGCGACATCACCTCAGTGTTTCACTGACAGGAGCTCAACGTTGCACAATCAGACCGGGCTAAAGCCATCACAAACGCTATCAGTGTGTTTATAGTCACGCTTCATGGAATGAACCCGTCGCACACCCACTGTTGATTTTATATATTTTAATTTAATATTTTAAAAATGTTAATAAACAAAAAGACAAAACTTGTGTTTATTTGTCTTGTCTTTTTTTTTTTTTTTTATCCGAAAAATGATCCGATCCGTGACTCTGATCCGAGAAACGATCCGAACCGTGAGTTTTTTGATCCGTTGCACCCCTACGTTGTATTAGTAATTATATTTGATTATTAAATAATTAATTTAATTATCAATCACATCGAAACATTTTACAATCCTACTAGCCCTTTATTTATATTTAAAACCATTCTAATTGATTTGGTGAGGAACATAGCGTTTTGAGCAGCATTTGCAGACCCTGTCATGCTGTCATAGCCACTGCAGTGGACACATATCGCAGTATTAAGGCTAACGATTAATCGATTAATTGATCGTTAGTTTAAACGACGATCGATCATGGGAATTTGTGAAAATTGACATCCCTAATTAAGATCAAAGATACATATTACACACACAACTTAATATACAAATTAAATAAACAGTGCTTTGTTTTCAGCTACAGGTGTAGCCCTATTTAACAGTAGCATTGAAGAAAGTAATTAAATGAACAAATATAAAAATAAAACAAAACAGACTTCACTGTATAAATTATAAATTGATACTTATTAAAGCTACTATTAAAGTTATCAGTCAAGAGCAGTGAGTGATTTTCTCTTTGCATTTTGTTGTTTTATTAACAATAAAGGGATAGTTCTCCTAAAAAGTCAAATTGTCATAATTTACTCTCTCAAGTTGTTTTAAACTCGAATAAGTTTCTTTCTTCGGTTGAAAATAAAAGTTATTTGGAAGAATGTGACTTCCATAGTATATTTTTCTCCTATGGAAGTCAATGGGGACCAGGTACTGTTTGTATAGCCACATTCTTCAAAATATTAATATTAGAAAAATATTAGAAAATATTAGAAGGAAATTAATACAGGCTTGGAACAACATTATAGTGCGTAAATAATGAGATCATTTTTATTTTTGGGTGAACTATCCCTTTAAGGACAAACGGCAGCGTGTTTACTATTACTACTGTCTCTTTAAAGGACAAGTTCGGTATTTTACACTTAAAGGGATAGTTCACTTTGAAATTAAATTTTGGTATGTTTTAGCTTACCTCAAGGGCATCCAAGATGTAGGTGTCTTTTTTTCCGCAGTAGTTTCAATTTTGATATTTTTAGGTCAAACCGTTCTTGTCTGTCAGTCATATAATGTAGGTCGATGGTCACTTGTCTCAAACAGCATGCACAGAGTCCAAATTAAAACAATTCCCCGTCGTCCAAATTAAACAATTCCCCATCGTAAGTACACATTGATGGCCTAAGACACGAAACGAGCGGTTT
This sequence comes from Leuciscus leuciscus, assembly GCF_965113295.1. Lineage (NCBI taxonomy): Eukaryota > Metazoa > Chordata > Actinopteri > Cypriniformes > Leuciscidae > Leuciscus > Leuciscus leuciscus. Next base: position 37,735,127 of record NC_138727.1, on the reverse strand, counting down.
GTGTGAGAAAACGAACAGTTTTTCTATCGTTTTTACCTCTAGATATCCATACACTAGATGTCGCCTTGGCTACTGCGAAACCGTAGCCAAGGCGACATCTATTGTATTTATCTATACCCGCCCGCGCTCTCAGATCACTTGGACGTGGCTGAGTTCAAGAGGTAAAAACGATAGAAAAACTGTTCGTTTGAAAAAGTGAACTATCCCTTTAAAGCCCTGTTTACAGATCGTATCTGATGAAATAGAACGGTTAAGATTAAAATTTGGACACATGCTGCTGTCCCGAGAATTTTAGGTTTATTCAATGAAATGCCCGTGGTTTGCTTGCAATTGGCAAAGGTGCATTATCGCCACCAAATGGGCTGAAGTGTCTATTATTCAAGCTCTCAACGGAAGAATCACGGGTGTGACGCGTTTGGAAAAATAGGTCCACAAAAGCGAAATAAACCTAAAATTCTCGGGACAGGAGCATGTGTCCAAATTTTAATCTTAACCGTTCTATTTCATCAGATACGATCTGTAAACAGGGCTTTAAGTGTAAAGAGCTGCACTCGACGCGTCTTTTATACACGCATTTGACAAGCAGATTTTCTCTCAATTTTCTCAAGTTTGCTTTCACTTTAGACATCACCGACTTTGTTTATGTAAACCTTGTGTGTATTTGACAGTATTAGCACAATAAGACTCGAAAGATAACTTAGACCAGTATCCAGGCGCTGGTAGACAGGCTTTTAGTGTAAGCGCTGAGAAACGCACACGTTAGAACAGCGCATCAGCACGCGAATTAAATGTTTAACCGACAAGGCATTAAAGCACATGCAAATTATGAACTTTTGTGAACTGTAGTGTCCCGTTCCGCTGCGTTAACATTTGATCTGAATATACGTCGCGTTGTTCAGTATGTTGGGACAGAGGCGCCAGAACAGCAACTGAGAATGCGCGATACTACGATATTTCTTCAAAAGCAGATCGTGGAGACATTTTAATTGTCCACGATAAAAAATCGTCATATCGCACACCCCTAGATGGGACGATTACCGGTTTCACTATAAACCACGATAAAATGTACCGACGGTTAGTATTATCGTTCAAAATTTTATTATCATTAAAACCGTGTGTGATTATCGCGATTTTAATAACTCACTGTAAATCCTGTCCATTTACAGTCTGACGCAGGCGCAGCGCGCAATGTTGTTGTTTTTTATTCGAGAAGGAATGGTGAAAGGCAGTGGCCGTGCTCGGGAGATTTTTCAGCCTTTTAAGAGGACCAAATCTGAGGTGTGGTCATATTTTGGCTTTTACAAAAGTCCTGAGTGAAACTTAATCGAGGATGGTCACTATACAATAGGGGGGAAACACTTCAAATCTGCCGAGTCCTCTTGTGTGACCATCACCCACTGTTTATAGCGAACGCAAGGCAAGTTAACTTACCAAAAACTACGTCTGGGAAATAATTGGGCACAAAATGTTGTTTTGAGTTGAAATATTGTACAGTATCTCACTCAAAGCAAGTGGCTTTGAGCCAAAGACGAGCGAACAAGTTCAAACAAGACTATCATTGTACACTTATTACACCGATTTTTTTTTTACCACACAATTACGGGGACATATTGAATTGAGATTAATGTTTTAAATCTTACCTGTTTATAAATCCATTTTGTACAGCGTACAAAACAATCGCCCAAGAACGGAGACGCAAGACGACAAGTTGTATTTGAATGAAACGAGAGAGCGTGTGCGCGTCCGTTCCGATACATGGATGTGCGCTGTGTTATGATGCGTTGCTATTGACGACGGTCATTATAAGGAAGGAAATGCCACAGAATATAATCTTGCTTAAAAAAGTGCATAGAGCTGCTTGTTTTATTTGTTGTTTGTTGATTTTCAAATATTAAACTGTTTTTAGTGTGAGCATCAGTTCTTTTTGAACACTTTCATCTCGTTTTAACAAAACCGTGATAATATTGATAATCACGATAATTTTGGTCACTATAATCGTGATATGAAATTTTCATACCGTCCCATCCCTATTAACGTTACGTATCTTATTTAGCTGAGGTAAATAAAACGCAATACTCACGTATCCTTGCTCGATGAAGAACGAGACAACACAATGAGCCCAACGGGCGGTTGAAATTTAAAAGGCTGATTTTCGCGCTTCAGGGCAGTGACGAGTACATATATAGTCCAGTGGTTGTCAAGACACCGTTGTCACAACCTTAACGCCCGTTTCATACATACTCCGTTTGCAGTGCGTTGGGGTGCGTATTTTTTTCCCTACCCATGTTAACAGGTTTTCACACTGCACGCGGATGCGGTCCGTCGATCCGTTCCAGTTGCGGTGCGTATACAGCAGTGCAGCGATCGTTTCCGCACCGAGTCTATTTTTGCTGTGCTGCACGCGCAGAATTAAAGTGACAGCGCATTTTTCGTGGTCAAAATGAACACAGATTGACCTGAAAATGTAGTAATTTCACCATAAATGCGATTAATTCAATAAAATGTAGTAATCTCACCATAAATGTATTTAATTAAACACTACTTTTTTTCACTTTAAGATCGGGGTAAAGCAAGGAAAGCTACAATTTACCTCAACAAGGCGACATAATGAACAACAATCGTCTCATTCGTGGAGGTGGAAAAACAAGTTCTTTGTGACATGCAAGATTTATTGTATTAAAATTTAAATGAAAAAGAAAAGGCATGAGAGTCGGCTGTTTTTGTCAATTTTAAGTTTTAATTTAAAATGTTTGCGATTTAATATAAGTACATGGTTAAATATTTGAACACTAGCTTGAGCAACTTAATATAAGTAGAAGTAATGCATTGAATAATAGGCTGACGTTGTTTAAATTGTGTTTAAACGTGCATACGTCTATTATAGAGTGTATATGCGTACAAAGAGCATCGCAATGCTGAGACGGGCGTAAATCAAGGGAAAATATTTACTTCAACAAGTCAACATAACACACTCGTCTCATTCGTGGAGGTGGAAAAACAAGTTATTTGTGACATGCAAGATTTATTGTATAAAGATTTAAATTATGCAAAAGAAAGGGTAAGTCTGCTGTTTTTGTCAATTTTAAGGTTTAATTTAAAATGTAGGCTATGCGATTTTAATATAAGTAGCCTACATGGTAAAATATTTTACCACTTGCTTGAGCAACTTAATATATAATTATATAGAAGTAATGCATTTAATAATATGTTGTTTAAATTGTGTTTAAACGTGAATACGTCTATTAAAGAGTGTATATGTGTACAAAGAGAATCGCAATGCTGACAAAAAACTCTTTTTAAATAAAAGTTGTTTATAACTTCTGGATTTGAAATACAAATAGTGAGTAGCCTATACATTTGTGGTATAGCCTACAGCAGCGGATCAGTTACGCACTGCAAACGCAGCAAATGTGAAAGCACTATTGCGCGTGCTGCTCCTGCACTGTATGCACTGCAACACGCACCGCGTACGCACTGCACACGCACTGCACACGGAGTATGTGTGAAACGGGCGTTGTGTTTGCTACCGGGCCAATAACCAGTTTTTTTTTATATACAGTCTTGTATACGCGGTTGCTGGGTTATTGATTTTGATGTAAACCGGTTAATCCGATTATTTCAATAAACTGATTTTTGGTAGTTATCAGCATATTGGTGTGATCCTGTTCTCTCACATCACCATTCTTCTCATGGGAAATACACAAGTCACATTGGTAAGCAACAGTCATCAATTTCTTATCACTCCCATCACTCAATGTCAAATAACCCACTCAATGAATGGTCATATCTCTCTCTTCCCCATCTGTTTGGCAACATGGCGACTATATGCGCCAACTTTGCTGTCATCCTCATACATAATACAGCTGCTAACTTAGCTGAACTAACACAGTTTCCCTAATCAAAATGTACAATGGTAGTGTCAAAAAAACTGTTATACTTCCATATGCCTCTGCTTTTGTTTTTGCAATCCATCCCAAAAGAGAAAATATGTTCTGAAGGGAGTAGTAACAAATAGGCTTCTGAATATTTTGTTACTTGTGTCTTTGTTCTTATCTCTCTTTTTTTCTCTCTTTTTTTTTCTGTGTGTAAATACATTTTTATTTTTATTTGTGTAGATTTAAAAATGCTGGAGAATACAAAATCTAAGACCAAATGTTTGATGTTTTGAAATTTAAAGGTACATTTTGGCTGAATCCGAAATCGAATTCTGCTCACCTGTTGACCACATTGCTTTTACAACATTTCAAATTCCTCAGTTCTCAGTCTCACCATCTCCGAAAAGTCAAGCCAATCTTGATTTTTGTTTTATTAGAGCCGGAGCAACTTTTCTCTATTTACGGATGTGACGAGAAACGCACGGGCGAGTGACGTATGCAATTTCATGCGAAAACCATCCGACAGGTCTAGTTTTCATTAAAGCATTCAAAACCCCAGAGTATTTCAAATGTCAGTGAGAAACTCCCACATACGCATCCTCCTCTTGTATTTGAAGATTCTACATATGTACAATATGTCCTTTGGCTGCACGAAATGAGAACACATTTTTTATATTTCTTGGGTCAAGAAAAAGTTGATATGTCACCTCCTCTACCACGAAACACTCTGTGGCTGGATGTGCTGAAATCTTCCGTATGTGATGCTTTCCTGTTGGCGGTTTAACGTGTTACATTAGGCTATCACAGGTTGTTGGCTTATTAAGCGTTATCGGGTTAAGAACGTGCATGTAAATGCACTCACTGTTGATTGTGAATAATGTGCTGTGATATGGTGATAATTACTAGCTATTGAGAATGAGAACATACGTCACGGTAACTTGCTGTCACGTGACGAATTGAGCCCGTCCCCCATTTTGGGAGGATACGCTATCGGTTGCCAGGGGCAACAGTGCAAGAGCAATACAGAGACGGAGCAGAAAGACGGCTAGAGGAATTATAATAGAAATTACAAGTAATTTAAGAAGAAATGGAGAAGAATGCGGCAAAAGAAAAGGGTCCTTACAGGGAGAAACTTACTACCAATGCCAAACAAAAATGTTTTTTTTAATGTTTTTTATACGAAACAACTGTAACACATGGTTCCTACGGTTTCCACGACAGTCGTGTGAGACACTGGAGCAGTTTTTACACAGCAGTGTTTTCCAGGCATTCTAAAATAGTGCGACAACCTCCTCTACTACCACTACAAACATTAGGTGTGTTCGACATCGGCTGCGGCTGGATGTAACCGATCGGCGAGAGTAGCCGCGTGCAGGCGGGGAGGAGCTGCAAACGGAGACGTGAAATTGGTGTTCGACATTGGCTGCGGCTGGATGTAACCGATCGGCGAGAGTAGCCGCGTGCAGGCGGGGAGGAGCTGCAAACGGAGACGTGAAGTCGGACACTGTCTGGTTCCCGTAGTGACAGCTCACGTGTTGTTTGCATACTTTACCACAGCTGAAGTGAAATAAATGTAATATTGGCCAAATAATACACAGATGTTTCAGAGACATTTTCATTCAATACTTTATGTACTGCTTCATACAGCGTCTGAACAAGAATAAAGTTCAGCATTTAGCTACTATCAATGAAGTGGAGTCTACGTTTTTTAAGCAGTTTTAATTTGATAAACATGACACAATATAACATGACATAGACATGAAAAGAGTGTTCACTGTTATAATAAACTGATTTGAGAGCTTTAGAGGAACTAAAGGTGTTCGAATAAACACGAAACACACGTGATCGTTGTCATGCGGTGAATCCGGCCAATCGTGGAACAGCTGTGTCGTCATCAGCCCACGTGCAGCCCAGTGCAGCCGCTCTTGAGAAGCTGCGCTGGCTGAGTTCTCCGGCTACTCTCGAATTGCTCTCGCGGTACTTTGATGGCATACCTCAGAGTCACGTGGCGTCGGCGCTGTATCAAGTCGGACAAAATTTCTAACCGGCATGCACTGCTTTAAGTCAGCCGCCGATCGGTCTGCGCAGAGCTGCATGAAGTCGAACAAGCCTTCTGGTTCCCGTAGTGACCGCTCACGTGGTGTTCGCGTACTTTACCACAGCTGAAGTGAAATGAATGTAATATTTGCCAAATAATACACCGATGTTTCAGAGACATTTTCATTCAATAGTCCTACTTTATGTACTGCTTCATACAGCGTCTGTTTGAACAAGAATAAAGTTCAACATAAGCTACTATCAATGAAGTGGAGTCTATACGTTTTTTAATCAGTTTTAATTTGATAAACATGACACAATATAACATCGCAACTACATGAAAAGAGTGTTTACTGTTATAAAAAACTGATTTGTGAGCTTTAGATGAACTAAAGGTGTTCGAATAAACACGAAACACACGTGATCGTTGTCATGCGGTGAATCCGGCCAATCGTGGAACAGCTGTGTCGTCATCAGCCCTCCTGCAGCCCAGTGCAGCCGCTCTTGAGAAGCTGCGCTGGCTGAGTTCTCCGGCTACTCTCGATTCGCTCTCGCGGTACTTTGATGGCATACGTCACAGTCACGTGGCGTCGGCGCTGTATCAAGTCGGACAAAATTTCTAACCGGCATGCACTGCTTCAAGTCAGCCGCCGATCGGTCTGCGCAGAGCTGCATGAAGTCGAACAAGCCTAATGAACGGTGCTGGCGGGTATCCTCCCAAAATGGCGGAAAGGGGAGGATGACGCGGTCTCTGGGGGCGGGGCGCTGTGTCGTGACGACATCTCTTCATTCTCAATAGCCACTATTAGTATTTTTTGTATCTCTTTTCCAATAACATTAACATAACCGGTTTGGGGAGATATGCCATTGACTATAAAATCAGAGAAATCAGCTTTACTCTCAAGTCCATCGTACATTATTATTGATGCAGTCAAAAACTCTACAACTACTTTGCAACCAGGCCAGAAGCTTTGGCTCAGTTTGGCTAGCTTACGTTATCTGAAACTAAGGGAAATGTTAGCTGGAGTGTGTACTCTTGTGTACACACACACACACAAACACACACACACACACACACCTTACTCTAATATGTCATTTGTTCACAATGTACCACCACACAATAAATCATTATACCACTTCGACTAGACACATTAAAAATGCAAAAAGATTTGTTTTTCCAAACTGTTTGGAGCAATTTGTTATATTTTTTTTAATTTTTGTATATTTGTAATTTTGAAATACAACATTAAAGAGTATATTTGATGTGATGAATTGCTCTGTCATTTATCAGATTTACCAATTGTTATAATTTCAATTTGTGCTGGTTAAATATGAACAATGGGTAAAATTGGGGGGCGGGGCTCCATTAGGGCTCCTCCCCTAACCGCATGTGATCTCACTCCAAGCTTTTGATAAAACTTGAGAACCCTGTTTTTTTTTTTTTTTTTTACTTTAACAAAAAGAGAATGCGACAGAGCTCGTAATAAAACAAGAATCAACACTGGCTTGGCTTTTCATAAATGGCGAGAACTGAGGGATTTGAAATTTTGTAAAAGCGTTGCCGTTTTTGTGTATAAATATAGGCTATATATATATATATATTAGGGCTGGGGGAATTAACGCGTTAATCTTTGCGATTAATTTGAAATGTTTAACGCGTTAAAAAAAAATAACGCAATTGACGCAGCACTTTTTTTTTTTGCCTCGTTTTATTGATTTCCTGTTGCGTCTGCTATTAAAAAGGCCGAAATATGCCGTCCCGCCCCTCCATGTTCGGCGGTCAGGTTTCATTCTCGGGCAGCTTTCATGAGCGGGTCTTTTCCGCTCGGTATGTGCGTCGCGCTCTGTGCTCCGCGCGCGAGTGTGTGTGTGTGTGTGTGTGTGTGTGTGTGTGTCGGTCGGTCGGCGCGCTCTGTGCTCCGCGCGCGCGCGTGCGTGCGTGCGTGCGTGTGTGTGTGTGTGTGTGTGTGTGTGTGTGTCGGCTCGCTCTGTCCTTAATGGCCCAGCAGCGGCGAGCTCTCCGTTCCGTGTGTGTGTGTGTGTGTGTGTGTCGGCGGCTCTGTCGTTAACGGCCCAAAGGCTTCAATCATGTACTAAGCACTGGAAAAGTAAAGTCCACTCAAGTAACGTGAAATTTCTCTGTTGACTTCTGTTTGCTGAGCTGGTATAGCCAAGCTGGGCAACAATGGTAAAATGACCTGCTCTGATCACATGCTCTGGTAATAATAGCTTTGTAGGACTATATTTTGTTTTAATAATTAATAAAATAATAATAATAATAATAATCTGTTAAATTGATTATGTTGATTGGTTATTGAAAAAGAATAATATATTGATATATTGATGTTTAATATTTTAATATAGGGCTATTTTCTGTTCCCTTTTTTTCCTGTGTTGTTTAATTAGGTGATTCTAAGTTTAAATATTGATGATTACAAGCTTGGGGGAAGCGCAATTAATTGCAATTAATTACAGAAATTGTGCAATTAATTAGTTAATTTTTTTTAATCGATTCCCAGCCCTAATATATATATATATATATATATACACACATAGTGAATCAGGGTAAGACAAAAACACATACGTTTTGAAGGATCGGTGTATTGACATTTAAATTTTGTTCATTTTGAACATAGCGAACCATTAATACATCTTCTTTTTTTTATAAATTATATAAATAAATGATATTATTCAAAGATTGATCTGAATTTCTTAATTAGAGAATTTCTTAGGATTTTTTGTAGCCATCTGCATGAACTCTGGTAATCATGTTGTTGAGAATGATCCAGATAGAATCTTTAGCTTCCATGGAAGTAAAAATGTCACTATACAAAAGATATCACATGGTCAATTATGGTCAAAACTAACTGGAAAATAACTTTATTCTAGAGCTGCTGTAAAGCCAAAACAATCTCTGTTACTTTACTTTCCTATTATCACTGTAAAGCTGCTTTGAAACAGTCCATATTGTTAAAAGCAGGGGCGTAGCCACGGGTGTGCCAGGGTGTGCCGGTGCCACCCACAGTGGCAGCTGGCACACCTAAAAATGGATGCAGAATTATTTTTTATAGTCTCAATACATTTTTTTTTTTACTAAACTTGGGCTATTGTTGTTTATTTAGAATATATATATTTTTAAATCAACCCTTTCACGCGCAAGTTAAAAATATTTTAACTGACCCCTTGTTTCCATGGCGACGCGTCATGATTGTCACGTGACACCGCAGCCACAATAACTAACAGACGTATCGCTATTCGTAGGGGTGCACGATTCAGAAAATTTCACGATTCGATTCGATACCGATTTTTTGTCTCAAGATTCGATTCAAAATCGATTTTCGATTCAAAAACGATTCTCGATTCAAAAAACGATTCACAGTATGTAAATGTAGTTGACTTTTTCCTGTGTGATTGCAGTAGACATACAATTTAAAAGAAAATAAATAACAAATTAAATGAAGTTTGATATTACTTTGTCTTCATAAAAACTTTTGCAACTAAACAGTGCAAAGTGCCAAGCTTTGGCCAGCTTTCGAATACATTTAATTCAAGTTTAAATTAAAACTAAAATTTTTTTTTTTTTTTTACATTTAGCTTTAAAGTGCTGTAGTCAGATTAAACAAACAACACTGCTAAATGTAGTTTAAGGAGTAGGCTATTGACGGCAAAATAGGCTACAGAATATTTCGTTCTGTATTGACAGGTGCAATTTAAAAAAAAAAAAAAAAAAAAAAATACAATAAGCCTACATTATATCTGCATTTATGTCAAAACCTAGACTTTCAAACATCAAAATGTCATTTATTAATATGAATATTCGTGTCAAAATGACATATAAACATTCTATTTTGCCTGGAAACGCTTCCAACACGCTTGCGTGTCGCGAGAAAAATAGGCGTTGGTTCTATTTCTAGCATGTACACGTTTTCCGCACGACTCGGGCCACACCTGAGACGCGCGTGTCACGCAGGCTGTGTGCAAGCTCTAACCTGTTAACATGGGAGCCGAAATAAAAACAGACACGCCACAAAGCCAGCCAGCCAGCCTTCCTTCTGCTCCGCTTCGCTTCTGCTGCACTTCTTCTTTTGGCTATGACAAGAGTGTGCAGGCGTAAGTGTGAATTCGATGCAGCGCCATCTATGGGAATGGCAAGCTAAACTCATTTCAGGACAATACCAAAAAATTTATATTTAAAAAAAAACAAAAAAAAAACAAGAATCGATTTTTGGAATTCTATGAATCGATTTTAAATCGGTAACGTTTGAATCGCGATTCATATGTGAATCGATTTTTTTGCCCACCCCTAGCTATTCGTTTTTCCTTTTTTATAAAAAATATTCACTAACTTGCTTACCATGTCAACTATCTGCTATTCCGATTCTTCGTTTAAAAACCTTTATAAATTAAAGCTGCAAGCAGCATTTATCGGGGTTCAAGCAGTTAAGGCCTTTAAGGCCTTTAAGAACAAAAGCATCAAAAGTTATTAAGTTTTATTTAGCAAGCATTTAACCACTGACATATATGATGGAAAAGACCATTTACAGCCAATACAGGCCATTTAACATAGGAAATATATGGTTTTCAAAGCTTTTTGACAGGTATTGCACCTTTTTGCCTGAGTCTTCTTACAGTCTTGCCTGATCTCCACCACTTTTATTAGTAGTACTCAAAGTGTGCCAATATATATGTGTTAAATTTGTTGTAAATATGTAATTTTGATAAGGAGTTTAGACAATTATATTCAGTGGCATAACGAGCCAACACACGGCATACGGCTCCTAAGATTGTGGCCAAAACTGGTACTGTAATCACTTTCAAATTACTGTAGAGCGGTGTATCCCCTCCCCCTCCCCCTGACTCGAGGTTGCCAGATAGGCTGCAGGATCCAGCAGGAACGTAGGCTGCTACGTAGCAGTGGTAACTAGAGCAGAACTGGCAACCCTGAGGCCGAAACACTACTGACTTCGTGATTGGTAGATAGGTGGAGGGTGGCGCTTCAGGCCAAAACACAACATGACAACATCAACATCAGTTGAGGGCTGCAACTTCAATTTTAAAATGACGATATTCTGCCCGGACTACTGTTGTCAGTGATATAAGTATTTGAAATGAACATGATTTCTTAATGTCTAGTGATATATCAGGGCCATTTTATGATTAATTGAAATACATTTCTTACATACAGCTCCTTTAAGTAGGATTATCAAGGCGGGCCCCTTGATCAGAATCAGAATCAGAATCAGAAAGAGCTTTATTGCCAAGTGTGCTTGCACCCACAAGGAATTTTTCTTGGTACTGAAGCTTCCAGTGCACATATACAAATACAAATACAACAAGAAACATAGTAATACAAATTCTAAGAATAAAATATATAAAAAAAATAAAAAATAAAAATAGTATAAAAAGTCAAAAAAGGGGTCACAGTTGGGTTTAGTCTGAATAAACATTTACAGATTATGAACATATTTACAGTATGTTGAGTAATATGAATTATAATATAAATATAAATATCACCTGAGTTAGAGAATATTACACTAGACAGTGGGAGTCTAGTGCATGTTACAGATTATGAGCATATTTACAGTATTTTGAGTAGTATGAATAATATAAATATAAATATCACCTGACTTAGAGAATAGAATATTGCACTAGACAGTGGGAGTATTGCACTTACAGGCATATGCATTGGGGGGCATGTTAAGTGTTCAGAAGGGAAATGGCCTGTGGAAAGAAACTGTTCCTGTGCCTGGATGTTCTTGTGGCCAGTGATCTGTGTCGCCGTCCTGACGGTAACAGTTCAAACAGGGGGTGTCCAGGGTGAGTGGAGTCTGTGATGATTTTACCTGCTCTCTTCCTCACTCTGGAAGAGTACAGGTCCTGGAGGGTTGGCAAGGTGGCACCAATAATCCTCTCTGCAGTCCGGACTGTCCGTTGTAGTCTCCTGATGTCCGATTTGGTAGCTGAACCAAACCAGACAGTGATGGAAGTGCTTAAAACAGACTCAATGACAGCTGAGTAGAACTGGATCAGCAGCTCCTGTGGCAGATTGAACTTCTTCAGCTGGCGAAGGAAGTACAGTCTCTGCTGGGCCTTTTTCACAATGGAGTCAATGTGATTTGCCCACTTCAGGTCCTGAGAGATGGTAGAGCCCAGGAACCTGAATGACTCCACTGCTTCCACAGTGCTGTTCATGATGGTAAGAGGGGGGAGTGCTGGGGATTTTCTCCTGAAGTCCACAATCATCTCCACTGTTTTGAGCGTGTTCAGCTCAAGGTTGTTATAGCTGCACCAGACAGCCAGCTGTTCAACCCCCAGTCTGTAAGCAGACTCGTCACCATTTTGGATGAGACCGATGACGGTGGTGTCGTCTGCAAATTTCAGGAGCTTGACAGAGGGGTCTTTAGAAGTGCAGTCATTAGTGTACAGGGAGAAGAGCAGTGGGGAGAGAACGCACCCTTGGGGGGCGCCAGTGCTGATGGTGAGGGTCCTGGATGTGAGCTTCCCCAGTCTCACTCGCTGCTGCCGGTCCGTCAGGAAGCTGGAGATCCACTGACAGATTGAGGATGGCATGGAGAGCTGAGTCAGTTTGGCTGTGAGAAGATCAGGGATGATGGTATTGAAGGCCGAACTGAAGTCCACAAATAAGATCCGTGCATAAGTCCCAGGTCTGTCAAGATGTTGCAGGATATAGTGCAGTCCCATGTTGACTGCATCATCCACAGACCTGTTTGCTCTGTAAGCAAACTGAAAGGGATCCAGCAGGGGTCCAGTGATGTCCTTCAGATAGGCCAGCACCAGTCTTTCAAACGACTTCATGACCACAGACGTGAGAGCGACAGGTCTGTAGTCATTAAGTCCAGTGATTTTAGTTTTTTTGGGAACCGGAATGATAGTGGAGCGTTTGAAGCAGCAGGGAACTTCACACTGCTCCAATGATCTGTTGAAGATCTGCGTGAAGACTGGGGCCAGTTGGTCAGCGCAGGCTTTTAGACAAGCAGATGAGATGCCGTCTGGGCCTGAAGCTTTCCTAGTCTTCTGTTTTTTGAAGACTCGGCTCACGTCCTCCACACAGACCTTAAGCTCAGGTTGGATGGCAGAAGGGGGGAGGAGAGGGGTTGCAGGAGGTGATGGTGGATGTGTGAAGTGCACATCAGAGCGGGTGTGAGGTGTGAGTCTGGGCTTCTCAAACCTGCAATAAAATGCATTGAGAGTGTCGGCCAGTTGTTGATTCTCCACAGATGGGGGGGATGGTGATTTGTAGTTGGTGATGTTCCTCCGGCCTCTCCAGACTGATGCCGGGTCGTTGGCTGAAAACTGGGTTTTCAGCTTTTCAGAGTAGCTTCTTTTAGCAACTCTGATCTCCTTTGTCAGTCTGTTTCTGGCCTGGTTATACAAGATTTTATCCCCACTTCTGTAAGCATCCTCTTTGGCATGACGAAGCTGTTTGAGTTTCCCAGTAAACCATGGTTTATCATTAGTGAATGATAAGAATGTCCTGGTAGGAATGCATGTATCCTCACAGAAACTGATATATGATGTTACAGTATCTGTGAGCTCATCCAGATCGGTGGCTGCAGCTTCAAAAACAGTCCAATCAGTGCAATCGAAGCAGGCCTGTAGATCCTGCTCTGCTTCATTGGTCCATCTTTTTACAGTCCTTATTACAGGTTTAGCTGATTTCAGTTTCTGCCTGTAGGTCGGTATAAGATGAACCAAACAGTGATCAGAGAGCCCCAAAGCTGCCCGTGGGACGGAGTGATACGCATTCTTTATCGTGGTGTAACAGTGGTCCAATATATTACTGTCTCTGGTAGGACATGTAACATGCTGTCTGTATTTTGGCAGTTCACGGGAGAGATTTGCTTTGTTAAAATCCCCAAGAATGATTAAAAGAGAGTCTGGGTACCTTTGTTCCATTTCAGCTATATGTTCAGCCAGCTGTTGTATCGCCGCGCTCACACACGCGTCTGGAGGAATGTAAACATTCGCGAGAATGAATGAGGAAAACTCCCGTGGCGAGTAGAAAGGTTTACAGTTCATGAAATGCACCTCTAAGTTAGGAGAGCACATCTTCTTCAGTGTTGTTACATCTGAACACCAACTTTCGTTAATGTAGAAACACAATCCACCACCTCTCGTTTTCCCCGTTAGTTCCGCGATGCGATCCGCTCGGAACAGCTGAAAGCCCGGCAGATGTAGTGCGTTGTCCGGTATGGCTTCACTCAGCCAGGTTTCAGTGAAGCACAGAGCAGCGGAGTTTAAAAAATCCTTGTTAGTGCGGGTGAGGAGAAGAAGTTCGTCCATTTTGTTAGGAAGAGATCGGAGATTTGCAAGATGAATACTAGGGAGTGCAGTGCGGAGGCCGCGCTCGCGGAGTTTCACCAGCGCGCCAGCGCGCTTCCCGCGTTTGCGTCTGACCGCGCGTTTGAACAACACCGCTGCCCCTCCGACGAGAATGTCCAGTAAAACGTCTGAGTAATCAAAATCTGTAGAAAAGTTGTCTGGTGTGTGTTTCCTAATGTCCAGTAGTTCGTCTTTGGTGAAACTGATAGGAAAAGAATGACTAAACGCAGAACAAACCAACAAAAACAACACAATAACTGGAGAGCTCCACACCGAGGCAGCCATCCGCGGCGCCATCTTGTTCGTGTACGCAATGTTGATGACGCAATTGATGACATTGATGACGTAATGTCAGCGAGTAGGCTACCATAAATAGGGCAGGATATGATCATACACAGCATATAAGAGATGAGATGACTAACAAAATCAGGAGTAGCCTACGCTCACCAAAAAAACAAAAAAACACTGGTGATAGCGCACCATAACACATTGTTAGGCCTAGGTCCAAATACATAAAAAAGATGCTCTCTTACATTATAGCGGGATTTTCCGGGCTTTCCTATGTGCAACTGCAAAGTTGTCGATTAGATCAGGATTGTGCGCACGGGCATTCTCAATTGACCATTTGCAGGGAGTTTGATTGACAGGCGATCTGACTAATCATAATCCGCCATTTTGTCCCACAAAGCAGTCAGGAGAGTTAGTAGATTAACATTGGAGGATTTAAATTTGAAATTTGTACTGACGTCTTAGCACTTTAACACAACATTCCTTTTATGTTCATTCATGTTTATTTTAATGCTATAAATTAACTAGAAGGAAGAGATGATTGGTTCACGAGCAGCTTTAACTGAGCCTCGAGTCTACAGCGATCTGTCAGACACATTAAAGAGTCACAAAACAGTATTTATTGTTTAAATGTCTCTAAAAAGTGACTACATTTGAAAGGTGAGACTTTTGCCGCTTTTCCATTACCAGTACCAGCTCAACTCGAGTCGACTCGACTCGACTCGGCTCGGCTCGGCTCGGCTCGCTTTTCGCTCCGTTTTCCATTGCAGATAGTACCTCCACAATAGTACCTGGTCGTCATAGCGACGCCGCAGGAAACTGCTGTGACTTAATCTTCTACGCGAGATACATCCGCTGCCACACACACAGGACAATGGAGGAAATCAAGTGTATGCTGTTTTTGGATGTTTTTGTTTTTGCTGTTTTTTATTCAGGATACTCCGTCTGGCGCGTGCAATGATGACGCAGTTAATAGTGACGATTCTCTCTGACCAGTCAGCAGTCTGCCGTGTTTTCACGTCACATTTTAGTATTGCCTCAGCTCGCCCCAGCTCGCTTAGAACCTCGCCGGAGGTGGTACGAAAAAAAGTACCTGGAAGCAGGTACAGGTACAACTTTTACACAGTGGAAAAAGTACACTGTGTTACACTGTGTAGTGGAAAAGCGCCATTTGTTTCATATCAAAAGTACTTGTCTGTCTGCGCGCAGTCTCCTCTCTGATCCGCAATGTATTTTTCACTGCGTGAGAACTTGGTGTGGTGTGAGAGTGGCGTCGCTTGTCAGACATAGCAACAGTAACTAAAGTGGGCGGGTCTTTGTGAATGGTCATTGACAGTATGGACGGGGATTCGCCAGTCCCAATTCAAAACAAATTTCATCACAATCCATCATTGTTCATTTCAAACATGTGAGAGCATCAAAATGATCCATGGGTGAAATTGATTGGATTTAATTTCTTTTTTTTGTCAGTTCCTATCATAATTTTAACATTTTGGCGTTATTGTTTAGCTATTTACCTATGTTTTCAAATTTCCTTTGTTTTTTTGTTGTTGTCTAGATCAGACTAACGGCTTTGAAGATAACCACAATTTTTTAAAGCTCTAAATGACACTTACAAAAACCATAAGGCGAAACCTGGCATGTTTGGTATTGTTGGACTCGGCAAGGATTCTTAGGAGGTCACTCCTGTGAAAAAAACATGGGCTTCCTTGAAACTTTTAAGGCTCCTTCAAGGCTTTGTGCCAATGACGTATACTGAGTTTTTTGAGATACACCAATGTTCTCATAGACTATCATGGCACCCTGGACAAAGACACTGCGTGCCACTTTTCAGTAGACTGACGTTTGGGTGCGCTTATAGCTATTTTCATGAATTTTTTCACTGTTATAGCGCCACCAAGTGGCCAATTGTCACGATTTTTTTCATGTCAACTCAGATTGAGCTTATGAACATGTGTCCCAAGTTTAGTGAAAATATCTCATTCTGTTCACAAGTTATAACCATTTTATAGCGCCACCAAGTGGCCAATTCTCATGATTTTTTTTCACGTGACCTCAGAATGAGCTCATGAACATGTGTCCCAAGTTTTGTGAAAATATCTCTTTCCGTTCACAAGTTATAACCGTTTTATTGTGCCACCTACTGGCCAATTGTTGCGATTTTTTTCAAGTGATCTCAGATTGAGCTCAGGAAGATGTGTCCCAAGTTTAGCAAAAAAATCTCTTTCCGTTCACAATTTATAACCGTTTTAGTAAAAGTGGCCCTGGTGCTATCAAAGATTTTGGTTCCCCTTATCGACCGTTAATTGAAATTTAGAATTTTTTGGATGATTATTGATTGACAGACTCCAGAGAATATTCTTGCAGTGGTTTGGTTCCAATTGGTCGAAAAACCAAGGAGAAGTTCGCAAAAATAGGTTTTTCAAAAAAATGCAATTTACTCGAAATTGGCGCTGAAGGGCGAGCAAATCGGAGATAGCCATTTTGTCCGCCTTGAGCCAAGGATTCCAACGATATATGACACTTGATCCTGGGACAAACGGTCTAAGAGTTGTGAGCGATTTAGTACTTTTGGTTGCTGTAGCGCCACCTATGGGCCAATTGGGGTCATACTCTGATAGGTTGTCCCCAAATTGAGGCCTACCATCTGGCCAGGTTTCACGTCTCTAGGCCTTACGGTTTGTCCTGCACGATGCGTTTTACGAATCCTTACAATTACAATAGGGTTTCAGCATTTCATGCTTGAACCCCTAATAAGAATGAAGGCTTTTTGCCAGTTATAGCGCCACCTATGGTCCGATCTCCATGAAACTCTGCATGCTTCCTCACCATGTTCTGACACATATGCTCATCAATTTTTGTGAAGTTCTGAGTTTTCATTTGGGATTTATAGGCTTTTTAGTGTATTTTGCCACGCCCCTTTTCTAAATGACCCTGTTACAGCCAGCCAAATGCAAAAGTTCAACTTTTTTTCGATAATTATTGATCTAGAGAGTCCAGAGAATTGTCCTAGACTGGTTTGGTTCCGATCGGGCCAAAAACCAGGGCCTAGTAGCAAAAGTAGGTTTTGGACAAAATCCGACATAGCAGAAAATTTTCCCTGCCTACATCCAAATCGGAGATAGCCATTTTGTCCGCCTTGAGCCAAGGATTCCAACGATATAAGACACTTGATCCTGGGACAAACGGTCTAAGAGTTGTGAGCGATTTAGTACTTTTGGTTGCTGTAGCGCCACCTATGGGCCAATTGGGGTCATACTCTGATAGGTTGTCCCCAAATTGAGGCCTACCATCTGGCCAGGTTTCACGTCTCTAGGCCTTACGGTTTGTCCTGCACGATGCGTTTTACGAATCCTTACAATTACAATAGGGTTTCAGCATTTCATGCTTGAACCCCTAATGATCTTGATCTATAACGAGATGAGCGCTGCAGTTCAGAGAGTCCTGACAGCCGGATTTACAGCACCTGAACTCCACAGTTTCTCCCGAAATACATGAAAGTAAGTGACTGTTGAACTGGGAGAAGAATAGAGTAAACTTTATAGTTCCGCTATGTGTGTCTGACATATGAATAAAACATGTCGGCAAATTACATTTGAAGAGATTGTTTCAGCTGCTTCCATAGACATCACTGTGTATTTTACAAACTACAAATGTATTGTTTTACTAGTACTTATGTGTATTTAAATGTCTGAAACATAAAATAAACATTTTGTGGTTGAAAACACTGCATATTAGTTGTGATATATGACAAGCGCTGAGCGCGTCCGTCTCTGGCTCAGCGCCAGCCAACGCGCGAAAGCAGTTTGAATCTGGCACATAGACTGTAAAAAAAATATGGACGTAGTGTCCGTGACGTCACCCGTAGGTTTCTGAAGAGCATTTTTGAAGCCTAAAGTAGGCGGAGCCGGCCGTCGCCATCTTGGCCTTGCGTCACTCCCGGATAACAGAAAATAGGCAAAGAGGCGGGGCGGGAGTGGAGCTGAGGAGCCTTGCTAATATGATTCTGTACTATTCTGCTAGTTGAAAATGTATTATGCAGTAACTTAATATTACTCTGAGAGTGTGTGTGTGACAGTGATTTATGTGCTTAACGTTACATGTCAGTCACTCTCTTTTTATAGTCTATGGTCCGTCAGCGCGGCATCGCTCAAGTTCGTAGAGATGAGCTTATTCAGTCCATTTTAAATTCTGATTTTGGCCGCCTCTCAAATGGGTTAAACCATAGATATATTGCCTATGAAGTTCAAGTAAATGCGCTAGAAAATCCGCGCTCATTCATGGATGTGCATTTATTGCATGGACGGAGAAAGCACCGACACCTGCAGGATTTCATCTGACGGTACTTAAGCATATTATAATCTATCTGTTCCGTGAGAGCAGAACGAACGAGCCTTTATTGACGTTTTTAAATCTGAAAACTCCAAAAAGCTACGAAATTGTCAGACATCCATTAGTGCATTTTCACAGAGGAAAACAACTGAAATACAGCGCTGGTTGTTCTCTCGAACGATACTCGACGACAACGACGGAATCCTAAGCCGTGGGCGAAGTAATGGGTGTATTAAATTGTAAGAAATAATCCCGGAAAAAAGCACAAAACACTGCAGAGATGGCAAGTTCAGCAGCTAAAATTTGCTGAGGTGAAGTGACGGCTAGTAGTAACAACAGCAGACAAACAGCTAGCAATGACATCAGCGGGAATCCATCTGTCACTCAAGTGGCCACACCCTTAATTATGCAGAACTTTAAATATTAATCAACTAAACGGATGAGTTATAAAAAAATTCACCCCCCTCACAGTTGTTATGAAGGGCAAAATTAGCTGTATAGACCAAAGCCACATAGAGATCCAGGCTGTAAACATGTTTTTTTCCGCTGTAAAGTTGGTAATTTTAACATGGGGGAGATACAGATTTGACTCGCTTCTGCAGCCAGCCCAAGCGGCCAGTTAATGAATTGCAGTTTAACTCACTTCCGTGTTGGTTTCAAGAGAGAGACGGGGAGGTTGCCGCTTGATCTGGCAGTTCTGTCTGTGACGTCACTGAACATTCTAACTCATACTCTCAGGGGCACAGAAATAAGAATCCAATATATGGTGCCATAACGCTCAAAATGTTAAAATGTAATTTACAGTTTAAATTATTTTCATTAAAAAAATATCTGCCGACATTCGGACTGCCAACCAATCAGCAAACAGCAGCTGACTGTGACCCCAGCAGCTCCCCAGAGATGTTTGCCGCGCATATAAACCATAGACTGTAAAAAATATGGACAAAGCGTCTGTGACGTCACCCATAGACTTTCTGAAGAACGGGTTTGAAGCCGTTTATGGGGGGTATGGGCGGCGCCATCTTGGAAAATCTTGGGAAACCCTAACCCCGCCCACCTTCTGACGCAGCGCGCGTCACTCAGCTCGCTCTGCTACTCCGGTTATCTCTGTGTATATTTTAGGCAACGAAATATGTTATAAAACACCATACTAACTCTTTTCGTTTTCATTTAAAGAAATCTTAAACATTATAGCCACACAAATGTGGTTCAGGCAACACGTATTGATTATATTCACTGCACATAACGTTTGCCTATTTATAACAAAACGAAATATAAAACACAAACCTGCCTCTTTTCGTTTTAAATATAATATAAAAATATTAAACATTTTAATATGGTCCAGGCAATATGTGCATTTGTACTAAACAACAGATGTTGCAGTAAACAACATTACAGATCATCTTCGTTGTATTAAAATTTAAAATGACAAAACTCAACCCAGTCTCTTTTTGTTAAATTTCAGTTTTATCAATATTAGCTATTATAAAAGTATAAGTAAAAGGTAAAGTTACAATAAGCTATACAAATAAAGCAAACAATTCAGTCAAACATAAAAAGTCATGCGCTCGATCTAGTCTAACCATACAACGGTACAAGTTAAATATAGCTTATAAAGTTATGAAACTTCCCCTCAGCCAAAACGATTGCCCACGAGACCAAAAATCGCCCGTTAGATATAGACAAGACGAATTATATCTCATGTTTAACCACTACAGAGACGCCAGAGTCAGCGGCAAACCTCAAAACGTCTAGCCGATGAAAGGCTGCTCCAGGCGAGGTACATCGCGCCGAGCGCCCGGTCATCGCTGGATCTCACAACTGGATACAATTTTCATAAATCTTTATAAATAAACCACAGATTTGAGCTTTAAACAACTACATTCTCGCCTGAAAAACTCTTAAAACTACATTTCATGATACAGAAACAGTAGTATTATATGTCAACTGTATTAAAAAATGGCGCTTCTTATGTTGTCATTCTGCCTTTCAGCTGTCAATCAAGCTGTCAATCAAAGTTAACCACGCCCTTATTGTCATACATTTTATATCTAAATACTATCTAAACTAACGAGTTAGAAAAAAATTCACTACCCTCGCCGTTGTCAGGCACTCGGAACCTATCGAAAAATCCAATAAAAGTCCATGGGACCAACCTGTAAAAACATGATTTTATGCTGTGAAAACGGACATTTTAACATGGGGGCTATGGACATTTGCTCCCTTTTGGGACCTTCCCCTAGCGGATTTTCGATGTATTGCAGTTTTTCGCACTTCCGGGTAGGCTTCATTTTTCAGATCAGAATGTTGCCCCTTGATATAAACAGAGAATTTTTTCAGGCACTATGTTATGACTAAATTATTGGCGATCCTGAGTGTAATGTATAGTTATATTTGATATAGTTTTATGGTTATGTGGGGCATGGATATATGGTTATGGTTAATAATTTTGCACAGTAATCTTACAATAAAAGTGGCACACCCAGATTTTCAGATGCACACCCAGAGTCTCTTTTCTGGCTACGCTACTGGTTAAAAGAGCTATATAAATGAAGGTGACTGGACTTGACTTGACAATGTTACAAATTTGGTGTGACAGCGACTTAGAGGGCAGATTTATTACATATTTTTTCATTTTACATAATACCTTTTCTGTTTCACAATTTCACATTATCACAAGTAACAGAATCATTTAAATAAATATTCTCAATTTTAGAGAAGATTTGATCGAATAAGTTTGGCTAAACGATAGTTCATGTTTGGAGTAGCCATGATGTGTGGCCAGAAAAAGAAAAGAAAAACTTTATAGAAACAATTACTCGTCGTCGGTATCGTACAAGTGATTTTGAACTTACCGCTGTTTTTTGTGCAGACATTCGCTGTGCTCGCGCGTTTCTGGGTCATGTAGTATGGCAGAGATTTGGATGAAATCATTCGGTCTCATTGTGTGGATGTGTGCTCTGAATCTAGTGACGTATTTCTGTTCTTCGCGGTTCTTCTTGCCAATCACAATTCAGTTTTGATTTAGCGCCAATACATCACATATTCTGACTCTGAGGCTGCTTCAAATTCAACTAAAATGGTTAATTGCTTCAACGAAATAGTTAAAAATATTGAAAACGTAAACACTTTCCCCTTTAAATTCAAAATAATTGTTTCATGACCCCTTTTATGGTGCCAAAATACCTTCTGATATAAAGGGATTTAAATGTTTGTCACTTATCAGTGTGGGAATGCAACTTTCCTAAGATGTATTTAGACCTAGGCCTACTACAGTTTTTCTATTATCATGAGATCATGCGTCTGCGCTGCATTTTCTACAGAGATTGATCATCTTTGACCGCCCCCTTGTGGCCAATGTAGGGAAAACATAGGTCAAATCTGCATAGTGCAAATGGCAGGTTCAAACTTCATTTGTATAATGAATGCAGACTTGTACGCTTTAATTTCAATTCAGTTTAATTATGTTTGTATAGCCTAGAACTTTTAAGATTTCATATTGTAAGGGTGCTTCACACAGAATAGTGCCTTAGATGAGGAATACCTTTAGAGTAGCACTAACTCAGCAGCAGCCTCTTCTGGTTGGCCGATGATAAAAAGTTTTTTTTAAAACAAGGCAACTGGGTAGCTACGCTACATGAAACACGTAGCCACCATTTGATGAGGTAAATATTGTTAAGTTTTCTGAAAGGACACAAAAACAGCAAAAATGCTCAACTTAACTTTATACATAAATATAAAACAGCGCGAGCCGCTGGGCTCCGAACCAACTTTGGGCAATAAGCAGAGGTAAAGTCAAACAGGTCAAATCCAGATCAGTCAGCAAATAATATCCAGTTATGAAGGGGCAGACAGGGGGCGGACTTGATCAAACAAGGGGCAAACCGTATCAGAGGAATCCAAGATCAGGCTGACACTGACAGTCAGAAACCAGATGGTCAAATCCAGAAGAGCTGTCCAAGACACGTGAGTTCTGGAAGGGCAAACAGACAACTGGACAGAACAGAAAAACGTCAAACAAAGAAACTAAACTAAACGGGATCCCAAACTTAACAAAATAACGACAAAAGAGGCTGGAAACACAAAACACACTGGCAGAAAACAGAGGGAAACAAAGGATATTTATAGAAAAATCAAGTGACAACGAGAAACTGGAGGTAAGAGGATCAGCGCGATCACACGTGGAAGAGGCAGAAACAAAACAAGAGAAAATAAAACAAAAGGATCGATCCGAGTTCTGACAAACATCTGGGAGGTATTCCAGAGAGCAGGTAATGCAACATACCCGGGTAAGATTACTCAGAGTAAGCGGATAACCTCACTTTTTAGTTCCAGAAACAGGTAACTTTCCGGGTAATTAGCCATAGCAATGTATTTATTTCTATTTCTATGGACGGACACTGTAAATACAACATGAAACGGCTCATGAATTAATAATTCCTCAAGAAACACACATTTAAATACTGCCGTGGCATTTGTGCAGTAGTTTAAACCTAATTCACTCATTTGTCCAGACTCAAAATTTATATAGTTCATCTGTTTTGAAAAACACACAAAAATGTACAATGAAATACACCCAAATTATAAATAAAACATAGCAGCAAAACATAAATGAAAGCCTAAGACGTTGCTGATCATCATTAACCGATATGCTATACTAGCTAGCGTAACATTTGAATATCAAATTAGGAGACATAATTTTATCAGGAGGCGCGCGCTGCATGTCACGTCACTATATCACTATAAAGAGCAAATTATTATCGTTTGACTTGGTGAAAAGAAACACATTTTACATTAAGGGAAACTTCTGTGTCTTACGTTTAATTACTCTTTTTAAGTAGCAAATGGTGCATCAGAGCATATAACGTGTAAACGATGGTAATGAAATTACGGGCACATCCGCATATGACGTTGCAGTTACGCCAGTAAATCATCCAATTACCAATATATTACTTGTACAGTACAGATTATGGATCTTGAACGTTATGGTTATCTTGTAACCTTGGGAGGACGTTCTGACAACGTTGTGAATTGGCAATGTGATGGTAAAATTGCGGGCATGCGACGTAGTACTTGTCAATTATAAATGACCAAAAAGTATGAATACATTACGGAACTGTTACGTCGTGTGTTAGCAGGGATAATATAGTTGTTGTTATTATTATTAGTATTTGCAGTGCGATGTAGAAGGGGCACCCGGGGCACGTATTACAAGTCAATCAAGTCACATTTATTTATATAGCGCTTTTTACAATACAGAATCCCAGCAAACACATTTACGTTGTGGCAACGTCTGTGGCACGTTGCATTTCTGCTATGGCAACGTCGCTGTCTACGTGCTCGCAACATTGTAACAACGTAGAATTGTAAGACGCGACAGGGCTGTAGCAACGTTACGCGACATTCAGCAACTGAGAGACGACACTCTGACAATTAATTTTTTTATGCTAGATAGATATCCCCAATTTAGCATGTTATGTTTTGTGGTTCATTTTTAATTTTTAATTAGTCATATGTTAGATAATAAATTATATGCTTTTTAAATATTGTTTATCCTTATTATTATATATGGGCCTAACAGTATTCATTGTAATTAACACCTGCAAGTGTACACTTTGAAGAGTAAAAATTACATAGAAGGTTAGCTAATTCAACTTTATTAAAACTGCATATGGTAATCAAATTGCACTTCCAAAAGTCATACATTTGTGGGGGGAAAACAACAACAACAAAAAAACATATTGTACAGGGAGTGGACTAACGTTAACTAGCATGAGCAGACATGAGAAAATCTAGCAAAGAAACGAATGACATGACAAATCAAAGGAAAAAAAGAAACAGGTGTGCAAGCAGTTAAAAAAAAATTCTTCTCTGTGTTTCCAACAAAACAAAAACAAAAACCATTAACGTTAACATTAACGAGTCGTTACCTGTTCAATGAGTGCTGAAATCAATTACTCACCATTAAAGTCATTTTGGCTTCATACTTTTGGCATAATGTTAAATATTTGTCGTGACCAGAAGACGTTCAAATAAATGTCACATTAGACAAGGAAGTTGTAGGTTGTGTTTGAATAATTACTATCTTATTAGATTAAGTAAATTAAACGCAAATCTCACGTATCCTTGCTTGATGAAGAATGAGACAACACAATGAGCCCAACGGTCAGTTGAAATTTAAAAGGCTGATTTTCGCGCTTCAGGGCAGTGACGAGTACAAATGTTGTCCAGTGGTTGTCAAGACACCAGAGGCACAACCTTAAGCAATATGGCCCTGAACGGTAGTTGTGACAACGTTGTAACTACCTTCATCACACAACGTATTTATAGCAACCTTTTAGCCATGTTGATAAAACGTTGTTAGAAGGTTGGGTACGTGTGCCAACGTTCTGTGTTTACTGGGTTGTTTCAAAGCAGCTTTACAGAGATAACAGGAAAATAATGCAATTTGTTTCCAGAAGAAAAAAGAGTCACAGCCCAGCTTAAAGGGGTGGTTCAGGATTTTCGACATCGGACCTCATTTTCAAGTGAGCCTGGTTGTTATTCATCAGTGGAGACAGTTTTCAAAAAAAATCATCCAGTCCTTACTTTTGGATAGTTCGCTGGTGCTAGGCTAGCGCAAGTCAACGGTGCACGTTAGCCTGCCATTAAAAACAGTTTTACCCTCTCCACAGTACACCAAAAGCAAATAAATTATAACGCCAGACTTTCGATGTAAATGTCTGTTGAGAGAATAATGTTAGAAATCAAACTACCCTTTCATCACATTGTATTAGTTATAATGTGTTCCCTGTATTTATAAGCAGTCTACAGCAGCGGCGGAGCTATATTTGGTTACCTAGGAAACCGAGAGAGCCGGTCCACATAACAATCACGCAAGTGTATTTACCTGCCGATGATGATGAGACTTTTGCCTGAGATGCAAGAGTACTTTGATTTCTAACATTATTCTCTAAACAGACATTTACATCGATAGTCTGGCGTTATAATTTATTTGCTTTTGGTGGTCTGTGGAGAGGGTAAAACTGTTTTTAATGGCAGGCTAACGTGCACCGTTGACTCGCGCTAGCCTAGCACCAGCGAACTATCCAAAAGTAAGGACTGGATGAATTTTTTTGAAAACTGTCTCCACTGATGAATAACAACCAGGCTCACTTGAAAATGAGGTCCGATGTCGAAAATCCTGAACCACCCCTTTAAGTAAGTTCAGTGATGTTTAATTTTTGTTGTAAAAAAGTTATTAATTTAGTTAATTTATATATATAGCCGCTCTGGAGAAGCTCAGTTCAGTTCTCATATAATGGTGTCAATGCAGGCAGATCAATAATGTTGTTGAATTTTAAATTTAATGTTGAATTTAATGTCCCCAACTAAGCAAGCCAAAAGCCAATGGCAACAAAGGTGAAAAAAGGCAACAGTGGCAAGGAACCAAAACTCCATCAGGTGGCAGAATGGAGAACAAAAACCTTGGGAGAAACCAGGCTCAGTCGGGGGGGCAGTTCTCCTCTGGCCAACGAATGAACATTGTATGATTATGATTCAGGCAGCATTATAGGTCAGAAGTCAGATTGGATTGGAGCAAGCAATCAGAATATTATCCAGTTCCATCTGGTTGAAGATCGGAGTCATCACGCCGGTATGGAGACGGGTTTGTTGAGGATCAGTGCCGATGGCTGTCGTGTCGATGATGGGGCCCTCACAGGGGAGAGTCTAGTTGACACAACCTCTGCTGACACTTCAGGGGATCAGGTTTTCACAGGATTGTAAATGTAATGCAAATTTTTGTTCATTTACATTTATTCATGTTAAGCATTTAGTAATTTTTAGTAAAAAGTTTTTTTAAACATACGTTCAGAGTGTTATGTCATATTGTGTGTGTGTGTGTGTGTGTGTTTGTGTGTGTGTGTGTGTGTGTGTGTGTGTGTGTGTGTGTGTGTGTGTGTGTGTGTGTGTGTGTGTGTGTGTGTGTGTGTGTGTGTGCGTACATTTTTTTTTGTCCACAGCCACCCTACTCCTGAGCGTAAGTGCACCGTCACTAGGCAGGTTTTTTTGTGTTAATTTCTATGTCCTGTCGCTGTGCAGGCTGTTTTATTGTATATGACTAGTGATGCTCCGATCAGCATTTTTGGGGCCGATTACCGATCACCAAAATCATGATCTGCCGATTGCCGATCACTGCCGATCACAGAATGGAAATATGATAGAGTCAAGAAAATCTTGAAGAACTACCAATATTTATTTAATTGTAGTTAGAAAACAAGATAACATAAGGCTACTGTAGGCCACCTTTTCCAAATAAGGCACAGTATAATTTTTCAAAACAAAGAGAGGTCAGGCAGACTACAATGGATGTAGTTGAGGAACTAACTACATCAGATCCAAAAAATAAAATAATGACAATGACATTTGAGGTTATTAAAACAGTAAGTCCCGCCCCTCGACTGCCAAAAATAAAAGTGTTCAAGCGAGCAAAATCAGCAGGCGAGAGGAGATCAAGCGCGAGAGTGTGGGGAATGATCATGCGCGCGCGCGCGAGGGCAGAGATGTCATGCGCCCGCGCAGGGTTTGAATGAGCTCGCGAGTTCCCGTTTCCTCGCGCGTAGATCTGTTATCCTCTCGCGAATGTCATTTACCGCGCGCGCCAGCATCAGTTGTGCGCTCGTTTATAATTGCCATTGAATTGCCGTCATAGGAGAACTCATTTTGCCACTGTTAAGCAAGCTCTGCTCTGCTGTTGTGTTGCCGCGCATGCGGAAAAGTTGCGCGAGTTATTTACGTCACGTGATCGGCTTTTTTGATCGGCGCTTTTGGGGGTTGCCGATCAAGCTATTTTTTGCCAATATCGGCCGATCATGATCGGCGGCCGATCAATCGGAGCATCACTATATATGACAATGTAAACCCTTTTATTTAAAGGCTTAATTTATGTCCCGTAGACCGGTCCGTTGTATTACGATTGAAAGCAGTTTCAATAATATCCAAAATGTGATGTGCAGTCAGGTTCGGGTGTGCGTGCATGCTGTTTAAATGAGTGTTCTCACCAATATGCTTGTTGTGATTCGCAGAGTTTTGATGAGTTTTATAGACTTGATATTGTTTCTTATTCAAAAGTGGTGACCCCCCGTTGTGTTGTGGTCATGTCTAGGCACAGGTCCACCATCTGATCTGGATACGGCACGGATCCAGCTGATTACAGTAAACCTCGGAATAAGCAGAAAGACTAACATTAGCGTAGATGCCATTCTTCTTATGATGTAACGAGTACATCGGGTGTTATAGGAAGTGTTCCCAGTTCCGGCTGACCTAATTTATGCAGCCTACACGCTGTACCTTTTGCCCCAGGCTGTTCATGTACAAAGACTTCTAAGGATCAATATTTACCCACTGGGCTGTCATGTTAGCTTCCCCTTTAACGGTATCAAATTTTGTTTTGAGAAACTTGAGATTCTTTATTTTAATTGGTGCATTATCGCTAATCTGTCATTCTACCTTTTCCCACCCATCATCGTGCGCATGCATTTTGAGTGGTGCAGCGGACATGCGCGTCAGGGTATTAAGCCATCCAGTCCAGCAGGTTCTGTTCCAGGGTTAGTTTACTCCAGAGGTGATCAGCATGCGTGCCTTCTTGATGAGGCTTCTGTGGGCGTGACAGTTTGCGCTCAATATTATATATAGTTATATCGATATATAAAGCTATATTAAAACAAGGTGATGTTAATTTTATTATAATATATAGGCTAGCCATATAATTCTCATCTCACACATCGTTGATCTGCATTCTGACTTTTTTTTTTTTTTTGTAACAGCATTCTATGCTATGTATTTCTATAATAAATAAAAACATATGATATCTTACCTTTCAAGCAGTGTGGAAGCAAAATGACTAAACAAATATATAATATATAAATATAATATAATATATAACTTTGATAGTATACTGCCATGTATTTGCATGCAGTGTTCCTGAGACCTAGAAAAAAAAAAGTTTTTTGAATTTAGTTTTTTTTTTCATGTCATCACATTGTTTAGAGCATAAACAACAAATGGTAAAAAAAAAAAAAAAAAAAAAAACCTTTTTCAAAAACAATATTTTATTCATATGTTATGCTATGTCCTCTGTGGGGGACACCAGGACTAAGTTGTTTAAAAAATAAAATGACATGAAATTATATGTATAGGCAAAAACAATGGGATTTTTTTTTCAATCACCAATACATTTTTGGGTATAATGAATTGACACCAGAGCATATGAGCGGAGTGGAGCGGTGAGAATCTCCGCTCATCGCTCACGGAACTGTTCACCCCTCCCCTCCCCCGCTCAAAGCTACATCAGGCCGCTCCGCTCATTTTCGCTCAGCGCTCAACGCAGTTTGCTTCGCGCTCCACTCAAATCGCCCCCCGCTCGCTCCAAAAAAGGAAAAAAATCTACATGTATATCACTTGTAGCGGTCCCCAACCTTTTTTGCGTCACGGACCGGTTTAATATCAGACAATATTTTCACGGACCGGCCAAGGTGTGGCGGATAAATACAACAAAATAAAATGATACGAACGGCATAAAAAATGGGGTATTTTTTTTTAAATAGCCTATAATAATAAACGTGAATCCAATATGTGTAGGCCATACTAGCAACTTTATTAGCAGCGTCCTCTAACATCGCGCCTAAAGACAACTGAGAAAGTCTGAACACAAACAAAATGCCCCCAAAAGAAAAAAATCTCCATGTTTTCGGTGCTGATGCGTTCATGTAACATAAGGGTGGCGCTGTCAATAACGCACCTAAAAGCTGTCACAACGAACCGGCAAAATTAATGATTATGTATATGTAAAATATAGCAGGAGACATTTTAATTGTTTACTAATAAACAATTTTTTTTTATGTCTGTGTCGGCTGGAAAGATGCTGACGGATTACATAAGAGAGCAGTCTGTTTTCATTCGTTTTGAATTGTTCTGTTTAAAAGTAGACATTTCAGGCTTTATATATATGTCTCAGGTCTGAGTTTCGGTTCATTTATGAGACAAACTCCAGGTTCACCCGCCGGCGCCTTCGTGTCGTGATTATCTATTTTCTAATATATTTACTTATTTATTAAATCCAGAAAATTGGTTGATGAAACACTGATCAAAATTAAGATACAATTAATACAAAACGAAATTAAATTTAAAGACAGGCTTTGTGCTTTCTGTTTGAGGTCTCAGTGAAAGTTTTAAAGCAGTCGTTTAGTGCCGCTGTCAGAGCGCTCACGTCCGTAACGGAGAACTGTCCCATCTGTAACATTTTTTTTTTTTTTTTTTTGTGAAATAAATTTCTAAATAAATGCGACTTATAGTCCAGTGCGACTTAGGCTATGACTATATATGTTTTTTCTTCTTCATGGTGCATTTTTTGACTGATGCGTGGCGTGAGCGGAGCGGAATTGGAGCGGGAAATAGGGCGACGCTCCGTCCTTTTGAAATTGCCGCTCTGCGCTCTGTCCAAGATCCGCCCGCTCGCGCTCCCCGCTCGCTCCCGCTCCACTCCGCTCACATGCTCTGATTGACACACCATTTTACTTTATGCAATATGTGGGTAAAATGGCCATAAATTAATATTCCCATTCAATGCAATGTATCTATACACTGTATATAATTAGCAAATTATTGTGTTCTTGGAGCAACATTTAATGAAAAAAGAAGTGTAATAATTGGAGTAATAATTGGCAACATTTTAATAATAATATATTTCATAGGAATATTGATGTATAATTTATTTCCATATTCACTTGTGTCTCCCAAAATGCCTGATATGATTTAAGTCCTGATGTCCTCTACAGTGGACATGTATGAAATCAATGCCCTGTTCTGTAACAGAAAGTCATTTTTTGATTTGAAACCCCATAACATTTTCCTGAGATGTTGGTTTATGAAATACAATTTGAAAAGTAGTCCGATTTAAATTATAATTACAATATATTATCATATTTCCTACATTTGATCACTAAATTAATGTCAGACATTTTTAAAGACCAAGGATAAGTTGTTTTCATCGTGAAACCTCCAAACATTTGGTATCTCTGAAAAGTCCTGAATGTGCTCTTTACAGGACACCCAGGTTGTGACATGTGACATGTATGATGTCAGAGAAATTCACTAAAATATAATGTCCACTACAGTGGACAAAAGTCTATTCCTGGGTCCCAGGAGGTTAGTTTAACTAGCATCAAACAAACATAGTTCTTATTCACAGTGATTAAAGATTATTTAACGAAAATATTGAAAAATGATTGCACACCTACCACCACTATGTAAATCAGAAAAAGAAGAAGAAAGAAGTAGCTGCTAGTATGGCGCGCTTTTTCTTAGCGTCCGTTTCCATGGTGACTCGTCGATTCGTCGCTCTGTTGAGAATGTCTTGTGTTGTTAACCGTCTGGGTTGGCTGAACTCCGGACGCGTGTTTGAACCAGCATACCTCGAGTAAGCAAGGTTTGGGTTAAACAACCAAGAGTGACGGTAAGATAACCTTGTTTTCTGGAGTACCGTGTTCATGGAGACAGCCTGACATCCAGCCAATAGCACATTAAGTTGTAAGGTTATGAATAGATTAACTAGCTTTCCTGCGCCATAGAGAGAATATTCTGCAGCCTTTTTTATATTTTTGAGGTGTTTATTAAAAATATCCAGACTTTTGATTAATGGCATGAAGTCTCCGGTGAATCTTTGAACCACCCACAGGAACCATCAAGCACACAAGCAGTAGTTTCAAGCTGGAATGAGTTTTGTGACTTCATTCTGCCCTGTAACAGAAAATGATTTAAAGCTGCTCCTAGAAGTTTTCTGAGATGATGAGGAAGCTGATTGCACATTTCCAAAACTCTTTCTAATGTTCTTACTTGTTTTTTTATTTTCTTTCTTCAGACAAGAAATTCATTAAACAATTGACCTCTCGCCGGCCCCTCCCCCAAAATGGCCATTGTCCAATCACACATCATAGCAACCGTTACTATATGAGCAGGTCCGACAAACATTGACTACAAGCAAGATGGTGAAGCGGTGCGCCCACGGCGTTTGTAAATCGGACACTAAATACCCCGAGAGATTGTCTGGAGGAGTTGTGTTCTTTCCATTCCCAAAGCCGAAAACACAACGTGAGCGGTGCCTACAATGGATAAAACAGTGTGGACGGCCCCACTCCCAGTTAAATGTGTCGAACATTACGAAAATAAAATGGATATCTGAATGCCTTAAGTTTTGTTTTATCTATTTGATTTTATTATATTATCTGTTATGCACCCTTTAAGCCAAAGCAATTTCCTATTTGTGAATTCTGTTCATCAACAACAATGGAAATAAAACATTCTAATTCTGATTCTCAAAACGGCTATTCTCAAAACAACAGAGAAATGTTAGTTAGCTTTGAATGGCTTTGACGCACATATGTGATGAGATTTGTATTTAAGTAATGTGTTAATTCTACATGTTTATTTATGTAAATGCTGCGTGACTGACGTGTTTTATGAGCGTGCGGGCTGAACATTTGAGTAGCTTTCAAACCCTGGAGCGGCGCAGAGTTGCCATGGAAACGGCGCCGCAACAAAACGGATATCAGCAAAGCTCCCTCTCTTGCTGTTGTTTTCACTGCTTTCAGGTGAGTTTAGTCTCTAAAATCACACACATAATATACACAACTGTTCCTGACTCTTTTCTTACGTGTTATTACATCTGTTGAATATTTAGGCTACTTTGTAGAAAAGGTTTAATGTCTTCGAAAAAGTCCGTTAGCATCTCAACCGTTTTCAGAAGAGAGGCTAACCTAAGCTCTTATTTACAAAAGTTTGGGCTTATAATCACATCTTTGTGTAGATAAGAGGTTATGATGTGCAGTTGAATGTGTGATTGGAAGTTGACTAATTTATTTAAAGGGACAATGTGTAGCTTTTTAGGTATTTTATTTTCTAAAATCTATATTTTTATTCATAAATATGCCCTCAATGGTGTACAAATACCTATGCCAATGTTCAGACTAATCCTCGTAAACGAAGAATTTATTATCTTTATATACATGGGACGGGTAAGTCCACGGAGGCTTCCATGTAGTTCCGCCATCTTGAAAAACTATAATAGCAGAGAGGGACAAAAAGTACTAGGCCAACGCGTTTCCACAACGCGTTTCGTTCAGAGCCAGCGTCACGTGACTGAAGCCAGCAGAAGCGGAGGAGCAGAGCAGTGAGAGGCGCTTGTCACAGCCGCGGCAAGTTTAAAAGGCTGCACTGCACGGTTATTTATACACCGTTCATTCATACATACATATGAGTCACAGGATAAGGAGTCCTCGTCGTCGAAAAAGTCCAAAATAGATCGTAAAAGGAAACGTGACTGGAGATTACAAAAACAAGGGTTACTGTCAGGATAGCTAATGCCGGAGAAAGCTTTCAAAAGAGACCCTGAAGTTGCCTGCTTTCTTCTCGACAGGTAAGTCAATGTTACAGTCTTAATTACAAGCTTTTTTTTCATTGCTTGGTTGTGTACTTTATTATATAGACAGTCGAACATTTATAGTTAAAAGTTAAACAGGCTCTTTGATGAATAGCAGCTATTGAGTAAAGTAACGTTAGAGAAGGCTCTGATGATGATGATGATATCTAACAATGCACATACTTCAAAAAATATAACGAGTAAAGAAGGCATTACTACTAATTACCATAGTTAATGTTTTTGACAGTCAGTAGTTCATACTGTAACATTCTTTTTTTCGTTGTTTCAAGTTTCAGTTTGTTTTAAATAACAAACATGTTCACCCGAAGAAAAACTCGAAGTGCTATTATAAGACATCCTGTCATAGCTTTTAGGTACATAACGGCTACCGTAGATGCAACGCGCATTTGAAAAAGTGAGGCGCTGGAGAGCATTATTCGTTTGAATGCAAAATATAATTTCACCACTAGATGGGAGAAATTCCTACACAATGTCCCTTTAACAAACTGATATAACATAAATGTAGCAGCTGTGTGCTGTTAATCGATGACGTCACTTACACTGAGCTAAAATTGTCTGAAACTAGTTTAGATGAGTTTTGATCTTTCACGGTAAAGAAATATTGATACAGGTTATGTTATTTTAGCAGCGACAAAATAACCCCTCTACAACAGAGGGGAAGCTCTACGATTTCAACATTTCTTAAGGAAGTTGCTGACAGAGAAGTGGGAAACACAGGGAGAACTGAGGAAGCTTAAGTTATTAAATAACTTCATATCCATTTTCCCCCACCATATTTTTACCTATATTACCGACTCATTTATTTGATTAAAAATACAGTAAAACAATAATATTGTGAAATAATATTAACATTTAAAATAACATATGTGAATATATTGTAAAATGCAATTTATTCCTGTGATCAAAGCTGAATTTTCAGCATCATTACTCCAGTCTTCAGTGTCACATGATCCTTCAGAAATCATTCTAATATGATGATTTGATGCTCAATAAATTTTTCTGATTATTATCTAATATGTTGAAAACAGTTATGCTGCTTCTTGTTTTTGTGTACACAATTCAAATGTTAGGGGTCAGTAAGATTTTGGAAAACAATAATAGCAAGAATGGATTAAATTGATAAAAAGTGACAGTAAAGACTTTTATAATGTTATAAGATTTAACTTTAAAACTTTTCTTTGAACTTTATATTGATCAAAAGCCGCGTTTCCACCGCAGGAACTTTCCCCAGGAACTAGGAACTTTGGGCTGGTACTCGATGTGTTTACACCGCAGGAACTAGGGTCTAAATGAAGTTCCGGGTAAATATTTCCCCCTCCGATAGTCCCTGCTCATGAGGTAGTACTTTTTCAAAGTTCAGGAACTTTCAGGGGTGGGACTTGTGCGCTGCACAAGCTGATTGGTTGTGTTCACGCCGCATTTTGGTTGGATGATTCCACGCAGCATTTTATTTATTTTTAACCTCACTTTTTAAAAAAATCTATTGCGGTTCGTGTCGTGGCTTCATGCAGTAAGAGTTGTCTGTCTGCAAATATGGAATTTAATAAAAATAAAAAAACTGGTGGACTGGCGACGAGTTTCAGGCTTTATTAAGGGTATTTGTGGAAGAGGAAACTTTCTGCGCGTTCGTCCCAGCCATCTCTAACGTTAGCATTACGAGCTTACTGAACACGCTTTATCAGTGCTCGTCTCTTTTCTGCCACAGCTTTTATTAAGTCATTTTTTACACATTGCCATCTATTGCAAGGTTAGGTTAGTAACAAACAACTATTTACAAGACTGTCACTATTTATGATTGATAGACGGGGTTCAGGCTTTTTTTAAGCGTATTTGCGAAAGAGGAATTTTTTTTTGCGCGTTCGTCCCAGGCATCTCACAATAACTGATAACATACGTTGTCTAATTTTATACGCATACGAGCTTTCTGAACACGCTTTAGTATCAGTGCTCGTCTATTTTGTTTTGTTAATTACCTCGTTAGTAAACCAATACATAACTGCAGCACAGTTTGAATCTCCTCCATACTTATTATAAATGTGGCGCAACTGATTACTGTCCGCAGACTAGGAGGAGCAGTTGCGCGCAGTTTACCTTCCCGGTACTTTAGACCGCGGTGTAAACGCAGAAAGCAACCGGTCTGGGGCAAAAAAAGTTCCTGGGAAAAAAGTTCCTGGTACAAATTGTTCCGGGTAATTTCGGTGGAAACGCGGCTAAAGAATCCTGAAAAGGGCATCATGGTTTACACAAAAATCTTAAGCAGCTCAACTGTTTTCAACACTGATAATAATCATAAATGTTTCTTGAGCATCAAATCATCATATTAGAATGATTTCTGAAGGATCATGTGACACTGAAGACTGGAGTAATGATGCTGAAAATTCAGCTTTGATCACAGGAATAAATTATATTTTAAAATACATTAAAATAGAAAACAGCTATTTTACATTTTAATGATAGTCACAATATTACTGTTTTTACTGTATTTTCGAAAAACTGCATTATATTAGCAACATTAATAAAGTACTCCTCTGTTTTAGCTACCTGAAGAAGGACGATGAGGTGACAGTGCAGCTCGGGATAAGGAAGAGGAGGAGGAGGAGGAATACGTAAGTTAGACAATTTTCTTATTCCTTTCTAACAAAAAACTATAAACCTGACTACAATAGTATGGTACATTTTATTTGTATTTTCCAGCAATATATAGAGAGAGAACATCCTCCTCTCCTTGCCTCAGAAGACCCTTCCCTCCACTGGTGGGGTAAGAAAGAAACTCATCCTCTTCTCCCACAGCTCTCCATCATCTCCTTCTGCCTCCTCAACTCTGTCTGAAAGAGCGGTTTCCACAGCTGGGACACAGTCATCATGCTCATTTTCTTGAACAAAAAACTCTTTATGTATATTTTGGTGGCCGAAATAATACAGGAGAAATGCTAGAAATCTATATTGTTCCTTTTACATATCTTTACTCTTTATGAGCAATATTTGTATTTTATTTGTTAGCTTCAGAGAAGCTCAAGGACTATAGATCTTTGGTAATTGTCGCATTGTTCAGGTTTAGCTACTGGTAGTGAAGCAATGAAGCACATCACCACCAGACATTTGTAGCAGGAGCCTCATAGGACACTACAGGAAACAACTGAACCTATTTCTGCAAATAAAATTAATAATAAAGAAAATGCTGAATCTTTTCATTTCTTTTTTTTTTAAGGTCTTTATTGTTTATCCGCCAAATTATAGAGAGTATATCAATAAGAATATCAAACACTTTTTTTTTCAGTAAAAAGAATAAAACATTTTAATAGTTGGTTACATTATTCATTGATTATGTTTTTTGATTAATTAATTGATGTTACATTTCTGTACTCATTACTTGTTAACATGGTTAAAAAATCGTTAATGTTCAAAATGTATTGGCTTAGTTTGTACAAAGAAACACTGAATAAATGCTGATTAATAAATTAATGCAGTGTGGTTTTGGGCCATTTTCTATTTAGAATTTAATACAAGTTTGTATTGGTTTCCATTACATATCTGTATTGATCCCTAAACGTATTAACAGAAAACAATACACAATTCCCTATTAGAATGTATGGTTTTACAGCAGAGAATGAAATGTTTGAGTTTATCAGTTCTATGTGGATTTCAATGTTATGGATCAAGCACATCTTAATTCCCAGGACTAAAGGTGAGAAGTATATAAAAAATAAATGCGGACGTGGTATTTTGGTCGTTAGGAAGTACCTGCCACGTTCCAGCGACGTACCACTATAACGTCGCCACGACGAATACAGGAATCACAAAGTTACGTTGCTGGAACGTTATGTGGCACGTCGCAACGACTAATATGGTCCTTTGGTGTTACGTCCTCGCAACGTGCCAGTTTGGTCATAAAGACGTACTCATCACGTTCTTGCGACGTACCACTATAACGTCGCCACGACGATTATGGGAATCACAAAGTTACGTCACTGGAACGTTATGTGGCACGTCGCTACGACGAATATGGTCCGGTCCGGTTACGTCTTCACAACGTAACTGTGTTAGCTGGGATGTAGGCTATCTAACATATCCTTGTATTTTAACAAAATAGCTACTCGCAATAGACAATAATAGACCATAACATATGAAAGAGAACTTACCCGGCAGTGCAAGAGCATGACTGGTCCAAAAGGCTGTGCTGGTTGCATTTGAGGTAACTTACAGGTCATGGGGTTTCTCAGATTTCGCATTAGCCTCGATAGTAGTCGTGTCTCCTTCATTGCGTATTTTTATATTTTGAATATATCCCTCCACTGCATATACTGTAACCCCTTTTGTCTCGATCTGGAGGATATCGCGGAGGTATTGCTCCAAAAAAGGTCATTGACACGCACGGGTATACCTCTTCCCGTCATGGCAATCTGTCGCGCTGGTCGTGTTTGACCATTTGTTTGTCGGACGTAGCAACAGTAACTAAGGGGGGCGGGGCTCGGCGAAAGGCTACTGCACTACCAGGTTTCCTCAGATTTTGATTCTTTGTTAATCTATTCAGTGTGCCAAACAAATACCTCTAATTAATCTTATTTTGTGGGTTTGCTGGATTTACTGGATTTACTGGATTTGGAATCCACTGCTGCTTACATGTATATCTAATGAGTGATTATAATCAAGGTATTGATCAATATTTTTCCTTCTAAACATCACTTGAGTTGAATGACTTCTCTAGGCTTGTGGGATTTTACTTTGTTATAGAAGTTTCCCGTGTGATCGCTGAAATGTTATTTTCATGTATTCTCTAATGTCTGTATTTGATATGAATGCAGTAACAGTGCTTGCTCATTTAGCCCGGCTTCCAGAAATGAAATATGGAAAGATGTTGTTTGAGAAAGGTCTTCAACATGTGTTAAAAAGATATAACTGTTCTTCTAGCTCACCATGACGACTACATCACAAGGGTCATTGAAACCAATAGTTTGAGTGACCATTTCGTAGCTAAAGTCTTTACTTTACTGTGTTAGATTAAAGTGTCCTCTCCTTGAGGGAAAGAGCGTATTATCTTGATGTTTTGAGACGACTCTCCTGTTTATAGTTAGAGCCTGGCCAAATCCAACCTTGGAAAACCTGTGTGTTGGTGTGTGTGTTAGTATTTTTGGTTACAGGTTAAGGAACCACTGGCATTATTGGAGATTGACTGAGTTGTTGTTCCAGACAGGCCAGCAACCCAAATCTGCCACCTGGAAGGTCACAACGTGGCTAACTTCAGGGTCCGAGTGTCAGCTGCATAATTGATGTACATATGCTTCAGTCTATCTGTATATGTGTGGAAAATTACTATGTTTATCTATTTCTTAGCCAATCAGAAACTGCAACCTGAAGCAAGGACATATCTTAGAGCTTGGTGTAGCTGTAGGGTATAACTGCTGTGATCTTTGTAACTGTAAACGGGGCGGCCTACGAACTCCTTGTGAGTCTTGAAGCTGACTTCTGCTGATGAAACTGCAAACTATCTTCAGTAAAACTTTTCTTCAATTTATTCTAATTCTGACTCCGGGTCTTCATTCATCTTATCTGGTTCTGGGTCTTTGACTGTAAATCCCCTTACAATGCCGAGCTTCAAGTGCTCGACAGTAACTGGCAACACTGGCTGCTTCCCAAATCACATACTATTTCAGGGATCAGTAAGCGACAATTATCTCGTTTGCAGCCTGTACAGAACAGCGCAGTCATTTTAGGAGTTTATACATCGGCAAGGACGTTGAGATCGACAGATCAAATGTTGTCGACAGTCCCTCGTTCCAAGAAGTCAAAGAGTAACTGAGCTTTTACAGTAGTTGCTCCTAAATTGTGGGACAGTCTTTCACTCTAAATTCGGCAGGCTCCATCTTTAGAGGTTTTTAGGTCTCAGTTGAAAACGTACCTTTTTAACCTAGCTTTTGAAGGGGATCTAGAGTAATTGTCTCTATTGCATTTAGCAATTAATTGAATTGTAAGCAATATTAACGAATAAAAACTTTTCAAAAGGTCTGGCTGGTTTCTTTCTTCTGTAAAAATTTTTCTAGCAAGGTATGGTTTATACTTTATTCTGTTATAGATGTTTCACCAGTTCCTGTTTGTTTTGGAAGGTTCTTATATTTTTCCCTGGGTATTGCCTTGCACATCACATCTAGGGATAGTCGCTAGTAAAGGCCTTGGGACTGTGGCATTATGGTGCCGTGGCATTGTTATGGTGCCCTCAGCATCGTCATAATTTTCCTGGAACTCATTAGTCATGTAGCATTGGACCCAATGGACCTTTTTCATATTTCCAGGGCTCTCAGAAGCTTATGGGGAGTTTACACGACACCGTTTTCAAATAAAAATGGAAAACGTATTGCTGTTAATTAAAATAACAGCAGCATTTTTGGGGCCTGAAAACAGGTTTCAAAGTGCACGATTTTGAATATGATACAGTTATTGTATTACATGTTCAGTCTATAGGCGTGGTGTTTCTTTATAAAGTGACATCGCCAACTACTGGCCTGGCATGCATACAGCATTCTTAGTTGTTTTTGCAGATTAATTTGTTCGCTAAAAACAAAGGGAAAACGTTTCCGTTTTAAATTCATTGTTGTCGTGTAAATGTACCCCAAGTCGTCATCATGTAAACTTCTATAGTGGATAACGGAAACTACAACAAATATAATTTTTGCGTTCTTATTTGCTCCAGTAGCAATTAACTAGTTTCCTGTAATTTAATGGCAAGGTAATAAAACACAAATATAGTGTTATGTACACAAAATATATATAAAAAACTTTGCTAGATTTACAGTGTTAATAAATGTTGAAACGTCATCTGTGAAAAAAAGAAGAGAAAAAAAGGTCAATACTTCCAGGGAACCAAGGAACTGCCACTGAGATGAATGGGAATGCTATATATGTAACAGGACTTGTATGTCATTAAATAATACACAGTAGTTTTGACAAATAATAAATGAGACCATTTTAAATATATCAATACTTTTATTGAGTGTCATTTTGGAGTGTCTGGGTACCAGACAAAAAACATTACAAAACCTTTAACACCTCTGCTTTCCTGTCCTGTAGCTAATAACCGGGACCTATATTGGAACAATAATCTGTGCAATGTATTGAATATTGTTTTATTAAAAAAAA
Source organism: Leuciscus leuciscus (assembly GCF_965113295.1). NCBI lineage: Eukaryota > Metazoa > Chordata > Actinopteri > Cypriniformes > Leuciscidae > Leuciscus > Leuciscus leuciscus. The sequence continues at coordinate 37,694,645 of NC_138727.1, read as the reverse complement.
GTCACCTTAAAAAAAAGAGAGAGAAAGAATTCCAAAACAATACTTAACGCTGAACATTCTGCACAAGGAAAATACAAATTCAAGCACAATGCATGTTTGATAGTTCCTTCCTCATTGTAAAATAAAGTTGAAACAAATAGTGTATATGTGTCTGTATGCAGTGATGAGTATTTGTTTTTCCGTTTGCATTAGACAACCTATTTGAACTCCCTACAATTCCTAACACGAAGGGCAAGACTAAACCAGTGGTCTGCGCATAGTTAACAATTTTGTAACAATTACAAATCTCCCGTCAAACTTCCTCCGGCCCAGGCCACATCATTTTGTACCATCCATTTGGAATTAATTTAGGATGATGCAGCGGATGTTGGATTAATGACGTCAGTGCACTGCGGTTCACAGAAAGGACCGAAGCGGCCGTACACATCTTTCGCCCTCACGGCAAAATAATATGTCGACCCCGACACAAACTGGGTCAAGGTGCACGCCATGGGCAGCGGCAGTGCCTTCACCTCCCCGATCTTCTTCCACAGCGACTGAGCCGAAGCGCCCGATACTGTCCCCTGGTTGTCCTGGTGATAGGCGTACAGGTGATAGGTATCTACAGCGGCGCAGTTGCGGTCCGTTTCCGCAACACACCAAGAGAGGACGATCCCGTTTTGGCTCTGGACACGGGCCAGTTTGAGCTGGGGCTGCTGCGGTGGTGAAGTGAGGGACGCCTCCGGTGGGAGACGTGCCGGCGGTGATGGTGCCAGTGGTAGTGGAGGAAGAGATGTGGAGGAAGAAGAGCTTGGACGGGAAAGAGACGGAGAATCCTAAGAGAGAACAAAGAGGGAAGGCAAGAAAGATTATTGTAGGCACTGTATATGTTAACAAAATATAAATAAAATGTTAAAGCATAAAGAGAGAAAGAAGTGAAATCTTTATATACACACACACACTCACCACAGAGGAACGCTGTGCAGATCGAACTCCTGAACCAGCGGACGGAGGAGGGAAAAAAAGAAAACCATCAGTATAGTATACTGAATTTATTCATACAAATAGTCATATTCTGAAGTGATGTAGAACGCTATAAAATATTTTAAGCAGCAACAGCAAGACAAAGGGAAAAGAAAAATATGATTACTCACCTGCATTAGGGGTAGAGCTGACTAAAGGAGTACGCTGGGTAGTGATAGGGGAAACAGTGGCTTTCTGGACTCCTGTCACTGCATAGCACCCACAAAAAGAGAAAAGTATTAGGAAACGGTAGCTTAAAAAGCTCAAGAGAGATAAAAACCAACTATGATGAGGAAATTTAGCAGTGCGAGTTAGTAAAGGGTCGGTCACATTTGCATTTCATCCCCACAAAAAAGTTCCCCACTCAGATTTCAGTCATATTCAAGTTGGTCGTGCAAATTTGCTCTCGCTGACCAACAAGGAAGCCGCTTGGTTTGAAACTGAAAATTTGCTAATGTTACAGCAACTGTATTTTACCTTGAACATCGTCATCATCTTCAGTTAGATCAATCACAGAACCTTTGGGACGCCCAGGCTGTCGAAAGAGAAGTCAAATTTAGTATACCACACTTTTACTACACAAAAGTGGTATTTGCAAAGACATGTTTTAAACCTTGCTTACCTGAGTGGGTGTTTTCGGTGTTGAGGCCTGATTATCTGTTAAAAAGAGAAATTAAAACGATTACATTATTAAAAATATGAACTTGATAACACAGTCATAGATTGAATATGTATTACATAGTAATAAATATAGGTAATGTGAGAATAATAAAATATGCTACAAAATATTTTGCTCTTTATAACTTCATATCTGGTACATGCTTTGAATTTTCATTCATTTTCATTTTCAATTAAAATTTTCTGCTACATGTACAAGCCAATGTTTCATTTAAAACTATACTATATTGTATTATTCAATGCTTTAAATAGCATGGTGCAATACAATCTAATGCAGTATGTCAAACAGCAAAAAACAGCAAAATTACAAAACAGAATAAAGACGTTGTCTCATACCGGTCTTTGAGGCCAATGCAGAAGCTGATGGCGGAGCGGCTGCCGCTGATCCTGTCGCTGCTGGTCCCGTGGTTCCTGGAGAAGAGGCGGCTGTAGACACTCCCACAACAGCAGCACACTGAATGGGCGTCCGGGCTGTCGTCACAGATATCCCTGTACTGGGTGAACTAACAGTCCCTGTGCCACCCGGATACACGGCTCTTGCCAAAGACACCGCCGGAGCTGACGATGTGGAGGAAGACGAAACAACACTGCCTGCTGGCTTTTGAAGGATGAAGGTGGTGGTAGCAGCTGTAGTCGTCTTTGCCTTATTGATGCTACTAACCGTAGATAATGATGATACTGGTATCAAACCAACACTACCGGCAGCATTAACCAATGCCCCACTTTGCCCATTTGCCATCGCTAAAGGTAGCTGAATTAAAAGAGGCTGAATAGACACTGACTGACCCCCTGATGTCACCGGGGTGTTAGTCATGACCCCTGTACCGGGACCAGTCTTTAGTAGTAGGGTGCCTGTCTGAGTCTGGCCAGGCAAAGAGGTGGATGAGGGAGTGGAGCTTGTGGTTGTGGAGATGATCTGTAGAATAGGTGTAGAGGCGGCTAGAGCGGAGGAGGCTGGCGCAGTCGGCGTGGACAGAGGTTTGGGCTGTGCTGGGATTGCTGAGGGGAGAGGGAAGAAAAACAAGAGTTATTTAATGAAATAGTTATTTACTAACTATATGCAAGAACTAGAACAAAAGCTCACCAGTTGAATTAGAACCAGTGGGTGGGCTGGACAGTTTGGGATCCATTGTGGTTTTAACAGTACTGTAAAAGAACAGAAATGGTAGGGAAGCATTAAAAATAGCAAAAACAAATAAGTGGTGGACAAGCATTTCAAATATTATTTACTGTAGCTTTTTGAATTAGAATTAGCAGAGCTAATATCTGCAGTTTTTCCCAAACTAGTGTGTCTAGAGAATTGGCTCTACTGAGAGCAACACTCTTAAATGGGGGTGGTATAATCCCCCTTTTTACAAGTTGTAAAATAAGTCTCTTATGTCTCCAGCGTGTGTATGTGAAGTTTTAGCTCGAAATACCCCACAGATAATTTTTTTTACAGCATGTTAAAATTGTCCCTTTTTGAGGGTGAGCAAAAACTAGTTGTTTTGTGTTAAATGCAAATGAGCTGCTGCTCCCGGCACAGAGGGTGGAGCTTCAATAGCTGTGTGTGTGTGTGTGTGTGTGTGTGTGTGTGTGTGTGTGTGTGTGTGTGTGTGTGTGTGTGTGTGTGTGTGTGTGTGTGTGTGTGTGTGGCTCCGATTACCTCACGCAAACACGTACTGAAAATGTCAGAAACTGTTCTGCCTTTTATGTTTAAACCGGAGTCAGACAATGATGGAGAGATTCAAGAAGTGACAACATGCAACAGGACGTTTCTGAATGGTTAGTTGAATTTATGTTGCTGATGTGGAGTTAACTATCTTCAAGTCTTTGATTAGCATATTCTGTCATGATAATCTATAAAATCGTTAGTGTGGGAACTGTTGTAAAATCCATACAGAGTGACATGCTATTGCATTTGTCTTACGTACTGTATTGCAATAAATGTGAAAAGACGAATGTGACAGCTTGAGCAGACAAATGTGCAGTACTACAACAACTCTTCCTCTTCTCAACATGGACTTTGTGTTCCCCGGGGCGGGGTTTATGTACAATTTAGGGCTAGTGATGTCACTAACCCGGGAGGAATGTTGTGTAGTCCCTACCAGCCGTTTGTTGTAGTCCTTAAACTATTTCTTTAAAGGCAAATATCTCCCTTTGTTTGAACTTTGAGCGTTGTAACTTTGCCGATGTTGTTTATGCTCAAACAGCACTAACTAAAGTTAAAAAAGTGAAATCATAATCGACCACCCCTTTCAAAATAAAAGTTCTTTACTGGCATCTATGGTTGTCCATGAAGAACCTTAAACATCCATGGGATGTTAGATTTTTTTAAATGTTCATCACACTGACGAAAAATAATGGTTCACTGAAAGAAGGTTCTTCTATGGCATTGCTTTAGGAACAACAATTTAAGAGTGTACTGAGAGTTTGTTCAACCAATGTGGAAAAAGGATGGTGAAATGTCTAGATCTTGGCAAGTAGGAGCCCTACAGCTTTAGGGGCCATGAACACAGAATGCGTTTTTTGCATTCCACTGCATTGCGCTACACTTGCGCCAAAGGGACGTCTTTGACCATTGCGCTCATGTGTTTTTCGCACATAACACAGCATTCTAGAGAAACAGCCCTCATGTTAAAAGAAGTTCAACTTAAAGGCATTGCATTTTTTCTATTCCACTGCACACGACTTGTGGTGGTGTTGTTTTTTTTCAACACAAAAACACATTCTGTTTGAATGGCCCCTTAGAGGGACTGAAAGGGGTGGAAGACTTTTACAGAAGTGTAGGTTTAGAAGCAAAATGATTGCAACAACTTGTACTGGAGAAAGAGTAGCATGATCTTGTGAAGATTAATAGAGGATATGTCAGATATGTTTACCGTTGTGGTGTAGTCATGTTGGTTGCATTGTTGGCCTGAGCAGCAGAGGCAGCATGAACCTGATTAATGGGAAGCAAAGTGCATTTTACCTTAGAAGTGAACTCAACCTTACATTCAAAAGCAGATTTTGCCTGCAATCAAACACTAAGAAGAGTATTATATTTATAGATAAAGGACCACATCTTTATTCCCCAATAACTGAACAAAAATTCACACTCTTACCTCTTGAGTTCTCTTTGAGTTCTCGGAGGCCTGATTAGCAGCACCAAACTTTTTGGCTAGCCGGGAAATCTTAGCCTAAAGTTAAATCACAATTTTATTGATGTTATGTGTCCAGCATGATAATATTTTCAAAATGACATACTTAGATTGAGCAAAACATTCATATGTATATTGCACTCTGTGGTTTAAAGTTATTAAAAGCATTCAAAGAAAGACAAGCCTGTTTCTATTTGATGCACAATAGCAATATTTCTTGTATAATTCTGAACTCACCTGTAGTGTGTTAATATGCTGCAAAGCATTCTGTTGTTTGGTTGCATTGTCAATCTTCTCCACTCTCTCTTTCAGCTCTTTTATGCTTCGGTCAAATACGGTCAACTGCAGCACCCGTAACCGTTCCTCAACTAACTGCTGTACCATCTAATAGGAAGAAAGACAAGAAATCTAATTAAGGTCTTAAGTCTTCCAAAAGGAAGAGAATTAGACTTTACAGATCATCAGAACTATGTTTATCATGAACATTATAAAGGAGTATTCTTTTCTGCAGATAATTTGGAAAATCCCCCCATGAAAACAAATATTAAGACTAAAAAGGGCATAATAGGTCCTCTTTAAACAAAGCAATCTTGTCTTTTCAGAAGACTTGGATTAGGCTTTTGTCTATCAACTCTTTAAGCTTGAAAACTTTGGTTGAATGAACTAACAATATTAAGTAGGAAATGAGAGGTTATTAAATCTTAATTTGTGCTTCCAAAGCTGAATGAAAAACCTTCAAATATCGTCCTTTGTGTTCCACAGAAGAAAGAAAGCCATACAGGTGTGGAATGTGAAATTATGACAGAATGTTCATTTGTTTTGGTGAACTATCCCTGTAAAAGTGATTATACACACGACAACTTTTTGAGGAATGTTGCTGGGCAATGTTGCCGTCAACGGGCAACCAGGATCTTAAGTAGCTAGATAGAAATTTGTTGCCCATTCTCAATGGGGAAGTGCCCAAGCAACACTGCTCAAAAAGCTGCCGTATATCATCACCTTTAGACTCATTTACTCATTCATCAAAGCATGCTGTTGTGCATGGTCATGAACTGCATGTTATAGATGCTGTACATAGATTTCAAATCAAAAACAAACCTTCTCCAGTTTATGGCGGCTCCCTGCATTGCCTGTGATTTTCAGCTCCAGCTGAGCCTCCAGCTCCTCACCCTCAAGCCTTGCTCGTTTTCCATCTCTCTCCTCGATTTCTTTGTCATCTTCATCTTGCTCCTCAGACAATGATCTCTTTGTACCAGCAGGGGAGCTGTTGTCTTCTGTTAAGTAGAGGCAGAGGAAGGGTTTAGGTTTAAAGGCAGTGCCTGCAACTATTAAAACAGGGATATTAGCGTAACGAATGTTAGCTCAAACGCTGACAGTTGTTGACACTTAGGTAGGAAACTCGAAATTGTTTGATCATTTGAGACAAAAATAAATTCTATCATCTTTTACTCATCCAGAACCGGTTTAACTTTTTCTACTGTAAAACACAAAAGATATATTGAAAAATGTTGCAGCTTTTTTTGTCAAAAGGATTCAAAAGTTTTTTGTTTTTTGTTTTTCTCATTGAATGGCTCCAAATTTGTGTTCCACAGAAGTAGATTGAGTGGTTGAGTATATAGCGACAATTTTCATTTTTTGATAACGTATCCCTTTAATTAATCAGATTGCAAAGCAATTCATTAATATCAGGATTTGAGAAAATAAATAAATAGGGAAGCTCATATTTTCCACTAAAGTATTCAAAGGAGTGCCTTTTTACAGTCTCCACAAATAAATTGTATGGGAATGCAAGAATGACAAAGATCTCACCACCCCGAAATTATAGATTGACCAGTAGTTTGCAGGCAGGTTGGGTTTCTAGACATTCTCACCTCCTGCATTTTCAGAAGTGCCTTTTTCATCTTTTTGGTCCTCTTTCTCGTCATCTACATTCATCTTCTCCTCGCTACTTTCTTTGTTTTCATCTTTGTCTGCTTGGATTTCATCCTCTTCGCTCAAGCACAAAAATCCTTCTTTAACCTCTGGATCACAGTTTAACCCAGATGGAGAAGCAGAGAGAGAAGAGGAGGAACTTTTATTGCTTGTCTCCTTTTTCTCTTCTGTGGCCACAAGGGGGTCGTCCATATCCATAGAAGGTGAGGTAGCCTGTGCGTTGGGTGGAGAGGGGGATCGAGAGACAGATGGAGAAGGGGAACAGCGAGCTGAATCCGGGGCAGGTGACATCAAGTCGGCCTCTTTATGAGTCAAGTCTTTCTCTTTCTCCTTCACTTTCTCTTTCTCCTTATCCTTCTCCTTATCCTTCTCCTTCTCCTTCTCCTCGGTGTGGGTGCCATTCACCAGCGGTGTCTGAGGTTGTGATGAGGAAGAGGAGTAAGAGGCGGAGCTGGAATTGGTGGTTGTCAGGGTGTTGTGCAGAGCTTCCAGTTGTTGCCGATCACTCATCTTCATAGTTTTCCGTGCACGGAAGATTTTCTTCTGAGGTTCCTCAGGTACAGCTACTTCCATTTTCACCTGCGAAACAATACGAGGATATGGTCAAACAAATGTTTTATATCCTAAACAGGCTAGTTAGCAAAACTCCATGCAGTACTCAACACATCTGATTAATCTAACCAAGTACAAGTGTCTTTACTGAAGAGTGACCACAAGGTGTCACTGTCATTCATCTAAAAGCCATTTCCTGCTGTTCTTTTCCATTGCCATTTTCTCTTGACCTCAATCACAATACCTTCTGTTAACTGTAACAAAACCGTAATAATAACCTTGGACTAAGGCTTTGACAAGTTTTTTTTAGATTGTAATTCCTCCAAAGTAAAAGTACTACACTGTTTAGATCTGTTTATCCACACTATCAGTCTGAGCTGAAGCATCTCTCTAATAAACAAGCCACAAACCACTAGAAATCTGTTTTGAAAAGAGTTACCTAACAAAAACCAATAACCTTCCTCAGTTCAATTGACATGACTAGCGAGTTGGTAGGGCCGTAACAGCCAGCAGTGCATCTGATTTCAGAATAATAAGAGGGAGAGCAGACTTTGTGTCCTCCCCCTCAACGTGATTGGTGCAATTCTTAGCCAATAAGAGCAGCACACTACAGAATCTGCTAGCGACAAGAGGAGTTCATTATATAATGCAGATTTTCAAAGTTACTATCGTACTTAAACTAGACTCGTACTTCTGTCTCCATGTTAATCATCACAAAAAGACATTAGTTTGTCTTACCAGGCTTCTGTAATGTCTCGTACTTTCCTGTTCATGGATTAGGCAGCCAGTCGCTTGAGGATCCTAAAAAAAAGAAAGAAAGAATTGAAATATTAGGTATGAAATTAAGTTAAAAATAGTTTCGCACACATTCTAACTAATTTCATGCTAAAGTTAGTTCTTCAGCTCATAACCATATCCAAACATCCTTCAGCTCCCTCCCTCCCTCATGTTTTAATTAATAAGTTGCTTTCAAAATGTTACGTAATCATAACCCAGTAATTTAACATAACCGATGAGCGCTAGCATATTGTCTACTTGATTATTTAGCAATCTAGTCAACATATTTCCTTATTTCTACGCACATGGATTACAATCCATGCTGAATCTGTTGCCAAATGTTATGACAAAGGCCACATACAGTGAACTCATTGCAAGCTGTGCAAAAATAACAATCTACAGAGAAAAACAAAGAACTTGAGCAAACAGCTAAAGAAACAAAGGTGGTGACATCCTGCAATTAAAGTAGATGTTTCCCCAATACTACACAATTTAGAAACTAATTAAATTCAGATTAATCACAAAATAAGTACATCACACAATATGTGGTAAAGAAGTACGCTGCAAATTGTTATCCTGATAAGACGAGGTAATATTAAACCCTATTTGCCATTTAAAAAGACTGAATTTTACTGGAGGACATGCATTTAAAAATAAATTACAATACTGGTGTTCTCTTTCAGAGCTTAAGATACTAGAAGTTTCTAAATTAATATAAAAAGAATAGCCTCTTGGCATTTAAACAATTAAAAACTTGTGATCTGAAACAAGAAATAATATGGTCAAGTTTGTTACTTAAGCAATAAAACCATTCAATACTAGTAAAAGTAACTCCTCTCAGCCAACACCAACATTTATAAACAAAATCAAAATACCATAAACCTCAAAATATTAAACAATTTCCTGTATTTTACAATATTCCCAATGATAACAGCTGAGCAAATTGCTAGCATTGAACTTGCTATTAGCATCAAAGCACCTTACTAATGCTCATTCTAATGCTTAACATCAACTTATTCTCAGTACTTATTCTCTACTCCAGTTATTCTCATCTTTTCTTTGTTTACTACACATCCCAAAAAAATATCTTGCCAAGATCTGCAAGCATAAATCCACAGGACACCACATTGCTGCTGTGCTGCTAAATTAGCAATTGTCATCCTGGCAGGTGTGAATGACGTGGCTTACATATATATACACACACCAGTCCATTAGCAAAATCTTTAACCTCCTGTCAACAGCCATTCCCCAAAGTTCTGGTATCCATGACAACCACGAAAAAGATTTTTACTTAATTCACTTGTAAGTTCTATTAGCTTTGACAAATTTTCCTTTCTAAACACTGAAGTGTCACCACAAACTGCTGAGTCAGGAGCAAGACAGGTAACAAGGTTGTACAAGACACAAATTAAGGTGTCAAGCAAGCTGACAACAGACAGCCATTTAGTAACCCAAAACGAACACTAAAAAACATTTGACATTTCATGTCATAAACCCCCCTCCCAAAAAACACTAATGTGTGACAAAAACTAAAGAGTAATAAAGTGCATCTCTGTATTCCTCCATGTCCTCGGTTTTATGTCCACAGAAAATACATTCATTTTATAAAAATGGCTGCTAGCTTCTGGGAAGCTTGTTGTTCTAATGTTGATCACCGCGCACAGCCTCACTGTGGCCCTCCCCCACCCCAACTGTAAACATAGACACTGAGGTTCCCGCTCATTGCAAAATGGTCGCCAGAGCTGCGGTGTAAAGCCAGGCTCAGTTTTACAGTACTCCTCCTCCAGAGGCTCAGGCCTGAATATCCAAGTCCCGCTCAATGCAAGTTGATTTCAGCGATATAACCTCTTGTGGACTGCTAATAAAGAACTGTTCGCAAAATAGCCGAACATTGTATCCCGTATTGAAAACCGTTTCAAGGTAAAATACCTGCAATAAGTTCTATGGTAAGCTGACAAAAAAAAAAAGGTTTGCTCCATCTAAAATAAGCAAATCACTAATATTCCATTAGAAGGCATTAAATATCAAAAGATCGCAAGGAATTGCGTTCGTTTACGGTTTGCACGCAATCAACACTTCCTGATGCCAAAGCCCAAAGTATGACTTGAAAATATCCCAGTCAAATGTAAAATAGATGATCTCAATCATGTTAGAACTGCACAATTCTCACTAACAGCCAAAACAAAAAAGACCAAAAAAACAAAAACAAAAAAAAAAAACGTAAAAAGGGTTGTTTCTGCGATAATACGAAGACATGAAAATACATCTAGAATTTTTCTTAAAACAGATAAAACAAACATCCACCAAAATGTCCATTAATCTTACAAGTACACAACACTAAATTTGAATGCGAAAAAATTGAAGTCCTCAATAACCAAAACAGCTCAAAAAACAACCTTGAGGTTTAGTCTTCAGGAGTAGGCCTTGATTAGTAGGGAGCGCAAAAATGGGAGCATGCCTAGCTTCCAACTAGCTCAAAGCGCACACAACAAGAAAAGAGGAACAGAGAGAGACAGAGAGAACGGGAGGGGGAAGGGATCTCATGTGGAGAGGCGGAGCACATTCTTTGTAAGGTGTTGGCTGTAACTAGAATAGAAAAACAGTGTAGCTACACACAATTGTAGCGTTACAACCAACAGGCCAGCGTTATATGAAACAAAAGGTCACATTTTGACTTATGATAAGCCTGTGAGATGATTCATCTCATCATAAAATCTCACTGACCGACCAGCAGTCTCAAACCTGCAATTAAAGGTGTTCAAAAACAAGACATTCATACAAAAACCTTTAGAAAAGAGGAGAAAATAAAGAACAAAGGAAAAAAACATCAGCAGCAAGAAAGAAAAACTGCCATATGCTGTAAAGCAAAAAACAGACCCCTCCCCCACTGCTGCAGGCACAGAGAAAACAGGGTGGAAAATTACTGCGATGTGGATCGTACCATTGCAACAGAAGAGGGGTGTCTCACGTGCACCGCTGTGTGTCAACACAAGAGGGAGCGCAGCAAAACTGAATCTGCTCTGCATTTTAAAAATAAACCAAATGACAACAATTTGCCTATAAGCATTTTTACTAAAGTCCATATTTTTCAATACATAACTTGGTAGCGTACATCCCAATACAGCACAAAAATATTTTGGCAGTAGCTTTGCTATTGCACAAAAGCAGGTTTATCACAAGGTAAAAGGTCAAAAACCATAAATGTAAACAACTGAGCAAAATGAGCTATCACCATTTTCAATGTGATGCCAGACAATTAAGCATATTCATATTTCATGCCTTTTGACTATTACCTCTTAGTCACATTGAACCATTCTCAGCTAAAAAAATAGCAAAAATTGTGATGATATTTCATGACTATGCGAAATCGAATAACTCACAAGAAATGAATTGTTCTATTCATTGTTTTCCTAGTAAAGGAAACCTATCCTGACTAAATATCACTCAAAAACTAAATTTTGTTAGGCACAGCAGTTAGTGCAGGTGTTCTGACACATTTAACTAAAGTGTTCATTCCAGCAATAGAAGTACTAATCCAGCTCATGACATTTTCCGATTTTATTCCCTCCTCTTCTCCCAATCCTTTCCTGTCATCTCTCAACTGTGCCTATAAATAAAACTGAAAAGGGCATAAAAAAAATCCCTACAATCAGTCCTTGAGAACAACATAGACGACCTTATCTAAACAAATCTATTCTAGTTCAGATAGCTGCTATTTCTGCTGTCAATTTTCACACACGAAAAAAAGAAATATTAGCACAACAAATTTAACAGATCTCCTAAAGCCTAATGACATTTATGTTGCAACTCATGGAGTTCCCAGCAGACAGTATTAGCACTGATGATGCGTTTTCACATACTCCGAAGTCTGACATGATCCAAACCAGACGCGCCATGACCAAAGCGCTCTTCCACATGAATCCACGCTCCTGTCCTAGCCATGACAAGCGACACTGAACTTTGCCCATCTCACGGTTTCCATTTTTGCAGCTTTACCCATTTTCACAAACATCAAATATGACATCCCTGAATATCCAAAAGGATATACAAATAAAAATGGTGCTGCCTGGAAACACATCATAGAAGTCATGAAAACACAAGGTTTGTGGATCTTATGCCTGGTACACATTGGACTATTTTGGACTGTCCCAGACGAAAGATGACCAATCGTGGCGATTTCTGTGGTCCTATGTCGTACAGTGAGAGAGGTTCAAAGATGGCAGTTGTCACGGTCTTGCAACCAAAGACAGCCTGCGATCATTTTCTGACATTGTCAGAAATTTGGCATGATCATCTCATAGTGTGTTTGCTGATACAACCTACGTCTACTGACTAGCCAATTAAAATGCAAAACTCGAGCTCCATTTACAAAATTGGCATGCCAAGTTGGCCTCTTTTCCCTCGTCCATATTCTCCTTTCATGTACTTTTTTTGTTTTCTCCAGCGCACATAAAAACCACAATTGCCAAAAATGGGATCCATCTTGCTTTATTTGTTTATTACTCGCGAATGCTGACTTTTTATTCTTCTATACTAACTTGCGTCGTAGCCTACGATTCAATAGGTGTCATCATCGTACAGTCTGCATAAATGTCGTACACAAGTTTTTTAGATCCATGTCGTACAGTGTGATCTTATAGGATTCCCCAAATTACAGTCTGTAGCAGGCATTAGATTGACGCAGTTTCAGCAGTAATGTGCATAATATATTGCGAGTGCAAGAGAATGTGCAAACTGAGAAAACCCACATACTGATGTGATTTTGTCGCAAAGCATTTTCACTTTCAGAGTGGACAAAGTTCGCTTGCTGTTGAAATCTAGTTGCACCACATCTGGTTAAGACATACGTCTGCCTAGCAGCACTGAGCTTGTCAATGCCCCTTTCGTACTAACATATTCGGCGCCATCCACAATCAATAAACGTGCATGAATGATGTGCACAATGAACCTAATACTTCTCAGGCGCATCTCATGATCATGAGAGAACGCAAGTACGTCTAGCCATCTCACACCAAGTGTGAACGGAAGGAAAAGAGTTATCTGCTGCATAAAAAGTTGTTTTGGAAACGTATTGATTTCCACACCAGAAAAACACCAGTCTTTTTTTCTTTCTTTTTTTCCTTTAGAAGACCATTAGGAAAAACATTCCATGAAACTGCAGAGAGAAATTACACCAAAAAAAGTGTAAAATGGGAATGGAAAAGAAGTTCCATTAGAGTGGAGGTGAAACTCATGCAATGAGAACACTCACTCCTCCCCCACTGCTGAAGAATGTGCAGTCAAAACGGTAAAAAAAAAAGAGAGACAGGGATCGTACGATAACTAAAAGCAGGGGTGTGGAGATGCAGTAATTTGAATACAAGGAAGACCGTGATAAAACTTTGTATAGTATTTTGCAGTTGTGTGTCTGATGTTCCTAATGTCGGATGAAGGCCTTGAAGGAGGCTGAACAGCATGGTTTTTATCTGATAAATTTGAAGCTCTTTGTTTTCATATAGAGGAAGTCTGGCACCTTCTCAGTACAGTCACAAGGGAATTAAATAAAAAAAAAAAGAGCATAATACTGCAGCTATGATGAGAACAATAAAAAAAAAAATGCTATCAGGGTGTAAAAGATTCAATCTATTATATTCATTTCTCTACGGTTTCGCACTAGCTTTAGCTTTACTTTACGACGTTATAACTATTCTGGTCTATTTTTTACATTTCTTATCACGGCACTGCTAATATTGTTGCGTACATGATTACTGGCTTCTGTTTTATTCTAATAAAATTTATTAGCAGAAGATTTTTATAATGATATTTTTAATTGTGTGATAAAAAAAAAAAAATTCACTACACCAAGGGGATTCCGACAACTGAATATCATGATTACGGCTTTGAGACACAGCTGTTTTACAATGAGACGTGCTCCCAAACTACATTTCATAGTTTTCTGTGGCAGCAGAAGATAAAGCATCAGATTCAGACCTAAAGTTCCACATTTGCTCTTTATTATACAGTATTAGTGTCAAATAAACTCCCTTCTTTGTTGGTAAGAAGAAAAAGCGGATTTTATTCCGACCAAAATCACTTGAAACCGAATCCCGATGTTATTGCGAATTCCTAACTCGCAAGTAGAGAATTCCCAAGAGAATGTAGCGCAGATGTACAAGCACAAGAGAAGTACAAGCGCAGATGACCGGCAAAGGATATGGCCTAATACTTACAACATTTAGGGCCACTGGTGAAATAAGAGCATTACAACAACTTGAACCCATCTTAAAACCCTCCAACACAACAACTGTTTGTATAAAAACAGCTTTCCTTTAAAAACTGCTGTATGCACACCCAGCTAATAACAGACTGAAACCAGTTGAGACAATCTCATAGATCTCTCTCATGTGCCTAAAAAAAAAACACTTGGAGGTTTCTGGTAAAGCAATCAGATTAACTAATTTCTGGCAATTTTATTTGATAAATGAACTTATTTTCCTCACTTTGCTCACTGTCTGATCAATAACAGTGTCAAAACCCCACAAGACTGTCTTACATATGCGTGAAATAGAAAATATTTCAGGCACTAGAGCTTAAACTCCTTCTAGAATGACAGGAATCAAACGCGGCACAACAACAGTAAACCGTGCACATTCTGCAGTTACCACTGAGAGCCAGAATTACAGCGAAGTCTCTTTAAGGGCCCCTCCCCCGCTCTGCCATTTCATACAAGTAGCTCTGCAGTGCAATAACACAAAATGGCCACCAGCTCGGCTGCTGGCAAGCCAAACAACTGCACTATCCATGTGACTTAAACCAGATTAGATTTGATTTTACAAGTTGTCTATTTTAATTTAGCCAACTCGCATGGAGCAAGCATCTGACTCTCTCCGGTTCCTAACGTCGGAGTTCCTTCCAGCAGTTGATTTTCTTTTTGCGTCAAGAAGGTGCTTCAATTCATCCTCTTGAAGGTTGTGAAACTCCAATTGTCTTCAATCATTCACGTCTTTAGATCCCACAAAATAACCTGCTATATGATAGCACAGAGGTGGCCTTTTGTCTTCTGGACAGCGTAAAGATGTTTAAATTGATGCGTCAGGTGGGTGTTGCTCCATTGAGCTATATTATCATCAGTCTTCCGGTTTTGCTTCATCCTGGAGTTCTACGATGTTATAGTACTCTTCAATCCGTGTTCCTCATCTTCAACACATTGTACTTGACAAGTCAGAGTTATAGAATAGAAGCAACATCTCTAGACATGCATGGCTAAGTCAATCTATTTATTTTAGTTAAATACATTTGGCAAGCACTGTTAAAGGAAAAGGCCTAAGTATGTTAGCTCTACTACAAGGGTGCTCAATCCTACTGGGGATTTACCTCTGTGCAGATTTGATTTTCAAGATTGTGTTTGGTTCCAAAAAGGGACCTGAACCAGCTAATCATGCTCCTCAGGATCACCTGTAAATTACCACAGGTGAGTTAAACGAGGGTTGAACCTAAATTCAGATTAAAGGAAAATCTCAGGACTGAGTACCCCTGAACCACATAATATCTGCCTAAATAAACTGGTTAAGAACCAACATACATTTTTAGCACATGTTAGACACTCATCAATATCGCATTATGTAGCAAAATGGGTTTTTTTAAGTTTTTTTTTAAAATACCCGCATTTTAAACTAACGGTAAAAAAATAAATAAAAAAAAAAATAAATAAAAAAAAAAATAAAAAAAAATCGCAAAAACATGTCTAACTTTGATAAATCACATGTAAACATATTGTGCAATCTAGTAAAATAAACCACATTCCCACAAGGATTCTACTAAAAAGAAACAAAACTACAAAAGTACAGGAAGACAGAGAGCTGTGACCTTACACTGCTATCCTCAAATGCAGGCCACCTTCTGCTTGGAGGAGAAATTTGCAAGCGTGACTAGCCGTCGTGCGATCAAAAGCCTAGCAGTAAAACTGAGCAGAGGTGGGGGAGGGGCAGGGCTAGGGCTGTACCATGGATTTTACAGGGGTGCTACCATTATTCATTTCAATAAGTATTAAACACACTAATATACAATATTTGACACAGACAAATGAGCTGTACTATATATATCCACATAACTGCAGAGGGGATAAAAAGGATTGTTCTCTTAGCAATACGTTTATTCCGGTTATCCTTTTGGATTTTTCTTACCAAATTAAATAAAACATGTTGAGAGAATTAAACATGTTAAACAGAATTTAAACTGAAAACGGTTTTAAACAAACATTAGATCTCAACATATCAAACTAGCTGAAACTAGTTCTAGAGCAGAGTCAGTCACACTGCAGTGTAGCTCCACCCTCTTGCTGCAAAGTAACACAGCAGAGCAGACAACGGAAAATTACTGGAGAGTACAGAGCATACCATTAGAAGGGCCGAGAGGGGGAGACACTCTTAACTTGGACGTTACAACGGTTCGAGTTCCAAACAGACATTAATTACAGGTCTTTTCCATATGAGGTCCAACTAATCGAGAGTCTGCTATGTCTGCCAAACAGCACTGAGGTGTTCCAATGAGACCCAACTTTAAGCGCATATTGAGGCAGACGCAAATATTTTTTAATCGAAACATTTAAATAATTTGGGATATGAATCTGTAATACAGCGGGTCTCAAACGTAGCCCATGATTAGTCATGAGAGAACGCAAGCATGTCTAGTCACACCACCTCAAGGAGCACACAAAGGAGTTCATGGAAGGGGGAGGGGAGCACATGTTGGACTCTTCCATGTTTGCAGTTGTCTTTAAAACGTGGACTTCTACACTAGAAAAATAGTAAGACTTTAATAGATCCCAACTATTATTTCTTTGAAAGACAGCAAGAAACACAACTGTCATCAGCAACCTAAACAGTTTGCAAGTCCTTGCCATGATTGAACAAGCAAAGCCAAACTCCACAAAACAACTGAAGGCTTTCGATTAAATTATGCATTGCGAAAAAGTGAAGCATACAATAAAAAAAATCTAATAAATAAAAGCTGTCAAATTTCAGGGGGATAAAAATCATGATTGTGAGAACACTCTCGCTTCCCCCACTTTTGCAGAACATGTAGAAAAAAAAAAAAAAAAACTGTATAAATTAATAGACAGGGAATGTACTACTAAAATCTGCCTAAATTAACATACAATCACAATTTAATTATAGTGTGTGTCTGCATTTACAGATCTAGGCTAGTAGCTTATAAATTTAACGGGGGCTTATGCTCTGCCAAGCTTCATCTCAACAGCTTGGAATTTTCCGATTCGTGTGTAGCACTAGCTCTCAATGCAGAGAACACACTCAATCTGCTGGTCAGTTGGTCACCTCAGTAGTTTCAATAATCAGAAAGCCAGCTTTAGGAGCAAGTTCTGAGTCTATATAGCCGTTTCAGTAGTGCGAATTCACGAATGGCAAGAGGCATTAATTTAAAATCTCAGTAGTGTTCTGCCCAAATGCTAATTCATATCAGCAAGCTTTTCATTGTTCATACAAGTTCAGGTTAATGTTTTTTTTGTTTTTTTTTTGTTTTTTTTATCTGGATGCAGGCCCACATGCTGCTTTTACCCTGCACAAGTAGCCACAGATTTGTCTGCACCGCTAATCAGAGACTACGACACGCTGCTGCTGAATCTACAGCACCACGGCAAGGGAAATTATAGTTGAGCTGAGTTCACAGTGTGAAATGAACGTGATGAGAAAGAAGCCAAGGAGAACTGCGAAATAATACTGATAGTATGAATAAACCGAATAAACATTTTTACTGCATTGTTCTCGCTGGCTGCACACAACAAAAGACAGTAGTCTAATTTGTGAACAAATAACTAGGCTATATGCTGATTCTTTGTAATGAATCAAAAGAAAAAAAATTCAAACTTGAGTTATCAGGTTGAATCAGTCTAATGACTCACTCGATGAATTAGCATCTGACTCACTGTCAGTTACTGTCATTTTAGTCATGTCCAACTCAAGATGAACAGAGAATGGTATTGACTAAGACTTCACATGACATACAATAGCAGGTTCTGTGTGGGCATCTCAGTACTAGTTACTGGTACTGAAGCAGATGCCAGCTAACTCTAGTTACTGGTACTGAAGCAGATGCCAGCTAACTCACTCACTAGTATTGTACATTAGCCAGGTCATTACCATTTAATTCAATGTTTTAAGTCAAAACAAAAAGAACAACACAAAATTGTATAGGCTACAATCAGGGTGTAAAATGAGATTCTCATTTTAGAAGACCTGAGACTTTTGCTAAAGAGTGCCAGAACTACACATTTTTACAGTTATGGAGAATATTGGTATTTATTTGCCTCTATTATTTAGCATTGGTTTAGACTAATATTTATTTATAGCTTTTTTCTCATCCATTTTTGTAATTCAGTATTGTGGGACTGCTAAAATTCTTGGCTCCTTGTTCAGCATTTGCATTTATATAATTTAAAATTGTATGTCCCATTCAACAAAAACATTTTAAAATGAATAAATGTTGCGGTATTTGCAAGTGCACAACAAAAAGTTTAGACAAAAGACAACAACAAAAAAAAAGTTTTGAAGAAATTCTTCAATGCATTAACCAATCAAAAACTATTCGCTGCTAGCATGAAAAACATAAGATATGCCAAGATCCTCCCCCAATCTTCACTGGGATGAAGAGAAGACACCCAAGTAAAAATATAGACGCTCAAATGGAATATACCATTTTCTAATTTGTAGGGCAGCACAAACATTAACAGAAGCTAATCCATGCCACACATTTTTTTTTTAAAATAAAAAATAAAGTATTATTAGAGAGATTTTCTGGTGAAATGGGTACAAACATGACCTGCATACATCTTAAAAACGAATAATTCAATAACTCCCTTTAGCCAAAAAAAAACAAAACAAAAAAACAGCTTTCCTCTTGTAATGCTACTGTATGCACAGCCAGCTAATCACAGACACGACCGGCAGAAACCGGCTGAATCCAGTTGAGACTGGCTTAGCTGTGGGTTGTATGTCATAGATCTCGGTCATGTGTCAGTCTTTGTTCCTGATAACATACACTAACTAACTAGCGGATCAAGCTACAAAATAAAATTGTAATAATGAACTGATCTAAAATGTCCTTGTTCTGTGTAATAAATTATTACTTTCCAAAACGAACAAAATGATCATACAAGTGCATGAAATGAAACATTTCATGCATTGAAGCCTAAATCCTCCAAGAAAGACTGAAACCAAACACGGCACAACAACAGTAAACCGTATACACGGTGCAGCTACCATGGAGAGCCAGAATTACCACGAAGTCTCTTTAAGGGCCCCTCCCCCGCTCTGCCATTTCATACAAGTAGCTCTGCAGTGCAATAACACAAAATGGCCACCAGCTCGGCTGCTGGCAAGCCAAACAACTGCAGCTGCACAAATCATGTAAATTAAACAGGAAGAAATGACTAAATTAAAATAAAGTGCCTTTGTTTCAGGGCTGTGTCTAGCATGCATGTAGCATGTTTCTTCACATCTGATGTTCCTTGCATCTAGATGCATCCAGTTCATCCATACAGGAGCTTATTTTTTGCTTTTAAAATTGTCAGCTTTTAATCATGCTGCATCATCAAGATCGCACAACTACTACAGAGGGCATAGTCTATTCAGTTATTCAAGCCTTGGTCTTCTGTTCTCAGCATCACAAAGATGGTTTCCGCTATGAATCAGGTGCAGGCTAGTCCTGTGATTCTTCAGAGATATCTGATCATACTTCAGTCTTGTGCCATTGCTTCATACTTGTGCATTGGAGTTTTAATGGAGCGCTTTTAAAGGGTTCTCTCTTCAATCCATGCAGACATCCCTTACCCTTGTCACCTTGCACTCAACGAGTGACAGTTATGGAATAGTAGCAATGTCTCTGGACATTAACTGCATGCTCTGTTTTATAGATAAATGCAGGTCATGCTGTCTCAGAAATATTGTGAGGTGAAAAAGCCAATAGCATGTACTAACATGTTGTCCACACCGCATCCAAGTGGCATGTCACATCAAAGTGTAATCACCACCATTCTAATTGATAAAAGCCATCTATATTGGAAGCACCTGATGCCTTTAGTTTACAAACACCCCGTTTTTATGTATGCCACGCAACACAGCTACTCCAGCCACTTTTACCCATCCAACTGATATAAAACTATTCATTATTCAAATTTAAATAATTTAAGTTCTGAACCTTTTCTCAAAGGCCAGCTGGATTGATTTTTCTGGTCTGTAGTTTGGTCTGGTCTCGCTTTATCTTATTTAAAACAATTCAAAACTGCGCAATTAAAAAAAAATGCTAATTTTAGCTCATGTAAGGAGTTAGTTTATTAACATGCTACTTTATTAAAATCTTCCAAGTTTACATTTCATTGGACCAAGCACTTTGTAGTTGCATGCCACTTTACAGCTTTTAGTATTCAAGCTGTAACACAAGGGTGCTCAATCTTGTGTGTAAACTAGTTTAGTTCGGCCTCTAAACAAGCACACAAGGAATCTAATCAAGATCCTCAGAATCTTGTAAATTACCAGCAGGTGCACTAAGGTAGGGTTAAACTTAACCTCTGAACCTTTTCTCCAGGAAAATCTCCAGGAGCAGGACTGAGTACACCTGAAAGACATGCCAAAATCAACTGATTGAAAACCAATCAACTGCTTTTAGTATGTTAGCATAGTCAATACATGTGACACAGCTACAGAAAAATGGTTTTTATACTAAATACTGATGCGCAGTGAATCGCAAGCACCCCACTTACTGCGTTATTACATTTAGTTGATTTCATATATTTTACATAGCTCTATAAATCATGCACGAAGAGACACTAATGAAAATACAAACAATTAAATAAGTACAGGAAGACAGAGAGCTGTGACCTTACAGTACTACCCTCAAATGCAGGCCACCTTCTGCTTGGAGGAGAAATTTGCAAGCGTGACTAGCCGTCGTGCGATCAAAAGCCTAGCAGTAAAACTGAGCAGAGGTGGGGGAGGGGCAGGGCTAGGGCTGTACCATGGACTTCACAGGGGTGCTACCATTTAATTCTACTAATTTCTATCAGTAATTACACTAATTACTTCTCACTGAAAAATGAGTGCTAATATAACTACAAGGGGGGAAAAAACAATTGTTCTCTTAACTTTAATTAATTTAATTATTCAGGTTTTAACTTTTTTCTTACTAAATTAACTTTGCGGTGGATGTGCTGTGAAACAGAATTGAAACTGAGAACTGTAAAAAAAAAAAAAACATAGCCTAAATTAGGTCTCAACATATCAAACTAGCTGAAACTAGTTCTAGAGCAGAGTCAGTCACACTGCAGTGTAGCTCCACCCTCTTGCTGCAAAGTATAACACCAGAGCAGACAGTGGAAAATTACTGGAGAGTACAGAGCATACCATTAGAAGGACCGAGAGGGGGAGACACTCTTAACTTGGACGTTACAACTACATGAGTTCCAAACAGACATTAACTAGTTGTCATTCTAAGGTCCACTTACTCAGAGGTCCAACATATCCGCATTGAGTTTGTCGCAATCTCCTCCATCAGTGCCCCTCAGCTTTAACGAAAGCGCGCACATATAGACGCAAAAAAATATGTTAAAACAAAAATACAATTAACTGTGGAAAAGAGTCTGTAATACAGCGGTTCTCAAGCTTAGCCCAGGATTAGTCATGAGAGAACTCAGGCACGTTTAGGAGCACACAAAAGAGTAGATGGAAGGGGGAGGGAAGCATAGCTTGGACTCAACTACGTTTGCAGAGGTTCCTTTAAAACATGTTCCTTTTAAACCAATAAAGAATATTAACATCCTCTGGATCACTGAATCCTGTAAAAACAATAAACTGCCCTCAGTAACCAAAACAGCCTTGTCACAAATGAGCAAGCGATTGAACAAACCAGCATTTCCAAGAACACAAACAAATCAAGTAGAGATCACGATGAAAAACTGAAGTACTTAAATATTAGTGGGGGTAAAACTCATGGAAGTGAGAACACTCACCCCTCCCCCATTGCTGCAGAATGTGCGCAGTCAAACCGGGAGAAAGGATAGGCACGGAACGTACTATTATTTAAAAAAGGGATGTGGAGAGATCCATTAAAAGGAAGTAGTGTAAGGAAAAGCACGATAAGCTATTTATAATCTCCGCCATTTCCATCTGGGCCACTAGAACCCTAGAATATCAAACTCTGAATATTAACACTGACAGAGGGTCAGACTACGCATCAAAATGCCAAGAACAGGGCTGGGCAACTTTGATTAGCTTGTTCAGGTGTGTTTGATTAGGGTTGGAGCTAAACTCTGCAGGACAGTGACCCTCCAGGACCAAAGTTTTCCATTCTTGGCCAAGAAGGATTAATATGAAATTTTGAATCAAGCTCTTCCCAAATGCTTATAAATTAGCAATGCAGTGCTCCATGCAACATTCAGCAGACATTACATCCAACGGTTTGATGTTTGTGGCTGCCTCTCTGGATGAACGCTCACATGCATGTTTTACCCAGCTCAAACAGGTATCCACAGTGTTTCCTGCACCGCTAATTAGAAGCACAAATGCACCTCTGCTAAATCTACAGCAAATAATTGTTTTGCCTAGCAGTGAGTTTGCAGTGTAAATTGAATGAGCTGAGATAGAAAAATATGCACATACACACACTTTACATTTTAACAAGTGCATAGAACGGCATGACCAAAACATTGCTGATTAAATAAAGTGTTAAAAAGTGTTATTCAGTAATTTCTATATTTATGGTTAATTAAAAGCAGCTATTTCTTAAAGGAATTGATACACAACTACAACTGACTTAAGCCCTGTTCACACAAAGAACGATGACTAGCATCCACACCATAACATTCTGTTTATGATAAGCGGCCTGCAGTTATGTCATCTGCTGCTTTAAATGCTCAAGCACTTTAAAGTCTGTTGGATTCTGATTGGCTGTCCATGTTTTTATCGTTCATCAGCTGAAAAAAAAAAAAGATAATTCTGAAAGTGATTCCTAAGATAACGACAGTTATGATGCGCAACAATTAATAAAAATGTGTATATCATTGAGGTGTAAAACGAAGTGCACAGATCTTAAAGGGGTCATATGATGGTTCTAAAAAGAACATTATTTGGTGTATTTGGTGTAATGCAATGTGTTTCAAAAAAGTCCTTATTTTACACATACCATACATTATTGTTGCTCCTCTATGCCCCGCCTTTCTGAAACGCGTTGATTTTTACAAAGCTCTGAAAAGCACGGTGTGCTCTGATTGGTCAGCGATCCAGTGCATTGTGATTGGCCCGAATACCTTAAGCGTGTGACGGAAATGTCCCGACCCTTACCATATTTGGAACATCAGCTCCCAAAGCAAGAATGACAGGTGATAATGTCGGTACTACCTTATCAATTCGAGCCCGAATCTGATCCGGAAAATGCAGATGACCAAGCTGATCGATCAACTTTGCCAGCGGAACTGGACCAGAACGTATCAGATTGGTAAGGTTTTATTTCATTGGGGACATAATTACTGATTATAATGCCATATACTGTCTTTTTACACGTCGCACTACGGGGGTGAGAACACTATGTAAACACAAAACCATGTCTGCATTTTTGACTGAGAAACGACATTCAAGCGCTACTCCATACTGGTCAAAACTCACGTTTGAATAGTCAGTAGCAAATGATCAAAGTATGAAAACATACTTACATGCTGTGTCTGTGAGTCAGAAGCGCCAGAATGTACTTGCAAAGTTGGAATTGCCCCATGTACTAGAATCAGCCTTTTTGCACAGCTGGCCTTGTACTCTCCGAGGTTCCGGAAATTGTCCTCCGAAAAATGCTCCGCACACAGTCGAATATTTGGGTTGTACTGGTCTGGAACAGTGTTGTAAATAAAGCTTAACCATGATTTTCTAATGGTGTCCTCTTTTGGAAGGCCAAACATAGTAGTTTGGTTTTCGCAACGTAAAACACAGCGTCTCCACGACATGGCGGCAACAATACAGCGAGAATAAAAGTTACACCTTCTTTCTTTGCGTATACATTTGGGCGATGTTATGAAACTCTGCCCCCACACACTGACGTAGATTTGTGGGGACGTGTTTGAATGAGGCGTTTTAGGAAGGCATGGCTGAGCCTTAACTTTTACAAAGAATATCTCTTTGGGTTTACGACTTTGAGATTTGTAACTCAACTGCACAAACAGCTACATAAGCTAACACACTAAAGAAAAAGGAAAACAAGAAATATGACACCTTTAAAGCTGTTGCTAAATAAGTATCTGACGAAAACACTGAGGCCTGGTGCCAGAATTATTCTGTTTTTAAGGTTACAGAGAAAAATAGTACATCATTTGTTGCTCTCATTCCTCTGCACTAGCTTTAGCTTCATGTTTAAAACTGCCCTGATATACATTCTGGTATATTTTTAAAATGTGGTTGTACAGCACTGCTAATATCACATTGGCATTACTCTGAACTCTAAGTTGCTTTCGATAAAAGTTAAATTAATTTATATAAATGTCAATCCTTTGATATTTGCTACTGCTTAATAAAACTGCATTGTTCACAACCGTCTTAAATGACTTCCAAAATACTAATCAATAGATTCCTTAAACTGGATAATTTCATAGAATGGCTTAGAGAAATAGCTGCAAAATCAAACTGCTGCTAACACAACCTAAACCCCACCCCAGTCCTGACTGAGAACAAAAATGACTAAGTAGAAACAGAGATGTCTGGAAGTGGAATATACCATTTTCTAAATTTCAGAGGAGCAGAAGCATTAGGATCTAATCCATGACAAACATGAAATCCAAGATATATTAAAACAGAGAGCATCGTTAGTTAAAAACAGTTTGCATAGAAACAGACGCATTTTCCAATGCTATTGTATGCTCAGCCACCTATTCACTGATATAACCGGCTGAAACAGGATGAAACCAGTTGAGACTACTTCAGTTATTGGTTGTTCTAGAACTCTCATGTATCGGTCAGAAGTTGAAGGTTTCTGTTAAAAGATACTAAAACTAGCCATCTGACCTACCAGATTACAATTCAATAGTACAATTTTACAATTGTAGAATAATTAATTCTGAGCCATAAAATGTTATTACTTTCAAAACCCACAAAAGTGTCAAACAGGTGCAGGAAATGGAACATTTTTCATGCACTAGTGCTTAAAATTCTCAAAAACGGCATGAACAGCAGTGAAGCATGCACACTACAGCTACCACTGAGAGCCAGACTCCAGCAAGGTCTCTTTAAGAGCCCTTCCCCCCATTCTGCCATTTCATACTCTGCACTGCAATAACACAAAATGGCCACCAGCTCGGCTGATGACAAAGAAAACAGTTGCTATCGCAGTATTTCTGTAAATTAAGTGAGAAGAAACAAACATAAAAGCGTCTTGATCTCAAAAGTTGTCTAATTTAGTCTACACACTGAAATAATCAAGCCTGTTTTGTTTTTTTCTCCTCAGGTCAAGGTCACCCATGGTCTTATTTGTCTTTTTCAAAATTGTTATCCTTTAATACCGTTCCATCATCAAGGTTATACAACCTCAAAACAGGGCACAGCATGTCCAACATTCAAGGTTCATCCTACAACCTAATCTGATTGTGTTGTTTTTGCTTCTTCCTCCTGAAGAACGTGTACTGTTGTTACTGAAATCTTGCTTACTAATTAAGAATGAAGGCTAATACCGTCATGTTAGAGCAACAGTGGCTGCGTTTACATCAACCCTAATAATTCAATTGAAATCACAGGGCTCTAGAGTGCGACTAAAATTTTTCCTAGGTCGCACCGGTCCACCTAACGTCCTCGCATTCGCTGCCTCTCCACGAACTAAGCGTTTGTTCTCCTTTGACGGAACTCACACACACACTCATGGGAACTCACACTCTTCTCTCACGCGCTTCCTCAGCTCGCACAACACTACAGCCCTGCTTAATGAGTGGCGACGGAGGACAGAATTAAACATTCAAACGTAGCCTGGTTATACTTAAGGTCTGTGATATTAGTCTGATTTTATTTTAGATTTCGGCTTCCAAAGATTATAAAAAATAATATATTGAGGTAAAACCATTAAAAACTATAGCCGCATTCTGCCTAGCGCAACTTCTTCCCTTCGCAGCATTACGCTCTCATTTCTCCCTAAAACTCAAACTTAACGACAGAATCAGCACGATCGGTGATTGTTGTAAAATGCAGTCTAGTTACTGTTGCTAAATTACGGGACGCGTTAAATAATTAAAAAAGCTATTTAAAGCACAAAAATCTGCGCAAGAGAGCATATGCTGCATGTTGTTCGCAAGGCGGCGCGCGCTCCGAAACAGACCGAGACAATCAAATTATACTTTGGGTTTCATGTGCGCGTCTAAACGATCAAATGTACACAAAAGTACACGGCTTGGAGATTCACTAAAAACAGTTTATGTCTTAAATGGACGTAGTTATGGAATTAGTTGGGAGAATATAGTGCATCAGTAGCCTATTAGATCTGCACTCGGTCTTAAAGGGGCCGCAGTCTAATAAACATGCTGACGATTGCGCTATTACTGCTAATCAAACAAGAGAAAAATCAATTACAGGCAGCTCTTGAAAGAATTACATCAGCTTTAATAAGCATTAATCTAAATTATGCAGTGTTATTTTACATTTGATTACTTTATTAATTTCTTTTTAGACCATACCTGAACAGTAATGTTAGTAGACCTTCCTGGAATTAAAGCACTGTGTAGGCCTATATAATGTGTATCTTTGTTTAATTGTTTATCTTTTGTTTGTTTAATATATATATATATATATATATATATATATATATATATATATATATATATATATATATATATATGGTATTCCTACTCTTACCGATACTGCTTATCGATCCGGTACTTTAAAGGTATAGCGGAGGATCTTTCCAAATTTTAGATAAGACCCGCCCTCTCCACTTTTTGAAAAGTTTGATTGATTCACTAGAATGATTGACAATTAGGAGGACCAATAGTTTAGACTACCCACCAGGAAGTAAAACATCCTCTGCTATACCTTTAACTGTATTCTTATTGGTTCTTTTTGTTTTTATTTATTTTTATATATATATATATATATATATATAAACAAAAATAACCGATAAGAATACAGTTAAAGTACCGGATCGATAAGCAGTATCGGTAAGAGTAGGAATACCGTTAAAACCCTACTCCCTGGTCAATGCTCCGACAACAGCCCAGACATGGGGCTACTTCAGCCACCAGCCCTTCGTCCCTGGTAAGATGCCAAGCCCTGGTCCTTCGTCGGAGATGGCATCCGACTCAGAGACAGAGGTAGAGGCTACCGCGCCTGAGCTAGAGACTCAAAATAGTTAGCTTGGCAGCTCAGTGAAGCACTTTAAACATTTATTTAAAAAAAAAAAGATTTTTATTTTTATATACAGTATAATTGTGCTTCAAATAAAAACCTACACCTTATTCTTGTTTAAAATCATTTACATAATATATATGAATGTATATTGAGCGTGATAAAAAGGTGACCTTGAAATTGTGGCGATAAAGTGATGCGAGCCGAGGAAAAATTTGGGTGCACCCAAATTTTGTGCTGGTGCACCTAAATAAAAAAGTTAAGCGCACCAGTGCAACCAAGGCAAAAAGTTAGTCTGGAGCCCTGAATCAGACTAGTAGCATAGTCTGAATAAAAAGTCACATGTAACCACGTCAATGGGAATGAATTGGCCTAATGGTTTAAAACTTTTCTAATTTTTCCATTCGACAGGACATGTAAACATTTGATCAGATTAAAAACCAAAACTGGAATGTTCTGCGCACGTGCAATGACAATGTCGCACGGAACGAGCTGGTGATTTTGTTGAATATAAATGTTTATCGTGTCAATCTAAAATTCTCCTTCCACTCATCATCTGTGATTTCATTCCGACTGAAACAAAAGGTGTCCATGTAAACGTAGCTAGTTTGATAGGGCTTGACATTTACTTTTTTGCTCACCAGCCACTGTGGCTAGTGTTTTTCCAAAGTTACTAGCCACTCAGAATTTTCACTGGCCACAATTTTGACAATCGATACCATGGGGAAAAACTTCCATATATGTTTTTAACATTATCTCATAATTTGGCAGCTGGTATATTAGGCTGCTGTCACTTTAAGACCTGACGCACAGATCCATTATACTGTTACACATGCGTTTTCTTTCTCAACTGTTTACGTTCTCCTAAAATATAACACTGTGTTTGTGAAAACTTGCCAAGACTGGCATTTTGACATTATTTTGTGTATATTTGACTGTTTTTACAAGCTGTGAAAAATAACTCAATTTAGTATTGAGGTGACTTTATGCGCGCGCACTTTGTGTGTGAGACAAAATCTGCGGGTATGAGTAAAATGATGCGCAATACGCACAATCCCACACCGAAATTCGAGTCTGTAACACCAACAATATTCATTCGGAGCAAATTATATGAGTGAGGGGAGGCAGGTTTGTGTGTCAACTTGCTGTCGGAGAGATGAGTGAGTGAGAAAGCGCAGCTGGCATCGTATCTATTCTGCGGAAAATGATTGTTGGAAGCGTTTCAGATATTATTATTTTTAGGGGGGTCTAAACCTACCTTTTCCACTACTTCTCTGACTGAATATTCCATTTTGGGCCACTTGTGCATTTCAAAACTCACAAAATTGTCAAACAGGTGCATGAAATGGAAAAATGTTCTTGCACTACAGCTTAAACTCCTTCTAGAATGACCAGAAACTAACAGACACAACAGCAGTGAAGCATGCACACTACAGCTACCACTGAGAGCCAGACTCCAGCAAGGTCTCTTTAAGAGCCCCTCCCCCATTCTGCCATTTCATACTCTGCATTGCAATAACACAAAATGGCCACCAGCTCGGCTGATGACAAAGAAAACAGTTGAAATTGCAGTGTTTCAGTAAATTGAGAAGAAATAAACATAAAAAGTTTCATGATCCCAAATGTTGTCTAATTTAGTCTACAGGTTGAAATAATCTAGCATATTTCTTATAAAACAGCCTAGTTATCTTTTAACACCGTTCCATCATCAAGGTTATACAGATTCAAGACAGGTCACAGCATGTCCAAAGCAAACGTTCAAGCAGGTTCATCCCACAACCTAATCTGATTGTTTTTGTTTTTTGCATCCTCTGAAAAATGTAATGACTATTGTTGCTAAAATCTTGCTAACTAATTAAGAACGAAAACAGTATGACAGTTTCAACAGCTGCCTCTAAGCATTTCCGGTCATGCATTGCAAAGCTTCATTCTGACAGCAATTCAATGTGAGGCTCACCGAAATAAGAACAGAAGTACAGTGCAAATATACACAATCATAAAAGATTGAATTAAGGTGAAACTTACAGCTACGCAAACTGCATTTAGGGAGTTGTTGTACCAAAAATGTTGTTGCGCAAATATGCAATGCATTCTCAGTGTTGCCACTGAGGGCACTAAAGCAGACATTATTAAATGACTACTATGGCCATTCTTCTCTATGAGGCTAAAACTGTTATGATAGAGCAACAGTAGCAGTGTAGTAATACAGCATAGCAATCTAAAATTCTCTTTCCACTCATCATCTGTGCCTCTGTATAGAATGCAGTGTGCACATTGCACAACTCAGAATATCAGTTCCAATTTGAAGCTTGAGACATAAAAACGCACATCATCCCGATGACTGTATTTATCATTCATGTAAACACTATGTTCGAATTCATCACTCTTGAATTATTTCATTCCAACTGAAACAAAAGGAATCCATGTAATCGTAGATAGTTTGAAGAGAACCTTGCTGAGCAAGTAAGGGTTCACTTTGTTTATTGAAAAAATTGTCTAAACTTTCTACTCCTTCTCTGACCCATCAACTGATTGTTTCATTTTTGGGCCACTTGTGCGTTAAGACTAAAATGTAAAAATCCATGATTGTAATTGGCTAAAATCTTTGCAAAGGAAATTATCAATGTCTCCCCGATTACGCACAGAACGGTTTTCAAAACTCCTGATAGAACTGTGCTAAATTGGCACCAAGTCTACAAAAGACATAATAGGCTATAAATTATCGGCTATACCATCTAAAAAGCTGCCAACCCTGAAAATAATACAGACTTAAGGCCCGTTCACACCAAGGACGATAACTATGAAGATAACAATAAAGATATAGTTCTAAAAATCGTTCTCAATATCAAAGAATAGCAGAGTTCACACCACAGCTTTAACGATAATGGCACAGAGAAACGATATCGTTGGAATCACTTTCAGAATTATTTTATCCAGCTGATGAACAATAAAAACATTGACAGCCAATCGGAATCCATCCTGCTGTAACGAGCTTGGGCATTTAAAGTGACAGACAAGCACGCACTTAGAATAAACAAAACTATATCGTCCGCTGGTGTGGACGCTAATATAGTTGTCTTTATAGTTATCGTTCTTGGTGTGAACGGCCCTTAACACTAGCTACAAACGTTAAGAGTTTATAAATCTGTCTCCAGGTCTCCGTTTATGCACTTAGGTGATAATCAGCAAAGCATTACACATAACACATGCTTTGCATTGCAATACACCCTGCTTTTCAAACAAATATTAACAAAACAATACATTACAATTAAATTGTTTACTTACCGTCATCACAGTCAGGTTCATTATAGTACTGTCCCATCTTTCAATGAAAGTAACTTTGCAAATCCTGCCACATATTGTGAGTGTTTTACAAACAAATCAATGGTAAAATGTGCCAAACAAACAAATAATGCCACATTTACACAATCAGGCACATCGTAAAAATTCCTAACTTTGGGATCCTTTGGAAAACCATGCAAAGATGCAGTTTTTCTACAACCAGGTAGGGCTGTGCAATTAATTGAATTTCGATTTCGATTTCGATTTTTGCTCCCAACGATCACCAAAATAGTATAATCGAGTAAAAAACGATTATTTTGCCATGTTCTGTTTTGAAAGAACGCTCTTATTTTGTCTTGTGTTCTGAATGACACGCGCACATCCGCCCCTCCCGATGCCATAAACTCTCTCAGCTTGAATGTTTAAACTGATAAAACTTAAAACGAAGTAAAAATGATCAACTTTAGTTACGATGCAATGCTGGCCCGATTGTACAAGTGACAATTCCATCATGTCCCGACTCCTGAACGCGAATGTGTAGTTTCGACGCTTGCCTTGTCCAGCGCATTTTGAGAGACAGAGAGAGAGAAGACGCATCACCGCTGAACACTAACGCGGTTTGTGAAATTGCGTCTTGGAGAAAGTTTTTAAATTATTGATTTGATTTTATAATCTGTGTGGATTCATTTAGGCTACTCATACAATCTACATGCTAAAGTGAATCAATGTTTGCGGGGGAATTTCCCGCATTAGGCTATAAGTGGTAGACCTGCGGGAATATATTAAAATACTATATTATTTATTTTAATAGTTCAAAAGTACAATCAATGTTCAAATTTCGATTTTTTAAGAATTGTTGAAAGGTGTCTTTGGTAACACTTTACAATAAGGTTCATTAATTAGCATTAGTTAACAATAATGAACAATACTTCTACAGCATTTACTAATCTTAGTTAATATTAATTTCACCACTTACTAATACGTTATTAAAATGAAAGGTTGTATTTGTTAACATTAGTTAATGCACTGTAAACTTAACATAAACAAACAATGAACAGCTGTATTTTTATTAACTAACATTAAAAAAGATGAATAAATACTGTAACAAATGTATTTCTCATTGTTAGTTCATGTTAGTTAATACATTAACTAATGTTAACGAATTAACATTATTGTAAAGTGTTACCGTGTCTTTTTAATAAATGCAACACGTTCCCAAAGTCATGTGAAATAATCGCGTTACATAATCGTGATTTCAATACTGACCAAAATAATCGTGATTATGATTTTTTCCATAATCGAGCAGCCCTACAACCAGGAACACCGCAATGTCTGGGGAAAAAGCTAAATACATTACCAATTGCTGCCCTATCAGTGATGGATTACCTCAACTGCTCTCTTTATCAATTCACCAAGACTATTACGCTTGTTGCAGGGGTGGGGTCATTCAAATGAACACCACATCCTGACATCACAATGTGACCTCTTTAAAACAAGTCGTTACTGCAGAGTGAAATAATTAGATGCTCTATTTGGACCATGAGCAAGTCTTGAGGTTCTGTAATTTCACTGTGTACAATGACCCCTTATGCCACAATATCAATGTAAATTTGATTCCTCAAGACATGAACCCTTTAAACGGGGGTTTAAACTGGACATACTCTGAAAAAAAAAACGTTTAAACAGAGAACTGTTCAAAATAGCGTAATAAGTCTACGCAAAATATCAAACTACCTGAAACTAGTTCTGGAGAAACAGTCACACTGCAGTGTAGCTCCACCCTCTTGCTACCAAGTAGCAGGCAGAGCAGGGAATGGAAAATTACTGGAGAGTACGGACCATACCATTATAAGAATTGAGAGGGGGAGACACTCTATCGTGTATCGGCAGAGGAAGCCAGGCGCAGGAAACAGCATTAAACGACACAGTCGTTTAGTTTTCATTGATTGAGAATGGTAAAAACAGTATCCTACTCCCTTACCTTCTCCTGTAGTTCCAGCAGAACAGACAACAGCCAAGTAATGATATGACTGTGAAGAGAGATTGTGTAACATTTGTGTCCGTTTAGTGCTTATGTAACAAGTAACTTAAAGTTGTATGATAACACCTGAAAGTGAAAAATGCTTTGTTGACGAAAGCTGGAAAGAATCCTGTTTGTACAATCAAACGGTCATTGTCGCAAAATAAATAATCAAGTCCTGGGATTGATGATAAAATGAGAATGAGACATGAAGAGCTGACAGTTTAGCCCTAATTTTCGTAGATTAGTTATGCTTATTTTTATACTAGGATCTAATTTACACCTAGCATGAAGACAGAAAGTGGGCAAAGAAACAGGAATCTGATATCTTCTCAGAGGACAGAGTGCGAGAGAAAAGAAACCTCCACTTTCTAGAAACTGCCTACTAGATATTAAAACAAAACCATCAATAACAATGAATGAGAAAAAAAAAAAATAAGTACAATAATAAATCATGATTTGGTTCCATGCATGGTTATAGGTTTACTGCCAATATCGAAGCACAGAAACATTGCATGCAATTAATGTGCATATTGAAAACTGGACTCAAGAGACAAAGGTGTAGGTTATACTTAAGTCACAAATTGGATATATTTTAATATATTGAGAAAAAAAAATTCCAACTAAATATATGGCATGTTAGGGGCAAGATTACCTGTTTGCACAAATAATGACGGAGTAGGGCAGGAAGGGTGGTAAAAGTTTTTGGCAAAGCCGTTTTGTCATTATTTTGCAATTCCATTTGGTGCCACTGGTGGTGAAAAAAAAAAAAAAATACATTGGCGCAGTTGACGAGTTTGTCACCTACCCTATGGGCCAGTATTGGATTCATGCTGTCAGTTCACTGCCATAATGTGTGTGTAGTGGGTTCACAAAAACCACATCAAATGCACACAGACTTACAGATGTGCAGCAGCACAGACGAACAGGCATTATTCCCCTCACAGCACTATTAATATTTTTTTGGAAGCATGAGTTTGAATATGTCAAAACATTAACGTTTTCATTGTACGCTGCTGGTTTAAAAAGCTGACAAGTCCTTAAATTATTGTAAATGGGCTCTTAAATTGGTTGTTAACACATAGTCTGGTTGGAAAAACAGATTGCCAAAAACCAACCCATTTGGTGCACAAATGTTTCCAGTATAAATGACAGTAGAGCTATATGACATTGCTTCAGAATTCCTGTAGCTTAACTAGCATAGCATAGCGCTAACGATGCAAAGGTCACAGGAATGCAAATATGCAGATGAGCATTGGAAAGCAGCTGAGTACCCAAGGCACATCGCTCAAGTACAAAGTCATTACTCTGTCAACCAATACTGTAGAGAAACATTAAGTACGATTAAATAAATTCATATCAAACCAGGGCTTAATTAGGTCAGCAACCTTTAATAAATGGTGAGAGCAGATTACACAAAGATAAAATAACACTTTTGTAGAGAAAATAAACCTGTTCCCACACAAAACCTTTAGTTACGACTAAATTTACAATTGCAAAAAGCTCGTTGGTTGTTAAATATATGAATAGTAAAAGGCACCCCTAATAAAAAAAAAGAGATGAAGTGGAAAAACCAGAGGCAAGGGTGGACTATACCATTATGTGGATGTGCATAGGGGAGTGTCCACACCACATGTCATGGTTAATGAGAACAAAAAGCTGCAGCATTTTGAATCAGTTTTGTCAAAGTCCTGTTGACCATTTTAAATCCTGATATTTATGCACAAACGTACTAATCTTGTAACAATGTTTATGTATACGCCATTTTAATTAAGCAAGCCAGGAGAACTCAATCATGAGCCAACACGTGATATATAAGTGTGGGGGAGGGGTGACAGAAACAAGGCTGTACAATTTGCTTTGCAGAGGATTTTAGGTGTTGTATAACCTGGTAATGTTTCATCATGGCACTTTTTTAAGCGCAATAGAGTTTTCCACCTAAATTTTCACTTTTTAAATTCATTACTGAATCAAATAATTGAATTTCGTTAATCTAATAATGGCTAATGTGTTACATGATTCAAATCTATCATGCATATTCAACGTTCTACCTGTCGTCTGTTAGTATGGTCTTGATTTAATATTGAGATACCAATATTATATAATGGCTTGTATAATGAAGTCAATATTTGGTGTTGAGCCTCCTACTACATAGTATGAGCAGTACATTTTTACACTTATTATATGGAATTTAAACAAAAGATGATACGTTGACGAGTTTGTCACCTACCCTATGGGCCAGTATTGGATTCATGCTGTCAGTTCAGTGCCATAATGTGTGTGTAGTGGGTTCACAAAAAGCGCATCAAATGCACACAGACTTACAGATGTGCAGCAACACAGATGAACAAACATAATTCCCCCCACAGCACTGTTCAAAAAAAATTTGGAAGCATGACTTTGAATGTGTCAAAACACTAACATTTTCATTGTACTCTGCTGGTTTAAAAAGCTGACAAGACTGTTAGCTACCTTAAATTATTGTAAATGGGCTCTTAAATTGGTTGTTAGCACATAGCCTGGTTGAAAGAAACATAGCTCACCCAAAAAGGAAACTTGCCATCATGTACTCACCCTCCTGTTATACAATTTAGGAATGATTAAATGATGACAAATTTCAATTCCTTAATGTGACTAATGTGTGGCCACTCTAAAGCTAAATTCACCCTGATCTATAACATGCATGATCATATACCACAATTATCAATTAGTACGATTAGTGTATGTTGAAGATAAAAATAGTAAATCATGCCTTCTTGATATGAGACCAACAGCACAAACAACTATTCTGTTTACAGAGGCTCATGGTATAGCCTACTGCAAAACAATCAATGTAAAATTAATCTTCATCAGCTACCTTGAGAAGCTGAAAAATTAGATCAGGTGATTTATTTACACCAATTCAAAATGTATCTCTTTTCTTTGTTGGTATGTCATTATTTCATTATATGTTCTTCTATTACCTTAAAAATGTAAAACATTTCTTAAACTAATCCGTCACTAAACGACACATCATGAAAAATCGTAAAATCTCCTAAAACACAAAATAGTTTTATCGCTTAAAATTTGTACTATTAATATCACGGTATCATTACGGCACTAATAGCTAGTGACCTGAAATCATTGTTGTTCACAGTGCCGCTGTACATTCAGGAAGTAAAGCTGTGCAAACAACCGGTTTCAACCAGTTCTGTCCTGTTCTCTACACTCAGGATGTGAGCAGCTCTCCTTCTCCTTCCATTCCCTTACCCTATTTTTTATCAAATATTTATTTTGATGGGAAAATTTCAGTCTTTTAAGACACAGTTTTTGGAGATTAAAGACTAAACTTTAAAACCTTTTTCGAATTGACTATTAATAATCGACAACCGTATTAATAATCATGAAACCTCTTAAATTTGTTTAATCGCTTTATGCATGAAATGGGCTAGTTTATGTAGTTTGACTGATGTACAAATAAAAAACACAACATTCATGTGGCACTAATAGCTAGCGACATGGAATCAGCCCGGTTTCAGTTCTGTCCTATTTTCTTTACTCAGGAAATGAGAAGCTCTCTCTTTTCCCTTTTTGAGTTTGTTTTGATAAAATTATTTAAAAAAGGAAGAAATAACACATCTCAATATATTGTACAACCACGACCTGTGATATAACAGCACCCAAACAGAGCTTAAAAGGGACAAGAAAACTGAACCATGTACTCATGGAAACGCAAGTTAAACACGTTGTACTTGCCACTGCAAAGCTTGCATCTTTAATTGCACTTTAATAAAGTACACTCAGACCTGACGTCAGTGAACAAACTATTTGTCTACGACTATCACATGGCAAAGAAGTGGAAAACACACCGAGAAACGCATAATACAACAGCACAGCTACTCTGTGATTCAAGCAAGCACAGCCGTTCCCCTCCCCCACAGTGAATGTCAATGGGTGAGTGGAAAATTACTGACAGAAAGGGCTGTACCATTTAAGAGATCTTAAGGGGTGAAAAAAAAAAAAAAAAAATTGCGTAGTTTAATAATGTATTAAAAGAACAGACTATTACCCCAGAGTAGAAAAAGAATATATTGCTTTACTGTTATAAGATGAAAGCAACTTAAAACTGTGGAATGAGTACACAGACAGGGGAAGTAGGACAACTCAGCCACTGCTACTTGGTGGCACATGACGTCCACAAGATGCAGATGTTATTAGAAGATCAAGCATTCTGAATATTTTCAATGGCTGTCAATAACTTGAATCAAAAATCACATACTTCCCTACTACATAGTAGGGGGAAAACAGTATGTGAACAAGTATTATGTCCGAATTCACAGAATTCGTAAAATGTAAGTAGGCGACAAATACCCAGAGATATCTGAAGTGAGCATCCAATGAGCACTTTACTATCCCATGAAGCCACAGAACAGGATTTGTGAATAGCAGTGAAGTGACACAACTGACGGTAGTTGGTCACATGACAATGACAACAAGGTGAATATAATAAGTCCGGATTACATTTAATACACATTCATAAGTGTGTATGGCAAAGTATTTGAGTAGTGTATGCGACTTTCAGACTACTGTTACGAGAGTCACTGTCAGATTATGCGATTTTGACCCTTAAATTTAGGCCCTTAAATTCTTGTCGTGACAGACAAGCAACATGTCAGACTACATGTTGCTTTCCAACCAATCATCTCTAGCCATTTTAACAACGTGCGGGGATGTCATCAAGAAGGCGGAACTAGTGACTGACTTCACAAGAGCGTAAACAAACAGTGGTTGTACTAGCCTAATGCTAATTCCAGTACTCACCGAGTTGCCTACGCAATCATTCAACAGCATTTATCTTTTTTCACTCGGGCGTGGTAGTCCCTCCAGGAAACATCATATAGGCAGGAGTATTTGTTATAGCTCCAGGAACCTTTCCTTTATTGCATAATTCCACCTAGCAGCACCAATACCACCGTCTGTCTTTCATTTCGCCATGTTTAAAAGCTATGTACGGAATAGCTTCTGTGCTCCTATTGGTCAATGTAACTGATGTGACAGAACCCAGCATGGAGGACCGAAAAAATTATTAAACATGCTAGTCTTTCTGTATTTAAGTGTCGCAGACACAGCGTCGGTTTTCGTTCACAATGACACGCTGTACGAGATGAAACGACTGATTCTTGCGTCCCAACAGCTATTGTTTTCTGATCTGTAGATTGTTTGCTTTGTTCCAAAACAGGGACTTAATTTGTTACAATGTTGCATTTTCTTCTTGGTTCGGTTCGCTTTCACAAGGCAACATTCCAAAGCGTACCAAAAGTATTTATGCAAGTCACGTGTGATAAAAACTGTCCTCTTAATGGGCAGAGTTTTCTCTGCATCATCCATCAAGAAAGATTGACATGTTTTTGATAAGATTGACAAGAGCTTATTGCCTTTATCTGTAGCTATCGTGACACGCAACCACTTCAAGATGAAGAGGTGTTCTTTGGTTTTCAGTTGCGATAACTAGGCTAATAGCTATGCTTACTCACAGAATCAGACACAGCTGATTTTTATAGAACACATTTCCCATTAAGAATTATGATGCCACTTGGTTCGTTGGTCCATTGGTCTGTTGGGTCATATTGCTTTCTCATCTCAAACGAACAACCCCAGAGTTCATATTCAATCAGACCAAGACCTGGCGATCTCGGAGCAATTGCTTTGGTGTGGATCTGAGCACGATTGCCGCGTTGATATGCCTAAACGAACTGAACTAAGGGAGAAAACGCACAAGGTTCCGAAACAAACTCCAAACGAGCCAGGTGTGAAAACGCCTTTATTCTCTGGTGGTGAATCAATAGCTCAATCAATAGCTTGATTGCACAACTAGGCCTATATCTCAATGTTGCTCCGCAGGGCTCATGTTCAGGGTTCTGAACTCAAGTGAATGCACCTTCAACTAGGCCTGGACCATCTTTGTTATTGGGCAAGGCAGCACAAAGAGAATGGTTGACACCAACAATTGTTGATGATAAGCAAAGTTTTGCCTAAAATCTCTTATAGCTAATGGATCTGTTCCAATCTGACAAGATGAATTAACTGCCGTCAGCTCCAATCCCTGGTAACATGATTCAGCAGACCATTCTACTGTCTTCTAGTCCACACAACGTTCCCAGCCCAGTAATGTACTGTTACTAGTGAGACAAAGTTTGTCACCGGCTTCCAAAACCCACATTCTACTAACTCGATGATCAACCTCAATGAAATTTTAAGACAACGGTGCACCATGTTCTTAAGCAATGCATAAAAGGTGTAGGCCACATGCCAAAACTGGCCACAACATGTCAGTTGTCTTTACGGTAGTCAAATCTTCAAACAGTGGCATAAGAAGACCCCAGTGTGTCCCTCAGATGGAGTGATCTAACAAGTTCACTTACATCATGGATTATGCCCATAATCTCATAGAATGCTACATTAAACAAAGGTTGTAAAGTGTGTCAGACTCAGAATGGTTGCAATACTAGGCTATTGTTTATTTAATTTCATGAAAGCTAGCTAAAGGGTGTCTGTGTACTAGGCACAAATATCTAAACAAATCAACTTTGCAATGAATCAGTTGAACTGGCATTACTGATTCAAGTGATCCAAATCACTTTATAAGTTAGTGTTCAGTCCACGGTTCTTTTACACGTACAAACACAAAGCCTGTCAAAGACTACTCCATTTTATAGCATGCGTGAACACAGGCAGTTGAATAGAAAGTTTAAAAAAACAATTAGTGTCTACCCTTTCTCTCTAAAAAAAAAAACCTTCACAAAAGCATACTGTAAAACAACAACCATGGGCAACTTGTGGACAAACTAATTAGTGCAAAAAAAATGAAGAATACATTGACTTTTTATTTACTGACAATATGTTCCCTTCCCACCCAGATGTTATCTATAAATGCAGTAAGTTTGAATTGGGTCAAAGCAGTAGTCGGTGATCAATCTGAATCATTATAGAAAACAAATCTGAGGCACAGGTTTGTGATTCTCCCATTAAATACTTATGGTTTCAAAAGAAGCATCTGTAAAGTTCATGTTCATAAAACAATTAGCATATGGGTGTTTAAAATAAAGAAGGGACACCATTTGTTGATCATATTTAACAAGCCTGTTTTGTCAATAGTATTGTTTCCATATAAAACATTCCAGAATTAACATTTTTGTATGTAATCTAAAGGCCTCTGACCTAAATTGGCAAATGCTTTTAGTGAGGTACACTGCATTCATGGTATTCATTTTTTATCAGTTCATGCATTCCCTATGATCTTGGCATTGCTGGCATGATGGCATCATTTTCTTCTGTTTGAGTTTTTCTATAATGATATGAAACATGCAACCTGTTATACCCAGCAATGTTATAAGGGAAAATCCACGGCTAATTGCATTAAACGATGGTTGCCTCCACAAAGTGCATTTAAATAATTTAATGCACAGCTAGCCATGGATTATCTTGTTTATACCATGGTCATTTGCCAACATTGACCACTTAAAGCTGTTATTGATGCTTTCAGCGCAGTATTTGACCGTTGCTAGAAAATATAATGTAGCGATTCAGAAGCTAAGCTTTTTTATTAATAAATGTTGTGGGGCCGCGTTGATAAGTTTCTGTGCTCCTGAATGTTTCTGTGTGTGCGCAGCAAGATCTATGAGTGACGTGTGTGTGTGTGTGCTTCAATGAAAACAGTGCATTAATATAGAATGGTGATTAAAATGACTTGGAACTACCTGTGCATTAAACAGTTTTATTGTATACCTTCCAGCCAATCAGAATTTAGTATTCAGACAGACCATGGTATAATTAGACAATGACTGCAAACGAAATAAAAACGTTTACTGCACTTTGTTATTCTAGTTATTTACCTATAGTGGCTAATGAATCGGAAGTCTTGCACATTCACAGAAATTCGCTTACTACTATAATAGTAATAAGGTGGATATAGCGAAGCACTGTGGCATTAAAAGCATTGTTGTTTTGAGAATACCAACCAGCCTCACATAGCACTGGCTCAACCAATGGCATAAGTTTAGGGTGGGGTTGTGTAGAGGAAAACCCGTTTGAGCCACAATACTAGTGGCAAAAAAAACTCCCACTTAAATGTTGTATAAAAACCTAAATATAAAACCGTGTGTCCACCAAAGCATTTTTAACCAGCTGCAAACGCCTAGCTGTTGGCGCTTCAGAGCACTTCGTCAGCGCACCGTTTTCTTTTCGGTCGAGATGCTTTTCTTGCAAAGAATAACCTCGGAAGTGTTAGTAGTATCTATTACACAGATAGTCTGTTTCCGTGTTGTTTCTATATAAAAATGTCAATACAATGTAAAGTATTTGCTTTTGTTTTAAATTATTTTGTTCCATTATTATGCTTGTTGTCATCTGTTGCCGTTGTACAAGCAGGATGTGGCGGACGGTCGGTGTGGTATTTGTCCTTTCCCTCCTCCACTCTGATTGGACGGCTGGGTAAAAAGTGACAGTGATGAGTGCTTCGTTCTCTCTCGGCGGCCAGTAAAACACTCGCTCATCGTGAAATCGACGCTAAGGCCCTGTGTCCACCAAATCGTTTTATCACGCGGCTGGCGTATTTTTCCAATTGTTTTTAATGGGAGTACCGCGTTTTTCCGCAGTTCAGTGTAGCCCTTCAGATACAAAGCGATTTGCGCTACGGTACCCTACGTTGGCCAGAGCAAAGTAGGGAGTTTTCAAAACTTTTAGCGGGAGTTCTATACGTCAAGTTATTTTGATTGTTGTTCCTCCTTTCGGTCAGCAGCAAACTATGTATCTGTCCCATGCTAAGAAGTGAGCGATAGCACTAGTCCAGCTAATGAGAAAAAGAAAGAGAGCAGCAAGGAAGAAGATGTTGTGGGTGCATGAAACCCTCAGGTCCAGAGAACAGTTTGGAGAATTCAGGCTTGCAAAGGAGCTCCGTTTCCACAGCAACCGGTTCCGGGTGTACTTTCGGCTCAGTAGGGAGCAGTTCGACAGTTTCCTGGGCAGAGTCGGACCTAGAATCTAGAACCTAGAATCTAGTCGGACCTAGAAGAATGTTCAACTTTGGGTAAAACGCAGCACTCATCACTGTCACTTTTTACCCAGCCATCCAATCACAGTGGAGGAGGGGCGGGACTAATACCACAACGACCAACCGCCACATTCTGCTTGTACAATGTCAACAGATGACAACAAGCATAATAACGGAACAAAATAATTTAAATCGAGCCAGAGAAAATACGTTACATTGTATCGACATATACAGAATCAACACAGAAACAAAATATGTGTGAAATGAGATTAGTAACACTTTCGCGGATATTCTGTATCATAACAAGCAAAGCGTCTCAACTGAAAAAAATGCTGCGCTGCCAAAACGCTCTCAAGAGCTCATAGCTAAGCGTTTTCAGCAGAGCGCCTAGCGTTTTCAGCTGGCTAAAAACGCTTTAGTGGACACACGGCCTAAGTGCCTCATCACGCTGTTGGTGTTTTAAAAACGCGGAGCTCCCATTGAAAACAATTGGAAAAATCTGCTAGCCTCACGAAAAAATGCATTGGTGGACACACAGCCTAATTACAGCTTTTTTTTACTTTACATAGAGGGGGTCACCACAGGGGAGCTGATATATTGAGATCACATGACCATCCAAATACTACTTATTGGACACTTTCTCTCAGAGAATAAATCATCATGGCTGACAAAAATGAATATTTTTCTACAATGACATCAGTAACACAAAACTTCTGCAAACAATGCTACATTCACACTAATATCAGTCAGCCAACATAAAAACATTAAATGGTAGGCTATATACATGTGCAGCTTTTATATCTTTTGGTACATAAGTGATTTTTCCAGGTTTAGAAGAAATCAAATTGTAGTAATCACTTTGGGAAACAAAACAATAAAGATACTCACTTAAATTTCACTTTATAAATTTAACATAAATAGGCTAGCAGATAGTCTAAATTGTTTTGAGTTTTTTAAATTATTATTTAAACTGAGTTTCTAAATGAGTTTACACCTGATGTGCAATTAGTGACAGGTAAAATCACGTAACAGTTTACAAATAAACATAACCCAAATTCAAGATAACATAAATTACATAAATAATACATTAATGAAAATAAATGTATATTAAGTTACAAATGTTCTCAGACAAACGTAGTGACAAACAATTCATTTTGCAGAACCAAGTGTGAAAACTCACCCAGTGTTTTGATCAGTCGGAGCGCATACAACCGGTACCTCCAAAAATTCGTTACCACGACGGTCTGTGTGTCGTATTGTATACGTTTAAAAACAGAACATCAGCAAACGCGGATTCGGTTGGTAACGTCTTTATCGTCACGCAACGGAATCGCATACAGTCACACAGGCAGCAGCACAAGGTGACTGACTGTAGGCTACAGTGTGAGCAGGCTGACAGCAACTCAACAGTGTAGTTTGCTTGGAGATTCGCGCTCTCTTCTCCTCTCCAACGGTACAACAACAGGGGGAGGAAACATGCTTTTCGCGGGACAACGTGAGAATCGAAATAAGCTCCTCCTACCGTCCCTCGAACGTTTTCAGAAACGCGTGTTCAATGTTGAATGTCCGTTGGTACATTTTACATAGTTTAAAATCCATAAGCAGATTGTTATGGGAATCTCGATTTCTCACTGGTTCAACCGTGTTCTCATCCCACACATGAATTTTGTTTGGGTTCGACATTGTGTCAAAGTGGACAGGATATTAGCAAATGATGTATTAGAAATGTATTTCGAAACGATCAACAAAAATGAGTATTTTTAACAACTGAACTATTTTTTTACATTGCATACCGTTACAACGCCTGTCAACAACCAAGCTCGAGTTTTGGTCTTACACAAACCCTGGCCATATAATTTTCTGAACTGCATCAATATATGTGAGTTACATGAAAACTAAGAGTTGTCATGAACAGCCAGTCAGTATGATTTACCCACAAGTGTTGCGGCATAGTTTTTGGTTTAATTCGAATCGGGGATGAAAATCATTAGCGTGAGTTATTTCAGTGAGTTACCGCTCCGATTGATCTATATTCACCTAAAAGAACCGGTTCATAAGAGTAAATTTCCCCCCACAATGGCATCGTGTGAGCCCACATGCAGCCCTGTGCTGTATATTGTGATGTATTTGTTGATTCACTAGAATGAATCGATTCAAAATAATCATTCGTTCAGGAATTGGAGTACCGGTCACGTTTCGCGCTGCATTCTTAACTTGCGGCACTATAGCTTAATAATAATGCTACACAAATGCCGCAGTAAAACCGCTAGAGAATCAGAATACAGTTCGGTTCTCAAACATGCATCGCACTAGCTGTTTCCTGCACTACTAGTGCATGTTTAAGAACCTTCAGTAAAACTGAATGTCATGAAAATCATATGAGAATTATGTTCTTTGTGTTTTTGCTTCTATTTATTTTCTTAAACAGTCACTCAAATATTATTAACGGGGAAGGATCGCATGCCAGAGGGGGTGGGGGACTTGAGGGGGATGGGGGATGGGAGCTTGATGACCCGTGGGAGGAGTCGTCTGTCCATGCATGCAAGCTCAAATAGTTTTTTGTTTTTTTTAGATCGCCTCTTTTTAACAAACCAGAATAAACAAGAAATGTGTAAAAAAAAAAAAAAAGAAGAAGAAGAAGAAAAGTTTTTAAAATGCTCATTAAAGCACACACCCAAACACCTTGCAGAGCCGTTCAACGGTTCGCGATGACTGCAAGTATAGGCTTTATTTGTGTGAAGGTCAGCCATTTTGTCATTACTTGCAGCATGTCATGTGTAGCTGTTTGAAATGTCTACTATCTGCAGTACCGCCTGCAAGCTGTTGGGCTCACAAAGATGAGAGAGACGTTTATTTGTAACCAATTTTAGGTAAGATTCACTGGATTATGTCTATATTTGCATAAACAAATTTATCTTAATTAAACATTACAAATAAATGATTAAAGGAGTGATATTTTAGCATTAATAAATTAAGAACCCCTTAAGCACTGAACCGTTTCAGT
Source organism: Leuciscus leuciscus (assembly GCF_965113295.1). Taxonomy (NCBI): domain Eukaryota; kingdom Metazoa; phylum Chordata; class Actinopteri; order Cypriniformes; family Leuciscidae; genus Leuciscus; species Leuciscus leuciscus. The sequence continues at coordinate 37,649,902 of NC_138727.1, read as the reverse complement.
TGGACACTTGATTGAGAACTTAGATTCATTAAGTTAGAGGAGGTAAAATGTGGTCTGACAGTAAGCAACACTACACTAGTACATGGTGTACACTACCCAAACCAACACATACTAAAGGAGTAGCCTATTCTCTCAGATCATAGAGCAGGAAGAGAATTTGGCCCCGCCTCTTTTTTTTTAAGCCAGGCACATAAAGCTCCTGAAACGACACTCGGAGAGAGAAACACGACGGTATTTTCGTATCGTATAAAAGCCACGATAAATAACGCTGTCAAATTGACTATCACTTAAAATCAATTACCTCAGTGCTAGAGGTTATTAAAGTACCGCGCGAGGCAGAGCGGGCAGAACACGCTCATGTATGATAAAGGGCAGGTTTACAAGATTCATCTGAACACACTGTGATGACATTTATACAATGTTTTATTTTTATATCAAGTCAAAACCTAGTTGCAGCGTTTGACACACGATGGCAGGCAGGCACCAGTCATACGACAAACAAGAATTCGGATGGACTAAGAAAATGCTGTGTGAACTGAATAGAGTGAACTGATGTGTTGTTACGATTCAGTACTTCGCCACCCAGTGGGCTTTGTGAATACTGACGCAAATTTAGTCTTTTGTTATACAGTTCCCCCTACAGGCAAAAGACGAGATGACAGTCTTCTTTCCGTTTCTGTTTGGAAACAAATAACTGCTGAACTGTGTTAAAAAAATAACAGGAAGAAAAGACAACTGGTAAACGTACTGTTTTTTTGATGCGAAAAAAAGTCAAGGCAATCATGGCAAACATGTTTATTAAATTAAAACATAAGTATCGTATAATAAATAAAACATAAATACAATATAAATAATGTTTCATAATTATTGTTCAAATGTGTTTTATTATTCCACACCAGCATTGATTAAATGTGATATGAAAAAGATGAATGAATGGTGAACTGATTTAAGATCAGTATGAATCTCTAAGATTCCAACATGTGTATCAATCTGTGCAGAGATCGTGGGAGTGTTATTGTAAGATGGAATGTAAAAGTAATTACACACAATTGAAAATATTGGCACACATGGGATATTAAAAAGAAAATTGCATCACATAAAGAGACAGAAATCACTATTACCATAGGCGAAATGATGAGAAAGCTTTGTTAAACGCAACTTTTCTACTCACTCACACAAACAGACACGCATACAAAATGTGCTGAAGAAAAACTTCTTGATTTTTAAAAGGAACTGATCATTTTTAATCAGTGTTCTTTCAGTTTCTTCCTGAAGTTTAATTGGCCACTGGAAAGCAGTGTGAACGCACTAGCCGCTGTGAATCCAGACATGCGTTTAAATTGTTGCACTTGTTTGGAATCATCTGTAGGAATATACTTCAATGGTCACTTCAGAGTCCTCTGAGACTTGCTTTGGCAGAGATACACAGCAAAGATAAAAAAGTACTTAGAGAAACACTGCTGGTACCCTTATAGGGCCAAAGAGATGACACTTATTAAAACAATTTGCATGTTAAGATTTAGTAGGCTAACTCATGTTCAATTGACACCGGTTCTAAAAGTGTGCTAAATGTTTTAATAGATAAGGCCCGTTGACTAAGCTTCAGTGGCAGTGCAGTCCCCCTTTTAACTATATTAAACGGCTCAAATGTGTCTAACAGAGGTTGCAGTAGAGGACGGAGGACCAGACACGATTATCACGAGCAATCTCGCTCACTAATATCAGCAAAGTGAGCAACTGGAGAACACTTTTTCTAATTTTTCAAAGGTTGTGCGACAAGAGATGACGACAAGTTCCACAAAGGGTTAAAAGGAGCATAAAGACAAAACCTCCACAGCGATGAGATCTTCTTAGCATGCACAGCTGAATTATTACAAGATGAATCTATGTCTCCTCTCACATCCTTACTATACTGCTCGTTATTTTTCTTCTTCTTCACAGATTGCTTTCTTGTGTGTCATGGCCAGAGGAGTTGATGGGATGCAGACCTCCGTTATCGTTGAGCCTCTTGGCACGGTACGTCTCGTATTGGATGTTATGAGTGACCTCCTTCAGGTCCTGGAGGTGAGACCTGAATATATGAAAACATAGTGTCGATTGTTTTTGGAAATATTTCATAAAGATTGAAAACATAATGTTTTTTTTGTTAATATTAAGAGAGCAATAAACCGTTGATCTTATATTTATATATATATACTGTATATATATATATATCAATAAATGACTGACTGAATAAATTATATACAGTTTATACACTACTGGTAAAAATTTAGGGAACAGTATGATTTTTAATAGTTTTTATAAAAGTCATCTCTTATGCTCACCAAGGATGCATTTATTTGATCAAGATTAATTAAAAAAATATATTGAAAATGTATTCCTGTGATGTCAAAGCTGAATTTTCAGCATCATTACTCCAGTCTTTAGTCACATGACCCTTCAGAAAACATTCTAATTTGATGCTCAAGAAACATTTCTTATTATTATCAATGTTGAATATAATGTTAATATTTTTGTGGAAACTGTGAAACTTTTTTTTTTTTTTTTTTTTTCAGGATTTTTTTAATGAGTAGAAAGTTCAGAATAGCAGCATTTATTTGAAATAGAAATCTCCTGTAACATTATTGTCTTTACTGTCACTTTTGATCAATTTAATGCGTCCTTCCTTGCTGAATATTAATATATTAAAAAAGTACAAAAAAACAAACACGTACTGACCCCAAACTTTTGAACAGTAGTAAATACAATAAACTATTAAGATCACTATAACAAATAAAGTTGCATACATCACCTAATCATGAAATCACGAAGTAAGGAGAATTCACAGTGGTTTGGGTTTTCAACTACAGGGACAGGGAAAAAAACTTGTTTTGTCAGAAACATGCACCAACACAACAATATACTGTACACAAGTACAAATACACAAGGTTTACTATAAAATAGGTCATTCTTTTTATGCAGTACCTCAAAAAGTTGAATTGAAATGTGATTATTAGGAAATGTATGTTGTCCTGCCCTAAATAAGATGCCTTAAGTACATACTAACAGTGGAAAGCAGTACTAAGAACAGACAGAACACATTAATGTTTTTGTAACTTTTTGAAATTCAATTCATTATAAAATGTCAAAAGGTGACAAATAGCACATAGGGACATGGTAAAATGTGTCTGGTAGAAAAAAGCGATTAAAATGCCTTGTGTTCACATATTTTTATTATTTTGTGCAAGTATATAAACCCTAAAACATAATCCTCTTGGAAGCGTTTTTGGTCCATGTTTTGAGTGAAACATAAGCTGATTTTCTACTGGGACTAAAATATATAGAAAATTACCCAAATATTGTAGGTGATAGTGATGTGTAAGACAGCGGTGAAGTGCAAACTTCGTTCACACGTAGTTGGGTTCAGTAGGGTCACATTAGAAATCTGTTATTCAAAGTCTAATTTTAAACCTGAAAACAAACAAACTTGTAGGATTTTGGCAAATTTAAAATAAATTTTATGGAAAATTCCTTCAGAAATATTTAAAGCCCCCCAGTGGTGGGAGCTTTTTATGTTGTTTATATGTCTATGTGGTGTTTTTAATGCTTTAAAGGGGTCATATAATGGTACATGCACTTTTACAAGTTGATTGTACTGAAATGTGTGTTGGCAGTGCCTGTACACAACCATCATAAAATGATAGAAATCCATCCAGTGTTTTTAAAAAAAATCTTCTTATATGTTTCCCCCTCTCTCAAATCAAGCTGTTCGATTTTGTGACGTCACAAAATCGACGCCCCTCCCACGATTGTTGATTGACAGGAGCGTTTCAACACAGACCCGCCCTTGCTCGTGAGCGAGCTGTCAATCATAAGGTTTACACTCAGGGTACATTACGGCATGTTTTCTATGTACGACGTTCTCAATATAATTCATAATCCCACGTTTATAATGAACAACGCGTTTTGGTTATTGTGTTATTGTGTTACAAACAGTGTACGCACAGAACAGAGGGGCGGGGTGAGCAAAGCTCATTATCATTTAAAGGCACATGCACTCAAACGGCGTGCTGAAAACAGAGCTGTTTTTGACCAGGTAAAATTAGTGTTTCTTACAATACTAATGAGAATTTTTAATTAAAGTATATTACAAACTTTTAATTTAGACCCTAAAGAATCATATTAGCTTGTACAAAAATGGCATTATATGACCCCTTTAAGACAAACCATGTGCAAATTCAAAAGTCAAACACCATTGCTGAGTATTTTCTCCTTAAAACTGCAGTAAACCAAAGACAGACTCAAAAACGTGGTTTGAAATCGCTGGTGTTTCTGATGTCACAAACTAGCTTATATCCCAAACACGACAATGTGTGATCGTCAATGAGTGGATCTCTGAGCTGGTGTGAGTGAGTGGAGGCGGGGCTAATTTGCATATTCATAGAACCGCGTATATTAAATGAGGCAAGGGTGTAGAGTTACATTCTAACTATTTTAAGGCATGACGTTTTTTTTTTTTCCAAGGAAAGCACGTTTAAATGCGTCATTTTGGTGATTAAAGATGAGTTTGAAGGGATACAATTATTGACTACAGGGGGACTTTAAGGTTCTGCACTATTTCTATTTTACTAATCAAATAAGAAAGTTTTTAATTGATCAAGTAATGTTTGATCATCACGTTTCAACTGTAAAACGTGTAAATCGTTCAATTAAGCCATTACAAACTTTTAAAATAGGGTTATGTGTATTTATATGAGGGGGGCAGCAGGGGTGTATGGCACAGTGATTAACTAGGAAACTTAAAAATGGCACTTCATTACAAAAAGGTTGCTGATCCCAGATCTAATCGAACAGAAATAAATATTCTTGGCATAGTGACACTAACAGACCATTTTTTATCTTAGAAATCTGCGTTAAAAAGAAAAATAACACAGCAAACACTTCTACCCACTCACCCTCCACCACTCCCCAGGCTGTCTTCCTCCCTAAAACTCGTTTCCCATTGACCTGGTACTCTTTATCACTTCCAACCACGGCAAAGGGCATCATCTCCTGTAAAGCACAGATTTAATGGGACAAACATAATGTGAAAACAAATTGACCAACAGATGAGAGCGTCCAAAGATGAAAGAAGAGATAAAAAATAAGTAAAGAAAAAGAACAGCATGTGAGATCTTACCCTGATCTTATCATTATCACTTTTATCCATGTCTTCATCAAACTCTTTCTGCGGATAACACTCGATCCCACACACTTCCAGCTCCTTCCTCACCTGCAAGGGATTATGGTGAACTCTAGTTAATCGGTGTAACTGACTTGATAATGAATCACCCTGTGAATCCGTCTTTCGTTCTCACCTTTTGTTTAAACTCAATTTTCTCGTCAAGAGTGAGTGTGTCCGATTTGGCAATGACAGGAATGATGTTGACCACACGACTCAGATGTTTCATGAACTCAATATCCAACTGGCGAAGCCTGAGAAGGGGAAATAAGGGGGAAGATATATGATTAATAGACTGATATAATCTGATTTTATAACCGGGACACTGGTCTGCCTAAGGTTCACGGTTTGACTACTGTTGCTCAGTCAAGCATTCAGAACCTTACTGGCTGAATGAGGAGCACTCATGCATGTGGTCTTAAAATCAACACAGCGGCTTGTTTTAATTACCAAACATGCAACGGCAAGCATTTTTCAATTATTGACAAATAATAAAAAGAATTCTGAGAGATGTGAATACTCTGAAGAAGCACACAGAAATCCAGATGTCTTATTGCCGTCTTCTAGAGACCAGTTTAGTCAATTACAGTTTGAACTAGGTCAGCAATACGTGAGCTGATTCAGTATGTGATTAGCTTATGAAAAAGACATGCACTTAATTGTATTGAATGAGCACTTGTTATGTACTTCAAATCTTAAAAACATATTTGTAAAACTGTACTTGCAGATAATATGATATGAATTAAATAAAGGCCATTTAAGTGTACTTAAAGAGAGTACACATTCATGGCTGTATTTCTTAACACTTATGTACACTTTTAAAAAATTGCACTATGAAATAATGTCAAAATAAAAGATTTAAATGACATTTTAAAGGTACAATATGTAAGAATTTTGCATTAAAATATCCCAAAATCTCAAGGCCAGTGTTATATATTTTGTTAAGTTGATTACTTACAATATCCCAAATGTTTCCAACTATTTTTAAATCGTGAGAAAATTGCGATTTTAACCAAGGAAACGGGGCGTTAGAGCAGGGGGGAGCTGGGAGTCGCCAGTCAATTGCGTCATATCCGCGTCACCCTCGGTTTCCGCTCGTACTGCGTGGAGTCCTGGACAAATGCGGAAGTTGTAGTTGTAGCGTCTATCAAGCTACAAACTTTAGCTTGTTTCTTGCAGTCGTTATGGGACACAATTATTCTTTACCGATTGCAGCTGGTTCTGTCGACAAAGCATGCTTAATTTTATATTTTCCAAATGTAGCATTCGGTAATAGTTATGTTTATGTAAGGAAAGTATTATTGCTTTAGATTTGTGTTTAGTTTATTGACATTGTTTATCACGTCTGGTGTTTATGGCCATGTAAATAAACATAGCATGTGTTATACATAAAGATTAATCAGTATTTTGGCAAATGATGTGGGCATGTTCGAATGTACTTTTACAACAATTGTTTAGAACATGTAAAACTGCGCAGCGTTATCACAACAATGAATTCAACAAATACAGTAACATCTATGAAGTATTAAACCTTACTTTTCTTGCGGTTAATTCATTTTAATGAAATAAAAGTGTGATGAGGTTTAAGAGTCAGGAAGGAAGAAGACGCGTCGTCGTGACTGGGACTCGTACTTTATTAAAATAAAGCAAAACAAACAAAAGCCGCGCACAACGCTCATTCACTGTGGCAACCGCGACGGCACAAAACAGTTCAAAAATGAGAGCTCGGATCCACCGGTTTTCTTCCTCTGCGTCCAATTTTCTCTTCAGTCTCTCTCTCTCGTTCCAGCGCGGCTTATAAGCGGTCTCTCCACGCCGATCACTTGCAATAAGACACAGGTGCATTTGCACTTGACCTACTTGCTCGTCTCTTTTCTCTCCCATCACAGACCGCGCTGAACCACGCCCCCCTCGCCACTAAAAGCATGTCATTAAACGCAACATTTATAAAAACAGAACTTAGCCTCATCCATGAACATGATTTTTCGATTCCCGTCTGACTGATTTACATCCACGGTGGAGTTTAAAACGACAGTTCCCATCATTCCACGCTCCTTCACATCGTCATCAAGCTACGCCGTTGTTGTTGTTTGGAATGTAGCGCCCTCTAGCGGCAAAAATTCTTGCATATTGTACCTTTAAATGCTCTTCATGCTTTAAAGCAAACTTACTTTGATATGTTGACTGACATACTATAAAGCACAATGTACTTGATTATAATTTGAATTGTAGCATGTTATTCGATATTGCATTTAAAGTTAATATTTTAACCCCCGGTTTCACAGACAAAACTTAAGCCTAGTCCCAGACTAAAATGCATGTTTGAACTGTTTTAACTGAAAGCAACTTGCACTGACATGTCTTAAAATATGTAATATGTCATATTGTTTTGTCTCAAGGTGCAGTTTTTTCTACGGTATGTTTATAAAAGCTACTTAAAGGTCCTAATTGAACTAAAGCCTAATCATGGCTTAATCTAAGCCTTGTCTGTGACACCAGGCCTTCATTACAAACGTGTAATTAAAATATATACATGACATACAAGTTTCAATAGAAATGACATTACATTATATTTTAGTTTATCATTAATGCTTGTCAGTACATTCAGCAATACGCTTTAACCATATTTAAAAAGCAATAGAACTAATTATGAAATTAAACATGTACTTAAGTGGGTCAAAAAAGTACTCTTAAGTTCAACTAATTGCATTTGATATGAATGTAAACTATAATGTAATTTCATTTAATTGCAAATAACATGCAATTAAGTGTCTAAAAACATTACATTGAGTTTGAACTTAAGTATTCTTTTAAAGGGACATTGTGTAGGAATTTCTCCCATCTAGTGGTGAAATTGTATTTTGCATTCAAACGAATAATGCTCTCCAGCGCCTCACTTTTTCAAATGCGCGTTGCATCTACGGTAGCCGTTATGTACCTAAAAGCTATGACAGGATGTCTTATAATAGCACTTCGAGTTTTTCTTCGGGTGAACATGTTTGTTATTTAAAACAAACTGAAACTTGAAACAACGAAAAAAAGAATGTTACAGTATGAACTACTGACTGTCAAAAACATTAACTATGGTAATTAGTAGTAATGCCTTCTTTACTCGTTATATTTTTTGAAGTATGTGCATTGTTAGATATCATCATCATCAGAGCCTTCTCTAACGTTACTTTACTCAATAGCTGCTATTCATCAAAGAGCCTGTTTAACTTTTAACTATAAATGTTCGACTGTCTATATAATAAAGTACACAACCAAGCAATGAAAAAAAAGCTTGTAATTAAGACTGTAACATTGACTTACCTGTCGAGAAGAAAGCAGGCAACTTCAGGGTCTCTTTTGAAAGCTTTCTCCTGCATTAGCTATCCTGACAGTAACCCTTGTTTTTGTAATCTCCGGTCACGTTTCCTTTTACGATCTATTTTGGACTTTTTCGACGACGAGGACTCCTTATCCTGTGACTCATATGTATGTATGAATGAACGGTGTATAAATAACCGTGCAGTGCAGCCTTTTAAACTTGCCGCGGCAGTGACAAGCGCCCATAGACTGTAAAAAAATATGGACGTAGTGTCCGTGACGTCACCCGTAGGTTTCTGAAGAGCATTTTTGAAGCCTAAAGTGGGCGGAGCCGGCCGTCGCCATCTTGGCCTTGCGTCACTCCCGGATAACAGAAAATAGGCAAACAGGCGGGGCGTGAGCGGAGCTAAGAAGCCTGGCCATAGATATGAGCCTGGCTATCTGAAATCACCTAGCTCGACGTGATCGAGTTAGCTGATGATGTAAAGCCAATTAAAAGTTCCTATTTTTGCCCTTCGAAATATTATAATAGTTAAAAGACATGGCTACAAGTGAGACTGTATTACTTCGAGAGTGTTTGTGCGTGACAGTGATTTATGTGCATAACGTTACATGTCAGTCACTCTTTCATGGTCCGTCAGCGCGGCATCGCTCAAGTTCGTAGAGAGCTTATTCAGTCCATTTTAAATTCTGATTTTGGCCGCCTCTCAAATTGGTTAAACCGTTAAACCATAGATATATTGCCTTTGAAGTGCAAGTAAATGCGCTAGAAAATCCGCGCTCATTCATGTGCATTTAATGCACGGACGGAGAAAGCGCCGACGCCTGCATGATTTCATCTGACAGTACATAAGCATATTATAATCCATCTGTTCCATGATAGCAGAATGAACGAGCCTTTATTGACGTTTTAAATTTGAGAACCCCAAAAAGCAAAGAAATTGTCAGACATCCATCCATGTTCACAGAGGAAAACAACTGAAATACAGCGCTGGTTGTTCTCTCAAACGATAACGACGGAATCCAAAGACGTGGGCTTTGTACCCAAGTATTACATTTTATGAAATAACCCCGAAAAAAAGCACAAACACTGCAGAGAAGGCAAGTTCAGCAGCTAACATTTGCTGAGGTGAAGTGACGGCTAGTAACTGCACACAAACGGCTAGCATTGACAGCGGCAATCCATCTGTCACTCAAGTGGCCACACCCTTAAATTTAAATATTAATCAACTAAACGGACGAGTTATAAAAAAATTCACCCCCCTCACAGTTGTTATGAAGGGCAAAATTAGCTGTATAGACCAAAGCCACATAGAGATCCAGGCTGTAAACATGTTTTTTTCTGCTGTAAAGTTGGCAATTTTAACATGAGGGAGATACAGATTTGACTCACTTCTGCAGCCAGGCCAAGCGGCCAGTTAATGAATTGCAGTTTAACTCACTTCCGTGTTGGTTTCAAGAGAGAGACGGGGAGGTTGCCGCTTGGCAAGCGCCTCTCACTTCTCTGCTCCTCCGCTTCTGCTGGCTTCAGTCACGTGACGCTGGCTCTAAACGAAACGCGTTGTGGAAACGCGTTGGCCTAGTACTTTTTGTCCCTCTCTGCTATTATAGTTTTTCAAGATGGCGGAACTACATGGAAGCCTCCGTGGACTTACCCGTCCCATGTATATAAAGATAATAAATTCTTCGTTTACGAGGATTAGTCTGAACATTGGCATAGGTATTTGTACACCATTGAGGGCATATTTATGAATAAAAATATAGATTTTAGATAATAAAATACCTAAAAAGCTACACATTGTCCCTTTAAAGTATATTATTTCTGTAATAAGGTATCTTTTTAAAAAGTATGCTTAAGTGTACACACTATGTGAGCTGTTTTACATGGTAGCTATGTGAGCTAAGTAAAATAGGTAAACTCACGAGTGTCCAGTTGGGGATATGAAGTACAAGCAGCAGTGCACTCGGGTATCAGGGATGCGTTTCTTGCGAGCAATGTTGACTTCTTCCTTTAAAAACTTCTCATATTGTTCATTGATGTATTTGGATATGGGCTCCCAGCTAAGAACAAAAAGGAACAAATCAACAGTGTGGCATGTGGAGAGTTGTGTTAGAGTACATGAAACTTGGAAACAAAATGGAAGCACATGGAAAAATGGGCTTTCTTTGTGAAAGGCACTAAAACAACAGTGTTAAAGTTTTAGGTATGCTTTGTTTATTCATGAATGAAATGTTTTTCATTGTCATGACAGTCAGCAGCAGAAGATTCAACCCCCAACGCAGCAGCGTTTTGTCTGAGGCATTTGAATGACAGAAAAATACTGTGTTGCTTTACTGAGACCCTTGGATGTGATCACTGGGGGCGAGCTGCCAAACCAGACTCACATTTGGCATCTCTACCAACAATCTGATTCTTGTCTCGGGAAATTAAGTGCAAATCTGGAAGTCGAAACACTGACCCTCACACTTTGAGCATGTTTTTGATGCCAGTTAGTAGCGGCTGACACGAATGCATGTCCTCAGTTTCTCCGATGCAGTGATGGCATTTTGGATTATTTGCGAAAACTAAATTGATTGAAAATAGTTATGAGTCCTCTGGATTTAACAGAAATCACACAGTACTCACCAATTATCATTGTTGATTTGGTCCCCAAAGCCTGGTGTATCAACGACTGTTAACTTCATCTTCACCCCTCCTTCCTCAATCACTGCAAAATCAACATTTATCAGAGCTACAAATGCAGCATGTTAGATTACAGTGATTGTTTCAATTTAAATACCAGAGTATAATAAGGGATCAGACAGGATACAGTAGTGATGTTACATTTGACACTGAAGCTTCAAAGCGCGTGTCGAGTATGCAGCGTAATTTCTCATGAAGCTCGTGCCGGAACGCATATTGTTTTCAGAGAAACACGTGATTAATGAAAAACGAAGCCTCACTTTCTGTCCAGTCACGTGAATGCTTCATTTTGCGTGTCGGAATGTTTGAACCCAGACAACTACTCTATACAGGTTTTAGGAAGATTAAGTCCATTTACAAAAAAAAAAAGTTTTGTTATATATATATATATATATATATATATATATATATATATATATATATATATATATATATATATATATATATAAGCCTACAGCCTATGTTACATGATCATATATTCTGACACATAAACAGCATAGAAACCATAACTTTTACTTGCATCAAGCAACTCTGTTGGTATTTTTATTTCTGTACAGTATTAATATAATTGTTACATTTATTTTATTGCCACACTTTAATATGTGAATTATATTATCAGAAAACTGAACATTTAGCGTTGGCAGGCTTTTATTTGTGCTTAATGGATAAAACAACGGGGCTGTGCACTCAGCTGCTCATAAACATGGCTGCTATAAATTTGACCTGCCACAAGATGGTGCTGTTTTCGGCACTCTTGATGCTTCGAATCTTTTCCCGAAACATTCAAGGGAAAGCCTCAGTGCTTCATGAGGCTTCATTTGCCCATCCTTAAGCGACTCGCAACTCTCGAGGTAACATTAAACAACAATCCAGCACAGGACTGAAAACACAGGGAGAATAAATAGGGAGAAAACAAGGCAGGTAACGAGGGAGGACAGGTGGGGCAAATTAACCAATAATCAGGTAACAAGATGGGCAGGGTTAGACAATCGACAGGAGAGCACATGGCACAAGGAAACACATGACAATCCATATGTTCACACCAAACGTGACAAACACATGAGCACATGGCCAGCAAACACAATCACCAGCCACGTGCTCCAACAAAACAAGACATGAACACGCAGCTAATGAGAACACTCATAAACCACGTGTTCACACAAAACATGACAACATGAAAGCACGCAGCCAGTGATAAACAAGGCACAGACAAGACAAAACAGGAGTGTCAGGGCTCTGTCACAAAACCAAAAAATAGACTAGACAGAAGTAACAGAACCCTGACATACAGTGGTTCAATGTCACAAGATAACCTCCATTATTTTGTCCATACAATGAAAGTCAATGGGATCCAATGTTGTGAATTATATGGACAAAAAACCCCAAAAAAGGACAGTTCACCCAAAAATTGAAATTTTGTCATCATTTACTCACTCTCATGTCATTCCAATCCTATAAGACTTTGGTTAATCTTCGAAACACAAATATCTGAGAGGATTTGAGAGGTTTCTCTCCCTCCATTGAAAGTCCAGGTAACCAAAGCTTCGGCTACGTTTACACCGTCAGTTTTTGGGGTTGACAACCGCATTTACTTACAGGTGTGAGTCTCGAAATGTCCACACAGCAACTTACAGTAGCGTCTTAAATACTGTCTGTATGAACATGCAACATTAGTCAAGCCTGTATTTTCTTACCAGTAACCAAAGCGACAGTGACCAAAGTAATATGAAAGATGGAGACGTCCATAAAACTGAAAGGTCATATCACTTGATACGACAAGAGTCCAATCGAGCCACGAGCTCATATGTCAAATCTTCATTAACTGATAGCAGCTTTTACATCTGGGTGGAGAGCGGAGCATTTGGGTCGCACGTACAACACAAAACTGACGTGAGCAGCTCCGGTGGAGAACAGTGACTGGATCTAGAACTATACTTTTAGTTCAGACATGTTTATCAAGACACAATGTAATGGTGATTTCAAATATTTGCACCTGATTTCTAATGACTTCCATTTAACACAACCTACAGAACAATATCACACAGGGGTCTACACAAGGTTAAAACATGAAATATATTAAATACCTAACCTGTTAGTGCCTTTTTCTGAACACCATTTGGATGCATATGGTATCATTTAGTTTGCCAGCTGTTCACCTACCTAAGCGGATTCATCATCAGCTGGCCTCCTGACTTACCCTGGGCACAACATATGCCAGTCTACACACATCTTACTCACAAGCACCATACACACTATAGGTCACCACTGTGCTCCAGTTCCTGGTGTATTGATTACATGAGCAGACACTAACTGAGTCTTTCTTAATTAGCCCATGATGTCTATTTACGTCCGGTAAAAGGTCTGTCCTATAGCAAACAGTGGCTAAAAGCCAAAGGCCCCTCAAGGCAAGTCATTTAACTCGGCGGCCATCTTTGAAACGCCTCTCGTGCAGCTATTTCTGTCATGCAAACACAGCTCCTATCTCTCTGAATAGGGAAACATCAAATTCTCCATAGCTGTTCACCAAGCATATGATTAAATTTACTCTTTGAAATCACCAATGAAATCTGACAACAACCGTCTCATACATTTTGTTTCTAAATGCTGAAATCATGACAAAAAAAGCATTTTTCAGGCTGGACCAGCCATTGCACATGTGCAGTCATAAGCGCGCGTCTCAGGACACTGACTGTTTCTAGAGCAAACTGAGCTTCTAAAGGCAGCAGCAGTGGCGCAATGATTTGACCAATTGGTGATTAGCTCTTTTATTTAGAAGGCGGGATTTATTCCACCATATTGCATGATGCACTTTCGCACTTTCTCCCATTCATAGTAATATGAGTGCATTGTCTTTGTACATCTAAAGTCTTTGCTAAAAGTTGACTGACTGAGACACTGTTACATGTTTAGAAGTCATGATCAATATTCTCTTACCATGCGAGACAGATTTAATCTCAACAGTCTTTGGAATCTTGTCATCACGACTCCAGCTTGCGCTCCTCCTGCTCACCTGTGACTTAAAGAGAGTATTCACTAAAGTGGACTTCCCAAGACCACTCTGACCTGGAGAGAGAAAGCGAGGAGGAATGGTAAGAAACAACATTCAATCGGGAAAAACGATAAAAACAGAAACTTAATCACTCTCCCACCCACCAACCACCATAATGTTGAAGTCAAAGCCAGTCTTCATGGTCTTCTTCCGCATCTGCTCGATGATGGTGTCTATACCGATGTATCCAAGCAATGCAGATCCTCGACCTGACCCTTGACCTTCACCCCCTGTTCCTTGGGGTGAAGGCAAAAAGGGAGCGCCAGAAGGTGGTGCCACATGAGAGGGCTTAGCTGGGACGACAGGTTTAGGTCTCACTTCAGGGGGCACAATTTCTGACATGTCTGTGTGAAAGAATGAACATTCAATACATTTAATCAGGCTAGGTGTTATTACACTATAAATCCTACACTGTGCCGCCCTTAACCTTAGCAAACTGTGCATAGTTTTGTCATGTGATCAGCGCTGCACATGAGAAAATTGATAAGCATTTTTAATGCTAAAAACACTTTTTTCCCCTTTTTTTTTTTTTGCATGTGAAAGTACATTTTTATACATAGTAAGTACAATTAATTTTGTGTCAAATTCATGTATCCACAAAAACAAAAAAAAACATATCAGACATGTTGGTGAATTGCCAATTTATTCAACAATGCAAATTATTTGGCTAAAGATTAATCAAATTATTAAGATGTAAAGGAGACATTAAGCTTTGCATCCAAATGTACTATTACAAATCCTACCACAAAATATATAGCCTAACTAACTACCTTCAAATATCCTGAATAGTAAACCTTTAAATGCAATTAAGCAAAATATGATCTAAAATAGTTTTGTTTATATTAATATTATAATTGTAATTATTTATTTGAAATGTAAGCGGTATATAAAATATTATGAATACTAAATTTTTTTATTTAAAATGTAAGTTAAAAGTGGCACAGCTTACCCCACTCTTCCCTACACTGTTTTGCATGAACAATATGTAGTTACTCAGAAACAACAGGATTAATGGGGAAAAACCACAAAAATTAGACAACAGTAAATGATTTGGCTCAGAAAGACAAACACCTGTGTGTGTTATTTTTTAGTGCTCCTATTTCCCAGCCTAGTCCACTTTAAATGCTCCACTGAGTTGTCGGCCTATATTAACACCATATGCCACAGAAATAAGCAACAAATAATGAATTATTACAGAAGCACTCAACAAATCTCTTTATCGGATTAATCACCCACGGCTCGACCTTTCCCACGCACTAAGACGCTCTATAAACACAACAAGAGATTTCCTTCAAGCGACTCTGCATGATGTGCGTCTTTCATGGATAATGATATTAATATTTCTCGCATTTTAAACGTTACTAGCTGTTTAATTACGGGGAAGCCACACATCAGCATGTTCATGGGTTCATGCACACATAATCTCCCGAATTGTTCGTGTATTTACCTCAAAAGGACTCGAGTGATAACGAGTAATTAAAGGGAAACGCTCTTCCCACTTACCAATCCCTGTTTTTGTAGCGATCGCAGGATGTATTTTATTCTCGTCCTTTTTTTCTGCCTTTCTCCGCTGTTTTACAGTCTATTAAAGTAGGCTATAAGTAGGCTAAGGCAGCAGTTGAACAGGCGTTAGGGAATAATCATGTGTTCAGGTTCACCTCTCTTCCTCTTTCTTTCACTCTGCCTCTCGCCTTTCTATTCGCAGCTCGATGCACCTCATTCCTTCCTCCACCCTTTTTTTTTCGTTACCAAGGAAACTAACGGGAGACTGGGGGATGCAGCGCGCATGCTCAGTGCGCGGGTCGACCTGAAATTAGGGATTCGGGTCGTTGGGTGATATATGATATTTGAGCGGTACTCTGATATAACTCTTAGCCGTTTGTCTGTGTTTGTTTTAGCTTGTTTTGTACAGATTTTTATAGGCCACTTTACTAAGCATGATGTATCAAGCAGAATAATTATGCTATTACTGTGATTATAATGATAATTACAAGATCGGTGACTAGTGTAAAACAACGCGACAGAATGTAGGCTAGAGTACAACGGGACTCTTTAAGGAAAACGTGTTTTTCCCGGTTCCAAAATATATGATTATGGAGTTTATGTAGCAAAATAATTCATAAGCAAACAATAGCCTAATTATCAACTAATATCTATCCCGTTCTGCTGACGTCATCAAGTCCTCTTATTTTCCAACTCTCTTCTCCATTCTATATTAAATACTTATTAAATATTCAGAAATTCATAATTTTATGCAAATAATATCTTTAATTTTAACCTAAACTCACAATACCACATAACGGTACAAGACAAAACTTTAAATTTGATTCGCACTTCTCATGTCTTCAAAACTATAGGCCTATACTCACATTTTACAGCTTTGTATTCCGGTGCCTGCCTGTCTCATGCGTTCTGTTCACATGTGGAGTGTTTGTGGCGTATGCAGTGGCCACTGAAGTGCCGTTGAGCGTCAGTGTGGCTTTTACCTCAAAACATGGTTATCTCAATGTGTTTAGACAGGCCTGTGCTTGATGATAAGGCGGAGTCCCTGGATCATTTACCCTTTGGACAGTGACATCACAGTCTAATCACATGATCCCAAAGAGCAGTCACACACAGGGCCTAAAACGAACTTTTTGCCACACCTGCCAATGGTACCTTAAGAAAATTTACCGGTCATAAATATTTGTTTACCAGGCATGAAACATATTAATCCTTATTAAAGTTACAAAAGTTATTTAGTCAAGAGCAATGAGTAATTGTTCTGTCTTTTGTTGTTTTATTAACATAAAAACACAGACAGCAGCAGGAATACTAGGCTGCTGTCACATTAAGCTAATGCATGGATCCAATATACTGTTACACGTGTGTGTGTGTGTGTGTGTGTTTTTATGAACTATTTACATTCAGTTAAGACACAAGGATACTTGCCGAGACAGGCATTGTGACATAATATTGTTTAAATATATGTCTGTTCAAGCACAAAAAGATGTGAAAGAGAGCTCAATTTCGAGAGATGCAGATTTCTGTGCGCACGCTTCGGATGTTTTCGCGCAGAAAACTTACCACATAGCATGCGAGTAATGAATTGAGTTCCCTTTCGCATCTTCTTAAGCTTGAATTTTTTAATTGACAAGGCTTAAACTTTCGTGACGATTCAACACTGCCCCGTCAACTGTCCCGAGCATCGTTCACGTTTGTTCATGTTCTCACAATTTTGCATTGTTTCATAAAACTGCTACCAGCTGATTGACACCATTTCATATACTCGGCAACACAGATTTTACTCGCATTTGGCGCTTGGCGAGTGTTCATTTTACGCCCTAGTCACACATACGCTGGTTGTCATCACTGTCCCACTTTCAGTTTTAATTACAATTAGAGTGTTCATAAATATAATTGCAGGCCAGTATCAGATTAGATTAATGTTTTTCTGACAAATATGCAAGTGGTGCTTGCTCATATTGCCAGGTCAGTGCTATTCAATGTTCTGAGTGAGTTTTAGCATGTTGCTATGCGATTGCCAAGGTATTCTCTGTGATTTTTAGCACATTGCTATGCTGTTGCTAAAGTGTTCTGAGTGATTTTTAACACTTGCTATGCATTTTCTAAGGTGTTCTACTAAGTGATTTTTTTGATGCAGTTGCTACAGTGTTCTGGATGGTTGGTTGTTTTCCTTAGCCACATAATTTGAGATATCAATATGAAGTATTATATTGTGCACCTCAGTAAAATATTTAGGCTTAGGGAGTTTCAAACCCCTAACCCTATAGGTATGAGAAGTACTAACTATGATTCACACCCAAACATGCTCAATTAATGACTAGTTTAAGTCTTCCTACCTGACACATGATATTCTACATGCTTAGATTGTTTATATACAACATTTATCTGAGGCTGCTATGTATATATTTGTGTCCTTACATTCAATCCTACTAATGTAATTCCAGCAATTTGTCTTTGCACTTACCTGTAGACACGCAGTCTTCAGGACAGGACCGTACATCAGCTCCACTCCTCATGTCTGCGACTACAGATGGCTGTAATGGTGGGGGGTCTTCTTGCTCTCTTAACCACGGGTGGTTTATTTCTCTAAATCTGTCACAATCTGTAGTATGAAGTGTGTGTTTGGGCTCTTGTCGTTGGTCTAGAGTGAATGGACACTGCGGCAAGCAACTAGCTGCATCACGTTTCTTGCCATCAAATTTAGTTGGACAACTAGTATCACACTTTTTGTATAACCTTATACCCCTGTATTTTCTTCCGCATTTGTAATCTTCATGCAAGGTCGCTTCGCTTGAAGAGGATTTAGAAGATTCTGAATCTGAAAGGTTGTGTCTATTTTGGGATGCATTTCTGACATCCCTCCCTGTGTTCGCTGTTTGGTTTGAGGAAGATCTTCTCCATGCCTGAGGAGTTTTGAAGTATGTCGGTCTACTGTCAGGTGTTCTTTTGATCATAGGTCTACAGATTCTGCTCAGCTGACCGCATTCGGTGAATGATCTGGGACTCTTCAAAGGGAACTGGAAGCTGCTCGTTCGGCCGCACTGATCTGATGCATTATTGTTATGGGATGTGATGACGGAAGTGTCCGTCTCGGAAGCTGCGGACTGAGGCCTGATCTTTGGTTTAGACTCTTGGTTGTCATTGGCATTGGTTTGATTGTGTTGGGAGGAGTTAATCATCATATTACTTTCATTAGAACCATCATTGGTGGTGTTACAGTCCTCTGAAGCTCGGTTTTGCCTTGTCGATGAGCTTGATGAAACCAGTTCACTGTATTCCTTTGGAGAACTTCCATTTTTCAGTTCTTGAAAAGTATCCTTTTGGCTTGTGGTAGCTTTAGGTGATGAGGCTGGTTTTATAGGTGTTGATTTTTTGTAGAGTTGTGGGTGGTTTTGAGGTGTCTGACACATCATGGTAGGTCTTTTTATCTGCGTGGCTGCCCCTAAAATGATCTTTGAATGAACGGGCTGTTGTAACTTTTCTGAAACGGCAGGATGTCCATCGCTCTGAATTTTTGGGTTGTTCTCTTCACTGCTTCCCTTTATCTTCTCCAGATTAGACACGTGGGCAGTAGAGTTTATAATCCTCCCTGTTTTAATTAATCCAAGCCGGATTCGAACTAAAGTAGGGTCTTGGGATTGCTTCTTCTTTTGATAGCCTGCTAAATTTTGTGGTCTGCTTTCCATTTTTTCAACATGTCTGAGGTTTTTAGGGCTCATGCTTACAAACATTGGAGGCTTTGTAACTTCCCTGAAGCAGACGTTCGAAGTTTGTTTTAGTTTATCTTGCCGTTGAGGTCTGAGTGAATCTTGTTGTAGGCCAGTTTGCTTTTTTTGACCCCTCGTGTTGGTTATGGGGATTGATCTGATGCTTCTCTCAGCGGATGAAATGGGTGAAAATCGAGATATTTTGCTGTCTACTGGCCATGTTTTACCATGTATATCAGCAGAATGTAATGGTTTGTCTTTGTCTGTTGGTAGCTCTTTAATTGTAGTCTCTATTTGAGAAATGGTCTTGACTGACTTCAGTTGTGATGAATTCAGGGATGTATCCACTGTATTGATGATGCTTTAGAACAAAGAACAATAGAAGATGGATGAGTAGTATAAGGTTTGATCAACAAAATGAAGTAAACTTTTACCAAACTTTTCAACAGGGTAAAATATTGTAAAATTAAAGACATTAGCAAATATGTAATGTTTGGAAATTAAGGTCCTTGCACACTGAATCTGAAATTTTCGTATGCGTTTTTTCGTATTCGTCATTTGGTGGCTCTGAATTGTCAAAACACCTCTCAAAATGCTTGCTACGGATGAGAAAAAAGCAGAAATTCGAACCTGATCCCAAAATTTTTATGACGGGCGAAAGTTTCGGAGACAGTGTGCAAACATGATTGACATAACGTGAGGTTGTATTTATTTGGTAACGTGCAAAGATTTTGGACGAGAATTTCGGACTCGGTGTGCAAGGACCTTGACACATGATAATGCAGTATATTGAGACAGGGGTTCTCACACTGGGGTCCAGACTCCAGGGACCCCCAACAGTGTTGCAAGAGGGTTCTAGGGGATCCAAATGTGAGATTTTTTTTATTAGTATAATGTATTTTATTGGTAATGTATTTTTGTAAAAGTTAACTCTAAAACTGCTTTGTAATGATATTTAGTGTTTAGTGATGCTATGCAAATAAATATTAATTTAACTACAAATATTTCTCATTAGGTTTATATATATATATATATATATATATATATATATATATATATATATATATATATATATATATATATATATATATATATATATATATATATATATCAAACATAGTGGGGAGAAAAATAAAACACCCAAATTAATACTAAGTAAATATTTTCCAGATAATATTTTAATAATTTGCTGTGGTACAGTAACAATA
The DNA here is from genome assembly GCF_965113295.1 of Leuciscus leuciscus. Taxonomy (NCBI): domain Eukaryota; kingdom Metazoa; phylum Chordata; class Actinopteri; order Cypriniformes; family Leuciscidae; genus Leuciscus; species Leuciscus leuciscus. Next base: position 37,629,240 of record NC_138727.1, on the reverse strand, counting down.
AAATGCTATTCAAATACATTTTAATTTAACTGAAAAAGATGGGAGAAAATGCACTTAATACAAATTAAATATCTTCTAGATCCTAATTTTTATTGACTTTGTATACAATAACAATATAATAGCCAAATATTTAATTTGGCAAAGAGAAATGCTTTATATCACATTGTTTTTCACAGTGAGTCTTAAAGGACAAATCCAGTGAAAAATGAACCTAGGGGTAATTAACACATGGTTACCGAGTCGATCGTTCCCTGGGGTGCGTTTTCATGATAATCGAATGTAAAGAGTTTTATTTATAAAAACAGATTAGCTCATAACACTAGTATATTGGGCACAGAGTAAGTAAAAACAAATCGCAAGTTAATACCACTAACAAGGCTCAAAATAGCCTCACACTAACACGGTAGCATAATGAGGGTCCATACATGCAAACCGAAGCATTGAGAACTTTGTAAGTGTACAGACAGTTTAATAAGAAGATACTTTATAAAGACAGTACATTACGCGTTTACATGCAGGATCCATTTTGGAAAACTGTCTCGACTAGTCGAGTTACGAACGCCCTGCTACGTTAGATTTCACTATGTGTAATTCTCTGGTAATTCCTATCGACCAGCTCACTTAGCGCGGCGTTCGTTGCTCGACTAGTGCTCGACCAAGATGGATCCTTAGTTAGTGTGAGGCTATTTTGAGCCTTGTTAGTGGTATTAACTTGCGATTTGTTTTTACTTACTCTGTGCCCAATATACTAGTGTTATGAGCTAATCTGTTTTTATAAATAAAACTCTTTACATTCGATTATCATGAAAACGCACCCCAGGGAACGATCGACTCGGTAACCATGTGTTAATTACCCCTAGGTTCATTTTTCACTGGATTTGTCCTTTAAAGTCCCCCTGTAGTCAATACTTTTATCCCTTAAAAAAATACCTTATGCTTTAAAATAGCTTGAATGTAACTCCCTTGCCTCGTTTAGAATACGCGGTTCTATGAATATGCAAATTAGCTCCGCCCCCTCTCACTGACAAGCTCAGAGATCCACTGGTTGACGATCACGTTGACGGGAAAGTTTGTGACGTCAGAAACAACAACGATTTCAAACCGCGTTTTTGAGGCTTTGGTTCACTGCAGTTTTAAAGAGAAAATACTCAGCAATGGTGTTGACATGAATTTAAACATAGTTTGTCTTAAAGCATAAAAACACCACATAGACATATAAACAACTTTATTAAAAGTTACAAACTTGATTTTCACCACAGGGGGACCCACAGGGGGACCTTAATATTTTAGGAAGGGGTTAATAAGGAGAGGAACTGCAAATTTGGGGGTCCTTAGCATCAAAAACATTTGTATTGAGATAAACATACCTGGTTGGAGAACTGTCAATCTGGTTCTCTTGTTCCAAGCTTTGGCCTGTCTGACTGAAGGAGGAAATGTGGATGGGCTTTTTTAAGACGACAGAGGGAGAAAGAGGCACAGGACAGGGGGACACTCTAGTGGGTGAAGTAGATGGGTCACATGTGGGACAAGGAGACAGACGAACAGGAGAGTAAGATGAAATAAAGTGAGACGATGGACTGAGACGAGAAGGAGGAGTGGATAAAGGTGAGAGACGGGAGGGAGAGGAGGTTGAGGTAACTGAACATATAGAGAGACTGGAAGGGGAAGGAGAAATAGGGCCGAGACTTGGAGAGAGTCTTGCTGAGGACAGAGAGGATGTGTTGAAGGAAGATCCTGTAGGTAATGTGTTTCCAGTCGGGTCTTGCTCACATGGGTTCATTGCAGAAAGACACAGCCTATACAATTTCAAGAAAAAGTTTGAGTATGTAACACAAAATATGTGGTAAGCTGTTCAATCATATGTAACTGTAACTAAAAAGAACCATGACTAGAAAATAGGACTACAAAAAAAAAAAGATTCCAAAGTCTATTTTTCCATTGAATATACAGAAAATTCTTGCATATGGCATATAGTGAGTACATCACATTCTAAAAGTCATATGCAATATTACTGACCTGTGATCCTGAGGTCTGTATACTGGACGAGAGAAGCGAGAGAATGAAGGGGGAAGAGTGCGTCAGGAAATGGTGGGTACTAGACTTACATTCCCTCCATTCTTCTCATCTGAAGCTCCACTGTGTCATTCACCCACTCTCTTCACATCATACTCGCTAAATGGCAGAATTTGCACCAAAATCAAGTGTAAACACCAGTTTGTTTATTTCCAAGAGGGGAAAAAACATGCTACAATTATCCAATTTATTATGAATGACATTATTATATATGATTGTCCAAAAAATGATTAACCAACAGTTTAACATAACAGTTTTATTTCAAGAAACGTTACATTCTATTAATGAAAATCAGTGCAAATCTAGACGTTACTGACCTAAAATTAATTTAAGAGACACAAAACTATTGGTACATGAAAATAGGCCTCGGTTTTTTTTTTTTTTTTTGTATCTTAGGTACCATTTACATGACACTGTTTCAACTAAAAACTTAACAAAACTTTTATGTGTTTTGCCTGTTCATTCACACGACAACAGCGTTTTGAAGGCCTGAAAACTCAAGCTTTTGAAAACGGGTTTCAAAGTGCAAGTATTTGAAAACAATACCATTATCGTCTCTGTGTAAACAACAAAAACACAAATTTGTGAAAGCGGTGACATCATGCAGATGAGTAATTTGTGTTCAGTCTATAGGCGCGTAGTGTTTCATTACACGTTCCTTGACATCGCCGACTACTGGCCTGGCATGCATATGCATATTTCTACCATCAATGAGTAGTTCAAGTTCCACATGGTTTACTCTCACAGTAAAGGAATGGGACATGGCTTTTTTTCAGATTTTTCAGGCATGTTCTAAAATGCGACCCGGAACATGACCGTCATGACCTGGAAACATTCCATTTTGTTTGATTATTGTATGTAATGTCTTTTCATGCAATACCACCCTTCACACAAATGTCAAGGTTGTTCCTCCAGTTAGGCATGGGCGTAGGTTTAGGGGGGGGACGCTAGGTACTAGTCCCAATCAATATTTTGAGATGACAAATTTGTCCCCACCAATATTTAGCAAGCTCCTTTGAACTGCTATTTGGATCTTTGCGCTGCTATTTGGATCGATTCCAACGGCCAAAACAACGACAGTACAAGAAACGCCGTAATTTGATTGGCGGCGGTGTATCTGACAGGCTACACGCGCGGGCCGGGACTACTTTTGTGCTTGCACTGGCAGCGAGCGGGTGGTGTGTGTGTGTGTGCGCGCGCGCGTCGACGACGCCGACGGTAAATTACCAGGGCTGTCTCTCTGCCACATACAAAGGCCAGAGTAAAACATTTTAATATTCCGTTTTTTGCCACTTTTTGTACTTTGTAGATAGATCAGCTATGCCACCCAAGAAGAAGAAAGGGGACATACGAAGCTTTTTCATAAAGCAGAGTGTAAGTAGGCAAAATAACTAGCCACACAAATAAACTAGCAGTAGTAGTGACTGACCAGGCTTTCAAATGCAGATTCTACTGTGGAAAATAGTATTGATTGGTGATAGTATGTGTTACCATGTTGTTACAGTTAAACCTAGCAGCAGCAATCTTTCAACTAAGGTTAAGAGTATTGATTAGGCTGTGCAGCACTGATAGACTCATAGAAGTCACGCTATCATGATAGAATGCTACATTAGCAAGTCACTGAATGTTAATTAGCTGACCTTAACTTAGAATCTTGCAGTCAACATAAACAGTGGATCTGAGACATTTTTCGTTTCTACATTCTATTTATGTAATGTATTTGTGAGTGAGTGTAGCCTAAGAATTTAATATTTAAGAATAGATACAATTTTAGTATTAATGGAATACTGTAATCATGGATAATAATAATAATAATAGATAATAATAATGGATTTGTTGTGTTGAATGCATACTATGATACGTGTGTATTTTATTCATTATTTAATTACATATAGAAAACTCATTCCAGGGGGAGGGGGAGGGGGAGGGGGATGTCCCCACCAAAGCTGAGGCCAAACCTAGTACGCCCTTGCAGTTAGGCCAAATGTCACTACAATTTACTCTAACGTTGACTCCCTGTGTGGGAGGTTTGTGTGGGAACAATCACTGGATTTGATCAAATTGTTTTGCAGGGCTGACATCTTCATTTTGTGCTTTTCTGATTTTGCATTTTGCATCAGTGTCTATTTTGTGCACAAAATGTGGATAACAAGTAAACATGTCAGCTGTACGATGCACTGCAACTTGACCAAAAATTATGCTAGAATAGCAATATGTATTTTTTCTTTGGGCTGAACTTTACTATTCAACTGGTTTAATTTATCACCTGAAAACACGACACTCTGAACCGCATACCGAGTTCAGTTTCCCACTGACCAAAGTTTAATTACCATTACAATGTTTAGTGCAAATAATAATCATTGTAAATAATGAATTGACTTCTGCAGCGTATTATATCGTTTTGCTCTGTAATCTGATTCCATATAACTAAAGAAACCCTGTGAAAAGACAATGGATTCTGATCAAGTGGCATCAATGCATGATTTGGCACAAACGTCCACACATGTCCCATCATAACAAGGCGTTGCTGTCGTCATCTCTGCTGTGTGTTTGCCTTGTTTGAGCCAGCGGCTGGTGCCTCAGTGACTTGGTGCTCCACTTGTGGGCATCCTGAAGACCCGGCTCCAGAAAATACAGACACGCTCCAAAACCAGCCAGGACCAGGACTGAGACCAGCAGATAGACGGGGACGAACCAGTCCAGAAACATCCAAGACATCGTGTTGTCTCAAAAGTATAGAACGAGAGAAATGGATAAAATGAAAACACACCTGTGCACTGCAGTACATGAAACATTGCATGATCCACATGGAAATATGACGGTATCGTCACTCATTCTTAACAGTGCAGCAGATTCTGTCTATTATTTTCACTTTGCTCTGCAGTACGTGTGTATGAAGTACAATGAAGATGAAGTAGCCTACACCAATAAGTACAGCATGCTATAAAACATCACCTCTACAGCACATTTGCATCATGTGTCTCCACATACCTGCAGTCTTTCTTTGATCGTCTGTGAACTGGCACTGTAGTTTGGGGTTTAAATTGTTAAACCCAGGCTGAGCGGATAGAATCGTCTTAATAAAAAAGCTGAATAATAAAGCCAAATGATGGCTGATGCCACTACATGGACGAATATATGATTTTATTCGATGCTATGGCATGGGGGTTTCTCGCACCCTTGCTTTCGTGCTCTCCTTGTACCATCCAGTTGGGAAAGGGGGGAGGGTAACCATGGAGACGTCTCTGACGAGGAAAGGGTCAGAGCAGAAGTTACATAATTTTTTTTTTGCAACCCTTTATTTTCAATCCTGATCATCCGTTACTGGTCATTTTCAGGTCAAACTGGAACATGGCAGATATTATAGAAAATCATAGGTTTTAGGGAGGATGTTGTGTTGTATAAATGTTTTCAAATCCCTGAAATGGTTCAAAATAACCCACAGCATCATTCGTCCTGCATTACTCACTCTCATGTTGTTTTAAACCCGTATGGCTTTTCCTCCATGGAACACAAAAGGAGAAATTCAACAAAATGTTCATGCTGCTCTTTTCCATACAATAAATGGTGACCTGGTACATTACAACCGAAGCTGAAAAAATAACAAAAAATATCATGAAAGCGGCTCATATGATGTACTATTACAGAATATATGCTATAGGTATACTAAAGCTCTCAAATTTCAGTTATGAGATTACAATATGTCATGATCTTTAATGAGACCATTCACATTCATTGCAAGGAAGCACAAAGGATATTTTGAAGAATGTTCATAACTGTTAGCACTTTTTAAAATATTTAATAAAAATACAACTGTTCATTGTTAGTGCATGGTTCCCAATGTCTTCAATTGTATGGACCACAAATTAGAAGAAATAGAATTCCAATAGAAGACCATGGAAACAGAAATTGTTTGATATTAACATTCTTCAAAATATGTTACATGTTACATCCTTTCATGTTACAAAGAACAAAGAAAGTCATACAGGTTTGGAATGATATGAGCAAATGATACATTTTAATTTTTAGTTGGTCTATCCCTTTGAACGTCTCCTTTTTTTGGTCTATGAAATAAAGAAAATCATACAGATTTGAGGGTAAATGATTACAGAATTAAACTTTTGTTTGGGTTAACTCCAATTAACATGAATGACACTTCCCAGACTAATATTCCTAATGTAATATTTCTTGTGCGCACACATACCCACGCATATGCGCGCACACACACACACACACACTTGGGAGCTGCTGCGTTACTCTTTAAGTCTTAATAGCTTGAGGTAAGCAATGCTTGGCTGAATAAACATAAAGCAGATTCTTAAACACAAGCACACACAACTATAATCTCATCACAATAACGCCCATTACACAGTTGTTGGCTTTCAGAGTATCATGCAATTGATAGTCTCAAATGTAAGGCAAAACTGAGCAGTGCTGACCTATATATGGCAAACGCAAGATGTGCAGCTTTCAGCAAAGCCTGAAGGAAATCAAACTCACATACATTTACAACAATCTGCACATTCACAATTACTACTGATACAAACACAACAGCAGTGGCCCAAGAAAGTATATGGACACTTAAAAATGTCACATCTAAAAGTGCCTGAATTTCAGTGCCGATAAAATGTCAAACCAAGTGGCATCTGCAATGAATTTTGCAGGACATTTTTTCAGACCCAATTTCAATATTTCTGCAATTACTTTTAACCAACTGGTGGCACAGTGATTTAGTGGATATAAAGTGAGTTGTCCCTAACTTAAAGGGATAGTTTACTCAACAATGAAAATGTTGTCATCATTTACTCACCCTCATGTCATTCCAAACCTGAGTTTCCTTCTTCTGTTGAACACAAAATATATTTTGAAGAATGTTTGTTACCAGACAGTTGATGGACTTCCATAATATTTTTCCCTACTGTGTAAGTCAATGGGGTCCATCAACCGTCTGGAAAAAAACATTCTTTAAAATATCTTCTTTTGTCCGTCACATTAACTCACCGCAACAATGTTTGACAATAAATAATTTTTGTCTTAATTTGAAACCTAACAATATTCTTTTTGTGAAATGCTTTTGCCTGAAAGTGTGTTTTTAAAAAAAGAAATTAATTCTTATTTAGCAAGAATGCATTAAATTAAGCAAAGAAATGTATAACTTTCTATTAATCAAAGAATCCTGAAAAAATAAACTGTATCATAGTTTCCATAAAAATATTAAGCAAGAACAACTGTTTTCAACATTGATAATAATTGTTTATTGAGCACCAAATCAAGTTTTCATAAAAATATTAAGCAAGAACAACTGTTTTCACCATTGATTATAATTGTTTATTGAGCACCAAATCAGCATGTTAGAATGATTTCTGAAGTATCATCTAACACTGAATGCAGAATTTATTGTGTTAGACATATAATTACTTATAATGAAGTCAGAATAATGGCGCAAAGTCAAACTATGTTTACATTTTGTTTCCAGCTCAGCAGGTTTAATCTTTAATTTAATTTCCATTTCCACAACATACAGAAAGTCATTAACAAAGGTATTCATACCCTTAACCAACTCCATAGAACACAGGCCTTTATGGGAAGGCCAAAACATTTAGCTAAAATTCAAAGCAATGTATTTTGCAAAATGAATACTGTGAATCCGCACCTCAAAAAGCACCGTGAGGTGAGAACTGGAAGATGAATGGATGAATGGAGTGCAAAATACTGCAAATGATCCAAAGGCTTTCTTACTTTTGTAACATGAGAAAATAAATCTAAAGTTTGTTATGCTTTAAAAAAGTATCATAGTATAAGACAAAATAACGAGAATTGGTTAATGATGTGAAACTTTGAATGATGTGTATACTTCATTATTTGAATCTGTGTTATAATTTCGATGTTTGGTTGTTGTCAAATTCACTTTCTGTTCTGTCAGGACTGTGTGCCTGAAGAAAATCAGTGATTATGGAGGCCACAGACTCGGGTTTGTTGAGGTGAATGTGATGGTCTCCTTCTATTTCAAGAATGGTGGCCTGTAGAGGAGCGAGAAAGATATATTTGTACATACTGCTATTCCAGACATACATTTTGCAATATTTTTTGTGTGTATGTGTATGTATCTCACTTTTTGATCAGTCCAGCTCTTCAGAATCATATCACCATGTCCATTAGGTAGAGTAAACGTTTTGAACAGACCCTCATTTGCCCTGAAGAAAGAAACAAATGCAGTCTAATAGTGTATGTATATCTGATAGTGTGTGGATAAACAGTATTTTTTAACAGTAGTCCCAAAAGCTTTGGGCACTAAAGCCTCACTTACGCACATTTATACATCAGCTGTTCACAGATGCCACTTGGTAGAGCTGCACGATTCTGGATCAATTGACAATCACGATTTTTTTTGTTTAAAACAGAAATCACGATTCTGAACAGACAACTAAACAAAATAGCGTGTCATTTACTACAGGTTCTGACAAAATGTTAATTGCTGCAGTCTATTTAAACTGTTTAATTTTTAATGGATGATTCAATGACTCACTCATAGTCTTCACTTGTTTCAATACTGGATGAATCAGCATTTTTGAATGAATCTCTTGAATGACTGATTCAATGACAAATAAAAACAATTTAACAGTCACTTGTCGCCACCTACTGGTGTAACGATGTAATCGATACTATAGTTATTTGAAGTGCCAAGTTACTTTTTAAAAGGTGATTTGCTCTATTTCGCTTCCATAGTGTTAATATCCAAACTATTTGAATATTTGCAACACGAAAATAACAATAATGTGTGGTTGAAAAGATCGTTTCATACCTAGATAGATAGATTTGAATGTTCCATTGTGATTTTGTCAAAGGACTAATAGATACGGGCGAATCGTTTTCATTTATGAAATGAGATTGTGTGGGTGTTAGAATCGAGACTGCGATTTTTTGATGATTAATCATGCAGCTCTACCACTTGGTTTAAATATCTCATTATTTAGTACAGTGACATTCAGGCATTTTGTGTAAATTAACTGTCCCGAATACTTTTTGGGGCCACTATATTTCAAATTGCAAAATATTATTCATACTTTACATTATAATGTATGTGAGGCCTAAACTGACCTGTAGCATTTAAAATGACTTTTATTTTGAATTAATTTACACATAATAGTAAATCATTTAACATCTGCAAATTATTGGTTTCTGGCCATAACATGAAAATAATTATTATCCTATCAGTACTGGACAGAAATTTAATAGTAAAGGTGCATCCCTAATTTTGAGCATTGTGCATAAATGCGTACAGTATTTCTCATGAATACAATGAAAACTTGTGTATGTGTGTGTGTGAATTGGACTCACAGCAGTAGCATCACTCTGGCTTTAACTAGTGACAGCACGTAGAGGCACTGTTGAATATTATTATTTACAATGTTTTTCTAAAAAAAAAAAAACACAATCACAAGAAAAAGTTAGGTCACATTAATCATGATGTGTATAGTGTATATTTTCACACATTCCTTCATAAACAAGACATCTGTAAAGCAGAAAACATGATGAAAATGTAATAAACTATATGACAGATAAATGTGGGTTAAACAGTAGAACGTAATTGTGGATGGGAGCAGGCTTCACTCAGTGTAATTATCAACTTTAAGAGTGCTGGCCTAGATAATTATAATACATAAAGTGAGAGAGAGGCCGCACTATGCTTAAATATTATATTAAATCTCATAAGATTGGCTACATTGTTACCTTGTTGCACGCTGAAGAAGGCACGCGCCGAAACGCGTCTGTGCAAATAAAAATATATTTAAGCATAGTGCGGCCTCTCTCTCACTTTATGTATTGAACAGTAGAACAAAATCTGAAATCTTGTTATCTGGAATACACAAACAACTGAAATGTAAATGAACAAATAAATATATTGAAATGCCTCACCAGGTTGATCCTGAAGTCTCTGGTGAATATAAATCCTTTAAGAGAAAGGAAGTCATTTAGAGAGCTTGATATAATAAACTGTTTTGTCTGAGCAAAATCGGTGAGAAAGTTTAGGAGTGAGTGTTGCATGTCTCACCTCCCTCCACCTCTCTGACTGCTCGCTCCAACAGAATATCTGCAGACTGATCGGACAGGGAGGGGTTTGCAACCTTCAACCTGAAAGAGAATATATATATATATATATAATACATTACAATTCGCTTAGGGTCATTACAACTTTTAAAAAAGAAAATACTTTTATTCGGCAAGGATGTATTAAATTGATCAAAAGTGACAGTAAAAACATTTAAAATGTTGGTATGTTACAAAAGATTTCTATTTCTATTTCAAATTCTATTTCAATTAATCAAAGAATACTGAAATGATTTCTGAAGGATCATGTGACACTAGAGTGATGATGCTCAAAATTCAGCTTTGAATCACAGGAAAAATTACATTTTAAAATACATTCAAATAGAAAACAGTTATTATTAATATTAGACAATATTACTGTTTTTACTATACTTTGATCAAACAAGTGCAGCCTTGTTGAGCGTAAGAGACTTTACAGTTTTTTCGATTGCTAAACGACAGTGGGCACAACTGGAGTCACATGTGCAAAACTCTAACTACAGTCTGCACGGCAGCACTTCATGTGGACCAAAAACGAGTTCGTTTTTCATTGCTTGAACACAGTTTTCAAAACTCTACACACTTATCCCATGACTTAAAAGGTGGTATCAGTGATTTCAGGCCCCAAAATATTTGTATCACATTCATCTAATCTTTCCTAACGATCCGCTAGCTGCTCGCCCCATAAGCATGCCGTCAAAAAACAGCGTCTCTGTAGGCAGCCTAGGCTCTGAGATCTGCACACAAAAACAAATGGTTTAGCCAAACACTCAAAACCAAAACAAATAGTGTTCCAACCAATCACCGACAGGGGGAGGGTGTTGTGAGGGTTTGTGCTCGTGCACGGATGCACGCAAAGTCAGAGCTGAAGAAAAAGCTGGCTCAAAACCTCACAACACCCTCGGTGATGGTGATTGGTTGGAACACTATTTGTTTTGGTTTTGAGTGTTTGGCTAAACCATTTGTTTTTGTGTGCAGATCTCAGAGCCTAGGCTGCCTACAGAGACGCTGTTTTTTGACGGCATGCTTATGGGGCGGGTAGCTAGCGGATCGTTAGGAAAGATTAGATGAATGTGATAAAAATATTTTTGGGCCTGAAATCACTGATACCACCTTTAACCACAACCTGCACAACACTGTGGATTTACAGCACTTTGTTCAAATGCTAACACACTGCTGTCAAAACTGTGAACCACACATTCAAAACAGAATAGATTTCAGCCTTGTGCCTTTCAAACACGGCTGATTGTGGCCTGACGCTAGACAGAGGCAGGATTAGCCCCTAAATTATTTGTTCGAATTACAGTATGTACTTTTAGTTTCAACCTTTTTTTTTTCTCATTACTGTAATTCCGTAAATTACTACAGACTATTGAAGCAAACTGCTAATTTTCATTTACCTTAAAGAATTGTTATGTTCTAAAAATTTAAATAAATCATGTGAAAGAATGTCACTCTTTTCTTTGAAGAAAATATTACTTTGTATGAAGTCACTGAACTTGTTCAAACGTTTGTATTTTCTGTATTGGTTTTTGATGCTAGTGTTTTTACTCTCAGTGTGTTCTGAGTGACAGTGTGTGTTATCTCAGTGAGGGTTGTGCATAGTGTTTTGAGCCATGTGTTAAGAGTTGTGTTGCTTGGAATGAGTTTTGCAGGTGATGTGAACTGTTTAGCTCAGGTGACTGTTGGTAGTGCAGACTGTAGTTAGAGTTTTGCACATGTAGCTCTAGTTGTGCTCACTGTTGTTTAGCAATCGAAAAAAAACTGTAATATATATATCAATATGAGGTGGACATGACAAAACTAAACTTAAAATGGCAAAAATTTAGTTAAAGAGGAATGAGAATGAGATGAGACCTTAAAAATTTTGCAAAACTTGCCTGTTGAAACTCAACAGTAAACAAGAACATTCATGTTTACAGTAGTTACAGACAAACATATATATCACATGACATCAGGCATTCTTCACCTTTCTTTGGCTTTCTCGTAAGTGTACACCTTCTCTTTCCTTTCACCAATCTTGTTGTCATAATGGATTTGATCATTTATCCCTTTTCTCATGTTTTTAAACATGTCAGTCTAGGGAAGGAAAAAATAAACATTTATGTGGTGTGCATGTTGAACAAGGAGTCTTCTCTATGTTTACACACAGCGACTCTAACATGCTCCATCTATTGTTACCACTTCTGTCGGGAGAAATCCATAAGTATCCAAGAGAACTACGTCTTCAACCATCTCTGGGTACAACGCGCTAAACTGGAAAACCAGAGGAAACTCGTTACATTTACACAGCACAGTGACAGTCCTAATATATTGGTTCTCAACGGTTGCAAAAACCAAAAATGTATCCTTTCAAAGGCAGCCGGGAAAAGCCTTATACTCATCATCAATGACCTCAAAATGTTAATAAATGTTAATAATATTATTACAGCTCATAGTAATATTAAAACATGTAAAGACATAATAAAATGCATCCTTTTAGTACTGTAGTAGGTTGTCCCTTTATGTCAAATGTAAAATCTGGGTCATGAAGCAAGTGAGAACTACTCTACTAAACAACTCATTTACATAAATAAAAAAGCACTATGATGGATACTCACTATTCCTGCCACATTACCACCTGTTAAAGAAACAAATTCAATTAAATAAAATATCAAATTATGGTAAATGGACAAAAACTTAATCCAGATAAATAAATAAATAAATAAATACTAAGTGTAAAAGTGTAAAAAACTATATTTACACTAATTTGACATTTTTAATATCATAAATATGTGTTACTTATAAGTTATTTGTGAATGATGATAGAGCTTTACTGCTTTTTCTATAATTTCATTTATATTTAAGTGTTATTCAATCAAGATTATTAATGTGCTTATATATATATATATATTTACAGGTTCACTCTATATTAACCCTCATGTTGTGTTGAGCCGGAGAAGATTTTCTTTTCCCCGAAAATACTAGTTAATGTTCTCGCACTGGACTGAAACTTAGTGACTTTGTTCTTAAAGGGTAAAACTACTTCTCAAATGTTTTTTTTTATCATTTTCGTACCTTGTGGTGTGAACAGGTCTAAATATAAAAGAACAGCAGAGTCCACACAACAACTATAACGATAATGACACAATTAAACAATATTGTTGCAATCATTTTCAGAATTTTTTTTTCCAGCTGATGAACCATAAAAACAATGACAGCCAATCAGAATCCATCCTGCTCGAGCTCGAGCATTTAAAGTGACAGACGACAAAACTGCAGCATGTGCTTAGAATAAACACAACGATGTGGTCCACTGGTGTGGATGCTAATATAGTTATCATTATAGTTATCTTTATAGTTATCGTTCTTGGTGTGAACGGGCCTGTAAATGTATTGAGCTGCTTCACTACTTAATAGGTAATGTTAATGATTTAACATTAAAGGAGACATATCATGCTTTTAAATTGTTCCTTTTTACATATAAATCATACATTTGTAGTCTATATAAAGCGGAACTGCAATGCTTGGGTCTGAATTCCTCATTATTTAAGCTCCACAGGCCCCTTTTCTACCCCTTTTCTGATGTGCGTCTGAGAGCAACTCGTTTTGGTGCGGTCTCTTTAAATACAATTGAGACACTTCATACCCCGCCCCTTCTCCAGGTTGCAGAGGTGACACTCGGTTCAACTCCACCCCGTTCGGCCATTTTTGTAGTTTGATAGCAGAGATACGATTTTCTAGCGGCACAGAAACGTTTTATTCACACGTTATTAACAAAATGTCAACAACGGAAGACTTGTCCATCCAGCCTTACATGTTCGAGCCAGAGTCGGAGCCGGAGCGAGATGAAAATGAAGACGACGAACCCGCAGAACAACGTCTTCATATGGATGTATGTATCGCAATGGTGTGTTACTGTATTTACACATGAAACTTTGGTCTTCCGAGCTTTTACCACCGTGTCGATTTATTTTGATTAATATGTGCGAGGGAGAGAGAGCAAGACAGCGTCTAGTTTGGAGACGGTGATGTCTTGTTTACACTTTCGCCTGGCTCCGAAGAGAGAGAGTGCGCGCGCGACCGTGTCTCTCTCTCTCTTTGCTCGTTGTTTCAGTTAAACATGCTCCTGTCACAAGCGCGGCAGTTCATCTACATTAGACGGTGTAATGAAGCGTGTGGGTTACTACATCCAACAACCGAACATTTTAACTTACCCTCTCGTAACTTCTGCATCCTTTAGCTTGGACTACAAAATTGCAGCGAGAAATAAAAATGGCGGATTGCTGGAAGTGTTGGGCCGGAAGTCGATGTCCTTATTTGGCAGTTCCGCTGCAAATACTGTGACGTAATAGTTCAAAAAACGTCATAGAGAACAGAAAAATCGGAACAGGTTGAAAAATATGACCAAAACAGAATATAAAGATATCAACGAAGCACCTGAAGAGAATAATTTCAACTTTTCTGTACTTCTAAACACTCCAAATATACAACAAAATGCATTTAAGGGCTAAAAAAGTGGATTTAGCATGATATGTCCCCTTTAACAAACTCTCTGTTGTCCTATATGTTCACCCATGTTTGACCCTTTACATTATTCAAAGTTTGCACTCAAAATAGACACACTAGTTTAGAATCTTAAAATCTTCAATCTTAAAATATTTTTGGATTAATTTAAGCTCAATTTCTAGGAACAAATATTGCAGGAACTCAACAACATGGATCATCCTCTGGCATGCATAAGGATGACGTTTAGAGCACCAGCAGGGATGCTATAAATAAGTACTGTAGTATGGCAATACGCAATCAGACTTGAGGCATTCATCCCACAGTGTCCTTCTAATGCCATCTTACTGGTCTACGACAATATAGTTATATCATAGAAGATGATATAACAGCTACACAACAATATCACTCATCTTCAGCTAATTTACAGTTTACATAGATCCTCCGACCTTTCACACACTAAAGAGAACTTTGACCTCTGTCAGTAGATGGAGACCGCAGTAAAAGAGTTGACTCACCCATACTATGTCCAATTATAGAGAATCGCTTCCACTGAAGAGCTATGAACAAATGGAGAAAAAAGACAAATATAGTTAATTCATTTTTTGCCTTTTGCCAGTACAAATAACAAAAAAATTCTAAGAACAAGATATATTTACTTTAGAAGCAACAATGCATAGGATAATAAGACTTGTTTTCATAGGTTATGTCTTGAATGCAAACGTATTTCTGTAATAGCAGTAAATATTGCTAAACTTGCTAATGGGTAAAACAAGAAAAAAAATATGCTAGTGCAGAAAGAATAAATACACTCTCACAATTCAGGACACCTTCTCTGAAAACAAGTTTTGCTTCTCAATTACATTTATTTTGTTTACAAAGAATTTTTTATATTTTAACTGGAAAATAAGGCAAGAATAGTCATTACGTTATTATTTTTGTATTGAGGATGATTAATTAATGGTTTGTAACAAAGGGCCAAGCAGCTTTAAACCTTCTACAACTCGCCGGACATCTGCCACATACAAAGGGAAAGTGTAAAAGCATCCATCAGGCCTATGAGACGAGAAGCCATGACCTGGAAAATCAATGGCTACGAATCTCCAGTCTGGGAGAGATGTGGAGAAAAAGAAAAACCGAGAGAATGAGAACCACTGTCACTTTATTGACGCTTGTAAATGAAGTATATAAGAATGAATTTATTAATGTGGATCTTTATAATGTTCATGAATCCTCTGGAATCCAATACTAATACCTTTAGGAAGCAATGGAATCAGGGTATTGAACGATCCGCTGTTGTCAGCCCAACCGTGCAAACACAGCACGGGACGACCATGAGAAGGACCCCAAACCTGACCTCTCATCTCTCCCCATGGGACAGTCATTCGGAACTCAGACGCTGTGTGTCGAAGTACAGAAGAGTCATAATCAGTTAAATTCATAACCATGCACATTAGTGTACACATGCTCCATAAATGTATTTAAAAGTTCATTTTGAAGCAGCTATGATGATGAATGTTAACCAATATAACTTTTCAACAGTAATATTTTTTTTACATTATATTTCACGTCGACGTAGTTATATTGTACTTATTGAAGTACTCAAGAAAGAGTAATATTAATTAACGACATGTAGGCTACTTACTGTAGAGTTACGGTTAGGGCTAGTTACTTGAAATTATGCATAAGTTACAGTTAGTAAGTACATATAGTAACGTGTAACTACTTCACGTTAAAATAAAGTGTTACCGTAAAAAAAAAAGAGGCTGTTTTTTTACCTGCTCTCCTCATCGTCGTTGTGCCAAAGCGTCTGAGACTCGTGAACGCAGGAATCATTCTCCCACACCTTGCAGTGCAGTTTAAACCCCCTTACATGAGTGGGAGAAGCTGATGTTTATTCGAAAAAGACACTTTAAAAATGTTTGAAAGGTAACCTATCTTCCACCTTATTCATTTGAACATGACATTCATAAAGAAAAAAAGTTTTCCGATGAAGAGAAAGCTAATTTTACATGTATGAATAACTTGAACAATTTTACACTATAAAATTAGAATAAAAATGCATGTATATAAAATACATTTTAATTGTAAAGTCCTGTTTTCCAAATGAGTTGCAAACTTACGTCGAGGGATAAAAATCGGCTGTTCTTGAAGTGTACTTTTAAGCACATCACGCACTGTGAGCAAAGCGCATCCTGGCCAGTGACCTCAGAGTGATGATTTCAAAATAAAAGTCGTTTCCACTGAACGACAATTTCGTTAAAAATGCCCAAATGACAAAAAAAAAAAAAAAAAAAAAACGAACAATGCATTTTAAAAACTTGTAACGTTTTTACCACTACAAAACACTGAGGTATATCTCGCAAATTCATTACTATTCCCCGTCTTACTTTTATTTTGAAAATATCCGGTAACAATGATTTAAAAAAAAAATGTTTTACTAATCGTGGCTTCACGCATCCGGAACTGAACCAAAACATCAGGTAAACGCTACTGAGCAACGAAATACGCTGTTATTGTTATACCTGCTTATCATTTCATATAGTTTCTCTACTGGCGGTGCTATGTTCTGCGTAGTACATTAGGTAATCAGGAAAACCCATAATGTAACCAGAGGCAAACGACTAACGTTACATGACCAGAGCAACAATGAATGACATTCTGACAGTTCAACTCTTTCTATGCATTCGTAAATATATATATTTACAAATTACAATGTGCTGATTTATAACACAAACTGTCCTTGTATTCCAGGGCTCAGGCACTTTCATTCTTTAATTCAGATTGCAAATCAAATTCGGTGTGGACGGAATGGAGGTCCGCTTTACGCGAGGCAAATCTGCGATCCTCGAGCGCTCGATCACGCGTCCTAAAACGGAGGTGAGCGTGAGTGCGTTCGCGCTGCTGTTCTCCGAGATGGTGCAGTACTGCCAGAGCCGCGTGTACTCGGTGTCTGAGCTCCAGGCCCGGCTGGCGGACATGGGTCAAGGTGTGGGAGCCAGTCTTCTCGACGTTCTTGTGATGAGGGAGAAAAATGGGAAAAGAGAAACCAAAGTATTAAACATACTTCTCTTTATTAAGGTATTACTTTTATTTTGTTTACATATTGCAGCTCATTTTGGTTTAAGTTCAGATCTATAGTGTTAAAGGGATGGTTCACCCAGCAGTGAAAATTCTGTTATTATTAGTTACGCACTCTCATGCACTTTCGTTCATCTTTGAAACACAAATGAACAAGATTTTTGTCCATCCATTGAAAGTCTATTCACCCAAAACTGTCGTATGAAATCCGTATGATCCAAGTCTTCTGAAGAGAAACGATCACTTTATGATGTACAGATTTAATTAAAGCTTTTATTCACATATAAACATTGATCAGCAAACATACATAGAGACAGGGCTTGACATTAACTTTTTTGCTCACCAGCCACTGTGGCTTGGGGTTTTCCAAAGTTACTAGCCACTCAGCATTTTCACTGGCCACAATTTTGACAATTGATACATGGGGAAAAAAATGCCATGTATACATTTTTAATATTATCTTATAATTTGGCTGCAGGTAATGGTATATTAGACTGCTGTCACTTTAAGACCTGACGCACGGATCCATTATACTATTATGTATGCGTTATCTTTCTCATCTGTTTACGTTTACTTAAAACATAACTGACTGTTTACGTGAATACTCGCCAAGACCGGCATCATTTTGTGTATATTTGACTGTTTAAGCGCAATAAGCAGCGAAAACAAACTCAATGTAGTACTGAGAGGTGGCTTTATGTGCGCGCACTTTGGGTGTAAGAGAGCACAAAATATGTGGGAATGAGTAAAATGATGTGCAATCCCACGGCGAAATTCAACATTTACACCAACAATATTCATTCAGAGCAAATGAAAATAAGTAAATTCACGGTTTCTTAATTTGTGTTCCGAAGATGGAAAGAAAGTTCTGGTTTCAGAACGACACGAGGGTGAGTAATTGATGAAGGAATTAACATTTTTGGGTGAACTAACCCTTTAACTTTCTTTCTTTCTCACTTTTCTCCTAGGTAAATGTGTGGAAATCTTTGTTTGGCAAGGAGGCAGACAAACTGGAACAAGCGAACGACGATGACAAAACATACTACATCATTGAAAAGGAGCCTTTGATCAATGCCTACATTTCAGTACCTAAAGAGAATAGCACTTTAAACTGTGCGGCCTTCACTGGTGGCATTGTGGAGGCTATCTTAACCCACAGTGGCTTCCCAGCCAAAGTCACTGTCCACTGGCATAAGGGAACCACACTGATGATCAAGTTTGATGAGGCAGTCATTGCTCGAGATAAAGCTCTTGATGGCAGATAGCAGATTGCTTAGCACATCAGAATCAAGTCTCAAGTTTTACCCTTGAGTCTGGAGTCTCAATAGGATTTAAGTTGAATTGATTGTTTTTTTCATTCATTTTTATAGCTTTGCTAACAATTTCACTGCATCTAGCACCCATCTCAAATAACTTCAAGCCTGTATCTGGCTCTCTTGCTTTATTAATGATGTTACAGAATATATGGTTGAGGACAAACCACATCAGCACAGTGACCTCTCTAGTCCAATCCAGTTAAAAAAAAAAATTGTCTTTACTGATACACTAATGCAGTTCTCTGTATGAAGATCTTAATCTTTGGATGTCTATTTTCTTTGCATATGTACTAAAACAAAGCATGAATAAATTGTAATAAATAATCAATTAAATCAAAATTGAATAGATTGTTAGGTTTGGAGTTGTTGAGTATAAAATGTGCCGGACAGCACATTACTGCTCAGATATTGTGTGAAAAAAAATGTCAAATGACCCTTTAACCATTTAGGTTTCCAAAATTTTGCAGACAATGTACATATGGCAAAATGAAAAATGTATATCTGTATGAAGTTTTATTTACAGCATAAATTTGGACTTCTTGATCATGTTGTATCATTGTATTATTGTATTATAGAGGATTGATCTATGTATGTGTGTGTTTCATTTGTTCACGTTCTTTCATTGTCCTACAATATAATAAAGTCTTCGTAAATTGCAAGAAGAGATCGGGAAATACTGTCCCTTGCATAAATGTTCCATAATAACCACAGTTTGTGCTTAAACACTGTATACAGTAGTTGCAATAGTTAATACCTCAACATGACAATGATTATTATTAATACTATAACAGTAACATTTTGTATGTTTGTTTTTTGATTAAGACTGGGTGGCTAACACTAGTTACAGCAGTTTTATTACAGTAGCAATAATTAGTAAGTGGTAGTTTTTGTCAGGACCTGGATTTAGCAGTTGTGTGTAATCAAGTGTAATCATGGCCTTTGGTAGTGCTTGTGACTTGATTTCTTGTTGTAAATGGTGTCATGTTGTAAAAATCGTCCTGAACTATTCCAAACCAGTCATGTTTTGCCTCACATTAATTATTGATTACTGGGACAACACTGAAAAATAACACAAATCTTTCAAACATCTTTAGAGGTATTTAAGCTATGTGTGGGTGCAACCTCCTGCTTCAATGTTCAATTAACACCACAACAATTGAAGCAGCAAAACACAACTTTTATGTCACTGTCAAATTTTTTTTGGCCACAGATGTGTGTGCATATAGCCTACATATATCATTCACATCAGATAATAAATGAATTATGACAGCATGGTTTCAAACTGATTTTCAACTTCATCCATTGAATCACCTCAATAAACGTCAAAATGACCATGTTTTGCACATCATGAAATACAGAAGACATTTTTTGGGGGGTTGCTTGCTACTAGCAGGAACTATTTAAAATAAGAAAAATTGAGAGAGAGATTCTCAGATTTTTGTAACAGAATTAGGCTAAATAAAAATAAGAAGCTCAGAATTGATAAACATAGGACATCTGTACACACACACAATAAAAGTGTTATGCCACCTCACCGGCGTCAGATTGTCACATGATGTTGTCACATGACCTCAAGCATCGGAAGTTCAGTGCTGTGCTGCTCGCGAATCGCGAGTGTATGCTTGTGAAACATGAGGTAACCGGAGAAGAGCCCGTCAAATTACTACAGAGGAACAAAAAAAGCCTGTTGAACATATTCAGATCCTATTGTGCTGTGAATTAAACTGGGATTTTAATGCCGACAGCGTCTGCACTTGATTTTAAATCGCTGACATGGCCGCAGTGGACGCGAATAAAGTCAACATTTCCCCCGGTGAGTGATCGGCTGTATAATGTGCTGTTTAAGTGAGTCAGTAAGGTGTTATATACAGAAAGAATGGATCCAGCCCTGAATTTTTGAAAGTGGAGTATAAATTAGTGATTTTATTATTTGTATTTGTGTTGTGTTGTGTTGTGCGTGTGTAATGTATAGCCTATGCTTTGCACAGAAGTACTCAAGATGCACAAGAATATGTCAAAGAAACAGGAGTTTGTTTATCACGGTCACGAGCGCAGGATCACACTTAGTGCTGTTTTAGTCTATTTGACGTTTGTGGAATATTTTGTGGTTTGGATGATTCACAAGGTCGGATAGACTGCTGTGTTAGTGGATAATTAATGTATGCGATGTATTTTCCACTTGCTTGTTTTCGTATTTTCTTCCTCATTCGTGTTCCATTATTTCTGTAGTTCTGTAGGGCCTGATGTTTTGTTTATGGGGTCAAAAAGCACAACACTACATTTGCCACCTGTTTTCATTTTCATTTCACTCAGTTTTTAATGACCATAAAAATCATCTGATCTGCTCAAGACTCAGTGATATGTCTTGGGAGTTGTAGATTGGAGGCGTATAGATTTAAACTGTTTTTATACCTCAGCATTGTTGAGTTCTTCATTTTGATGGACTGACAGACGCTCCCAAGGTCCTATATTGCACATTTTTTATCCATTAGGTATCAAACATTCTGCCACAGTATTGGTTGGCAACCAAAGTTTCAGGGCCAAGAAGTAGTTCAAGGTTTGTTGACCAAAATACTGTTCCACATCACTTTCCAGACTAATAATAACAGTGAATTTGAATGTTCTTACGTAAGCATAAATTCAAAATTCTGTATTTGCATGATTTTATATTCTTAATGCATGTTCTTATTGTGAAAGAGTCATCTGTGCATGCTATTCAGAAGGATTTTGTTGTTGTTGTAATCTTTAATTATTTATTATAGGAACTTTAAATATAGTCTAAGTCTGTTCAATGTAGGCTAACACCCACTTCTCAAATTCCAATCAATTCACAATGTATTAAAGCAAGTTTTACTACAGTTTTTTCCCCACCAATTATGGTTTTACTCAAAAATATATAAAATACAAAAGGAAAATGGGTTGCTATGCTAAAATCAATTAACATTAACTACAAAATTTATAATCAGTTGCAAAAGGGTCTGTTCACACAGATCATCCAAAGCTACTGCTTGTTCATTGTAAAACATGCGCTAGACGAAGTCTTTTTTAAACATTTTTTAAATTTTTTTATTCCAATTCACTGCATGTTGCGTTTTTCCAACGCAAAAGCACAGACTTTGTAAATGTCTGTGTGGAAAAGTAACTCTACACACCAGAGACACATCTTTTATAATTTATTCATGTTTTTTTTTTTGTGATACATTTAAAGGAATTTTGTACTTAAACACCAAAACCGAAATGCAGTGAGTCGTCTCATGATTTTTCTGCCAAATAAATTTAAATATGGCTATTCTAGCATAATTTTTGGTCACAGTAAAGTGTGTCCACACACAGCTGACATAGCTTTTCCTAAAGTTGCTCGTCCACACTGAAACTTAAATGATCTTACTGCGCATGTGTAAAACATAATCAAAGCTCAGATGGTACCGAGAGACCAGACGTAATAAAAACAAACATTTTTTATAACAAAATATTCCACTACTTTCTAGGTCACACTCAATCGCTATTCCATGTATGGTCTAAAACACAATTGCCATCATGCTTTGCGGCAGGACAGCAATTGCAAGTACATTTTCTGTCATATTTGCAGGAATGTAATATGAAGATTGTTCTGTGAAAGTGAATAGCACACATGCCGGTCTAACCATAGATATCTATAAGTACAGTGTGCGTCACATGACTGAACATGCATCTTCGTTTTCATAGTGTGTCCGTCCACACTACAACGCAAAAACAACCTTTTTAAATGTATCCACTTTAAGGAGAATCTTCAAAATGCTCAGTCCACCTCAGTGGACGGATGGATTAATGTACACAGCCTTAAATGTCAAATGATTTCGGCCCTTCAGAACCATTCATTTCTTTTTCTGTTTTTGCCAAATATTTTCGGTTGCTGAAATTTTTGTGCATGACTAGTTTTTTCATTATATTTCAATTCATGATTGTGTGTTGTTGTTTAACTTAGACATATAGATCCTTTATTAGGTTGCTTTGTTTTTGTGTGTAGTACATGGGTGGCCAAGGCAGAATGAAAAAAGTTGATGTCATGTGTGATAGGGTTATTATAACATGCTGCTATTTATACTTATGACCGTAAGAGCGTGTGAGGAGCCATTGTACACGTTCTTATAAAACATGCTGCAAAACAGGACGGATGAGATTTTTCTGTTTATTTTTCACATTTGATTGACTCTATCGCTTGAAGACAATCACCAGCGCTCGTGAGCGGCTTCAGACACTCATGAGTGTTGCAATTTTGCTGTCAAGATCGTTATCACTCTAATAGACTGCATCAAAAATCTTCCTGTTATACAGTAACAAATATGTGATAAGGCAAGATTCCAGTGACTCGACTCTGACAGACGGACCGACACACAGATCTGCTGCTAGATGAACAATGATGGTTTTGATTAGAGAGAGCAATGGGAGCCAATAGGAAGAGCTGCATAAATAGTCTTAGTCTCTCTTCATTTTTTGCTTAATCATGCAGTGACCTGCTGGTCAGATGTTCAAGAGAGTAAAGAAATAGGGAAATCTCAGTTGCTCAATGTGGACGTTACAGGAACTTGGAAATTAGAGAAATATTATGAGTGCATTTAGTCCACCTATCTGTACTTTTCTGCTATGCAGTAATAAAACGGAGCTGTATGAAATTTCCCATTTGTCAGCACTGACACGCTGTGATCTTTTATCTCATTTGAGTGGCTGACCCACTTGCTTTTGTATTTCACTTTCCTTTCAATCTAGATTAGGTGTTGTCACCTGGATTGTGATTTATGTGGTTTTAATGAGGCATGAAAAAAGGTGTTCCGGCAATTTTACGTTACATATGTAGGCATAAATGTGTGTAGTACATCTGAATAAATCCGAATCTTTTTTTGTCAAGTCAACCCTGATTTAATTAAACAAATATATATGCAACA
The DNA here is from genome assembly GCF_965113295.1 of Leuciscus leuciscus. Taxonomy (NCBI): domain Eukaryota; kingdom Metazoa; phylum Chordata; class Actinopteri; order Cypriniformes; family Leuciscidae; genus Leuciscus; species Leuciscus leuciscus. Next base: position 37,605,275 of record NC_138727.1, on the reverse strand, counting down.
CATTTAAGAGCAAAGCAAAAGCAGCTCATAATGCTCAATGCTGAAACCGGCTGAATTAGTTCTCCTTGCATTGTTTTTGCCAAAATAAAAGCACTTTGGTTTGATGTTTGAAAATGAAGAAAGTATATAGAATTTAGTCGGAATATGACAAAATTATTATTATTATATTGTCATATATGTAATCACAATATTTTTTACTAAATGGAGGTTATGCACAACAAACTTCCGTATTCTGTAAAACGGGTTGCATCACTTGTGGTTCAGGTCTTTTGTATGTAGATATATGTAAATATAGAGCCATTTTACTCATAATACCTTCAAAGGAGCGAGCAAAAATGAGCATAACTGATGTCCATCACATATGTTTATCTAAAAGTGTTTTATTATTATTGTTCTCTCTAATATTTAGTGATTATTCTCCTCATATTCTCCATTGTTTAATCTCCTCTCTTCCCAGTCTGTCAGTAACGCTCTGGTTTCCCGAAAGCATTGTCCTATGTTCTCTAATGTTCTTCCCCTCGAATTAACCACCAAAAAGAAAAAGAACTAGCTTGTTTAGTTGAAAAAGTTTGAAAAAGCTTAAAAGTCGGCGTCAGTTCGTCGTAACTTCTTCTGACAAACGGATGCGATAAGACCTGGTTTCCTGTTTGGTCATGTGACGTTCGGCATAAAACTTATTGTGCAGCCCGACAAACAAGCACAGCAGACCTTTTTTTTTTTTTTTTACACAATTTTTAGCAGAAAAGTCACAATTAATTTTTTTTAATAATAATTCTATCAATGGTTTTTGACCTGCCGAAATCTTGGTAGCTAGCTTGTAGTCATGTAATTGAGATAACTGGTCATTGTGGTAGAGCTACTGCAGAAATAACACAGGACTGAATGAGTCACTTCGTGACTGAATGAAATTCACAGAATTCACAGAATTGCTCAAGAAAGAACATATGGGTAATTACTGACAGAATTTTCATTTTTGGGTGAACTAATAACCCTTTAAGCCACCATTTCAAAAAGTCATATTTACTGTAGTTTCACACATAAAAATGCTTTGGGGAAATGCTTAGTCAGTGATTTTTAAAAAGTGATGTGGAAATAGAAAGGAAGTAAGGAGCAAAGCAAAGATTATGTTTACAGAACAGCAGTACAGGAAGTGCATCAGCAAGATTGACACTTTTTCATTGTGAGAAATGAAGATAAAAAGATTTGAGGCCACACACAGAGACAAAATCTCCAACATTCATTCACAAACCAGCCAGGCTACTTGAAAGATGTGTCCTTGACAAGCTAACCAGCCTTAAGGCCCTTTCACATGACTTGCACCACCACGCGATGGAGTGAAACATCGAGATTTGCTGCCTGCAAGTCAAGTGTTGTAATGCGATGATCAAAGTTCTGATAAATTCAGCAATTCACTTCATTACAAGGGCAGTGCACAGAAGTCATAGGATAAAGTCAAGTCATACAGAAACTAAGTTTTGGTGTTTGCTATTTTTAGTGTTTGTGTTCCCCTTTCACTTTCCAGCTACCTGGCAACCACATAAATCCTATCCATGATATTATGTGAAACGTTTTTCATGTAGATGTCAAAGCGGTGCTTGACGCTTGCAGTGAGTGCTGTGATGAAGCCTTAACACTAGTCTGTTGTCTCATAGATCAAATTCACGCCAACACAACACAAGTCTTTGACAAACCACCCTACCACCCATTCCTCAAGTGTTCACACGTCACTTTGAACAAGAGAACACGCGTCAGATATCAAGTTTCGAATTTGGCATGTAGCCTGTTTGTGAACTCCCACACTGAATTTGGGTCTCAAGAATGTTGTGTTATTTGTATATATGGTATATTATTTGTTGTTTGCTTGTGTGTACTAGTGATAGGTGTTATAATGCGAGTATTACAGGGAATTGCATGCATTTTCTAAATTCTGAGTGGCAGTTGAGAGTTTGAGTTACATGACGACTGTGGCTCATCCTCAGACAACACAGAGCTTGAATAATAACGCCTAACTCTTGTCTTTCTATCTTATTTAATGCTAAAGGTTAGTAAAGATGATCAAATTTCAAAGGAAAAAACTATTTCTCAAATGCTTTTAACTTGAAATAAAAGCTTTTTTTTTCAAGTGAATGTTCATTTTTTATTAATAATTTTAGTATTATGTCATCGAGAAGTCTGTTAGTGTATCATTTACCTTAGATACCTACCTGAGATCAAATGTATAATACATTTATTCAGAGTTAAGAATACTGTATTTTCTTCATTGTTTTGAATACTATGTTTAACGTTAAATAAAGACACAGAGGACCACTTGAAAAACACCGAACTCTTGTCTCTCTCACTCTCATTTAATATTAAAAGACAATTCTCATCTGTTGAGTGGACCTGCAACATATAAGCCATCTGTGACTTACTGAAGTAACGTTAGACTGAAGTTCACGTCAAGGCTGTAGTTGAGGCCATCTTTTCTTTCAATTGTCTTTTATTTTACTCTTTGAATAAAGTTCACCACTGTGTCCTGGTGATCCAAGTATGAAATTTGATTCAAATTCAGTTAACTTAACTAGTTCTGTTTAATTCACTGTATGTATTACGCAAGACACTTTTGTTCTCCAAGGCTGCATTTATTTGATCAAAATACAATAAAAATTGAAATATTGTGAAATATTATTACAATTTAAAATAAATGTTTTCTATTTTAATGTTTTTATTTAATTACATTTTTTTATGTATTCCTTTAATGCAAAGCTGAGTTTTCAGCATCAGTACTCCAGTTTTCAGTGTCATGATCCTTCAGAAATCATTAATTTCATATTATTATCAAAGTTGAAAATGGTTGTGCTACTTTATAATTTTGTGCAAACAGTGATAAATTTCATTCAGGATTTATTTTAAATAGAAATCTTTTGTATCATTGTAAATGTGTTTACTGTCACTTTTGATCAATTTAATGCATCCTTGCTGAATAAAAGTATTAATGTTTTATTTTATTTTTATAATTGTATTGACCCCAAACTTTTGAGGGTCGGTAGTGTGTGTAACGTTATGTAATCGTAAGAATAACAGTGGTTTCAAACAAAAAGACCATTTACTTTGTGATTTGTCCAACTAATGCTATCTGTCTCTCTCTTTCTTTTTCAGAAGAGGATAGGCTAATGTTTCCGGTGACTCACTATGGTTCGAATGACTGCAGGGATGAGTATTGTAACTCCAGGCCGACTCCGCTAACAGATGGCTGGATAGGTGCTGGTGAAGAAGAGGAAGCGCTGCGCAGGAAGTTAAAATATTTCTTTATGAGTCCTTGTGAAAAGTACCAAGCCAAAGGCAGAAAACCTTTTAAACTGGGTCTGCAAATGCTGAAGGTTCTTATAGTAACTATACAGGTATTTATTTATTCTTAGATTTTCTTTCTAGTGTTGTTCTCTTTCTAGGGCTTGTATACTCAACCCACTGCTTATTAAAGACAGTGTTGCAGCTCAAAGTCTCAGTTTTACTCCCAAATTATTCTTTAACCACTGTGACATTCCCTAGAATCCCAGAATTAACCTTTGGGTTTACACTGCTTGGTCAGCTAGCAAGCATGAATGTCTTTCTTAGAGATTTAAGCCACACTTTAAAACCAAGATCTCGCCCTCTCAATGAGCATTAAATTATATGTTGTGTGTGTGTGTTTATATATATATATATATATATATATACAGGGATTAAAGTTCTCCGTCGCTACGACGGATTTCCGTTAATTGCAGCAAGTCTATGACGGATTTCCGTCAATTGCAGGGTTCCAGTCTGTCCTTAATGTCTTAAATTCACTTTTCATAAATGTAAGGCCGTAAATAGGCTTTCATTTCTCAAATAGTGTAATAAATGTCTTAATTTTAGTTTGAATAGGTCTTAAATTAAGGAAAGACGAGGTGTATTCACCCTTCTGAGGGGGATGTGATCAAAGCCTGGAGTGGAGCAAAAGCACGTTCCTCTCTCCACTCTAAAGGCGGCCGCACACCGGACGCGCAGCTCAGCGCCGCGCCGCGCCACGTCTAGGACAACTGTCACCTGAAAATCCGATAACATCAGCAATTTTCTGATTTCTGTAAATAAATATAAAACTAAATGTATATTGCAGCACAGGGTGAAGTCCGTATATACATTAACTACGATTTGAGACACACACATGTAAATTTTATATAAAACTATGTAAATGGCGCTCTGTGGCGCGGCAGGATTTTGAACACGGTCCTGAGCCGCCGCGGACAGACGCCGAAAGGCGCCGCCGGTGTGTGTACTCTCATAGAGAATAGTGTGTTCGAATTTAAAAGACGTGGCGCTGCGTGGCGCGCCGCCGAGCTGCGCGTCCGGTGTGCGACCCCCTTAAGCATTCTGTAATCACTTTGCTTATGGTCCACTCCGGGTTTTCAATTACCGCTCACGGAAAGTGCATGTCAGGCCACAGTTGAGCGCTGAGGTAGAGAACTACTGTATATTTCAGTTACCGTGGCGTGGACACACTTATAATGCAGGTAGGGCTGGGCGATATATCGATATATTTTTAAATGCTATATGGAATTAGACCATATCGCATTTATCGATATAGTTCAAATTTACGCTGTGATCCTTGCTCCCCGCGCCCCTCTCCTCCGCTCCTCCTTTTCCATTCTGCGTGCGTGTTTACTTAGAGCATGTTATGTTATGAGCATAGACTGTAAAAAATATGGACAAAGCGTCTGTGACGTCACCCATAGACTTTCTGAAGAACGGGTTTGAAGCCGTTTATGGGGGGTATGGGCGGCGCCATCTTGGAAAATCTTGGGAAACCCTAACCCCGCCCACCTTCTGACGCAGCGCGCGTCACTCAGCTCGCTCTGCTACTCCGGTTATCTCTGTGTATATTTTAGGCAACGAAATATGTTATAAAACACCATACTAACTCTTTTCGTTTTCATTTAAAGAAATCTTAAACATTATAGCCACACAAATGTGGTTCAGGCAACGCGTATTGATTATATTCACTGCACATAACGTTTGCCTATTTATAACAAAACGAAATATAAAACACAAACCTGCCTCTTTTCGTTTTAAATATAATATAAAAATATTAAACATTTTAATATGGTCCAGGCAATATGTGCATTTGTACTAAACAACAGATGTTGCAGTAAACAACATTACAGATCATCTTCGTTGTATTAAAATTTAAAATGACAAAACTCAACCCAGTCTCTTTTTGTTAAATTTCAGTTTTATCAATATTAGCTATTATAAAAGTATAAGTAAAAGGTAAAGTTACAATAAGCTATACAAATAAAGCAAACAATTCAGTCAAACATAAAAAGTCATGCGCTCGATCTAGTCTAACCATACAACGGTACAAGTTAAATATAGCTTATAAAGTTATGAAACTTCCCCTCAGCCAAAACGATTGCCCACGAGACCAAAAATCGCCCGTTAGATATAGACAAGACGAATTATATCTCATGTTTAACCACTACAGAGACGCCAGAGTCAGCGGCAAACCTCAAAACGTCTAGCCGATGAAAGGCTGCTCCAGGCGGGGTACATCGCGCCGAGCGCCCGGTCATCGCTGGATCTCACAACTGGATACAATTTTCATAAATCTTTATAAATAAACCACAGATTTGAGCTTTAAACAACTACATTCTCGCCTGAAAAACTCTTAAAACTACATTTCATGATACAGAAACAGTAGTATTATATGTCAACTGTATTAAAAAATGGCGCTTCTTATGTTGTCATTCTGCCTTTCAGCTGTCAATCAAGCTGTCAATCAAAGTTAACCACGCCCTTATTGTCATACATTTTATATCTAAATACTATCTAAACTAACGAGTTAGAAAAAAATTCACTACCCTCGCCGTTGTCAGGCACTCGGAACCTATCGAAAAATCCAATAAAAGTCCATGGGACCAACCTGTAAAAACATGATTTTATGCTGTGAAAACGGACATTTTAACATGGGGGCTATGGACATTTGCTCCCTTTTGGGACCTTCCCCTAGCGGATTTTCGATGTATTGCAGTTTTTCGCACTTCCGGGTAGGCTTCATTTTTCAGATCAGAATGTTGCCCCTTGGTTATGAGAGGCGAATAATGACTACTTCAGAAAACCCAGCACAATAGGAACTACCAGGCAGTGACATAAGTGTACGCTGAAATAAAGTTTTTCACCTCAGAAAGACGGACTTTCTTGTCCTGTCAGCCGTTATCCTGTTCTCGTAGCGCACACTCTTCAATTGCACGCGCAAATGCGGCGGCGCACGCTGTATAGCGCCTCACTGTATATAAAGTGCAAAAGAAACTACGAGCATGCAACGCCGTTACGTTGTAAATTACACGAAATAAAAGTAATGCAGGTATGATTTTCATTCTATTCACCAGGAGCAGTTTCCATGTTTCATTAACAGTTATTGTTAATATTGTGTATTCACCAGGGTAACTGTCGTTTCCATATTAACCCCAAAATGCCACTATTTTTCTTTGTGTTATTTTTTATATTTTTAAATGACTGTAGTGGCTCATACCAACATTGTATTAACAAAAACTAGTTTGGAACTGCTATTTAATAGCTTTAGCATAATGTTTATTTATTAGTAGGCTACTAGTCTTTACTATTAGTCATATTCTTACAATTTATGTTAAATAAAGGGGAAAAGTACTTGTGTGTGTTAACAAATTTTGTGTAAACACGTTTTATAATTTGCCTATATAATATATACGTGTATATGTATGTATATATATGTATGTATATATATATAGGCAAATTAGAACATGTTTAAACAAAATTTGTTTAAATATATATTCAATGTAAACTTTGATAATCATAATTAATAAATCGCAATTACAATTCGAAGGGAATAATCGGCAATTATGATTTTTGTAATAATCGTGCAGCCCTAACTTAGGTGAAGAAACCTGTTTATTATTTATTCATTTGATTTTGCAACTGTTCACTGATACGCTTACTGGCAATATTAAAGCAGTTTAAAACGTATCCCCTTAAAACGCTATTGGTCTCGACTATTTAAAAAGGTATATGACTTGGCCTAAAAAAAAATTTCAGTCAGAAGAATTTTTTTCACTTTAATCCCTGTATATACATACATACATACATACATATACATATACATATACATATACATATACACTCACCTAAAGGATTATTAGGAACACCTGTTCAATTTCTCATTAATGCAATTATCTAATCAACCAATCACATGGCAGTTGCTTCAATGCATTTAGGGGTGTGGTCCTGGTCAAGACAATCTCCTGAACTCCAAACTGAATGTCAGAATGGGAAAGAAAGGTGATTTAAGCGATTTTGAGCGTGGCATGGTTGTTGGTGCCAGACGGGCCGGTCTGAGTATTTCACAATCTGCTCAGTTACTGGGATTTTCACGCACAACCATTTCTAGGGTTTACAAAGAATGGTGTGAAAAGGGAAAAACATCCAGTATGCGGCAGTCCTGTGGGCGAAAATGCCTTCTTGATGCTAGAGGTCAGAGGAGAATGGGCCGACTGATTCAAGCTGATAGAAGAGCAACTTTGACTGAAATAACCACTCGTTACAACCGAGGTATGCAGCAAAGCATTTGTGAAGCCACAACACGCACAACCTTGAGGCGGATGGGCTACAACAGCAGAAGACCCCACCGGGTACCACTCATCTCCACTACAAATAGGAAAAAGAGGCTACAATTTGCACGAGCTCACCAAAATTGGACAGTTGAAGACTGGAAAAATGTTGCCTGGTCTGATGAGTCTCGACTTCTGTTGAGACATTCAGATGGTAGAGTCAGAATTTGGCGTAAACAGAATGAGAACATGGATCCATCATGCATTGTTACCACTGTGCAGGCTGGTGGTGGTGGTGTAATGGTGTGGGGGATGTTTTCTTGGCACACTTTAGGCCCCTTAGTGCCAATTGGGCATCGTTTAAATGCCACGGCCTACCTGAGCATTGTTTCTGACCATGTCCATCCCTTTATGACCACCATGTACCCATCCTCTGATGGCTACTTCCAGCAGGATAATGCACCATGTCACAAAGCTCGAATCATTTCAAATTGGTTTCTTGAACATGACAATGAGTTCACTGTACTAAAATGGCCCCCACAGTCACCAGATCTCAACCCAATAGAGCATCTTTGGGATGTGGTGGAACGGGAGCTTCGTGCCCTGGATGTGCATCCCACAAATCTCCATCAACTGCAAGATGCTATCCTATCAATATGGGCCAACATTTCTAAAGAATGCTTTCAGCACCTTGTAGAATTAAGGCAGTTCTGAAGGCGAAAGGGGGTCAAACACAGTATTAGTATGGTGTTCCTAATAATCCTTTAGGTGAGTGTGTGTATATGTATATGTATATATATATATATATATATATTAGGGCTGGGGGAATTAACGCGTTAATCTTTGCGATTAATTAGAAATGTTTAACGCGTAAAAAAAAAAAAACGCAATTGACGCAGCACTTTTTTTTTTTTGCCTCGTTTTAATGATTTCCTGTTGCGTCTGCTATTAAAAAGGCCGAAATATGCCGTCCCGCCCCTCCATGTTCGTCGGTCAGGTTTCATTCTCGGGCAGCTTTCATGAGCGGGTCTTTTCCGCTCGGTATGTGCGTCGCGCTCTGTGCTCCGCGCGCACGCGCGCGTGAGTGTGTGTGTGTGTCGGTCGGTCGGCGCGCTCTGTGCTCCGTGCGTGCGTGTGTGTGTGTGTGTGTGTGTGTGTGTGTCGGCTCGCTCTGTCGTTAATGGCCCAGCAGCGGCGAGCTCTCCGTTCCGTGTGTGTGTGTGTGTGTGTGTGTGTGTGTGTGTGTCGGCGGCTCTGTCGTTAACGGCCCAAAGGCTTCAATCATGTACTAAGCACTGGAAAAGTAAAGTCCACTCAAGTAACGTGAAATTTCTCTGTTGACTTCTGTTTGCTGAGCTGGTATAGCCATGCTGGGCAACAATGGTAAAATGACCTGCTCTGATCACATGCTCTGGTAATAATAGCTTTGTAGGACTATATTTTGTTTTAATAATTAATCAAATAATAATAATAATCTGTTAAATTGATTATGTTGATTGATTATTGAAAAAGAATAATATATTGATATATCTATTTTCTGTTCCCTTTTTTTCCTGTGTTGTTTAATTAGGTGATTCTAAGTTTAAATATTGATGATTACAAGCTTGGGGGAAGCGCAATTAATTGCAATTAATTACAGAAATTGTGCAATTAATTAGTTAATTTTTTTTAATCGATTCCCAGCCCTAATATATATATATATATATATATATATATATATATATATATATATATATATATATATATATATATATATATACACACACATACACACACACACACACACACACACACACACACACACACACACACACATACATATATACATAAAAATAAAAATAAATGGTAGAGAAATCAACATTCAATTCACGGGCAACAGCTCTGGTGGACATTCCTGCAGTCAGCATTACTGCAATTAATGTGTTTGGGATGCTCTGGATCGGCGTATACGACAGCGTATTCCAGGTACTGCCAATATCTAGCACCTTTGCACAGCCATTGAAGAGGAGTGGACCAACATTCCACAGGCCACAATCAAAAACCTTTTTTTATTTTTTTATTTTTATTTACTGCAATACAGTAAAACTGCACATTTTAGAGTGGCCTTTTATTGGGGCCAGCCTAAGGCACACCTGTGCAATAATCATGCTGTCTAATCAGCATCTTGATATGCCACACCTGTGCGGTGGATGGATTATCTCGGCAAAGGAGAAGTGCTGACTAAGGCCTGGTTCACACCGGACGCAGAAGCGACGCGGAACGGAGGCCGCTTCCTTTCGGCGCCCATATTAACCTATGGTGTCGTTCACACCAGACGCGGAGCGCCGCGGCCGGCCCGCGCCGTGAAGCGCCAGTTTCGGCGTCTGGTCTATTTTTTGCGCGAGCCGCGAGTGATCCGCGTCAATTCCGGCAGGAAGTCACACCAAGAAACACGAGACAATCCGGTCAATTGTCAAAATATAAGCAATTTTCAAATTAAAATACCGCGAGTGACAACTGCGAAGCAATATATATAGGGCAAGGGCTCTCCTCCTGTCTACTCGCACTGGGAAACAGGAAGAGGAAAATAGATTTAATAAATTTGAAGAGAGGATGTATATTTCAACGGTATATCTACACTACTACTGTCTACCATATTCTCTCTCTGGCTGCGTGTGTGTCTCGACAACGGATTAATAAAAGAAGTGTACAAACTTCTTGGTTACAGAAACATGGTGTATTCATTTTATGAGGTTATTTACTTACCCATGATGTAAAAAATAGCTCTGAATAAACAACAACTGAGCAGAAGCGCTTGTCGACCTCCGCGAAGAATACGCGTCTGGTGTGAACAGGCAGGCGCCGGACCGCGCGTGATTTTCCGTTCCGCGCCGCTTCCGCGTCCGGTGTGAACCAGGCGTAACACAGATTTAGACAGATTTGTGAACAATATTTGAGAGAAATAGGCCTTTTGTGTGCATAAAAAAAAGTCTTTGATCTTTGAGTTCAGCTCATGAAAAATGGGGGCAAAAAGAAAAGTGTTGTTTATATTTTTGTTCTCTCTGTGTGTGTGTGTGTGTGTATATATTCATATTCATACAAATTCTTTTTTTTGCTTTGAACAAATAAAGCAAATAAAGCAAAAATTTGACCAAATAACAATTTTTTTTTGCTTTGTCATGATCTCCAGCTGGTACTTTTTGGCTTAAGCAACGAGATGGCGGTGACGTTTAAAGAGGAAAACACAGCCTCGTTTAAACACCTCTTTCTCAAAGACTACGCTGACTCAGATGACGCGCTTGCTGTTTACACACAGAGTGATGTTTATGATCATATGTATTACACAATAGAACAGGTAATGTATAATTTTGACAATGACGCATACACTAACTCTCATTCATATGGTGCCTTTTTCACTGTAATTATCTCGTAATCATTACTGTGAAACTAATGAATATATTTTGAGGGGATATATTTGGGCAGCGAGCTCAGTGAAGTCATAACACAATTTTGTTTTCTGAATTTATGTTTTTAGGTCAAAAAATATATTCCATAGCTGATGGTCATGTTTATTTGAAACGCCTTATTTAACAGCCTTTTTTTCCACTTGTCTTTCAGTACCTGGCTTTGCCGGAGACGACAGTGGGCCGCTATGCATATGTGTACGATGTCGGTGTAAACGGGAGTGCTCTTTCTCTGTGTCAGCAGTATTATAAAAAAGGCCAGATTGACCCAGCTAACGACACCTTCAACATCGATCCGCATGTGGTCACAGGTGACAAGTTTTCGGCCTCTTTTTCCTCAATTGTTCAATCATTGTTTAATCTGAGAAATATACCTGTCCAGGTGTGTATAGGATCAAGACAGATACTTAATGAACTTGCAATATTAGTTATTAGTATATTAGTATAACAAGCAACACTCATAAATACATGTTTTGGTTTGTTTATTAGTACCGATTAAAACTTGATAAAACTAAAAGACCATGTAATTTCCTCTTTTGCACATTGTTGTTACTTGCAGTTCCTTGTTACTGAGTGCACCACAGAAATCACTTTCTCATGTATTCTAAAATAAATCATCGGATGACCCTGTCGGCCACTGAGGCTGGTTTAGGAGGTAAAGAATTTCTCTCTTCCTCTCTGTAGACTGTATGGGCGTAAACCCTTTGGCCACTCCCACAGTAGGTCTGGGCCGCGATTACAGGAACTTCACCCTTAAGTTTCACAAGTAAGTTAAACTGGATTTTTTAAGTGTTTTCTACTCAGAAATTTCCATTAATGAATGATCTAAAACTGTAATATCAACACACACTCTCTCTCAGGCTCATTAATGTCACCATACAGTTCCAGCTAAAGGCTATAAATCTTCAGACCATCATCCACAATGAAATTCCCGACTGTTACACTTTCTTCATCACAGTGAGCACATGAAATGTTACTTTAACCCAATAAAAAAGACAGTTATTTTAAAAGAGCTATTAATATACTGTGTATGTGTGTATATATATATATATATATATATATATATATATATATACCGTGTGTATGTATGTATGTATGTATATAAACTAACTAATAACAATGCTATGTTCCTATATATAGTTGTATTTACTGCATATAATGTTATTAATTTATGCTCAGATTCTGCTGGATAACAAAGCCCACAGTGGTAAAGTTAAGATCAGTCTTGATAATCAGGCCTCCATAAAGGAATGTAGAGACCCAAGTGTGTCTGGACACGGTAAGATTAAACTACCTCATTCACTTCACTTTTCAGATAAATTTTTGGGGATTTTCACATTTTTTACATTGTGGACAATCACTAAATGCTTGTTCTCATGCTATCTCTCTGTCTCCAGCTGATAGTTATGCTCGTGTGTGGTTTGATGTGGCGGTTGCAGTGGTGTGTATTCTCTCTCTGGTCCTCTGTGGTCGCTCTATCATCAGAGGAATCATTCTTCAAAATGTAAGATTTTGTATCAAACAAATCCACATTAATATGCCAAAGATCACTTAGTGAATCCTGTTCTAACGTTCTCTCTTCAGGAGTTTGTTAAGTACTTTAGGAATTATCTGAAGCGTGATGTCTGTTGGGGAGACCGAATGGAGTTTATTAACGGATGGTATATTCTGCTCATCATTAGCGACATATTCACGATCACAGGCTCCATGATTAAGATCGGCATTGAGCAAAAGGTCAGTCAGAGCTGATGAGCAACAGCTTCGGAAAATGGATATTCTGAAACCTTTATGTACATTGATTTGAACAAAGAACCATTGCATTAGGTCGCCACAATCAGCACGGATACTTCATGATACTTTGTTTCAACCCTCAGAACCTCTCATCGTACGATGAGTGTGGGATCCTTTTGGGCACCTCGACGTTATTGGTTTGGGTTGGAGTTATTCGCTACCTCACCTTCTTTCAGAAGTACAATGTGAGAGACAGAGACAAACACACCCACACACCAATGTACATGCATTTAGTTTTCCTTGATCTTTACAGTAAAAAGACTATTATAAAAAATTTAAATATATATATATTTTTTTTTTTGCTTACATTTTTTGTTGCATTTTTCATTCACCTGAAATTTGACCACATCTTTTGAGAGGATGTGCTTGTGAAACAATTGAGATGTTTCTTAGGATGTGGAATTTGTTTACTATATAGTGTTTTCCTTTCTTAGATTCTCATTGTCACATTACGAGCTGCATTCCCTAATGTGATCCGTTTCTGTTGCTGTGTGGCGGTGATCTACCTCGGGTATTGCTTCTGTGGGTGGATTGTGCTGGGACCCTATCATGTTAAGGTATACAACTTAAGTCTGGCAGTCTGTGATTGACACAAGCTAATTAAGCATAATTAATTCAAAATAATTTAATGTGGTATTACATGGAAAATGTTCAGAAAGATGACATTCATATATATATATATATATATATATATATATATACTGTATATACACATATGTGTAATATGTGTATATATGTGTGTGTGTGTGTGTGTGTATAATTTTTTTACTTAGCAACAATCAGTAATTTTGACCTTTTTGACATTATTATTTTGTTTAGGAATATGACAATTGTTTTGGTTTAATTTATGCTGTAATGTAATTAAAGTCCAAAAGAGAGAATGTTTTTCAGAAACCGTAAAAGGTTTATAGTGCACATACTGTTTAAAAGTTTGGAGTCACTGTGCGTTCACACTGCAAAATTCGCTCTCGCCACCCTGCCAACGACGCCGTAGAAAGATTCGTGGACGCTCTGACGTAGATCGAATGCTTTGTCTTTTTTTTTTACTTTATTTAAAGGGGCCGCAAAGCAAACAAGCATGTTGATCGTTATTTGTGCATACAAAAATTGTTTCCACTAAAATATTAAGCGGCACAATGTTTTCAACATTGATGATAATAATAATACGTTTCTTGAGCATCAAATCAGCATATTAGAATGATTTCTGAAGGATCATGTGACACTGAAGACTCGAGTAATGATACTGAAAATTCAGCTTTGCATCACAGGAAGAAATTACAGTTAAAACATTAAAATTGAAAACAATAATTTAAAATGGTAAGAATATTTCACAATATTATTGTTTTTACTGTATTTTTTATCAGATAAATGCACTGTAAGGTGAAGAAACTTTTGAATGGTAGTGTATATGATGTACGTACATAAGGAAATGTACATGTGTCATCTCTCTCATTATCAATGATATGTGGTGTTTATAGTTTTTGTTTTCTTTCCTCAGTTCCGCTCTCTCTCGCTGGTGTCAGAGTGTCTTTTCTCTCTGATTAATGGAGATGACATGTTTGTGACCTTCAGTGGCATGCAAGAGAGCAGTTTGCTAGTCTGGGTCTTCAGTCAGGTGAGTTTAACCCTCACATCCTCACAAATGCTACAGAATTCAGAGCACTAAAGACACTGTTCTTTTGCAGGTTTACCTTTACACATTCATCTCTCTGTTCATTTACATGGTGCTCTCTCTCTTTATCGCTCTCATCACTGGAGCTTACGAGACCATCAAGGTAAGAGTGAGAGAATGAGGTTGATAAAGAGATATAAATGAAAAACTTGTTTTTGTTCCTGATATCCTCACAACACGCACATGCACAAACATGAATATCTTTATAGGGAAACTCTCATTTTAAAACTTAGACTTCAATAAGTTTATTTTTTAATCTTATATTTTATTTTTAGTTTGTTTTTAATCCATTTTAATCATATTCAAGTGTCATTTTTGACTTACCGGTATCTTTCTTGTAAATTATAAGTTGTTTTTTCCTAATTAAGGTGACACTGACAGTTATATATAGCTTGATTATGGTAATGTGATATCCTGTCATTTCCATTCAGCATCAAACTCAGGAGCCGGACCATATCACTGACCTGCACGCGTTCATCGCTGAGTGCACTGACACACCCTGCTCTGGAAAGTTTCGCGGGATCGAGACCTCGCCCTGCTCGTTCTTCTGCTGCTGTGACAGGTGTGTCACTATAGAAACAAAGAAAATGCCTCTTAAGGTCGGCATGAAACAGAAGTCTTTTCTTCCCTATTCTGACGTATATCCAAGTGAAAATGTGTGTCCATGGGGAATCGACTGGATGGTTGTGGTTTGCTTTCAGTGGGTCTCATGTGAGTGACAGGTTGTCCCGCCCTCGTGCCAGTAAACATGTCATCAGAGAAGAGATGTCACTGCAAGTTATTTTATTTAAAGGCAGGATTACGAGGGCACGTGAATAAAAAAAAGAAAGAAGATGTGCATGTATAAATTATTTGTAAAAAAAAAAGGGCAATATTTCATATAAAAACAAGATTTGTCCATTTTTATTTCATGGTGACTTTAATATCAGGAATCACGAAGTAGTGCCACTAATTATCTCAAATTTATTGCATACTGTTACATTCAAAATAATTAGAATACTGTAGAGAAGGGCAGAAATAATTAGTTGCACACAAAAATGGTAATGGTAATGTTTATAATTACCACTTTTGTTATTGTAGAAAAAGTAGATTTGACAGCCCACTTTCTGCACCTGGTAATCTGTCCAACATGTTACAAAAATGATGGCCTAACTCGCAGATGCACTATGGTACAAGGTTAAGGTTTACTTGCAGGAGGTGTTCCAATACACAGTGCAATCCGTATTTACAGTGATGACTATTTACAAAAAAAAAAAAGAGAACCCGCCGCCAAGTAACAAAACTTGGAAAGCAAACAAATAAAATAGCAAAAATGTTTGTAAAAATGTGACTTCATAATGTTTAATCGATGTCATAATAACTGGATTGTCCTGTGAAAACAACAGACTTCTCTCTGATGATGTATGCAGGAGTTCTCCAATCATTTAGCCCATTTAAACCAGTGGATCTCAACCTGTTTGACTTCATTATCCACAACAATATGATTTCCACAATAATATAAACATTTCTACCATATATTTAGAGCTTGGCATAACAAGAAAGTGTATATTCATTATAAGGCAAGGCAAGGCAAGTTTATTTATATAGCACATTTCATACACAATGGCCATTCAAAGTGCTTTACATAGAAGAAATTAAGATAATAAAAAGAAATAAGAATAATTAAAACAGTTTAGAAAAATAAAATGAAATACAGTACAGTACAGTCGGACGAACAGCGGCACAGTGCTCATTCAGTAAATGCACAGCTAAACAGAAGTGTTTTGAGTCTGGATTTGAATGTGACTACTGTAGGAGCACATCTGATCTCTTCTGGAAACTGGTTCCAGCTGCGGCTGGCATAATAGCTAAAAGCAGACTCGCCATGCTTAGAGTGAACCCTTGGTATTTCTAGCTGATATGATCCTAATGATCTGAGTGATCTGATGGGTTTATATTCAGTGAGCATATCTGCAATGTATTGAGGTCCTAGGCCATTGAATGACTTATATACCAGTAATAATACTTTAAAATCAATCCTAAATGTAACTGGAACCAGTGTATAGACCTGAGGACTGGTGTGATATGTTCATATTTTCTGGTTCTGCTCAGAATCCTGGCGGCAGCGTTCTGTATGAGCTGCAACTGTCTTATGGTCTTTTTGGGAAGGCCAGTGAGGAGTCCATTACAATAGTCCACCCTGCTGGTGATGAAAGCATGCACAAGTTTCTCTAAGTCTTGTCTGGAAACAAAGCATCTAATTCTTGCAATATTTTTCAGATGATAGTATGCTGATTTAGTTATTGCTTTGACATGACTACTGAAACTAAGGTCTGACTCTAGTGTCACACCAAGATTCCTGACTTGATGTTTAGTTGTTTGACCCCTAGAGTGAAGGTATGCGTTCACCTTGAGAACTTCATCTTTGTTTCCAAATGCAATGACTTCAGTTTTATCTTTGTTTAACTGAAGAAAGTTTTGGCACATCCAACTGTTGACTTCATCAATGCATCGGCACAGGGAGTCAATGGGGCTGTAATCGTTAGGCGATAGGGCTGTAGAGCCGAAGTAGAGCTGTGTGTCGTCTGTACAGCTGTGGTAAGCAATTTGGTTCTTTCTCATTATTTGGCTCATTGGGAGCATATACAGGTTGAACAGGAGTGGAGCAAGAATTGAGCCTTGAGGGACTCCGCATGTCATGGATGTCCACTCAGACTTATGGTCTCCTATACTCACATAATAACCTCTCCCATCTAAGTATGACCTGAACCATTTTAGGACTATCCCAGAAAGCCCCACCCAGTTTTCCAGCCTGTCAAGAAGTATGTTATGATCGACAGTGTCAAATGCAGCGCTGAGGTCGAGTAGTACCAGCACTGATAACTTGCCTGTATCAGTATTTAAGCGAATATCATTTATTATCTTTATGAGCGCTGTCTCTGTGCTGTGATGCGGTCGGAAACCAGATTGAAAATTGTCAAAGTATCCATTCGAGCTTAAGAATTTGTTCAGCTGATTAAAGACAACTTTTTCAATGATCTTGCCTATGAAAGGAAGATTTGAGATCGGTCTATAGTTGCTTAATATGGTCTTATCAAGATTGTTCTTTTTCAGGAGGGGCTTGACAACTGCAGTTTTTAGGGAGTTTGGAAAACTCCCAGAGAGAAGTGAAGCATTTACCACTTCTAGAAGATCTGCTTCTAAACTGTTTTACACACTTTTGAAAAAAGATGTGGAAAGTGTGTCAAGAACGCATGTTGATGTTTTAAGGTGCTGTACGGTTTCTTCCAAAATTTTGCCATCAATTTTTTTGAAATCAGACAAAGTTACTACTTTCTCAGGTGGTCTGATCTGTCTGACCTCAGTGCAACTCAAGGATGTGCTGATCACCTTTCTGATGTTATTGATTTTCTCAGAGAAGAAAGAAGCAAACTCATTGCACTTGCTGTTTGAGAGCATTTCACTGGGAATCTGGCTTGGGGGGTTTGTCAGTCTCTCTACAGTAGCAAAAAGTGTGCGTGTGTTGTTTAAATTAGAGGGTTTTTAATATTTGAGAAGAAAGTCTGTCTAGCTTTGCCTAGTTCCATATTGAAAGAATGAAGGCTGTCTTTGTAGATGTTATAATGGACTACAAGTTTTATCTTCCGCCACATGCGCTCTGCTTTCCTGCATTGTCTTTTCATATTTTGCACTGCTGTTGAGTTTCTCCAAGGTGCTTTTTGTCTGCCACTCTTCTTCCTGACTTTCACAGGAGCAATATCATCAATTGCACTTTTAACTTTTGAGTTAACTTTTCAAGGAGAAAATCAACAGAGTCAGCAGATATGCTTGGTGTTAAGGATATAGCCTTCATAAATAGTAAACTAGTGTTCTCATTTAAGCATCTCTTCTTGACAGACACAGATCTAGCTTCAATGGCAGGAGAGATCAATATATCAAAGAAAATACAGAAATGATCAGACAGTGCTACATCCTTAATAACAATCGATGAGATGTTTAGACCCTTACTAATAAGTAAATCTAGAGTGTGTCCATGATTGTGTGTGGGTCCATGTACATGCTGAGTCAGATCAAAAGTTTTTAAAACAGTTTTGATTTCTTTTGCCATATTGTTTTCTGCATTATCTATGTGAATGTTAAAATCTCCAGCAATGGCAAAACAGTCAAACTCTGAGGTAACTGTTGATAACAGTTCTGTAAAGTCCTCAGCAAAGGCTGGAGAGTATTTTGGAGGCCTGTAAATAATGATGAGTAAAATGCGTGGAGCACCTTTTAACACAATACCCAGATATTCAAAAGACGTGTAATTCCCAAATGATATTTGCTTACATTGATAGATATCTTTAAAAAGAGCAGCTAGACCCCCACCTCTTTTAACAGCTCTGCAGACACTCATAAAAGTAAAGTTAGGAGGGGATGTTTCATTGAGGATTGTTGCACTGCAGCTGTCTTCTAGCCAGGTTTCATTTAGAAGCATAAAATCCAGGTTGTTTGTGGTTATTAATTCATTGACTAGAAGTGATTTATTTTTAAGTGAGCGAATGTTTAAAATTGCTAACTTAACAGTCTTACTTTTTTTCCCTACACCAATCTTAGTTAGACGTGCAATAGGCACCAGATTAGTTGAGTTTGCTGTTAGGGGTGGGCGATATGGCAAAAATATCATATCACGATTTTTTTCAGGAAAATCACGATTCACAATTTTATCAAGATTTTTTTTTATGTTGGTTTTACTATTTTGTGACTGAGCATTACAGCCAAACTAATGTCCATATTTTAAAAACAAAGCCTTAGGTAACAAAATATAAAATAAAAAAGAATGGCAGACGGGGCGAAGATAAAAAATATTAATATTAATATTAAATATTAAGATCAAAGATACACATACACAACTTAATATACAAATTAAATAAACAGTGCTTTATGTTTTCAGCTACAGTAGGTGTATTTAACAGTAGCATTGAAGAAAGTAATAAATGAACAAATATGAAAATAAAACAAAACATAGACTTCACTGTATAAATTATAAATTGATACTTATTAAAGCTACTATTAAAGTTATCAGTCAAGAGCAGTGAGTGATTTTCTCTTTGCATTTTGTTGTTTTATTAACAACAATAAAGGGATAGTTCTCCTAAAAATTCTAATTGTCATAATTTACTCTCTCAAGTTGTTTTAAACTCGAATAAGTTTCTTTCTTCGGTTGAAAATAAAAGTTATTTGGAAGAATGTGACTTC